>NC_071990.2:71720000-73125000 GCF_028885655.2 Pongo abelii | reverse complement strand
GGGAGGTAACTTCTATCCTAAATTTTGTGTTCAGCTTTTCCTTCCTTTAATAAAAAGACTGTTGTAACATATGTGAGTATCCCTAAGCAATATATTTAGTGTGTTTGTTGGTATAATTCATTTTTCAAACACAAGGTAGACATCAGAAATGCTTACCTAGTGCTCAAATGATAGTAGAACCCCATAAGAGCCAAAATGGAGATTTATGTGCTTGGTTCCTCTTAGAAGACCAACTGGCGGCACACTTGACAATCTGCTTCTGTTTGGATCAACCATTGGATTCAGAGATGCTTTTGAAAACTATATTAAGGACCATTTTTCCTATACTACCCACTTGCCAAAGTACTTCTTTACTTTTTCTTTATGAAAAGTTACATGCAGTCTATGTAATAATTAAGCTGATATTAATAGCATATTAAAAAATTAAAGAATATTTAACTTAAATTTTGATATAACCATGATTTTGACCATTCTACCTGATGGTATAGACATGTACACTCAGGGTTGAAGAATAATTACACTATTTATTTATAAGTGATTAAGTTAACTAAAGTGTAAGTGCTAAATTTCAGACACCCAGACCATGATTAGTTGAGGTCCTTTTGTTTAGATCTTGCAAAGTCCTGTCTCCCTTTCTATATGATCTTTATTCTCCTTGATTGTCTAGCTTTCTGCTCATGTATTTATTGATTCATTTCTCTCCTACTTTCTTGACATCTGTCTTTCCTTAAGCCACTATTGTTTGGCATCTGCCTTCATGTTATGTCTGTCTTTACAAGTCTCTCATTCCTACTTTGTCCAGGATGCAAAATGAATTTAAATTCTGGGTGTTAGGAGTCCAGATTGAAGGCTTATGAAGAAACTCTGGCCAGATCTAAAATAAGTTGTGTGATCACAAGGAGAGAGATGCAAAAACTTCAAGGATAGGGTGACAGATACAGAGATAGACAAGGAGGAAGTGAGATGTGGAAACAGGTGGGGGTAAATCTTTATTACAAGATTAAGAAATGGGAAGAAAATTAATTTTAAATTTAAAGGAAATCTATACTAACCACTTTCACAAAAGAAATTTCAGCCATTTGATTTGCTTGCAATCTGCACTGAGGCCCTCTGGTTCTGGATGATTGAAACTCAAGTTTAGTTTGTTTTTTTGAAAAAAAAAACATAGATTGTTTGTTGTGGCTTGCTCATGAATAAGATTGCCAGGTTCTATTTATATAGAGTTTTGTCCAGCTTGTAATGTAAATAAGTGGTGATTTTGTTTGCAACTTCTTATTTTGTTTTTATTAGTTTTGTATAATTTATGCACTCATGGCAGCCCTTCAAGTAGACTACAAAACTCTTGTTTGGCAGGATAGGACTCTGGCACTAAGTAGTTCATCAAAATTAATCTCTTAAATATTAAATAAACATTCAGGAAAAGGTGATTGCCGAGGCAGCCAGGAATAAAGTGCAGGAGTGGTGTTTCTCTATCACAAATTTATTACTTAACTTTCACTTTCAGCTGCCATGATTGCCATCATCTTAAATTGAACAGAATTCTATGTAGACTTTTTTTTTTTTTTTTTGTCTCAGCTTTGAGCTCTTTTACTCAGTGAAGTATACCAAAGATAAGGTGTAACGAGGAGCATCCCAGGGAAAGCTTTTGGTGTCATTGATTTCTTTGGGAATTTGAGGAGAACTAGGGCTCCATAAAAACATACAATTTGCAATTCTATGAAAACAAATTTAAGAAGGATTTTCACATGTGGCTACATTCAACATCTACTATCTCTAGCCAGGGAATCTCTAGTCAGCTGAGACTGGGAGTAGCTGCCCTGGTCTCCCCAGGGAACTGATTATGGGTCCGAAAGGCTCCCCATATACAGAGCTATGAATCTTCTAAACATGAGGAAAAGTGATAGTCATAGGGAGTCCCCTAAGTTGATGCCTCTCAAACTTTAATGTATTTGCAACTTGCTTTGAGATTTTGATAAAATGCAGATTTCTGGGCCCCCCCACTCCAAAGACACTGATATTGTACATCTCGGGTGGGGCCAGAGAAGCTGTCTTTCCAGCAAGCTCTCAGGTGTTGCTACTTTGCTGTTTTCAGGACCATACATTGGAGAGAACCGCCCTGAGTGCCAATCACATTATGATTAATTCAATCAGGAAACTTGAATGCCTTCTATGAATATCAATGACCAAAGAATGGGCCTCTGGAGGGCTGCTCACAGACTGAAGAGAGGGAGAAAGGACACACCTGCCTAGCCAGTAAAACCAACAGAATCACCTCTAGAAATCAGTGTAGTGGTAGATGACCCACTAAAATCACCTTTCTGGCCACAAACCAGCACCATGAGTTAAGAGGTAGGCAGTGTTTATAACCCAGAATGGGAAAGTTCTTTTAAAGGACCCTGGCACAACCAAAACCAATTAAAGAGGTCTAGGGGGACTGTTGTCTTGGGTAGTGAATTACCAAATATTTCAGTCCAGGCATGCAGAAAACCTTACAATGTGGAGTTGTGATCCAGACCTAGACTTTGGGGTGAGGCAGCCTGCAGTAGAATCCCTGCACTGCCAATTCTCAGCTGTGTTCCTTAGCAAGTTACTTAACCTTTCTGGGCTTCAGTTTTTTCCATATAAAAATAGAGATATTAATAATATCTTCCTCCCAGGGTTGTTGTGAAATTACTATCAAAGCACTCACCACCATGCCTGACACTTAGAAAGTGCTCAATAAAGGTTGTTATTATGCCTCCAGCAAGATAAATTTTTCCTTTGATGATATCTAGTGACTTCATCAGAATAAAGACTTTCTTATATATTTTAGTGTGACATATGCAAAAAGAATCACACAGGAGCTGGAGATATTTTTTAAAGTTATTTTGATCACAGTGTATAAATTCTCATCTTAAGAGTAGTTCAGCTACCATTTTCGTGATAATAACAAAGCAGCAGCTAACGCTAAAGCTATCTTGGGCTATTTCCTCTAAATTTGCCTTCTAACATGGGAAGAATTTTATCTCACAAATTAGCAAATTCTAGCAAAGCTAGAATGTTGGTCATTTCTGATATCATGACTCTTGTGTATCTTTTCTGGCACATCCCAAAACCATCAGATTGATTCCGAGTTCTCAGAATACATATTGTGTTTATTCATTCATTATTCATTCATTCCTTTCATTCTTTGGTGTTCACAGTCTATTCCTATTGCCATGGGGATGACTATTCAATGACAATTACCTCTGTACTTCATTTTAGTCATTTCCGCAGTTACTGTTGTGTCAGGTTTATTCTGGCTTTGATGATGAATGGAAAGGGAAAAAGAAACTTATTAAATAAAGTGATTTTTTTTTCTGCTCAATTTGCTTTTGCATCTCTTATCTGTGTCTCAAATTTGGCAAGTGAAACATTTGTCCCAATGGATTATCTGAAATGCATCGTTGGCTGTCAGACACATGATTGATTTTAAATATATGCCTGAGTTCTTTCTATTAGACTAAACCCTTAGGACAGCAAAACACTCTTGCTGTAAAAATGCTTTCCTGTCATTGTCAGGTACACCTGTCATCTTTGACTTAACCCTTGTATTGTAAACAAGTAGTCGCTGGCAAGAGATCATAAACAAAACCAATTTCTGTGTCTCTATTTTCCAGAAGTCTCTCCAGGGAAGTTATCTCTCTAAGACATCATTCCATTTCATCTTTTCTTGGTTCTTGGCTCTTTTTATTCCTCTTTCTGCATGCCATGTTCACTTTTCCTGTATGCATTTTGAATCAGTCTCTGTGCCTCTCTGGTTACTGTGGCTCAGCAATGAGTCATGGAAACTACTCAAGACTTGTCTCCTTCTATTTATCCTACCAGCCGTATCCTGTTATTTGTCTGCCTTTCAGCTGCCCTTGTGTAACGAGATGCCTTTTTACTTGCCTTCTTCAGTGTTATTCATCTTGTTTAAATTTTCCATCTCTGAGTTGCCAGCCCCCAACACCATTTTAAATTTTAAATATTTTCATTAATTTTTCAAAAAAGTTATAATTTGGCTGAATAACAGTGTCTCTTTGTATTGTCAACTATGCAATAGTACAATGTGCAAAATTTAATTAGTTCCAATTAATGTTTCAAACCCAAATAAGCCTATGTTCATTCTCATCTACTTACAGTGGCAGAAGGATACAGCAAAGCATTTGTGCAAAAGCTTTATTCCATTTCTCTTCATGACCTTGCTATTTTTATAATTTTGAAGAGTCCAGTTATATCCAATATGTCGGACTGATTTTCCAATAAGTTACATGAAATGACACTGGAATGTCATCTATGTGCCAGTTCAATTGTGACACGGGTTGGAAAACTGTGTGCCAAATCCAACCTGACAGCTGTTTTTGTAAATAAGCTTTCATTGCAACATAGCCACACCCACCTATGTATACACTATCTGTGGCTGCTTTCACATGACAAAGGAAGAGTTGAATAGTTGTGACAGAGACTACATGACCTAAAAAACCTAAAATATTTGCTTTCTGGGCATTTAAGAAAATGTTTTCCTAGCAGTGGACCACCCGGTAAACCAAGTCTGGTAAATTTCCATGTCAGGTCTTGAGGTAAAGTTTATAGAATGGTTACTAACTGAATATCTCTCCCCTCCAAATATATAAAAATCATCTGCTAACTCATACAAAGACCAGATTATCTTTAGATAGTCAAAGGTATTTGCATATAACTAGAGTTGCCAGGTAAAATACAGAGTGCCCGGCCAGGTGTGGTGGCTTACGCCTGTAATCCTAGCACTTCAGGAGGCCAAGGAGGGCAGACTACCTGAGCTCAGAAGTTCGAGACCAGCCTGGGCAACATGGTGAAACCCTTTTTCTACTAAAAATACAAAAATTTAGGCGGGCATGGTGGCGCACACCTGTAGTCCTAGCTGCTCGGGAGGCTGAAGCATGAACCTGAGAGGCAGAGGCTGCGGTGAGCCAAGATCATGCCTCTTCACTCCAGTTTGGGCAACAGAGCAAGACTCCGCCTCGAAAAGGAAAAAGAAAGTCCGGGCTCGGTGGCCCACACCTGTAATCCCAGCACTTTGGGAGGCCAAGGCTGGCAGATCGGATCACCTGAGGTCGGGAGTTCAAGACCAGCTTGACCAACATGGAGAAGCCCTGTCTCTACTAAAAAAAAACAAAAAAACAAAACCAAATTAGCCAGGTGTGGTGGCACATGCCTATAGTCCCAGCTACTCAGGAGGCTAAGGCAGGAGAATTGCATGAACCCAGGAGGCAGAGGTTGCTGTGAGCCAAGATCGTGCCATTGCACTCCAGCCTAGGCAACAACAGCAAAACTAGGTCTCAGAAAAATAAAAAACAAACAAACAAAAAGCACAAAACACAGAATGGCCAGTTATAATTAAAATTCAGATAAATGACAAAGAATTTTCTAGTATAACTGTGTCCCACATATTACATGGGACATACTTATATAAAAAATTCTTTGTCATTTATCTGAAATTCAAATTTAATGGGCATCTTGCTCTTTTATTTGCTAAATCCAGCAACTTTGCATATAAAGGAATGAAAAGAAGAAAACCTGAAGAGAAATTGAAGCAACATCTACAGGGCACCGTGTGAAGGTTTTAGTTTATTAGCACCTTTGAGAATATTATCTGATAATATTCCAGAATTCTGCCATTGATATTCATGTTTTGAATCAATAATAGGAGGCTTCAGTCTTTATACCCAGGTGTTTTGTGTACACAGATGGTCTGCTTTCCAACCTAGGAATGCATGCTGTTTACTAACAGCTTGAATTTTCCAATCGTATCTCAGGTTGCAGGGGGAAGATGACTTTTCAATACAAGATAAAGGGGAATTACACAGTAGAACTTTATAGGTTTGAGTTAGTCACAAGATGAGGGCAAATATAGAAAGTTTACAAAAATGAGTGATTGGGGAATTGGCAAGAGTCCACTTGTTCTGATACTGCTCTATCTGTAAGGATAGTGTTAGGAATTTAATTGTAATTAGGAAGCATTGAGTGATGGCAGATATTAACTAAGAGAAAGCAAGGTTTTTTAAACCAAAAAATAAAATACAAAACAATTCTATATTAGAGGCAAATTTTTTCTTAGGGGATATTCTGAAATATTTAACAAACTGTTGTGATGGCTATCCTTCTCACACCCATTTACTCTTCTAATTTCATTGTGTAAGAAGACACTTTTGGCCTGGCGCGATGGCTCACGCCTGTAATCCCAGCACTTTGGGAGGCCGAGGCAGGCAGAACACAGTGAAACCCCGTCTCTATTAAAAATACAAAAAATTAGCCAGGCGTGGTGGCAGGCGCCTGTAGTCTTAGCTACTCGGGAGGCTGAGGCAGGAGAATGGCGTGAACCCGGGAGGCGGAGCTTGCAGTGAGCCGAGATCATGCCACTGCACTTCAGCCTGGGCGATAGAGTCAGACTCTGTCTCAAAAAAAATAAAAATTAAAATTAAAATTAAAATTAAAGAAAGAAAAGAAAAGAAAACACTTTTACACTGCTTGTGTTGATCAGTACATTTGTCCCAGTTAAACTCATTACTACTTTGCTGAGTGACTTAAAGTCAGTATCTGTATCTTTTGCTTGTCAATTTCTCATCTGCAGAAGCTGAATTAGAAGATTTCCAAGATTTTTTCTAGATCTAACACTCTACTTCTATTTCATGTCTATGCACATTAAATTAGACTGTGATATCAAGGAATAATGACAATAGAATATACCATATGAAGAAATAAAACTAGTGAATTATGTTAGTCGCATTTTCTGTTCTTTTTCACATTGAAAAGTTATTTACAATATGTCCAAAATATCAAAATAGTCCAACTGTAAAAGTGGATACTGGCCCCAAATTTGCTAAACACGACAGCATCAGAAGCTGGTTGCAATAGATGAGATTGATTGCCATCAAATTATTACAGATTTGTTTAAATTAGATGAAGCACTGATTTAATATCCTAGATTTGTTTATTTCTAGCATATGTTAATGAAATATTTGTATGTCTGGAATTCTGCTGCTGTCTTTCCTGTGAAGATTTTAGTTTTCTGGTAGTTTGTAAAAATCCAGAAATAATTTTAATTGATAGTAAATATTCTATTACATGTGCCTGGTTTGGTAAATAGCTGCAATAGAAAGAAAATCTGTCTTTGGTAAGGTTTGTGATACAGTAATATATAAATTAGATGGAAAAAATACTTGTAAGATTATGGTAAAAATTGAGAGGAAAAGAATTGATCCTTACTATGTGTAATCAAAAAAAGTAATCATGCTGAATACATTGGCTCATGCCTGTAATCCCAGCACTTTGGGAGGCTGAGGCAGGTGGATCACTTGAGGTCAGGAGTTTGAGACCAGCCTGGCCAACATGGTGAAACCCTGTCTCTACTAAAACTATAAAAGTTAGCTTGGCATGGTGGCGGACACTGGTAATCCCAGCTACTCAAGAGACTGAGGTAGGAGAATCACTTGACCCTGGGAGGTAGAGGCTGCAGTGAGCTGAGATCGCACCACTGTATTCCAGCCTGGGCAACAGAGTAACTTCTCAAAAAATAAAAATTATCATATTAGGTCTTGAGATAATACAACTAGAATTGAAGAAATGATAATATTGTGTTGTTTAAGCATTTAAAAAATATAAACCTGAGAAAGAAAAAAAGGGTGTACAAATATGCTAACAGTAACTTACACCTATTCAAATACTATTTTTAAACTAATTTTTATTTACACAGCTAGTATATGAAGGTATTCTCCTTGTACAAAATCAAAATATTATAAATGAGACTAAAATTGCCTTTGCCCACCACTCTAATTCTTCTTTCTTCACCTCCTCCTTGGAGGTTAGTACTGTTACTGGCTTTGCGTGTGTTCAGATAATTTTTAATGTATTTCTGCACAGAGATTTGAATTTTTGCTGTATTTCATATCTGATAACAAGTTCAGCCTGCTGTGTTTGTGAAAACAATGCTGCTTATGAATGACCTTTTGCATTTGGCTTAATCATCAAAGTGAAGAAAGCTACACAGGTAGCATCTGATGAGTCATTTCAGGGGCAAAGTGTATGTGCATGTGTGTGTGTACACATGTGTGTGCATATATTTGTTGTGTGTATATATATACATATATAATACATATATACATATATATTATATATATATGTTTAGTTAAAAATGTTCACAAGCCACTTTGCATCTCAGTTTCCTCATCTGCAACAAGGAGTGTGATAATTTGAAATGCTATCTGCAATGTTTCATTCTTACACTGCTATGAAGACATACCTGAGACTGGGTAATTTATGAAGAAAAGAGGTTTAATTGACCCACAGTTCCATACGCTGTGCAGGAAACATGGCTGGGGAGACCTTAGGAAACTTACAATTATGGTGGAAGGTGAAGGGGAAGCAGGTATGGTCTTCTCATGGCCAGGAGGAGATAGAGTGAAGGGGGAGGTGCTACACACTTTCAAACAACCAGATCTCTTGAGAATTCAATCAGGAGAACAAGGAGGGAAGGGGGAAGTCTGCCCCCATGATTCAATCGCCTCCCACCGGGCCCTTCCTCCAACACTGGGAATTACAATTCGACATGAAATTTGGGTGGGGACGTACAGCCAAACCATATCCATTACAAAGCTTTTGTCCAGTTATCAATTTCTATTATTTTTATTGCTAATAAAATTGTTATTAGCAATTAAAAGAAATAATCTCTGTTATTTTCATTGCTAATGAAATTGAAAAGATGAATATATTGAAGGATTTCTGCCACCACCACCACATGATCCTGCTGTTTTTAGTTATAGCTTTTGTTTATGCAACCCAATATTTTTTGCAAAAGCTGGATACATACCCCTTTGCTCAAAGTAGATTCAACTTATTCCTGGTTCCCACACAGCAGGAGGGAAGATCCAGTAATATTAGTCTTTCATAGCATCTCAAGATTATTCCTTAAGAGTTTTGTCCAATTCACTTGGAGGTAATCTTAATAGATTCATACTCCTACATTTGTTCTGGGTATCATTGTAATCCCCTAATCACACCAAATTTGGTGAACAATGCTGATAACTTGTATATGACATTCCACAACCTCTTATTTCAGAGCCACAAATTAAGATTAGCTTCTATACACCTTTCCCTGATATCTCACTCTCTTTTTTTTTTCTCAAATTCACTGCCACCCTTACTAAATCATCAATAACTAGTGTTCTAAGTTTGTGTTTTCTACATTTATGTGAAGGTGAATTTAATCAGTTAGTTTTTCTTCTCTATCAAATAGACAATTGGCTTATTATCTGGGCACCAGTGTACATTTATAAGCTCTGTATCCCGGCCCTACATCTATAGCATTAGTATTTAGTTGTTGTTGTTATTTTCTTAAATCCTTCAAGTGTCCCTCCTTAGCCAGATTTGCTGTTACTTTTCACATCAAATGAAGCCTGATGAAGAAGAGAGGTCAGGCAGACTGAAGCGAAGGATTGATGCAGAGAGGTGAACACAGGAGAACAATGCACAAGAGTTTGATATTGTCTTCAAAGGCGTAGGACCAATGCGAAAGTGAACAAAAATAACCTTCCTGAAGACATATACATTTATGACTTCAGAGTCCAGTGTAAGTTATCTTTGGAGCATTTGTAACCCCTTTATAATTAGTCATTATTAGCAATATTGAGCAGTGGAATTGCCAATTAATCGGAGGTTTCCAAAGTAGGTCTGAATAATATTTTGTAATAAAAATAACATTCATATGTAGTTGCTACATTCACTGTCAGTTGCTGGTTGGATAAGATATCTTGTTCCTAGTTTTACAGGTATGCATATCTCATTTGCTTCAGCCAGTTTCTCTGCCAGTTTTATCACCAGTGATTTCCAGTTAAAATTTCATCACATTTAGATGATTGGAAAGTGGTATAGATATGTGAGGAAAAGCTTCAACTTCAGAGGCACAAACATTCTTTAATTATTACCAGAAAAATCTCCAGAGGGAACACACTCAAAAACATCCATGAAATGTTTTAAGCTACAGAGAATTTAATGTGTCCATCTTGGATTTAATTTGATACTAATTGATGATCTTTTGGTTTGTCAAAAGACAAAGTTAGCATGGCGTCCTTAGAGGCTGAGGTTGTGAAATATATTGCTATATGAGTCTTACTCTAAACTAGTGTTGTTTTAATTAAATCAACAATCCCTTTAGGGTTAAAACAGACAATACAAAGCATATTAGTTTATGACTTTTTACGAGCCAGTAATGCTCCTAGAGGTTTGTGGCACTACATAGCTCAGATATCTTTATGGTAATTTCTTTCAGATTTTAGGCAAGCAAGTTCAAGTACTTTCTAGAGAACTAGTGCTGGTCTTAGTTCTCTAGGGTGCTAAGGAATGATGTTTATCTCTAATCTCTGTGCTCAGATGGTGAAAAATACTGTGATTAAGGTGTGTTGAGGAGAGTTGCAGCTAAAATGATTTTTATAGCGCTAATTTTCTCAGTTTCTTAGGTGCAAAGAAGTACTTTTGCATCAGTACCACTCTAATATTGATATTTTCTTTTTGATAAGCAAAACTATGTATGTACTACCTGCAGTACATTGAGTTAGTGACAAATAAGCATGAAATTCTCTGTTTACCTGAGGTCAGTAAGATCCTAACCAGTTTTCTTGTCTCTCTAGGTAGGCTTAAGATTGAGTCCATTGGTCAATGTCTATTCTGCTTTCAAGTGGCTATGCTTTTAAAATAATATTTGTGAAACTGCAAAATATCATTATTTAATACATATACATTCTCTTCACTTTAGATTAAGACTATCCTATAAATTTGGAATACATCTTCTCTGATACTGCGTAAGTTTAGAGCCATGCCATTGCCTAATATCAAGTTATAATTTTCCATACAAAATTGATGGAAAGTTTAATAATACAGTGATATGCAAATTCTATTAAAAATCTCACACCCATACACAAAGGTTGAGTTGTGGAAAAAGCCAATTGGACATTAGATTTGCCAATATTTCCTTTAGGGTATTCTCTTTCATATTAAGAAATTTTATTGATCAAATAAGTGTTCTTTAATAATTTATTCTTCCCTTTCTATGTATTTAAAATGCAATGTAAACATAATTTGTACACATTCTTGCATGGATTAGGGGCTCTGTTCTTTATTTTCTCTTAAAATTCAGTATCAACACCTTAGTTCCAGAGGCTAAAACATAAAGGGCCAAATGTAAATATTTTCAGCTTTGTTAGAACTACAGGCATACTTTGGAGATGTTGTGGATTTGATTCCAGACCACCTTAACAAAGCAAATATCTCTATAAAGTAAGTCATACAAATGTTTGGGTTTCCTAATGCATATACAACTATATTTACACTATTTAGTCTATTTGGTATGCAATAGCATTATGTTAAAAATATACATACTATAATTTAAAAATACTTTATTGCTAAAAAATGTTAATGATTGCTTGAGCCTTCAATGAGTCATAATCTTTTTGCTGGTGGAGGGTTTTGCCTCAGTGATGATGGCTACTGACTGATCAAGGTGGCTGCTGAAGGTTGGGGTGGCTATGGCAATTTCTTAAAATAAGACAATGAAGCTTGTCTCATCAATTGACTCTTTCTTTTACAAAAATATTATCTGTAGTACGTGATGCTATTTGATAGCATTTTGCCCATAGTAGAACTTCTTTCAAAATTGAAGTCAGTCCTCTCAAACCCTGCCACTGCTTTATCAACTAAGTTTACATACTTTTCTAAATCTTGTGTTGCCATTTAACAATGCTGACAGTATCTTTACCAGTAGTAGATTCCATCTCAAGAAACTACTTTTTTTGCTCATCCATGATAAGCAACTCCTCATCTGTTCAAGTTTTATCAGGGGATTGCAGCTATTCAGTCACATCTTTAGGCTCCATTTCTAATTCTAATTCTTTTGCTATTTCCACCAGATCTGTAGTTACTTTCTCTACTGAAGTCTCCAACTCCTCAAAGTTATCCATGAGTGTTAACTTGGATAACTTTGGATAAGAAGAGTTAACTTCTTCCAAACTCCTATTATTAATGGTATTTTGACCTCCTCTCATGAATCACTAATATTCTAAAGCATTTATAATGATAAATTCTTTCCAGAAGGTTTAAAATTTATTTTGCCCAGATCCATGAGAGGAATAACTACCTATGGTAACTATAGCCTTACAAAATATATTTCTGAAGTAATAAGACTTAAATGTAGAAATTGCTACTGGATCCATGGGCTGTAGAATGAATATTGTGTTAGAAGGCATTAAAATAACATTTATCTCCTTGTATATCTTTATCAGAGCTCTTGAGTAACCAGGCGCATTGTCAATGAGCAGTAATATGTTGAAAGAAATCTTTTCTTCTGAGAAGTAGATCTCAACAATGGGTTTAAAATATACAGGAAACCATGCTGTGCCATCATCCAGGCTATGTTCAATTTATAGAGCACCAGAAGAATAGATTTAGCATAATTTTAAAAAGTCTTAAAATTTTCAGAATGGTAAATGAACATTGGCTTCGATTTAGAGTCACTAACTGTATGAGCCCCTAACAAGAGAATCAGCCTTTCCCTTGAAGCTTTGAAACAAAGCATTGACTTTCTTCTCCAGTTATGGAAATCCTACATGGCACTTTCTTCCAACAAAAGACTATTTTTTCTACCTTGAAAATCTATTGTTTAGTGTAGCCACTTTCATTAATTATCTTAGCTGGATCTTCTGGATAACTTGCTGCAACTTGTACATGAGCACTTACTGTTTCGCTTTGCAATTTTAGGTTATGGAGATGGCTTCTTCTTCAACCTCATGAACCAGTCTCTGCCAGCTTCCAACTTTTCTTCTCTAGTTTTTCTCATCTCTCTTGGCCTTCATAGAATAGAAGAGAGTTAGGGCCTTGTTACACCATCAAGAAAATAGAAGGCTTGGACAACATTAAATACCAACCAGACAGATACAGAACACTACACTCAAAAACAGCAGAATACACATTTTTCTGAAGTGCACATGGAACATTCTGTAAGATTAATTATAAGTTTGGCTATGACTTTTGATAAATTTAAAAGAATGAAAGTCATGCAAAGTATATTCTCTGACTACCATAGAATAAAATTAGAAATCATTAACAGAAGAAAATTTTAGAAGTGAACAAAGATGTAGAAATCAAACAACACATTCCTAAATAACCAATAGGTCAACTAAGAAATCAGAAGGGAAATTGGAAAATAGTTTGAGATGAATGAAAATGAAAATACATCATACCAAAACTTATGAGATGTGGCAAAAGCAATATGAATAGTAAATTTATAGTTGTAAATGTCAATATTAAAAGAAAAAAAGAAATCAGCAATTTGACTTTCTCTGTAAAACTATGAAAAGAAGAGCAAATTAATCAAAGCAAGTCGAAGGAAAGACATAATAAAAATTGTAATGAAAATAAATAAAATTGTGAATAGAAAAACAATAGAAAAGTCAATAAAATCAAGAGAGGAGGGACATCACAAGACGGTTGACTAGAAGTTCCTAGCACATTTTCCCTTCACAAAGATAGCCAGAAAAACAAATAAACAACTACATTTTAACAAAAATAATGAAGGCGGAGTGTCAGAGTTAATCAGACAAGTGATAGAAACCTTGGTGTGCAAAGCTATTCAGGATGGCCATATAAAGAATGGAAGGAAAGGCCAAAGCTACACTACTTCATCCCACAACTGGGATACAGGAGAAACTTGTCCCTCAGGTAAGGAGATAAGCAAGAAGATCTCAGCATCTCCCATCAACACCCTGGACACCTACAGACTTCACCACTGGGGTCCCCTGCAATTCTCATGGGGACTAAGCCTATTTGAGGGAGCTGCCTGGAGTTCACAAAGTTGTGCTCTGCTCAGAGAAGGAATTAACATTCTGCCCTATCCTCTGTGCCACATATTGCTACTGTATTACATCATCTTGAACTGGAACTATGCTTGGCATGTGTCTTGCTCCAGGAGCAAGTAGCCACAGGTACCCTTCATCCCTGAGGCTAAGCCATCACTGAACCACCATCAACTGTGACTCAACATCCCCAAGAAGAGCTATGAGCAGCTGTTACAACCTTACCCATAGGACCAAATGGAGGTGGAGCTGCTCCACCTACCCATTCCCCTCCCACCTCAAACCAGAGCTGAAGCAATACCCTGCACCTTGAAAAACAGTACTTTGGCCACTAAGAACAGTCATGCCTCCCTAATGCCCAAGTTGAAGTAGCACCCTGCATTTCAAAAAATGATGCCTTGTCTACCTAGAGCAGTCACACATTCCAGTATCTACATTGAAGCAGTGCCCTGCAACTCAGATAAATGGTACCTGGGTTGCTCAGAAAAAAATCATACTTCCAGCTTTGAGTTAAAGTAGCACATTGCCCCGCTGGGGAATTTGTGCTCTGGCCCAGCTGGGCTGCCGCTTATTCCAGGGATGAGCTGACATAGTACACTGCATTCCAGGAGAACAGAGCACTGGTTGATTTGAGAGAACCCACCCTACAGGCCAAACTACTAAACTCTAGTATTCTGCTTCCCTTGAGCTGGACTAGCCCTCTAGAGTTTTTGCTGCTGAAATATCGCATTCTTGGGGAGTGGGGTTATTGCTATACTGTTTTCTGTCCTTCTCCACCAGGGCCCAAACAACATCTGTGCTCTGCCAGTCTGGAGTACTTGCTACCACTGTGTCTGGATTCACAAAGTCTGGGATGCTGCCAAGCCCCACCATCACAGGGTCAAGGGTCACTCCTGCACAATGTCTCATCTCTTGGGATCTGAATTGCCATGAAGATGTATTGGCTCAAGTTTCTGAATTGCAACTTTACCCTACCCTCTAGGCCCAATCCTCCAGAGCACTTCTTTTCCCCTAGAGTAGGGCCGATGCTGTGCCCTGACTTTCATGGATAGAATCATAGCTACAGCCTGGTCCCTTGGCCCAAGCTGCTAGGAAATATCTCAGAATCACAGATCCTGGCTCTGTAGGCAACCTACATTCAACCGTGCCACAGAACATAAACCTATACCCTAAGACCAAGGTGTCATAATAGGTTTGTGAGATTCTGAGACTAGGACCTTGACCCCACAGTTGCTTCAAACACCTGAACTCTACAGCCTAGACTACTGAGACATTCACAATTTATTGCTGATGTTGAACACAGCTGAAGAAGCTACATGGAGACTGTAACACTGCACTTATCCAGAAACACAGTCTCTGCATCCTTCTCAACTGGCACACTAAAACCCAACTGGAGGTGAAATTCTTTCTCTATGAAAGCCACTCTAGAAACAATGGAAGAGGTAATTGCCCCACCAGATACACAGACGTCAATGCAGGCACACAAATACTGCAAAAACCAAATAAAATGTGACACCACCAAAGAAACATAATTCTCTAGTAAGAGATATCAATGAAATTGAAATCAGTAAATTACCAGAAAAGGACTTCAAAGTAATTGATTTTTAAGGAAACTCAATGAGATACAACAGAACAGATAGACAATTTAGCAAAACCAGGAAATAATTCACAATATGAATGATAAATAAAACAAAGAGACAGAAACCATTAAAAAAGAATCAAACTGAAATCCTGCAGCTTAAACTAAAGAACTTCTGCATAGCAAAAGAACTTCTACACAGCAAAACAAACTATCAACAGAGTAAACAGACAACCTACAAAATGGGAGAAAATATTTACAAACTATCAATCTAATAAAGGTCTAATATCCAGAATCTATAAGGAATTTAAACAAATCAACAAGCAAAAAACAAATAGCCCAAGTAAAAAGTGGGCAAAAGACATGAATGGACACTTTTCAAAATAACATATATAGGCAGCTGGCAGACATGAAAATCATCACTAATCACCATCACTAATCATCATTACTAATCATCATTGAGGTACCAATCAGAACCACAGTGAGATACCACTCCATAGTAGTCAGGATAACTATTAAAAAGTCAAAAACAACATATGTGGTCAAGGCTGCAGAGGAAATGAAACACATGCACTCTTAGTGGAAATGTAATTGCACTAACTGTAAAAAGCAGTTTGAAGCTTTTTCAAAGAACTTCAAACAGAGCTACCATTTGACCCAGCAATCTCATTACAGGGTATATATACAAAAGAAAACAAATTGTTCTACCAAAGAAACATATGCACTTGTACATTTAGCAGCACTATTCACAATAGCAAAGACATGAATCAACATAAGTGCCCATCAGTCATTAAAGGTAAAGAAAATGTGATACCTATACACCATGGAATACTACAGAGCAATAAAACATGGAATCATGTCTTTTGCAGCAACATGGATGCAACTGGAGGCCATTATCCTAAGTGAATTAATGTAGGAACAGAAAACCAAATACCACTTGTTCTCACTTATAAGTGGGAGCTAAACATTGGGTACTCATTTACATAAAGGCAGCAACAATAGACACTTGGAACTAACAGAGGCAGGGTGAAAGGGGGCAAGGGTTGAAAAACTAACTGTTGGATACTATGCTCACTTCCGGGTTACATGTTCAATCATATACCAAACCTCAGCATCATGCAATATGCCCATGTAACAAGCCTGCATATGTATCCTCTGAGTCTAAAATAAAAGTTGAAATTATTTAAAAAAAAGAATTCAATGAATGAAAGAGAAAATACAATAGAAAGCAGCAACAGCAGACTTTATCAAACAACAAAGAATCATTGGAATTGCTGATAGATTGTTTGTAATTACTGATACAGAAGAAAAAAGAAATAAAAATGGAAAAAAGTAAGGAAAGCCTACAAGACTTATGAGACATTATTAAAGTAACAAGTATTCATATTATGGGAATTCCAGAAGGGAAAAACAAGAGAGGAAGTATAGAATACCTATTTAATAAAATGATAGCTGAAGACTTTTCAAGTCTTGTGGGGGTGGGGGTGCAGGGCAGGGAGGTGGAATGTGGACATCCAGATCCAGGAAGATCAAAGGTCCCCAAATAAATTCAACCTAAAAAATCCTCCTCCAGAGTACATTATAGTAAATTGTCAAAAGTCAAAGACAAAGGCAGAAAACAGAATTCTAAATACAGCAAAAGTATCAAATCACTACAAGGTAATCCCAATTAGACTAAAAGCAGATTTCTCCATAGTAATCTTTTAGATTAACAGAGAATAGAAACATTCAAAGCACTGAAAGAAAAATAATTGCCGACAAAGAATACCATACCAAGCAAATCTATCTTCCAGAAATGAGGGAGAATCAGAGTCTTTCACAGTCAAGCAAAAACTGAGGAAGTTTAGCAACACTATACAGCTCCTAGAAGAAATGTTCAAGGAAGCCCTACATCTGGAAGCAAAGAGATAATAATCACTATCATGAAAACTCACAAATGTTTAATACTCATTGTCAGAGCTCATACACAAAGGATAAAAATAAAAGATCAAACCTTATAATGAGAAAACCACACATAAGTGAAATTGTCTTTCTATGCATCAGGACATTGGTCTGGAGAATGATTTCATGAAGAAGACCTCAAAAACACTGAAAACAAATGCTAAGATTGACAAATGAGATTACAGCAAACTGAAAAGCTGCTGTACAATACAGGAAATAATCAATGGAGTGAAGAGACAACATGAAAAATGGAAGAAAATATTTTCAACTATTTATCTGACAAGGAATTAATATCCAGAACATACAAAGTACTCAAACAGCTCAACAGCAAAAATACAAATAATCCAATTTAAAAATGAGCAAATGAGTTTAATAGATATCTTTTTAAAAAAGAGATACAGATGGCCAACAGGTATATGAAAAAATGTTCAACATCAGTAAGGATGAGGGATACAAATCAAAACCAAAATGAGATATCATCTCATCTCAGGATGGCTACTATGAAAAGACAAAAAATAACAAATGCAGGCAAGGATGCAGAGAAAGAGGAATGCATACATTTTTGGTGGGAATGTAAATTAGTACAGCCATTATGGAAAACAATATGGAATGTTTGTACAAAACTAAAAACAGAAGTAACGTATGACCCTTCAATTCCACTACTGGATATATATTCAGAGGAAAGGAAATCTGTATGTGAAGAAATATCTCTAATCCATATTTATTTGCAGCACTATTCAAAACAGCCAAGATATGGGCTGGGCATGGTGGCTTATGCCTGTAATTCCAGCACTTTGGCAGGTCAAGGTGGGTGGATCACCTGAGGTCGGGAGTTTGAGACCAGCCTGGCCAACATGGAGAAACACTGTCTGTGCTAAAAATACAAAAATTAGCTGGGTGTGATGGCACACACCTGTAATACCAGCTACTCAGGAGGCTGAGGCACAAGAATCGCTTGAACCTGGGAGGCAGAGGTTGCAGTGAGCCAAGATCACACCACTGCACTCCAGCCTGAGCAACAGAGTGAGATTGTCTCAAAGAAAACAAAAACAAAAACAAAATAGCCAAGATACGGAATTGACCTAAGTGTCTATCAATAGATAATGGATAAAGAAAATGTATTATATATAACCAATAGAATACTCTTTAGCCATAAAAACCTGGAATTTTGTCATCAAAGCATCATGAGCTTGGAGGACATTGTTTAGCTGAAATAAACCAGGCACAGAAAGATAAATACTTCACCTTGTCACTCATATGTGGAAGCTAAAATGGTTGTTCTCCTAGATGTAGAAAGTATTAGGTTGGGGCAAAAGTAATTGCGGTTTTTGCCATTGCTTTCAATGGCAAAATCCGCAATTACTTTTATACCAACCTAATACAATAGTGATTGCTAGAGGCATGGACAGCTATGGGGTATAGAGGGAATAACCAAATATTAAATAATGGACACAAAATTATAGCTAGATCAGAGGAAAAATTTCTAAGGCTCTATAGCACTATAAGGTGATTATAGTCAACAATATTTTATTTTCAAATAGAAAAGCAGATTTGGAGTATCGTGAACACAAAGGAATGATAAATGTTTTAGGTGGTGAATAAGCTAGTTACTCTGATTTGATTATTATACATTTAATTCATGTACTGAAATATCATACTGTACTTTATAGATATTTGCAATTCTTATGTGTCAATTAAAAATAATAATGAAAGCAAAAAAAAAAAACAGAAAAAGATAAAGACACTTCACCAAAGAAGATATGTATGTGGCCCAATAAGCACATGAAAAGATGCTCGGCATCACTAATAACTAGGGAAATGTAAATTAAAGTTAAATTGAGATATCACTCTACAACCACTAGAATAACTAAAGTTAAAAAGACTGACATTTCTAATTGGTGGTGATGATATGGAGGAGCTCAAATTCTCATTCACTGCTGTTGGGCATGCAAAATGATATAACTACTTTGTAAAACTTTGTATGGCAGTATCTTACAAAGTTAAACGTACGTGCTAAGGTTTGAAAGTGTGTCCCCTCCAAAATTCATGTTTAAACTATAATCTCCACTGTGGTTGTACAAAGAGATGGGGTCTTTTGAGAAGAGATTAAATCATAAGGGATCTACCCTCATGAATGAATTAGTGCCTTATAAAGGGGCTGGAGGAAACTAGCGTAGGCCCTTTTTTGTCCTTCTGTTTCTTCCACCATATGAGCACACAGCGTTTGGCCTCTTCAGAGGATGCAGCAAGAAGGCACTATCTTGGAAGGAGAGTCTGGGTTTCTCGCCGGATATCAAACTTGCTGATACATTGATTTTGGACTTCCTAGCCTCCAGAACTATGAGAAATAAATTTCTGTTCCTTATGTTTTTAAAAATCAATGAAACCAAAACTTGTTTATTTGAAAAGATCAACAAAAGTAACACACCTTTAGCTAGGATAACAAAAAAGGGAGAAGAATAAATTATAAAATCAAAAATAAAATCAGGGATATTACTAACAATCTTCCAGAAATAAAAGGGATAAGTGAATATTATGCTATGAACAATTATATGCCAGCAAATTAGATACACTCAATGAAATGAGCAAATTTCCACAAACTATCAAAAGAAATAGGAAATCTGAATAAACTGTAACAAGTGAAAAATATTGAATTAGTAATAAACATGCTTCTCACAAAGAAAACCCCGGGTCCAGCTGACTTTATTGGCATACCTTCAGTCTTGGATGATTTTGTCCCTTAGCAGGTTACATTTCCACCTCTGCCTACCTTAAATGCTACCCTACCATCTAAGCTCTTCATGCCCATTTTCATTGCCAGTGCCTACAAGCCAGCATTCCCCAACCCTGAGAGGGCCTCCAACCACTCTGAACTGCCTTTCTAGGCTGTCAAAATTGTCTGTTAAGGTACCAATTACTGTTTCTCTTAGTGTTATGATACATAATTCTGTAATACATAGGTTTTTACTGTCCTAACTCTATTTTTCCAACAAACATTACGATTTTCAGTGTGCAATTCTGCAAAGCATGAGTTTTTTTTCAGAACATATATTGTATTATAGCAACATTCCTCTATCTATTTCTTAGGGGTTTTGTAAAGGTCAAGTTACTAAATGTACAGCACCAGAAACATCTCTAGTACATAATAAGTAATCATTTAAACAATTGGTGTTATTAAGGATAATTTTTTTCTAATGTGTTTTTTTGGCTTCGTGTTTTCTGCAATTAAATATGTGTTACTCCAAAATTATAGACAAATATAATTTAGTAGCATTTGCTTTTATGAAATCAATGAATGTCCAAAATTTGATTTAAGGTAAGTTTATTACAAATAAGACACAAGTGGAAGCCTAGACAGATTTGTGATTAACTGAGAGACTTGTGTGAAAAAGATAGGATGCAAAGTCAGAAGTGATAATTATCCCAAAATGAACTCTGACATCTAGGCCTGAAATTGGCAAATTGAAGACAGCATAAATTTTAGACACCATCATAAAGAGAAAATGTTTTCCTTGTAGAAGAGGAGATACAGTTTTAAAAATATAAAAATCATAGGAACAATTAGTGTCCAATTAACAAACATACCAAGATTTTCATGAAAAGCTATGGTGGTTATACAGAAACTTTCCGCAGCCTTTGGAAAACTTAATAACATTTTCAGGAGTAGAGAGAATGTACTCTATAGACATCTGCATATTTGGCATTAGATGAGATGAAGAGGTATCAAAAGACTTCACATCTGCCATACTGAAGAACAATGCTTGGTCCTACTGACTGATGTTCAAATGTGTTGGTCTCAAAGGAGAAGTGATAAACTCAGAAGTACTCTGTGATCATCACAAACCCTCCAGGCATAAAAGATTTGTAAAAAAGATTAGGCACACAGCAATACACAAAACGAACAATCAAAGGTATAGATAATTCTACCACTATGCAGATTCAAGTCAGGGCAGAAACAGAACAGAAAGATGCCTAAGATCAGGCACCCATCTGCACTCTTACCATCAACCCAAGCAGTGCAAATCCAATGCTGGATTCAGAGTATCTACAGTTATCTTATTTAACAATGTTGAAAACCATGTGAAGAAAGTCTATATAGCCACAGTGAGACAAACATAATTGTTACTAAAGACAGTATGCAAGCTCATACTCATGGAGAACTGTGGTGGGTCCCAGTAGTTCTTTGTCAAGGGCTGAGACCAAGTATTCAGAGACCTTCTTGCTTACACTCCCAGGTGGAAACTAGAGAATTATGGGCCATATTTTGATCGCTTAGTAGCATTATCTGCTCAGTCACACTAGTGTGCCTCATTTTATGCCCTCGTTTACCATTTTTTCCCACTCTACACCACCTAATCTTGAGGACGCTGAAGGCAGAGATATTGGAGCTTTTGTTTGGAAAAAAATTCTGAATTCAGTTTTGTTTTTTCAGTTTACTTACACAAGGGGGTTTTGGTTTTGCCCAGCACTTATTTTTTTTCCTCTACTCTCTGAGAAAGAATCTGAAGATGCCCAGCCCTCTTTCTGGAATCAAAACAAAGAGAATACAGAGGAAGATAGAGCTGGAGAGATAAGAAGAAAAGTAGATGGTCGCTAAGATCAAGAGTCAGGCCAGAACTGCGAAAAGAGAGGTGCAGGAAAAGAATTCAAGGAATTTGGAGAGAGAGATTGGAGTAGTGCAGCAACGTGTGAGGGAAGGAGCAGGAGAGCTGTGGGATCTAAATAAACTACTTAAACTCTACATATTGGCCTTCTCTTCACTGTTTTAGAGAAACCTGAGTAAAAACCTTGCATAAAAATAAAAATTAAAGAAATCTTGCTTACTGTTTTGAGTTTCCTTTGATCAAAACATTGTTTGAGATTGAGCCATATGGATCCTGGTGTTTATAAGCTGGCAGACAGGAATCAGATAGGAGATGTGAATTTTGTTAGTAGTCAGTGAAAGCAATTTAGTCTCATATCCAAATGTCTTTTCAGTAATGGCTCTCCATTTTCATAACCTCTATGTTTCTTTATGTCGCTGTCTTTATTTCAGTCAGATTATTACACAAATTCTTCCTCTGTCTTTTTGTGAAATTCATCTTTGGTCTTATTGGAGGTTTTGAAATTTAATGTTCAGATTTTCTTACTTAGCATCTCAGTAGAACTAAAGATAAGATGACAACACCATTTCAGCAGATCCCCTGAGATGCCTTTTTGTCTGCCCTGATAGCTCTCTTGGAAGAAACTTTAGACTGATTTGGCTGAACTTTGAGCAGCAGAGTATTTAGGGCTTTTAACATGGAATACAGCCTTTTTCCAAGGATGGTCTTTAGGTTGTAGAAAAAAAGTTGGAGTTAAAAAATCCATTCCTATTGAACTATTGCTTTGATAATTTCAGTAAGCAGTAAGAAGTTGCTTCTGCCAGAACATGTATAGCTAAAAGCTGCAAAGAAATACCCAGAGTATAGGAGTCATCCTATCTAGGTCTTGTCCCTGGTGATGCTTTTTGAGAAATAGTGCAGGCTGTCATTAAAGAAGGAGGTTCTCTCTTTTATCTTTCACTTGACAGAACTTCACATCTCATGGAGCAGAAGCTGAGATGTTAAGCCTGAGAAAAACTACAGTCTAGGAAGCACAAGTTCAATTCCTCTGCTCAGACAAGTTCTCTTTCCTGCCTCCTCCTTTGTTTCCATACACAAAAACAGCTTCTTAGCCTCACTTTTCAAGGTTTTAGAGGTAATACAGAGATTTCCAAACTATTAGAAAAAGAGCTTCTTTCTCAAATATTTTATTTGGATTTGATTATGATGGATCACTCTCAATATAAAATAAAAAAGGCAAGAAAATAAAATGAGGAAAAACCCTGAAAGGCTTTGAGTTCATCTATTATTTGTTTTATCACTCAGCAAACATTAACTGAGAGTCTATTAGGTGTTAGGTAATTGAGTGTTTTGCTGGGTACTGCAAATACAGCTATGAATAGGATATAGCCTCTGTTCTCAAGAAGTATACAGCTAGTGAAGGATTCAAGTAAATAAGCTATTATAGTATGTACCACGTACTGTAAACCTTAAGAACAGGGTACTGAGGGATCACAATAAGAGACATCTAACTGAGTCAGGATGGGGGAGTGTGATAATATTCAGGAAAATACTAAATTTCAGGAATGAAGCGCAGCTTAGGAATGTATTGGTGCTGGGGATAGTATGATAATCTGAGGTGTCTGCTGTGTATATTACTGACTAGTCAGATCTTAGCATAGTTTATCATTGCAGTCAATTTTATATTACATTTCTGTATCTCTCTCTTCACCCCCTCCCATATTTATTTAAATAAAAAATTTTTTCCATTCAATATTTATTAAATATCTCTTATGTGCAGGCACTATCCTAGCATATTAGTGGTTCGGCAGTGAAAAGGGCAATTGTGATTTTTTTGGGACACACATTGTCTAGAAGGACCTAAAACCAGATCACGCAAATAAGTGAAGCCAGCAAAGTGTACTACAATAGGGAATGGTGAAGACTTATTAAACCTGACAATACCTCCTCTCTCTAAAGGTATTAAAGCTCATATTATTAAGCAACACTGTGGGGGCAAAGTAAACATATTTGCAGACCAGGAATAACTCAAAGGATGCCAATTGGAGACTTCTGAAAGATTAAGAGATGTTGTTACTTCACACTTAAAATACAGAAGGAAAGGTTCTGCCACACAGCTTCTAGAGGAAATTTGAGTCACACAGTAGAACACTGGGGTAGACGGGGATGTGGTTTCTGAGGCCCATACAGACATAACATAAGCCAGCACTTCTATGCTGGCTGTGGAACTTCATTGTTAAGTGTAAAGAAGGTGTCACTGTGCTGCTGCCTCTTTCCGCTTTTTCTCTTTCTTTCTTTCTCTTTCTTTCTTTCTTTCTTTCTTTCTTTCTTTCTTTCTTTTTCTCCTTGTTTCCCTCCCTCCGTCCCTTCCTTCCTTCTTTCCTTCCTTCCTTCCTTCCTCCCTCCCTCCCTCCCTCCCTTCCTTCCTTCCTTCCTTCTTTCTCTTTCTTTCTCTTTCTCTTTCTCTTTCTCTTTCTCTCTCTTTCTCTCTTTCTTTCTTTCGAGATGGAGTCTTGCTCTGTCACCCACGCTGGAGTGCAATGGCGTGATCTTGATTCACTGCAACCTCCGCCTCCAGGGTTCAAGTGATTCTCCTACCTCAGCCCCCTGAGTAGCTGGGACTACAGGCGTCCACCACCACTCCTGGCTAATTTTTGTAATTTTAGTAGAGATGAGGCGTCACCATGTTGGCCAGGCTGGTCTTGAACTCCTGACCTCAGGTGATCCACCCGCCTCAGCCTTCCAAAGTGCTGCGATTACAGGTGAGAGCCACTGTGCCCAGCTCCATTTCTCACTTCTTTCCACTTATATGGTAATATTATATCCCTGGGTGGCTGAATCAACTTCAATTTTTCATTCCCCTAATTTAGGTTTCTAATGAAAGAAATGAATTAAAAAGAATGAAAAACAATTATGATTATGATGTTGATGAGCTGCATAAAGAAATAAAAAATAATCTCTAGATAGAAGCATGAGGAGAACCAGCCATTTCAAATTTTTAGGTCAATTCTGAAGAAGAGTTATTCTTAGCTCCCTTCAATAGAGAGGAGGCACAACCCCTAAAATGTGAAGGGAGGAATGATGGATGAATCTCTGAGGGGTCCAAATTCACCCCAGAGCAATGCCAAGAAGAAGCAGCCCTTTGATGAGGCAGCCTCAGGGCAAAGTCCAAGTCCTACCCAAGATCAGTGACCCAGACAGTGAGACAAGAACAAGCTGACCATAATTCGTGGAAGAGAGTCTCACATTCATGTGGCCATGTGTTAGCAGTGTAGCATATAGAGATGAGGGAGCCACAGGGAGTAGCAGGGTCCTGTTTTAGGGACTCAGAATGGGTCTCTCTGTATTGCCCACCTTGGCCACTGTGAAAGGCAGAAATAGCACTGATAGAGAGGAAAGAAGCCGCAAGGCTAGAAGCAAAGGTGGGGACCTTTCCTAAATTATGGTTTTGGCAAAAGAGGTTAGCAGGGTCAACAGGAAGATGGGGTACCTTTGTGAGCCACCATGTGTGAGTCACTCTACAAGTGAGGGAGGGATGACATGACATTGATTTATGCCATTGATGTGGCATTACTGCCACCCCTTGCTTAGGGATGGCAATCTGGGGATCATTGCTTACATATTCTGCCCTCTATAAAATTCATATCAAAAAGAAAAAACGCAGTAGTAATTGGAGAGTGAGCACTGTCCTCCACTTTTAGAGAGTCTTCTGGAAACTCTTCTACCCTTGATGTCAGAGAAGCATTACCCAGCCTGGGCATATATTCCCCATTCCATCTGGTAGTGATAGACTCCAAATGCCTCCCACTTGTGAAGAGGAAAGAGCCAATAAAAGTTTTAATGAGTAATTGATTTAATAGAGCATCTTGAAAAGTAGCCACATGTTCTATTAGAAAAATTATAATGATACATTTGCACAAGAGTAACATTTTGGGTGAATATATAAAGCTTAAAATCAACTAAAGAATCATCCCATACAGTACTACCAAAGAATAAAGTTTCTCTAAAAATACCTAGACATAAGGTCAAATTTTATATAATAATGCTTTTGGGAGTTAGAGTTATTGGTGTATGTTCGTGTTTAGATTTTTAAAACCAAACTTTTGGGCAGCTTATAGTCAGAATGCAGACTTTCAAGGAAGGAACATTCTTTATGCCAGTTACAATATCAGCATTTTGTTAAATAAAAGTGATATTAAATAAACACACATTTACTTTCCCTGTCCTAACAAAAGCACCAATGATTATTCAACATTGGCTTCCATATCTTGTTCATTCTGCTCAGAATGCACTCTTGTGAATTTTTCTGTTTCTTTGCAAAATTGATCACAGTGTATGGAATATTTGAAGACTAGCATCAAAATTTATAAGGAAGACTTGTCAGAACAAGTGATAACATCATCTAGCCTTCATGTCCTGTTGAAGATTCTTAAGTGTTGACTAAAACAAAGTATATCTATGATTTCTTCTATGATTGAACAAGGATAACTATAAACTTCCTTGAGAACATCTTTTTTCATATATTTTAACAGTCTCTATTATTGCATACTAACTTAACTCTGACTTGCTGTGCTTCTTCTCTTAGCAGATCCCTCAGATTTGACACTTAAAAGTTGAGTAATTACCCAGTATGTATATTGACAGATCAACAGTCTCAAACAAGCAATGAACAAACTTGCTACATATGTGCATCTCACCACAGATGCTTTCCCTTTCCTTCTGGTTTTTAAGTGCACCAAATATTAATAAATGCACTTGTGAAGGTTCTTACATATGTCTCTAAGATAATCTGACCTTTTACAAAAATTTATCTTTACTAGGTTTACAGAATCTTTACATAGGCAAATCTTTTGTAATCAAGAATTCCTGAAGGTGGCATAGAACTAGAAACACAGATTGCTAAAGGTGGCAAAGCAAAATGATTGATTGGCATGGTTTAGATTCAACCAACTATACTGAAAGGCATATAGCCAAATAATGGCTATTTAGGAAATTTATAATCCAGGCCAAGACTGCAGTTCTGTGGAATGCTGACTAATATAATGCTGGGCCTGCATATCTGGCAAATAATCAGCCAAATCCATTGTGATCAAGAGTAAGGCCGATTTTATTAGAGTCCACTTAGACCTGCTAAAAACTGATGGGTAGCATAAAAACCGAAAACTTTTCCTTCATTTGAAATAGGGAAATGATTTTCAACCAATAATCTTCCAGATAGATGCTGACTTCCTCTGAGAAACTTAATGAACTCATTTCACTGAACAATATCAAACCACTATACGCAGAACACTGTGGACGCAATAAATGTAACATCCGTCTTGAGGAAAATGATTTATGGTGAGAAATGACAATAGTTGTTGGTTGTAAAAGTTCTAAGCTTTGAAGCTGGAGATCTAAGTTTGGAGACTTCAACTAGAGACCCTAGGTCAAGTCTCATATTTATCAGTTCAGTGATGTGGGCAAACATTTAACTTCCCTGAACTTATGTTGGGGGCTATTGTTTCCAGTCCTGTCTGATGCACAAGTTTTCGTGAAGGTCAGACAGAAAATCACATTACTGGAGATGTTAATTTGTCTTCCCATGTGGTTGATTGAATGATGGATTGGCAGCATTGCCCTAGAATCACTTAACTAGACCATGCTGGTTCTTGTTCAGTGGTGCTTTTACTTACTGGCTTAAGGTTTCCTCGGTGATGCTTGACTTATTTTATCTTCTGTTCTTTCCTTATGTAGTTCAAGATTATATGTAATGGAGGCAGTACGGTATGAGGAGGTATGAGGAAAGCCCTGGGGTTTAGAGTCAGAGGGTCTAGCTTTAACTAAATGATGAAGATAACGAGAATGAGGATGATGAAGAATAAACTAACCTTTCTGAAGTGCTTACACACATTCAGGACTGTCTAAGTCTCATACATCTTGCTAATTCTTCACATCAACATAGTAACAATCCCATTTTATGAATGAGAAAATTGAAATGTAAAATATTTACATGACTTACCAAATTAACTAGTATTATAAATAGTTAGTAATTTGAAGCCGTATCATCTTATTCTAGAATCTTTGCTATTAACTGTTGCCTTCCGGCAAAATGAGGAGAATAATCAACTTGGAGTGGCTGTGAATGTGAAAATCTGCAGTGTTACTGTCAAACACATCTAATGGTTAATTTGAGACTCACTGAGCCTCCAAAAACAAACCTAACTTAGCCTCCACAAACAACATTTTAGGGTAATAAAAGTTGTGAAAATCTTTTCCCTACTTCTCTTTGGAATCCCTACTAAATTTGAATTTGAAGAAAAGATAGTTCATGATAACCTAAGAAGAACTTCCAAGTATATTACACACTAGGATAGAGGCGAAGATGTGCTCTCTCTCTACCAATACTAGAACAACCATAAAGAAGAGTTTTAGAAGACAAGGGTTGTCACACTCCTGATCAGTGACTAGGTTTTTTCTTAAAACAAAAACAAAAACAGGGATAATGGCATACCATGGAAGCTCTTGGTCATGAAATCTTTTCTGCAAATCCTCATACAAAAGAGTGGCTACACATCTCTCAGAGTTTAGCTTTGGCTTAAGCCTATAAAGTTACAAGTTTAAGATGACTTTTCAAAGTCCCTTCTTCTTTTTTTTTTTTTTTTTTTTTGAGGCAGAATCTCGCTCTGTGACCCAGGCTGGAATGCAGTCATGCAGTCTTGGCTAACTGCAACCTCCACCTCCCAGATTCAAGTGATCCTACCCACCTCAGCCTCTCAGGTGTCAGGGATTATAGGCATGTGCCATGATGCCCAGCTAATTTTTGTATTTTTAGTAGGGATGGGGTTTCACCATGTTGGCCAGGTTGGTTTGGAACTCCTGACCTCAAGTGATTTGCCCACCTTGGCCTCCCAAACTGTTGGGATTACAGGCGTGAGCCACCTTGCCTGGCCTCAAAGTCCCTTCTAAATCCTGATTACACTGTGATAGTATACATTTTTAATAATAATTTTTCTTTAACAAACTACTTGATGCTAACCCTCGAAAATAAGACCTTTCATTGTTAAACTTGCTAGGACTGCCATAAAAGTTTTGGAGACTAATAAAGTTTTTCCGGAAATTTCTTGTGAGCAATCAAAAAATGTGCATATATGTTTACATATATATGAACTACTTTAACTTAAATTGGGTGAAAACATTCAAAATTTAGCAAATTGTTATTTGGGAACAGATGTTGTTATGACAGTTTTAAAAAGTTGATTACATTTCAATGTGAGGCTGGGATGTAGCTTCAGTTGCAGTGCCTGAGATCTTCTGTAGTGAAAGTTGACATTCAGGGCTGGTTGTTACAATGTCTTTGTTATATTGATGCTATCACTATTGTTTTTGTGGATAATTACTTTTTGAGTATTGCTTTTGAATGTTTTATGACATTTTGTTCTCAATAGGATGTTTAAATGTATGTGAAAACTAAAGTTTGGGATAAAAGCTCTTCATTAACCAGGAAGAGAACAGAGCTGGTCATACATGTATAATCTATTAAGTAGATAAAATTATGTATTTAATTCTAACTAGGCAAGGTAAACAGGGCTGATCACTCATACATAAAATAAAAATAAAGATAGTAATCAATTCTACTTTGGGCAAGTCATCTACACACAGGTCAGGTTTTCCAGCTTCACAGAGGTGGTTATGGTTTCACAGCTGGCTTTGCATATCAGTGGAGAAATATGGTGATTTGCTTAACATGATGTAAAAGATTCAATATCTACTTCATTGGTTTAGGACATTGACAGCCTTTGCTAAAATGTGAATATTATTTGATGTGTTGATATATTAATTACAATGTTGGCTTAGTAAAATACTTACCTTTTAAAAGGACATTAAACATGGGCTGTATGTTCTTGGTTTGGATGTGTGTGGGATAAAGAAAGGTCTGGAGTTTGAGATAGTGCCTGGTGTTGAAGGACTTGGGTTGAACACCATGGTAGAAAGATGATGGTTGAGACGAGGATACCCATTCACTTTCTTGCACATGGGGTAGATGTTAGCAGAGATACAATACAGAGTTTAAATGTCTTGAGACTACACTTTATCTCCTTTGCCTGGAATAAGTCAGTGCCTTTAAGTATAAACACATTGCATGAATGCTTTCTCCACTCAGGGTGCTGCTTCCATGTTATTTATAGACAGTCCTCATAATGAATCAACATCATTCTCTCTAAATCTTGGACCATCAATTCTAACTTTACCCTTTCAGGCCACACAAAATTTGGTTTGGGGTTGAACACACCTAGCATTTCTTTTCTTTTACAGAGTATGGGGTAGCTGAGATGATATATGTGCAGGATATACTATGCAAAGGGCCTTGGAACAAACAAGAATCCTTAAATGTATCCACCCTACAACTCATAAATAGTAACTATCTTAATTGTATCCACCATTGTATAGGTCAGTATGTCCTTGAATACATGGGGGAAATGGTGTTTCTGTAAAACGTTGGTAAACTGCTGATAGATTTTTCTATTTCTTCCCAAGTTACAGAAAATAGCAGGGAGGGATAGTTATTTATGAAAATCAGGCTGGAGTAGATGGGCCAGAGTGGCCCTGCCCAGAAGAGAATGGGAAATATCACTGGATTTATGGCAATCTGAGTGGATTTTTATAGAGACATATCAAAAAACCTGTCTTTCATTCTGTTCTATTCAATAGTATAAATAAGTGGGCTTAGAAAAATATGTCAAAGACATATCAGTCAAGTTCAGAGATTAAAAATTAGGGAACAATAATTAATACTATGGATAAAGAAACATAAATTGAGAATGACAGTAAAGAGCATTCGATGCTGGGATAACTGTAACATAAAGACTTGTAAGAGATCTAAATGTAAAGTTAAATGTTCTGGTTCAGAAGTTAAATTGTACAATTCCAGGGTACAGAATATTTGGCTTAGCTGATTGTGAGCTCAATGAATAAAAAGCAGATGTGTCTGCCAAGAAAGCTCCTGTGGTTTAGCCTGGGTTTATAGAAAGTGTCTAAGTGGTCTTGCTGGATTTTGTGTTGATTAGACATTACCAGGAAGCATCTGTTCAATGATAGTTGAGATTCCTAAAGGATGTCCAGAGGGAGATGTTTGGAATAGCTAGCTGTCTAGAAACCATATCACATGGTTGGAGAAATGGGATGTTTAACTTATAGAATGTAGATTTGAAGGGGGTACATGATGGGTGGTCTTTTAGTATGTGGGTTTACACAGAAGATGGATTCAATTTCTTCTGTGTGACTTAGGAAAGCAAAGCTAGAACCAATGGGTCCAACGTTAAGGAGGAAGACATCGGCTTATTCTGAGGAATGATTGCAGATAATGAGGGGGCAGCATCCTGGTCAGGGCAACAGTTCCTTGTGGTTGTATTTAAAGGCACTGAGTTATTACAGGAAAGCCAGACACCCAAGGCAAAAGGCAGTCTGGAAATAGTGTTTTCCATTGCTAGAGGTGCTGAGGAATTGGCTGGAAGATCAGTTTTCAGGAGTGTGGTTATATCTAGGAGTTGTTTCAGCCCTCCCACCCTGAATTTCTGTGAAGTTCATCAAGGGGAAAGTCGGAAAAACAGGTAATTGTTAGATTCTTTTTAAATGGAAAGAATAAATATTCCTTTCATGTAATGTGTTCGTATGATCATTCTTCTCCCAATTTTGATCTACTTAGTAACAATAATCCCTTGTGTAAACATGATTTTCTTTGACATTTGCAATGCACGATTATAATTCTCTAAATATAAAGAGCCATTTTAGCATCTGGAAAAACTCCTGCAGTTTTCTGTACCAGAGTATTGGGCTCTTCCCATACCATCTAAAAGTTATTTGACTCTTTGTAGCTATCCTCAACCTGGAACAAAGTTTTGAAAGATGCATCAAAAGAATAAAGTTACTTTACAAATGAGAAAAAGAATCTGCATAGTATACATTTTGTGACAATGGCTTAATTTCTATGAACAGAATTTCATTAGAGGTTGAAAGGCCTCACCATCTGGCACGATGAAACAATTTTAGAACTCTCTATCCTTGGAGAAAACAAGGAAAAACTGTGGGAGTGATATTTCTTTCTGACAAGGGAATAAAAACCAAAAGATGAAGACAAAAAATGCTTCTCGGAAATTAAGAGAACCGAATAAGTGAGAAATACTCAGTGAGGCACAAAGTGAAATAAGAGGAAATAATTCCAGAGCCTGAAAAACACTTAAGCCAGGAGATAGTACTTTCTCATTGTAGTTTTCAACGTTCTCTTCCAAGAGGGATATATTTTGAGTCCAAAGATTGTCTGGTTCTTATGCAATATGATTGCTTAGTTGAGCAAAGTGATCATAAGATCTCTATGTAAAGTGGAAGAAAAGCTTTGGTTTTAGGAGTCTTATCTGAAATGTACTAAATGTCACTCTAACTTAAAGGCTATTAGTAATCAATTCCTCTAAGAAATCATATTTCACAATGTTCTTCTCTCAAATATCCTGGTTTCCTGGTTGCTGACAGCTTCCTCTTCGTAATTGTCAGTATAACTTTCTCAAGAGGCTAAAGAGAGTGCAAAGAAAAATGCTGTATATGGGAACTCTAGATTCTCTTTTATAAATGTTTTCTAGTGGCTATTAATATAGTCACAACCTTCCAATCACACAGCACCTAGTTCAGTTAGCATACATGGACACTCTCAACATGTCTTTGGTGACCAACTCTTAGGAAGATCAAAGCCAGGACAGCTTGTTCACATTCAGTTTTGCCTCAGAATAAAGTCTTTGATTGAGTTCATTGGGAAAAATGTGTTTAGTAGGCAGTGCAGCCAAAGATAAAAGTAACTTATTACCTGGGAAGATTGAACATGGGTGTTTTTTTTGTTTTGTTTTGTTTTGTTTTGTTTTTTTCACTGCTTTAACATGAATCACTGTGCTCGACTTTGAACTGGTAAGTCCCTTGAGACTAGTGGCTTTCTTAGAACGATCACTTAGGTATCAAAGGTCTTCCTTTGTTAACTCAGGTAGGTGACTATGTCTCCTTGGAGACACTAAAGCTCAGTGATGAAGAGAATGCATCTTCTGGGCTTTAGGGGTTTGACATCTGCTGTGCCAGCAGGAGCGGATGAGTGGCAGCCACCTAAAAGCTCTCTGGGCTCTTTATCCTCTTAGGCGATGTGATGATTAATATCAGGTGTCGACTGAATTGAGGGATGCCTAGATGGTTGGTGAAGCATTGTTTCTGGGTGTGTCTGTGAGGGTGTTGCCAGAGGAGACTGACATTTGAGTCAGCAGACTGGGAGAGGAAGATTCACCCTCAGTGTGGGTGGGACCAATAGCTGCCAGGGCCACTAGAACAGAGCAGGTGAAAGAAGAGAGGATAAGCACGTTGCTGAGACTTCTTGCTCTGTCTCCCTCTTTACGAGCGGGACTCTTGCTTCCTCTCTTCCTGCCCTTGGACATCAGACTCCAGGTTCTTTGGTCTTTGGACTCTGGGACTTCACCAGTGGCCTCCTGTAGGCTCTCGGGCCTTGGTCTCAGACTGAGGGCTGCACTGTCAGCTTTCCTAGTTTTGAGGCTTTTGGACTTGGAGTGACCTGCGCTATAGGCTTCTCTCTTTCCCCAGCTTGCAGATGGCCTATTGTGGGACTTCGCCATGTGACTGTGTAAACCAGTTTTCCCTAGTAAACTCTCTTTTACATATACATATACATATATGTTATTGGTTCTGTCCCTCTGGAGAGCCCAAATGCAAGTGAGAATTAGAAATGGTCATTGGACAGATTTCTTTTTGGGTCTGCATAAGATCTTGGATTTTGGGACATTTCAGGGAGTAGAGGCCATTAGCTTAGATTGGAAAGATACTGGGCTTCCTGCCAAATTCGGCAAGGAGGCAATTGAGTTGGTGTACATTTGTTTTGGAGCTATCAAAGAGGTGGGAAGATACTGGCTTCTTAATACTGAGTACATTTCTTGTGCAAGAAGAAGGAGGATCGATTTAAAAATGCTAACTGATGACAACGGCCCTCTTTACTCTCCTCCACCAGATGGGATATGGAGAGAAGGAGTAACTATTTTTTTTTTTTAAAGGCTTGAAGTTTATTAATTCTTCTCCTAACCCTCCCCATGCCCTTGCTGGGATGCTGGCAGGAGTCACTAGGCCTCTGAACATCTCAGAAGCTGCCCTGGTGCTCCAGAAGGGCCTCATCTTCTTGCTCATGGAAAAGATACAGCAGTCATGGCTGGCATCGATTACCTTCTAGTGTGTGCAGCCTCCCCTGGCAGTGCTGGCATCAGGCCCAGAAGTGTGAGAAACACTCCTTCCGGGCATTCAGGTGGGACACCTGCCTCTGATACAGTTCCAACTTCTGGGGTAAGCAGAACATCCACCTGGCTCTCTGGTGGCTGATCACTGCAGCCCTTGCCTCATTTGTGCTGGTTGGTGACGCTGGAGCTGGAGGTCGCCACCTTGCTTGTCAGAACCAAATTGTAGCGTTTGCATTCCGTACACAGCAGCACGGCCTCAGGACAGCCCTCCCTCACCCAGGATGGGCTTCCAGATGTGCAGGATTGGCTTGGCAGCTATGGCCCCAAGAAGCACTTAAGTGCAGATCCTCATACTTCTGGCAGGCAGCCAGCTTTTGGCAGAAATGGTGATGATCACCTAGGGGACTTTGTGGCTCAGGCTGGGTGCACCCCCATGACACTGTTTTCTCATCTTCTCAGTCAGTTCCACTTGGGCCTGTTAGCTGTTGGTAGTAATGTTTGTTTTGTTTTTTTAAATTCATTATGAGATTTATTTGTGTTTCACCTGTCAAAAGCCAAAATGTAACAAATTTCACTTTCCAGAAAGTTGTCTTACACATGAAGTGCATTCAATACAGGAAAATAAATCAAGTTTCTCTGACCACCGGTGAGATGGATAAGCTTTAATCAGTACCCTCAAATCAAAGTTTTCTCAGATTTCTTTCCAAACATCCACAGAGATGGTCTCAACCCAGGAAGGTTTGAGATAACTTTTTCCAGAAACTACAATGAAAAAGACAACCTTAACGTTTGGGTTAGAAAAAGGTAATGTCCCAAACAGGCCCAGTCTTCTGTAGGGAGAGGACAACAGCAGCAGTGTGCAGACTGCAGGCCGAAATCACTTTTGCCATTTGCCACCTCAGCTACTGACTGGAAGAATGTTCATATTCAGATTAAAGATGTTTCTAATTAAAAACAGAGCCTAATTCCATGTTTCTTTTGATCCGTATGCCTTTTGGTGAGTTGTAGATGGTGTTCTGTCTAAGTTCTTCCAGGTTCCAGGCTCTCTTTTTATCTGTATTTTATGCCCAAATATCCTTGGGAATAGCTTATGGAGAGAATCTACTATGATCTAAAATAGATTATAGAGAGAATGTATTATAACCTACAATAGATTATAGAGAGACTAGAGAATGTTCCTGATGACTTAATTCTGGCCCCAACACCATTGTCTGTATTATTGTGCAATAATAACCTATCTTCAGGAGCCCCTGGATGACTAAAGGGGCACCCCTTACCTCTCTTTGTTGCTGTTACCTCCACTGATAAAGACAGGTGATTCTGGGTTGAGTTTTATGCATGGTCTAAAGGCATGTATCTTCACAAGCATTGGGGTGAGTAGTGGTTTTATATTCAGAAACACTGACAAATTCCAGAGAAAGCCAAAAATCCAAAACCTAAGTAGTGAAATCATGGGTAACTTGAGGATGTTAGGAAGGGGAATCAGAGAATGGGAATCATATCTGTGGGGCAGTGTTAGCTGAGTTACTCTCCAACAGTTTGGACATATATATACGTGTGTTTGTGTGTGTGTGTGTGTTCACATGTGTGTGTGTTTATCAACTGAAGAAGTGTCTGGTGATACTGAGATGTTTGACTGTATATAAGAGAGCTAATTACAAGGTTTTTGTTTAAGGATGGGATCATAGACCAGTAAACGTTATAATGGGGATTCTGAAATGTTTGGATTTGTTGGTCTTTTCTCTAGGGTAGTTTAGCTTCTCCTGAGGATTGCTCACTCTCTTGACTGAGGGATATAATATTGGCACACATCCTCTGGGGATCTGAGAAGCACGCAGAGGAAGGGGACTGGGCATGACATTTCATTTAAGGAACTTGAACATCCTCAGATTTTGGTATCTATGGGCGTCCTGAACTGAATCCCCAACAGATACTGATGGATGATTCTACTTATCTTGCCAGTTATAAGATCATATTCTTGGATACTTTTAATTTATTTTATTGTTCTCTAAAATATAACGTTATTTTAAAATAAGTTAATTTTAAATAGCCAAGTATTTTTAAGAAATTTAAAATTCATAATTTGGTAGTCATATCCCTTTACAATTACCTTAATCTGATTATTATTTTTAAATGACTGATATTTAAGCATGATAGTTACTTACCTGGACCCTCCTTTTCTGTGGACCTTGTGATGGAAAACAACCCAACATGAATAGTAAGCCCGGCAAGCAATGGCAGTACAAATTATCAGACGCGTTGCTGTGCTTGATATTTCTTGATCAAATTCTTTATTGTGGATAAATTAAACTAAAATAAAATATACAACATATACAACACTTCCATCAAAATAAACCTGTTTAATCTGATAGCACACATTAGGTTTTTGTCCTAATTTAATTTTTGAAATACAATTGATGTTTTCTGCCTGGTGCCATGGCTCACGCCTGTATCTCAAGACTTTGGGAGGCCGAGGCAGGTGGATCACTTGAGGTCAGGAGTTCGAGACCAGCCTGACCAACACGGTAAAACCCCCATTTTAAATAAAAATACAAAAAAATTAGCCTGGCGTGGTGGCGCACGTCTGTAATCCCAGCTACCGAGGAGGCTGAGACACAAGAATCGCTTGAACCCAGGAGGCAGAGGTTGCAGTTAGCCGAGGTCGCACTACTGCACTCCAGCCTGGGTAACAGAGCAAGACTCTGTCTCAAAAAAAAAAAAAAAAAAAAAAAAAAGTGTTTTATAGTGACTCCCATGTGCTACTTTGCTCTTGGATTGGTAAGGCAAATTTACTTCTCGAGAATTCTGCATACTGTTTTTGTTGTTGTTCACCTTTGAAATACAGAGAGAAGCTGGATTTACCAGCAAGTCAGCAAAACAAAAGAGTTCTAGGATAATGACAGCATGAGTGTTGGTGCTGAGAAATCCCTTCTTTGAGTTATCATGAAAAGCAATAAATAGTGAAAAATACGTTTCTGGTAGAAACTAAAGATCCAAATCAATTAGATTCTCAAATCTATCAGTACCTTCTTTCTCCATGCATTGGGAGCATTCTGATGCAATAAAGGAAAGCAATTGCCAGGGTGGATATCACAGTTATCCCCAACAATTTCTTTCTTTATCTAAGGATGGAAAATGGAACGCTGAAATCCAGGTAATGGACCAATCACAGTTATTCACATGGATTTATTTCTCTTTCATCTGAGCTTAACTCCATTTTAATGCAAAATATCATTAGATATAAAAAAGAACAAGTACTGATTCATGCATCCTGCAATATGAAATAAAATTTCCTCCCCAGTGACTGGTAGAACCGAAGAAATAGTATATACTGGACTGGAATGGTAGCAGCTGACCCAGAGATAAATTTTTTGTATACAAGCAGTTGTTTGCTAAATGGCCTGGCATGAAACATTCTACTCAAATGGGGTCAAATGAGACCAATTTTATCATCTTTCTTGGGAATCTAAAATGGGTAAGTAAAACATATGTCAAAAATTATTTTTTCCTGTTTCTTTTTACTTTTTAAATGGATTACTAGAAAATTCACAATTATACATATCAACCCCCAATGAAATCCTATTATTTGTTAGTAGATGGTATTTATTATTTACTTATTATTTCAGTAGAGAAAAGAAAGCTCATTCAATGATTATTAACTAGTTTAATAATTTTTCAGTAATTACTCTCTAATAGATTTTTCAGTAAATAATGCCAGTGTAGTCCCACTCTCACTATCTTGAACACAAAATAATTAAACATTTATATGAACAACTATGTCAAGGGAGGATGTTCAATGGAACACAGAGAAAGATTTATGGCATCACAAAAGTGGAGGTACCTGGTTGACCCTCAAGCTGGTGCTAACAGTCCTCCAAAATGTTATAGCATCCTGGAGCAGCAACTGCAAGAAGGAAAAGGGGGAAGCCACACCAAAAGAATCCAGGCAGATTAGAAGCAGAAAAGCAGAAGGCAGATTGTCAAGGTAGTCATAATTGCTGTATAATGTAGTCAATTCTTTACATAGAGCCAAATGCACGTGCAAAGATTAAAACTGTAATGTACACCTAGAAATGAACAGCCTACCACACACAAAATAGAGAATATAGTCAGGACAAGCAGAGAGATTAACCTCTTAGCCACACTAAGTGTCATCACTAGTTTCTCAGTGAGGAAGATTTAGAGACAGATAGCTCAAACCAATATATATTCAAAAAAAGATTATTACATGTACATATATAGAACACATTGCATATAGTAATCCTTACAGTAGAGAGTTCAAATAGTCCAAAGGCATTAATTGGCTTCATGTATTTTTGAGTTAAACAGTACTTCTGTGTATATTGCATGTAGCTACCTGAAATGGTACATCTTTTCTCATTATTATAGTTAAGATCCTAGTACACAGAATGGAGACAACCAGTAATCATCTTCCTCTTAGGGAATTATGTCTTATGGAGGCTTATTTCATAGGGCAATATTACATTTTCACTGGAACAAATGATCAGCTTTTTGAGACAGGTCTCATTTATGAGAAAACCTAAAGAATATAAAATCCCTAAAATCAAATTCAATGAAAATACATGGAACATGTATTACAAAAAGTATAATGATTTACTAAAAAATGTGAAAGAAAACTTGAATCAATGGAGTGGCATACCCAAATCTGAGGGGAATTGGAATATCTTTAAAGTGAAAAATTACGGAATTAATTTAAATTTTAAAAACATTTATATTCCAAATTTCAATCAGCTGTGTTTTCAATTCTGAAAAACAATTTTAATGTTCTCTGGAAAAATTAATACATGTTTTACAATTCTAACATAATAATGATATAGTTGTTACAATTATCATTCCTTTTTCAGAGATGAAAAAATTGAGATCCAAATAAGTTAAGTAATTTGTTAAGGTCACACAGCTAGCAAGTAATAGATATCTCAGAAAACGTATCTCAGAGCCCGTGCTCTCTTTTAGGGGAATGGTCACTTAATGACTATTTTATGATCCAGAGCCTTCTCAGGGCATCATAAACATCTCTAACAATTCTTTCTGCCATGTGTTCAATTAAGGCACTTTTGTAGGAGAAATTTTTAATAGTCTGAGTATTCAAAGCTGTTAAGAAATTACCTTCATCAAAATTTAAAACTTTTTCTCTTGAGGCTCTATTAAGAGAATGAAAAGTCAAGCCACAGACTAAAAGAAAACATTTGCAAACCATATACCTGACAAAAGACTTGTGTCCAGAAAATACAAAGGATCATCTGAACTCAACAGTAAAAGAAAAAGAAAACACCAAATAAACGATTAGAAAATCAGGGTGGGTGGAATGGCTCATGCTTGTAATCCCATCACTTTGGGAGGCCGAGGTAGGAAGATCACCTGAGGCTATGAGTTCAAGATCAGTCTGCACAACATTGCAATATCCTGTGTACAAAAAAAAAAAAAATTAGCCAGGCATGTTGGCATGTGCCTCTAGTCCCAGCTACTTGGGAGGCTGAGGGGAGAGAATTGCTTGAGCTGAGGAGTTCAAAGCTGCAGTCAGCTATGATCATGCTACTGCACTCCAGCCTGTATGACAGAATGAGATCCTAACTCAAAAAAAAAAAAAAAAGAGAAAACTGGCAAACAACCTGATGAGGTGTTTCACCAAAGAGGATATACAGATGGCAAATAAGTACATAAAAAGATGTGTTACATCACTAGCAATTAGGAAAATGCAATTTAAAACCATAACAAGAGAAATTCACTCTATCCTGGGAATTAGATGGAGTAGATGCACTTCTCTCTATTGCCTCTGCTAGGGAAACTTAATACCTCAGACATTATATATTGAACAAACATTGGAAGAATTTGAAAAGTGGAGGAAGGAAGGCAAACTAGTAGACACCTTGGGACCTGAGGAATGACACGGTGGTGACTTCCCTGGATTTTCTTTTTGCTTCATATCCCTTAATGTGTGGTGGAGAATCAGGAACCTGGAAACTCCAATGGGTCTGGACCAAATAAATAAGTAAAAACCCCTAAGAAAGGCCTTATCTCTCAAGTCAAATAACAAGAAAAGGGTCAGCTTAGTAAGAGAAAAAAATCTTTTAGACAATAACATTTCTCCCTATACTAGCAAAACACTGGACAAAATTGTGACTATCTCCACACCCCCAATAGCAAAGAAAGACTGGGGAGACAAAACTTCCATGCCTGTGAAGCTGCAACATATTGCCCCCTTCATCACTGTGGTTGAATCAATGAAGATAGAGTGGGAAGTGAGAACTTTTATTCCCTCCCTAAGACCCAACCTCATCCTGACAGTGTCAGTGGAGGTTATGTCCAAAGCAAAATTGAGACATTATCCCCACTCCAAGTCAGAATCGTGTCAGTAGAGGAAGAGAGTGGAGCCCGAACTCCCACATTCGCTTAGGAAAAGACCCTCTCCTGGGGCGTCAACTGCAGCTAAGTGCACGACCTGTACTTTCACTGCCACATAGCAGTAATAAGGTAGTGTCCTCTTTTCCTACTGGCACAATGTCAGAGGAGGCCTGCTAAGGCAAATAATTTAAATAAGATCCAGAGTCTCATAACATAATAGCCAAAATGTCCAGATATAATATTAAATTACTTATCATACAAAGACAGAAAAATTTTGCGTTGAATGAGAAAAGACAATCACAGATAATAATGCCAAGATTAAATAGATGTGGGAATTATATGACAAATATTTTAAAGCAGCCATTATAAAAATGTTTCAATAAGTTTGAAGCATTTGAAGAAAATGGAAAGTACCAGCAAATCAATAGAAAGACTCTGCAAAAAGAAAGAATTAATGAAAAGAAAAAATATATATATAAAGGAATGAACTAGAAATTTTAGACCTGAAAAATATAAGAACTGAAATTTAGAAAGTCAATGGATAGGCTTATCAGTATAAAGAAGATGACAGAGGAAAGAACTTGAACTTAAACTTGGTCAATGGTAATAAAACAATGGAGATTACTCAACTTGAAAAACAGAGAAAATAGACTGAAAAAAATAAACAAAGTCTTAGGGATCTGTGGAAACTCTAATGCAAGATTTATGCTAACAGAGTCCCAGAAGGAGAGAAGAAAGAGAGGTGTGGTTGAAAAAGTATTCAAATAATGTGTAAAATTTCCCCAAATTTGGCAAAGGACATAAACCTATAGGCTCGAGAAGCTGAGAAAATGTCAAGCAGGAAAAAATCAAAGGACTGTATGGCAAGACACATCATAATGATATTTCTGGAAACTAAAGACAAAGAGAAAAATCTTAGAAAACACCAGGAGAGAGAAAAAAATCTTATCAACAAGGGGAAAACAATTGAGATGACAGTGAAATTCTCATCAGAAACCACGAGGCTGGAAAAAAGTGGAACAATATTTTTCCATTGCCAAAAGAAAAAATTATTAGCCCAGATTTCTATAGTCAGTGAAAAAAACCTTTGAGAGTGAAGGGGAAATCAGGAATTTTATGATGAAAAAAAACTAAGAGAATTTATCACCAGCAGACCTAATTTTAAAGGATGATTTATTTCCTAAACAGGAAGATAAATTATTTATTTTCCTAAACAGGAAGAGATGATTGAAAAAAAAAGGTTTTAGAACAAAGAAAAATAGAAAGTGCAAAATCAAATATACTTTCTTTTCCCTCTTAATTTTTGGAAATTGTATTTGATGGTTGAAGAAAAACGGTAGTGTTGTACATTTATAAAGTACATAGAGAAAATATTTAAGACAAATGTATTATAAATGGAGTACAATAAAGGGAGATGAAGTTTCTGTTCTTTACTTGAACTGGTAAAATGATAAAACCAATAGACTGACGCACAATATACGCATAATCTACTACCTACAAGAACCACTAAAAAACTATACAAATAAATACACTAAAAAAAACTCAACCTCAAGATAAATCAAAATGGAATTCTAAAAAATATTCAAAGTAACCCTCAAGAAGTCAAGAAAAAAGAGAAACAGAAAAATAACAACAAGAACACAAAAACCAAAATGTCAGGCTTAAGCACTGAAAATTTAATCATCACATTAAATGTAAATGATATACGTATAGCAATTAAAAGATGGAGATTGGCAGAATGGATTAAAAACCATAACTATGTGTTGTCTACAAGAAAATAACTTCAAATATAACAATATAGATAAACTGAAAGTAAAAGGACAGAAAAATATATCATGCAAACATCAATTAAAATAAAGCAGAAATGGCTGTATTAAAATCATATAAAGTATACTTCATAACAAAATGTTTACCAGGGCCAGAGACAATCATTAGTGATAAAGGAATCAATCTACCAAAAAGACATAACAATTTTAAATGTGGATGCACCATACAACAGAGCTGTAAAATATGTGAAGCAAAAAATGATAGAACTGAAAGGAAAAATAGACAAATTCACAATTATGATTAGAGACTTCAACCCTTTTTTCGACTGTTGATAGAACAAATACAGAGAAAATTAGTAATCATAGAAAGTCAACAACACCATCAAATAATAGAATATAATTGGCATTTATAGGACACTCCATTCAACAACAGCAGAGTTCACATCACTTCCAGAATTCATAGAACATTCATCACAAAACATCATATATTTGGCATCTGTAAAACAAATTTCACCTAATTTAAAAGAATTGAAATCATACAGAATGTGTTCTCTGGTCATAATAGAATCAAAACAGCAATGCATAACATAAATATAACAGAAAAAATTCTAGACTCTTGGAAACTAAGCAATGCATTTCTAAATAATTAGTGGGTCAAAAAGGAAGTCCCGGCCGGGCGCGGTGGCTCATGCCTGTTATCACAGCACTTTGGGAGGCCGAGGCAGGTGGATCACCTGAGGTCAGGAGTTTGAGACCAGCCTGGCCAACATGGCAAAACCCTGTCTCTACTAAAAATGCAAAAATTAGCCGGGCGAGGTGGCGTGCACCTGTAATCCCAGCTACTCAGGAGGCTGAGGCAGGAGAGTCCCTTGAACCCGGGAGGTGGAGGTTGTAGTGAGCCAAGATGGGGCCACGGCACTCCAGCCTGGGTGAAAAAGTGAAACTCCATCTCAAAAAAATGGAAGTCCCAAAGAAAACAAAATACATTAAATTGAATGAAAATGAAAAAACAACATATCAAAATTTGTGGGATGTAACTAAAGCAACACTGAGAAGAAAATTTCTACTACTAAATGCTTATATTAGAAAAAAAGTCTCAAATCAATCATCTCATATTTAGAAACTAGAAAAAGGACAAAATAAACTAAGAGCAAGCATAAGAAGGAAATAATAAAACTAGAGCAAAATTCCAAGAAATTAAAAGCAGAAAACAATTGAATAAATCAACAAAACAGAAAATCAATTCTTTGAAAAGAATAATACAATTAACAAGCCTCTAGCGACATAGACAAATAAAAATAGAATCAAGACACAAGTTACCAATATCATGAGTAAAATAGGGAATATCACTTCAGACCCTGAAGACACTGAAGTGTATAAAACCACAATGAGATCTCACTCCATACCTATCAGAAAGGCTAAAATGAAATATAGAGATAATACCAAATCTTGCCAAGGATGCAGAGAAACTGATCGCTCATATATCGCTGGTAGGAAAGGAAAATGGCACAGCTACTTTGGAAAATAGTTTGGCAGTTCCTTACAAAACTAAACAGGCATATGTGTTATAATGTAATCATTGCACTCTTGAACATTTATATCAGAGAAACAAAAAGTATGGCCGGGCGCGGTGGCTCACGCCTGTAATCTCAGCACTTTGGGGGGCCAAGGCGGGTGTATCATGAGGTCAGGAGACAGAGACCATCTTGGCTAACACGGTGAAACTCCGTCTCTACTAAAAATACAAGAAAATTAGCCGGGCGTGGTGGCAGGTGCCTGTAATCCCAGCTACTCTCGAGGCTGAGGCAGGAGAATGGCGTGAACCCGGGAGGCGGAGCTTTCAGTGGGCCGAGATCATGCCACTGCACTCCAGCCTGGGCGACAGAGCAAGACTCCGTCTCAAAAAAAAAAAAAAAAAAAAAAAATTATGTTGCCACAAGACCTGTAAACTAATGTTCATAGCAGTTTCATTTGTTTGTAATAGCTGAAAACTTGAAACAACTCAACTGTCTTAACAAATGGTTAAAATAATGGTGTCACCTCCCTGTTACAAACGCGTGTGTTGTTATACACAAGTTGGATATATCTCAAGGGAATCGTGCTGTGTATAAAAACCCAATCTGACTGATTTTCTTCTTTCTTTTCTTTTCTTTTCTTTTTTTGTTTTGTTTTGTTTTTTGAGACAGCGTCTTGCTTTGTCGCCAGGCTGGAGGGCAGTGGCACAATCTCAGCTCACTGCAACTTCATCCTCCCGGGTTCAAGCAATTCTCCTGCCTCAGCCTCCTGAGTAGCTGGGACTACAGGCGCGTGCCACCACACCCAGCCAGTTTTTCTATTTTTAGTGGAGACGGGGTTTCACCATGTTAGCCAGGATGGTCTCCATCTCCTGACCTCGTAATTTGCCCACCTCGGCCTCCCAAAGTGCTGGGATTACAGGCATGAGCCACCGCGCCCGGCCTGAGTGATTTTATTTATATAACATCATTGAATAGAGATGGAGTATAAATTCATGCTTGAGTGCGTTGAGGGGGTAGTCACGGAGGGATGAAGAAGGTGGATATGGCTAGAGAGAGGCTGCATGACGGAGCTTCCTTCGTAGTGGAACAGTCTGTGTCTTGACTGTCATGATGATTACACAAATCTACACATGTGATAAAATTCTATAGAACTATACACACATGCACATACACATACACACAGGCATGCAAACCTGGCCAAAACTAAATATACTTTATAGATTGGACCAATGTCAGTTTTCTAGATTTGATATTATGCTAGAGTTTTGCAAGATGTAACCACTGGGGCAATTTGCGTGAAGAGTACACAGGACAAACCTACATAATTTTTGGTGACATCCTGTGTATCCAGTATTTGAAAATAATTTTTTTAAAAAGACTTTGGTAGATAGAATGTGGAAGCTCTGCTTGCTAGACATCATCTGTTTGGGGGATATATAATATCAATAGGAAACAGTTATCAAGCACTAACTATAGGTCAGGCACTGTGTTATGAGATATACATGTAGTTTCTTACACAATACCAAAATTTTCAAGGTAGATAGGATTTTAATACATTCTCAGATGATAAAATAGAAGCTCAAAGGAGGTTAAATTAGCTTCCTATATTTTCACAAATAATACCGTGCTGTATTTTACAGGATAAGATGGAAATTGAAGTGCTTTCTGGGATAGTGGGAACGCCTGCCTGCTTCTATAAATATATCTTTCTCTTATCATTGATGCTGATGTTTCCTATATCAGAAGTAAGATCTTTCAATTTCTTATTAGAAATGCATCTGATTCCATGATGGAAGGAAAAGGGACACCCTACAGAAGGAAAAGGGAGAAGATAAGGGTATAGGGCTATCTAGGACATACTAGATCCACTTTGTGACCTAGACAATAAATGTTCTAGTCTCACCTGAAGGGTAGGACTTTTCTGAAGACAAATCTTGCATACCTAAAATTTCTCTCAACATTGGCCTTAATCTTGATATGTAAAACTGTAGTGTAGGAAATTTCATCAAAATCAGTACAGACATTCGAAAGTTAGCAGGAAACAAACACATGCAAAGCACTAAAAGTTCCAATCGATTTCACTAAGTTCAATCAATGTTTTTTAATACCCAATTCAGCAGGCAGTCTTCTTTTAAACATCCATATAAACCAAGAATGACTAAAAAAGCATTTGATTTTACCACATACTGTTAGCTGAAAATTAACCACAGAGAGGCAGAAGACAGAATATTCAATAGCAAATTATTTCTCTTTTCCATATAAAATAGGTCTCTTCATATGGATCACATAAAAAAAGAAAGCTCTCTGTAATTTAGATATTAAGAGCTTAAGCACATTTTTTGTTTGATTTGTAATGAGTCCAATTTTCCAACTAATGATTCCTTTCTTGGATTAGAGTGATTTTGTGATTGAGCTTCAAAAGCAATTATATAGCTGGAATCATTAATTTAATATACTTCACTGACTTAAATACCAACAATTTCATTTCTGATCTTAAAATACTAATTTTTAAATCTTATAATAATGAAGCCTTTATTTTTTTATTCTGAAATTGGGTGGATAAATCTCAAACCCAGGTGTCAAGAGTAATTCCTCTCCTGATCCTGCCTTTTTTGGTAAATTCTATTTGCTCTTTCAACAACACATTATCCAACATTTATTAAGTGCCAGGTATTATGTTAAGTGCTGGAACACATCAAGTTGTATTACATGAAATTGTTATTATATGACCTGACCATTTTTAAGCCTAAAAAGAATAATGTTATACTATTCAATCTAACAGAAATAAAAATGTAGGTTCTTCCGTGAAAACTTCACAATCTGATAGAAGAAACTTACAAATAAACAAAATGATAACTTGGAGAGATTCTGAAAGATGTCCTGAGGAAGTGTTCATGCTGATTCTGGAGAGATGTAAGAGGAACCAAGTGGAGAAGACCTATAGGAAAGAAGGTCTTTTCTATTAGAAGCAAAGTGTTCACAGAGAAATTCAGACTCTAGATGACAAAAATTATGAGTCTTGACTGAAGAGAAGGATCAAACCACAAAGTCTTTTATGTGATGAGATTTTTTTATGGCAATTGAGAAACATTAGGGAATATTTGCATTTTAAGAAGGTCACTCTAGCAGCCGTATGTGTGTTGGGGTGTTGGGGGAGGTATACAGGAGTTAGGATGGGAGCCAGTGGAGTGCAGAATAACTTCTGCACTCAGAAGTCAGTGCGTCACTGTAGGCAAGAGTACAGAAAAGCAATAGCATTAGAAATGGTTAGAAGGAGCCAATGCAAGGGAAATAAGGGTGACATTATTATACTGGCCTCTTGTAGAATGAATCAGTGGGAGAAATTCAGATGGAGAGTTTTTGTTTGGGAAACGGTATGAAAAACTGAGACAGAAAATATAGAAGAGTCAGGTCAGGGCGGAGGCAAGGAGGAATGTAATAAATCCAGTTTCACACAATCAAGTGAACATATATGGTTGGGATTTGACATTGGGCTTTGAGACCACATATCTGAACCAGAAATACAGATGACAGAGTCAAAAGAATACACATCGTAGTTCAGCTCATAGGAATGCATGGGGTTACTCAGGAAAAGAGTGGCGTGAATAGCCAAAGGCCAAGGGCAGAGTGCTGGCAACACCAACAACTGAAAGGTGGGACAAAGGAGGGAAGCCCAGAAAAGAGGAGGGATACAGAGTGATGGGAAGGAAGCTAGAGTGTTTGCTGTGAAGGAAGCCAAAAGAAGAGAGAATTTAAGAAGAGGAGAATAATTAAGAAGATCAAATAGCATGGGAAGGTTGAATAATAAAGACAGAAGGGTATCCAATGGCTTTTGCTACTAGGAAACCATTTGTGACCTCAGTGGAGAGTAATTTTTATGAAGACTTGGGGATAGAAATAGATTGCAGAGGGTTTAGGAGTAAATTTTAAAAAGTGAGCAAGTGGAGGCAGCATGTGCAGGCTACTTAAAAGCAAACTGAAACACCATCACCAGATATGTCTTTGTATCTTTATCATAAAAATAATATATGTTCATGGGGAGGGGGAATTCAGGTGTTAAAAAAGCACTTGTAATTCCAGAGAAAAAATATGAATAATATTTAAGTTGTAGTATACAATCCTCTAGAATTTTTCTATGCATTAAAAGATATCGATATATATAGAGAGATATATAGTATACATGCACACATATAGACATACACACACACTCAGTATACTTACTGGCAAATTGTTATCTTGTAAACTGCTTTTATTACTTAAGATACTATGGACGTGTCAACAAATAGTCTTGTGAGACATTTATCAGGCTCTGTGGATGGGCCTTGATTTATTTAACCATTACATATGATTGGACATATTAATTACCTCATACAGAACTACATGCTCATCCTCTGTCCTTCTGCTCTTATCTGTCTTGTTCTTCTTAAAACCTGAGGCACAGCTGCTATCTGGAGATTTTTCTTCACCTACCAGTTTGGGAAGATTTTTTTCCTGATTCTTTATTTGTCTGATTTACTTTTAATCCTATTGACTCATTTGGTAGAACTTTTGCATACAGAGCTGTAAGCCAAAAATGATGCTCTCTCACAACTCCTATGAAATTCATTATCTTCCAGTATCCACTGTTGCAGATAAAACAAACAAACAAATAGGAAAAGCTCATGCCTAGAATTCTCTCTTTTGTACATATCATGACTTTTACTTTTCAAAAGATTTAAAACCCTTATTTACGTATTTGTGCTCCAAAATTTCAGAATTGAGGAATCCAGATGTGACCTATTTTAATTAATTGTTCTTGATATTCAGTAGCCTCTTTCAATTTAAAGAGTCAAATCTTTTAACCCTGGAGATTTACCTTCAATTAGTTATTTGATAATTTCTCTCATCTATTTTTACATACTTGATCTTTAGAAATTCTATTCTGTTAGTTAGACATTTGAACCTCTTGAATTGTTTCTCTATTCTTCTAATATTTTCTATTCTATCTTCAGTTCCCTTGTGGGTTTTTTTTCTGTATTTTTTGGTAGCAATACATTTCATATGCAAAAGCTCCTTTGAATTCTCTGGTTGTTCCTTTTGTAGCTTCCTATTTTTGTTTTGTGGATACATTTTCTTCATGGGTCTCTGAAGATGACAATTAGATATATTTTGTTGTTTTCTTTTTTTGAGATAGAGTCTCCCTCTCTTGCCTAGGCTAGAGTGCAGTGGCACGATCTCAGCTCATGGCAACCTCCTCCTCCCAGGTTTAAGCAATTCTCACGCCTCAGCCTCCTGAGTAGCTGGGATTACAGGCATGTGCCACCACACCCAGCGATTTTTTTTTTTTATTTTGTATTTTTAGTAGAGACTGGGTTTCACCATGTTGGCCAGGCTGGTCTCGAACTCCTGACCTCAAATAATACACTCGCCTGGGCCTCCCAAAGTGCTGGGATTACAGGCATGAGCCACCACGCCCAGCCATTTTCTTTTTTTTAAATAGTTTTTATGTTAGTTTACTTTGATCACTTTGTTATATTGAAGGATTTCTGAAGATTTTTAGTACATCTTGATTTTTTTTTACAAAAAAAGTTGGCAAAAAAAATCTTGGTATTTCTAAATATGTAGACTGTGCTAATTGATAGGCAAGCGTTTCTTTAGATTAATGAGTGGGAAGAAACCAAGGGAACTCTACATTCAAGTTTCTTACTCTGGGGAAACTTTAAATAAGTTCTTTTCTTTAGGGCTCTTAAACTTCTTTAGAAAAGTTCCCTCTTGCTTGGTGTACAGAAGCCTGCTTTCCAGTGTGCTTTTCTTGGAGGTTGGAAAGATCTATGTGTGGGGGTTAGTCAACTATTACAAATACAGACACTCTATTATCCCTCCTGTTTTCAGTCCCATGTCTAACTTTGCCCTCAATTGAATCTAGCATATTTCAGTCTCAAGTATTGCCTACAATTGTCACTACAGGTGAATTTAAAGTATAAGCCTTTCTATACACTAAGCTGGAGGTTTCCTCTGACCTTATTCACAATTTATCACTTTCAACCTCTTTTATGTGTTTCATAAATTTGCTAAAATCTCTAATCTGTTGATGACCCATCTCCTTTTATTTTTCTAAACAGTGGGTGATACGGTTTGTCTCTATGTCCCCACCCAAGTGTAATCTCAAATTGTGATCCCCATAATCCCCATGTATTAAGGGCGGGACCTGGTGGAGGGTGATTGGATCATGGGGGCAGTTTCCTCCATGCTGTTCTCATGATAGTGAGTGAGTTCTCACAAGATCTGATGGTTTTATAAGCATCTGGCATTTTCCCTGCTTGCACTTCTCTCTCCTGCCACCATGTGAAGAAGGATGTGTTTGCTTCCCCTTCACCTTCTGCCATGATTGTAAGTTTCCTGAGGCTTCCCCAACAATGTGGAACTTTGAGTCAACAAACCTCTTTCTGGCTGGGCACGGTGGCTCACACCTGTAATCCCAGCAGTTTGGGAGGCTGAGGCAGGCAGATCATCTGAGGCCAGGAGTTCAAGACTAGCCTGGCAAATATGATGAAACCCTGTCTCTACCAAAAATACCAAAAGAAAAAAATTATCTGGGTGTGGTGGCATACACCTGTAGTCCCAGCTACTCAGGAGGCTGAAGCAGGAGAATTGCTTAAACCCAGGAGACAGAGGTTGCAGTGAGCCGAGATTGTCCCACTGTACTCCAGCCTGGGTGACAGAGCGAGATGCCATCTGTAAATAAATAAATAAATAAATACGTTAACCTCTTTCCTTTATAAATTACCTAGTCTCAGGTATTTCTTTATAGCAGTGTGAGAATGGACTAATAGAGTGGGTTCATAAAATGTTAATGGGGATCTTTGATTGACGATGTAGTATAATGTGTTTCTAATCAAATGTTTTCTTAAGTACAGGTTAATTCTGTCCCTCTAGTTTATGAACTCCATAAAGGTGGGGATGTGAACGTTTTCACTGCTGTATCCCTAATGCCTATCGTAATGTCTAGTAAAGTCTAGTAATGTAGTTGCTGAAAGAGCAATTAGGACTTGTGAGAACATCACAAGGGAATAAAACAAAAACAAAAAGAAAGCCTTTAAATTTTAATCTAGGTGGATTAAATTTTAAAATATTAAGAAGAGATACAATCTTACATAAAATTAACATAATTTATTTTTGTTTATTGATAATCTACCTTAGCTACCTGTTTTTGAACAATGCAGTGATATTGGAGCAAGAAAAAGTGGTAAATAATATGGCTTGTTCTCTGACGATCTGCCCTTTAAAATGTATATTTACTGTGTGTATGTGGGTGCACACACACATATACACATGCATGCATGCATGATATCACTTTTATTAATTTTCTCTGAGTCCCCTGTATTTGTTAGTCTTCGGACTTGTTAATTACAATTTTGCCAACTGAAGCACTTAAGTAAGGCAATGCTTATGGTTGATGAGGAGTAACTGTATATCACACAGATATCACAGTTACCATCTGCCTGGATCCCAAGTGTTTACACAAGGTAAGATAGATTAGCAGTTCAGTTAATTAAATCACGGCTTCTGGAGTGTTGGATACCTAGTTCCTACTGCTCATTCTCATTAGTTCACTCATCCATTCATCAAATAACTATGAAATGCCTACCATTTAAAAAGCAAATGAGGTAGGATTTGAGTGTATTCAACCAGGTAAACAGCTATATAAAAACAGTGAAGGCAAAGCAACACATAATTTTGTAACAAAGAATACAACCTCCTCAGGCACCTAGCAGCTGGTATAACAGCAATGGGCATGAGGAAAGAGAAATTGAGAAGTATTGTGGTTTGGGCCACATGCTAACTGAGGCATCAGTCCTGGGGAACAGAGGTTCAGATGCAGGGTAGACATATAGGCTACCAGAAACTGTGGCTCAGCATGTCTGGACAAGAGCAAGTTAATTGCATGGACCAACATAGGGTTGCCACAAGGATCCAAATAACACTTCTTAACTAAGCCAGAATTTATTTTAAACTTGTCTTTCCTGGAGGTGATGGTATTGGTGGACCAAGCTGCAAGGAATTGGAGAAGGCAGAGCAAAGAAAATAGTACAGTGGCTAGCATAGAGGGTTGCAAATTGTGTTGAATAACAGAAATGGCATCTTTGGACTATGTTCTTAATTTAAAAGGGGGTTTCACCTATTTCTTATTATTTCTGATGCCTGGAACTTTTCTTAGTAATTTTGATCTCGGATAGCTAGAGAAATGAAGTGAGGATAAATTCAAGCATGGCTCAAAGATTGCTAGAAATATTAACTACAGATTTTCACTAGCAATGAGAAAGGTGGTAATATGATAGCTCAAGCTAAGGTTGAAGGAATAAACTCTGACAAGGACAGCTTCTATAAGTTAAACATTTCTCTACATTATGGGATATGGGCTAGCATGAGAACAGCGAGAAGCATTTAGTACAGAATTTAAGGTGGCACTCACTCTCAGAGTCTGCAAATGCCATCCTACTCTCTTGCAAGACCCTGAGAGTGAGTGACTCCTTAAATTTTCTGTATTTGGCCTCTCACTAGCCTTAACCTAGCTCTGGCCCTACCATATTAAAATCTTTTTTGGACACTCTACCCATTTCAAGCCTCATTCCCTCACCACCTCAACCCATCCCTCAAAATAAGTAGTAAAAGAGTTACCAAGAGAAATGAGGGACACCTGCCTGAACATGAGACCTTCACTCTCAATCTAAAGAGATTTGTCCTTAGACGTCTAGTTTGGTGATTTTATCTTCTTTTTAGTTCTTGGAATCCTGTAACAAAACTGCACATGCCTATTAGCCATTTTTGGTGGCTTATGCAAGGATAGAGAACATACTCAAGCAAGTTGCATTTGACATGAAGTTGGCAGGGATAGTGAATAGATTTCATGCCAGAATCAAGATTTTAAAAGATCTTGACAGGCTGCAATGATGGGCCAAATATAGTAAGATGAAACTTAACAGGGATAAATGTCTGTACTTTGGTCAAAGTTCCAACTAAATAAACACAGAATGAGAGAGATGCAGTTGAAAGGTAACTCTTGTGAAAGACTTGAAGGTTTCAGCTTGAACTGTTTCAATAAGTCAATCATGCAGTGTGTTTAACCTAATCCATATATATATATGGATTTGATAAATAATAAGGAAGTTTAAAAAGATCTTGTTTGCTGCTTCACCTCTAGATTGATGGTGATGCACTTCACTGAGGGAGGAATAAGAGAGAGCACCAAGCCTGGTAGAAGGAACTTGAGAGAGGATGGGATTTGGTGATGAGTTTGGTTTTGTACTTACTCATTTTGATATACTCAAGGGATACAAGTATATATGTGTCTGTGCTTGGGAGTGATATCTGGATCCAACAGAGATTTGAGACCATCAGGACATGGGTGATGATCAAGACTTTGAAAAGGTGATTCAGGAAGACTGTGTAATGGAGGATGAGATGGGACATGAGAACAGAACCCAGGGGAGCATCAATATTTTAGGGACGATCAGAGGGAAAAGCATTTATGAACACTACTAAGAAGTGATTCCTAAAGAGGTAAAAGGAAGGTAACAAAAACTTGTCACAGAGTCAAGTGAAATAAGAGTTTCCAGGAGACGAAGGCTAAGAATATCTAATGAAACAGCAAGAAAGAACTAATAAGTGTCCTCACAGTGAAATACCAAAAAGAGATGAGTGGTAGTAATGGTTAAAGCAGTTTTATCTAAGTGTAAGGGAGTGTTTATCATATAGGGAAAATTTCTGAAAAGAGAGTTATCCAAGAAGGAAATACAGGAATGTTCTCCCTATGACTAGGTATATTCAAGTACTGCTACTTGATAAGGTTTTTACATAATAAAAATTCAAACCTGAGATTTTTTTCTTAATTAAAAAATATAATAGAAATTTATAATATGAAGTTTATAATTATTACTGTCACTTCACCCTAAAGTAAACAGACATAAAAGTTAAGGAAATATTGTGAAAGAGCTGTATTCTAAATGAAACAAGGGATATTCGTGATTGCTAATGTAATAAAATATTTATATAAATACATTTATGAAACAATTTAAAGCATGGAGAAAAGTTGCAAAAAGGGAATGAAGAACTTTTTCCTCTGAGTTTGAGTAAGAGGATTATGTGATGCTGCATCAACCCAGAATACTTTAATGAGTATTCTTTTCTTTTCTTTCTTTCTTTTTTTTTTTTTTTTTTTTTTTTTTTGAGATGGAGTTTTACTCTGTCGCCCAGGCTGGAGTGCAGTAGCACACACTGTCTTGGCTCACTGCAACCTCTGCCTCCTGGGTTCAAGCGATTCTCATGTCTCAGGCCTCCAGAGTAATTGAGACTACAGGCATGCAGCATGCCTGGCTAATTTGTATTTTTAGTTGAGACAGGGTTTCACCATGTTGGCCAGGCTGGTCTCAAATTCCTGACCTCAAGTGATCTGCCACCCTCAACCTCCCAAAGTGCTGGGATTACAGGCATGAGCCACCACGCCCGTACTAATGAGTATTTCTTATAACTGAAGACTTTATCTTACATTACTATAAACCATCAATATCAGTAAATTCATATAAATATATGACTCTCACGTAACCTCAGACTCCATTTACATTTTATCAATTATTCAAATAACATTCTTTATAGCAAAAGGATCCAGTTCAGAATCAAATGTTGCATTTAGTTGTCATGTCTCTTTATTCTCCTTCAGTTTGGAACAGATCCTCAATCTTTCCTTGACTTCATGATCTCGACAATTTTGAAGATAAAAAGGTCAGCTATTTTGTAGAATGTCCCTCAGTTTTAGTTTTTTTTGTGTGTTTCCTCATAATTAAATTCCATATATGCATTTTATTTCTTGCAGGAGTACCATAAAAGTTATATTGCATTTTCCTCATTGCATTTATCACCCAGTACCTGATTTGAATTGTCCTATTACTGGTAATATTAATGTTGATTACTTGTTTAAAGTAGTGCCTGCCAGGATTCTCCACTGGAAAGCTACTACTTTTCCCTTTGGAATGAAAGAATAGTGGGGATGTAGTCTGAGATTATGTAAATGTCCCATCTCTCATTGAACTTTCAATTAATTAGCTTATATTAATTTATATAATATACTAACTTATATTAATTAACAGCTAACATATTAACTTATAATTAATTAACATATTAATTAACAAACTTATACTCAGCCCATGAGTATGGGCTGATGGATTCTTATTTTATTTGATGTTATAATTTATTGATGTTGTTGTTATAATTTATTTTGATGTTCAAGTTGTCCTGGATTTGGCCGGTGGGATCTTCTTTAAGCTGGTTCCTATGCTTTTAGACATGTCCTCGTTATTCTGTCAGCACTCTTTATGGCATAACAAAATGTTCCAGACTCATCTTGTACTTTCCCTGCCCAGCCTTGAATTCAGCTATTTCAACAAGAAGTCCTAATTTTTTTCAAGAGAGAATAGCATTTAGTGACCAAGATCTGGGTGCTAGGTATTTTAAACATAGACACACAAGCACACACTGTGATAGTTCGTTTTTGGTGTCAACTTGACTAGGACAGGAGGTACCCAGATATTTGGTCAGACATTATTCTGGGCATGTCCATGAGGCTGTTTCTGGATGACAGTAACATTTGTATCTATAGACTGAGTAAAGCAGATTGTCCCCTGCCCCCACTGTGAGTGGGCCTCATCTAATCAGTTGAAGGCCTGAATAGAACCAAAAGGCTGACCCTCCCACAAGTAAAGGGAAAGTTTTCCTGCCTGATGGCTAACAAGCTGGGGTTTTTTCCTGCCTTCAATCTCTAAGTGAAACATCAACTCTTCTTGGATTTCAAGCCCGCTGGCCTTTGGACTGGGGTGGCACCATTGGTTTTCCTGAATCTCCGTCTTTCTGATCGCAGATCTTGGGACTTGTTATCCTCCATAATCACATGAACCAATTCTTACTGATAAATCTTACTGCTTCTGTTTCTCTGGAGAACCCTGACTACTATACACACACACATATTCTACTCTAGAGTTATTTCTATATCTATCTAAATATGTTGAAAAACATGAGTTCACACTACATTTCCAATTTCAATGCAGTACCACAGATTCACCCTAGTTTTTTTTTTCCATTCCCTGTTTGTACCTCCCTTCTCTGACCATGAAAAACCTGACTCTTATTTTCTTTTTCTTTCTTTCTTTCTTTCCTTCCTTCCTTCCTTCTTTCTTTCTTTCTTTCTTTCTTTCTTTCTTTCTTTCTTTCTTTCTTTCTTTCTTTCTTTCTGTCTTTCTTTCTTTCCTTCCTTCCTTCCTTCCTTCCTTCCTTCCTTCCTTCCTTCTTTCTTTCTTTCTTTTAGACAGAGTCTCGCTCTGTTGCTTAGACTGGATTGTAGTGACGCAATCTCAGCTCGCAGCAAACTTCGTCTCCCAGGTTCAAGCGATTCTCCAGCCTCAGCCTCCTGAGCAGCTGAGAATACAGGCACCTGCCACCACACCCAGATAATTTTTGTATTTTTTAGTAGAAACGGGGTTTCACCATGTTGGCCAGGCTGGTCTCGAACTCCTGACCTCAGGTAATCTGCCCGCCTCGGCCTCCCAGAGTGCTGAGATAACAGACATGAGACACTGTGCCCCGCCCCTATTTTCTTGTTATCTATTTTCTTACTTGATCAGACCCCCTGTATGTAACTGAGCGTTGATCTCTGCTGTCACCTTTGTCTCACTGCACCGACATCCTTCTTGCTCTGCTGGGGTCTGACACCACTTGCCAGGCCATCATCACCACTGTCCCCTGAGCAGTCCCCTATGTCCCCCACTGTAGCTACCACTTACTGCATCACCCTCACTTTAGGCACCAACATCCTGCACTGGACAGCTGCCACTGCAGTTCTCCATACACCCCGCAGCCCTGACCATGTGGACACTGCTTACCTGGCTTGTTTTCCCCATTCTTTTTTTTTTTTTTTAATTTTGTTATTATTATACTTTAAGTTTCAGGGTACATATGCACAATGTGCAGGTTAGTTACATATGTATACATGTGCCATGCTGGTGTGCTGCACCCATTAACTTGTCATTTAGCATTAGGTATATCTCCTAAAGCTATCCCTCCCCCCTCCCCCCACCCCACAACAGTCCCCAGAGTGTGATATTCCCCTTCCTATGTCCATGTGTTCTGTGTGGGGCTGTCCTTCTATGCAAAACCTCCTCATCTCTTTGTTTGCTTGTTTGTTTTTTACTCCATCAAACAGTATGGAAAATTTACAGCAAATACTTTGGACATTTCCTTGTTTAAACAATTCTCTAATTCATCAAATACATTTAGAAAAGTACCTATATAAATAAGTATATTTAACAGCCTCCCTCTCCTATGTACTATTCCCAGGCTTTCAGTTTTAGTGTCACCACTAAATGTAGGAAGGAAACTCATGGCCTTGAAACACGTCAAGAGGACCCCATATTCTACTTGAGAAATGGCATTCTATGTCCCACTTATACAAGTTGTGTATTCAAATTTAGGATTCATGACAGCTGTGCTACTATACTTAGAAGGAGGGCAGGGATAGAAATTTAATTTTGACAAATTTCTCATCACAGCTTAAGTCTTGTTTTGAAAAATGAATTATTTAAAAACAAAACACTTATTTATATAAGTGTGCTTTTCAAAATCTCAACTTAAAATATTCACAACTTTAGTTGTGAAGGCATATATCATGATAAATATCCTTATTTTTGGTATAGTTCCTGTAACCAATTTTTTTAAGAGATAAATGTTTTTATAGCAAAACATTGGCAGAATCTTTTTATCTTTCTGAATTTTTTGCTCTTTCATTTAGAGAAACAATGGAGAGTTTCTTCATTATTGGGCACTGAAATGCTGACATATAACATGTAATATTTGTTACTTTCCATGAGGCAACATAAAAGTTGGCAGATTTGTGTTCCTTGAAATTAAGGAAGAATCATGGCAAGTTTCTTTGCCAAACACCATGGTTGTAGGAGAATTACGTGTGATTTATTCAGTGATAGAGTTGTCCAGAAATAGGAAAAAAAAAAAGAAATAATATTCTGGACTGATTCTTTATATATCTATTTATATATCTCTATATATCTATTGAATTTATTCCAAAAAAATCCTGTAATCATGTTTTATGCTATTTTATTTAAAAAGAAATAAAGAAAGCACACCTAATAGAAATGGGGCGCTATTGGAGAGTTTTAACTCTTTCATGATAGGAAATACGGATTCAATGTCTAAACTCGACGTAAAAGACTGCAAATGGGAATTGGTCAATTCAACGATTGCAAATCTTGCTTCAGAGTCACTCAGCCTGCTTCCAGTGATTTCAATGTGTGTGAAATATGTCAAAAATAGTCACAAGAAATAAATTATTATTAAGAAAATAATGGTGGAGTTAGCAGTGATAATAGCATATTTAGGAAATTGTTGAGTTTTGAGTAGCCCTAAAAATTAGCAAAATTGCTTATTTAATTTTCACGTACAGGCTTAATTATTTACAGAAATTGTGTGAATGAAAAACAAATATGGTAGAGATACTAAAGCAGTGTTTCCCAAAATGAGTCATAAAATATTTTTTGTGGTTTCAACCAACATCTAAAAAATAAAATATTTGTAGAAAAATATCAGAAGGCATCATATGCAGGAAGGATGAGGATTGTTTTTGTAAAATCTTTATGTATTTCCATTATTATACATGATTGGATGGTGGAGAATTATGGCATAAAATGTATTTTTACTATTTTGGTTGTGTAAAAAAATACTTGAAAATTATTCTGTTTGAGGAGTCCCATAAAGAGTTTTTTTTTTTCACTGACCTACTAATATTCTAAACTCAAGCTTTAATTTGGTCTTCTTAGTGTGTGAGTGTGTATGCCATTGCGTATTTCTTCTACACTTGATAAAACAGCACATACTAAATATTAATCATTTTTAAGTATCATAATTATGTTTGTGGAATACTTATTATATATCATGTTCTGTGGTAGATTCCAGGGATAAAAAGATAATCTGTGCTCCAGAAAGTTTACTTGAGCGGGATAATGAGAAATTAACAAATGATTGCAGGAAGCTGATCTGAGTGTCCCTAGGCATAGATCAACAAAGAGTAATGGCAGGAGTACATGTGGGCTTGACGCTTAAAATCCTATGCAGAGAAATAACATTAGAGCTGAATCTTGAAGGAGGAGAGTCACAGTAGAGGGAGGCAGAAAGAAGAACAAATGCATAGGAGTGAACACTTTATGTAACTGCAGACAAGAGGTGACTGGCAACTAAAGTCGGAGGGTGGAGGGTTGGGGGTGGTATGGTATAGCTGAATGGTTAAAAAGCGTATTCCTAAGAGTCCTGTTTGCTATACTGATGTGCTATGCTTTTATCCTGAAAGCAATGGGGAATCATCCTCCTTGAGATTTTCAGGTACAGCAGCATCATGATTTGATCAGTCTTCCTAATAAGATGGCTTCGATTGGAAGGATGGATTGGCAAGTGGCTCCCAATTAGAGGAAGGGAAACCCAGTGTGAACTTAGAGATAACAACAGTGTGAATTAAAACCCTAACAGTGAAGGTGGGGAAAAAAAACCCCTAAAAGTGAAGGCAGAAGAAGGATACATTTGCAAGAGTCATAAAAGGAAGAAGAGTAGGATTTGTGATGGGGTTGTAAGAGCAGGAAGACATCAATGTAGGCATAGAGTAAAACGATGAATTGTTCAGCTAAATAAGTACATTTTCAAGGTTAACCTTGACCAAAATAGTGAATGGAAGTAAGAAATAGATTTGGGGAAGTCAGATTGCTAACTTATTTTCAGATATGTAGATTTGTGTCATTGGAGGACCCTCCATGGAGATATTTCATAGGGGCTCAGATAGAATTAGACTGTCAAAAATATTTGTTAATGAATATATGAACAGTTGGATGGGAATGTCAAGGCTCAGAAGTGGCATCAGTGATTTGGGCTTCACCGATTTGGAATAAGAGAAAATCACCTACAATGGGAGTAGGGAACACCAGTACTGAAGGAAGTAGGGAATAAAAGTAGAGGCAGAAATAAAAATTTTCAAAGCACGTAATCAGTCCAACATTATTTTAGTCTACATTTAAATTTTTAATTCAGGACATAGCATTTTCTTAAGAAAAAATATCCACATAGCACGTTATGTCAGATCAGCTAACTTTACTGACTTGTAAACTACTCCAAATCATGTCAATGTGAGGATTTTGTAAGTGGATATCTATAAACTATGATATGATTCAGAAAAATTACAAACACAGAGGGACCCTAAATTGTTGCATCTTTTTACATTTTGAAAGTATCTATGAGTTCAGTCAAGAACAAAGAGACTTGAATTTACAGGACTGAAAATTTAGGTTAACAGCCAACAGACATTTGCAATAACCAGAAAGCTATAGGGTATAAGCACTATTGTTCCTTAGGTATTTATTTATCATTATAAATAAAGGAATGTGGCTGTCAAAGAATGGTGGTATTTATTGAGTCTCATTGGGAAGACTGAAGCAGATTATGGGGCCTCTCAGAAAGTACACTGGAAAAAGAACAAACTTGCTGGCATTTATGACTCTCAAAACTTGGTGAGAACTAATATGTCTTTTAAATTTTAATCTGTCCAATCTGTTAAATATTTCCTCTCCAATAGTGCCACTCTAGAGCAAGCCATTATCATATCATCCTCTCTCACCTCAATCAACTAGTAGCTTCCTAACTGTTCTCACATCAGTTTTACACTAGATCTCCACTAGATTGGCCAGAGTGATTTTTTAAAATGTATACCTGATTATGCCACCTTTTGCTAAAGGATATTTTAATTTAGATTTTAAGATAGACTTTAGGATGAAGACTGAAATTCCTACAGTCTACAAGCCTGCATGGCCTGGCCCCCTCATAATTCCCTCATTTTGCTCTCTGTTCCATGGTTCCATGTGGGAGACTATCAAAGCCTTCAGTGTATGGGTGTAGCCCAGACTTTCATCCTTCTCTTATGCTCAGCTCAAAGGCAATTTCCCTAAGCCTCCAGTTGAGCCAGACAGGCTCTGAGACAATGGAACAGGGACACTGAAAACTTCCTTTATAAAACAAAGAGTATTTGGTACTGATGAATGTATTTGTGTAACAACATGATTAATGTATGTTGGCTTCACTGGACTGGAAAAAGCATGTGGTCATCCCCGTATCCCAACAGCTAGCACAATGCTAGGAATAAGCAGGTGAGTGGTCAATGACACTTGGAATGAATGAAGGGCTTGTGAAGGAATCAGTGAAGTTGAGATGCAGTTGGGTCTGCTTGAACAAGCAGAGAATTCTTTACAGAATGAGGCCTAAATTAATCTATTTCACAGAGATACAGTAATGTGAATATGTCTTTCTGGCTGTCCTGTTTTATGGAGGAAATGGTGATGAACAGCATACCAAGAAAAAATCTTTACTAGACAGTTTTAGGATTATAAATCTCTATAGTCCTTTTCAGCCATAAAATTAGTACTTAATATAATATTAAATATGAACGTATTGTTATACACTACTTGAAGTGTTTCTATCTAGTAATATGCTTTCCCCCCTTTATCCTCTACTCTTTGTAGGGCATTTTTTTTTCAACTTTTATTTTAGATACAGGAGACACATATGCAGGTTTTTTACATGGGTGTGATGCTGAGGTTTTTGGGTATGGATCCTATCACCCAAGTACTGAGCATAGTACTCAACATATAGTTTTTCAATCCATTTCCCTCTTTCTCCTTCCCCCCTTCTAGTAGTCCCAAATCTCTATTATTTCCATGTATACGACCATGTGTGCTCAGGGTTTAGCTTCCACTTATAATTCAGAACATATGGTATTTGGTTTTCTGTTCCCGTGTTAATTCACTTAGGACTATGGCATCAAGCAGCATCCATGTTGCTGCAAATAACATAATTTTATTTCTTCTTGATGGCTGTATATTATTGCATGGTGTATATGTATCACATTTTCTTTATCCAGTCCACCATGATGGGCATCTAGGTTGATTCCATCTCTTTGCTATTGTGAATAGAGTGACAATGAACATACAAATGCATATGTCTTTTTGGTATAGTGATTGATTTTCTTTTGGGTATATACCTAGTAGTAGGATTGCTGGGTTGAATGGTAGCTCTGTTTTATGTTCTTTGAGAAATCTCCAAACTGCTTTCCACAGTGGCTGAACTATTTTAGATTCCAACCAAAAGTGTATAAGAGTTCCCTTTTCTCCACACCTTATACGCCTCCTTTTGGGAAGTGTCTGTTCATGTCCTTTGCCCATTTTTTAATGGGGCTTTTTTTAATATTATAAATAATAGGTTTAATTATATAGAAAACATATATAATTTAAAAATAGGATAATTTAGCACAGTGCCTTGTTACAGAAGCAATTTATAATACTTAATTTCTTTATTATTATACTTTAAGTTTTAGGGTACATGTGTACAAAGTGCAGGTTTGTTACATATGTATACATGTGCCATGTTGGTGTGCTGCACCCATTAACTCGTCATTTAGCATTAGGTATATCTCCTAATGCTATCCCTCCCTGCTCCCCCAACCCCACAACAGTCCCCGGTGTGTGATGTTCCCCTTCCTGTGTCCATGTGTTCCCATTGTTCAATTCCCAGCTATAAGTGAGAACATGCAGTGTTTGGTTTTTTGTCCTTGTGATAGTTTGCTGAGAATGATGGTTTCCAGTTTCATCCATGTCCCTACAAAGGACATGAACTCACCATTTTTTATGGCTGCATAGTATTCCATGGTGTATATGTGCCACATTTTCTTAATCCAGTCTATCATTTTTGGACATTTGGGTTGGTTCTAAGTCTTTGCTATTGTGAATAGTGACATAATAAACATACGTGTGCATGTGTCTTTATAGCAGCATGATTTATAATCCTTTGGGTATATATCCAGTAATGGGATGGCTGGGTCTAATGGTATTTCTAGTTCTAGATCCCTGAGGAATCGCCACACCGACTTCCACAATGGTTGAACTAGTTTACAGTCCCACCAACAGTGTAAAAGTGTTCCTGTTTCTCCACATCCTCTCCAGCACCTGTTGTTTCCTGACTTTGTAATGATCGCCATTCTAACTGGTGTGAGATGGTATCTCATTATGGTTTTCATTTGCATTTCTCTGATGGCCAGTGATAATGAGCATTTTTTCATGTGTCTTTTGGCTGCATAAATGTCTTCTTTTGAGAAGTGTCTGTTCATATCCTTCACCCACTTTTTGATGGGGTTATTTGTTTTTTTCTTGTAAATTTGTTTGAGTTCATTGTAGATTCTGGATATCAGCCCTTTGTCAGATGAGTAGGTTGCAAAAATGTTCTCCCATTCTGTAGGTTGCCTGTTCACTCTGATGGTAGTTTCTTTTGCTGTGCAGAAGCTCTTTAGTTTAATTAGATCCCATTTGTCAATTTTGGCTTTTGTTGCCATTGCTTTTGGTGTTTTAGACATGAAGTCCTTGCCCATGCCTATGTCCTGAATGGTATTGCCTAGGTTTTCTTCTAGGGTTTTTATGGTTTCAGGTCTAACATGTAAGCCTTTAATCCATCTTGAATTAATTTTTGTGTAAGGTGTGAGGAAGGGATCCAGTTTCAGCTTTCTACATATGGCTATCCAGTTTTCCCAGCACTGTTTATTAAATAGGGAATCCTTTCCCCATTTCTTGTTTTTGTCAGGTTTGTCAAAGATCAGATAGTTGTAGATATATGGCATTATTTCTGAGGGCTCTGTTCTGTTCCATTGTTCTATATCTCTGTTTTGGTACCAGTACCATGCTGTTTTGGTTACTGTAGCCTTGTAGTATAGTTTGAAGTCAAATAGAGTGATGCCTCCAGCTTTTTTTCTTTTGTCTTAGGATTGACTTGGCAATGCAGGCTCTTTTTTGGTTCCATATGAACTTCACTGATCCCACAGAAATACAAACTACCATCAGAGAATACTATAAACACTTCTACACAAATAAAGTAGAAAATTTAGAAGAAATGGATCAATTCCTCGACACATACACCCTCCCAAGATTAAACAAGGAAGAAGTTGAATCTCTGAATAGACCAATAACAGGCTCTGAAATTGAGGCAATAATTAATAGCTTACCAACCAAAAAAAGTCCAAGACCAGATGGATTCACAGCCGAATTCTACCAGAGGTAAAAGGAGGAGCTGGTACCATTCCTTCTGAAACTATTCCAATCAATAGAAAAAGGGGGAATCCTCCCTAACTCATTTTATGAGGCCAGCATCATCCTGATACCAAAGCCTGGCAGAGACACAACAAAAAAAGAGAATTTTAGACCAATATCCCTGATGAACATCGATGCAAAAATCCTCAATAAAATACTGGCAAAATGAATCCAGCAGCACATCAAAAAGCTTATCCACCATGATCAAATGGGCTTCATCCCTGGGATGCAAAGCTGGTTCAACATACGCAAATCAATAAATGTAATCCAGCATATAAACAGAACCAAAGACAAAAACCATATGATTATCTCAATAGATGCAGAAAAGGCCTTTGACAAAATTCAACAACACTTCACGCTAAAAACTCTCAATAAATTAGGTATTGATGGGACGTATCTCAAAATAATAAGAGCTATTTATGACAAACCCACAGCCAATATCATACTGAATGGGCAAAAGCTGGAAGCATTCCCTTTGAAAACAGGCACAAGACAGGGATGCCCTCGCTCACCACTCCTATTCAACATAGTGTTGGAAGTTCTGGCCAGGGCAATCAGGCAGGAGAAGGAAATAAAGCGTATTCAATTAGGAAAAAAAGAAGTCAAATTGTCCCTATTTGCAGATGACATGATTGATATCTAGAAAACCCCATTGTCTCAGCCCAAAATCTCCTTAAGCTAATAGGCAACTTCAGCAAAATCTCAGGATACAAAATCAATGTGCAAAAATCACAAGCATTCTTATATACCAATAACAGACAAATGGAGAGCCAAATCATGAGTGAACTCCCATTCACAATTGCTACAAAGAGAATAAAATACCTAGGAATCCAACTTACAAGGGATGTGAAGGACCTCTTCAAGGAGAACTACAAACCACTGCTCAATGAAATAAAAGAGGATACAAACAAATGGAAGAACATTCCATGCTCATGGGTAGGAAGAATCAATATCGTGAAAATGGCCATGCTGCCCAAGGTAATTTATAGATTCAATGCTATCCCCATCAAGCTACCAATGACTTTCTTCACAGAATTGGAAAAAACTATTTTTTGTGTCTTTAATAGAAGAAATTAAATGCAGTACCATATAATGCCTTCATGGTAGGGAGAAAAGAGTTTAATGACTTTGCTTGCATAAATACACTTATAAATTATATTAATATTTTTGACTCAAGCTGAATAAAATAAATTTTGAATTCTGAATTAAAGTTGCAAGTGATTGTGCATTGCAATATGAAGAACCCACTTAAGGAGTGGTTAATGCTGAATTCAATACAGTCAATCATTTTATTAATAATTTATTATATTAGTATTGCTTATTAGATCTATAAAGGTGTACCTATAGCTATAACTTTTTAAACATCTTTGACATGTAAAGCATAATACTGCATGAAGCTGTGTCTGATGAGCTGGTTGTAATGGGTTCCAGGAGGGTAAAGTAGTGAATGTTGTGGTTTCTGTCCTCAAAAATTGGCAAAAGGTGTCAGTTTTAGTTTATGGTTCCATTCTTCCCCATTCTTTTTCCCTTTAGTCTGGGTGGGCCTGCATCCCAAGAATTAAGTGTGAAATATGCAACTAAGGCCCAAGTCTAAGAGTGCATTGTAGTCTTGTAGTCACCTGGCCACAGTAATTGATTGAGGACTGACAATGACACAATCAGAGCGAATCAGACATAATGAAAGTTTCAGATGGGAACATTGAGGCAGAGGTAGGACCTCTTTCTATTAGACTTGAGATTGGAGGGATATGAGGCTGCAGGTGCTACAGACATATTGCTTCATGAAAGAAAACTCACATAAGGCACCAACTCAGAGGAAAAATCTTAACAATGTCTACTGCCCTCTGCACCAATCCACATCTGTAATTATATCCACACTCTCAACTTTCTCAGTCATATGAACCATATTTCTTTTAATTATTTTGTTTTTTGAGTGATTCTATTTGAATTGATTCTTTATTACACACAACTCACAGTGCTAATGTAGGTGCATTTGAGAGTTTCTAGATGGAACTAAATTTATACCATGCAGACATGAAAATATTCATCAATTCAGTAGACCTTTAATATTGTAAGATGCTCCTTACACCTTCTTCATTCTCAGTTTGGAAGATTTCTTTAATTTTAAGAATGACTTCTTTGGAAATCATTTTCCCAAGAAACAATGGGTTTTTTTTCACCTCACTGGAGTTACAGGTGTGTACAATATGAGTCAATTTTAATTAGAGAATTGTCCACTTCAATGCATTCAACTGGACCAAATAATTTATTCTCACATATTATTAGCCTTGAAGAATCCACAGTTCATCATTGTATTTAAACAAATTATGAATTACTGTGAATCTACATGGTTGCTTTAGGGCATCAGAACTGCAACCTAAATACCTCAGATACCAAGGAGAATTAGGAATAGTTTGATGTATGCTTGTTTATGCACGTTCAGAATATCGACGTAAAGCATTGCCAGTCTTGGTATACATTATGCCTAATCAAATTTACAATGAGTAAGTTGAAGATATATTTTTAAAGTATAAGCAAAATTTAAACATGTAAGAAGATACACTCCCTTGCTTTGGGTGGGGGAAAATGAATTTAATCTAGAAGATGAAAGACTACAATTCAATTTAATCTAGCTAGATATCTGGAGCTAAGGGGATCTGGTTGCAACGTGGAAGCAATGTGGAAGTGTTAGGAGGGAAAGATGGATTTCAATTGCCTTTTTAAAATGAGAAATGATTACTAACTGGAAACTGTCTGCTCTGAAGGAAATTATCTTCCCGAACAGATGAACTCCTCTAGGGTAATTACTACTAAGATTAAGGTCCAGCTTTCTACAAGGAGTCTGACCTTGTAAATGTTCCCTGTTTATTAGTAGATAGGGTTTGCAGGGACTTAAAACCCTTCCATTGAGAACACCCTCATTCTCCAAACAGCAAGAGGCAAACACTAACTCTCATTAGCCTGTCTTGCATTGCAGCATTTAATTTCCATAAGGGAAGAGAAAAGTTTCCACTCAAGGGCAAAAACAGGAAAGTTGTGTTACAAGAGTAACAAAGGTAAGTGTTCTCAAACAGTTGCTCATCTGTCTGTATACTACAGAACCTGTATTTTCACACCAATAAACAGATACAAAGGATAAACTGTCCTGCACAGAATATCTTGAGCATCAACTCACACCAAAGAACTGTTCAGTTCAGTGAGGCAGCCAGGACCTATTCCGGGAGTTATTTCTAATCTTACCTTTTCCTGGTGCCCAAGACATTACTGACACGAAACAGGGGTGGAGGGGCAAGTAGGGAAATCACAGATCACGTAATTAAGAAATTGTATTAAATATATTATTCTCTTTGGTGTATTTACTTCACTTTTTTCCCTAATTTAACTTTCTCCCTTAAGCATCACTAGGGGAGGAGATGAAACCCTACATAGAACATTAGGTGTTAGTTGTTTCGTAACTAAAGAAATAGATTTCAGTGATTAGCATGTTTTATTTTTTGTCCCCTACTTTAAAAAATTCAGTCAAGCTCTCATTTCATGTTTTTCCAGAGCATAAATATTTAGACACCAATATTTTCATTAGTTACAATAATGAAAACACTGTCATTTATATTTTGTTTTATATATGACAACTTTGTCAGAAGCCAGTTATTTTCCATAACAGTTATTTGAGGTGGGTTAGCAAAAGAAATTCTTACGCTGAGTTTTAGCCATATGAGGAATCATTCTGGTTATTTTTATTTTCATTTGAAGTATTTAATTATAAAATTGAGTTGTATGGAGAAGGTGTCATCTTGATGCTATTTATAAAACATCAGTCTCTTCCACTCAAGGAAATTTTACTTAAGTGAAGAGAAAATAAATGCACTCACATGTATATTCAGGGCTGCTAATAATTACTTTCTAGTCTGGAAGAAATTGTGGGTATGAATAACAAAACTAAATTGGAAAGTTTTTTAAATGTAATGTTTCAAAACCTGGATGATAAATAAGAAGAGATACTTGTTAGTATTAAATTTTTGCTTTATTTTATTTTCTGATTCATATATACTCAACTAAGCTTTCTGATCTTCTCCCTATTAAGAATTTAGTGATTTACAATGTTTACAAAGATGTAACTGAAAGGGACCCTATGTTCTTTTTGTAGTCTGAGAAATCCTGTTGAATAACGGTGTGTTCTAATTTATTTGTTTACAAATAAGAAGTTCAAGTACAAATGTTAAGTATTCTGTTTAATAATTTAAAATGCTCTTTCAGATATAGCTGGAAGGTGCATCTCTGCAGAAAATTATTTTTCCTAATGCTTCATATCCTTCTGATGGTATGGATATTTATAAAGTGTGTGTGTGTGTGTGTGTATACACACATGCATATACACATACCTATATATAAATATATATCTATACATATAAAACATTTTATATATATATATATAGTTTGAGGTACAGATGTATGTTATTCAGTAGTTGCTCCCAAACTTTTAAGTTCCAACCCTGTTAATATAAATATTTCCTCTCCGCTACCTCCTTGATAGCTGAAATCTATATATTAAGAAGTGACATGGCTGGGTCAAATGGTATTTCTAGTTCTAGATCCCTGAGGAATCACCACACTGACTTCCACAATGGTTGAACTAGTTTACAGTCCCACCAACAGAACACATGGACACAGGAAGGGGAACATCACACTCTGGGGACTGTTGTGGGGTGGGGGGGAGGGGCGAGGGATAGCATTAGGAGATATACCTAATGCTAAATGGTGAGTTAATGGGTGCAGCACACCAGCATGGCACATGTATACATATGTAACTAACCTGCACATTGTGCACATGTACCCTAAAACTTAAAGTATAATAATAATAAAAAAAAAGAAATGAAAAAAGCTACATAGTATTGACCTATGTGTCAAATACCTTTATCCTTTACTTTTCACAACATAATCTAAATACATATAAATAGCTATTGTCTGTTAGGTGTGTGAAATGCACTGTGCCATTTACTTAGCTCACTGAAAATGTTATTTGTACACATGGAGTCACTGTCTAATTGAGATAGTTGTCAATGCCCACTGAGGTCCATGGCCTACAGTTTGGAAACAACTATTGAGCAGGGTTAGTCAAGCAATTTTTTTGAGGGCCATTTGTAATGACTCCCAAGAGATTTCATAATGTAAAAAAGTATAAACTCTTAAAACAAATGAGAACCCTGTATTGTCTTTTATATTTCTAAGAATATATTCCTCAGAATGTCAATTACTGTAAAAAATTGAGATGTTTTTCCTTCTGCACCATGACTCCCATGCCATTTCATCAAAACCATGAGTAGGGAGTTATTCTTGGAGTTCATAATGGCTGAATTGGAACAGATAGAAATGCTGGGGTGAAATGGGGAGAAGTAAGGTTGAGGCATGGGGAGAAGGATAGGTGAGGCAAAGTCAATACAGATTCTTTGGTGTTCCTGGTTTGTAAGCTTGCATTCATTGATACAGCGTTCACAGGGTGCTGGTCATCTTCTAGAGGCTGAAATAACATAAATATCTAGTTATTAACAGAAAAAAATAGGACCTTCTCATCTAATTATTTTTCTAGGAACAGAGTGACCTTCTGTTTCTACCTTCTGCTTTATGTATCCATCTCTATGCTGATTTTCCTATAGTTCTTATGAACTAACCATTTCTCCTTAATTCAGTCGTACAACACAGCCTAATGCTCTGTTCTTCCAGGGAGCTTTACTGATATCTTGATACCAAGTCATTTGGTACAAACTGAGCACAGCATTCTTTATTATGCTTAATTTTAGTCAGGAATCCAGGTTTCACAATGCAATAGGATTATGCCTTCTTTCATGCTCTGTTTTTAATAGATAAGTTACAATTTTGAAAATCTACTGATAAACCAATCTGGCTTACTAGAATTGACAAGTGCCTATGTTAACTAAGATCCAGCAATCCCTCTCCTATGTATAAATGCTAGAGAAATTATTGCATGTATGTAACCAGGAAGAGGCAAATGAATGTTCATAATTGGTACACACACAAAAAAACCCAGAAATAATCTGCAAGTGCATTAACATTAGAATGGATAAATAAACTATGGTATATTGATACCATGGCATACTATTCATCAGTGACACAATACAAACAGTTACACACTCTACATGGATAAATCTTAAAGGAATAGCAGAGAATAAAAACAGGAAATCTGGCTCATGCCTGTAATCCCAGCACTTTGGGAGGCCGAGGCGGGCGGATCACGAGGTCAGGAGATTGAGACCATCCTGGCTAACACGGTGAAACCCCATCTCTACTAAAAATACAAAAAATTAGCCGGGCATGGTGGCGGGCGCCTGTAGTCCCAGCTACTCAGGAGGCTGAGGCATGAGAATGGCGTGAACCCGGGAGGCGGAGCTTGCAGTGAGTGAGCCGAGATCGCGCCACTGCACTCCAGCCTGGGTGACAGAGCAAGACTCCGTCTAAAAAGAAAAAAAAAAAAACAGGAAATCATAGAAGAATTAATATAGTATGATTATTCCATTTATATACAGCTTGAAGACAGGCAAAACTAAACACTACATTGTTGGTATATATATGAATGGCAAAACTATACAGAAAAGTGACAGAATAATTAATACAAAAGTCATATTAGAGGTCAACCCAGGAGGATGGTAGGGGGATGTGATCTGAGAAAGGCACACAAGGGAATTCAAAGATGCTGCTAATATTCTACATCTTAAGATGAATGATGTGTACACATTGTTCATGTACGTACAATACTCCTGTGCGTATAATTCATAATTTTCAAAAAGAAATTGTAAGAGGCCACACAACAGTACAGTTTGTGATACCTCCACCAACCAATAACTTTGAAAATAGATAGGGACTCTTCTACTTCCCATCCAAATTTTTATATATGGGGAAGGATTTTGTGGGTTTAACATAGGTTCTGCTGTTTTGAGTCTGCTTTTTAGACATTTTAAAAGTTCCCTTTCCCAGAAACCATTATACTGTCTCATACTAATTCCTAAATGTGCACAGGAGGGCAACTTGTACGGAGTGAGGCTGAAACTCTATCAATGTTTATCTCACAGGCTGTGTGAAACCAATGGTACTTCCCAAATCAAAACTCAACATGAGGCTCAAGTTCAGAGATTTCTAGCCATGTCTTTCTCTTTTTAATGAAAAATAAAGTCAGGGTGGAAGAAGTCTAAGAGTTTGATTCTTGCACATTTGAGAATTACCTCAGGCCATGAAAACTCATAGTACATTTTAAAAAGAAAGAAATTTGTGAAGTGCTCTAGTTCCACCTCCTAATTTTACAGAGGAGAAAATTGAGGCTAAGAGAAATTAAATCAGCTATAAAAGTAACTTCAGCGAGTAGTGGAAGTCCAGCATCAAACTCAGCTCTCCTTTTAATCTAGTGCCTGGCATTGTAGTGGAGTGGTTAAGCTTGAGTGGTTGAGTCAGAGAGACCTGAGTTCAGATTCTAGCTTTTCCGCTTACTAATTATGCACCTTGGGCAAATTAAGTTACTTAACCTCCAAGTCTTAAAATGAAGATAATAATAATTCTTATTACATAAGGATTATATAAGAATTCAATTAGATGATATATAATACAATAATTTATACAATGCTTGGCTCTCAGTAAGTACTGGATAAATGGTATCTGCTATTACTGTGAGCAAAAAAATTATGAAAAGAAAAATCAATTTGTAATCAATTCTGAAACTGGTATTTGTTCTTAAATGTTCTGTAAAGTATGTAAAAAATACTGTTCACCTTTCCCAATTATAAGGAAATAAACTTTTAACATTTCCTTCTAGAATCTTATTTTATGTTACCTACAATTAAATCAGACAAACTTGGAGTTCTTATCTTGCTCTACATTTATTAGCCTGTTAGCTTTCCTGAGCTTCAGTATAGAGGAATTGTGTGAAAATTAAATAAATGATTGATAAGAGAATGCTTGAGACGTTACACATGCACAAGTATTTTCTTATTTTTATATCTATCTTCATAAATCACTCTTCAATTACAATCAAAAGAAGGGGAAAATTGTTCTGGTTCCAGAAATGAGAGAAATTCTCAGGGCACAATTGTCCTATTAGTGGAGAGAGGAACTTGAAATCTACAGAGCACAATGAAAATATTAATATTATGATTTCTAGTCTCATGTGTGCCTGTATCATTTTAACCCCTTATTTGCAAGAAAAAAATTCTTGTCAATGTATTGAGTGATATTTTCCTCTGAGGAAAAAGGAGATTTCTAGTCAACATTCATTTACTACAATGTACAAAATAAATATCCTTAGCCATTTGAGCAATATTTTAAATTCAATCACAAAAATGAAAGGTAGATCACAAAGGAAGTGTTTGACCTACACATAGATATATACATTTATATCAGTAAATGTATTTTAGTTAAGATATACTAACTGTAATCCTCCTTTAGAGGTTTATGTTAACAGAGCATGTACTAAATATTTTAAAATTAAACATCAATATTGAGTCATATTTGAAACTATAAGGAATACTGTGGTCCTATAATTGTCATACAATGAAATTCAACTTGATGAAACACCTTCGATTGCAAAGACCCACAAAATCATAACATGCCAGACATTGAAGAAATCTTAGAAATCATCTGACCAAAACCTTAGTTTTTCAAGTGAGTAAGCTGAAACTCCCAAAAGCAAAATGAACTGTGCAAGTCACACAGTAAGTTGGTAGAAGAGTCAGGATTATACTTGGGGCCTAACAGGCTTCCAACAGCATCCAAAGCCCATGGTGGGAATTATGCCACGGAAAGTCTTTTCAAAGATTGCTCTTTATATCTGAACACTTCTTTTCAAGTTGGGGATTGTGCAAGGAATGGATAAAAAGAAGAATAAAATTGATATCAGACATGAGATAGGTTGCAACTATTGAAGTGGCTCTAGTCACATAATTTTCCCCTACTTTTATCCCTGTAAGATTTTTATAATAGTAAACTTATTAGGAGAATCGCCATCTTTAGTTACACTTTCAGGGGTGACTCCAAATACTTGTAGTTTGGGGATATAAAGAAAATGAATGAAATGGATCAATTGTTGGGTGCTGGAGGTTTGAGATTGGAAAGACATATGTAACCACCAAGTAGAAGACATAAGACTAACAACAACTGCTGTATTAACACACCTATTGAACCTATTAACCACCCTAACATTCTCCCCAATCCCCTCTACCCTTCCCAGCAGGTGATAACCATCCTTTATTCTCTATCTCCATTTGTTCAATCGTTTTGATTTTTAGATCCCACAAATAAGTGAGAACATGCGATGTTTCTCTTTCTGTGCCTGGCTAATTTCACTTCACATAATGACCTCCAGTTTCATCCATGTTGTTGCAAATGAGAGGATCTCAATCTTTTGTGGCTGAATAGTACTCCACTGTGTATGAATACCACATTTTCTTTATCCATTCACCTGTTGATGTACCCACAAAAATTAAAATTAAAGTAATTACACCTATTATTTTACCCATACACCTATTGAGTATCTGTTATGTGTAAGCCAGGCATTATAAGTACTTGTAATGGAAAGATGAATAAGAAAATAGTGTATTTAACTAGCATGGTAGTGCATTCAACTCAAGGAACCTAAAGGCTCCTGTGATGTAAAAAAAGAGGGGGAGCTGGCTTTAGACATTTCTCTCTCTGGGACTCAGGTAATACTTTCAGAATTCTTTCTTTTTTCTCTCCATCTATAATTTCAGCTTCTCTTTGCAACCTTGCCTCATTATCTCAGACTTTTCTGTAAACAGAGACCATTAAGTCACATCCTTATAATATCTGACCTAAAAGGTAAGAAATAAATTCTTTTTTTTTTTTTTACCAAAATCATATATAGAAGTCCCAGCAATTTGTTATGATTGGCTCTGATTGGATCACATGGCCAAAGTTCACACAAATAACAGAAGTCAGGAGAGTAGGATATTAATAACAGAAGTCAGAATAATAGGATATTATGATTTTTGCATCTCTAACATGAGTGAGCGGTAAATACCTAGATGACCAGGTCTGTGAGAGGCAAATAATTTGAGTGGTAGAGACAGTTTTCCAAAGGAGTTGAAAGATCACATTTTTAAATGTGGGAGTGGATACTGAGAACATAAAAACACAAAATTTAACAAATTATCCCCACATTTTAAATCTGTATCAAAGAACTCACCATTGAATATGGGCCAACAGATGGTGACAACATAGTGTTACAGATGTCACAGGGGATATGCCTAAAATGTGTCAGGCATGCAAGGATAGAGCAGCCACTAATTTTTCCCAGGAGAGGGAAAATATTGATACAATCTGATATGAATCTTTAAGGATAAATATGATTTTGTCCCAAAGAGAATGTACGAGAGAAGAGGTAACATATTCCAGGTGAAGGCAGGAGACAATGACAAATTTATATTGCCTTAGGGATAACTGTTTAATGGGCAACCCTTAGAGACAGAAAGTGGACTTAGTGGTTGCCAGGGCCTTGGAGTGAAGGGGGAATAGGGAGTGACTACTAATGGATAAATGGTTTATTGTGGGGTTCTGAAAATGTTCTGGAATTATATGGTAGTGATGGTTGCATAATTTTGTGATTATACTAAAAGCACAGTTAAGACTTTATTGTTCATTACTTTTGTTTTTTTAGTTTTTATGAATACAAAATAGTTATATATATTTATGTGGTGCATGTGATATTTTGATCCAATAGCACAATGTGTAATGATGAAATTTTGATAACTGGTATATCCATCACCTCAAACATTTATCCTTTCTTTATGTTGAGAACTTTCAAACATCTTCTAGATACTTTAAAGTGTAAAATAAATTATTGTTGACTCTAGTTGCCCTATAGTGCTATCAAACACTAGAAATTATTTCTTCTATCTAACTATATTTTTGTAGCCAGTAACCAGTTTCTCTTCATACCTCCCTCCCAACTACTCTCCCCAGCCTCTGGTAACTAGCCATCAATCTACTCGCTATCTCCTTGAAATCAACATTTTTAGCTCCCACATGTGAGTAAGAACATGTAATATTTATCTTTCTGTCCCTGATTTATTTCACTTAACAAATGTCTCCCAGTTTAATTACTGTTGCTGCAAATAACAGGATTTTATTCTTTTAGATGGCTGAATAATATTCTATTTGGTATATATACTGCATTTTCTTTACCCATTCATCCATTGATGGACACTTAGGTTGATTTCATATCTTGGCTATTGTGAATAGTACTGCAATAAAGATGAGAGTGCAGACATTCCTTCTATATAAGGATTTAATTTCTTTTGAATATATAGCTAGCAATGGGATTGCTGGATTATGTGGTAGTTCCATTTTCACTTTTTAAAGAAATGTCCATACTGTTCTCCATAGTGGTTGTACTAATTTGCATTCCCACCAACAGTGTACAAGCATTCTCTTTTCTCACATCCCTGCATCTCTGCCAGTTTGTCTTTTTGAAAATAACTATTTTAGCTAGGGTAACATAATATCTCACTGTGGTTTTGATTTTCATTTCCCTGATTATTAGTGATATGCATTTTTTAATATACTTGTTGGCCATTTGTATGTCTTCTTTTGAGGTATGTCCATTTAAATATTTTGCTCATTTTAAAAATTGAATTATTTGTTTTTTTGCTGGTGAGGTTTTTGAGTTCCTTAGGTATTCTGGTTATTAATCCCTTGTTGGATAAATACTTTGCAAATATTTTCTCCCATTGTGCAGGTTGTCTCTTGACTTTGTTGATTGTTTCCTTTGCTGTGCACAAACTTTTTAGCTTGATGTAATCCCATTTCAATTTTTGTTAGTGTTGCCTATGCTTTGAGGTCTTCTTCAATAAATCTTTGCCTAGACACTTGTCCTGAAGCATTTCCCACGTTTTCTTCTAGTAGTTTATAGTTTTGGGTATTCACTCAAGTCTTTAGTCTATTTTTAGTCAATTTTTTAATTTTTCTTTTTCTTTTTTAGTTTAGACAGAGTCTCACTCTGTCACCCAGGCTGGAGTGCAGTGGCATGATCTTGGCCTCCTCCCAGTTTCAAGTGATTCTTGTGCTTCAGCCTGCAAAGGAGCTAGGATTATAGGCGTGTGCCACCATGCCCAGCTAATTTTTGTATTTTTTAGTAGAGATGGGGGTTTGCCATGTTGGCGTGGCTGATCTTGAACTCCTGACCTCAAGTGATCTGTCTGCCTCAGCCTCCCAAAGCGCTGGCCTTACAGGTGTGAGCCACCCCACCCAGCCTATTTTTAGTTGATTTTTGTATGTGGTAGAAGGTAGGGGTCTAGTTCTATTCTTCTGCATATCCAATTTTCCCAGCTGTTTATTGAAGAGACTGTCCCTTCTCCAATTTTATTCTTAGCACCTTAGGAGAAAATGAGTTTGCTGTAAATGCATAGATTTATTTCTGGGTTCTCTATTCTGTACAACTGGTCTGTGTATCTGTTTTTATGCTTGTACATGCTTTTTTGGTTGCTACATTGTAGTGTGTGTATGTATACACACACACACACATATATATGTCTGTGTGTGTATATATATATATTTTTTAAGAGACTAAGAGATTTTTTAATGTATGTATTTAAGAAGAGATTTAATATATATACATTTAAGAGACTGACAGTTTAAATATATATTTTTAAGAAGAGAATATATACACACATATACATATATATTTTTATATATATTTTATATGTATATAGTTATATGTATATATTTATATGTATATATTTTATACGTATATATTTGTATGTGTATATATATTTATATACATATATATATTTTAAGAGACTGATTCTCACTAGTTGCCCAAGTTGGAGTGCAATGGAGCCATCACAGTTCACTGTAACCTCAAACTCCCGGACTCAAGGCAATATATAATATCAACATAGACATCTGTCTACCAACACAGTTATAAAATATAATTTTTATTTTTTGAAGTGGGAAAAAAGGGCACAGAAAGGCAAGTGAAGCTAAGGTCTATGAATGTTATCGTGGGCCTTGCTTACTGAAATGGTGGCTTGACAACAGTTGTGGCAATATTTAGCCTTCACAGAACTGTGCCTGAGAAATTTCCCTATAGTTTATCTACGTGAGAATAAGAGCATTTTCCCATTCACAAATTTAGTACTTTTTCCACACATCTCATTGTGTCTCTTTGAAGACTGACAATTTATTATTCTTCATAAAAAATGAGGGTTCTAATCTCAAGCACAACATTCTTCTGCTTCATTGTGGTACAAAATCAGCACATGAGAGCAAAGCAAGGTCTGGAGCTGTGGCCTCATTCCGGCTTCCGCGCCTCATTCCGGCTTCCGCGCCTCATTCCGGCTTCCGCGCCTCATTCCTGCTTCTGCACCACAGCAGGAGGGAAATCTCACTACTAGTTTGTTTGAGGCACTATATCCCTCCGCTGTCATTCATCAACATGTCTCTTTCCCCGAGAAAATGATAAAATTAAGTCTGCTAAGCATCAAGCGAAGCACTTTATTCTAAATCAGGTACCAAATACAAAAGGGAAGAGATAAATTTCTAAAAGGACAATGCTTTCCTCTTAATGAGCAAGCATCATTAACATCTTTCAGCTCCAGGGCCGCGGTTTTAATTTCATATTTAATTCCCTTCTCTTAAAGCAGTTATATTCTGTCATATCTGTAAAATCAGATATTTCTCTTTCTTCTTCCCTCTGCAAGCCCTTATGTATCTTACCTTGTTTATTTGTGCTATTATCTGAACTCTCACAGAATATAAGGAATGTCACTAAAGAAGCCAAGAGAATGAGTCCTAGGCCTAGCCTGGGGTTGTGGAAAAGCCCAGTCTAGGGATTACAAGTGACATTCAAGCCAGTTTTTGAAGAATGAATGGAAGATACTCTAGGACTTAGGCCTTCATCTACAACCCAGTGGGTAAAGAAGCTGTGCATGTTTAACAAATAGAAGCTGAGTATTCTGTAGACAGAGTAGTAATAACAATATCTAACTTTTAAGAGTTGTCATAAAGATTAGAGAAAATGTACTACAAGCTCTTAGCAGAGGGCCTGGTATATAGCAGATGCTCAAGAAAAAAGAATTATCACTAACATCAGTAGCATTGGCATCAGGCACAAAGAGCCTGTCTAGCCAAAATCACTTGCATGTGTAATTTGTAAGATTTCATAAGTTGCCTCCCAATTTACAAACTGATCGCATGTAAATATCTTACATATAATTATCTCATTTCCTTAAACTCTGTGGGGACCAGTATTTCAATCCCTGCTTTTAAAACTAAGAAAACCAAGATTTGAAGCATTTAAGTAACTTGTCCAAAACCACATGGGCCCCTTTATTCCAAATCCTGTGTGATGTTGCTTCCAAGTTAGCTGATAGTTTTTAAATACCTGCTTAGCATGCATTATACATTGCATAACAGTTGTCAAAACAGTTACCCATTTGCGCCATCTGCTACTTTTCAATTGATTAGTTGAAGAGATTTTGTTATGACTCTCTTTCAATATTTTTATTTCCTATTTCCAGAGAGATACTTTAATTCTTGGCCGTCAACACAGTATTGAACATTTTGCTAACATGGTAGATTCTAGCTAAGTTGTATTTAGAGTTTATAATGCAATAGAATGAGGGTTAACTTTTAAAAATCTCTATGTTAAGTTTCTAAAATTAAATTGATATACCTTCTAATACTCTGTACTTTTACATTTCTTATAATGCTCCCATTAGGTACAGAATCTTCTTCACTAGTCACTGAACTTACTGTTAATACTTTACTTTTGTGTTAGACACAAATGATGAACTCAGTACTTTTCATCGATTGCCAACTTCTAGCACTTACTTCATCTCCTATTATTGCTTTCTTTCTCATCTTCATTACATTTTAGGTGGTGATTGTCAATTTTCTAACATTGCTAAAACCGTTAGTCGTTCACACAATGAAGCAACAGCTTTAAGTGAAAGATCTAACTGAGCATGTGAGTAGAAAATTAAGACTCTGAGGTGTTACACTTGAAGAAAAGTTAACCAACAACTAAAAGTGAATTACTAAATTATAGTATGTTGGTTGTTCAATTACTGGAAGCTACTGTGAAAACTAGAGTAAGCCCTCACAATAATGTTAGAATCAACACTGGGGAAGTGTAAATGTGAAAATCATGTCATCAGATTAAACCTATCCAGTTCATTAAAAACAATATACTTGTTTTATCAAAAGGAAAATACTTTTTTTTCAATACTCAGGAAATAAGCTGTATGCAAAGATGCAAGATAGCTAGAAAAGTCGGAGTGAGTCTTGGTGCAGCTGCTCCAATTCAATGAACTGAAGGAATAAATTAAGCGATCAAATCAAAACTGATAGAGCCACAAGGCTGAGGTAGTGAAACAGCCAAGGACTATGCCAAGGAAGCCAAGCAATAATATGACACTGGCCCCAAAGCCACAGTTGTCCCTGAAAGCTGTATGTTCTGATTATGTAATGCCAGCTGTATTGCACAGAGACATTGTACAGACATCTGGGGGGCTGAGTCCTGATGTAAAGAACCAGTCCTTTGACTTAAAAGGGAAAATATGAATCCTATTGATGTATATTAAAATATACTCAAATCGGTAGGTCTGCTGGGCTCTGGGAGCTGAAGTGGGGCTCTGCGACATGTCGGAGGACTGCAGATGACTCCCTCAGAGCTCTGCGTCTCCTTTCACAGCAGTGGCAGTTTTATTTGCTCATTTGATTTGTACTGTGATGCCAGTAAATATCTCAAGCTGCCATGGAAGCCTAAAACCATTTAGATTGGTTCTATTTTCTTGGTCTGTAGGGAATCGCAAATAAAATCAGATACTTCTTCCTCCTCTTCTGCTTATTACCACAGGGGGGCTGTATATTGAGCTATGATTGTTAATTAGTCGCTGTCTGAATGGAAATATCATGGATTTGTCAAAGGAATGCCTTGAAAGGGGCACTGGAAACACTAGTCATGCGTGTTGGAATGGATGTGAGGTACCAGATTGGAGGACTAACACAGTAAACATACTGTGGTAGTGCCCCTTATTCTCTGGGAGGGACATTAAGGTCATCAGTCATGGTTAAAGCAAGGCATTTTCAGGCTGAGGTATTAGCCATACTCTCCCATGTTTCAAATATGTATTGTATTCTTTTTCTCTGAAATTTTTCCTATTCTGGTTCATTTAAGGTAGCCTTTTCTCTGCCCCTTTCTCCTGCAAAGAACAGTTCCCGTTATTTTCTAAGGTAATTCTTTAGCTAACATGCATTTATCCATTGCCTGAATCACTATAAATAGTTCGGTTTTACACGCCTGCCAGAATGAAACGCAAACAGGCACACATTCTGTAACTCAGTATATTTTCTCAAGCCTTGCAGGGGTTTCAGGCCCACACTGTGTTCTTTCATGTATTATTTCACTTACTCACCCATATTTTTCTGCATAATTCAAAATCACATACTTTCAGGTACCCGTGTGAGAATTCTGGCATTACTGTCACAAACCAAAACCTTGTTAAAGGAAAATTTTGCTCTCTGTTAGATAAATATAATTTTAAAAAACTGTTTGGCTTTAAAAAAGTGACTCTTGATTTCATGTTCCAGGAATGCTGTAAGTCAGGGTTCACCAAACATTTTCTGTAAAGGGCCAGATAGTGAATATTTTCACCTTTGTGGATCATATGGTCTCTGTTCCAGTTACTCAACTCTGGTGTTGTACTCAAAGGCAGCTACATAAATGAATGAGCATGACTATGTTCCAATAATACTTTATTTATGGAAACTGAAATTTGAATTTCATATTGTTTTCACTTATGACAACATATTATTCTTCTTTGTGCTATTTTCCCAACCATTTAAAGATGTAAAAATTATTCATAGCTTGTAGGCCTCACACAAATAGGCGGCAGAACAAATTTGGACCATGGGCTATCGTTTGTTGACCCTTGTTATACATTTAAGTTTTTTTAACTAAACAAAAGCTATGATACACAATGACACTAGTGGTGCAACACTGTAGCTACATGGAAAGAATATTCATTTGCTATGAAAAAGCTGGAAGATCACCAATAAATCTCTGAGGATTAACAGCAGAATATCAAGAAACTACTTTTAATAGTTTCAACCTCTTGCGCTATATAAATGTTCTATGCAATTGCTTGAATTAATCATCAGTGAACTTTTATGGATTATAACCAGTAACTTTATTGTGGTGCAGAGGTTTTGGAATTAAACTTCTGAATTTATGTAAAATTCTGATAATTCATTAAGAAGGGAAAACTTTGTCAATAAATCAACTACTTCTACCTTCCTGCATCCCCACTTCCAAAACTTTGGTTTTAAGGGAAGAGATTCTTTATTTTAATGATGGCATCTCTCTTCTGACTTAGCTATATCATGAATCCATAAGGGAGACAGAACAGCTCAATATAAGATTGATAGCTTGATTACAGCATGATTAGCCTAATTGTTCCTGTGACTAATAATACGCATTTCATTTGCAATTTTTCAGCTGGGATCACAGTTCATGGCCAACAGACATATTTCTAGATTACAAGGGATAACGATTTTGAAAACTGCCACAATATAGTTCAAGATAATAGTACCTAAAAATAAGGCCATACTGAATCATACAAGCACAATTCATGATGGTTATATAAACAATAAAACCATTTGGAGAAAACAGACTCCTTAAACCAAGACAGTTTGTTTCTAGACAGGGTTTATTTAACCTTATGTAATTCATACAACACAACATTCATCTTTGCTCTATTCCCAATAAGCAAAGAAATTGGAGCTAAGCAGGCATATACATTTCCTGAGTATTCATGGCCCATTGGTAGTCATTATCATTGGGTGTCATGAGGCAATTGCAGACAAACTGTGTGTCTATCTGCACTTGCTTTCAACATTGGAATAAATGATTATCAATTTCTTCACTCTCTTTTCTCTACTTTAAGGCTTTAATTATTTCTTAAGCTCATAGCTTTCATATTTTCCTTAAAACTCAAGTATGATCATATTATTCCTTTGCTCAAAAAATTCAACATCCAATCACTTAAATAAAGTTCAAACATCTTAGCCACTTGTTCAAGTGTCTCAATAATTTGACTTTTCCAATTAACCACCTTTAATTTTTGCAGTAGTGTTTACTTACCATTCTTTCACAATTATTAAGTCACTCTTCCACAAACTAACCCTCCATCCCATTGCCTCCATGTCTTTGATCCACTTGGTTACATTAGGGCTACTTGCAATACCCTTGCCTTTCATAGCTGCCTGTCCACATGCTATTCATCTTTCAAGGCCCAAGTCAAAGCTCAACTCTTCCAATAATTCTTCCTAAAAACTCAAAGTTTTCTTTACGCTTTTATTCCCTCAGATAACCATGGTTATTTACAGATTGCCTTGGAATTGAAGGCATCATTTATATATGTCTCCATTTTCTTCTAGGCTCTAAGACAATGGAAAATTATATGAGAACAAGGGGTCATGATTTCTAAGTGTGGAAGGAACCATCATTTCAGAATCCACTGTCATCCTTAAAGAAGTCAGGCCCTCATTCAAGATCATGTGTTATCAGAGACTGCTGAAGAGAAGTACATGGTACCTTGAAGTGGTTTTAATTAAATCAAGAAACTTTATGAGGCAGTGGGGTAGAAACTTGGCAGAAAACTCCTGTAATTATAAAACTTCCAGCTATTTTCTATGTATAAGAGCTAAAGACTGAACATCTCTTTGCTTCAGATGTTTTTTTATTTTTGGTAAAATATTGCAATCTTTTATGTGTGCAGGGTTTGGGGAGGTTGAGTCACTTTATTTTGGTTAGGCATAGGTGAGGGCAAGCCCTCTGCTGAAATGGAGATTGCAGTGACTTTCTGGCTATGAGGAGAAAAACATTTTCATTGGAGAAAAATGAATCACATTAGGGAGAAACAATTTTCAAGGGAGCTTAATCTGAGCTGATGAGAAAGATAAACAGTGTGGGAGAGCACACCATTCTTCACACCTGTTCAGATAACCCAGATTACTCTGACAATACAAAGACTGGCAGCTTTGGAAACTCCGAGACACACTATTTTGATGTTTACAATGGTGTTCTCACAATGGTCAGTCAACAATGTCTGTGGATCTGCAAGCAGATTTATAGCCAAAGAGAATGGACAATAGGAGCTGGAGCTGAAAAGCAAGATGGAAGGCACTGAATATGGACGGCAAGCTGCCAGACTAGTTTTGGTTTTATGCCCAGCTTCCTTTTGGAGACTCTAACCCTTAGCTATTAGATGCTCTGAAGAGGCTGACATTGTGCTATCAGGAAAAATGACACTTGGGTCTTAAAAACTGATGTGAAATTATTTTGTAGATGTATGCCACAACATACAGTTATTTAATAAGTTTTAGTTAATAAAATTTTGCCAAATCTAATTTGAATTTTGAAGGACCAGAATTCTTATTTCAGTGTAATTGCCTCATATAAGAAACTTTCCATCTACCACAGTCAAACAGACTATTGACACATCTATTAGTTTTAAGCTTAAAAACAAATACACCAACCATCCAAGAATACCAACTTTGGCAATTTTGACATTTAAGAAGTAAACATTACACTCTACTTAATCTTAAAGTTTGCACAAACTGTTCTTAGTACTAGAAAGGCAAGTGTCATAATGACTACTTGTGATATGTGTATTTATTGATATGTGCATTTATACTCTACCTTCATACCACCTGCAAACATAAAGGTTTGTGAGTGAGTCTGTGAGTGAGTCTGTGAGTGAGCTAGTGTGTGTTTGGTCATCAGTACAGCCAGCCCTCATCTGCTACCTCAAGTTTAGACCTGTACTTTTGAGGAACAAGCATCTGTTTAGTTCCCAACATAGGTGACATAGTGTGGGCTGCACAGTATATCCTTCCACCACAGAAGCTGCCAAGGAGATGATGCCACGGGCCTAGTTCCCCACCTGCAACACCATATTTGTTTTTTGAAATTTTGGTCCCATCAGATGCATTCGAATTTCAATTCAATTTTAATTATTTAAAAATTCTAACCCTCTACTCACTCTCCCTACTCATATACACACACGCACACAAACCAAGACAAACTTACTGGTCATGCAGTGTTTTGTTTTATATCAGAAGAGACAATTACCTAAAATGTCACTAATTTTCAAGGCTCCTAAATGCATTTTTATTTCCTTTTTTTTTCTGCGACTAGGCACCTAATAAGAAGATAAAGAAATCTGTCAACCAGACCTATTCATCTATCCCACTATGCCTTTAATTTTAGTTTTAATTAGAATCAGTTTAGGCTGTGTGTGTGTCTTCCCTCTAATCTTCTTCCCTTGTTTTTATTTCAACCATTCATCTTAGGGAAACCATATATGTTTCTTTTTGGCAGGATATTTACACACTATGAATATTCTCTTCACATTTTTTTTTAAATAGACAGTCTCTTGCTCTGTCACCTAGGCTGGAGTGCAGGGGCAGGATCATTTTGAGAACAAATTTTTTATCCAGTTACCTCTGTTGTAGTCTCATTGGTTATTTTTTAAAAGGGTGGTTCTGGGGGATGGAAGAAGAGAAGCATAAGAACAATGCTGATTTTTATGATTTTTCGATCTCTTGTTTTCTGTTTGTTGAAAATACCAGTTTTGCTTTAAGGGATAGGTAAGAAGAGAAGAAAGTCTGTGTTTTCCCAAATGGGTTGGTTAATAAGTATTTTGTTTTCTAGTAAAGGAAAAAGCAGCTTTAGGGCTTTACTGGTGTGTAAGGATGTCTAAATTGCCTTCTGCAGCAAGGAGGCTGTGCAGCGTTTGGCTGCTCTGGTGGGTGGCCTTCCTCTATAGTAGGTGGCTTATTGCTGGAGTTAGAGCAGCCACATTCCTTCTTCTCTCCTTGGCCAGATATTTCTTGATGAGGTCATTAAGTAAGTAGATTCACTGATAGAGTTTTAGATCCAACCACTTTCCAAATGCTAATTTGGATGACAAGTTGTGACAAACAGTGGCATTTTCAGTGTGGGTCACTTTTGTCCCCTAAGACTCAAGCTGCCGTTAGAAATGTTGTGCTTATGAGGAGTGCTGACACATGGGGGATGGAGAGATATGCCAGCAAATCCTTTGGCTTGCTCCCTCAGGTGCATGAGTCATGGTGGTTCAATGGAGGAGAGCCTGCATTCTTGTGGTGCTCCTGTGGCACTCCAGCAGTGCCCTTGGCCTTGACTAGCAGCTTCTGGAGACCTGGGGCTAAATAACTCCTCAGTGCTTCCTAGCTTGGTTCCCATAAGTCAGTTTGAAGGCATAGTGAAGACTAATGCTAGCACTACTATAAGAGAATGAATTAAGATGGAGAAAATAAGCAGTTTCCCCCCAATGTCTAGTACGTGTCAGTACCATGTACTTTTTAAGTAGAGCCATTCCTATAAAGCAGAGGCATTCCCAGAGGATTCGACCTAAGATTGTAATTTGGATTTAGAAATAGGAGTAAGACCAGAAAAACTTGTTAGAGAGGCTTGTTTATTGTAGCAAAGATCGGGGAAAGACATACTGATTTCAAAGTCATAAACGAGAGACAGAAAATTGTGGAAGTGGAGAAAAATCATCTTGTTGATTACAGCAAGATAGGAGAGATCACTTGATTGGGACGATAGAGAAAAGCTCTTAGGAGATGCTGGGAAGTATGAATTAAACTCTCAAAATAAAAATTGATAGAGAAAGAGGAGATTTTATTTATAATTAACAAAATATTTTATTCAGAGTGACTGAAACAAATAATTAAATATTACTAATGAATGACATTAGGGACGTATGTTAACCACTGCTTTGCCACCTCTGCCCAGGCAGAGGTGGTTTGGTTTAGAGGCCTTAGTGGTTGTTTTGGAGATTTGAGTTTCATGTTTATTTATAAAACCACAGGAGTAGTGCTGTGCTGTGAATGTCCAATACACTAGCAGCCAGTTTCCCAAGTGAGTTCCATGCTCCTGACAGAATCCAGATGTTTTCATTTCTTCGTGTTACCAGAGATTCAGGTTTGATCAATAAAGAAGTTACCAATAAGCCTATTGAGAACACATTGTCTGAACAGTATTATTGTTTTCATGGTAAAACTTCTGAGGCTTGATGGACTATTCTAGGATAAAAGGGAGAGGAAAAATAATGTGTAATTTGGATACACTCAACTCCAAGCAGAAGCATAATTATTTTATCTTATTTGTGATGAGGAGCATGTGATGGGAATTGATTTCATGGTTTTCCATGGGGTTCAAAATAGAAAAATAAACATATGCACATTCATTAGAATAATTATCTGGTGGTACTGTTAATGATCTTTATTTAGCAGATGGAAATAGAATTTTAGACCTACAAATATGAGTTAGAATTCTAGAACATAAGAGCTAGAGAACTTTGGGATAATTTAACCACACTGAAGTCCAGGGAAGTCAACTGACACTTCGGTTCACATAGCTAGCAGAGAAACAGCCCAGACTTGTTGAAGGATATGTTTAGAGCCCATTGTACACAGATTATGAATTAGCAAGTCTTTTTCTCCTGTTCATTTTCATTGATTGTGTCTGATGTAAAGGGAATGATCACGAAGCATTAAGACAAAATGAGTAAAGTGAAAAGCTGTGCATGTTGCTTAGTCTATTTGTGGCACTTATGTACAGTTTGGTGTGAAAAGAGGTTGAAACTCGTATCTAAATGGAAATCTTTCTCTATCCATTGCAAATAATAAGTAGTTGATTATGTAACCACTGTGGAAGATTGTATTTTCCAAAGTTGGGAGTAACAATATCTCTCATCCCATGGTTTACAATGTGACCTTACCACTCCCCTCATCCAGAGGTAGAGTCTATTTTCCTACCTCCTCTACTCCTCACCCTCAACCGCTGTCCCTGCCCTGCCTACACTTGGGTGGTCCTTTGTGACTCCTGGGTAAAAATGATGTATAACTTTGGAGGCTAGGGTCACATAGGGCGATACTGATTTCACCTCTATTTTGGGATGCTTGCCTTTGGGATCCAGTCACTATGCTGCAAGGGAAGCCCAGGACACCTAGAGATGCCACTGACAGGTGTTCTAGCTGGAAACTCCAGCTGAGGTGCCATCAAACGGCTGTGTGTGTTAAAAATCATGTAAATAACTCTAGCAGCCACTATCATCTGAGTGCAGCTGCTCACGTGACCCTGGACAAGAATTGCCTAGACAAGCCGCATTTCCCTGCCAAACAATGAGAAATAATAACACATGACTGAGGTTATTTTAATTATTAAGGTTTTGAGTTGGTTTGTTAGAAAGCAATAGGTAAGGAGAATACTACTCCTATAAACAGGAAAGAAGAAAGGTAGGTAAAAGCAAGTTATTATTATTCTTTAAAAGACAAAAATTAATTTGGAATCAATCAGACTCACATTCTACAGTACGAAACAAATTGATTTCAAAGAAAATGTGAACTATTATCAAAGCTCATAAGGCTCTAGCAAAACTCATAGATAAGAGAACATATAATGGAGTGGGGGCGCGGGGTCAACAAGATTTTCTAAGCTTGAAACGGGAAATTATGTAAACTCAACATTATTGTACATACATATTTCTATTTGCTTAAAAAAATAAGCAAGATGACCTTATGCATCTTTTCCACCTCTAACTTCCACCATTCTATCTTCATCGCGTGGGTGTTCAGTTTGCTGAAAAAGCCAGATTTCAGAACAGCTTTCTTTCAGAAATGATGTTTTTAAAGTTAAGGAAAAAAGCTTGCCGCACTGTAGAAGTGGCAGCTATAAAAATAGACATAAAAATAAATTGAAAATTCATAACAATTGTGCTGAAAAAGACGCACTGGGAATTGAATTACAAAGTAAAATGAACAAAGTGGGTTTTTGATTAAATGAGTGCACCAAAGTATTTACAGTATGATAATATGTTGGAAACGGCTAGAGATATTGCAGAATAAATGAAGAAAACACTATGAGTATAGTGCCAGGAAAGCACCATCTCAAAGCATAAGGCAAGGGTCAGAGAGCTGGGTTAATTTCTGCGCTTTAACAGAAAGAATGCTCAAAATTGTGCCTAGAAAATGCAGAAAAAATGGGAACACAATATGTCAAAAAAGTTTTGTACTAATAGGAGGATACTAAGGTAGAAAACCAAGGGATTTCAACCAGGTTGTGTAAGATAAAAGTACATTCCTTTCCTCTGCGTGCATCCCACCCCCGCTGTCCTCAGACACATATCAACACCATACGTTTTTAAAGAGCAAAAGTGACTCCATGTTCCTCACTTACATCTGCACAAATGGCAACAATTATTCATCAGTTTCCTAACAATTTATCCTCGCTTTCTAAGTAAAGGTTGGAGACCTTAGTTGGACTGCAGTTCTAATAAGATTTAGGATTTCATTGATGTTCCTCTACTAGTAACCATTTTTGGCTAGCTTAGCATCTACTCAGTGCGGCAAAGTATACAGAGGTCTAAAGCCTATAAGCAACTTCTACCTCATTAAGGAGACAGAATTAAATTAATAAAGAATAATGAGTGCTGGAAAAGTCTACACCAAGTTAATGGAAAGAATGCACTGGATAGGAAATTTGAAATTTGGGTGAGAAATGACAGACTGAGAGAGGAAGTCATTCTTGACAACTGCCATGCTTTATACCTGGTACATAGTAGGTGCTTTAGAAATATTTATTGAAAAATTAAGCAAGTAAGGCAAAACTTCTGAAAAGGGGACTTAAAACTGTGTTAGGGAGTAGTCCAGCCTGGCTAGAGAAGTGAAGGCAAGGTTTAATGTCAAGGAAAAACCAGATAAAGGAGGCCTGGAAGGAAGGTAATGCGTTCATTTTCTATGGTAGAAAAATGGAAATCAATAAAACTGCCTGATACTCAAGAGAGATTACTCTGACAGCAGAATGTGATATGGATCAGAAAGAGAAACTAAGTGAGGTAGCATCAATTTCAGTTCTCTCCTGCCTTGGCAGGCTTGTTGCAAATGTTTGCACTTTGTGCTTAGCCGAGAAAAACAACCTCAAAGCAAGATGAGTGTTGTGGAGGGGAGAGTGGGGCTGCTGCAAGAATGTTAGGATGCACAGCTGGAGCTGGCTTTGTGGTTACCCAATGTGGCTGGGGAATGCTGACGTGTAGGCAAATCATTTTGAACCAGGACTTCTAGAAAAATCTCATGAGAAGGCATATGAAATATAGCCTTAGAACTCAAAGGATGAACTACACTGGAGCTACTGCAGCACAACTATAAGGAGTATACCCTCTTTACATCATGATGAGTACCAAGAACCAGGCTTTCTTGTCAGAAGAGAAAGGCAACCATATACCTATATTTACCTTAGACATGAGGAACACACCTTACTTTAAAAAATAAACAAGAAAAACCTTTGGTAGGATAATTCCTACATTAATTTTTTTGCATCTTGGTTGATTCATTAAATGTCTGTTATGGGGGATAAGAATCTATATCTGTCATTTCACTGGAAATGCAGCAATGTATATTTGTAAAGATTTGAGATAGACTGCTTGGGTTTGAATCTACCACTTACTAGTCCCATGACTTTAGGCAAGCTATTTAACGTCTCTGTTCCTCCATTTCCTTATCTGAAAATGAGATAATTCTAGAAGCTTCCATATAGGGTTATTAGGAGGATTAAACGTTATTAATTACATATGAAGTGCTTAGATTAGCATATAACCCCTAGGTGGTGATAAATAGATATAGGCTATTATTATTACTATATTAACTTTGTATTTTCTGTGTCTTTTTGCCTAAGGAAGAAACTATTACTATCAATTTTTCTATGGTAGAAAACATAAATGGCTGATACTAAGTAACATAGTGAATTATTTGATGGCATTCAGAAAGTGCTCCCTTCTCAAACTCTTTTGGTAAAGAGAGCCATATTTTTACTTTTCTGGAACGATGCTTAAAAAATACTCTTACTGAGTTGAACAAAACAGAATCATAAATATATTAGTAGCATTTTGCTTTTCCTGTCTGAGAAAGCCTGAAAAATACATTTTGCTTTCATCTGAAAGGACATCTAAAAGGAACCAGACCATACAATGATACCGAGATGTTTGTACCTGAAGTAAAATGAATCACAGCAGAAAAGGATAATGTCTGACAGGAGGCTTTAGATATTGTTTTGATTACCCAGTTATTTTCCATGTAAAAGCCACTTGTGTCTTGGAGTGGACACTGTCATCTGAAAAGCACTTCATCTTGTTGTATTTTCAAAGATTTAAATGGAAGTTGTTGCTTTTGGGAAGCAGCCATAAGGAGAGACTTGGCTATGTTTAAAAGCCTCAATCCATTTGTCTCCTATTATCAGTGGGTCCCTCCCTTGTGTAACAGGTTTGGCTTCCTCCAGAAGCTAATACTATTCTGATAATCATAGAAATATAAAGTCTTCAAGCATTGTATGCACACAATGTGCCAAGCATATTGTACAGTCACATACAAGAATACTGACATGTAACTCTCAACAGCAACCTTGCAATGTTGGTATGATTTTTCCAATCTCACAGAAGAAGAAACAGAGCTACAGGGGTTAAGTCCCTCGTTCAAAGTCACACAGCTGTAAAGGGAAGGAATAAGAATATTATTATCTCTATTATTATCACCAGCTTCACTGGATATTTTTCAAGCCCTTTCATTTAAACTAATACAAAATTTAATAAAAAAAGGAACCACAGATTTCAGGGAGTCCAACCTAAACTTGGGCAACATAAAACAAGATTCAAAGGACTTGTTATATCACTACCTTTTGTGCTGCCTGGGTATTGATGAGTGTTGTGTGAAATGGTCTTATGCATTTTTAGTTATATAGTAAATTCACTGAAAATTCAGTCTTGAGGGCGGGAGTCCCATTTTCTTTTCGTTAACGCAGCACTCCCATTGTTTTGATGCCACTGTATAATAGGTATGTTATTAATACAAAATGAAATAATTTTTCCTGTGAAAGATTCTTAGGCTGTAAGGTGAAAAGTGAAACTGGCTCTATTTGCAATAGTGTTAAACTATAAATCCATTCCAAAGTTAAAAAAAATGGTGATCTTATATATTACCCTTTGATGCTTTTTATTGACATTTGAAATTTTAAAAATGTGCTGTCTCTTGGTTCATGGGGAAAAAATGGACATAACCATATAGCTGTGACCCTCTCAACTGAGTGGCTCAGTTGACTAAGTTGAAAAAATTATGTGCAGACACAATTGACTCCTTCTTTTCCACATCGCCAACAACTGCTTTAAAGACTCTAGAAGTACATACAGCATAGGAAGAATAAGGGAGAGTTCCAATTATTTAGGTAACTCAGTTTTTTTGCTTTGATAGTATTATATGGCATCAGGATATATTTGTTATTTAAGTCTTTTTTACTTATATAACTAACTGCAGAATTCAGTCTTTTCATGTACATACTGATATTCATAAAAATTGCCCATACATTGGCCATAAAGCATGGCTCAATATATTTAAAGAATTAAAGTATTACAAGCTCTGTTTTCTGACCACAAAGCAATTATATTAGGAATGGAAAACAACCATAAAACTAGGAAATAGCAATATATTTGAAAATTAAGAAATAATCATCTATTATAGCACATGGCTCAAAGAGAAAATCATAATGGATTACACAATATTTCAAATTGAATGATAATGAAAATAATACATTTCATAACTTATAATGTGCTGCTAAATCATCTAGAGGGTATTAAAACATTTTGTTGTTATATATTCTTATCATGTATAGCATGATGTTTTGAAATATGTAAATATTATGGAATGACCAAATCAAGCTAATTAAAATATGCATTATCTCACACATTTAGCATATTTTGTGGTGAAAAAATTGGACTTACTACTTTGTATCATTCCTAAAAATAAATTGTAAATATGTCATAAATCTATGTGTAAAAATTGAAACTATAGAGATTTTACAAAATAATATAGGATGATATCTTCATGACGTAAGAGTAGGGAGTAATTTTTAAAATAGGACACAAACACCACTGACCTTAAATAAAAGATTAATAAATTTAACCTCATTAAATTTAAGAATATCTGATCATCAAGACACAATTGAAAGGCAACCTAGAGAGATAAAATATATATACAACACATGTAATTGACTTTCAGTATACCTAGAATACATTGACTCAAAATCAGTTAAAAACAAAGAAAAAAACCTGGACAGAAGTCACAAAAGATGAAACTCAAATGACCAATAAATGTCCCAATCTTATTAGCCATCAGACAAGTGTAAAAAAATTCCATAATGAGGTACCACTATGCACCTAGTATATTGGCAAACTTTAAGAAGTCTCATAATCCTAGGGGTTGGTGAGATGTAATGGGAGTATATGTCCATTGTTGGTGGAAGTGTGAATTGGTAAAACAATTTTGAACAATGTTTAAGAGCTAATTATATTGCTAGAAATTCATGATCAGCAATTTTAGTCTCAGACATAAATTCTACAGAAATGCATGCTTATGTGTGACATACCTATTCAAGAATATTCATAGCAGCACTGTTGGTAATAGACCAACCCTGGAAATAATCTCAATAACCATCAACAGTAGAACAGTAGAAAAACAGTATATTTTTCATTGTATAAATAACAGAATGAATTGCATATTCACACAACAGCATTAATGAATTTTAGTGGTATAATATTGAGGAAAGGAGATAACAGAATGCACGATTCCATTTATAAAAATTTGAAAATAGACAACATCAAACAACATTTGTTAGGATTATAATGTGATAGTAATACTTCAGAGAAAAATCAATAAAGTGATTATAATAAAATTCAGAATGGTGGATCCCACTGAGGGTGGGAAGGACAGGGAAGAAACAGGAATTTCTGAGATACTGGTAATATATTTTTTGATCTGAGAGGAGTTTACAGAGTTTTTTTTTTTTGGCTTTGTCATTAAATAAGCTGATAATTTATTTACATTTTAGAAATTATTTAGGCATATTTATTCATTACACTATAAAATTGTTTTATTCATGATGAATGAAATGGAATAAAATTAAACTTTACCTCAAATAAATATCAGTTAAGGAAAGAATGTTCATTATACCTGTTAAAATGAGAATCACAAACTACAAACTTTTGCACAGCAAAGGAAATGATCAACAGAGTGAAGAAACAATATATAGCATGGGAGAAAATATTTGCAAACTATGCATCTGACAAATGGTTAACATCCAGAATGTAAAAGGAACTCAAATAACTTACTAGCAAAAAAACAAATAAGCCCACTGAAAATCGGCAAAATACTTAAATAGACAATAGATATATGAAAAAATGTTCAACATCACTCATCAGGGAAATGCAACTTAAAACCACATTGAGCTATCATCTCACACCTAACAGAATGGCTATTATTACAAAAACAAAATTAAATGCTGGCATGGATGTGGAAAAATGGGAACACATACGTTGTTGGGAATGTAAATTAGTACAGCCATTATTAAAAACACTATGGGGGTTCCTCAAAATATTAAAAATAGAATTACTGTATGATCCAGCAATCCTACAACTGAGCATATATCCAAAGGAAATGAAATCAGTATGTCAAAGAGATAACTTGACTCCCATGTTTATTGCAGCACTCTTCATTAATAGCCAAGATATGGAATCAACCTAAGTGTCAATCAACAGATGAATAGATAACATAATAATTAGCCATAAAAAAGGATTAAATCTTGTCATTTGTGGCAGCATGAATGAACCCAGAGGACATTATATTAAGTGAAATAAGCCAGGCACAGGAAGACAAACACAGCATGATCTCACTCATTTGCAAAATTTAGAAAAGCTGATCTTATAGAAGCATGGAGTAGAATATTGATTACCAAAGGCTGGGAAGAAAAATGGCCAACAGAGACAAAATTACAGATAGAAGGAATAAGTTCTGGTTTTCAATTGAACAGTAAGGTGATTATAGTCAACAATATTGTATTGCATATTTCAAAATAACTAAAAGAGAGAATTTTCATTGTTCCCAAAACAAAGAAATGATAAATGCTTGAAGTGATGGACAAGTAAATTATCCTGATCTGGTTATTTACTATGTATACATGTATTGAAACATCATACTGTACTCTATATGTACAATTATTAGGTGTAAATTAAAAATAAAATTAAACTTTAAAAGTCTGAAGTTAAAATAAGAACCATTGATTCTATTTTTTTTTTTTTGAGATAGAATCTCGCTCTGTCGCCCAGCCTGGAGTGCAGTGGCGTGATCTTGGCTCACTGAAAACTCCGCATCCTGGGTTCAAGTGATTCTCCTGCCTCAGCCTCCCAAGTAGCCAGGCTTACAGGTGCCCGCCATCACGCCCAGCTAATTTTTGTATTTTTAGTAGAGATGGAGCTTCCCCACGTTGGCTGGGCTGGTCTCGAACTCCTGACCTCGTGATCTGCCCGCCTCAGCCTTCCAAAGTGCTGGGATTACAGGGGTGAGCCACCACACCTGGCCTTACTTTGCCAATTTTTAATAGAACTTTGCAATTTATAAAAATGCTATTTAGTGTCCTATGGGAAAAAAAAAATTCATTTGGCACTCACAGTATAGCTTTGCTGAATGTCTCTGGTTTGGTCAGATAAGTGAAATAAAATATTTTATTCAGATGAACTTAAATTTTAATGTTAAGAACTTAGATTTTTCAGTTAGTGCCTAGACAAATGATCAGAAAAAAAAAAAACAACAAAAAGAGATGCACTATCAAATACTTAAGAAAACAGGTTCATTGGCATTCACTTAATAACTCATAGTGCCATAAAAAGTGAATCACTTCAGCTAGCATTCTTTTATTTTATTTTATTTATTTTATTTTTTTTTTTGAGACGGAGTCTCACTCTGTCCCCAGGCTGGAGTGCGGTGGTGCAATCTCGGCTCACTGCATCCTCCACCTCCCAGGTTCAAGCAATTCTCTGCCTCAGCCTCCCGAGTAGCTGGGATTACAGGCACCCACCATCATGCCTGGCTAATTTTTGTATTTTTCGTAGAGACAGGGTTTCACCATCTTGGCTAGGCTGGCCTTGAACTCCTGACCTCGTGATCCACCTGCCTCGGCCTCCCAAAGTGCTGGGACCACAGGCGTGAGCCACCATGCTTCTAGCTATTCTATCACTCAGCTAGCATTCTTATTCTTCCTAGATATATAATAAAGCAGAATGAAGAACAATTCACTAGTGGAATTTGCCAATGTTTATTTATCAATTTATATATTCAAAAATTATTTATTGAGTGAATTCTATGTATTCTGTACTGTTCTAAGTGCTGTGGTTAGAGCTATGGATAAAACAATCAAAAACCTAGTCACTCCTGGAGTTTGCATTCTTCTTTGGAAAAGAGGTAATCAACAAATAACTAAAATCATGTCAGGCAATAATAAGTACTACGAGGACAAAGCAGTATGGAGGGGCAAACTCAGAGTGAGGATGCAAATTCAGGTAAGATGGACTGCTGAATGCTGGTCTTCGTGCAGTCAGTTTGTTGGTTTGCTGGGTGGGTGGAGGAAATTCCTGAGAAAGCAAATGAATTTCCCAATGCTGAGGAAGTCCTTTGGAGTATGGAAGAGTGGGCGCTATTCAGGTTTGGGGCAGTACAAAATCTGCTTATGCGGAACATTTCTATTAGAGTCTCAAATAAACCTGAAGATGTAATGAAGTAATTCACACTCCCATTTTCAATTTAGACTTTCCATAAACTAGTTTCAAATCAGAGGTTGTGGGTCTCATTTATATATTCACATAAAGTCATGAGCTTTTTATTTGCCAAAGAAAGTAGCTTAGAAGTAGTATATAACTCAGAAGTGAACTAAAAACTTTTTTGTCCTAACACTTACTGTTGAGATTATTTCCAAATAATGTATTTTTCTTATTCCTGACTGAAAAAGAACAATAAACTGAGATAATTACATGTTTTGTAGGGGTTTGAGATCCTCATATGATGTAACATGATTTTTCATTTTATTTTTTTAATTTTAGAATTTGGGAATACATGTGCTTATTTGTTACATGGATATTACATGTGAAAGAGAGGGAGTTGGGGTTCTAGAGTACCCATCACCTGAATATTGAACATTGTACCCCATAGATAATTTTTATTTTTTTTTTGTTATTATACTTTAAGTTTTAGAGTTCATGTGCACAATGTGCAGGTTAGTTACATATATATACATGTGTCATGATGGTGTGCTGCACCCATTAACTCGCCATTTAGCATTAGGTATATCTTCTAATGCTATCCCTCCCCACTCCCCCCACCCCACAACAGTCCCCAGAGTGTGATGTTCCCCTTCCTGTGTCCATGTGTTCTCATTGTTCAATTCCCATGTATGAGTGAGAATATGCGGTGTTTGGTTTTTTGTCCTTGCGATAGTTTACTGAGAATGATGATTTCCAATTTCATCCATGTCCCTACAAAGGACATGAACTCATCATTTTTTATGGCTGCATAGTATTCCATGGTGTATATGTGCCACATTTTCTTAATCCAGTCTATCATTGGTGGACATTTGGGTTGGTTCCAAGTCTTTGCTATTGTGAATAGTGTCACAATAAACATACATGTGTATGTGTCTTTATAGCAGCATGATTTATAGTCCTTTGGGTATATACCCAGTAATGGGATGGCTGGGTCAGATAGTATTTCTAGTTCTAGATCCCTGAGGAATCGCCACACTGACTTCCACAAGGGTTGAACTAGTTACAGTCCCACCAACAGTGTAAAAGTGTTCCTATTTCTCCACATCCTCTCCAGCACCTGTTGTTTCCTGACTTTTTAATGATCGCCATTCTAACTGGTGTGAGATGGTATCTCATTGTGGTTTTGATTTGCATTTCTCTGATGGCCAGTAATGATGAGCATTTTTTCATGTGTCTTTTGGCTGCATAAATGTCTTCTTTTGAGAAGTGTCTGTTCATATCCTTTGCCCACTTTTGGATGGGGTTGTTTGTTTTTTTCTTGTAAATTTGTTTGAGTTCATTGTAGATTCTGGATATCAGCCCTTTGTCAGATGAGTAGGTTGCGAAAATTTTCTCCCATTTTGTAGGTTTCCTGTTCACTCTGATGGTAGTTTCTTTTGCTGTGCAGAAGCTCTTTAGCTTAATTAGATCCCATTTGTCAATTTTGGCTTTTGTTGCCATTGCTTTTGGTGTTTTAGACATGAAGTCCTTGCCCATGCCTATGTCCTGAATGGTAATGCCTAGGTTTTCTTGTAGGGTTTTTATGATTTTAGGTCTACCATGTAAGTCTTTAATCCATCTTGAATTAATTTTTGTATAAGGTGTAAGGAAGGGATCCAGGTTCAGCTTTCTACATATGGCTAGCCAGTTTTCCCAGCACCATTTATTAAATAGGGAATCCTTTCCCCATTGCTTGTTTTTCTCAGGTTTGTCAAAGATCAGATAGTTGTAATTTTTCAACTCTCATCCTTATCTCAGCAGATCTCCTCCCTTTTGGAGCCCCCCATAGTCTATTATCTCCATTTTCCCCCAATCCCCATGTTGATCAAATATTCTCTCCATTTTTATGTCCAAGTGTACATGTTGTTTACCTCCCACTTGTAAGTGAGAACATATAATATTTGATTTTCTGCTTCTGACTTAGCTCACATAGGCTAATGTCCTCCAGCTCCTTCCATGTTGCTGCAAAGAACATAATTTCATTCTTTTTTATGGTTGCATAATATTCCACAGCGTGTGTGTGTGTGTGTGTGTGTGTATATATATATATATATATATATATATCATATTTTCTTTATTCAGTCAACTGCTGGTGGACACTTAGTTTTGTTCCATGACTTCGCTATTGTGCATAGTGCTCCAATAAGCATGTGAGTTCATGTGTCTTTTTCATAAAACTATTTATTTTCCTTTGGGGAGATATCCAGTAATGCAATTGCTGTGTCAAATGGTAGCTGTGTTTTAAGTTGTTTGAGAAATTTCCAAACCGTTTTCTACAATTGCTGAAATAATTTACATCCCCACCAACAGTGTATAGTTCTCCTTGTAGAGATCTTTCTCCTTCTTGGTTAAATGTATTCCTAGGTATCTTACTGTAGCTATTGTAAATGTAATTGAGTTATTAACTTTGTTCTCAGCTTGAACATTATTCACGTATAGAAATGCTACTGATTTTTGTACATTGTTTTTGTATCCTGAGACTTTACTAAAGTTGCTTATCAATTCTGGGAGTCTTCTAGAAGAGTCTTTAGGATTTTCTAGGTATATGGTCATGTTGTTAGTAAACAGAGATAGTTTGACTTCTTCTTTTCCAATTTGGATGCTTTTTATTTCTTTCTCTTGTCTGGCTGCTCTGGATAGGACTTCCAGTACTATGCTGAATTGGAACGGTGAGAGCGGACATCCTTTTCTTGTTCCAGTTCTTAGCAGAAATGCTTTCAACTTTTTCCCATTCAGTATAATGTTGGATGTGTGTTTGTCATAGATGACTTTTCTAATTTTCAGGTATGTTCCTTTGATACCTAGATTGTTGAGGATTTTTTAATAAAGGGATGTTGAATTTCATACAGGCATTTTTCTACATCAATTGAGATGATCATATAGTTTTTGTTCTTAATTCTGTTTATGTGGTGAATCAGATTTATTGATTTGCATATGTTGAACAATCCTTGCATCCCTGGAATAAAGCCCGCTTGCTTATGGTGAATTACCTTTTGATGCACTATTGGAGTCAGTTTGCTAGTATTTTTTTTTGAGAATTTTTTCATCTATATTAACCAGGGATATTGTCCTGTAGTTTTCTTTTTTTTGTTGTGTTCTTGCCTGATTTTGGTATGAAGGTGATACTAGATTCATAGAATGAAAGTAGAATTGACCTAGTTCCTTAGTTGCCTCTCAAAAATTGCCATCTCATTTTGTTTTGTCCTACTGAGTTCATCTGGATATAGGAGAGTGATAATGCAAAAGAAAGTAGTTATAATTTGTAGTGAATATTATCTGTTGTGTGACTTTGAAAGACATTAGGAGTTTCTTTAGTTAAACAAAATTTTCTAAACATTTGAGACTGAGTGGGACTGGGACTGATCAAAGCTACAAATGGAAACCAAAAAGGCTCTTCTGAACTAGATTATGGGAAGCATTCTATTGGGAAGCTGAGAGTTGTACAGATTGTGCACTGTACATCAATGACTCAAGAAGGTACCCAGTTTCTCTCCTCTCTGCTCTCCATGGGTCCCATTGCTTCCCTGATGAATCCCAGCATGATCTCTTAAACAATCCAATTAATATTAGTACTTACTTGCTACTTTATTTCCTCTACGTGGGAGAAGTGCATACTGTCTGCTTCTAGTCAGCCATCTTGAGCTGGAACCACACCATTGTTTTAAATAGCATTCAATTATCTTTTGATGTGATAGTGCAGTAAGCTGAATATGTACCAGGTTCAGAATTTCCTCTGAAATATGTCAAGATGATCTTTTTTAAATGTGCCTCTTTCTCCTAAAACTGGAATACAGCAAATAAAACTAGACAAGAAAATGAATATAAGTATTTTCAAAATCTGATTGAGTAAAGATTATTTGTAGTTCCAAAGTTGAGGCTAACGTGTGGGGTCTAGAGGTAATGCACATACATGTTTAAAAATTTTTTAGATTTCATTTCCTTTTTAACAAATATTCAGATTAATATCTTGACATCTTTGTTGGATACTTCTATAGCTTAACTGGAAGTCTAAGCTAAACTAAATTCCTTTAGATGAAATTAAATCACATTTCTACTTCTTTAGTACTTAATGAAGACTTACCTTATACAACCATAAAGAAATAATTTCAGTAATTGAATACATTCTTGAATTTATTAAACCGACTAATCTCTATTTTTTTAGTTGCCTCTCAAAAATTGCCATCACATTTTGTTTTGTCCTCCTTAGCTGCTGAGTTCATACTGGATATAGGAGAGTGATAGTGCAAAAGAGAAATGGTTACTATTCTTAGTGAATATTATGTGTTGTGTGATTTTGAAAGACATCAGGAGTTTCTTTAGTTAAATTAAATTTCCTAAACATTCGAGACTAAGTAGTGGTGGAACTGATCAAAGCTACAAATGGAAACCAAAAAGGCTCTTCTGAACTAGATTATGGGAAGCGTTCTATTGGGAAGCTGAGAGTTGTACAGACTGTACACTGTACATCTGTTGGGCACTATTAACCTTGTACATACCTGCTTTGACTTGATGAGAAAATACTATAATCATTGGGCCAAGAAAGAAAAAAAGAAGGACATTGAGAAAGAAAGGAACCAAATAGCTACAGCTCTCAGTATAAGAACATATTTCTCAGCATTGAGGATGTTCCCTGGGATATAAGAATAATGGAGACTATGCAGGCCTGGGGAACTGAAAGGATCTGCTTATGCAAAGCAGTTCCATTTGAGCACACATGAGCAGGTGGTTTTTGCATAAACTGCTACAGTCTCGGTGGCTTTTCCACTTTGGCTCCCTATGGATGGGTTCTATGGGACCATCTTCTCATACTCCAATACCTCAGAACAGCTCCTTAGTCTTTGGAAAGAGATGTCTGTGGAGAGAATAAATCTTTACTCATGGCCTCTGCCAACGTACTGGGAGATGAACAATTGCAAGTTCTTCAATTAATATGTAACCAAGAACCTGGAAATGTATCAGCATGGAATTCAAGATTGTACTGTTAATTGAAGTCTTGCATTTTGCTCATACCTACAAATTAAAACTCTTCAATTAAGGCATTTGAGGATAATAGAGAACAAAATCCAACTGAAAGGAAAGAGATGTTTTCCTCAGCCATAGCATTAGACATATTACAATATTTGGACAACGGATTTGGTTCTAAGATTTTTTTGTTTTTTTTGTTTTTGTTTGTTTGTTTGTTTGTTTGAGACGGAGTCTCATTCTCTCGCCAGGCTGGAGTGCAGCGGCGCAATCTCGGCTGACGGCAACCTCCACCTCCCGGGTTCATGCCTCAGCCTCCCAGGTAGCTGGGATTACATGTGCCCGCCACCACGCCCGGCTAATTTTTTGTATTTTTATTAGAGACCGGGTTTCACCATGTTGGCCAGGATGGTCTTGATCTCTTTACTTCGTGATCCATCCGCCTCGGCCTCCCAAAGTGCTGGAGTTACAGGCTTGAGCTACTGCGCCCGGCCGGCTCTAAGCTTTCTTATAGCTAAGAGTGACAGTGGGGTTCTAGAGTTTTTGGTTTCTGACAACAGAAAACATACAAATTTATTTGTAGCAAAAAATAATTCCTAAATTGAAGTGGTAGCAAGAATCTATCATGTATAGTGGCATCATAGATCCTAACTGGGTCTAAAAAAACCTCATTCTATCCATGTGAAAACTGGTTCTTAGAGAAATTAATTAATAATGAATCAAAATATTTGCACCTATTCTTGGTTACTTCTCTGTGGGGGATTTCTAAAGATGTTTGTAACAAGGAGAAAACACCGATTTGCTAATAAGGTAACAAGAATTTTGGAGTGACTTTATGAACTAGATAGTCAAATATCCTTGATTCCCCAGATGAAGAAACTGAGACCCATAGAAGTTGAAACAACAAGAAAAGACCAGAAGCTAATAGAAGAGGTAAGAAGAGTAATAGAATTGTGAAAAGGGCTTTTCCATTTAGCACAATTCTGGGAGACTGAACTCCAAACACAAATCTCTCTTGACATACCCCTAAAATCCTCTAAATGTACCCAATCAAAATGGTTAGTGCTGGGCATGTTGGCTCATGCCTGTAATCCCAGCACTTTGGGAGGCTGAGGTGGGAGGATTGCTTGAAGCCAGGAGTTTTATACCAGCCTGGGCAACAAAGTGAGACACAATCTCTACAAAAAAAAAAAAAAAAAAAAAAAAAAAAAATTACCCAGGCATGGTTGCAAAGCACCTGTAGTCCCTGCTTCTTGGGAGGCTGAGGCAAGAAGATTGCTTGAGTCCAGACGTCAGAGGCTGCAGTAAGCTATGATCATGCCACTGTATTTTATCTTGGGTGACAGAGTGAGAATACATCTGAAAAAATAGTATGTTGGTTTTTAAAAATATATGTATATAAAATAGAAAGCAATTAATTATTAAGCACATTACCACCACATTTAAGTGGTCAATAAGATATTTGCTATCAAAATGTGAAATTCTTGAAACAGGCCATTACACAGAGCAATAACATATAAGGACTAGAGATCTGAGGAGACCACCTTCGTGGGAGGAGAAAGTTACAAATAGAGAGTAAGCATCACTTAGAATGAGATTGAGAGCAAATGACAGTCTCCAATTAAAGCCTTCATTAGAATAATCGAATTTGATATTCACATAACTATCACCATGTGGCTGCAAATCTGCCAGTATAAGAGAGAGGGAGTGTCAGAAGGGACTGAATAAGGATAATTGCACTAATTGTTTTCAAGTAATGCAAGCAAGGGAGAGAAAGTCAAGAGCCAGAATTAGAGGGAGAACAAGAGATGGTAGCAAGATGGAGACTACAGAAATGGGTTAGATTTTATTGATTTAAATAAAGGTCCATTGAGAAAATAAGGATGCTATCCTCTTTGGCTGGTATTTCATGCAATTAAAAAATGAAACAAAACCAAAAAAAAAAAAGAAAAAAAAAAAAACAAGTCACCTAATATAAGAACACTGAACAACCAAGACCTTACTGCCTCATGAAAATGAAAGAGCTATTGGCTGAAATAAGATTGATTTCTCCTGGATCTTGTCTTACCCAGAAGCCTTTGATTTTCTTCAGTTTTTAACAAACACTGTAATTCTCCTTGAAAAAAACATTTAAACACCGTAATTTTTATAAGTGGGGAGAAATGGAAGAATCTGAGATTAATACAAGCTGAGTAAATCTTTTTACACTGCTGATTTAAAACTCCTTTTCTGATGAGTCTCATTCCCAAACTCACACATTAATGCCTTAATCTCAGGGTGGCAACAAGCAGAAAGGTTGACCAAATGTCCTGATATTGCCCTTTCCTCAGACTTACCTGAGAAAATGTACCTAAGGAATGGTACCTTACCTGAGAATCTGAGCTCGGCCTGGCCCCACAGCTTACAATTCCCTACTTACAGTCCCTCATACCAGAAGGAGGGGTCATTGGAAATTCAGAGTACGAAAGGAGCAAAGAGCTTTGCTGAGTGAAATCAGGGGAAAATATTTTTTACAGAGGGTGTGTATTAGTCTGTTCTTGTGCTGCTAATAAAGACATACCTGAGACTGGGTAATTTATAAAGGAAAGAAATTTAATGAACTCACAGTTCCACGTGGTTGGGGAGGCCACACAATCATGGCAGAAGGCGAAGGAAAAGCAAAGGCACATCTTATATGGTGGCAGACAAGAAAGCATGTGCAGAGGAACTCCCATTTATCAAACCATCAGATCTCATGAGACTTATTCACTATCACCAGAACAGCATGGGCAAGACCCACCCACATGATTCAATTACCTCCCACTTGGTCCCTCCCATGACTCGTGGGGATTACTACAATTCAAGGTGAGATTTGGGTGGGGACACAGAGTCAGACCATATCAGGGAGTTTGTGTATATTATAAAGTCATGAGACCGATGTTCTTTATGATCACTGTATACATCTTTGGAATGAATATATATATATATTCTGATAAATCCACTTAGAACAAAAATATTCATCTGGTGAGGCAAGTAGGTTAAAGAAAAATATTCTCAGCACTTTAGTATAAAAGAATAGATTATTGACAATGACTAGGTAAAGTTATTGCTCTTGCAACAATTTTATTTCCTTATAAATGTGGGCCTAAGAAAGAAACATGTTTAGTGTTACAACTGCAGGGTCAAAATCAGCAATTCAAGTTTGGTTGTCATTCAAACAAAAACTTGGAGGACTTTTTATTGTGAATCTACAATCAAGGAAGAACCACAGGATGAGAAATTTAGTGCAGGTTAGGTAAGTTCATACATTTTAGAGTCCATTTTGTCTTGTACAAAGTTGGGGTGCAAGTGCAAACTGAGACTACGAGTAGTATGTGAGGTGAAAACATAAGAAAGCAGAAAACATTTTTAAAAGCGAAATTGCCGACTATTCTACGCCTCTTACCTATTCTTGCAAGAGATAAATCTGCATGAGTAAAAGATGGGAGCAGACCCTGTCTGCATTAATTGCTCAAAAAATAGATTTAGAGGCCCTAATTTAAAGAAATTTTAGATATCTGAATTCTATGGGCCTAATGAAGATTGTCCTTCACCACCTGATTTCTATGAGCAAGAAATTTGGAAGGAATGAACGATAAACAGTTGTCCTATGGCTATTTGTGAATAACAGAAACATACTCGAAGTTATTAAACAAAAAAAGAAGAGGTAATTAGTCATCAGGATATAAGGAACACAACGAGACCTTGGCGAACTAGAACCAAGAGCAGAAAAGCCTTCAGGAGGCAGATCCCACTTTATCAGTAAATCTTGCTTCTGGGCCACATGGTTACTCATTTCCACTTCTCTTTGTGGGTCACCTTTATTATCTTATCTTTACTGATTGACCTTTATTCTCCACGTGCACATGGCCAAAGTGGCCACCCTTGCCACCCCTAACTGGTTTTTGCCTCCCTAATTGGCCCAGATATTTAGGGGCAATGGGCAAAAGTTTGGGTTATGAAATTTAGACAAAATTTTCAGGGTTGTTTGGCTAGGGTGGGTGAGCTATTCGCAGTAGGCTGGGGAGGCCATCAAAAATATGTAGACCCCAGAGTAGATTAGGTTACTGCATCACATTATGTCATCAGCTAGTTACCATGATGCCTTGTTTTCTCAAGTTAACTACACTTTAGAAAATGTTATATTGATTGTCATTCATAGTTTGTTAAGGAAGCTATTTCACCCATGTATATAAAAAAGGTATATTTAAAGTTAATGGTCAGAATTATAACACCTATATAAATGCTTATCTGGGAATAGTGCATCTGATTTCTATGGTTTTGCATTTCAGTACTGGAACAGATAATCGACTGCTGTGACAGGGCTAGCCAAAGGATGATTTCCCTTCCAGAGTGTGAAATTGTTTCTAGGAAGGAGCTGTCCAGCAAGGGACTGACTATCCCAGGAGCCTTGCATCTAGGTGAGACTGTATCCTAGTTCTTGCCACTGCTGAAACACAGTGCTACTCTTAAAGCCACTTGTTAAAGATGACAGAGCCACTGTCAGCCTGGTCCCCTGAGTACCTACATGGACCAGGGGCATTAAGAAAAGAATTTTGCTCAAGAAAATAACTTTACCATATTTTCAAAATTTATTATCTTCTAAAGCTAAGAATGAGTCTTAACATACAAGTAAACTTGGGAAAGTGAGAATTTTTTCTAAAATTGTATTAAAGTATAAAATCACTGTTATTCAAAGTTTGGTCTGAAAATCACATGAGGACTGTTTGATGCTGGCCAGTGAGGGATAAGGAGGTTGCCCTGGAATGTAAATCAACTGTATCACTAAGCACACTGTTTAGTTCAGCTGACATTTTTTTTTTAATAGGAAGTCTATTTGCTGAAGGAAACAGTGTGTTGATTTACATGCTGACATACACACCTGAGTTTATCATAGACTAGTACTTTGAGTAGCCTTGCTATAAATGACCCATATTAGAACTGCTATTGAAAGCAAGTTTATTTTATTCTTTAAACCAACGTAACATATGGACATACTAAAAAAATGAATAGCATATAAAGAACGCATAGACTGAAAAGAAAAAAGTTTCTTTTCTCAGAACACTCATACACTGTTGGTGGAAACGTAAATTAGTTCTGCCACTGTGGAAAGTAGTTTGGAGATTTCTCAAAGAACTAAGAATAGAACTACCATTTGACCCAGCAATTTCATTACTGGGTATATATCCAAGGAAAACAAATCATTCTACTGAAAAGACACATGCACCTGCATGTCCACTGTAGCACTATTCACAATAGCAAAAACATAGAATCAACCTAGGTGTCCATTGATGGTGGACTAGATAAAGAAAATGTGGTACATATATCATGGAATGCTACATAGCCATAAAAAGAATGAAATTATGTCATTTGCAGCAACATGAATGCAGCTGGAGGACATTATCCTAAGTGAACTTAGGAACAGAACACCAAATACTGCATGTTCTCACTTATAAGGGGGAGTTAAACACTGAGTACACACAGACATAAAGATGGGAACAATAGACACTGGGGACCATAAGAGGGTGGTGAGAGGAAAGGGAAGTTAAGCGTTGAGAAACTACCATTGGGTAGTGCTCACTATGGATGTTGGGTTCAATTATACCCCAAACCTCAGCATATGCAATACAGCCTTGCCAATGTACCCACTGAATCTAAAAGAAAAGTTGAGAAGAAGAAAGAAAAAAGCTTCCTTTCTCCTCTATCTCACAGGCCACTCCAGTTCTCCTCCCCAAATTAATCACTGTAACAAATTTGTTGTGTATCCAGAAAATATTATGGGTATAACTGCATATATAAGTATACACTTATAAAATGTACACAAACAGAATTACAGTATGCACACTGTTTGGTTCCTTGCTTTTTCATTCAATAATATGTCTTAGAAATATTTATATATTAGCAAATATAGACGTATTTCATTCTATTTGAGGACTGTGTGGTATAGGTATTGCATTGTGTATATGTATCATAATGTAAGTAACTAGCCAGTCTCTGTTTGTGGATGTATACCATGTTTCTAGTTTTTTAATATTACAAACAATATTGCAATGAATAGAATTATACATAGAGAAAATTGTTTACTTTTGAGAGTATGTAACATGGAATCTCTATGTCAAAAGGAATGTACATATGAAATGTTTACAGATGTTGCCAAATTTCCCTTCAAAATGGTGGTGCCTATATATATATTCCTTTCCAAATGAATATAAGAAGACCTTTTATCTACCTCCACATGGAAGCTATTATTTAATGGTAACACTTTAGCCAAGCTGATAAGTGAATAAAGTTACTTAAATTTGCAGTGTTTAATTTATGAGTGTGGGTGAGCTTTCTTCCCTAAATAATTATGTCACAGAAGTCCAGCTCAGGTAAACAAATTACAGGCAGAACACCCAAGAAAGTGAACAGAGAACTGAAAAGCCATTGGGACATAAATGTTCTCATTTTTGTTTCTCTCTGCATATTTGCATGTTTTCTCTCTCTCTCTCTCTCTTTTTTTCCCTTCTGCTGAACAGGGACATGCCAGAGATGATGATGCTCCACAGCACCAGAGTTCAAGCAAAACAGAATGGTTGATATTTTTAGGTCAGATTCCTAAAGTGAGAAACTCATTGGTCCAATTGGTCTATGGTAACACACAGTATCATGAACACAGACATAGAGTCTGTCACCCTGCCCACTGTGGCTTCAGGAGTAAGAGAAAGAGCGTGAGTGGTGGATTACAAATATACTTGAAAGGCCATCTATTGCAGGGATTTCTTGCAATAGTTGTACATAATATTGACTCATCACCTAGAATTGCTCTGCCTCGTATATATATTTTTAAATTTTTTAAATTATTTAAATTTTTTGTGGGTACATAGTAAGTGTATGTATTTATGGGGTATACGAGATGTTTTGATACAGGCATGCAATGTGAAATAAGCACATCATGAAGAATGGAGTATCTATTCCCTCAAGCATTTTATCCTTTGAGTTACAAACAATCCAATTACATCCTTTAGATTATTTTAAAATAAGTAATTACATTATTATTTACTATGATCACTCTGTTGTGCTATCAAATAGTCTTATTCATTATTTCTATTTTTGTGCCCATTAACCATCCCCACCTTCCCCCAACCCTTCACTGGTGCTTATATGGTAATCTTCAGTATTTCATCCTATCACAGCCCATCTCCCTAGCTTTTTTCACTTCCTAACTACCACTATAAATATGCTCTTCAAATGTAATATATGCTCTTCATATATTACTTTACACTTCTCCTTCCTCCCTCTTCATTATTTTCTTCTACCACACCTCTTGTTCAAACCTACAAATTGTCACTTCCATGGTCTAAAAATTATACATGACAACAGTGAGTGGATTCAATCATCATCTTTCTTTGCTATACAACAGACTCTGAGCACTGCCAGAAAATATTCTTAAAGCAAATGGATTGTTCAGAGGATGAAGGTTTTAAAACTTTCATATTTTATGTTCAACAAGATGACCCTGTGCCTTATCCTTATTCATGATCTTTTCTCAAGCCAAACTTTTAGCCTCCTCTTGAATCTCTGACTCTAGGAAACCACCACTTTGTTACAGGGTGATCTCTCTTAAACATAAACCCACTCATATCCTTTCTTTGGCTTAAAATAACTAAGAACTCATTTCTACACTAATTCACCAAGTCAAAAGTCCTCAGCATTTTGTACAAGGCCCTTCATGGAGTGTCTCCTACTTACCTCCTGACATGATACATCTCCATATGCACCTCCTATTTCAGCCAAACAAGTCACTGAGAGATCTCAGGAAGCACTAGTCTCTCTCACCGTACTCTGTCTTTGCACTTCACATTTCATCATTTTTGAATGTCATCTCTTCCTTCCTGTGTGTGATGGGCTCCTCCTCACCCGCTCTATAAGGTCCACGTGTAACCTACTCCAAGAAGCCTTGCTGCCTCCCTTCCACTCCCAGACCACACTTACCCTGTTAGAGTTAGGTTATTTCTCTTTTCTTCCACCCAGAGCTTCCTTTATTTATTTCTCTGCTCCCTCTCTAGTCCCCATCCTACAACTATGCACCCTAGAGTGGAGAATTTACATCTCAAAACCTGAAAAATAACAATTATCCCAATAATACTCAGCAAATGTTTACAGAATGGATGGACAGATGGGCTTATAATATGAAGAACAGGACATTCAGTTTAGTTAATTGGGGGAGTTGGAGACAAGTCGGGGTGCCTATTACTCAGTATGTAATATTCTGCTCTCCGGTTTGGTAATTTCACTAAAATCAATAACCTAAAATCAACAACAAAAAGTCGTAGCCTGCTTCAAAGAGAGGAACAACCTTTCCTTAAGTTTGCTACTTCAACAATAATTTAAGAAAATCATCTTTTTACTACCTGTAGGTGTCACGTGGGACTAACATTGTGGTGTCTCTACCTTTTGCCTTCCTTCATTCCCAGTAAGGAGATAAAGGAGATATGCTGACATTTTGATAGAGTGGAAATCAATACCTATATTTCCAGCATTACCTACAGAGACGGAGAGTTTTCCAGGCTGGCAGGCTTTACTGCAACCTCTGAAGGTGTTAACATGTCAAGAGAAAGACTGTGTGGACCAGAGCAAGCAGAACCTTACAGAAGCAAAGGGAAAAAGGCAGATACAAAGGAGATCGCAGGTCTGTGTTTCACAAGCACCTGGGATGTTTGTTAGAAATGTTGATGACCGGCCCCACCTCCATCCTAGTAAATCAGAATCTCTGGGAATAGAGTCCACAAATTTGAATTTTAGCAAGCTTCTTGGATCTTTTTTCAGCCCATTAACTTGTGGAAATATTAATTCGGATGTGACTTTCCCCAGAGCTGCAGGGGGAAGGGCCTCACTGTGGAGATGAGCATGTCAGACTGAGTAAACCCTGATGCCCTTTAAACCATCAGATCACAAGTCCTACTTTCCCTGTTTTGATTTCATATTTACAGCATACTCTCTGATGATTTAGTTTCCATGCAGCTCAACCTACTGGAGGAAATTGTGCAGGTAAAGCTCATATGGATTTTGATCCTTTTTACCATCCTTTTTATGATGTTTTCATTGCAAATTTACAAATTATCAATGGTTGTTCCATTTAGTAATGTCTCATTAGCTTTTTTCCTGTGAATTGAAACTCTGAGTCTGATCAATTAGCTAATAATTCTTGAGCTATATTGAGCTTGTGAACATGCAGGGTTGGAGATAGACCTTGGATTACCACTGTGTGTCTTTCTTATGGAGCATTCCTGGCCTCCTGCTGACATCTTTTCTACCCCACTTCCAACTGTCTCATCTTTCTCAAATGCTTATAACGAATTTGTAGTGGCTTTATCTGAAGAAATCAATACTCATAAAACATCTACCCATGTTTTACTATTTTATAGAGTAGGGTTAAAAAATGATGCTCCTTAATAAATTCAAAGACAGAATCTACCTTCTATCTTTCCTGTAGGGGTAAGGCCCAGCTCTGAAAGAGTAATGTTTAACTAGTGGTGATTTTGCCTGGTGATTTTAACCAGGAGACATTTGACAATGTCTGGTGATACTTTTGGTACTCACAACAGCAAGATGCTATTGGCATCTAGTGGAAGAGGCCAGGGATGCTGCTTAACATCTTAAAATGCACAAGACATCTCCCTACAAAAAAATTATTGGAATTATTGGGTACAGTGGTAGATGAGACTCCTCTGTACCTTCTGCTTGAATTTTATACTGCTTTAAAAAGTGAAATCTATTAAAAATTATCTAACCCCAAATGTCAATAGTACCAAGGTTGAGAAACCCTGTCCTGAAGGAAGCCATGAGAGTTCTTTCCTACTTCTGAACCTACTTTCAATTTTTATGACAATGCTAGCTATTGTAAAGGAGAACAATTTTGTATACATATGCTTCCAAAGTGAGTTCAAATGTACATTTCTTTTTTTTCAAATCAGAAGATGATGCTATACTTTAGTAACATATGCTGCACAACATCACCCTCAAGATGAAGCCATTTAGCTATACCACAAATATGAGCCATGCTGAGGTGAGAAGGAAATTCACTTTTAAATGAACACACTTATGCCAACAGAGGTAAACTAAATTAGAAGTATGCGATGAGAAATTTGGTCTCAGAATTTGGCTATGAGGGATGACCTACTTTGTGGGGGGTAGGGGGGGCTCATTTTTGATTTCCAGAATCTGTGTGTTTCCCTCATCGCATGAGTCCTCCATACCCACACATCTTGTGGGCCATATGGTGCTCTTTTGGAATGACTTTCATTTGATTTTCTCCTTTTTAGAGAATTTTTTTTTTTAAATTTTCACTCTGTCAAAAAGTGCAGAGGTCCTTGAGGAAGGGTCTTTTGTCAAAATGCTCTTCTTAGTAGTAGTGACCTTTGATGATTCCACTAGGATTCTTAGCAGAATAATATATCTTCTGAAAAAAAAAACAAAAAACAAACAAACAGACAAAAAAAAAAAACACAGAAGTATACCCTACTGGTGAAGCTTAGAAAAGCATTTTATATAACTTGTTTGGAGGAAGGAAAGAACCCACTCTTCATTTGGGGTTAGGACTTCATTAGTTTCCTCATGGGGAAAATTCACAGATTTCTTTTAGGCAGGGGTTTTGTGATGGGGAAAATGGGCAAGCACAGAGGTGAGTTAGGGGTTAAGGATGGGAGAATACACACGTCACTTACTGGGGAGTTACTGACTGCAAACCTCAGGGCCATGGAAGAAAGGCACTTGATAAAGTCATTTGTGACCTGAGACGTTCAGCAGTGAGAAAGATGAGAGAAAATGGCTCACTACTTCTTACAAGGAGCAACCCAAATACAAGGGGACTTCAAAAAATACATGGAAAAATGGAATTGAAAGACAAAAATTGCCAACTTTATTTTTCAACATAAGCCCCATCAAGTTCAGGACACTTCTGAAAGCTATGATACCAGTCATTTTGTCCATCCTTAAAGAAATGAGAGTTGGGAATGTAGCCATGTCAATGCCATCTTTTTTTACATTAGTAACTGAAGAAAAATGGTGCCCTTTAAAGATTAGTTAAATATTAGGAAACAAAAGAAGTTAGCAGAATTTAAATCAAGACTGTAAGGTGAAAGCCTAATGATTTTCCATCAAAACTTTCACAAAATTGTCCTTGTTTGATGAAAGGAATGAGCAAGAGCATTGTCATGGAGGAGGCAGACTCTCTGGTGAAGATTTCCCAGGTGTTTTTCTTCTAAAACTTTGGCTAAATTCCTTAAAACACACTCATAATAAGCAGATGTTATTGTTTTTGCGCCCCACCCCCCGCTCCTGGAAAGTCAACACACAAAATGCCTTGAGCATCCCCAAAACTGCCATGATCTTTGTTCTTGATTAATCCACTTTTGCTTTGACTGGAACTCTTCCACCTCTTGGTAGCCATTGCTTTGATTGTGCTTGTCTTCGGGATCATACTAGTAAAGCCATGTCTATCTCCTGTTACAATTCTTCAAAGAAATCCTTCAGGATCTTGATCCTACTTGTTTAAAATTTCAATTGAAAACTCTGCTCTTGTCTGTAGCTCAAGTGGGCACAACATTTTTGGCACTTACCAAGTGGAAAGTTTGCTCTGCTTTAATTTTTAGTTCAGAATTGTGCAAGCTGAATAAGTTAAGATGCCTATGGTGTTGGGCTACTGTTTCTGCTGTTAATTGCTGGTCCTTTTCAATTGGGACACAAACAAGATGAATTTTTCCTTGCAAGTGTATGTGGATGGTATGGCACTGTGAGCTTCATCTTCAACATTATCTCATTCCCTCTTGAAATGAGTTATTCACTTGTAAACTGCTGATTTATTTGGGACATTTTCCCCATAAACTTTCATAAAGCATTATTTATTTCATCATTCTTCCACCCAAGTTTTACCATAAATTGATGTTAATTCTTGCTTTAATTTTAGCAGAGTTCACGTTGCTCTGATTGGGGCTCTTCTGAAACTCATATCTTATTCTTCTTAGTGGCTCAAACTAGATGCTGTTGAGGCATGTTATAAAAAGTTAGTACAAGTATATTTTGGTGCAAAAAATTTAAAATCCATGCATTTTTTCAAAATATATATTTGTTTTCCATAAACTTTTAAACTACCTATTAGTATTGAAAATGCCAACAGGACAGCAGGAGAGACTCACGATTAATTAAATACAATTAAGGAGTGGAACTTACTGTACCAAAACAGAACCTGCTCACTTCCTAGAAAGCCTGCCCAGACTTTTAGTTTTCCATCCATTGGTCTTCTTCTTTAAATGTAATTTTTCAGCTTCAGTGTAATACTCATTTGCAGATGAAGCTGGGCTGAAGCACTCTGTTTTCTTCTGGCAGGATAACACCTCTGTGTTGTCTGTTACATTTGTTGTCTGCTTAAGACCTTTCCACCATTGTATCTTCCTACAATTGGTGAAACTCCTGTTTGGTAAGTTGCTTCTCAGTAGAAATGCAATCATAGCCATTATCTGTAGGATGGCACCTTCTCTACTGTTTAGTGTTTTAGATTAGTGGAAGAGCTTTCCCAGTTGATAGTTTGCTATCACCTACCCAAAGCCAGACAGCCTTTTAGCCAATTTCAACATGCTGTTGCAGGCAAAGAGACACAAATCTGAAATCTAGGAAAATTAAAAAGCCATTTAAATCTCTTCTACAATGGCTCACACCAGTGTCAAAAAGGGTTTACAGTCATATCACTGAGAAAATAACTTTAAAACCTCTTTTCCCCTATCTCTCTGACTCTTTATTCAGGCATACAAGCTGTTGGGAAATTTCTCTTCTCTATCCTCCAAAATTCTATAAACCCAGTCCATGTTAGGATGAGTACCTCCTACCATCTTTCTTGATCTTTTAAGCTGTCTATCAAATGCTGTTCTTCCATTCTAATCTAGATTGGTCTAGCTTTCAAAGCATTTTTCAGTTTTCCTTTCTATCCATTACATGGACAAACAAAACTGTCACGTGCCAGGCAATGAGAATTTGCTACTTTTGAAAGTTATTTTAAAGATAAAAGCTTAGCAAATCCATACTTTCCTTCACAAAATCACATGTACATGCTCACAGTGACAAGGCACCCTGCACTCTGTTCTTTTTGAAGAGAAAATGTCAATTAATTCTCATGTCAAATTGTTAAAAGTATGTCTACACAGAATTAATATTTTGGTGGCCCAGAGCAGAAAAATGCATTTTAGCAAATCGCCTAGAAAGAGTGATTCCATTCTATGAATAGGTTCTTGAAGTTCTCATTGGTACTGACTGTCAAAGCTGTAGAGTTTCTTTCTTTCTTGATGTCTTGATGTAACTAATTTCTAGACAGAAAGGAAGGCATGTCCAGGCTTCTCTCAAAAAGGATAATCTTGTTAATTCTTTCATGAGTTAATCCTGTGGGTGATTAGCAATTCAGGAGCAGGTGTTCAGTTGAGCCTCTGGAGGACCTAGGCCCTTTTCAACTCAGAGGAAGTCCTAGACTGGCTAGGATTTTAGAGACAATGGAAGAACCAAGGGCTGAAAGCCTATGATGGGAGGCATTCTGTCTCGCCAACTGGTGAGAAGAACAGAGTGCCTTGCTACTATTTGTGTGTGTGTATGTTTGTGTGCCCGTGTCATGAGTTTATGTGTGTGTATATTTTGTAAAGTACAGCTTTGCTTACCCTTTTTTTTGGATGGAGTTTTGCTTTTGTTGCCCAGGCTAGAGTGCAAATGTGCAATCTAGGCTCACTGTAATCTCTGTTACCCGGGCTTGAGTGAGTCTCCTGCCTCAGTCTCCCCAGTAGCTAGAATTACAGGCGTGCATCACTGCACCCGGCTATTTTTTGTATTTTTAGTAGAGACGGGGTTTCACCATGTTGGCCAGTCTGGTCTTAAACTCCTGACCTCAGGTGATTCACCTGCTTCGGCCTCCCAAAGTGTTGGGATTACAGGTGTGAGCCACTGTGCCTAGCCTGCTTACCCTTATTATTAAAATCACAAAATTTTAAAGTGCTAAATTAAGTGATACATTTAGTACTGTAGGAGTTCAGGTATCTGGGAGATAAAAGCAAGTTGTGTTAGTTCTGGAGACAAATCAGGCCTTGAATGAGACATGGAGAAGAACTAAAGACCTAATCATAATCTCTTTTTTACATACTTTCAATTTTTAAAATTTGAATAAAAGTATGCAAATATTAAAAATGGGCCGGGCGCAGTGGCTTACACTTGTAATCCCAGAACTTTGGGAGGCCGAGGTGGGTAGATCACGAGGTTAGGAGGAGTTCGAGACCAGCCTGGCCAACACAGTGAAATCCCGTCTCTACTAAAAATACAAAAATTAGTTGAGCGTGGTGGCAGATGCCTGTAATCCCAGCTACTCAGGAGGCTGAGGCAGGAGAATCACTTGAACCTGGCAGGCAGGGGTTGCAGTAAGCCGAGATCATGCCACTGCACTCCAGCCTGGGCGACAGAGCTAGACTCTGTCTCAAAAAAGAAAAAAAAAAACAGTTTCTCTTTTCTGCATTTTTCTGAATCTTCTATAACTGGTATATAATTTATCTTACAATGGGAGAATAAAATCTAAATTATACTTAAAACAACATAGTGATTGAGAGCTGAAGCTAGGCTCTGTAGCCAGGTTGCCTGTATTCAAATCCTGGTCCACTATTCAGGCTGTTACACCTCAGGCAAGTTGCCAGTCTTCTTTTTGGCTCAGTTTTTCTATCAGCTGTGGGTACTAACAGTACTTCCCTCCTGGGGTTATTGTGGGTGATAAATAAATTAATACATCTAAAATACTTGGAGAAGTGTCTGACCTAAAGACCATCCTCAGTACACATTAGGCAAGGAGGAAGATAAGAGCAGGAAGAGGAGGAGGAAGATTCTATTCATCTAAAATCCTAGCACTAACAGCCCAATGAATGAAAGATTTTTCCTCTTAATGCCTATTTTGGCAGCTAACTGATAAATTGTATTGAAAGAAATCAAGACTGCAATTTCTAGCTCTATTTAATAGATAATAGATCTATTTACTAGATTTATCAAGATAATTTACAATTATCAGGTCATGCAAATTTTATGTTTATTAGTGTTCATAGAGATTTTAATAAGGATTGAAAAATTAAAGCTTAAATAAAACTTACAGTCGCATATATTTACAATAAAGTCATATCATTTCATAGATATTTCTTGTTGAACTATGTGTTTTTCTTTCCCATAAATGTATTATGGACACTTTAAGATTAAGGTAGACTCTGGCTGCTATTTCAGAATCAATCTATCAATTAAACTGACCCAGGAGCAGTTTTTTTACAATTATAATTCATCTTTTATTTTTATATTTATTTTAGTAGTATTTATTTCTGTATTCCAATTATAAAGGGAATATTGAACATTTAGCATCACAGGTTGTTAATAATCAAAAGAAGTAAAGGAATGGCCTCCAGAAACTATTTATAGATGTTCATTATAGAGAATTTGGAAGCTATTGAAAAGAACACCTGTAATCCCATCACAGAGAGATATTCTTTTGATATTTTGGTGTGTTATTTTCCACTAATTTTTTTCCTGAAAAGTGACTCTAATGTTTTGATAATTTATCAGTAGATTCTTTAATATTTTGAACATTTTGTTATAAAGTATAATCATGTGTAAATATAAACAGTAGTTAACCTTTTCTGACTGCAAACACGCCAGCAAAGTGTTTTGTTTGTTTGTTTTGCTGTGGGTGCTTAAGCGTTGTGACCCTTAATAGGCTAGTGTCCCTTTTAACACTTAAAAGGGACACATAACTGAAATAGTGACTTGGTGGATGTAAAATCCACCTGCTCTTACGAATAGTTTCTAGAGGTTATCTCTTCCCTCCCTTCCCTCCCTTCTCTCCCTTCCCTCTCTTCCTACCTTCCTTCCTTCCTGCTTTCCTTTCCTTTCTTCCTTGCTTGCTTCTTTTTCTTTCATTCATTCTTTCTCCTTCACCTCTTACCCCAGGTCATTTGAAAAAGTACAATATTCTTAGGTAGCAACTTTTTGGGGGTTTTAAGGATTTGTTTTTATCACGAACATAAAATATTAGCACTAAATTAGCAGATAATTTTTCTGTTGACAAATAAGATGACTCCCTGTTCTAACACCAAATAGGTCTGTTCCTCACAAAATAGTAGGCCTTCCATTAGATTTATATTTAAATTTAAAAATTTATTTTATTTACTTATTGTACTATTGTCCACATATTGAACATAACTTTAACAATCAAACATATGAGTTATAAAAATTAGTGTATAATATTTATTAATAGGGCACTTCAATTAAACAGTATTCTTCTTACCCCACTCCTAAAAAATTAAAAGCATTCTGAATTACATTCATATTATTCTCAACTGCCATTTAGGATTGTTGATTTCCCACATTTCTTTAAAAATCAAAGAATTATTTCTGGAATTATATCATATAGCTCTACCACCTGCTGGTCATAAAGAGTGTAATTATGCACAGTTCTTCCTGTCACTGATGTGCACTCTTTGACAATTTTAATAACTGGCTCCGTTATCATCTGTCTTCCAACTCCTGCCATAACCTTGGAGAAATTTAATTTCCAAAGGAAATAAACCATCCCATCTGTAGATGAAGCTCAGTTTCATGATCATTTTAAACCAAATTATCTTTATCTTGTTTTCAATCAATATTTCTCTGTTAAGTTAGAAATGATAACTTTGTTATTCTCCTCTACAATCACACCCTTCTCTTCCTCTACTCGGTCAATTACTTCCATTAAATTTTTAATTAGCTGAGATCTCTAGGTCTTTGGTTGCTCTCTTTAATTCCAATTGATAAATTCTCTACTGGCTTTTCTTCTTCCCTTAACGGCTTAAATACTATGGTCAAACCATTTCTACTAGTCTTTTGTAATGACTCAAACTCTTATCTACTTGGGTTTCTGTCCTGTCTGATATGTGAAGCCACACTTCTGCATTAATCATCTACCTTTTCTCTTCCTGCATGAAGAGTTGGGAAGCCTGCTAAAGATTAAATAGAAGTCTCAAAACTTTTCAGATTGGAATTTGTACAAATGTATGCTTTCCAACGTCAGCTGAGCCTTTCAATTCCTTGTTCTTGGAAAGATTACTTTCCCACATCCCACCACTCTTTTCAACTCAACACCTACTTCAACTCAAGTCCCTTACCCCATCCTTCTTGGCAGATGGCCTTGTCTCCTACCTCCCAGTGAAAAGAAACTAACAAGCTCCCTCATCTTCCTTCTTCCTTATTTACCCCTTCACAAGAACAGGTGTTTTCTTTCTAAAACTAATCCTTTTAAAACACTCCTGGTTTCTCTAAAGATTTGTCATCAATTCTTTTATCTTTTCACTTCTTAAATAAATGTGTCTTCCCCCACTAGTAAATATAATCATGTCAATTTCTTCTGTGCTGTTATTAAAGTCTATAATTTATGCTTTTTCTGATTTTCTATTTTTTCCAGACTTACTATATATTGCTTTTGTTACCAGATACAAAACAAAACAATGTAATATAATGTACTCTCTCTCTCTGGACAAACTTCTTGAAAGAATAATGCTATTCTGTACTCACTATTTCTATTTTCTCACCTCTGATTTTTTCAGTCCCATCCTACTAGCTCTCTGTCACATGATGCCAGCCCATTGCTCACATAGTCACCAATAATTTTCTAAATAACAGATATAATAACACCTCCTTCTCCTTTTTCTTACTTGTCCTCCTCATGTCATGAGTCACTGCTTACAGTTCCAGGGTTTGCTTCTTCTCTTACTCTAAATGGCCTCCCTGGGTGATAGCATCCACATCCATGGCTTTCAGGGATGCAGTCACACTAATGACATCCAGGGATGGTGTCTCTCTTGAACTCCCATATCAGATCTCAAGTCTCCATTTAGTATCTCCTCCGGGGTGTATTGTGCAGGCATCAGGCATCTCAAATACAAAAGGTCCGGAATAGAACTAATCTCTGCCCCCTCCAAACCTTCTCTTTCTTCTTTGTTTTCTACCTTGATGACTCGTATTGGCATTACCCTATTCTCCAAGCTACAAGAGTCATTCTAGTTTACGTAATTTGCTTCCCATGTCCAATTATTGACCACATTATGTTGCTTCTGACTGACAAATATATGTAGCATATTTTCTATACCAGTTCCCCTAAATCTTGACTGTTCCATATTGACGCAGAACAATTGCTTTCCAACTCTCTTTGGTAAGTGGCTGCTCGATTCACAGAAGTCATTAACAACTCCAATAGACAGAACTCTTAATGGCCATGTCTTGGTTAGCAGCCTATCACCTAAACATGAATGATTGATCCAAGCTTGGAAAAGCAAATTCTTTTTCCTGGAGATGGGAGTTATTAATTCTTGGAATAGAGGGACAAGAGTTGGTAGAACTGAGGTACATTAATGACATTTTTTTAGGTAGACTGTCCATGACTTCTGTAGCTCCCACGGTTCTGTCTGTAGTCTTAGTTATTTAATAATTTATTCAGCTAAATGAGATAACTCAACACTTTGCAACAAATTCCTTTTCTTTGTTAAATTTCGTCCATTTGTTCCTGCTGCTTGAAATGAAAACATCCTGAACTATACCCGAAGTTTTCTAACACTGCCATTGGGTTATCTTTCTGAAATAAAAGGTGGATTTTATTTCCTTTCTTAAATTATTTAAGAAAGACTCAATTGCCTAGTGTATAAACCCAATTTCCATAGCTAAGCGTAAAAGGACCTTCACAATCTGGGTTCTTCCTTCCTAGTGTAATCTTACAATACTTCCCTGTGTGTAGTAGGAATTCCGGTCCCATTGCTTATAATTATGGGATCTTTGGTGTGCTTCAGGCGGTTGAGCCTCGCCCGTGCCTCACTCTTGGCTTAGTTTCGTGTGCCTCCTTTCCTTTGTGATGCATCCCCTCACTCAGCTCTTCTGACACCCATAGGCACAGTCGACATCCTCTTCTACTCTGCTCCTATGGTACCTCCTATTTACTTCTGCAAGTGTTTACAATGCTGCAGTGTAAATACTGGCTTATAAGCCTATTTTCCTATTAAACCTGAAGCTCCTTGATGATGAAGACTCTTGGGGCATGTCTGGCCAAGAAGACCAGGTACTTCTGGAAGCACCATCATGGGAGGGAGAATGACAGAATGTAGGGGACCATTAGAAAATTGAGGAAGCATAGTGTTTTTTTCAGCCTCTCAGACAGCTTCCATAATGAGGTACACCCTGAGAGAAGCATATATCATGACCTCATGAAGGGAAATAAAATAAAAGGACGGAGATGTTTGAATTAAAACTGAAAGTGGGACCTTTCTCATTTAGAGGTACAAGACTGACAAAACAGCAGAAAACCTCTGTCCATGTCAGCATGGGGACAGCAAAAATGCAAGAACCTGTGGCATTAGGATGGGGGATGTGAGGAAGACTGGGATGGCAGCTTAGGGACACATGGAAGACCTAACAGCAATGTCTGAATAACAATGGCCAAGTCCCACTGATTTAGCAACTAGACACCAGAAGGTCTTCACTGTTACTGGGCCTTGTTCATAACCATTGCTGAATTGGCTAAGGGTAAGATCCAAATATCCCACAGACGATTTGAAAACAATGGTAATAGTTGTTTGGACTTGACTTCTGTTGTGTAAATGTTGCAAGAGGTTGGTCAAGGATATTGAACAGATGAGTTGGGTGAGGTGGTCTGAGTACATGTGAGTGTGAGCATGTGACTAAAGAGTCAAGGAACAGAATACACTCAACAGAGGTGGATGAAAACGTAAACCTGGCAATTGTCAAAATTTTGGACAGCCTTAAAACTTTTAAAATGTCGTCACTTTAATATGCCCTTAGGTTTCTACGTTTCTACATCTTTCTTTCTTTCTTTCTTTCTTTTTTTGTACAGGGTCCGACTGTCTCCCAGGCTGGAATGCAGTGGTGCAATCATAGCTCACTGCAGCCTTGACCTCCTGGGCTCAACTGATCCTCCCACCTCAGCTACGCCAGTAATTGGGACTACAGTGTGTGCCACCATGCCCAGCTAATTTTTTTTTTCTTTTTTAGTTTTTCTAGAGATGGGATCTCACTATGTTGCCCAGGCTGGTCTCAAATTCTTGGGCACAAGCAGTCTTCCTGTCTTGGCCTCCCAAAGTGTTGGGATTACAGGTGTGAGCCACCATGCCCACCTAGCCTCTACTTTTTTAAAAAAATTACTATCTGTTAAGTAAACAGTGATGATGAAATAAAATAAAGTTTTGCCAAAGCTTTAGGTATTAAATCTGTTTGAAAAACTCACTTAACTATGAAATTTTACTTTGTTTTTATTTATTTTTTAATTTCCCAGGTATTTTTCTGTCCTGGCCAACTATCTTTGCTTTTTTGGCTTAGGCCAGTGTTTTCTGCTTTAATATAGCTATTATAACAACCATTTTAATGTTCCTGTGATATTGCAAATGAAAACCCCATGACACTTTTATCTTGTGAAAATCATGTGCTAGATTTATTGATGAAAAGGAAAAGTGCTTTTATGAGTCCAGTATAGATGCACTCCCGTTATTTAGCATCTTAATGCTTACTAACTGTGAATTTGGTTTTGGCAGAACACACCGTCACCTTTAGGAACATTTCAGCAGGGGCTGGTGGTTATATGATTGGCGTTATTTTCTCCATGATTACATTTATCAAAAATGAATACATTAAAATTAAACAATCATAATGTTTACCATTACTCTATTACATAACAGGTAAAATTTGATTTCTGATCATTTATATTCCTACAATCTGGATAGTAAATAGAAAAATATTGGTGCATTTTCTACTTCGCATTTATTCCAAAATTGACCATATAGTTGGAAGTAAAGCACTCCTCAGCAAATGTAAAAGAACAGAAATTATAACAAACTGTCTCTCAGACCACAGTGCAATCAAACTAGAACTCAGGATTAAGAAACTCACTCAAAACCGCTCAACTACATGGAAACTGAACAACCTGCTCCTGAATGACTACTGGGTACATAACGAAATGAAGGCAGAAATAAAGATGTTCTTTGAAACCAATGAGAACAAAGACACAACATACCAGAATCTCTGGGACACATTTAAAGCAGTGTGTAGAGGGAAATTTATAGCACTAAATGCCCACAAGGGAAAGCAGGAAAGATCTAAAATTGACACCCTAACATCACAATTAAAAGAACTAGAGAAGCAAGAGCAAACACATTCAAAAGCTAGCAGAAGGCAAGAAATAACTAAAATCAGAGCAGAACTGAAGGAAACAGAGACACAAAAAGCCCCTCAAAAAATCAATAAATCCAGGAGCTGGTTTTCTGAAAAGATCAACAAAATTGATAGACCGCTAGGAAGACTAATAAAGAAGAAAAGAGAGAAGAATCAAAAGGACACAAAAAAAATAATAAAGGGGATATCACCACCGATCCCACAGAAATACAAACTACCATCAGAGAATACTGTAAACACCTCTACGCAAATAAACTAGAAAATCTAGAAGAAATGGATAAATTCCTCAACACATACACCCTCCCAAGACGAAACCAGGAAGAAGTTGAATCCCTGAATAGACCAATAACAGGCTCTGAAATTGAGGCAATAATTAATAGCCTACCAACCAAAAAAAGTCCAGGACCAGACGGATTCACAGCCGAATTCTACAAGAGGTACAAGGAGGAACTGGTACCATTCCTTCTGAAACTATTCCAATCAATGGAAAAAGAGGGAATCCTCCCTAACTCATTTTATAAGGCCAGCATCATCCTGATACCAAAGACTGGGACTGGCAGAGACACAACAAAAAAGAGAATTTTAGACCAATATCCCTGATGAACATTGATGCAAAAATCCTCAATAAAATACTGGCAAACCGAATCCAGCAGCACATCAAAAAGCTTATCCACCATGATCAAGTGGGCTTCATCCCTGGGATGCAAGCTGGTTCAACATATGCAAATCAATAAACATAATCCAGCATATAAACAGAACCAAAGACAAAAACCTTATGATTATCTCAATAGATGCAGAAAAGGCATTTGACAAAATTCAACAGCCCTTCATGTTAAAAACTCTAAATAAATTCGGTATTGATGGGACACATCTCAAAATAATAAGAGCTATTTATGACAAACCCACAGCCAATATCATACTGCATGGGCAAAAGCTGGAAGCACTCCCTTTGAAAACGGGCACAAGACAGGGATGCCCTCTCTCACCACTCCTATTCAACATAGTGTTTGAAGTTCTGGCCAAGGCAATCAGACAGGAGAAAGAAATAAAGGGTATTCAATTAGGAAAAGAGGAAGTCAAATTGTCCCTGTTTCCAGATGACATGATTGTGTATTTAGAAAACCCCTTCGTCTCAGCCCAAAATCTCCTTAAGGTGATAAGCAACTTCAGCAAAGTTTCAGGATACAAAATCAATGTGCAAAAATCACAAGCATTCTTATGCACCAATAACAGACAAACAGAGAGCCAAATCATGAGTGAACTCCCATTCACAATTGCTTCAAAGAGAATAAAATACCTAGGAATCCAACTTACAAGGGAAGTGAAGGACCTCTTCAAGGAGAACTACAAACCACTGCTCAACGAAATGAAAGAGGACACAAACAAATGGAAGAACATTCCATGCTCATGGATAAGAAGAATCAATATCATGAAAATGGCCATACTGCCCAAGGTAATTTATAGATTCAATGCCATTCCCATCAAGCTACCAATGACTTTCTTCACAGAATTGGAAAAAACTACTTTAAAGTTCATATGGAACCAAAAAAAGAGCCTGCATTGCCAAGACAATCCTAAGCCAAAAGAACAAAGCTGGAGGCATCATGCTACCTGACTCCAAACTATACTACAAGGCTACAGTAACCAAAACAGCATGGTACTGGTACCAAAACAGAGATAAAGACCAATGGAACAGAACAGAGCCCTCAGAAATAATACCACACATCTACAACCATCTGATCTTTGACAAACCCAACAAAAACAAGAAATGGGGAAAGGATTCCCTATTTAATAAATGGTGCTGGGAAAACTGGATAGCCATATGTAGAAAGCTGAACCTGGATCCTTTCCTTACACCTTATACAAAAATTAATTCAAGATGGATTAAAGACTTACATGGTAGACCTGAAATCATAAAAACCCTAGAAGAAAACCTAGGCAATACCATTCAGGATATAGGCATGGGCAAGGACTTCATGTCTAAAACACCAAAAGCAATGGCAACAAAAGCCAAAATTGACAAATGGGATCTAATTAAACTAAAGAACTTCTGCACAGCAAAAGAAACTACCATCAGAGTGAACAGGCAACTGACAGAATGGGAGAAAATTTGTGCAATCTACTCATCTGACAAAGGGCTAATATCCAGAATCTACAAAGAACTCAAACAAATTTACAAGAAAAATACAAACAACCCCATCACAAAGTGGGTGAAGGATATGAACAGACATTTCTCAAAAGAAGACATTTATGCAGCCAAAAGACACACGAAAAAAAATGCTCATCATCACTGGCCTTCAGAGAAATGCAAATCAAAACCATAATGAGATACCATCTCACACCAGTTAGAATGGCGATCATTAAATCATGCTGCTATAAAGAGACATGTACACGTATGTTTATTGTGGCACTATTCACAATAGCAAAGACTTGGAACCAACCCAAATGTCCACCAATGATAGACTGGTTTAAGAAAATTGTGGCACATATACACCATGGAATACTATGCAGCCATAAAAAATGATGAGTTCATATCCTTTGTAGGACATGGATGAAGCTGGAAACCATCATTCTCAGTAAACTATCGCAAGGACAAAAAACCAAACACCGCATGTTCTCACTCATAGGTGGGAATTGATCAATGAGAACACATGGACACAGGAAGGGGAACAGCACACACTGGGGCCTGTTGTGGGGTGGGGGGAGGGGAGAGGGATAGCATTAGGAGATATACCTAATGTTAAATGACGAGTTAATGGGTGCAGCACACCAACATGGCACATGTATACATATCTAACAAACCTGCATGTTGTGCACATGTACCTTAAAACTTAAAGTATAATTAAAAAAACAAAAAACAAAAACAAAACAAAACAAAACAAAAAAGTCAGGAAACAGGTGCTGGAGAGGATGTGGAGAAATAGGAACACTTTTACACTGTTGATGGGACTGTAAACTAGTTCAACCATTGTGGAAGTCAGTGTGGCGATTCCTCAGGGATCTAGAACTAGAAATACCATTTGACCCAGCCATCCCATTACTGGGTATATACCCAAAGGATTATAAATCATGCTGCTATAAAGACACATGCACACATATGTTCATTGCAGCACTATTCACAACAGCAGAGACTTGGAACCAACCCAAATGTCCATCAATGATAGACTGGATTAAGAAAATGTGGCACATATACACCATGGAATACTATGCAGCCATAAAAAATGATGAGTTCATGTCCTTTGTAGGGACATGGATGAAGCTGGAAACTATCATTCTCAGCAAACTATCGCAAGGACAGAAAACCAAACACCGCATGTTCTCACTCATAGGTGGGAATTGAACAATGAGAACACATGGACGCAGGAAGGGGAACATCACACACAAGGGCCTGTCATGGGGTGGGGGGAGAGGGGAGGGATAGCATTAGGAGATATACCTAATGTAAATGACGAGTTAATGGGTGCAGCGCACCAACATGGCACATGTATACACATGTAACAAGCCTTCACATTGTGCACATGTACCCTAGAACTTAAAGTATAATAATAATAAAAAAGAAAAATATTGGTGCATTTTAATATAGCAAGTTTACTAGATCAGATTTCTAGCTCATTCTTTGTCTATTGGAAACCTGTACCTAGTAGAAGTTAAAACGATTTAAATGCATCATAACCAAATTGAAGGAAGTACATAGAAGTCATAAAAAAAGCCAACACTTTGGGATTTCAATAGCAACAGAGATCAGGTACCTACTGAGGAAATGAAGCATGAACTCCACAAAGACACGGACTATTCTGCAGAACATGCTCACCCTAATCGGGACTAGATTTAGATCCAATAACTTGTCGTTAGTGCCTTCCAGAAGCCCTGCTGGCCTTCCCATCGGCAGGCACTTTTGCCTCCATCCCAATTCCTAAGTCCTCCATTTCCCTGGAATATCGAAATACTGGCTTTTCCCCACAGTCCAATGCAGTCCTGTCTCAATTGTGATGGACTAGCCTCTGGATGATTTCCCTCCCATCTGGATTACTTCACTAATTGGTGAATTGTGTGTAACTAGCTCTTAAGGATATACAATGCACCATTGCTTAGTACTGTGGCATGTGTCTACCTCTTTATTCTCTATGTAGGTTGTGAACTTTGGGGAGCAGGCATCATGTTTCATACCTTTGTAGTGCCCACTCCAAGAAAATTCTGAGCATATATTCAGCACATTCTTATTACTTAAGTCACGGTTTCCCACAGGCTTGCTAAAGAGGAGAGAAGAACATACTGAGGAGATGACCTGGACTTACTAATTGAAATCTCCCTGCAGAATGGGCTGTTAATTGCTCATGCAATTCATTTGTCAACACTTGAATTCATAGGAATTTTCAGGGAATTAAGGAGAAATGGTAAGTAGAGGTAGTGGTGGAGAATCAGCAGAAAAGAATTCTGTGTGGACTTCCATTAATTCTGGTTACTTTTCCTTATGAAAGTTCTGCCTGTCCCTAAATAAGATTTATAAGCCGCTAGGTACTCACTGGTATATGAAAGCATAGCTTCTTCTGACAGCTGACTACCAGTGCATTAAATTTGCAATATGTTTCTATTTTTCCTCCTTTTTGGCTGAAGCAAATAGCTGTTATTGTCTCTATTTCCTGTAACTGTTATTGCTACCATTAATCTCTCCAATGAGTTTAACAGAGAGGCATAAATCTACCCCTAATGCCAGATAAGAAGGGCACTCAAAGAAATATACAGATACTTAAACAAAAAATAATGCAATGTTAAGCTGAGCTATATTCTTTAGTTAAATCTTTTTTTCGTATTTATTATTTAAATCTCTAAGATAACTGAATGTCGTAAGGGCTAAAGTAGTTACATTATTCAGATAAATTTAAAAATTCAAACATATAAATGGATGTTACAATAAGCATATTCAGAAATAATATGGTCCATATATATAAAGCAGTAGGCCTGGAAGAAATGGCTGATGAATATTATTTGGGAATATGTCATAGCATGCCCACAATATGCAAGCTGTCACATGTGGATACACCGACTTTTGTCTGCCATCCTCAAGCTAGTTTCTTCTCCTCCAGCTTGTTTGAGCAGTGAATGGACTTTTGTTTGAGAAGAAACAAATGTGTATTATTTCATCGGAGAGTAACTAGTTACATTTTCAAAAAACAGATCCTGACTTATACCATTTTGAGAGACTGGTATATATGTGGAAAGGTTTAAAGAAGTAAATAAACTAATACTGATGGCAATTCTAGGCTATCAAAATTAATTTTATGTTATTTAACATGTATTAAGCACTTGGTTTATGCCAGACATTGACAAAGTGCTTTTACCAGCATTCATACATTTACATAACAAATATTTGATGGGTGCCCACCATATGCCAGGAATTATTTTATTTCTTTCTCATGATAACTCCACAAAATAAGAGCTATTCTTATGCACATTTTCTGATAAGAAAACTGAGATTTTCAAGCTTGATGAAATTACTCATGGTAAAATAATTAGAAAGTGGCAGAGCCAGAATTCTGAATCCAGAGCCCAAGCTCTTAAATCAGATGCCATATTGCCTCATATAATGCATCAAACCTGGAATTATGAAGATAAATTGCAGTGCATAAGTTTGTTTTTATATATGGGAAGAGCAGGAACATAAGTGAGAGCTAGGCAAAGAGAAATGAGAATGAAGTCATTCCTCTTTACAAATTATACCTTTTTGCCATATTTAGATAAAATTTTCAGAGATTCATTTGTTTTGTTTACTTGTTTTTTTCTCATTCTACCTTAACTCATGATGTGCTGGTAAGTTTTTAACAACTATTTTTTGGAATAAAAATCCCTGATCTATAACATTTGCCAGTTTCTGTGGTGTAGGTAATCACACCATGGGTGATTTCATGCTATCAATGTGAGTTGGGAGGGATATGGATATTCAGATTAACGAAGCCGAAAAGATCAACACAAGATTAATGAACGATTAAGGAAGCCCAAGCAAGAACAATACAAAGAAGGAATACTCCAAGGCACATTATAATCAATTAGTCACAAGTCAAAGACAAAGAGAGACTCTTGAAAACAGCAATAGACAAGAGACTTGTCACATGTAAGGAAACCCTTATAAGCCTATCAGAAATGTTTCAACAGAAACCTTGCTAGCCAGGAGAGAGTAGGGATGATATGTTCAAAGGGCAGAAGAAAAGTAATGCCAATCAACAAGACTATGCCTGGCAAAGCTGTACTCAGAAATGAAGAGCTAAAGACATGCCCAGGCAGACAAATGTTGAGGAGGTCATTACCACTGGACATACCTTAGAAGAAATGATAAAGGTTGTTCTTCATGTTGAAATGAAAGCATGCTAATTAACAACATGAAGACATGAAATTTAAAAACCCAATGGTAAATGTAAATATATGGTCAAAATCAGAATGCTCTAATACTGTAATGGTAGTGTGTAAATCACATATTTCTAACATAAAGGTCAAAAGACAAAACTATTAAAAGTAATCATAACCACAATAATTTGTTAGGGGAACAATATAAAAAGATGTGAATTATGACATAAAAACATAAAATATGCAGGGGGAGCAAAAATGTAAAGGTTTTGTGTGTGATCATAATTGTTTTTATTAGCTTAAAATAACCTGTTATAACCATAAAGATAACCTGATATAACTATAAATGTTCTATGTAAGCCTCACAGGAAGAGACGTACACCAATAGCTCTTATAAACTGGCTTCAGCATGTCACACTGTTTATAACCTGCCACAATGGAGCATTCACTTAGTAGTTGAAAAAGTGATAAATTCCAGAAGAAAACTGTTTTGAGGGTTGAGAGATTTGGAATCTATGCTATTTTTTGTTCATTGAGCTCATTCCTAAAAAAAATCTAGAGAAATGAAGCAATTCTCCCTGGTAGATTTTATGGTATTCCATTAAAAACCCAGGAGGGCCTGAATAGTTTCTCAGGCTATGAGCTGATTCCAAAGTTTTCAAGTTGAAAGCGATAAGTTTATCTAACTGAATATCCAGAAGGGAGAGATAGACCTTTGACACTGGTGCTGGATAATTTGCTGAATTAATTCTCCAACGGGACAATTAGAGCCTTTAGCATCTATTGTTAGGGAGGAGCAAGTCATGAAAATAGGGAATAAAATTTTCCTAGAAATTCATCTATGAAAAGCTGTAATTTATAATGTATATTCAGTGTTCCCAGTGAGAGCTGATCCTGGGAAAAGTGCCATGCCACTGCTGGCCTCGGTGTTCTGGCACAGCCCTGTTCTGCTGGAAGAAACTGCTCTCTGCAGAAACTTTCATCTCTCTGCGCTTAGATTGCCGGAACACTCAGCCAGCCAGGAGAGCGTGTAGGCACAAGAAGCATGGATACCCTGAGGTGATGCCTGTGGGTAGGGGAGGTAATCCCTGAGCTACGTGAAACTCACCCAGGCCCCATCCCCTAACTATAATAAAAATCCAAAGTACTTGCTCCTGTCTTGACTCAAGCCATTCCAGAAGAGCTTGAATACCTGCCATATTCTCCCTAGAGTTTCATTATATAAGTAATATTCGTACCTTCTGGGTGCATGTATAACCCCATCAGTCCTGATACCCAAACTGATATTGAGTGGGGAATTGACCCTTCCCTAAGAGGGCACCCACAGAACACTAAAAATAAGACTGTTTATGTCATCTAAAAGAGACCAGAAAACCTATGGAATTTGTACAATCACATGAGGGAGAATCCTAGGCTTTCTTATTGGCTTCTGGGTGAGGTAAAAGGGGAAGGAAGAAGCGTGGGGTCTGAAAGCTGCCAGTGATTAAACACCAAAATGAAGTCATCACATTTAGGTATTAAAATAGTCAAGTACACTTGTGCTCCAAATTTTTAATATGTAGAATATCAGGGTAGTGTGCTGCATGATGAGGACATGGAAGTTCATTATACTATTCTATTTTCGTATGTTTGAAAATTTCTATAAGTTTTTAAAAACCCAAGTCCAGTCTTGCTATGATTTGGTTTGTTTCTGCCAAAGATCATGCTGAAATTTGATCTCCAATGTGGAAGTGTTGGGAAGTGGGGCCTAGTGGGAGGTATTTGGGTTATTGAGCAGATCTTTTATGAGTAGATTAATGGCCTCCTGTGGGGGCAAGTGAGTTCTTCCTCTTGCAGGAATGGATTATTTCCTGAGAGCAGTTTGTTAAAAAGAGTCTGGCTTCCTCAGTTCCAATCTTTTCCTTCCTCCCACCATGTCATCTCTTTGCACATGCCAGCTCCCCTTCCACTTTCTGCCATGAGTTTAAACAGCATGAGGCCCTCACCAGATGCAGCTGCCTGATCTTGAACTTTCCAGTTGCCAGAATCACGAGCTAAAGAAATCTCTTTTCTTGTAAACTCCCAAGTCTCAGGTATTCTGTTATAGCAACATAAAAAGGATGAAGATAAATCTAATATAAAAACTTCAATTTCTCATACAAGTGGAGCTTCTCTCTTTTTGCCAATATGAGCCTAATTCAAGCTCAAAACCTGTAGTAGAGATTGGACACATGATCAGATGATCAGTTTCTTTTCCATTTTCACAAATTTCTCAATTCCTCTTATCTCTATGTTGTGTCTGAATGCTCCAGGGTTGTGTTGAAAGCTGGGGAGAGAAGGAAGGAAATGAGAAAGTTGTTATCTAGCAGTGGTTGCCCTCATGTTTGTGAGAGGTACTGAAATAATGAGTTTGGGAGTGTTTACTTTTATGGTTTCATACTGACTTTCTGAATCCTTCCACTCAAGACTTGCTGCAGCCCTAATTCTTATGTGAAGTAATTCAATCTCTGATCGGCCATGTGTAACCACCCCCTGCCCACCTTCATTTCCTCTAACTGGATACCTCTATTATCTTTCCACCAAAGATGCCTCACTCATGGAAGGAAGCCCTCTAGAGCAGAGCTATATCAATGTAATTCAAGACCAGTGATTTTGAATGCATACATCAGCTCAAGGGATACCCATAATGGGAGTGATGTTTCCTCATACTGTGAGCACTCTTTATTTTCTCTGCCTTGAGGTAATCTGTGGTCTACCTCCATCCTTCCCGCTTAATCAGGGGAGAGTCAGATTCTAGACCTTCTGTGCCCACACCCAGCAGTGATGTGATCAGTAAGAACTGGGAGGCCATGGGGCCTTCAGGTTGCTGCAGCTTGCAAAAATCCCTAGGGAACGGGTAGTCAGTCTCCCCAGTCTTGGCAAGTGGCTGCTCACCTCAGAAGGGGCTCCTGAGGTGATTTTCTTACTAAGCTTGTTGAGGGGGCAATGGGGGGCAGCCCTCTTTTGTTACCTCAAAGGGTGATACTCTATACTCTGGAAATCTCCCCAGAGAAAAATCTCAACTCTCAATCTTCCCGCAGCCAATTTCCTCTGTTTGTAAATACCCTAGATGAAGAGTGTTGGTTTAAAGGTGACCAAACTGTGTTTTGGCTTATCCCTCAGCAAGGTTTTCCTAGCTGCTCTGGCATCTCTTTTTAGAATGTGCAGATAATTAACACCCTTCCTTATCAGCTTTGGAGCCTCTGCCAAAATTCTAAAACAACAGGGAATTCACACTTAGCTCTTCTTGCATTTGGAATCATTTTAAGGCAATGTTACTCGTGACATTTCAGGAAAAAATGCAAATATATTACAAAGTGTTGTTGGTTGTTATGTAAAACCTCTTAGGAGGCAATAAAAATATATTTTGGGTGATAAACAACAAACATGATAGGTACCCAGCAATGATTGACATGGAATATTATGGGAAAAGGCTCATAATTTGCATCTAAAAATTACTAGACTCAAGTGATTTTAAAGACCAAGGGCCAAAGAAATGAATGGGAGTTGGGGAAAAGGTGACCTGTTACTACTCCACCTAAATTACCTAGAAAAATCTGTGTTTGTTGAATCGTGATACAGAGCACACTGTTTTTCATACCAGACACAGAAATTGAGGCCAGAGAGAAAACGATTAGAGGGGAAGATGCCAGTGCATAGCACTTAACAATGTCCAAACAGAAAATGCAGAACCAGGGAAAGGCCTGGGGTTGCTTAGTGACAAGAGATGAAACTGAGAAATGGACCCACTTGATGTCATTCTTATTTTAAAAGGCTTTTACATCAGTTTACATGTAGCTCCTATCTTGTATTGATTAAGATAAATAGCATTTTATAAAATGGTTGTTTAGAAATTTCATTTTATAGGTGTGTATGTGTGTATATATATATTTATATTCCTTCTTAAGTTCTACCTTTCAGCCATGAGTCTAAAACCACTTGGCTGTAGGGTTGGCAGAGGTTCTTTTCAGTGCCATCTGGATGGGGATGTTCAGTTGACTCTGGAGATCACAGGATGAGGTGAAGCGTCTGCATTCCGTTCGCCCTCTTGGTGATGTGTTAGAAGGTACTTGGCACAAAGGATGGATTTACATGGAAGCGAAAATATAGGGTGAGAAATGAGAGACCCTTAAAGACCAGCTGTTTGCTTTCAGACTCTGCTTATCAGAGCGTGCAGGGGCTGCTCCAGGGACCCAGGCAGGGGAGGGCCTGCAGTTGGAGTGTTTTCACCCACTCAATCGCCAATGTCAGTCCATGTATTTAAAAAATCTCTTTTTCATGTTCATCTTCTTATTTGCAAATAATAATAATAATGATAGTAGTAATATTAGTAATCATGATGTTTAATACTCTGATAAGGTTCAACTCTCCCACGTCCTAGGTGAGGAGAGCTGTTCTGAGTGGGTAAATGACTTGGCCAAGCTTGTGGCAGGGCCCAGATAGGGATCCAGGCCTCCTGACCACCCTCAGCCCAGGCATGGGCAGTTCTGTGGACTCGGCTCCTCCCCAGGGATCCTGCTGCCCTGAACACCCGCCTTCCATTCCTCTTGCAATGCAGAGACCCACAGGAGCTGCACCCTCTGAGGCGAGCAGGCGGCTGTGTTAGTCATTCTTCCTTCATGCTGTCTTAATCCCTCTGAATGTCAGCAAAAGCCAGGAATAAGCAACAGAGTCACTTCCAAACTAATCTCTCCCATGTGCTCTCTTTTTTGCCTTGCTTCCTTTGTGGATCTGTCACTGAATAATTCTCCTGAGCCTGCTCAGATTACACTGAATCCCTGTGCCTGTATCAAGGAAAAACAAGAGAGCAAAGCTACCTCTGTGCACATGGATATGTGGCTTTGGCGTTTTGACATTACACAAATGGATTCAAATTGAGATCTTTCCAGTTGAGGAGTGAGCTCCAGAGGTGGAGAAGAGGGAATTGTAAAACAGTTCAGGATTCTTCTATTTCACTTACTAGGTCCTTATACAGAAATCAATACAACATGTGTGCCAATCAAATGAGATAATGTCTGTGAACAGTTTGAACCATTTATTAACTCTAATGGGCAAACAAAAACGAGTCTCTAAGACACTAGTGGGGGTGGTACTGGGCTTCACGATAAATGGGTTCTAGTGCTGGCTCTGTTACCAATGAGGAGCTTAAAAGGTTATTTTACCAGTCTAGACCTAGTTACTTCCTCTATAAAATGAGTAGTTCCTTCCAGCTTTAACATTTTAGGATTCACTCACATTTCGGGAGTTAAACTGAATTTCTGGCACTACTATTTTGGAAGGTTGATTTTGACCTAAGCATATGCAATGCTAAATATAATGCTTTAACTGCATTTCTGTCTCTGTTTATGGCTTCTTTTTCTAAGCCAAGATAAGCCTGTTTGGTTCAAAGCTAGACAGCCCGAGTGTGCTGAGCACGTTCAGACTGTACTGCTTATAATTGCAGCCTTTCTGGAATTGTCTATGGAAAGCAGCAAGAATCTCAAGCAGGGCTGTCGTCTTAATAACTGGATAACTGCAAAGGTAGAGGTTTCATTAACCGAGTAAAATGAATGAATATTTGAGCTGAAGTATCTCTATTTACACAGATCCCATCAGCTACAGAACATTTAGGAGGAAAGGAAATTCAGCTGGATAAACACCATAGAATAAAAGTTAACAGGCTCTGGAACTGTGGCTTTCTTTTTCTTTTTTCTTTTTCTTTTTTCTTTTTTTTTAATTAAACTACACACTGTATTTACATTTCACCAGTTATACAACTAATGTAGTTTTCTGTCCCTGGGTGCAACTCAGGATCTCACATTGCCTTTAGTTGTCACTTCTCTTTGTTCTCTTTTAATCTGTGACAGGCCTTCAATCTTTCCTGACCTTGAAAGTTTTGGAGAGTGCGCGCCAGTAATTATATTATTTTCTATTGCTGCATAAAACTACCAAAAATTTAGAGGCTGAAAACAACACAAATTTAGTATCTCACAGCTTTCATGGAACTGTGGCTTTCAAGAAGCTATTAGGAGGAAGTAGGTCATCCCTGGACTGGATAAATTGTGTTCTGTGGATGTTATCAAGATGTCCAATTAAAATGAACATTGACGGAGCATCCACAAGACCATGGTCTTACGACAGCTGAAAAACAACTGGAGAACTGTTACTGCCACATATGCCTGTTAAACAATAAGGTCTGGGAAAGCTCATCCGACGAGGACACAGAGCCTTGGCAGCAAATACTACAAATTGGCAATCAGGAGGCTCCCGCCCCTGAGAGCACCTGCTGATTAGCTCTAACTGTGGTCTCCAGCAACTGGTGGTTGTGAAGTAACTACAACATATGCCTCCTGGGCTGTCAAATGACTTGCGGATAGCTTCTCCAGGCCATAGAGAGTCTTCTACCTATAAAGACATGTTAGCATGTTTACAGAATTAGAAAAGCCACTGAGAAATAGAAAGTGCAGACCTCATCCTTAAAATGTTGTTATTTAATCATGAGTTTAATGGAAAGAATACACGTTTCTCTCCTCTCTTTATCCCTGATGAGCTAGTGGCCATGGGCAGTGGAGGGGTGGGGAGAGTGTGGTTAGGTAAGGAGACCCAAAGGCATCCCAACCTGTCTTAAATAGGGAAGAAAAACTGAAATGTTTTTGTGAATTTTAGTTGACAAGCAGAGAGTAAGAACCTCTGTATGGTTCTTTGTAGTTTTCAAACTATCCTTCACTTTTACTACCTTCTTTAACAGTCGTGGCAATGATGTCAAATGACTTATGCAAACCTCACAATGGATTGTTGGCAGGTTGTGATGAGAATGTCAACTGACCAGACAGAATTCTTTCTTCTCTTGGGTAACATCTTCCCAGCTTCTTTAACCTTTTAAAGGAGGTGGTTTTGCAATGATATTCAAATTATGCTTAAATTTGGGCAGCTCCTTAGGCTTTTAAGTGAAACACTTTAACGAAAATAACACCTATAATGAGCATGATAGTATTGATAGTAAAGATGATGGTGATAATTCATTAGGCATTATGTGTTGGGAGCTGTACTATGCACATTTGCAAATATTGTTTTAAAATTCTTACAATTTTTCCTTCTAAGAAAATATTAACTTGCCTCAACTTGGAGATGAGGGATCTGAAGAACAAAGTATTTTCATTCCTTGCAAAAGGCTACAAAGCTAGTAATTTCTAGAGATTGGATTTGACCCCCAGTGTACCTTTTCTCTGTTATTGTGCTGTTATCATTATGCACACATCTTAGGTCCCAGGTGAATCCCATCCAACCTGTTATCTTACCTTATGACTTTTCACCAAGGACAGTTCTATCATTGCAAAAGGTTTGTGTCCTTCAACTCTGGGGAACACCATATGCAGAGCTCTACGTGATTCACTAGAAGGCTCTGAGATAGCCTGGCATGATGGCTAAGAACACTGCTTTGCTTTCAGATAGACCTGGATGCAAATACTGGCTCAGTAACTGACTAGTTGTGATACCTGCAAAGTCACTTACTTAACCTTTCTGGGGTTCACTCTCTTTTCCTGTAAGTGTGGGCAATGCTACCCACCTTATAGCATTGGCAGGAATATGAAAATTAGATGCAATAACTATGTAAACTACTGGCAATTAGTAAGTCTTCTATATAATGACTGTGTTATTTCTGCTTCATTGAGGTTTTCTGAAAAAGTCATTGTTGTGTCTGCTTAACCTTCACTCAGCCTACACTAAGGGCGGGCAATTCACTCAAATAATTATTGAGGACCTGCTATGTTAGATACTGTGCCAGGCACTTGTAATAGAGAAATAAACATAATCTTTGACTTTAAGCAAATTACTTGACTGGTAAAAGGAGTAGATCCCTCTCCACCCCCCGACAAATTGTAGTAGAATGTGATAATAAAGACTTGAATATTGTACTACGGGAACACATAGGAACAGATGATGCTACCTGGGAGGCAGTCAAGAAAAGTTCACAGATGTGCAGTGAACAAGATCAACAAATGCCACATACAAATCCTATCTCCCATCTAAGAGAAGATGGCAAGACAGCATTTCTCTGCTGTCCTTAAGCAGTGGTATGCCAACATATGGCAAGGATGTGATCTGAGGCTGACCTAGTCATTGCATTCCCAGGTTTGCCTAAAAGAGGATGATAAAACTCCTGTGCCCAGCTAAGGCAATGGCTCCCCATAGAGCACATAAGTTTGAGCTGGAGATTTCTAAGTCCTATTTATTGCTCCTGAGAAGGCTACTTCTTCATTGCTAAGAGTTTCTATCCAATGAACTCTGTTGGAGAAGATGGATGTGATTCCTTCTAGTGGCCATTATTTACTTTTGCTCTCGTCACTGAAAATACGTATTTCTTTATATAAAATTCTGCTCTCAGCTCCACCAATCAACCAAGAACCCAGACAGTCTCAATCTCTTCTGCAGCAGTTTCCTTGGCAACCAGGACCCAGCCAGAGAGCTCGCCAACCCACAGTGGGACCAAGTGAAACCATGCAGCACTGTCAGGCACTCTCTGCTTTTAAATAGTAAGCGACCACACAAATGCCAACCCAGCTGCCATCATTCTCTATTTGTAAAGCACCTTCCATCTGGGCACCTCAAAGCGGAATGCTTTCACAACAGGGGTCTTACCTGATTGAGATGAATGTTATCATTATTCACATTGTTCCTATAAGGAATCAGGAGTGAGAAAAATCAAAGGATTCTCCAAAGGGCTCTTTTGTTTTTCTTATCTTTTAATATTTTCCATTTCCTTTTTTTTTTTTTAAACCAATGTTTCTGGCACGCCCTTACAGTTACTCTTTCAGTTGTCTTGGAAAATGCCACATTAAAAGGCCAGAGTCAAGATCACAGTACTTACTCTTCCTCAATCAGGGAAGCCCCATTGATCTTTCATAGTCATAAAAGCTGAACCCAACTGATGTCTAAGTCAGGCACTGCTCCTGAGGTTCCTAATCTGGCTTGCTGGGGAAGGAGGGTGGATTGTCAGCAAAGGAGGACCACATACGGGGTAAAAGTGCCTTCTTTCTCTCCCTGTGCCAACCACTGCTCACACCTGATGGTTCCTATGGAGCCTAATTATGAGAAAAACATTTAGGACTCCCATTTTAGTGAATAAAACTTACCAAACGAGATTATTTAGAGCTGGGCTTCTCAAACTTTAGTATCTCTATGAATCACTCGGGGATTTTGTTAAAAGCAGAGTCTGATTCAGTCAGTTCGGGGCGGGACCTGCGGGTCTGTATTTCCGACAAGCTCCCAGCTGTTGCTGGTGCTACTGGTCAGAGGACTGGACTTTGAGTCACATGGGATCAGGTTCAGTGTTTGTTGTTTACACATACTCACACATGCCTGTACATGCTGCAGAAGTGGACGAGAAAGAAAAGCACACCTTTCATTCTTAGACGGTTTTATATATTTAAAAACACTTTGATAGACATTTCTCTTAGGCAAGCAGGGTAGGTAGGATTATCATAATTTTTTCTGCCCAGTGGTATATGGTTATATAATCTCATTAACTATGAGGTTATAGATCCAATTGTTCATAACTGTTCACCACAAAAGACTAATTGAATTAGAATGTTTGTATTATAGTATTTTTGTTAATATTATGGTATTTGTACACAAATTAGAGTGTCATTATTAGATTGTTATTAATCACACACACTTTGAAATGCTGTAAATCCTAGTGGGTTCAAGTTACTAGGGAGTTATTTCACAGATTCCACAGAGGGATTCAAAGAGACATCTCTGGGGAGAGAGGGTGCCTTTGCCAGTGATGCATCTCTAGAAACTCCCACATTCATAGTCAAGTGAACTTTGTTGCTTTGTCCTGATGTTTACTAGCTTTTCTCCACATTGATTGAAATTCCATAATCATGGTGAGAATAATTAGAGCGGTGTCAAGGAATCACCTGCCTCCCACCTGTAGTGGGTTGAATGATGACCCCCATCCCAAAATGAAAGTCCACTCAGAACATCTGAATGTGATCTTATTTGGAAGAAAGGTCTTTGCAGATATAATTAAGGTAAGGATCTTGCGAGGAGAAGGCGTTGACTTAGGGTGGGCCCCAAGTCCAATGACAAACGTCCTCATAAGAGATAAAAAAAAAAAGAAGAGAGACGGGTACCGGGAAGGCCATGTGAGGATGGAGGTAGAGACTGGAGTTCTACTGCCACAAGTCAAGGAGTGCCAGTAGGCCCCAGGAGCTGGGAGTGGGCAGGAACCATTCTCCCCTGAGGCCTTTGGAGGGAGTGTGGGTCTGCTGGCACCTTGATTTCAGATGTCTGGCCTCCAGAATGGTAAAATAAGTTCTTGTCGTTTTAAAAAGAAGTTCTTGTCATTTTAAGCCACAAGCTTCGTGGTACTTTGTTGTGGCAGCCCCGGGAAAGAGTGCATAGCCCCTTAGGCACCTTCCAGTGGTGGCTCATGGTCCAGCTTTGAGAAGTTCTCTCCCTGCTGCTCACGCCTCCTCTCCGCCCCCCTGTCCCGGGTACTTGGCCTTGGCGTGGCACGTCCGCACGTGGCTGTGCTTGAGCATGGTGGCATTGGTCCCAGGGATAGGGCAACTTTATTCCATAGGTGGAAACGACAGAGATTCTCTGGCCACACACACCTGGGGACTGAAAATGAACCTATAATCTCAAGGGAGGTGAGTCAAAACTCGGAATTCATTCACCAAAACAAAACCTCTTGATTAATTCTTGATGGAGATAAAGATGAAAAAGATTTGAGTATGCCTATAATTATAAAATACTTATACTGTATTCTCAAGCAGATATTTTTACACCATATAAAAGGCAGTTGCCCCACAAGATTTGTCCTTAACCTTAAGGTTTAGTTAGTCCTAGTTAAGTTTCCCTACTGAAGGCTAGCGCATCAGCATTGACTCTCAAACGATCCCTCTGCGTTCAGCGTCTTCTCGGAACTGCGCGAAACACTGCTGCCATCTTGTGGCTGAGATGCGCCACCACACCCGCTTATTTTATGAGGTTCTAGCTCTCACCAACAGAGGGCAGGGTTGAGGCCCCTGCCTACAGACTGAAACCCTTGTTCATAATTTTGAGCCAAATGCTAGTGTGGCATAGTGAGATTTCTTTTTAAACTAAATTTTGAGAAGAACCAGGTAATACAACTGCTGTTTGCCTGTTAATAAAGCAGTGGAAATTCACAAATATTTCACAGCCTCCTAGGAGGTGAGAACATGCCACTAGATACACTGTTTTGAATTTCCTGTTTTCCTAGTTCCTATCCATCTGATGCCCTAATGGTAGCTAATAGGCAGGAGTCCAGAGTGGGAAAGTGAGGAGGGTTGGGATTGCAGGAGGCCAGGTGATACCCTGACACTGGGCTTCCTGTTACCTTTGGAACTGAGAGGCAATCCAACCCTAAAGTGGTGGAACTTTGTTTAACTCTCCAACAACTAGGGTTCTGACAGCCTAATTTCCTAGGAAAGAGGATTTATGTAGCTTAGAGTTGTATTTGGTTTGTGGTTGCTATTAGAGTAAAAGAATCAGGCCTGGTGTGGTGCCTCACACCTGTAATCCCAGCCCTTTGGGAGGGCAAGGCAGGAAGACTGCTTGAGGCCAGGAGTTTGAGACCAGGCTGGGCCACATAGTCCGACCCCCACCTCTAAAAATAATTTAAAAATTAGCCAGGTGTGATGGTGCATGCCTTTTGTCCCGGCTACTGAGGAGGCTGAGGCTGAGCCCAGAAGTTTGGGGCTTCAGTAAGCCATGACTGCACCACTGCATTCTAGCTTGGGTGACGGAGCGAGATATTGTCTCAAAAAAAAAAAAAAAAAAAAAGAGAGAGAGAGAGAATCTATCTTTCTTAGTCTCCATCTATCTTTTCACAAAAGTGAAATTTGCCTGACTGACCCGCATCAACATCCCCCTTCTCCTACCCCCAATAAAATCGTCAAACAGAGCAAAGCTCAGAGCAAGAGTGAAGGTTCTGGGACCTTCCCATTTGTTCAGCCTCCTACCTCTTCCATCATTGTCTAAAGAAAGGCTCAAAGAATGTTTCTTAATTCTTTATCATTGGAAAGCTTTCATCAAGAGTGTTTTAAAGAAAAAGAAGTGCATTTCTGGAGCATTACTCTAGGGGTACCAACTTATCAATTTTAATCGATGAATCGGAGATCTAGACTGAAAAATCATGAGTGGTTTTGCTGGTTTTACTTAGTAGATAGAAAGGCCAGTGGAAAGTGTGGCCAGTCACAAGGCTTTGCTTTCTAGGCCTGGGCATTCACTCTATCTGTGCAAACTGAGCTCCTCCAATCCCCGCATCACTTGGAGGTGGGACCGGCTTCATAGGCCCGGGTCCTGGGCAGTCACACCAGGCCTCGTACTCAGGGGGCCTGCTCTTGGCTTCATGCTCTGCTGTTGCTATCTTGAAAATCTTAAGAATTTTTTAACATGGGGCCTCACATTTTTATTTTGTACTAGATCTCCTAAATGACATAATAGGTCCTGCCTCGGAGTGTGTTAGAGATGGATTATCTGAGGCCTCCTCTTGGGCTTCTAAAATTGAATGTGTATTTTAACAGGATCCCAAGGTAAATGGTTGCAACGTTAAAATCTGAGCACTGATCTTAGCTGCCTATGAAGTTGTGGTGGCAGAACACAGAAGAGTGAGCAGCGGGTGAGTCCTGGGCAGAGAATGCAGGGGAAGTCTGCCTTCTCCTCTTCAGAATGGAAGAATCAAAAAGCAGAGAGCCTGGGGGTGGGGGCACTTGGGAGATGATGAAATTCAGGGAGAGAGAGGAGAGTAAGTGGAAATTGTTTTACAACACAGGAACCAGCTCTCATAAACCATTTTCTTTATAACTTGGTGACCTGTCATAAATTTTTGAAAAACTTAGTTCTAACATTGGAGCACAAAAGTGAAATTGAACCATGACTGACCACTGTTTCTCTGGCTTTAGGATATAGCCTGACCATTGTTGAGCTATTGCTCTACTGTGGAATGAGACAGGATTCCCCACTGATCCAAGTTGCCCTTTATCCCTCCACTGTTTCTAGACATTTTCCCCTCTGTTACCCTTCTAGCTCTCAAATCTCCAACCCTTCCAACCTCAACATGCACACTTTACTTTATGTCATCGGGGGGGTTACACATTTACAAAAGAACAGCTTGGAAAATACTTTTACTTCAGCCTGTAGCTGCTTTCAGAAGGGTAAGAAAATCCCAAGGAAAAGGGGACTCCAATAGTTTAACTGCCAGAAATAAAGATGGTGGATTTATAAAGTCAAAATTAATTTGTAATTTTAAAATTTACTGTTGAAATGATTTAGAAAAAAAAACCTTCAAATAGGAATTTTTTTTTTAATTTGTGTGTCATAGAGCACTTATATGGGTTACTTGCAATTTTATTGAGCCCAATTATTATACTTCCAGTGTAGAAATCTCCACCTTAGTATACATGGTTGAGAAATCAAACAACATATTTGATATAATACTGTGTTAGGTCATTCTTGCATTCCTATAAGGAAATACCTGAGACTGGGTAATTTATAAAGAAAAGACAATTAATTGGCTCACAGTTCGGCAGACTGTACAGGCAGCATGGTGCAGGCATCTGCTTGCTTCTTGGGAGGCCTCAGGGAGCTTTTACTCATGGTGGGAGGCAAAGTGGGAGCTGGTACTTCGTATGGGGAAAACAGGAGCAAGGGCAGGGGGAGGTGCCCCACACTTTTCAAGGACCAGATCTCCTGAGAACTCACTCTTTGTGGTGGGGATGGCACTAAGCCAGGAGGGATCCATCCCCGTGACCCAAGCAGCTCCCCACAGGCCCCACCTCCTACGCTGGGGATTACATCTCAACATGAGATTTGGAGGGGACGTCGAAACTATGTCAGATGGTGAAATTAGACCAAAGAAAGGCAGAAGCCACACAAAACAAAAGTGTTGTTTTTAGAATACAAGCTAGCATGCAAGAAAATCCTGGCTAGGGGCAACAAAAAACATAGACTTTATTTTGATTCTCAACTGAAGAAATAGCTATGGATCCCTTTAGCATTATAACTGTAGCTGTTTTGGGAGTTGGAGGTGAAACTTTGGGATTTATGAAAAGGAGATTGAGTTTTTATAGACTGAGAAGCAGTGATCCAGAAGAATGTGGAGTCCTCAGTTTCTGTGTTGTGCATTCATTCTATCATCTTGTGTTTGTGGACAGTCTCTGTGCCGTATACTGAACTCCTTGTTTATGTCATTATTTTTAACTTGAATTATTTCAAAGGGATTTACAAAGAGTTTCAAGAAGCCATTTCATAATAACATTACTGGAATAAATCATAAAAAGAAAAAATATATACTAGCTGTGAGTTCTTTTATGATTGATGTGAGAGTATGATTGTTTTACAAAGTCCTGGAGAGACAGGGTAAATTAAGCTCATATAATGGGTTATTATACTATTCCTGCAATAGTCCCAGGCAGGAGTTCAGGAAGTCTGTGAACTAAAAGAGAAAAAAATGCGTCTTTACTTTTTTCTAATCTCTTAATTGTAATTTAAAATTTCTTTCAGTTATCACTGTAGGTAAGAAAACACAATAGCATAGTAGTACCTGTGACCTTGCTGTCAATACAGAATCACACATATTCATAATATCAACTAGTATTTATGCTCATCACAGCTTCAAAAACACTGTAGTTATTGGACCTGTCACTAGATTTCTTTTAATACCTCAGTAAAGAAGTCATATGTATTGCTAGATGACAAATTTTTGTTTTATTTTGTTTTTTGAGACAGGGTCTCACTGTCACTCAGACTGGAGTGCAGTGGTGTGATAAAGGCTCACTGCAGCCTCTCCCTCCCAGGCTCAATCAATCTGCAAGCCTCAGCCTCTCAAGTAGCTAGGACTACAGGTGTGTGCCATCGTGCCTGGCTTTTTTTTTTTTTTTTTTTCTTTTTGTAGAGATGGGTTTTTGCCATATTGCCCAGGCTGGTCTCAAAACTTCTGGGCTCAAGTATCCGCCTGCTTCAGCCTCCCTAAGTGTTGGGATTACAGGTGTGAGCCACCACGCCAGACCACAAATTTGTTGTTAAAATGTTTTTAACTCTTTCAATATAATTGGCTTCATTTTCCTCCTATGTACTTTTTAAAGGAGTTTAACTTCATTATTCTGAGAAGGAGTCTATAGGTATCACCAGGCACCAAAGGGAACCAAAGCATATGAAAAGTTAAGTGCCGTGTGGTAGAAGCAATCCCACTCCTCGGTATATACCCAAAGGAAAAGAATTCATTCTATCAAAACAGACACATCCACCCATATGTTCATTGCAGCACTATTCACAATAGCAAGGACAATGGAATCAACCTAAGTGCCCATCAGCAGTGGATTGGGTAAAGAAAACGTGGTACATATACACCATGGAATACTGTGCTGCCATAAAACAGAATGAAATCATGCTCTTTGCAGCAATATGGATGGAGCTGGAAGCCATTATCCTAAGTGACCTAAGGCAAGAACAGAAAACCAAATACTGCATGTTCTCGCTTATAAGTGGGAACTAAACACTGAATACACATGAACATAAAGATGGGAACAATAGACACTGGGATCACTAGTGAGGGGAAGGAGGGGCCATGGGCTGAAAAGCCATTTGTTGGGTGCTATGTTTACAGCCTGGGTAACGAGATTGCTGACACCCCAAGCCTCAGTGTCATGCAGTTTATCCATGTAATAAACCTGCACATGTACCCTTTAACTTATAATAAAAGTTGGAATAAAAAAGAAACATGAGAAGCCTCTAAAATTACACTTGATCCCATTCCATACTTTTTAATAGGCTGAAAATGCCTGTTCTATGATAAAAATAAAGAATAGTATATTTTGTCTTAAAAAAGAACTCTATAGTAGAAGAAAGCACAACCACTCAGTAGGAAAAAATTCTTTTTTCAGACACTAAATAATAAAATGTAAAACAAACATACAAAAATATTTGCAAAAAGTATTCAGTGACATACTGGAAAAAATAGTTGACAGAAATGCATAGCCAATGCAAGAAGCATCTTTAATAAACACTCAATGAAAACCAAAGGCAAAACATTAGGAAAAAACATGAATTTAGGGTGGAGTGAACATAATGGCAGGAACAAGCTAGAGTGATGTAGGCGTGTGGTTTCTGATGATTGTATGTATTGATAGAACTTGGAAAATGTAGAGGAATGAATAGATAAGATAACACATATAATCAGAAAAGCCACAGTCGTACGTTGCAGGACATAAATAGGGAAAGGAGTGATAGAATGAAAGTACATGCAAAGGAGGATGAAAGAGATGATCCAGCATCTGAATAGAGGACCTAGACTGGGTATACAGAAAAGGAGAAAGAAAAAGTTGGTAATTTCAGTGAAACGACTCAGTTCCTCTGCTCCTGGAGAAATTGGGGAGAATCCAGTGATATGGGAGCAGATTTGCAGGTAGAGAATAGGCTGGGAACCTCTCATTGCAGAAGGCAGTTAGAGAACCTTGAGAGGCTAGAATTTCTGGAACAGAAAAATTGTGAGGCTTGCTAACGAAATCATCCAGGAAATGGCATTGAAAATGGTGGTTAGAAAGCACCATTTTCTAAAGCTAGACTCGTTCTATTGGGCTGGGTCAGAGAGGGTGTTCTCTGTCTGCTTCTAAGAGATGGTGCTCACTAAATGCAAAGATTGGTCTAGAAAAGGAAGGAACAATCAGCCCTACTAAAGATGCACAGAATGGCCTGAAGACAGCGTTATGTGGTATGGGCTATTGAAATTAGCAATCCTATCACCTGAACAGAGGACAAATCTTCCTTTGTTTTTATCTGCTAGTGCTGGAAAGGGACATTCTGTCAGTGGTGGTGGACCAGATAAATGAGCAGGAAATGAAGGCCAGATTTGCCCAAGAGTTTTGTGTTCATATGAAGTCTTCACAAGGTTAACTTAGACTTCACAAAGTTAGGTTTATGCATAATGGTTATAGGTGCTAACATTTATTAAGCCACTTACTATAAATTCAGGTTTTGTCCTAAAAATGTAATATTTACTATTTACTTTAATCCTCAAAATAACTGTATGAGGTAGGTGTTATTATTATTCCATTTAACAGATATGTTGTAGTGTATTTTATGTTAGCTTTATGTCTTCCTGCGTGCTATAGATATAATTATAATGCCATATTCCTCAAAATATCAGTCTGGAGTCTTAGAAATATTTAAGGCACCAGATGAGTGGCTCCATAATTTGGAAGAGAGGAGATGAGTGTCATCAGAGTGAGTGTTGTTGGGTGTGGCCAATCTTGAGAATTTTTGTCCCACCTTTCCTAGGTCTTGAGAGAAGAGAAAAAAAATGGATCTAGAGCAGACACAACTTTCCCATCATGTCCTTCTCTAAGGCAGCAGCATTCTCTTTCTTCTACTAGCATCCGTATTGCCTTGGGAGAACTACCCTAACTTTTCTATGTGGTTTGGGTGCAACTGCCTGGATTCCCTAGATCCAGGGCTGGACTCTTTGACACAAGCCTGTCTATCAATGTATTTCATTTTTCTGGTCAGAGATATTTGTTCAGCATTAGGCATGGATCAAGATGATCCAAAGGAGATTTTGCTGGGATGATGGGGCAATTGTGGGTTTTTTTAATCCAACTAATACATTTACATTTACAAAAACCAATTGACCACCAAGTATGTGATAAGATAGGTATATACTTTTAATTAAAGGAGTTCTGTGGTAAGAGCTATAGAGCAGCAGTCACCAACCTTTTTGGTACCAGGGGCTGGTTCTGTGGAAGACAGTTTTTTCCACAGACCTGGGGGGAGAATGGCTTCAGGATGATTCAAGTGCGTTACATTTATTGTGCACTTTATTTCTATTATTACATTATAATATATAATGAAATAACTCACCATAATGTAGCATCAGTGAAGCCCTGAGCTTGTTTTCCTGCAACTAGATGGTCCCATCTAGGGGTGATGGGAGACAGTGACAGATCATGAGGCATTAGAATCTCATAAGGAGCACGCAACCTAGACCCCTCCCGTGTACAGTTCATAATAGGGTTCACGCACCTATGAGAATCTATTGCTGCTGCCAATCTGACAGGAGGCAGAGCTCACTTGCCTGGCTCACCTCTGGCTGTGTGGCCCAGTTCCTAACAGGCCATAGACCAGTACCAGTCCATGGCCCAGGGATTGGGGACCCCTGTTTTATTGGGTCTGACAACCTAGACTGAGGTTATTAATGAGCAGCAGGCAGGGTAAGTGGAGGCAGGGTAGACAAAACTACTTTTGGAAAGTTAAAGAATAATTCTTTCTTTGTTCTATCTCCCTTACTCAAACTGTTCCTGAAGGCTGTGTATTATGCATTCATGAAGTTTGATAGTGCAAGGCTGTGTATTATGCATTCATGAAGTTTGATAGTGCAAGGCTGTGTATTATGCATTCATGAAGTTTGATAGTGCAAGGCTGTGTATTATGCATTCATGAAGTTTGATAGTGCAAGGCTGTGTATTATGTATTCATGAAGTTTGATAAATGGTGAGTGGTCAGGGGAGGGCGGAGAGACAGCAGGGAGAGGGAGGGAGAGAGAGAGAGAGAAAGAAAGAAAGAGGAGAGAGAGAGAGAAAGGCTTAGAAAGAGGTTTCAGGGAATGGAGAAGAGCCCACCTGCCTCCTTTATCCTATCCCCCACCCCCAACGTAAGGCAGAGCGGCTCAGGCAACTTGTGGGAGACCAAGCTGGACAGGAGCTGCCTTGTCGCAGAGAAATAGTTTGGGATTTTTTCTCACCTCGTGAACTCTTCATTCTTTAATATCTAGCTTAACTGTCAGCAGTTAGTAGAGGACAAAGAGCGCTTAGCATGCCAGGATCCCGAGTTGGTCAGACTTTGGTTCATATCCCAGCATATGTGACCTTAGCTTGTTGCTTCACTTGTCTAAGCTGCAGAGCCTTCTATGAGAAATAGGGGTCCTATACTTACCTCATAGTACTGCTGTGAGGGAGTAAATATAATCCCATAGCCTTTGTATACAAATCAAATAATCAAATACAGTAAGTCCTAACTTGGACTAACTTAACCACCTGTTCTTGGAAACTGTGATTTTAAGTGAAACAATGTACAGCAGGTCCTCGATAACATCGACAGAGGAAAAAAAAAAGTTTTTTTAATATGTCATTTTACTTAAAGTCACAGTTTCTCAGAACTTAATGACATTGAGGATTTACTGTATGCTATCATAATTATTTCTTTATATATATATATGTAATGATCTCTTTCAATACACAGGGAGCTACTTTAATACAGGGCTACTTTATATTCTAAGTACTTAATACCTAGTACTTAACAAAATCCTTAATAATGTTGGTTAAGTATAATCAGATAATATATTATCTGGGATACATATGGGGCTGGGATTTCAAGAAATAAGTTGTCAGAGTCAGCAAGAAACCATGAAGACTTAGCAAAATTGCCTTTCCTCAGGTTCCTTCCTCCCATCACTGTAGGCTCTGAAATCCCAACACTGGGTAGCTTTATATGGCTTGAAGCGAGATTACTGCTCTTCTCCTTCTGTCTAGACAATAATTCTGAAGCCCACTCTCGTCACCTGTTTCAGTGGCAGACTTTTCTCCTGGCCTCACCCAGCTCTGAGCTTTCTTAATGCACACGCATCAAACAGCTTTACTCTGTTTTAAACTGAACTGACCAGTTGTTTTTGCCTCTTACTGACCCAGCCCAACAGATAATTTTGTGTCTTGTAGACCAAACAAATGGATGATTTAATAGGGTAAAATTCAGTCAACTGTTTAAAAACTATAAATAACTGATGCATTCATGTCTCCAATCTCTTTATTGCCTCAAATTTGATGTTGATGTAAGTGTGTTTACTTTGCTTTACAAGTTAAAGCCAGCGTGGTCTATAAAAAGTTAAGAGCTCTTAGAAAGACAAGACTAGATCACAGAAGTTATTTTACTACAATGCAAGATGAAAGTAGTGCTTACCAAGTGTTTCATGAGAGGCGATGATTATTAAACATATGAGCACACTTTCAGGTAAGAAAAGATAATAAAATAACCTAAAAAGTTAATAATGTCTCTTTGAATATATTATTTTGGATATCTATCTATATTTGAAGATACTTTTATTACCTAAGATTCTATTAAAGATGATTCAGTGTAAATGTATTGCTTATTTTTTGTTAAATTGGTCTCCTCTAAACCAAAGTTATACAAATTAGTCATGGGTTCAGAAGAAAAAGATGGAAAGAGGAAATATACTATGACGAGAGACGCAGGAATCAATTTTTTGATATGTCACGTAACTTGAAATAATTTGGCAATTGGACAATAGAGTTGTCTCTTTTATTAGCACATTCAAACAGCAGAAAACAACCTTCCATTTGATTCTTACTGAGATTTATTATTTTTAATAATGCCACTTTTCAGAAGTATAGTCATGTGCTCACTTAGACAGGCTGACGAAGTGAAAACTTGTATGTGATGCAAAGTAACCTTTGGGCCATCGATTAAGACATAATATAGTGCAGTGACAAATCAAGTCAAATGCCCGCAGCAGACAACAAACCCCAGCCTCCCTTTCCCATGGCCTGGCTCCCATTTTTCACCATAGAACCCACAATGGAAATCTGGCAAGACATAGAACACAGATGGCTACTGACTCACATGAAAAGTAAATTTTATTAAACATGTTTACATACATGAGTTGGAATTTCATTTAAAAGCACAGGGGAGTGTTAAGACAAGTGGTCAAAATAGAAAGATACTACCCAATTATAATCAGTTGATTGTTGGCCACTAAGACAGAACGGAATCTAGTAGAAGTGCACCAATGCTTCAGTTCCTCCTGCTCAGCATGGTGAGCAGTGGTCAATCTGTGCCCTGTGGAATGATGGGCAGATAATTCTGGCATGTGTAAATAATAATAAATAATTCACTTGGTGCAGGCAGTATGTCTATGAATTAAAACCTAGTGTGTACACAGTGTCTACATGTGTTACAGCCCCACAGTAGGAATCTACACCAAAATATTTATTAGAAGGAATTTGGTCCGTACTACATCACGTTTTCCGGAGGGTAAAAAATAAAGTCCATCTATAGACATTTCACCATAGACCCAGAGACTGAGTCTGGCTAAAACCTGCAAAATGTCTATAACAAAAATGGATGGCTTAGATTTCTTGGTTATTTCGGTATAGTAATTAACAAGCAAACTGTACAAGTACATGCAACATACAAGCTGGCCTATGTGGAACTAACATACATTATTAAATAACCTTGTTTCTTTTCTTTTTAAAATTTTTTTTTACAAAATGTGCATGCAGCTTTGAACAGTTCCAAGTCATGCTGCTCTATTTGTGTAATCACAAAAGTGGAGTGACTCATAAAAGGAGGGAGAACATATCAATGCACCTGCAGAGACTGCAGTTTGTAGCACATATACAGAATGTCACAAGGGAAATTCAAGGCCAAGAAAAACTAAATGAAAATGCAAATTGAAAGTTCATTTTGTTTATTTTCCCCCCAAAAAGTAAGATACTTTGCATTAAAAAATCAAGCTTTGTGCTTGCATCAATCTCAAGGAAATGTAAACTAAAATTCAATAAAAACAATAGTTTAGTGCAGAATATTTCAACTGGAATTTCCAGTGGAATATTGAACAGCTCATACCATGCTCTTTCCAGGGCAGATGGGTGTGTCTACACTGAGGCATGGCTGAGAAGCCTGGGCGTAGCTCAAAGTGTCTTAGGCTCAAATCCATTCCTAGTCACCATTTTTGGGAAGTCAAAGTATGGTTTATACACATGAGCATTTTTTTATATCAGGAAGAAAAAGGCATTATAAGGAGTGTTTTCAAAGTACAATTATGCAGTTAGTTTTAGTCCCCAGCATTAGTTGCAGATTGACTTCTTTAAAAGTCTTCCATGCAAAACAATGGAAACCATAAATTAATTTTCTAGAATGCAAACAGATAGGCTCTTCATTAAAAAAGTACTTCTGTGATTATTTATTTTGGAAGATAACTTTTTGTCTCTTGGGTTTCCACACATAAGACTTTAAATAACTATAAAATGAAAGCTAGTGAAACCCTTCCTTGGCTTCACCTCATGTAGCTGTTTAACACTTTGGGGAGATACTACAGAGACCACTTCAGCCCTTTTTTTTGGTGCTTTTGGAAAAAAGAAGGGAAGAATCTCTGTTAGCATCATGAGGCCTGTCATGACACAGCCAAAAAAACTAGTGGAAATAACAGATGTGGTGAAAACAAAACAAAAACTGAAGAAACGAAAACCAACAAACAACATACAAATAAACAAAACACACAAAAGAACAAAACAATTCAAACATCAGGGAAATAACACTGCTTGTGGTCTGTGCAGAAACGTGTAGAATACAACTTTTCACAGAGTGAGAGTTTCCAGTTTGTTCAATTTGGTGTGTGTGTGTGTGTGCGCATGTGTGTGTGTTAAGTGTATGCGTGGATTTAGTTTCCTCTTTTTCTATTTGTTAGAAGCATCAGTGACTCTCACCAGCATGTTGATTCTTCCTGTAAATTTGATAGATTGCCTTGTTCTGTCATATGAAGCCATGTTTTAAATAACAATTGGGACATATTATTGAAAAACTACTACAGGCAAAACACAAGTTGATTGTCTGTCTCCAACAATGCTTTTGATCATGAAATATCTGGTTCAGATTATTATCCTGAAAAGTAGAGTTTTATTGGAATGACTCTGGTATGAGTTCACTATGATCGAATACAGGGAGGCCCAGTTGAACTTTCCAGAGATGACTGGGAAGCCCGGCGGGTGAGGGGAGTGAGTGTGGGATCCACCAGTGAGGACGGTGGGAACAATTTGTACCATCCAATCACCATGCTGGACAGGTCGAGTTCTTCCAACAAGATCTGAGCCACACCCATAAAGCATTTGTGGTCCATTCTGCCATAGTCTCCCCAGACAATCACCTGCAGAGATAGAGAAATGCAACATTACCTGGACTTCTCTCTGCTTCACATTCGAAGGGCTCAAAGCAACTATGCTGTAAAAGTGGGCCAGTCAGTGAAGCAGAGGAAAAGAATAATGAATACAACTATCACCAAGGAGAAGGCACAGATAAGAAGATACACTAACCTTAAGGTGCTCATAGACACTTCACAATAATTTTTAGTCTGATGGAATGAAGGATTGCATGTTCCTAGTCAATGAGGAGTATTATCTACATAAGCCATGTTAAAGAAATAAATACACAAGATTATTTTTATATGAATGCAACACCTTTCTTGTGTAACTACTGTCTAATTAGTGATGTGCAGGACCATAAAAATATAAAAATTAAAATTTGTGCAATTTAGGAGGGCAAGGTGAGCAATCCAACTCAGTATACCATGGAATGTATGTACCAGAATGTACAAAGAATGAGAGTATTCATATGATTTCTTTCGTATTATGGTCTTTTTAGTGAAGGGGTAGGTCAAAAATAATTGTGAGCTGGTACCTTTTGAGGACTTGCCTGCCAATTTTGATTTAGATGATTAATATTTCAATTAGATCATTAAAAATTACCACAATCTAGGTCAACTTCTATTGGCTACTAGTGTCAGACAAGCCTTCCATTTCACATACTCCCAGGTTCTATCTTCTAATACTTCAGTCATCTGTAAAGGTTCTCAACTGAACTCATTCACCTGTTTTACACAAGCAGAGTTGGTGGTGAATCACGCCTTTAAAATTTACTGAGTAACTTTGTGAAATTACTTTACCTCTTGAATCTCAGACATAATCTTTAAAATGGGGATAATGATACTTATTGCACATGTTAGTTACAAAATTTAAATAATGTATATAAGCACCTAGAAATGCATGTGGCACTCCACCAGGACTCAATATTTGCTGGTGTCTGCACACTTCTCTTTTCCTCTCCCTCTTCCTCTTTGTACTCAATGTTTGGTATATAGCAATGCTCAACCAAGTATTATTAACATTGTTTTGTTTGATATATCTATATCTATCTATCATCTATCTGTCTAGTGAGGATATATCTCTATCTATCTATTTATCATCTATCTATCTAGTGAGGAGTGAGGAGGGGCGGGAACAGGACAAAGCTAGAAGGAGAGGATAGAGAGAGAAAAGACAAGAAGAGAGAGAGATAAAATAAAATTGTTCTCTATTAGATCCACCAAATATTTTTAATATTATACATTATTTATATTATAAACTAACCATTTGAATTTTGTCTACTCAAGAATAATGTTATCCTACATTTATCTTTACCAAATTTTATTCTTTTTGTGATTGACCATCTCTTCGATGTATGGATAAAACAGACATGTCAATGTAAAAAGCCAAACAAACTATTACTGACCTGAAGAACTTTACCCTGTGGACTTTCATCAAAAACCAGAGACTGCTGATACAAAGGATCAAGGGTTTTTCGTGCAATTCTTGTCTTCTTCTTGGCTATACAGGCCCCATTTTCCAAAAGATATACTTTGACATATGGAGCTAAACAAAGGTATATTAACATGAGCTAAACAAAGGTATATTAACATATCAGAAATTATTCCTTAAATTCAACTATTTTTTTAATTAGAGAATTCCCTATTAGAGAATTAGAGATGCTTACTAAAAGTTTCCCATTGACTGTTTAAATTACTTAAAATTTCCATTGCTCCATAAATTCTGTTCCTTAAATCTATACGTTACCATTACTGCCATTTTCCTCATTTTGACTCAATGTATATACAAAGTTATTTGAAGACTTTGACTTACTTGGATTACAATGCAGGTTTATATCTTAAAGCTCATTGTTCTCTTTTTATGATTAGAACTATATTCTTTTTTTCTTTTGCCTTTCTAAGTGTGCAAAAAGAAAATAATTGACACAAGCTAAGAAACGACCATAACTAAACTTTAAAAAAATATTATAACATACTTCCTAACACTTTCTGAAAGAATAACTGTGCAAGGAAAACCCAAATCCAGTTCAATAACATCAAAGAACACAGAAACACTGCTTTTTTAATCAATCAGATGATGCAAAACAGAGCATATGAAATTCAGATGCAGCAAATGTTTTTATTTGTTTGCCTATTAAATAGTCCCTTCACCAAATTCAGGAATACTTCTCCTTACCAGGTGTAGATTTGGAACCAGGCTTTTGTGTGAGGCTTCGTGCTCTAATGACTTCCACTTCTAATTGGCCCTTTTTGTCCTCCATTCCAATTTGTATATCACCTGCAAATGGAAGGGAGCAAGATGTGTTTAAGCTTCTTTGCAGTTATGTGCAGTTAAAACAAAAAGGAGAGCCCGTAACAGACTACAGATTTTTATCTTCATGATTTTGATAAGAAACTAATATTTAGATCCCTCACTCCACAATCCACTTTTCTTTCTCAGTTTCCAAATCAAATTTGGAAACCATTCTCTTATTTTTTCTGGTATTAATACCTCTTATGAGATTTGCAAATTAGTTAATAAATTACTATAACAACACTGAAGTATTTCTATAATTCTTGTACTTAATAAGATTTCTTACTCTTATTTCATCCAGTATATAATAAAAAATTGTAATCATATGTATTTTCATTATCCAGAGAAAGCCACCATTAATATTTGGTGAATATCCTAGCATTCTTATACTTCTATCAATCTCTCTGCCTGTCTGTCTGTCTAACTATCTATCTATCTATCTATCTATCAGCAATGATGATCACACACCATCATTTTATTGACTGTATGGACTACTGCATGGACACGTCATTACCTATTAAATCAGACTCCTATTGATGGAAATAAAGGTTATTTACATAAACTATTTTATAGTGCAGTATATGTAAATAGGGTTATAATGAACAGTTTTATAAGAATTCTTGTACACATTCTTGTATCAGTTATTTTTTGAACATAAAATTCCAAGATTTTAAATTTTCATATCTAATAGTATGGACATCCAAAAATTCCATGCATACTGCCAACTCCTCCAGAAAGGTTGTACCAGTTTGCACTATCACCAGAAATATCGCTCTTCCTGCTTCCCACACTCACTAATATTGGTATTAGCAGTATGTCTAATATCTGTATCAAAAATATGCTTAATTTTTGCCAATCTGGTTAAAATGATATTTTAATTTGCATTTCTTTGATTATTAAGGAGCATTATATAGTCCATGTATAGTTTGATACAAAATTAGATTAGCAACTAGAATGAGTCCCTTCCTTTTTATTTCATGAAAATATTTGTTTCATAATTTTCATGTCTCTTGAGTTCATATTTATTAGAACTCATCTGTGAAAACATCTGGGTGTATTCTCCCCATTTTTGGTAAGTAGAATGTTAAATACTGGTAGTTACAGTTCTACTCAGGTTTTCAGCTTTCTATTTACTCTTAAATTCTTTGTGGTAGGTTATATTTTTTAACAACTGTCCATCTTAAATAAATTTCAAAATTTTAAGCTTTATTTATTTATTTATTTATTTATTTAGTTATTTTTTTGAGACAGAGGCCTGCTTTGTCGTCCAGGTTGGAGTGCAGTGGTGTGATCTCGGCTCACTGTAACCTCCATCTCCTGGGCTCAAGTGATTCTCCTGCCTCAGTCTCCTGAGTAGCTGGGACTACAGGCATGTGCCACCATGCCTGGCTATATTTTGTATTTTTAGTGGAGACAGGGTTTTGCCATGTTGGTCAGGCTGGTCTCAAACTCCTGACCTCAGATGATCTGCCTGCCTTGGCCTCCCAAGGTGCTGGGATTACAGGTGTGAGCCGCCGTGTCCAGCCTAAGCATTTGTATAAGTGGTATCATTCAGCAATTTTCCTTCTTCACTTAGTAACATTTTCTTAGATATCCATCCAAGTTGATGTGTTGAGATCTAGAACATTCCCTTTAATTTCTCTATAGTATTCTGTTACATGAATGTCATATTTATTTATCTACTCTCCAGTTAGGAGTCTTGGTTTTCCTATTTGGTGCTGCTACAAAAAAATGCTGAAAAGAGTTTCTTGAGGATATGTAAATTAGAAGTTGTATTGCTGGGTCACAGCATATCTACATTTTTATTTTTACTAGATGCTGCCATATTATTCCAATTGGTGACTGCACCAAATTACACTTCTAATAGTAGTGTACCAGAATGCATATTTCTGAATGTCTTTGCTACTTATATTGAAAGATTTAAACAATTTGGATAATCTGATGTGCAAATACACAAATACACACACACACATACACACGTGTGTTTTGTAGAAACGTTAACAGATCAGTAAACTCCACTCTATTTTCAGTTTGATAATTTTTTATCATAAATTAAAACTGAATTTTATCAAACTTTTTTTGCATACTTAAGATGGTCATTTTTTCTTTTTTATTACAGCAATGTGATCAACTATATTAGTTTTCAAATATTAAACCAACCATGTGTTCATGAAAAAAAAATCCCATTTGGTTGTGATAATATTATTTTTAGCATTGCTGAATTTGCTTTTCTTGGGGTTCATAAGGGTCTCTGGAAAGTATGACTATATTTATTTTCAGTTCTGAAAATTTTTCAATTATATATATAATTTTTATTGTTACTTTTATTGTCTTTATTTTCCATTTTACTTTTTACTTATTGATACATAATATGTACATAATATATGTACATATTTTTGAGGTATGTGTGATAATTTAATACATTCATATACTTTGTTATGATCAAATCAGTGTAATTGGGATATCATTACCTTAAATATTTGTTTTTTCTTTTATGCTAGAAACGTGAATAATTCTCACTCAACCATTATATTTTCAATGGCTTCTGGCCTATACTCCTTCTTTCCCTATTCTGGGACTAATTAGACATATATTAGACCTCACTTTTCTGCTCGGTCTTATAACTTCTTATTCATATTTTCTATTATTTTATGTGTCCGATTAATTCTGGATACTTTCTTATGGCTCTGTCCTCCAATTAACCATTAACCAATTTTCTCCTCAACTCTGTCTAAACTGCTGGTAACTCATCCATTGAATTCTTCAGTTTAGTTTATTTTTCAATTCTATAATTTCTATTGGACTCTTAAAGATTTGAGTTTTCTGATGAAATTCTCCATGTTTTTTATTTTAGGTAATCTTCGTTTTCTTCTTCATGACTTGAGATAATGTCCTGAAATTGCATTAAGAAGCTTTTCCTTGTTTGTTTGTTTTGTACAGATTGTTCAGTTCACCACTCAGTGTGCTCTTTCAATCTCTCAGGTTTTATGTTTTTCTTAAAACAGTTCAGGCATCATTATTTTTCTCCAAAAACTGTCTCTCTATTCTCTTTTTAGGCTCCTATTAGAGTAAGTTTGAGCTTTTTGGTTTATTCTTCCTACATCCTGAATTCTCCTCTCTTACAAAAGATTTTTTTTTTTAATTTAAATAAGCCATGATATTGATGGTATTCTATAGTTCTTGTAGTTAATTATATCTTAAGCTTTGTTCAGTATACTATTTAGCTCATCCACTGAGTTTTAAATTTTAAGTCACTATATTTTCCATTCTCTAACTTTCTTTCTTAAAAATATATACTTCTTTTTTGTTTAATAATCTCTTGGTGTTTTTCTCTGTGGATTATATGATACTTTATCTCTGAAAATTTCTAAGTTATTTTTACTTAGTTGAATCATTTCCATTTTCTCAGGCATGGATTCTCTTTATTTGCCTGGTCAGTTGATCAGCTTTGTTGTTCTAGACAGTCACTAGTTTTATAATTCTGTTTTAGACTTCAGTTCCTAGAAGTCTTTTGTTCTCTTTTTGTCCTTTTAATGTTTCTTAAAGATTTCTTTTTAAATCACACACATCCTCAACTGTTCTATAAAAACTGTTATGTTTATGTATAACTAACTTCTACTGTCTCTCAACTTCTTGTCTTCCAAAAATTATTGCTTCCAAAATTTTCAATATTTTTATCTGATTTACTTTCCGGAATTTGCCTCCTTATTTCTAAGCACTATACTTATATTTTCCTTTTTGCAGTTTTAGATATTATTATTGACTTTCAATTTTGATCTCTTTCACTGCCTTCCTACCCCTACTACATACTTGACAATTTCTGTCATCCCATTCTCCTAATATTAATATTTATATTATTTTGACTATGTAACCTTATGCATAACTGTGTGAACTAGAATATTATAACTACTTCTCATTTCTTAGACAGATCTTCCTTTTCCCTACACTTAATTAGTATCTTTTAAAAAAGTATTTGCTTACATTTTTATGTAGACCTCACTAGTTCAAATCTTAGTTTCTCCTGGTTGTTTATCTCTTCCATAAAAATCAAACCCATTAGATATTCTATAGATTTTATCTCATGAAGTCTGACATGATGCAATTTGAACGCTGCTTTGAAACCTAGCTGCAGCTATCTTTAGTTCTTCCTTTGCTATCATCCTGGGTATCCCAATCATCTTTACCTTGTGAGGAAGCATTTATTTTTTGGTTCCATCTTTTTTTTTTTTTTTTTTTTAGTTCATAATTTTGAAAATTCATTTAGTTCATTTGGTCAAAATAAATCTTCTAGTAGCTTTCTGAGAAATGTTAGAAATGAGGAAAATGATTTGAGGCCTTGCTTGGGGCCGAGTATGTACCTACTCTGGGGCCAAGTATGTACCTACTCTAGCCTCAAAATTACTTGATAGTTTGGCTGGCTTTTGTATTCTAGGTTGGAAATCTCTTGTTACTCCGAATTCTGAAGATAATGCTAATAGTCTTCTGGCTTCCAGTATACTGAAGAATCCAATGAAAATATGAAGAGCCCAATGAGAATCTGATTTTTTTTTTTCTTGGAGATGGAGCCTCGCTCTGTCGCCCAGGCTGGAGTGCAGTGACCTGATCTCGGCTCACTGCAAGCTCTGCCTCCCGAGTTCACACCATTCTCCTGCCTCAGCCTCCTGAGTAGCTGGGACTACAGGGGCCCACCACTATGCCCGGCTAATTTTTTTTGTATTTTTAGTAGAGATGGGGGTTTCACCGTGTTAGCCAGGATGGTCTCGATCTCCTGACCTCGTGATCCGCCTGTCTTGGCCTCCCAAAGTGCTGGGATTACAGGCGTGAGCCACAGCGCCTGGCGAGAATCTGATTTTTGATAGTTTTTTTGTAAAATCATTTTTCCTCTTAGGAAGCTTGCATGATTTTCTATCAAGCCTCCGTATTGTGAAATTCCACTATGTCGTGTCTTCAAGCTGATCTATTTTCATGCATTTTGCTGAAGTTCTTTCCCACTGCAAGATTACAGACAGATTAACTTAAGTGTTCTCCAGTATTTTTTAGTGCTTTTCTCCACCTTCCCTTTTCTTTTTTATAGTTGAGTCTAAAATATTAACTTTTTTGGTAAGTTGTGTAGGGGTGAGGGAATTCCATCAATTTTTTCACACAGGTAAATAGTTATGTTACTATACTTTACTGAACAGTCTTTTTTTTTTTTTTTCCATGCTGTGAAATGCCACCCTTGTCCTACATTTACATCTATTATATCAGGGTTTCTGGTAATTCAAATATTTATGGCTAATTTTACTTCCTTTTTCATAATATCTCAAATTAGAAAAATGCACTTGAAATTAGAATAGCTGTTTGCAAACAGTAACTCCCAGCTAAAATGTTGCTTCTCACTTGTATTGCTATTACACAATTTTAAATATTTTAAATGACTTTGTCAAACACAAAACATCAATTTTCCTGTAGAAAAAAATAATGATTCTTACCCATTGCAGGGGTGGCAAGGGTTTGGCGGCCAACAAGCTGGGCTGGTCCCAATCCATCAAGAAAATCACTGAATTGACTGTCAGCTCCCAGTCGCACTCCAGGAAATATTAAACTATCAGCAAAAGGATAAAAACCAAAGGAAAAAACCCATGAAATCTTCTAGAATTCTTTTCACTAGTTTCCATTTGACTAATTATGATCATGAAACATAAATATTACTTAGACAATCTGTTTTTTTAATTGATTATTTGCACTGCCTTTGAGCCAAGCATATGAGGCTTAACATTGACTGAGGAAAGGTGTAAACTCTCAATTTAACACCTAATGGTCTATTCAAGAGGGCTCAGTTATAGTTTTTAATATACCAAGTTCCAAATCCTTATATAAATGTGTTGCTGACAAAAAAACATAAGATGCAAATTTTTATATCATAAACTTCACACAGATACTTGCTCATGAACATTAGGTAACATTCATGCTAAATTTTTAAAGTGGCCAATAATTTCTCAAATAAATGTTATAACATAGTTCAAGTTCTTATTTATAAACATTTAATTGATTCAAAGATGAATTATTTGAGACTTTTATTTGGTTCCAATGGAAATTAATTGGTTAAAAAAATCTGTATTTCTCCCTATAATATGACTTCCTGATAGCCCCAGGATGTAAGCTGCACAAGGGCAGTGCCTGTTCTCTTCTTGTTGACTGATGTAGTTATCACTGGGTAATGAGAACTACGCTCATTATGTGATAGGCATTCAATAAGCATTTTTTGAATGAGCATATTTCTATAGAGACTTACTCTTTCCATTGTGCTTTCACATCTATTATTTCTCTTAACCAAGGGAATTAAATGGGACACTGATTATATTCCCATCCAGAGACCATGAAAATAAATCCAAGAGATTAAGTGGTTTATGATGGAGGCAAATTTTATTTGTTACTTTTTTATATCAGAAAATGATGTGTTCAAGTCTCATTTGTATATTACTTTATGCTACTTCATCAAATATTGGTATTTTGTCAGTAAGTTTATCTCCATAACTTTCATACCTGCTGATTTTTGTTCTTATATTCCTTACTGGAAACATGCATAACAAGTCAATCATTTGACCAACTAAACAGAGACCAACTAGTTTCAGGAATGGGAAAGAATATCACAAACAGTAACTTGGCATAATTCTGTTAAATTTTCTAAACAATATAGAAAAATTCCAGTAAAGACAAGAAATTAGAAATATCAAATTGGTATATGAGTAATGTGAATGGTAATGAACAAATAATTATGGAAAATTTATATGTGGTGAATCTCCATGTAATCCAAAACAACACATTAATTACTTATTTGTAAGATCCACTACCTCAATAAAAATTCAGTTTTACCAGAAATATTCTCAAGCATAGGAAGAAGCAGGTTTTGTGCAGGATCCATATGAAATGGAAAAAAAAAAAAATCAAACAGAGTAAATTTTTAAAAATCGTATTCTATTTTTTCAGAATTAACTAAAACATTTTAGTCAGAAAAATAATGAAGCTGATAGACCCTGGATTATTTCTTAAGGTAAAAATGAGTCAGCAATGTTTTAAAAACAAGAAAATGTAACTTACTTACATATATGACAGTGTTAGACTTAGAAAAGCTTAGGGTCCAAAATAGCTTGGAGAAAATTAAGAAAATGGGAAATCAGTCCTTACTTATAAATTTTAATTTGGACTTTGGTGACAGGGACAGACTATGAGTTTCCCATATGAAAGAGTCCATTACCTGTGGCATTTCTACACTAAACATTCAGTAAGGAACTAGTCTGGGCTTTCCTAGATGGAGGAAATCAATTTGTTCATGTGGACTCAGAATTTCTTCACCCTTTGAAAGGTATGAATGACCAGGTGTAGAGGTGTGTCCATGTGTACTTACTTATAAGCCATCAGGGTGGTTTAAAATGGATGGTTGAACTTCTGGTTAAATAGAGAAGCTGCACAGTAACACTCAGTGGCTTTGTTATCTTACTGATTAGTACACAATTCCTGGTTCCACAGCCATGCAGACGTGCTGACAGCACTTACTTGCCCTCAGAGCTGTAACTGTTGATGCTGCCATCAGTAGACTCTCGGCTCGGCTGCCTTACCATCTTTCTCATTTCAGCTGCCATGCCTGTTTCTGTGCTTCTCTGAATGGTACTTTTTAACTTTTTGTGGCCCGACTCTGACAGGAGAGAGTAAAAGAAACTCTAAGTTTTATTTAGACAGTTTTCCCCTGAATATCAATTGATCCTGCAAATACAATAGTTAATTTTACACATAATTACAAATTTAATCAGAAAAATAGTAACCTAAGGGAGTACTTTGTTTGATTCAGGCTCCTTGCCAAAGTGTGCTTGGCTAAGGGGAGTACCACTGGATGCTATGCCATGGCCACAGTTTCAGTGACTGCCTAAATCTCAATCAGCCAAAATGAAATCATTGTATTATTGATGGTGACAACTTCAATGAAAATCTGAGTTTGGCACCCAACTGTTATGTGGAAAGATAATGGTGAACAATCTAATAGGTTTCTCCTAACACGGAATTCACTAAATGTGTATGAATAGTCCCAAAGGACAGGTCGTGTTCTTTTAAGGAGAAGGTGCATTTGGAACCCAGTACGGAAAATACCACAGTTTTACTGTCATGTATCAGCAGTCCTCATAAAGAGAAACTAGTATTTTAATTGATGATTTTTGCAACACTTTAACATACACTATATAATATTTATACTTATTTATACTCCATATAGATTATGGAGTTAGGTGTAACAGGTTTTATCTTAATTCAAAGACTACATAGCTATCTCATGGCCTTTTGACTCAGCTGCATGAGTTCTGACTGGCAGTTTTGGGGTGTACACCTCCATTTGCACTGGGAATTACATACATTTGCATTTCAGTTCTTGATAAGTTCAGAGGAATTCTCTTGAGCCACTTTGAAATGCACTAACCAGCATTCTATTCATAGCATGGAAATAAATTCTAAAATATTTACTTGCTTACATGTATAAGCAGTATCAATAGGTTAGGAAAACTGTTAGACTTTATTCCATCTATACGTCGTGTATACATTTCTGGTTTTCGCTTTAGTTTCTGTATAGTATCATTTAATACCCATTAATAATATATGAAAAATGCTCTATATACATAATTACATACATAACTACTATATAAACACATTAACTTTTCAATCCACATAAAACCTTTACAAAGCAGGTACCTAAATACACTCTTAGATAAGCCATTTGAAACACTGCATTTTTTCCCTCTCATTTTTGGTCACTGGATTCCTTTTGTAAATTGTCTAATCAAAGATATAATAGGTTATGTTATATGCACTTAATGCTGATGCTTCCTACACATTTAGTATGTTCATTAAAATTTTTATTTTTTATTGTTCTTAACCTTTTTATTGCTATTTTTGCTTACAAAGACAATATATGTATATTACAAAATATTTAAATGTTACAGAAATTGCCAACATTGAATGCCCCCTATAATTTCACCACTCAAGGAAGACAATGGTTAGTAATTTGGGAACTATTTTTTCTTTATACCTATACAAGCTCCTTCACTTGGCTACTGTGATCCACACTCTCCGTTTTTCCTTCTTTGACATTGGTTGTTACTTCCCAGTATCTTCTGCTGGATTTTTCCTCTTTGAGATTTTTAGAAATAGACAATCCCTAGACCTCAGGCCTCAGACCTTTTGCTTTCTTCTACACTTACTTCCCAGGTGATCTCTAACATAGCTTTAACATAGCTAACAAAGCCACCTATGCCCTTGTGCCTCCCAAATATACATCAAGGTCTTAACCTTTCTCATAAATGCTGAAGTCATTAATCCAATTGCCTAGTAGCTCCATTTACAGATCTAATAGGCACTTCAACATTAACATATCCAAGACAGAACTCTTCCCCACCTCCACCACACTACCACCTCCTACTACTAAATCCTCCTCCCGCAGTAAATGGTACTGCAATTCACTTGGGTGATCAGGCCTAAATCCTTGTAATCATCTTTGATTCCTCTAACACACCCCACACCCAATCCATCAGCGAATCCTCTTGGCTTTGCCTTCACGATGCATCACAAATCTGGTCATTCTTCTTCCTCTCCACAGCTCCAACCCTACATCCAGACACTATCATCACTCAAAAGAGCAGTGCCATACCCATACAGCTGGTCTCACTGCTTCTATTCCTTTCCTCCTCAGAATATTCTTGACATAACAGCCATGGTGAGTCTTTAAAAATGTAAATCTGAATATATCATTCCCCTGCTCAAGATCTTATAATGATTAATCACCAAAGTAAAATGAAAATCCAAAATTGTTATCGTGGCCCAGGAAATGCCATATCATCTGGTCCTTGGACACCTCACATCTCATCTTCTGTCCCTCATTCCATATGATCAATGCTCTCCAGTCACACTGTCTTCCCTGCATTTCCTCAAGCCTGCAAGCATGCTGCTTCTGGGTCTTTTTTACTTCTGTTTGTCTCTTCTGACTTTCTTGCCTTGCTCCTTATTCAGATTTCTGCTTCAAGAGAGGCTGTCTCCTCAGAGAGGCTTTGTATAGTATCCCTTTGCTGTGCTTTATTTTTCTTCACAGCACTGCTTCATCTGCCATTAAACCTTTATCTGTTTGTGGTCTGTTTTCCAATTAGAATTTAATTTCTATGAGAGCAGGGTCATTGTGAGTATTGTTCACTGTTATTCCTAGAACAGGGGTATTGTTCACTGTTATACTAGAACAGGGGTATAAACTGTTGATAGTGAAATCACACCACATATACTAATGTGCAATTTTCACATTCCATTTAATATAATGTAACACAAACAGGTATATATTTATTCTTTTTAAAGATTGCACTATTCCATTTTATGACTATGTGGTTCATCATTAAACCATCCCTTTATTGATGGGCTATTGGATATTTCCAGTTGTTATAGGAGAGCTTCTACAGAATGATTACTAGAAGCTGAAATGCTACTGAAAGGGTAGGAATCTGTTTAATTTAAATAGCTATTTCTAAATTCCCCTTTAGAAACACTGTAGTGATTTATACTCCTACCAAGAGTCACATGGATGTTCCCACTTACCTACCTATGGCTCAAGAATTCTCTACCTTTCCCCTTTTTGGACTCTGTCTTGTCCACTTCACTTGTCATTGTGGAATGTGCACACTTACCGAAGGCAGGGACTTCATCTATGGCCATTGTAAATGCTGTTTAGTTTAGTTTTGGCATTTATTCATTTATATGTTGATTCCTTTCTAGAGGTAATTCATTTGTGAAGTCACTATGGTACAGCAGTGGCCACTCATGGCCACATACTGGCCAGATCTCACTTGAAGGACAGGGGTAAGCCCCAGGGGTATATTACCAAAGTATTGAGCCAAGATGAATTACAAGTGTTTATCCAAGACAGCATGAGATAATAAAATCTGGGTAGAACACCAGTTATTGAAAATCATGAGGATCATGGCTAGAGAAATTGCAGGAACTTTAAATCTAAACGGTGAGGTGCTGCTGAAAACTGGAGGAGAAACAGTTAAGAGGATCAACAATACGGCGGGTTCAGGTTAGAGTGTTAGTTCATTCTGTTTTTTGTTCGTTCATCTATCCTACAAATATTTATGGAGCATCTATTATGTGTCATACACTGCTTGAGGTGCTGGAGATACATGGATGGATGAGAAATTCCCTGCTTTAAAGGAGCGTAGATTCTAGTTTGCGTGTGTATACAAGAAAGAAAGTGAATAGGCCGAGCGCGGTGGCTCACGCCTGTAATCCCAGCACTTTGGGAGGCCGAGGCGGGTGGATCACGAGGTCAGGAGATCGAGACCATCCTGGCTAACATGGTGAAACCCTGTCTCTACTAAAAATACAAAAAAAAATAGCCGGGTGTGGTGGTGGGCACCTGTGGTCCCAGCTACTCGGGAGGCTGAGGCAGGAGAATGGCGAACCCGGGAGGTGGAGCTTGCAGTAGCGGAGATTTGTGCCATTGCACTCCATCCTGGGCGACTGATCAAGACTCCGCCTCAAAAAAAAAAAAAAAAAAAGAAAGACAGTGAAACAAAGAACATACAATATCGCTGATAGGGAAAAAATTAGGCAGGATGAGAGGGGTAGAGAGTGATGAGGTAGAGCGGGAATTGTTTTGTTTGTAAAGGAGCCAGGGTCTGATTAAGCAGGGCAGGGGGAAGTGAGGACACAAGCCATGAGGAAAGAGGGAAGCAGTACACTGCGGGGATCAGTCCTGGTGATGGGAGGCTGTGAGTAATGGTGGCTGTGGCAGAGGGGAAGGGGAGGGCTGCAGTCTTGCAAGTAGTGCACAGGTCCCCAGGCTTCCTCTCCAGTCTTTGTAATGTCGATGTTGACTCCAACCCAGAGGCTCTGTCACCAGTGATGTCGGGCTCTGTGCGTTGCTGGCAGTCCAGATGACGGTGAAGTGCAGACTGTCAATAACTGATTTCTCTTGCATTATCTAACACAGGTTTCACATGATCATTGTTCATTACATATTTGGTGACAAATGAAAATGAAAACTGAAAAGAAAAACTTTAAAAGTGAATAATCTTTATTCATTTGTACATTTTAGTTGGGATATCAAGTTTTCTTAAAGAAGGGTATATCTACAGGGTGTCTCAAAATGCTTACAGCAGTTTTAAACTTTAATAGCTTCCACGGTGTAAAGGACACAAATGCTCGAAAAACATCATTTGAGGGGCTAGTTATTGAATTTTCTTTTATATTTACTTGATTTTGTGAATTTGAATATTTTTAATATTAAAGTTTTTGTTTTAGTCCTGCTGAATGAAGATGGCAGATGAACTGACATCTAACTGTTGTCTTATTCATATTAATAAATATTCATGAAAAGAGCTTCAATTGACTAAGCAATATAAAGGTCTAGGCAGAAGCTCAATAAACAATTCTAGTTTTAAATTTGCCTTATTTAAATTCATAAGGGCCCCAATATTAATTTGGAATGTGAGGATTAGAAGAAACATTGTTTTATAGATGTGAAAACTGTAAATCTGGAGAAACAGAATTCATGCAACAAATTCGTTCAGCCCTTACTCTGGGTCCAGTCTTTTCCAGATGCTGCTAATACAGCAATGAGCACAACAGACAAAATCCCTGCCCCGATGGAGCTTACATTCTAGTGGATATAATGACTTGCTTAACATCACATTAGTTAGCAGCAAAAGCTGAATTAGAAACCTGTCTTTCTAAATCTTAGTCTTGCAATCATTCCATTATACAACATTTTAGGAAAATGTAAAGTCTGGTCTTATTTATTTTGCAAATAGAACAATGGTTATCTACACAGGTATTTTTATGTATACATTCACATATAGCTTTACAAGTTAATTTGTAAAAGTTTGTTAAAAAGCACATATATTCTATACAAGCACAAATGTATAATTATCTGCATCTATGTATATATACTGTAATTATAACAAATATGTGTTACATCTATGTAATATGTTTAATGTCAGTATAGTCCATTAAAATATATACAATATTAGAAAATGCTTTTATGCTTTTAGGAATGCCATCATTATTAATTATTTGTATCCATTGAAGAATCATTAACCTTATAAAGACGTAAAGTCTACTACAAATTATGACATGAAACCTTTGATTTGTGAACACCATCTGAAGTATTCTATTAAGAATAAAAAAGATTAGAAAAGTAGTGCATTTTAATATTCTCTAGTCACATGAAAAATTACTAAAATCCAAAATGTCTGGGGGCAATATTTCACCCATGTTCCGGAAGGGCAAACTTTTTCTCAAAGAGTATTGCAAAAGGTGTCATATTTACAGGTGAACTCTTTCTCTCTTTGCTTATTTAGAGATATGTGTTATATTTAGAAACACCCACTGACTTATTAATTCATTCTATAAATACTCATTAAACACCAAGAACCTATGATATAGGCATTGTTCTAGGTGCTTCAGATACAACAGTAATAAGATAGAATAGGGAATACAATAAACATGTATTTTTAAGTTAGGACCAGGAGAAACAGGTCAAGGCTAGAAAGATAGACAAGGAGATAGAATATATTGACACGCAGGTACAATTAAAATCTATGGTGCTAAATATAAGAACTTAGGGAGGAAATACACATAAAGAGTAAAGAGAACAGAGCTTGGAATATTCCCACAGTTAGAGGTACAGAAGAAAATCAGGACTGTCAAGGAGGCTGAAAAGGAGGACCTTTTAAGGTGGGGGAAAAGCAGTAAGTGCAGTGGTACAGAAATCAGAAGAAGAAAGTGTGTCAAGAAGTAAAAAAATAATGTTGTTGATTACCACTTAAAAGGTTTAGTAAGAAAAAAATACAGACGTGACCACAGTGCTTGGCTTCATGGAGATAACTGACTGAGAGGAGTAGATTCAGTGAAGCAGTAGGGTTAGGTGCCTGAAAGGAGTGCCCAGTCAGAAGAGGGAATGAGAGGTGAGTAAATAGAGACAGCTCCTATGACTATTTTGTAAAGGTTTGTTGTGATTGAGAGGTAGTATTTGGAAAGTCACACAGTATTAGGGGAGGTTGTCCTTTTCTTTAAGATGCGTGGTAGTAGAGCTTGTTTCTATGTAGATTGGAATAATTACATGAACAGGGAAAAACACATTGTTAGGCTTAATATTATCTGTTGGAGAGATGTATAAAGATAGATAACATCAGATAAATCATCTTCCAATCAAAGAAGTCTCTGAGGCCAAAGCAGTCTCTGATGGAACTGGATACACCATCCAACTCCATCAATTAATTGGAAAAACCAATAAAAGAGTATCACCTGATTAAGAAATTTAGGTCCAAAATAAATGCAATAATGGTTTGTTAACTCACAAAAACAAAGTATCAAGTAAGTATAACCTTTTTGGTTATTCTGAAATAATATTTTTTTTGTTTTTGAGGTGACAAATTCAGTTATTTTGTAAAAATTAATTATTTTTTTTAAGAGACAGGGTCTTGCTAGGTCTCAGTAACAAGATCACAGTAAGCTAAGATTATGCCATCACTAGGCTGGAGTGCAGTGGTGTGATCACAGCTTACTGTTACCTTAAACTCCTGGGCTCAAGTGATCCTCCCCTCTCAGCCTTCTGAACAGCCAGGACTACAGGCACATGCCACCACACCTGACTAATTCTTTCAGTTTTTTTTTTTTTTTTTTTTTTTTTTTAGAGATGGGGTCTTGCTATGTAGCCCAGGCTGGTCTTCAACTCCTGGCCTCAAGTGATCCTCCCATCTCAGCTTCCCAAAGTGCTGGGATTACAGGCATGAGCCACTGTGCCTGGCCAAAATTCAGTTGTTTTTTTTCTTTCTTTTTGTGGAACCTGTGAGAACTTGAAAATTCAGTTTAAAAAAAAATTGTTGTGGTTAGTATATTATACTTGTTCATTTTGTCCTTTAGTCATTCAACAAACTATTTCCTTAGTGCTTTGTGCCCCAATACTGTATATGTAAGTGTGAAAAGGAAAGAAACCCATCAACCATTTCATAGTCTAGAAGGAGACATAGACAAGTAAAAGTCTCATTGTGATGTGGTATAAGTGCTGTGCAGTGAGTTTATTTTATATGTATTTAACTTTATGTATTTATGTTATGTAAATTCAATGATATGAAGAGAAGAAGAGAAGGGGAGAGAATAATTCAAGCAGTGAGTGTGAGTCGCAGCTTGCAATGCCACTTAATGAGCATGTAAACTGGCGAGATCATGAGCTGAGAAATGCAAATCTTCTTCTTTGTTTCAGTTCCTCAAGATAATTCTGGTGTTTATGAAGATTTCTAAAAAAAGGCTGCCTAAAAGCAAGCCAATGGCTTTATCTGGATTCAAACAAAACAGCACCAATGTAGTCAAACTGTGTAAAAGCAGACAGTATTGGACTTATTGAGAGACTGTAGATTGCTATTCAAGAGATTTTCACAGGAAATTTTAACTCTGTGTAGAGGTAGAGGACGGATGGAGGCAGGGTGGAAGGGAATTGTATAGTTGTATTTCAAGCCAGGAGAGCAGCATACGTAAAGGTCCTGAAGAGAAAGAGTATGGTCCCTCGAGATAACTACATTTCCTGAATCACCAGAGTTAATTTAATGGTGAGTGAAGATAGTGAGGTGTGAAGCCAGAGAAGTAAACACCGGAGGGTCTTTTATCTAAGGCCCTCAGGGTGCACAGTGACATATCATTTGAGCTGATGTTGTATTGTTACTAATGCTATCCTTAATAATCTCAGGGTCCTGGTCTTCCTTATACAATTTTACCCATATACAATTGTGTGTAGTTTGTATTACATGCAATATAATATAGTAATATTGTCATCTATCTCCAACAATTATTCTTTAAAAGAAAATATGCAGCAGCTCTCCTTTGTTGATGTCAGATGCTTCCAATGCGTGGTAACCATACAGTTGGAATTTTTTATTAGTCTTCCCTAGTGCTATCATTTTCTTTAGTATTTAAGCAAATAAACACAAATGTTCCTTTTGTGTCGTGCCAAGGTTTTTATCTTAAGCCAGATAAGTACAACTTGTAAAAATTTCATAGGTTGGAGGATTATTTTTAGAAAATGGCACAAGAGTTCTTTGGCTTTCATTGTTTTCCTCATTTTCTCTCACTTATTCTCCAGGTTAATCCTATCAGTCATAAACTCTACTATTTTCCTTCCATTTTCCCATTTTCCAAAGATATTTCTAATGAAAGAATACAGTGGTCAAGAAACCAAAAACAGTATCATTCTGAGTATTTTTGTGAGATAGATGGAATCATTCTTTTGATGATATTTTCCTTCAAGAGAATATTTCAAATCTTTCCTAGTGATGTACTTATCCACTTTTATTCCATTTCCCTAACCCAAAAGATATAAAATGTTTTCTTTTGTTACCATGTACTTTAAGTTATTTACAGATACTACTTCAGAAAAGGATTCATCTGTTCGAACACTGAACTTTATTTTTATTTTCAGCTCTTCTGTGGCTAATAGCTATTCTTTCATTAAAAACCTGGTATTGCTATGATTGACTATAAAGCCTTGCCTGTCAGATCTGCTTAGATCACTCAATTACACTTACATTTTCAGCAAAACGTTAGCTAACATAACTTTGATTTTTCAATTCGCTGAGCTATTGAAAGTATAAACAATAGCAAGTTCAACATGGCTTTTCATATGTTTTAAATAATCTTCATATTAAACTTAATAAGGCTGCCCAAAAATATTAAGTAAAGAGATTTGTATACACTGAAACATACCATCTGTACTACCTCCTATTTTGGCTAAAGCCAAATAAAAGAGCGGGAAACATCCAAATGCTGAACTTCTCACTCGTGTAAATTGTTTGATTTCACAGCTTCAATGTTTCCAAAGTATTTCTAGTGTTAGGAGCTAAATTATGTCCCTCTAAAACACATGTTGAAGCCCTAACCACTGTACCTCAGAATGTGACTGTAGTTGTAGAAAAGGCCTTTTAAAGAAATGATTAAGTTAGAACGAGGTCATTAAAGTTGACCCTAATCCAATTTGACTGGTGTTCTTATAAAGAGCTGGAGATCAGGCCTCACAGAGACACCATGGGCCACCGGCACAAGAGGGACCACCCTAGGAAGACGCAACAAAATGGTGGCCAACAGCAAGCCAAGGAGAGAGCCTCAGAAGAAACCAAACCTGCTGACACATCAATCATGAACTTTTGGCCTCTCGAATGTTAAGAAAATAAATATCTGCTCTTTAAGCCATCCAGTCTATGGCATTTTGTTATAGCAGCCCTAGTAAATAAACACATTTAGGGAGTAGATTTTATTATTTTATTGTGTTATTTAATAATTGTGATGATTTAGATACTTTAAGCATGTGGGGATAAATAATCACCTAAATTGTCTGAGGATGAGATTAAGCCCCAAATACTGGAATGGACTTGTTTTTCAGGTTGCCTTAAATAAGAAGTGGTCTGAAGGCCAGGCATGGTGGCTTATGCCTGTAATCCCAGCACTTTGGAAGGCCGACGTGGGAGGATTGCTTGAGTCTAGGAGTTCAAGACCAGTCTGGGCAACACAGCGAGACCCTATCTCAATTAAAAAAAAAAGTAATCTGAAGTATTACACGGGTATACTGAAATCATTTATTAACAACTCTTGACAACAGGAAGATAAAGGCTCAGATTTTATTTGCTCAGTAGTAGTAAAAATAGCACATTTACTTCACATTTGTTTTCTTTACTCTTCTTTGGTCTAAGTTAATACCTCAGATGAAGCTGGATTTCATTTACTAAGCATAAACCTAGAATATCTCCTTACTGTCTACCACCCTGGCTATAATAATAAAGTAATACTTCAGGTTGAAGCCCAGAAACAAGCAAATGCTTTATTGCATTGTTTCATATATATATATATTATACTTTAAGTTCTAGGGTACATGTATACAACATGCAGGTTTGTTACATACGTATACATGTGCCATGTTGGTGTGCTGCACCCATTAACTCATCATTTACATTAGGTATTCCTCCTAATGCTATCCCTCCCCCCTCCTCCCACCCCACGACAAACCCCGGTGTGTGATGTTCCCCACCCTGTGTCCAAGTGTTCCCATTGTTCAATTCCCACCTATGAGTGAGAACATGCGGTGTTTGGTTTTCTATCCTTGCGATAGTTTGCTTAGAATGATGGTTTCCAGCTTCATCCATGTCCCTACAAAGGACATGAACTCATCCTTTTTTACGGCTGCAAGTATTCCATGGTGTATATGTGCCATATTTTCTTAATCCAGTCTATCATTGATGGGCATTTGGGTTGGTTCCAAGTCTTTGCTATTGTGAATATATATTTTTAAAAACTTTTATTTAAACTCAAGGTTTTGGGGAATCTTTCCTCCTATCCAATCTCAACAGGCAGACTAATACTCCAAGTGGAGCCTGGACCAGAAGTGGTTTGAGGGGCAACTCTGGACTCAGAATGCCTGGATTCAAGTACCAGCTCTACCACTTACTAGTTCTGTGCCTGCGGGCAGCCTACTGAGCCTTTTACACCTTAGTTTCCTCATCTATGAAATGGGGGAATCAAAATACCTAGCTCATAGGGTTGAGTATTAAATGAGATAATTCATATAAAGCACTCAGGAAAGTGCCTGGTACCTATTTAAAGTTATCTATTGTTACAGAATAAGATCTCAAAGTATTCTGCACAGATTATGTCTTCAAGTAGAATAATGCCAATTCTCCTTGTTCCATTCAAAGCACATGTTCTTTCTGGGCCTCACATTTAACTCCAAATGCTATTTAGAATGCAGTAAAATTAAGCTGCAACATGTCACAGATAATTACATGTGCCCCCAATATCTATTCATTCTCACCATTTGTTTTACTGGTAAACTTCCCATCCTCTAAGTTAAGGACTGACCACATTTCCCTTCCCTCCTCTGCTCTTGAAGGCATGGGGACATGATGGTGGGAGCTAGAGCAGCTACTTTGGGTCTAGGATAGGAGAATTTGATGAAGCAGGCAAAGCCTAGTCCTCTGACATAAAGGAGTCGCCATAACAGCTCAGACTGGGATGACCATTGGGACTATTATGTAAGAGTCTTGATTAAACACTATCTGTGGGTGCCTTGTTACAGCACCCTATCGTGTACCACAGAAGATAATATTCTAAATCAAACCCAGTGTGGATTTTTGAAATAATAAAAGTGGTTTTAGGAATAATAAAGAGTACTCTCAGTTCTGCAGCTTCAGATAGAACATTTTAGTCCTCTACAGTTTCATGTTTGGAAGAATAAGGCTCCTCTTCTAATAAGAGAGTTAATGGAAATTTTTCTTCCCCACAAAGTCTCAGAGAATGTTGGGTTAGAGGGGAGGATTCTAGCAATAAACACCGTTTATTAAATACCCTCATGGCACCCCACAGGGTACAATAAACAGAGGTGTCCTTTTCTTTTTCTTGTCTTTTGAGATGGCATCTCACTCTGTCGCCCAGGCTGGAGTGAAGTGGCATGATCTCGGCTCACTGCAACCTCCATCCCCCAGGTTTAAGCAGTTCTCCTGCCTCAGCCTCCTGAGTAGCTGGGATTATAGGCACCTGCCACCACGCCTGGCTAATTATTATTATTATTATTATTATTATTATTATTATTTTAGTAGAGACAGAATTTTGCCATGTTGGCCAGGCTGGTCGTGAACTCCTGACCTCAGGTGATCCACCCACCTTGGCCTCCCAAAGTGCTGGGATTACAGGCATAAGCCACCACACCTGCCCAGAGGTGTCCTTTTCTAATAGTTTAATATTCTGAAACAAACACACATGTATGAAGTTCTTAATTATTGTGTGGCAATGACTGTACTGCACAAGTTATAGATAGAAGAGAGGGTTTTATTAGATCACAAAGAAAATTAAGAAAAAGTGTTTTCTATATTCTGTAAAATGGAATAGATTCTCTGTACTTCTTACCACATTCCATAAAATGAATTAGATGGATTTTCACCAAAATTGGGGTGGTTTGATTTAGAATACAAGCTATGCAGTATATGTGAAATTCCTGTTGGGAGACCCAGCAGGATAACTTAAAGAGATAGGCAGCAATTCTTGAGAAAACCTGAAACAGAAAACCTGATCTAGGAGAGATGTGGCATATGTAATTAGTTATCACTAAAGAAGCCCCCACACTGAAACTCAAAATCACAGCATCAGGTATTCTAAATGGTAGGGTGATAAAGGATAATTGGGCAGTTTCCTGTTGGGGGACTCAATGTACCTTGAAACAACAGCAGAGCAGGTATTTATTTATTCTTGAGTGCCTATGATTTTCCCAATCCACAATGGAGAGGCAGACAGCATGTGTAAGTACACTTTTGTAAGGATGGGTGAGGTAAACACTTAGAACAACTTACACGACCATTACTGAGAAGTCAACATTAATTTGTTCATATGAAGTAGTTAAATGTTACAAGGAAAGAATAAAATATGTTTGATGATCTCCTAAAGGCAAAGTTTGTGTAAAGAGGAATTTTGATTCCTTTACATCTTTTAGTTGTATACATTGATCATATCAGGATTGGCCATGATTTCCTAAGAAACAAGATGAATATAGGTCTGTATATAAAATAAAAATTCACAAAGATGAAATCAGTGAGTTAGTTAATCAATACAGGCAGTTTATAAGAATATATTATATTCAAGACACTATGAAAAGATAGTATCAGCTTGGCCTTCAAACTTCTGCTTGGGGCCCTACTGTGTTCTTGCTTTAAAGGGTCTTGCTCTGCCCTCTTCTTATCTTACTTCTTCACATAGCATATAGCCTTCCCTGTCCCATAGACCAAGAGGGGGCCAAGAGGATGTGCCCACCCAGAGTCCAAGCCCACTCAGAGCCCATGTTCCCTTCTGAACTAACCTTCAGATCCATGGGATCCTAGAATTTCCTGCCTAAATGGCCCTGCATCCAATCCCAGAGCTAGCCCAGATGTCTTTCTAGGGTTTACTCTCCTGAGGATGGATAGTATCAGCAGTGTACACACCCTAAAGTCCAAGTGGGAGTGGACAGAGCTTGAACACATGTGCAAGGACACTCAAGGTACAGGACGGAACCAAGGTTTGGGAACACAAGAAGGTGGATGACAGGTTTCAGCAGGAGGTGGGGTAAGCCAAGCCCAAGCACAGAACTCTGGAGAGCCTGAGAATTCTAAATTGAAATGTGACCTCCTTGGTCATTAAAAAGATATTTTTGTCAAGGAAGGAGACTAAAAGACCTTTTATTTAGCGTTTTGTTAGTTTGGTTTATAACTTTTAAATGGCATATATGTATGTGTACTTCCATTTACTGCTCAGGGCCTCCAGTAAGCCTAGAATCTCTCAAGCATAAAACTGTCCCATGCTTCATAAACAATGAATCCTTTATTTTGATCCATTTGAAGGAACTATCATTAGAACAAGTCTGTTGGGTAATTTTATTTGGAGTTTTGATCAGACTCTGAAAAACCTGTGATAAATTTTTATGATTAAAAACCCAGGGAAATCTTACATGAGTAGCAAAATCTGATTCTCTCTCTCTCTCTCTCTTTTTTTTTTTTTTTTTTTTTTTTGAGACAGGGTCTCTCTCTGTCACCCAGGCTGGAGTGCAATGGTGCGATTTTGGCTCACTGCAACCTCTGCCTCCTGGGCTCTAGTCATCCTTCCACCTTGGTCTCCCAAGTAGCTGGGACTACAGGGATGCACCACTACGCCCAGCTAATTTTTGTATGTTTTTGTAGAGACAGGGTTTAATCATGTTGCCCAGGCTGGTTTTGAGCTCCCGATATCTGCCTGCCTCGGCCTCCCAAAGTGCTAGGATTACAGGAATGAGCCACGGAGCCCAGTCCTTCTTCTTTTTTATAGAGTTTTTTTCTCTCCTTAGTTCAGAAGACTTGGGGGCCTATAAGGAAAGGAGCAGATGTGGAAGAGTAACAGCTCTACTGGAGACTCAATTCTCACATTAAGACACCGGGGACTGGGAAATCTATAGACCCAGACAAAATATTCCTCATGGAAGTGAGGCAGGATGACAGCAGGGTAGTCAGAGCTTTAGGGTAGCAAAACTTACACTTCACAGACTAAAACAAGGATATGCTAGCACATATTGTAATGACTGGTTTAAGATCCTCACATAATTGGGTGAATATTTCTCTATACATTCTTAATAGAATGTGAAAGCATTATTTACAAAGATTTGATTTAAGAAGATATTAAAAGAAAATTGGGGTGCTTGGGTCAGTCCCTCCAAAACTTATTGGAAATCATATAGTCTTTTTTCTAACTTCAGAATTTTCAGGAAAAAGCAAATTCAGATGCACCAGAAACCGTCTCTTTTCTCTTGCTTTTATAAAACCAAGAGGCAAGAATGTGGTCAGAGATATTTACCACTGCTAACTTAAAAATATTCCATTTCCATTTTATTAAAAGGGAAATTTGGAATTTTATTGGCAGATAATTCAATAGGCAAAGATTACAAACATTTTCACTAGTAAGCTTCCAAGGAGCAAGCCAGCAAAAACTGCAGAGATCCCCTACAGGCCATATCTTAGTTACAAAGCAATCCAAATCCAATCCAGGTTTGGGTCCCTTGTGTACCCAAACCTTGCCCACTCCTCCAGAAGTACCTGCATACAACTCTAGGAGATTTTGTCATTGTAGAAAAAGCAAATTCAACTGTGAAAAGCAATAACTACTCAAGGTAGCTGCACTCTCCCAAAATACTATCATCTAGAAATGTTTCACTCTGTTTAGTTATATCATAATTAGAGGCTTATTTGGATTTATGATAACTAACTACATGTGGCTGGTACAAGTTAGTTCATCAGTGTAATTTCTAACATCCAGCTGACATACCTATTCTAGAGGAAATGTAATGAAAACTTAAAAATAAAGTTATATATTTACTGAGTGATCAGAAAGATAATCTATGCTTTTAGAGGAGAAAAAAGTATCAAGATTATTTAGTAGGTATAGAACAAGTTATTAGTAAATACAGGAGAAATTTTGTAAAATGTAAGAAGAGAGATAAAAATCAATTAATTAGAGAGAGAGGCCAAAAGAAAATCAGAAACGCTAAACTTGATGAGGCAAAGAGCTCATGAGAGTGAGGGTGGCCATCAGCACAATGTGATTCTGACTGGCTACTCCTTTTAAAGCAGGGGTCCCCAACCTCTGGGTCATGGACTGGTACCAGTCTGCGGCCTGTTGGGAACCAGGCTGCACAACAGGAGGTGAGTGGTGGGCAAAGCTTCATCTGTATTTACAGCTGCTCCCCATTGTTTGCATTACTGCCTGAGCTCGGCCTCCTGACAGCTCAGAGGCAGCATTAGATTCTCATAAGAGAATGAACCCTATTGTGAACTGTGCATCTGAGGGATCTAGGCTGTGCATTCTTTTTGAGAATCTAATACCTGATCTGTCACTGTCTCCCATCACCCCTAGATGGGACTGTCTAGTTGTAGGAAAACAAGCTCAGGGCTCCCACTGATTCCATATTATGGTGAGTTGTATAATTATTTCATTATATATTGCAACGTAATAATAATAGAAATAAAGGGCATAATAAAAGTATCGCACTTTAATCATCCTGAAATCATCCTCCCCCTTTACCCCCGGTCCATGGAAAAATTGTCTTCCACAAAACTGGTCCCTGGTGCCAAAAAGGTTGCTGACTGCTGTTTTAACGCAAAATACTCTGACCACTTCATTTCAGACTGGCACTGAGATCTACTCTAGCTCAAAGTATGGATATGACAAGAGGGAAAATAGGCAAATAATGTAAATTGTGCTAATTTGAGGCTTGGGCCCACAGGCCTTGGTAGTAATTTGAGGGCAGGTTGTGTGACACCAATGAAGAATCATTCCATGACTGGGAAGAATATAACTTATGCATAAAAACTTAATTAGAGCCTGTGTGCCCTAAGGGTTTTGGGAAACTGCTGACTGGTTGCTTTTCCACTGACTGTGGTTAGAATAGGTACTAAATAACAAAACATAGTTGCGTATCTGAAGACCAAAAGAAAACTCTTAGGAAATAAAAAGAAATGGTTTGGTGGTAAGAATTGGTACAATGAAGTATTAAAAACATTAGGTCTTTAGGGCCGGGCGCGGTGGCTCACGCCTGTAATCCCAGCACTATGGGAGGCCGAGGTGGGCAGATCACAAGGTCAAGAGATCGAGACCATCCTGGCCAACACGCTGAAACCCCACGTCTACTAAAAATACAAAATTAGCTGGGTGTGGTGGCGCATACTTGTAGTCACAGCTACCTGGGAGGCTGAGGCAGAAGAATCGCTTGAACCTGGGAGGCGGAGGTTGCAGTGAGCCGAGATCCCACCACTGCAATCCAGCCTGGCGACAAAGTGAGACTTCAACTCAAAAAATAAATAAATAAATAAATAATAAAATTAGGTCTTTAGTTTTCATCTCACTGCTCATCTTTTAAAAATTAGATGAACATGAACTTGAAATATGCAATACAATAAAAAGTATACTGGTGAAGAAAAAATCTGGTGGATTAAGGTTTACCAATCTTCAGAACTGCATTACTGTATCTTTTTTTTTCTTTTTTTAATTTAATTTTATTATTATTATACTTTAAGTTTTAGGGTACATGTGCACAATGTGCAGGTTAGTTACATATGTATACATGTGCCATGCTGGTGTGCTGCACCCATTAACTCGTCATTTAGCCTTAGGTATATCTCCTAAAGCTATCTCTCCCCCCTCCCCCCACATTACTGTATCTTAAGGAATTGACTAAATTACTTCAAGTACAGTATTTAATGATTCTGTGGGAGAAAAAAAAAATGTGCCTAAGCAGATGTCTAAGCTTTAATGAATGAAAATGTTAACAAAATGTAAGATAAGAATGATAACATATTACTGACTCTAATTTAATTTGACATCCTTAGCAGAATCAATTACTTTCTGCCTCTCTTCTTTCCAGTTTGCTTATTACTCTCAAGGCATTGTCCTAAATTGACTACAAACAATGACAATCCTGATAATTTGAGGAGTAGGAGGTGTGTTCAGTGTTAATCACACACAAAAATGTTTGATTCTGGTTCAGCCACACTTCAATAAGTGGGAATGAATGAACATGGCCATGAATGTGGAATTGATAACTCTTCCTGAGAAGGAAAACACTGTAATTCACAAGGTAAAAACAAACCTGACACTTTTTCATTAGAGCAGGAGTGTATTTATAAGAATATTAAATACTGGCTTATGCAATACTAAAGCAGTACTAAAAATAAGCACTGAGCTGAAAACCCTGAAATTCAAATTATAGGTGGGTTAAATTGATCCATTTTAGAATAGAACAGATCAGAAACTTAGCACTGAAACCTTAAAAATAAATGACGGGATCCAAAGTCTGCTCAAAGAATCCAAGGTGCAGTAAGGTTAAACCCTTAGCCTGTGGTTACTTAGCTCCTTACCAACACAATGAAAATTAGAGCCTTAATCTTTCCACTTCTAAGTCTTTGACCTTTACTGTAGATAAAACTTTAATTTTAATTTTGTTTAAAAAAGAATTGTCTTATTATGAAAGCGGTGGACTGTGTCCTTTATTCCCAGGATTGTTTGTTTCAGAAATAACACACATTGTTACACTCCATTTGTTCACACTCTTAATAGGCCAAGTCCAACCTCCAGTGACTTTAGCATCTCCCTGCTTCAATAAATTGTTATGTAACAGGTCATGCAACCTGGCGGCAGCCATATATAGTTTCCCAACAATGAATAGCAAACCAATCACTGAAGATTAGACACAGTCCAGAGAGACCACTTTTAGTTCTTTCTGATGTTCTTAGAAACAGGGAGATTTTGTTTGCAAACCTAATTCCTAAGTATGCTCCTTCAAATTGCCCCTACAAAGGTACAAAAGGGAGAAAAGTACTATATGTCCCTGTTTACTCTAAATTCTTGGTAAATTGATTTTGGCTGTATTTCTCTATACAATAAGTTCACATTTTTTGGAAAGAAAATAAGCAGTCAAGTTCTAAATCAATCTCAGGAAAAAAGAGCATTTTTGTAGATTTTAATGTTTCACCTACCATTTGCTAAGTTAAACACATAAAAAAAACCTTTAAAACATTAAAAAGATGGAACCCTAGAAAGCATGGCAAAAATAATTATCTCAGGAGTACATTAACAATTTTGATGAGAAATGGTGGGTGATTTTGTAAAGGTTAAATACCATGGAAATATATATCCTCAATCTCAATTGTTGAATGAGATACTTTTACCTTTTATTTTCCTCTCAAGAAACCACACACAATATAATATTGACATGAAAAGTCATGATTCTCACCAACACACGTTTATGGCCTGTCCAACACAGATTATGAGGTCTGATTCTGATCCAGAAATTTCAAACAGGCTTCTAGAACCACAGGCCCAGAATCCTTGGCCCAGGTATTTTAGATTCTTGTTTTGAAACAGCTGTTAAGATTGCTGCCTTTATTCTAATACTCCACATTCTGACTTGCTGTGAGCCCAAGATGATCTAGACTGTCTCCTGGTTAGACTGCAACCCAGAGTAGAATAATTACATTCATAAAGAATTCCACCCTTTGATAAATATTTTCAGTTTTTTTGATGAGGAAACCAAGGACGAGAGAGGTTAAATTATTTTGCTGAGATCATAGCCAGTAAATGGCAGAATTAGAACTCAAATTCAGGGGTTCTAGCTCCAAGTTACCAAAAGCTTTGCCCCTTAAAAGGCACCAGGTGAACTATGGCTAAGGGGCTCGTCTACCTACACAGGGACTGGTTGGGTCCTGCCCATTGCCTCTTAACTTCCTCTTGAATGCTGGCCAGCACTTCAGGACGTGACCTAACAAACTACATTTCTGTCTTCCTAACTCTGGCCTTCAACTGATTCCTGATTCCTTCCACCTTTCTGGTGTCCTTGGGAGAGAAGTTAGTCAACTTTTCAGGGTATACTTTACACGTCAACTACATATGCAAATAAACATAAAACTGTAAAATTCAAATATGGACAAAGTTTCAAGTCTTAATTAAAGTTGTCATAATAGTGCTCTACTAGAAAGAAAAACAGGATGACAGTTTGCTTACACATCTTAGCATCTGCAGAAATCATGTTTCTCCAGGAGAGTACTGTTATTTTACCAGAGTAATAATCCACGAGTTTTTTTCAAAGACACATATTTTGACTTACTAGCGCTTGTAATTAATCCCATGATAGCATATGGCTGGGGGGATGTCACACATAGGTGAAATATCAATTAAATAAATTTGCATAAGAACCACCCATAACAGACCCTGCAGACCACACATGTGCACACACAGCACACACACACATACATACACATACAGACACAGACACACAGAGATATGAGAAAAAACGAATAGCTTTCATTGTTTTAAATACTTTAAATGCTTTGATCAGAGTTGACAAATGTAATTTTAAAATTTCAAGTTTTTCATATAAAAAACTCATATTTTTAGGAGAAGGCAGATTTTCTCATATCCGTTTGTCTTTAACTTTCATGGGAAGACAAATTTCTCCCATACTTCCTCCCAACTACATCCTTCTCTACATCAAACCTCTCCTTTTCTGTACTGGGAGAAGGTATCCCTCCTCTTCCTCCGCAGCATTCCTATCATATAGTTCCCTTCCTTCCTTTTCTTCTCTACTTTATTCTCTTTATTTGTACTCTTTAAGCCCCAGTACTCTCCAAATTTCTTTTTTCACAAGCTGCTTATAAATATTTATGTCTGCTTTCTAAATGCTATCCATACATGTACAAATATTCATACCTTCACTCCCCAAATATATATGCAGCACTTAAATGGTATTGTTATAAGCACTGCAGATTAAAAATTAAAAGATGCTTACAACCTGGTGGGGGAGGAAGGAAACCACATAAGCAATTCTATTTCAGTAGAATCAGAAGTAAAAAATATTCCTAAGGGAGAGATGAGACAGGGGATCAAGTTAGCATCTCTCCTGGGGTAAGTTAAAGAACTTCCCGCTGAGGAGGAGATACTTGAACTATAATTTGAAAGTTAAATATAACTTGCTAGACAGATGAGAAAGGCAAAGGGCATTCATGACTGTGGGGGCAAGGGTCCCGAGAGGTCTTTTCACTAAGTAATCGCAACAGTTGTACTCTAATTCATTATTATCTACTGTGTCTTGAAATACCTGAGATTTGGAAACCCTTTTAACAATCTTACTTAAATCGTACTTTCAAAGTTCACAATAAAACCCACTAGCCTCTTCTCAGGGCAAATTCTGTCTGAAACTTTGGTAGCAAGGACCCCCAAATACAGGTGGAAAACAGGCGAACCAATGCTGTGTTCCCTGCCCCACTGGAAATCTTGGAAAACCAGGGAGAAAGTGTAGCAAACAGAGGAACAACTATGACTATATGCTATTTTAGTTCTTTTCTTAGCTCTTTAATCTTTTTCCCTTTATCTTTAATTCTTCTTTCTTCTGCCCCGTAAAAATGGTTTCTGCCAAGAATTAATCTTTGATGCAGAAGTTCTACAGCCTTCTCTGAGGATCTCTTTAACTCTCTGAAGATCTTCTTAACTCTTCATGTGGCTAACTCCCAGGGTGGTATCTCTAATCTCTGTAACTTTCATGAGTTGCAAATCTTAATTTCCAATAGACTTCTGGCTGCTTTCACCTACAAATCCTACCAGCATCTTAGTGTTTACAATACTTTGGGGTTTTCTGATGTGTCAACTTGGCTAGGCTACTGTTGCCAGTTAATCTGGGGTTTCAATCAAATGCAAATTTGGGTGTTGCTGTGAAGGTATTTTGTATCTGTGAATACAGTCTAGAATCACTTGACTTTAAGTAAGGGAGATTATTTCAGACAATTTGAGTGTGCCTAATTCAATCAGTAGAAAGCCCTTAAGAGCAGAGTCGAGGCTTCCCTGACAGAAGAAAATCTACCTGCGGACTGCAGCTTCAGCCGGTGCCTGAGAGCTCTAATGTACCCTCTCTCATGACCTGCCCTAGAGACCTGCCTAGCCACTTCTCACAGTCATATAAGGCGGTTTCTTGTAACACATCGTTTAATATACATCTCCTACAGATTCTGCTTCACTGGTTAGAATCTGATGGAGATATACAGACCCAAACCAGCCTCTTATGAACTTCCCATTTCTGGTAAAGGCACTGCTCTCTATCACTCACTATCCTCTCACTATCAAAACATGACTGTTAATCTTAACTGCCTTATTTCCTCTACCTGTTCCTCCCTTCTTATTTCAATTGGTCTTCCCATATTGAGATCCTTATCATTTCAATTGGCTTGGTACAACCATAACAGCTTAATTTTCATAGAGATTGCATATTGATCTCTTCTTCAAATTTTACTGGTTCTCACCTAGTCTAGCATAACATTTACTGTGCTCCCATACTAGATTCACACCACCTTTGCCATATTTACCTCTTCCAACTCCCTGACAGCAATCCTCTGCTCCAACCAAGCTGGTTACATCCTGTTTCCTCTGCATAAGCTGACATGTTCTGCCTCCAAGCTTTTCCTTATCCCATTTACTTGGGATGTCCCTTCCTGTGTTTCCGCTACCAATCCTTTAAGATTGCCTCAAAACATCTCTCCCAACAACCAAGTGTGACCACCCTAAGCTGTAGTGATACTGCTCTCTAAACTCCTATATTATTTTCCCTGTAAATAAATAAGTAATTGACCATGAACTACTCTATGAAAACAGATTAATGCAATAAACTTTAAATAAAATCTTTCCCTTTTATCTAACTTGTCATCTGAATATATATGCTTCTAAATCTCTCCCCTCAACACACTCCTGCCAGAGTGCTTTGTGAAGACTGGTGCTTACCACATCTTCACTGAGTGAGCTGGTGACTGAATTTTAGTAACTAAAACTTATAACATTAACTGTGTATGTATCTTCAAAGAAGACCAAAGTGGAGGCCGAGGCGGGCGGATCACGAGGTCAGGAGATCGAGACCATCCTGGCTAACATGGTGAAATCTCTTCTCTACTAAAAATACAAAAAAAAAAAAAATTATCTGGGCGTGGTGGCGGGCACCTGTAGTCCCAGCTACTCGGGAGGCTGAGGCAGGAGAATGGCATGAACCTGGGAGGTGGAGCTTGCAGTGAGCCGAGATTGCGCCACTGCATCCAGCCTGGGTGACACAGCGAGACTCTGTCTCAAAAAAAAAAAAAAAAAAAAAAAATCAGACAACACTGATTCTGTATTGTTGGTCTTACACCAAGTTTATAGCATAAAGGGAAAAAAGAAACTTTTTTACTTGGGTAGAAAAATAATTTCTTGCTGCCTATAAATATTATAATATTATAACAAGCACAGATAAGAAATAAGAGGACATTTTACGCAGTTGGTTAAGCACGATGATGGCATAAAACCAAATAGATGTTAAGATTCCTTTTAAGACAAATGAATGAAACTAAATTGGAATTATGGGAGGGAAAAATATAAATTACAAATGTATTAAAGCCATCCTAAGTATATTTATACCTTTATTCCATGGATAAGCCCTGCTTCTGAAGGTGATTATTAAATAAAATTGAAATTAGGAATTAATTTAATACAAGTATTACTCAGAATATAAAATAAAAATATATAAATAAAACACAAGCAACATGTAGATGACTCTTCTTGGATAATATATGAAACCTTTCATTTGCAAAAGTATTCTCCATCATATTTTGATTGACAGTTCTTTTAGAAAGAAGAAAGGAAGTTACTGATAAATATGGATATTACTGCACAGATTATATATTTAGTCTTTGGAGAACAGCACTGTTTTTGAATATATATATGTATGTAAGACTGTCCTTTTCAAACTCTAGTGGTGACAAGTATACACTTTCAATTTCAGCCAGGCTGTCTGTGACATCAGAGTATCAGTGAATAAGAAAATGATTCTAGAAATAAATTATGAGGTTATACTTCTACCCACACTTTTTCTGAAAGCAGAAAATAAATCCATTTTTGAAATTTCATCAAATTATTAACACATATGTTTTCTTTGGATCTAAAAGCTGACATTTCCCTGGTCCTTGCCTGAAAATAACAAAATAAAAGGCAAAATTTTGGAAGCCTAAATAGAAAATGTGACTGATAATTTCAAAATGCAAAGTAAATATACTTCTGAATTTCCAAAAGAAATGCTCATATATTTGCACTGAATTGTACCTAGAAGGGCTATATTGTATACAGTATAGTTGAGAAATTTTAAACAAGAATAAAGTTGCTTTAAAGGAAAACATAACTTTATGATACCATTAAGATTTATGTTTTGGTAGTAATGAGTTTAAGGACTGCTCAACTTCAAATCCAGCTTTAAAATCCTGTAAGTATGGCTTTAAAGTTAATCATATTTGGATATGAAAATGCTATAAATAAATTTACTGTTGCAATATCATTTTTTAATTATTTTATCCACTGCATAATTTTTATGTTTTTTCATTTTCATTTAATTATTTGCAATCTGAAGTATAACACTACCTTTGAAAACTGTTAACACTGAAAGCTTCAGACAAATACAGAAATTTGGCTTTTGGCTAGGTTTTATGAAAAGTTATAAACTAACAAACTTCCCTTATAACTTAGTAAATACATATATGGAACATAGACTTACCTTGTTTATCTTGAAAAAATTAGGTATCAGCATTAAATTGTTCTCTGGGGAAAACTGAATGCCAAAGAAGCTTTGACCTGGTTTAAATAACTTGTGCGGTGTCTGGCTGGAATATCTGTCTGAGCTGTCTGTGAACTGTCTTCTCTGTCTCTCTCCCATTCTCTCTCCTCCTCCCTCACCCTCCGACTCTCTCTCCTTCTCATGCATATACATAATATAATTAAATTGCTTCTGTCAAGAGTGCTTCTTTTCTATAGCTTATTGTAAGACCATGAAGTGTAACATCACTAAGCAAATTTGCCATGTGTCATAAATTTGAAAACTGCTAAAGGGCCACAATTTGAAAACTGCCACAGTCACAACATTTTAAACAAACTATGTAACAAAGACATTTAAATCAAATAAAATGAAAATATGTTGCTTACTTTATTAAATACAATATAGCTTCTCCAATTAGGTAAGAAATCTCAGAGAAGTAAAGCTCAGAGCTAATACGTGATTTCCAGGATAAGTTTGTTTAAAAGGTTTTTACACAATTAAGGGGAAGGTTCCGTATCGATCTCTTGTGTTGTACTCACTTGGCACTTGTAATACACATTTAATACACTTAAGCTGTCAAAATTATCACTTTCAATATGTACTTATTAAACACTGATAGGTTTCAGCTGCTTTCCCTGTGTCATTTCACATCCCACCCTCCTGCCAGGAGAAAAAAACTAGAACACTGGAAATGGAAAAGCTTAGAAATAAAAGGTTCCAACTTTTTTTGAGCACTTTTTACATACCATGCCTTATGCTTAGAGCTTTACACACATTTCCATTAACCCTCATCATAATTCTCTGGTATTGGTATTGCTATGTTTTACATGCATGAGAGGTTCAGAGAGTTAAGAAGTATTAAGTGGAAAAGCTACCACCACAAGTGAAAACAAAACCCTCCAAAACACAAGCAAATTCTAAGGCCTGTCTTCTTCAAACGTGTGTAAGCTCTTTAAGCTCTTTTTATAACATCATGTTCATGGAAACAATATGGAAACAACAGGATCATTTTACCATAAGAGCATATTTCCGTGTGGCTCCTCCTCACCTCCATAATGGCACTAAGGAATTAAAAACATTAGAGTCTAGAGTGTTCTGCTTTTCCTCTTTTTCCCTCCAGGGCTGTGTCAACAGCATGAAGGAGTAAAAGTCAGCAAGAGTGATCATTTTTCATGGTTGACAAGGATAATCCTGGTTTATGCCTGTTCTAGCATATTACTAATGGTGACCCTCTTTTACTCACAAAGATATTCCAGTTTGGATGCTAAATTATATAGTCAATAGACATATAAGTGATAGAGCAATACAAGTTAAACTAAACCTGCCTCAAAACTGCAAGTGATATTTTGGAATTTTGACAGGACTGTTATTAAAATTGAAATGGCAAGGGATGAAGTCTATGTAATTCAAAAGTTTAGCCTACCAGTACCTTGGTAAACAATGTATCTGCCTCTCAGAACTTGGAGTATTTATCTGGGTTTATAGAAGGCTGCCATATCCATGTGGAATGCCATGGTTGGGTGCCCTGAATAAAGGTGGAATATAAACAGTGTTAAAATCTTGCCAGAGGACCCCAGCAGGGAAGAGAAGGCACAGAGAAAGAAGGTAAAAGAATGGCCTCCTCAAGAACATACTGCAAATTTGAACAAATCAGAAATGGAAATAACCTCATAGAACTTGTGGTTGGGCAAAGAGCACTTCTGTGCCTTAGAGCCCCTCACTGGCTGGGCACCTCTGTGCAAAGACCAAACCACACAATTAGGTGGAGACTCTGGGTAGAAAGCTACAGGAGCAGATGCTGTTGGTATCCTGGCTATGCCCCCTTGACATTGACTGTTCCTGTATGCAAGGATGCTGTCTTACTGGAAGCACCACCAACCCTCTGCTGAGGGTTCCTTCCAATTGTGTAGTCAGCTGTGAGCATAAGGAAAGCAGGCCTGAAGAAGTCAATGACTCTGCAAGCAGTCCCATAGCCAAGGACAAATGAGAGATGTTGGATAAATCCTAGTTTCCTCATGCTCAGAGGAAACACTTCTCATAGTCTCCCATAGAACCCCAATTACCTACAGCAGAAATCTGATAATTAAACACCGTATTTTGACTTCCTTTCCCTGTCTCATTTCCCCACAATCAATACTCGTGCTTCCCTGGGATCACCTCTCAAATAAACTACTTGCACTCAAATCTTTGTTTCAGGGTCTGTTTTTAGGGGAGTCTGACCAACACAGTTGCCAAAAAGAAGCTTACTATACTTCGTAAGGCTGGAGGACTATGTGGTTTAGCCAATATTTGAGAAAGATAAGAGAATTTTTCATTAATTAGTCAATTGATTAGTATTTTATAAAGATTAGAATCATATAACTTTTATCTGCCACAGACTATAAACGACTCACATTTCATAGGTAGCATGTGGGGACTGCACATAGAGTACAGCCTCCTTCAGATACTCATGCTCTATGGAATAATTTTTATATGGCTATCCATCTTGACTATTTTTAAAGGTGTAATTAGATCTTGATCAACAGAGAAATGTATCCCAGTGATACATTTCCTCATTATAATGTATCAGAAGGGGAGTAAGCTTTTACAAAACAGTGTAAAAAGCTGGATAAAGATAAGCAAAAACCACAAAGAAAACAAGTGATGTCGCTGGCAATATTAGGGCAGAAAAATAGGCAAGCCAGAATAGAGTTATTTTAATAGAAGTAGAAGAGAGGGCTTGGCCTATTGTCAGGCTTGAAAAGGCAAAAGGAAAGGCCCAGAGTGGAGGAGTTGATGCCAGGCGACTCATCTCAAGACACTTCATGTTCCATGGAATCTGGTGAGGAAGGCATGGTGCCTCTAGGATCAGCAGTCTTGGAGTGTTTAAGCCCACAGTAATGGGAAGCTGTGTGGGATGAGGTTGCGTTTCCTCCCCCACACTACCACCAAGTACTAAATCAAATAACCTTTAAAATCGGTTAAAGAAAGCTTGGTGTGATTTGAGAAGGAGCTTTTTAATACCCGAATTATTCCTTTAACCAGTTGGTTGATGCCTGAAATGCCTGTATTTAGGGAAACTGTTTTTATTATACAATTTGAAATAAAATGCAAACCCCTGGTTAAAGAAACAGGCCAAATGAATCTCAGCACAAAAGCAGTCAATGAGGTATGCTTTCAATGTTTTTTGTATGTTTTCAGTAGTGCTTAATAAATAATATTTTTTAAAAAAGAGTCATTGTCAATGAAAAGGCGTGCATATCAGAATCCTTTTTAGAAGCTAATTAACTTGTCTTTATATACTTCAACTCCAAATATTTCTCTTCATGCTAACTCATTTTCTTAAATCCACTCTTGCCATTTCCTCTTGCCCAAGCCCCATTCTCCAAAGCAAACAGGAAAAGCTTTAAATCTGCAAATCAAATTATGCACTATCTTTGCTCAAAACCCTTCAATGGCATTCTACTACACTTTACATGAAACCAAAATTGCAAACATGGTCACAAAGCCTTACTGGAGCTGGCCCTAACTTGCTCTTAAGAATGTTTTTGTGCCACTTTTTCCCTTTCTCCCTATACTCTACTGTTTTGACCTTTTTTTTACTTCCTTAAAATTAGTTTCACCTTTTCCATCATAGGTCATTATCTGTAATATTCCTTTTGTATGAGGTCCTCTTCTTTCCCTTGCACTACTCCCTTCTGCCTTGCCCACCCTTCCTCATCCCTCAGGTCCTGGAGTAGCAGACTTCATTGCCACCAGTCTAGGCTAAGTCCCCATGTAGGACACTCACAGGGCCCTATACCTCTTCATAACATTTAATGCACTTGAGATGACCATTCTGTTTCTGTCTTCTTGTTACATTATAAGATCCATGAGGGTAAGGACCATGTCTGTCCTGCTTATTACTGTTTTCTTTAAGCCCAGCATAGTGCCTGGCATGTACCAGATTTTTAATAAATATATTTTGAATGAACAAATGAGGAGGGACTTGATCCAAGGTCTTCTGGTCCCAAATTCCATATTCTTTATGCCACATCTCCCAGAACACATGGAATTGAACAACTGAACTAATAGTGAAAATGACATAAATAAATGAATAAAGATGAAGAGATGGTTAGAAATCAAACTTTGAAGACAAAATTTTGACAAGAGTTCTACCTATTTATTTTTAATTTAGTCAAAAGATATAGAAGTTTTGAATGAAGCATTTTATCATGCAGTTGTTTTATCTACTACATGGGTATATTAAACAACATGGAATAAAATTAGTTGGGATTAAGTGAGATGCAGTTTGCTTTTTTTTAAATTTGTATTTTGTTGTCTTCCCCCCTCATTATACATAAGTATACATTCTAGTGTCTAATTTTGTATTCATAATTTTGTTTCTTCATTTTCTTAAAGAGGGCTTTCCACAAAATTCAGACCCTGTAAAACCTAAATCTGTCTCTGGTAAGTAAAATAATCTCCTCCATATCATGATGTCCAGACTTGGAGCAAGGGAACTATGGAGCCAGTCCACTAATAAATATGGTAATACTCATTTTAAAATTTCTTTATATTTTATCCTTAAAGAAAACTTAAGTGGTTGATTAGCAAACTTGTACTACTTCATCCTAAATTAAATTGGTAAGAAAACAATATGTTTAGTTTCTACTATTCAGAAACTGCGACCTAGGGAAAGATTGGTATGAAAAAAAATCCCTTTCCCTTTCTCAGTGTATATAGTACAACTCTTTGTTACATTTAAACTATATCCATGGATATCAGTCTGCTTTGGAATCCTCTGCTAGCATTAAAGATGGAAATAAAACCATTAATTTGGGCCAAAAATACAATACAATACAATGCAATACAATACAATAATGGTCCTCCAAAGATGTTCATGTCCTAATGTTTACAACCTATGAACATGTTATGCTATGTTACATGGCAATGGGGAATTGTGCTGGCAGATGGAATTAAGCTTGCCAAACAGTTAAAGTTATCCTGGATTATCTGAGTGAAGGCAGTATAATCACAAGAGTCTTTGTAAGAGGAAGAGGGAGGCAGAAGTGATGTGAGAAAGACTTCATTAGCCCTTGCTGGCTTTGATGATAAAAGAAGTCAAGGAATGTGGGCAGCCACTAGAGGCTAGGAAGGCAAGAAAATAAGTTCTCTCTTAGAGCCTCCAGAAGTAATAATTTGGTGCAAAAGCAATTGTGGTATTTATCATTGCTCTTAATTAATTAAGGGTGATAATTGCAAAAAACACACTTACTTTTGCACCAAGCTCATAACACAGCCTTGACTGTGTTATTGAAATACTTTGAAAATACTTGAAATACTTGAAAATACTTTGACCCATTTTAGACTTCTGACCTCTGGAATAAGATATAAAATTTGTGATTTTTGTTAATTTATTATAGCAGCAATAAGAAAGTAATAGCAGCCGGGTGCAGTGGCTCACACCTGTAATCCCAGCATTTTGGGAGGCCGAGGCGGGCGGATCACTTGAAGTCAGGAGTTCGAGACCAGCCTGGCCAACATGGTGAAACCCCGTCTCTACTAAAAATACAAAAAATAGCAGGGCGTGGCGGCACGTGCCTGTAATCCCAGCTACTTGGGAGGCTGAGGCAGGAGTATTGCTTGAACTGGAGATGGAGGTTGCAGTGACCTGAGTCGTGCCACTGTACTCCAGCCTGGGCAACAGAGTGAGACTCTGTCTCAAAAAAAAAAAAAAAGAAAGAAAGAAAGAAAGAAAGAAAGACCCAGTTCCTACAGAAGATTACTCAAAAAGTTATCACTTTACAAAAGGAACCTCCCTAAATTTCTCTTTTATTTATAAGAAGATCTCATGATCCAAATCCTGAGAATAATATGAAGGTTTCCAAATAACTTTAAAAAAAAAAAAAAACCTACCACTAAAACAGAGGATTTCTAAGGCTAGGAAACATATCCACTATACCCATTATTATGTTCTCACCTATGGAAAATAGAGTTGTTTGTAATTAGAACACATTTAGTCAAATATTTATTAAGTATTAAAGAACTATGCACAAAAAATAAAACGCTGTCTTTTTTCCTATCTCGTTTAGATAGCTGGACTGTATCCACGGTTTTATATATACAGTAAAAAAAATACAGTATACATATATACAGTATAGAATATATTAAATATATAAATATAGTATGCATATACACACATATACATGTAGATATGTATTTCCCTTTTATTAAGACTCTTTGCAAATCTAGATTTAAATCCAAATGCTAGCACTGATATGACTTTTGGTAAGTTATTTAAGTTTCTTTTTAAGTAAAGTGGAAATTGCTCAGTTTGCTGGGAGGAATGGAAATGATAGATTTATCCATTGAATAACAGTGTACTGTAGACCCTTTGGCATTTTCTCACAAATACAGATTCCAAGTATTAACATTTCCATATATGTTTGAAAGCAGATGCTAACAGAAAGACTATTGTACAGAAAGACACAGTGCTCTGGTCAGAAGGTATGTGATAAATAGAACAGATTAATCTTATGAAAATAGAAACTTGTAATTAGCATTAACTATGATTATTCAGAGGGTGTTTATAGTCTATTATTTGATACAAATCAAAATACTACAAAAGCTAGATGCTACTTCCTGCTTTTCAAGGTATGGTGAGGAAGGGATGAAATGTAGGAGTCACTCAGTGAGTAAGCAGAAACTAGTCTCTGCTTGGCAGTTTGAGATGGCTATAAAATTTGAATTTAGAGGATGAACAAAACTCTGACTTGTAAATTTTTCTGTTTTAGCCCAATCACTCCAATTAAGGCAAATAGACTTATCTGATAAATTTTATACAACTTGTGTTAGAAATCTATGAAAACTATTGCATATTAAGTCTCTATGTTAAGGTCTCTGTAGTTAAAAGAGTACACGATGCTGTCAGAAAGTTGGGTAAAACAAGTATTTTATATGGTGGGTTGTTGTCATGATTTTGGACAATAATTCTTTAGATATCTGCTCATGGGAAGAAATCACTTTAAAACATAATAACGTATTTTGAAACTCAACCTTGGGATGCACTTTGTGATTTATGCGTTGTGTTATTTCTCTCACACGACCCTTGAAGGGAAATTTTCAACTGGAAAGGAACCCTTGCTACTTTACACATTTAGTTAAAAGAAATTCACATCAAAATAGAGTAGTCAATTAATTTTCTTGTACTAGGGAGGTTTTGATGACTCTATGGGTGCTATATGTTAATTTAATGAGCTTTGCTATTTATATTATAGTGTGAAATGCTCAATATTAAGGCAGGTCATTGAAGACGTGCCTAACTGGATTTGTGATATTTGGAAAGGTCAGTGTCTGGATTAAAGAAAAAAAAAAAAAAAAGCAAATTGCTTGTAGGGAAACAGCCTGATGCATGGCAAGAGTGATTCTATCTTGAAGTGAAGCCACCCTAATAACCGATGTTTGACCCCCACATGTAAAGGTGTTCTCAGTAACATCTTGTTAAACAATGCCTGCAGCATAATCATAAAGATGTTTATCTAATCTTCCCAGTGGTCATTTGGTAAGAAAGTCTAAAGACGTGACCAGCACATTAAAAGCTTGCTATATAAAGAATTCTTTCTGGAGGTTGGTGCAAGGATCCACCATCTTGCAGCCACCTGAGACATCACTTCTGTTTGTAAGTCCCTAGTTAATAATTCTTTCTGATAAACTGTATTTGTTAGCCTCTTTCTTCGGCCTCTCAGCTCTGTTGGCCTTTGGTGGTAGGTTTAAATATACTTGCTCACCACAGAACATTGCTTTCTAATGATGTAAGTTAAAAGTGAAGATGAAGCCTAGAGAACACAATAAATAGGAGATTAAAGAATGACCCTTAGGTGGCCTCTTTGAGGTTTAAGATGTCTCATCTGATCTGATATTTATGGCTAAGGCTCTGTTATGCCCCTTGAGGGCAGTCAGTGTATTATCTGAAGACCTACCTATGGACTTAGGTAGCACCTAGGTAGTTAGCTGGAGCCTGATGTGTCAGATCACTGCACCACTAAACTTCCCACATCTATTGTTTCCCTCTTTCTCTCCTGTAACAATGCAAAACGTGTCTTTCCTCTTGCTGGATGTGATCCCTCCTGCCTTCAATCAATAGACAAGGCTCTATTGATTAATTCTCTCATCTTTTTATCTTAAAATCTTCCTTTCAATAGAATATAAGTATTTCAAAACCCATGCTCTTCCTTGACAAACTTAATTGCCTCCCCTTCTTTGTTCACATCTCAGAGAACAATTTTTAAACAAATGTCTTCTTTCTCTGTCCCCACGTAATCTCTGGAAAGTATAATATTTTGCAAACACAAATTCTCTTGAATTTATCAAAGCAGTCTTTGCTAACCAGTAATTCTGGAATCTCAGCAGCCACTTCAAAATATTTGTTCCAGTTCTCATACAAATGAGAACTTTACTTTGTATTAGAAAAATACTCACTAAAAAAAAGAGAAAAGTACTCACTAAAAAAAAGAGAAAAATACTCATTGAAATGTTTCAGAAATAATGATCCTAAAAACAGAATTGTAAAGATTTCTCTGTCACTTTCATTATCTACCTTGACTCTTGGCCATAGTCTTTAATTATATTTTGTTGGATTATATTTTACAGTACCTATGCTTCTAATCTATCAGCACCTTTTTTTTCTTTCTGTTCTTTACTCACTTCTATGAGCAGCAAAAGGGAAAAAATAATTTCATATATAAATCCAGTAATCGTTTTGGGACTCTACTCTGCTGTACAGACAAGGTGGTGATACTGTTTAAAATGAACTGTTTCCTAACAGGCACCAGCTGTGTTTGAAATCAATGTATAATGTGTGAAAGTTATAATTGCATAAAATGAAATGTAAAGATGTTGAGCATCACTCAGAAACTGCTATTTTTTGATGTCTCAATCTCTATGAATAACCAGACCTAATATATGTTTATTTTTAGAAAAAATTAAAAAGTTAGGTGATACTTTTAGCATTGTCAATTACCAATAACGCAAATTTCAGAAAATTTCAGAGTGGAATTATGACTGAGATACGCTTATGAGCAAGTTTGGTTCCAAGCTTACAGAAGTGCTAAATGTTGAATATCATATATACGTAAAAATCAAGTAAAGAAGGATTTGATTAAAGTCACTGTTGTGAAAAACAAGTTACAGAACCATAGACTGTAAAGCTTGGAAGTATTAGAGACCCTGTAGAATCCAATCCCATGATCCTGCTGCAAAGAAAACTGGCTGAAAAGGTGAAAAGAAAATTGCCAAAGTCATACAGCTAGCCTCTGGCAGAGAGGCCCCTGAAATCCAGGTCTGTTCACCCTCAGTATGGTACATATTCTAATACAAGTAAACATAAATACAGAACAATCCCCTAAGTCTATTGGTTATACCTTAGAATATTCTACCCATAAAATACTCCTATCCCAGGACGAGAGGCTGGTGCAGTTCATGTATGTGCACCACTCAGCAGCAGAACTGATCCTTCATCTGAGTAAAGAGATGGGTGATTGCAGGATGCCCTTGGGCTGCTATGAGAACATTTCAGCCCAAAGTGCTGGTCCCACTCACCCTCCAACTGAACCTGGTTGAGAATTAAACATCAAAGCAACCCCAAACCTGCAAGGTTAATGGGAAATCTTTTCTATAGAGACTCCATGGAAAAGAATCTTTATTCTTTGGCCCACAGGCTAAACTGAACTCAATACAAATTACCGAATAGCTTAGACAAATTTTGGTGCCAGGTAAAAAGAAGTTTGATATCTGTGGTATTTAGCTGTGCTTTATCCTGTAGTCACAGATCCTACAGCTGCAATAAAAAATCTTTGCTGTTCACCCACAGATATGTATGTCTGGCTTTAAAATTTTAAATTATATTCATAGGAGGAATTAAGCAGTGTTTCAGAGGCTATTTGAAGCTCAAAGATAAATGTAGAATTTAGAGAAGAATGCTCTTTTATACTAAAAAATTTTGGAAAATTTTTTATAGTAAACATTAGTATATGATAAGCAGAAGGCTAAAGTCTCATTTTATTTTATTTTATTTATTATTATTATTATTTTTTGAGACGGAGTTTTGCTCGTCACCCAGGCTGGAGTATAGTGGCGCGATCTTGGCTCACTGCAACCTCTGCCTCTGGGGTTCAAGCGATTCTCCTGCCTCAGCCTCCTGAGTAGCTGGGATTACAGGTACCCGCCACCACACCCGGCTAATTTTTTGTATTTTTAGTAGAGATGTTAAAAATCTGTTAGCCAGACTGGTCTCGAACTCCTGACCTCAGGTGATCCACCTGCCTCGGACTCCCAAAGTGCAGGTATTACAGGTGTAAGCCACCGTGCCTGGCCACATCTCACGATTTTTTAGATAAAATTGAAGACTTAAAAGAATATTCCTCTTTTAGCTGCTGTTTGAGGCTATGCCCTGTCTTTCTGGAGATATGCACTACTTTCCTTTGCCATTAGAGGCCTTTCAGTGGAAGAGTTTAAGAAACACAGAACATCATTTTTTTTTTTTTAAACTTACCTTGGCAGTACATTTCCAAATTCCAAAAAGCAAGCCATAGAATTTCAAGTCTTCTTGAAGCTTAGTGATTTGGAGTTAAAGTAGTTTTTAGTTCATACATTCCAAAGATAGGAAATAATTATGTTCTAAAGATACCGTTAAGGTCAGTTGTCAGCACAAAGTGGACATAATTTAGAGATTGTTGTGTCAACTGACTGGATATATAATGTTAACTTGTGTTTGGGGTATCACAGGAAAGCTTAATACAATAGACTGGAATCACCTTCCAGATTATGTGGAAGAATTACGTCAATGATGATATACAATATTCTTTGTACTTTTTGAGATGTCTAAGCCAAATAAGTATCTAGAACGCAACAACAGAATCTTCTGAGAATCAACAGTGGGAGTCGTTATGTGTAATCACAGAAATGTCAAAAGTGTATTTTATCAGCAAATCTGATTATTATGCTCATTGTGATATTTTTGTTATTGTTGGGGGAGGAAGGAAAGATGGTTATAAATGACGGGTATAGAATTAGACATGTCAGAAGACTTCATAGAGAGCTCAATGATTCATTTAACCAAGCAATAAACCACTGGGAAACTAGATGGGAGACATGTATGTTTATTAAAATATCATGCAGAATAGGAGGTGGAAATATCCAACATCTCGAACTGGCAGTCTCTAACCTGATAACATAACTGCTGCACAATATTTCAGTGTAAAAAATCAGCTGCTTGTTATAAAGGCGTTTTCACCCGTCTTTATGCATACAAAAGAGGAATAATAACACAATTAGCCTTTTGGATATAAAGAAAAAAGGAACAATCAAGGAACAATAATTTTAATAATTTAAGAATCTTTACAACCCCAAATATATTGTAATGCTATTATTTTCCAGGTTATTTTTGCTCTAACAACAGTATGTAAATACATATATTTTCTTGTTTTGAGAAGTTAAGATTTAGTTTTAATACAAGTAAATCCTCTAAATAAACTATTTTTTAAAGGGTATGATAAATTGTAATACTTACAGGGATTTTTATGTAAGTACTGAAAGATGAAGTTTAGAGACAATGTAAAATCAACTATGGATTGACCAGAAGATAGTTGTATGTCCCTTTAACCCATATTTTCATTTTGTCAAAAATTATTAAGTGACACAACTGTTGTTTAAAAACAGAAAATAAAACTTTAGTTAAGTATACAAAATGAAAGTATTCATTCTCCTTTCTAAGATATTGTCTACCTTATTGGTTGATAGCATTTTTGGTGCACTATTACAACACATAATAGTTCTCCCCACACCGATTTGGTTATATAGGTCTGTGAACATTCCTCACGTTTAATATTGAAACATGCCACTGAGCACAAAAAAAGAATTAAAAAAGTAAAATCTAACATTGGCAGTCGGGTTTTATGTATAAAGTAGCAACAGGGCAGACCTCAGGTGATGTTTAGACTTACTTCTTGGCCTAGACTTATGTTAACAAGCCCCCAAAAGGTCTAAAGCACTAAAGAGGTTTTCCAACTACACTTAGATGTGGGTAGATGTTCTATGGGTTTACAAATGCAAAGTGAATAAAACTGAATATATCCATCAAAATCTTTATATTCTACATAGCAAAAGAGTACTAGGAAAAATCAGAAATAAATCAAGTCTCCTATAGTTAATCAACAGCAACTCTCTCACTTAAAAAGTAACACTGAGCATAGCATACAGAGCATCTAAGAAACAAAATGTATGCAATTCCAAATTTTACATATTACACATTTTACTTTTGTTAAAGATGTGCTGTGTAATCATGACAATTATTTTAACTACAGCAAATACATGAGTAGGTTAAAAATTGGTATCTGATATATCCCATAAATATATATACCTTTTATATACATACAAAAATTAAAAAAAATTTAGCTTAGTGTTAGAAGTAAATTTAATAAAATAGAGTTCTGGCTTAAGAGCTAGAATTTTCCATAGTGAGAAAACTGTCCCCATGGAGTAGCTAAGAAGACAGAATATGTAGGCACAAAGCCTGGGTTTTATTTATTTGTTTGTTTATTTATTTATTGAGACGGAGTCTCACTCTGTTGCCCAGGCTGGAGTGGAGTGGCATGATCTCAGTTCACTGCAACTTCTGCCTCCCAGGTTCAAGTGATCCTCCTGCCTCAGTCTCCCTAGTAGCTGGGACTGCAGGCACGTGCCACCATGCCCGGCTAATTTTTGTATTTTCAGTAGAGATGGGGTTTTGCCATGTTGGCCAGGATGGTCTCTAACTCCTCACCTCAGGTGATTCGCCCTCCTCGGCCTCCCAAATTGCTGGGATTACAGGCGTGAGCCACCGTGCCCGGCCAAAGCCTGGGTTTTAATACTAGCTCTGCCAACCCCCAGTTACTTAATCTTTATACCTTAATTTCCTTACTGTATACAAGAAAAATGTTAGCAGAACCTATTCCATTGGCCTGTTTTAAAGATTAAATAGTGTTGATAAAACAACCTGGAAGAGTAAATGATATATAAATGTACATGCCTGTTATTTGTAGACATAAACAAGCCAGGAGTAGTAACTGAGTATCAGAGGTGAGAGAGAAGAGAGAGAAAAAGAGCAAAATAATGTGTGCTTTGTGACATGACCACTTCCCAATCACCTTCCCTCCAATCCCCCCATGACTAACAGTTTCTTCATCAAAGTCTATTAAACTCATAAAGCCTGGACATGAACAAAGGTTTTTGTTCCGTTTTGTTTTATAAAGCAAGGAAATGGCTAAGCTTTATGTAGTCTATGTTGTATTGAACAGGGGAACTTGGACTCTAAGAGTCAAAAGAGGCCAGGAAATTTTAAAACTGACGAATGAATAGAAATTGTGTGCTCAGTTTTGGATTCTGACAGGCTTTGAAACTCAGATAAAGGGGCGCTCAAATTACATTGTCAGTGCACAAATTTTACAGTAACATAAGAAAGCACCAGTATTTTCAGACTCTACTTTAGAACAGAATTTAAACACAGCCGGGCCTGATGGCTCATGCCTGTAATCCCAGCACTTTGGGAGACTGAGGCTGGTGGATCACCCGAGGTCAGGAGTTCGAGACCAGCCCGACCAACATGGTGAAACCCCATCTCTACTACAAATAAAAAAACTAGCTGGGCGTGGTGGTGGGTGCCTGTAATCCCAGCTACTCAGGAGGCAGGAGAATCACTTGAACCCGAGCGGCGGATGTTGCAGTGAGCCGAGATCTCGCCATTGCACTCCAGCCTGGGCAACAAGATTGAAACTCCATCTCAAAAAAAAAAAAAAAAAAAAAAAGAATGTAAACTCTCAAACGACTTAATTATTTATAATGAAAGCCTTTTCAAGTTGTGTGTGTGACAGTCAGTTAGTGGTTTCTCCCCTTTCCAGGTACAGAATTCATAGTAAGTGGTTGCTAAGTCAGGGATTGTATTTCTTGGCTCCCATCCCTAGCATCTAGGCTTGGCCATGTGATTAACTGTCATTAATAGAGCATTAATAGGAATGATGTGTGATGCTTCTACAACAAGGCTTTTAGGAGTCAGATATATGTTCTCCATTTCCCTTTTATACTTTTGCGATATGGATTCGAGTGACAAAAATGCATAACATGTAAAGAACCTGGGCACCTGAACCACTGCACAGAGGAGAGTTGACTGCCTGCCACGAGCATCTGCCTCAAATTATTAAATTAACAATAAATAGAATTTTACTAAATGTGAGCCTTTATACTTTTAGGGTAAATTTTTATAAAAACTAGAATTATGTTAGCTAATATATCAAATTACTTGAGGATGATATAATAGTATGATGGCTAAGAATAAATTCTACCACACAAATACTGTGCCTACCAGTTATTAGCTATGTGATCCTGGGCAAATTAATCTTTCTGAGTTTTAGTTTCCTTATCTAAATAAAATGATGATAATAATGGTACCTGTTTTAAAGTGCTAGAATTGTGCCAGTATGACTCATTGTATGTACCTGATAAACCCAGTCTTTATTAATATCTACAATTAGGCTATCCCTGTGGATGAGTAAATTAGCTAAATAAGCAGAACAAATGAATCCAGTTTTCTTGTAAGTATACAGAAGCATTCTGAACAGTTTAAGATAGTCTACCAAGAAGCTGGCATGGTTGTACAGTAAAATGGTTGCAGAGTCAGAAGGTTCACTGACAGTACCACCTCCTCGGCCAACTTCAATGACATGCCCATTTAGAGCACAGACTCTGTAGCCCAACTGCTGGATTCAAATTCCAGCTCTGCCCTTACTATGTGAACTCAGGCATGTTACATACCTCTCTGTGTTTCAGTTTCCTCATAAGTAAATGGGACTAATAAAGTGAGGCATATCACTGAAGATGAAAAATAGTGGTGTGCTTCAGCTTAGTCTTAGGGTATACAGTTATACAGATATACATGTTATAATTTTCTCCTTGTAAAAAAATGAAGTCCAAATTAAATATTTATCTGGTTATAAATGACAAAATGCTCACCATCGACACTGAAGATTCTGGATATTTACAGGCAATTATACATTTAACTAGTATGTAATAGCACTTTAAACATACTGAAGCCATGTGCTATAGTGGTTAAGGACTGAGGCTATAGGCACAGACTAAAATTCTAATTATTTCTTTGCCACTTACTAGCTGTGTGACAATGGTTAAGTGACTTAACTTCTCTCAGCTTCTGTGTTTTCCTTGAAGAATCCAGCCAATTGTCAGAGTCCTGTATCACAGTCTCTTGTATCAATGTCATAGGGTTGCTGACAGGGTTAAATGTGACAATACACATTATAAGCCTTACAAAGGACCAGTTACATAATATGGGCTGAACAACTCTTAGCCATTCTTATTAGTAATTATTAGCCACTTGATCAATATCTGTGGAATGAATGAAATAAATGTTTGACATCACCTAAACATGACTGTCAGTGATGAGTGAAAATAAAAACAGTAGCCATTTAAGGTCAGTGGAAAATGATTGCTGGTTTCAGGCAGTGCTGACCTAAAAATTTAATGGTGGGAACAAAGGTGAAGCTTAAAACAGAACTAATGGCATTTTTTTTTTTTACATCTTGGGGAGGTGAGTAGGATACAACTAAGAATAAATAAGATAAATGCAATATGATATGTTACTAAAAACAAATTCTCTAAAAAATTACATTTCATATACCATGTATATAAATATGAAATATTTATGCTCCTTTAAAATTGTATTTAATTCTCACAATTATTTTTTAGATGAGAAGAAAGTGAATTATTAAGAATATATTAAAATTTACGGAAACTTTGAGGAATAAAAAGCAGATATTTATATTTTACCTTAAAAGTCACTTTCTTCCAGAAGCCTTCCTTAGTTAATGCATTCCTAATCTTTCCCAATCTGATCAGCCTTTTATTTTAAAAGCTTTCAATAATTTTGCACTCTGAGCTGGTGAGCATGAAAGGGCTTTGTAAAAGCTAAAGTTCTATAAAGAAAGAATCTCTCTTTGCCTGTTGATATACTACTTAGTAAATGAGCTTGTAAATAACTCCAGGGCAAGATAAATGCTTTTACTTCTTATGTACCATAAAGAGTGCTCAGTGCCAAGTTCTAAAGGGCATAGGCTATTTTCAAACGCTTCAGCCAAAGGGTATGCAATGGGTGACAACTATGAAAATATAAAAGCAGAACAAAAGAATAGACAACTGGCATTACTTTAAATAATGTCACCAAGCCATTTACAGAGGAAAAAGCTGCCTGCTGTATTGTGCTATCTGGGCCAGTGAATCTAGGACATGCTGAATATGAAAAGAAAAGCACAGGCAGAGGCCTCTAGAAGACATGCTGTTGCCTCCAGTGCCATCAGCAGAAAGGAGCCAACAGAGCTCACTTATTACAGAGCCACTTTGATTTAGGCACCAAGGGACTCATCATTGAAGCCACAAACCTCTTAGAAATTAAAGTCAATACTTGCGATTGCACTGAGAGCAAATTCAAGCAGCTCTGGAAAAAATATGCTTTATTATCATGGTCAACACATTTACTGCAACATCAAAATATCTGAATTTAGTCTTTTTTCCTTCATTTTTTCTGTGTACAAAAGTTAGATTTTTAAAATTAATTATGTGATTTATTAAATATTTTTCCCACAAAAATATACTTTTCAAACTGTGCTTTGAAAGAGAATAAACAATGATCCATGAGAAGACAGAATTATTAAGCATTATAGAAAGCCAAAGAACTGAATTGAGAGTAAATTTTTACTTCAAAGGTAAATTTTTCCTACTATTTTCCTTGCTATTCACAACAATCTTCTCAATAAGTCTCCAATACCTGTGACAATTAGTATGTTTTCTTCTTTGATTAGCTGAAGATCACAGAATCCTACACTAGTTATAAATCTCCATAAATTTTATGTAATACTTTCTTTAAATGACTCTTCTGTTTTTTTTCCTTTTTAAAAACAATTGAATAATAGGTTGAGTGTATTTCCTAAGGTAGAAACTATAAACAGGAACTAGCATTTGCAGCAGCAGGTTAAATTACCTAAGATGATTAACTTTGTTTTGGCTTTATTTTTCCTGTGGGTTTCTAATCAACCCTTTCTGGTAAGTTTCTAATCAATATCCTTTCCTTTAAAGAATCCTTCCTCATTAGAGCATTTACATCCATTTTCAGCTTCCATAATGCAGGTAGACAGGTCAAATATTCATTCTTACAATTTCAAATTCAGAGTGATAAAAATATTAATATATATGTTAATTAATTTTTTATATTTCCCAACTAATATACTTTTACATCATTACATCACTAGATATAGCAGTGTTTCAGTGCAACTATATGCCTATTTATAAATGTAACTTTACTTATTACAAATAAGTTTTAATCTTTTTCAGTTGAAACTTTCCTAAGTGTAGTATAATTATTTACTATTTGATTACTTGTCAGAATCTTCATAGTTTCAAATTAAGAGAAAAATAAGTATGGTATTTCCATTTACAAAAACATCCTATGGCACTGACTTTGAATCTGGAATACAGAATGTTTTTTACCTCCTTGTAGACCTAGAACATAAAGTCTGTTAAGCGTCACTAAAACTATGACTAATCATTGTGTGTACCACATTTTTCGGTTGTAAGAAAATAATCTTTACAGTATAAATGATTTTGTAATGACTATCACAATGTACTGCCTCAATATCAGAGGTTTGTTTCCCAAGTAAGAATTCACTAGCTTACTTGAAAAGCAGTTACAGTAGATCCTTTATTCACAAATCTCCTCTGGCCCTATGCCCAACAAAAGAAAGATTCCCAAAAAATCTGGGCATTTTTGCTTAAATACTTAAGTATTTTCATAAGGTTAATAAACCTTTTATAAATGATATGAAAAGATGTTATAAATTAATATCTTTATCAATCATCTATTATTTCTCATAAATGTACACATTTATCTTTCAATAATTTTCTAATAAAATATTACTTTATTTTACATTTACTGTAATGGTAAAGTAGTTAAATCAGCACCAATTCTGGAGGTTCCACAAAGGGGAGAGGGCAGTAAAGGGAGTGAGTGCTGAAAAAATGTACCTATCGGGTACAGTGTTTACTATTTGGGTGATGAGTATACTAGAAGCCCAAACCTCACCATTATGCAATTTATCCATGTAACAAACCTGCAAATGTACCCTCTGAATCTATTAAAAAATCAAAATCTTAAAATGATAATTATTTATTCTTGCTTATAAAAGAGTTAATATTTAAAAGCAATAAGGTAGAATTAACTGGTTAAATCTATCGAGAGCAATGTTCAGGTGCTTTTGAAGTGATATATAAGCAAAGAAGAGAAAGAAAGGAAAAGGGAGGTTGCAAAGTAATAGACAAATCACTTCTACAGTCGTCCGACAGTAAACGTTGGGGATTGACTCCAGGAGGACCACCATGTATACCAAAATCAAAGCTATCCCTCCGCATATGCAGGTTTCTATAATATTTCCCATGAATACTTATTTTGGATTTGCATTTGTTTGACAAGAAAATTTGTGTATAAGCGGGCCTGCGAACCTCAAACTGCATTGTTTAAGAGTCAACTGTACTTGTTACAACTTAAAAAAGATGTTTTTATTTCCTAGGAATAACAAACCAAACATAGAAGAAAAATTTACCCACTAAGAAGAGCTTGCTTGTCACAATGTTAAATGAAATATTATACCATGATTTGATCAATTAATTACCATTTGAGCATTATGTTTTGACTGAGCAAACATCATATTCACCTAACAGATGTTTATCAAGATTCTTCTGCATTAAATGCACTGTTGTGAAAGACCAGGAAAAACCTGTTGCATGGTCATTACCCTTGATTTACTTCGGAGTTCATCTTGTGACATGAATTCTACAGATGTAAACAGCACCACATGAGAACTCCCTAAAAGTCTTATAGGACTTAAGAAAATTACTTTTGGTCCTGGTAGGAAGTTGATATTTGGGTAGGGCTTGAATGAAGAGAAAGATTTTGACAGACAAACTGACAGATTAAGAATTTTCTGGGTAGAGCACCTGTAGAGAGGTACAAAGAAAGAAGCTTTAAGTTGTGTTCTGTGAACCCCAGGAAGATAGGTCTGATGCATAGAAAGAAATGAAGTTACACATTTGAGAGATGGAACATAAATAAGAATCATTTGCTCATGTCAAATAAAAGTGGACATTTTTTACTACTATTTTTCTGTTACATACATCACATTGGTTTCACATGTGCACAATACCTGTGGCCTACACCGTAAGTTAAATTATTAAAATAAGTTCATATCTATAAACTTTCTGTGATCTACTAAGAACAGTTTGGGGAAATCGAATAGAGAATTCAGATTGCAGTGAGGGGGACTGAGTGGCCTCAGAAAGAAAGGGAATATAGAAAACTCTTCCAAAAGTTTCTTTCATTCCAGAAAACTTTTCTATATGTGGTACAGGCTTTGTGCTACACACTGGGATACAATTACTGAAATCACAGACTTGGTCCTTGAGTCCCCAACTGGGAAAATTAGGGTTGAGTGACGTGCTTTTACTACTTTATGTAAACAGCTGAGCCAGGTATCAATTTTAGGGCAAAGTTGAAGATATAAAGAGTCTTATCTATGGGGGCATAAGTCTTCATTCTGAGAATCACTGTGTCTAACAGGAGATACCAATAGACGTATGGTATAAATGTAAACATGACAGGTATACGGAAAAAAAATTAAGTCATGGAAGTAGGGTAAATTAACTTCTGACTCTGAGAAGCAGAGAACAATGATAGAAATGATTATTGTTTACTAATACCTTCTTCTGCATTGCAGGCACTAAGTTGTTGGCCTACAGCAGACCTTAAGGAATGTTATCCTTAAAGGAGTAGACAGTAAATATTTATAACTTTGTGAATTAAGCGGTCTCTGACTTTGTAGCACGCAAGTAGCCATAGACAACATGTAAATGAATGAAGATGACTGTATTTCAATAAAACTATGTTTATGAACATAAAAATTTGATTTCTCAGAATTTTCACATATCACAAAATATTATTCTCATTTTTATTTTTTTAAACCATTTAAAAAAACATAAAAATATTTATTCTCTCATGGGCCCTAAAAACCAGTCTCTAAGCCAGACTTTGGTGACCTCTAACCTAATAGAGTGAAGGCTGAGTAACAGAGCAGAAGGGAGGGAACTGGCAAAAAGAAAACTTGGATTTCTGTCTGGCAGATTATGCCTAATTTGGGATGAACATACTTCTGGGAGTTCATAAACATCTTTCATGTTTGTTTACACAGTGGCGTATGTGAACAAGTGCAATTTACTGAGGCTAGGACTAACAGATTTCACTAGATCCTCAAAAGTGGACTTGACTGGAGGAACTTTGAGAAATACTGACTTAGAAGAACTCAAGCGTTAGATCTTAAGATTCTATTCTTGTATTCTATTAACTACATGTAATGAACAGATAAAAATATTAGCTGGATTAATCTGCCTCTGACTGCCATTCACGAACGATGTCACTGAAACCTTTTCTTTATCTACTTACTCTTGTATTTGGTTCCCCAGAATTATTAAAACTTCTAATTATTATTACTGATCCCTTGTCAGGTACTTTGCTAAATTGTTTAAAACATTTATTTAATCTCCACAACAGTCTTCTGAGGTAGGTACCATTTATGGTTCCATATTATAGTTGTGAAAATGGAGGCTCAACAAGCACCTTTAACTTTTTGTTTTCTGCAGGAGTCTCTTCTAGATCCTCTTTACTTGTATTTTATACTTCTTTCCCAAGTAACTTCCTTGATTTCAATTGCCAGTTCTATGTTGTTGATCCTCAAATTGCCTAAAACACATTTCCTATGATGGTCCCAAGTTCAACATTGCCAGAATTGGCAAATGTGGTCCTTTCCCAGCAACCACCCTCTTAGTAAATGGCAACATCACGTATCCTTATCTCTAATATTCCTCTTCTCCCTATTGCCCAAATGGTCAGATACAAAAGACTGTTTATTCTAAGACATAATTCTAAGCTCCTTCCAGTTCCACCCTAGTACAAGCATCCCGTGATGGTGTACTAAGTGGTCTTAAATACACATTTTTTAAAGTGAAAAAAGGCAAGATTATAAAACAAAATTAAATATTATAAAGCTATGCTTGTTTAAAAAATCTATATCAAAAAGGTATCTCTCTGTGTGAACATACAGTTGGAAAGGAATTATAGTAAAGTGGTTAAGAACATAAGCTCTACTTCAACTTTTAAGAGTTGTGATACCTCAGACAAGTCATGGAACCTGTAAAATGCAAATAATAAGAGTATTTCATGGCTGTTTTTTGTGAATTGAAGGAATTAACACATGTAAAAAATTAAAACACTGGTTGGCATGTAGTAATTGCTCACTAAATCACAACTATTATTGCTAATGGTTTTATCAATATTAATAATACAAATGCATAGAAAGATTATCCAATAATAAACTATCATTTTCACACTGACTTTGCAATTAGTGGTGATACCACAGGAGTTTTATATATCTTCTTTTTGCCTTTCTGTACTTAAAATGTGAAAATCAATCAACAAAAATCTCTATTAAAAAAACTCTGAATTAAATAAGGATGTATTAAAATTGGTCATCTTAAAAATAATCAGACATATTTCTTGTTACGTCTTTAGCTGCCTGAAATGTTTTGTGACATCTATTTTGAAACTGATCTCATGCTTAACAATTATCTTAGTATAGTTAAAAATATCACCATGTGTAATTATTTTAGTGCTAAGTGTTGTGCTTTGGAGGCACTTAATAAATTTAGTTTCCTTTCCTCCTCCAAACCCTGAAATACAAATTAATTATAAAAATTAATTCCACTGAAATCAATAATTTTTTCTGCCAAGCCAACCTAAAAGTATATCTATATCTTAGCCAAACGTAAAATTTATATTTCAGAGCAAGGAAAAGAACAAACATAGACCAGCTGGAGTATGTTTGAAAATACTAATCCTTATTAGGGCATCTCTTCAGAAGATGAGTTACTTTAGCTGAATTGAATCTCTATTAACAGTAGTGAATTCCTAAGGCAGACAGCAACAGTAAATAAAAGAACCCATGCTTACATTCATTTGATGGTTTTGCCGACTTGAGAAACATTTCTGGCACCATGATTTTGTGTTCGGGAAACAAAGAACATGAAACATTACATTCTTCAGAATATTTTTCTTGTGCCATTAAATGAATCAAGCAAATGAGGCAATAAGGCACAAATAAGGAATTTAGATTTCAGCAATATTTTGATCCACAGTAGCTTTCAGTTTCTGAAGCTTTGGAAGGGCCTACATACTTTGTAAGAATTTTTGGCTTATATTGTTAATAATCAACAGAGCCAAGAAAACATTTCTTAGAATGTTCAAAGACACTAACTTAGCCTTCCTTCCCTGCAGCTATAACATTATTTTTCTAAGAGAAAAGGCAGAGAGTCTTCACAAAGCCATACCAGACTTAAAATACAGAGAATATTTTGGTAAACTGTATTGGTTAGAAGGAGAAAAATAAGTCCTAGGGCAAATGTCATCCATTTTCCCAAGGTAAATAAAGTAGGCTCTCCAGGAAGGTGCTCATTTGATTTATTTCATGACTTGCATTACCTGTGTGACTTTTGGGTAATAAAACTGGAAAAAATTAACAGAAGGAGATTTAATATTTTTCACATTTATTGGCATAATTATTGTCTAAGGACAATAAGAATTTTAAAATAATACCTTGAACTCATTGTAAAGTAGCTTATTCAAGCACTATCCCTTTAGATGTGAGTTACAGTTATATCAGTGTATATTATTCATTTCTTGACAGTAGAACAAGGAAAATTTTGATAGTTTCTATGTATGATTTCATCTTGAGAAGTTAGTGATACACCTTGGAAATTCATAAACACTTATTAAGCCATTTTGAAATCTAACATCTGTAAATCTACCTAAAACACCTTAGAGTACTTATATTATTGCCTGTATAATCTTGTAGAATAGTGAACTCCATATGGTTTTGAACTCCACTATGGATCTCCTGAAGTCTTTCATTCCCTTGATTATAATGAAAGAATTAATTTCCTAGAAATAAACTGCCAAAGCAAAAAAAATAAAAAGCCATTTAGAGCCATATTAAGAAAAAGAATGAGTCAGGTGTGGTGACTCATGCCAGTAATCCCAGGACTTTGGGAGGCTGAGGCAGGAAGATCATTTGAGGCCAGGAGTTCAAGACCACACACACACACACACACACAAAAAAAAAAAAAAAAAAAAAAAGAAGAAGAAAGAAAAGAGTAAGATTTTCTCATTTCCTTGAGAAGACACAATATTAATAGATAAGAATGAAAGAGCAGAGCTTCAATTTTCTCCAATAATAATAATAATATGCATGCTAGAAAGAGTCAAACTAAACATTAAATAGCAGCCCAAGACAGGTGAATCATTAAATGGGCTTAAGAATCTAAACTTAACCAGATATTTTCTCAAAGTCTTAAAGAATGTGGCAATATATTCTCAAAGAATCTTATGGTCATTTCAGACACCTTGGCAATGACACTGGAGATGCACAAAGGCAGGGGATGTCAATCTTGAAAGACAAAAGAACAGCTAATGTGAACGAGATACCTGCAAGGGAGGCCTTGATCCCTGATAAATGTTTTTTTAAAGTTACTTTCCACATGACTTGCATTATCCAAACTTAGCTGGATAAGTGCTGCTCAGCAGGATTTTATTCATACCAATTAATTTCTTACAACACTGCTCACCCTATATCCTCACTCTCTCCATTTGTTAATACCTCATTTGCACTGAGAAGATTAAGGAGCCTCTGACTCAAGCTCCTTCAGCTTTCAATATCCCCACTGCAATATTCCTTTGTATTTCAGCCATTTCCTCTTTTCTGTCATACTCAGGGAAAAAAATCAACCTTCTCTGTCTCCAAGAATAAACTTGTGTTCTTGAATTATCGCCTCTGTTCTCTGGAACTTTGCACAATTAAAATTATTTGTATCATCTTTCAATCTCTCCATCTAGAGGTGTTATATCCACTCTTCACCTGGAAAAATGATCAGATTCCTTTGTTCTGAAACATGCGTGCACGCACACACACACACACACACACACACACACCCCCCTCTTACTCCTACTACTCCCTCAATTACAGAGTCTGGTACAAGAAAAGTGCTAATAAATGTTGGTAGAATCAAAGAAAAAAGGACTGCTACATTTGATCTCTTTCCTTCCTAATGCTAAGCTCCCTGAAGAAAAGTTCATAAGAGTTACCTCCATTTATCCATCTTGCCAGCCCCAGCACCATGCATGTGAACAGATTTTAGGGATGGTGAAGGCAGCCTCACTCTAACCCACTGTAGACCTTCTAGCCCTATCCCCTTGGGCTCCCACCCAGAGTATATCCTGTTCTAGCCTTTCCCACCCATGACAAGAACTGCGTGCTAAATCTAATTGTGGAGGGGAATTAAGATAGAGATGAATGAGATGGTTAGAGAGAGGGAGCTGAAATGAATGACAAAATGGAGAGTGCAATGGGCAGCAAGTTGACAGTGAAGTCAGAGACCTCTATTTAGGAATTCAGAAAAACAAACTGTTCAAATAATTGGGGACAACATATAGAGTTAGAGGGTCTTGAACAGGGTCTTGAAGGAAAGGATCTGCACAGGGGAGAAATAAACTTTGATAGTGGAAAAATATTGGAAAGGTACAGAATACCTATTACTAAAGAAGCATAGAAGTGATTTTTAACACATTCATAGCATATCAATATTGACAACTGTTTGAAAATTGTGAAAGAGTCCTGCAATATTTTCCATAATTAGAATATAAACATCAACATCTTGTCAGTATTTGGATAAAAGATATTATGCTAACAAAGTATTCTCAGCTGTTAATGATGTAATAAATAATTTTACTAAATGGTTAGAACAAATCATCTACTAATTCTGTATGTGCCCTCATCCTAGGGACTTAGATCCTTGACCAATTTGTCTCCCCACTACCTTTGATAACATACATAAATAGAACTAGATTTTATTATTTCAGGCATTTTACTTTATGTTTTTTCACTTTGTTCCTTGGTTCATGTGTATTTCAGGTGTGAATGATTTCCTTCCACTGTAAATGATACTTTTATTTTTGAAACACCCACTGTGCCTGGGATAGTACTGCAGATACAGTTACCCAATAGTACAAGTTAAAGTAAATTGAGTAATTTCTAGTTTATAAAGCTGATATTTTACATTTATAGATGTCTTCTTCATAAAATTTAAAAGTTCTATTAGAAATCATAGTCTCAGTTGTACGGAGCTTATTTGATTTGAGATCTGTCCTGAGATGAGGTATCCATGGGAATTAGAGAAATATTTCATATAGTTTTAGATTCCACACAGATTTCTTTCCCATATCCCAGGAAACTAAGCACCATTTTCAACATTTAATCAATGGCCAGGGCAATCAGGCAGGAGAAGGGAATAAAGGGAATTCAATTAGGAAAAGAGGAAGTCAAATTGTCCCTGTTTGCAGATGACATGATTGTATATCTAGAAAACCCCATCGTCTCAGCCCAAAATCTCCTTAAGCTGATAAACAACTTCAGCAAAGTCTCAGGATACAAAATCAATGTGCAAAAATCACAAGCATTCTTATACACCAATAACAGACAAACAGAGAGCCAAATCATGACTGAACTCCCATTCACAATTGCTTCAAAGAGAATAAAATACCTAGGAATCCAACTTACAAGGGATGTGAAGGACCTCTTCAAGGAGAACTACAAACCACTGCTCAATGAAATAAAAGAGGATACAAACAAATGGAAGAACATTCCATGCTCATGGATAGGAAGAATCAATATCGTGAAAATGGCCATACTGCCCAAGGTAATTTATAGATTCAATGCCATCCCCATCAAGCTACCAATGACTTTCTTCACAGAATTGGAAAAAACTACTTTAAAGTTCATATGGAACCAAAAAAGAGCCCGCGTCGCCAAGTCAATCCTAAGCCAAAAGAACAAAGCTGGAGGCATCACACTACCTGACTTCAAACTATACTACAAGGCTACAATAACGAAAACAGCATGGTACTGGTACCAAAACAGAGATATAGATCAATGGAACAGAACAGAGCCCTCAGAAATAATGCCGCATATCTACAACTATCTGATCTTTGACAAACCTGACAAAAACAAGAAATGGGGAAAGGATTCCCTATTTAATAAATGGTGCTGGGAAAAATGGCTAGCCATATGTAGAAAGCTGAAACTGGATCCCTTCCTCACACCTTATACAAAAATTAATTCAAGATGGATTAAAGACTTAAACATTGGACCTAAAACCATAAAAGCCCTAGAAGAAAACCTAGGCAATACCATTCAGGACATAGGCATGGGCAAGGACTTCATGTCTAAAACACCAAAAGCAATGGCAACAAAAGCCAAAATTGACAAATGGGATCTAATTAAACTAAAGAGCTTCTGCACAGCAAAAGAAACTACCATCAGAGTGAACAGGCAACCTACAGAATGGGAGAAAATTTTTGCAACCTACTCATTTGACAAAGGGCTAATATCCAGAATCTACAATGAACTCAAACAAATCTACAAGAAAAAAACAAACAACCCCATCCAAAAGTGGGCAAAGGATATGAACAGACACTTCTCAAAAGAAGACATTTATGCAGCCAAAAAACACATGAAAAAATGCTCATCATCACTGGCCATCACAGAAATGCAAATCAAAACCACAATGAGATACCATCTCACACCAGTTAGAATGGCGATCATTAAAAAGTCAGGAAACAACAGGTGCTGGAGAGGATGTGGAGAAATAGGAACACTTTTACACTGTTGGTGAGACTGTAAGCTAGTTCAACCATTGTGGAAGTCAGTGTGGTGATTCCTCAGGGATCTAGAACTAGAAATACCATTTGACCCAGCTATCCCATTACTGGGTATATACCCAAAGGATTATAAATCATGCTGCTATAAAGACACATGCACACGTATGTTTATTGCGGCACTATTCACAATAGCAAAGACTTGGAACCAACCCAAGTGTCCAACAATGATAGACTGGATTAAGAAAATGTGGCACATATACACCATGGAATACTATGCAGCCATAAAAAATGATGAGTTCACATCCTTTGTAGGGACATGGATGAAGCTGGAAACCATCATTCTGAGCAAACTATCACAAGGACAAAAAACCAAACACCGCATGTTCTCACTCATAGCTGGTGATTGAACAATGAGAAAACACGGACAAAGGAAGGGGAACATCACACACCAGGGCCTGTTGTGGGGTGGGTGGGGGAGGAATAGCAATAGGAGATATACCTAATGTTAAATGACAAGTTAATGGGTGCAGCACGCCAACATGGCACATGTATACATATGTAACAAACCTGCACGTTGTGCACATGTACCCTAAAACTTAAAGTATAATAAAAAAAAGAAATAAAAAAAGAAAAAAATGGGAATAATAACATTTCATAAGTTTCTTGTGACCAATGAAGGAGTGAAATTGTATACACTCACACAAACATAACTTGAGAGCATGGAAAAAGCTATAGAAATGTAGATATATTATTTTTATCTACTTAGATACATGAATATTTATCATTCTTATGATACTGATTAGCATAATTTCAAAAGTGTATTTAGAAATGACTTTGCACAGATTTGTAGAACCTTCCCAATAATGCCTTCATTTTCAAGTGAGGAGAAGATATAGGATATTATATGGAATATTATACAGTTAGTATTGAGTGAGGGGAGACAATTCCTTAGATTACACAGGTTGGGCCACTAAAATCCACAGAGATTAAAAACTTTACATTTTAAAACCCAACCTGCAGCTTACCTAGAGGTTCATTCAATTCCAAAATATTTCTGGCTCGGGGCCATTTTCTTAAAATGTACCATTCTTTACTACTTCATACCCTTTCTATCTATATTGAAAGTAAGGGCTGAAAATTAAGAGAATCTGAAGTTATTTTAAGACAGACATCTAAGAGGGGCTTTCTTATGGGAGATTAAAATTAAGTAATATTTCATGGGGGAAGAGGAATCCAAAAATATACATCTCATCGTCAATGCAGAATCTGAAGCAACAAAAAGTAACATTTCTTAGAATAATTCTGAATTTTGTTAAATATCTGTAGGAGGGATGAAAGATAATTAAATTAATGGGGAAAATCACTAGTGGAAGTCCTAAGAAAGAGAAATATCAGGCTATGCACTAAAACAAAGAGGAGTGATAATTGAGGGTTATCAACATTTGTCACTTGCTTTAGAAAGATCAAGAAGATTGAAATCTAAGGATAGGCTATCAAATGAAATGTAAAATTATTATGTAGAAAGAGAAGCATAAAATTTTACATATAGAAAGTTCATAAAATTTTACACATCCCATTCAACCCACCATTATATAAGAAAACTGAGTTGTAGAGAGAAGTCAAAGTTCATTCATTGAGTCACTTTGGAACAGAACTACATATTTTGGTATCTTGGCTTCATAATCCCATTTTCTTTTTGCACCTGTACGCTGGAATCCAGTCTCTAAAAAGAGGATATTCCATGAAGTTACTAGCAATATATCTTCTGGGAAGGAAGATATTATTTGAAGTCAACATCTGACCATAACTGAGATAAAACATAAATGAAAAAAGCAAAGAGGCTAAGTGTTTTGACGACCATAATTTGAACCCATTACTTATTAATACAAAGATGAGCCGCAAGTATAGTTTTTATGCAAAATTACTGCTGTGTTTTATAAGAAAACTATGCTCAAGTAATAAATGATAGGGTACTAACTAGCTAGAGGGGAAAAGAGGGTAAAGAGGGAGAAGAGAGAGAAAAACACAGACTGGAAAGTTGAGGGAAGAAGTAAAACCAACTCTTAAACTTACAATCTCTCACATAGGAAACACTGGTTTCCTTCAAGGACATCAAATAATGTTTCCATTTCATTTAAGTATTTTGAAGTCTGGTGGTCAAAATCTTCTCCACCACCTCATGCTGTAAAGAATTACTTCAATACCAATAAAATCTATCCATCTGACAAAGGGCTAATATTCAGAATCTGCAAAGAACTTAAACAAATTTACAAGAGAAGAACAACCCCATCAAAAAATGGGCAAAGAATATGAACAGACACTTCTGAAGAGAAGACATTTATGTGGCCAACAAACATTTGAAAAAAAGCTCATCATTACTGGTCATTAGACAAATGCAAATCAAAACCACAATGAGATACCATCTCAAGCAAGTTAGAATGGCAATCATTATAAAGTCAGGAAACAACAGATTCTTGAGAGGATGTGTAGAAATGGGAACACTTTTACACTGTTGGTGGAAATGTAAATTAGTTCAACCATTGTGGAAGACAGTGTGGCGATTCCTCAAGCATCTAGAACCAGAAATACCATTTGACCCAGCAATCCCATTACTGGGTATATATCCAAAGGATTATAAATCATTCTACTATAAAGACACATGAACACATATGTTTATTCCAACACTGTTCACAATAGCAAAGACTTGGAACCAACCTAAATGCCCATCAATGAGACTAGGTAAAGAAAATATGGCACACATACACCATGGAATACTATGTAGCCATAAAAAAGGATGAGTTCATGTCCTCTGCAGGGACATGGATGAAGCTGCAAACCACCATTCTCAGCAAACTAACACAAGAACAGAAAACCAAACACTAAATGTTCTCACTCATAAGTGGGAGTTAAATAATGAGAACACATGGACACAGGGAAGGGAACATCACACACTGGGGCCTGTCAGCAGGTGGGGGCCTAGGGGAGGGATAGCAGAAATATCTCCTAGGAGGCCTAGGAGAAATATATAATGTAGATGCGGGTTGATGGGTGCAGCAAACTATCATGGCACGTGTATACCTATGTAACAAACCTGGACTTTCTGCACATGTATCCCAGAGCTTGAAGTATAATTTAAAAAACAAACAAATAAACAAAACACCAAAAACCAGGAAGCACCACTATAAAAAATTAAACAAAAGAAACAACACAAATGAAAAATGCCTCTTATACTTACTGTAAAGGAACTTGACTCTAAAGAAGACAAATAATTCTCCTTCATAACAAATAGAATAGCTCATCTGATTGGAAGGGCAAAGATGCAGATCTATCACAGGGATGCTAGCTATTCTAAGTTCATTCTAATCCTGTAATTTTAAGATGTGACTCAAATTTCCTACTTCTAATTTATTTGTGAATATATCCAGTAGAATGAATAATTTAAAATAGGTACTTTCCAGAATGCTGAGTGAGACATAAAAAGGATTTTGTGAAAGCTTTTTGGTATAAGTAAATTTTGTGATAAGGCTCTTGCTACTAAGGAACAGAAAATGGAACCAATGTTGGTTTTAAGAGAAAAAACAGTTGCTGACTATTTAAATCACTTCAATATTTCACTTACCTTTGATTTTACGTAGTATTGAGCATAGTAATGAATAATCTATCTGTCTGGCCAATTTTATACAATTTTAAGCAGTGTTTTGTTATATTTTACAATACAAAAATAGCCACTCTCCCTTTTGTATTTGCTTTTTAAATATATACCTTTAGGACATTAAGCTTTTAAATTTATAAGCAGCAGAAAATATCTGAAACACATATTCGTATTAAAACATCACTCTTTGCATAAAACCACTGACCCATTTTTCTAAAGTAAAAATCACTGCTGGGTTTTTACCTACATTGAAACTATAGTAAGTACAGTTCAATTATTATATTTATACAGTACCTTGAAGAGTATATGTCACGTTGCACAACTGACCTTCTTTTCTATAAAAAGTATAGACATAGCCAAAAGTAAGTAATTGAATTATGAAACATTTTGAAAAAGAGAACCCTGTTGCTTTTGTTGGATGTAAATAAATTTGGATGTTTATACTTCTTTGCATTTCCTTGCATATTTGCAAATATGACCTTAATTTTTTTAATTGAAAAATCTGTCCACTTTACAGATTTAAAAGTGATACCTTGTGAAGACAGCTGTACAGAAAAAATAAACCCATAAATTTAGCAGATTTTCAGAGACAGAAAAATAAATTTTCTTTTCAAAGAAGAACCAAATATGCCACAATTCCATCACAAGCCATAGCATGAAGATCAAGTTTTTCTCTCCATAAAAGAATTGAGTTGTTTAGGTTGAATTCACATCACTCACCTGTTTGACTAAGCTGGGATGTGCTTCTACTCCTTCGAGACACTATGGCAACAACTTTGGCACTAAGGCTGGATCTCCGTTTCTTTCCACCTGCTCCAACTGTACCCACAGCTGTGTCTGACTGGCTGCCATCATTATGCTCCAGTGTGTACATCTCTCCACTCACACTGGTGCTCTTCATGATTGATCTTCCTGAAGTCCCCATCCGTCTGCCTTGCATTTTGGGGGTAAATGAACTATATTTACAAAGTAAAAACATATATGCATCCATAAATTACAGGTCAGCGTCACTGAAATTCTAAATCTAATTTATTTTGAAATAATCCAGACACATTTTTAGGGGGAAAATGCAGTTGAGTAGTGGTTCTATACCTACAAATACTTTAGTATCACACCACCACCTGCAAAGTATTTATTACTAGACATGGCTTAAAACAACGCCATTTCAACATGGAATAATTTATAAACTTTTTAAAGATTGTAAAAATAAGTGCAACAAATGCCATGTATGGGGAGATGAATGTTACTGACCAATTTTGTAAACAGTATAGTTACTATGTTACCAGAGAAAAACTAAAATATTTCAGTTATTAAGAAAAGTCCATATATATTCCAGAGAGAAAAATATTTTTAAAAACTTACATTCTTTAAATGTGCCACATAACAAGGCTTAAGAAATGAAAACAGTATTTGTTCTAATTTCCCTTTGGGATTCTAACTAACACGTCTTGCTTAATGAGTCCAAGACAGCAAAGAAAGCAAAAACTAAAACAAAAACAACAACAAAATGCTTTTGGATTAAGTTTTCCCTCTTCCTTCCTTGTCCCCTCATGCTCCACGTCCTCCACACAAACTTCTTCATCTCATTTCCTTCTTTCAATGCCTCACACTCGCATGATGTAGGCTGATTTCTTTTTATTTTTTTCTTTCCTATCAAAACTTGTCTGTTACCAGCTTGTACCAGTTTATCTGAATAGATTCCTTCTCTCCCCAAAGAATATATTATTGTTAATTATTTTATGCAGCATAGAAAGTTAGCTGGGAAAAACTCCTTTCTACTAGCCAAAGTAAACTATGTCTGAGAGTTGAGGAGAGGTAGGGCAAGCAAGCAAGGAGCATGGATGTTAGGATTCTTACAACCTTTTAAATTACAATGCATATGCAGCTTTATTATCCATCTAGACCAGTACACTTCTGTCTAATAAAAACCTGGTTTGATACACCTAAAATGACCCTCTTAATTTTATGTTTCCTCAAAATATTTGCAAAAACTAATTATATGACCCTTATTACCATTTTGATCTTCTTCATTTTCTACTTCTTGTTTTGAACTACAAAATACACACTAGCTGATATAGCATCTTTAACAGTGAGGACATTTAATATGTGAGTCAGAATAAATCCTAATATGATTATAAATTATAAAACAGAAAGTCTTGGGATTATGTAACAAGTTTGTTGTCATATATATAATGAGAGAGAAATTGGTATGAGGTGAGTTCAGAAAGGTAGGAGAGCAAGATCAGGAAGGAGAGTTTATAAGCTATGGAAAAGAGGTAAGACTGGTCCTTAGGATCCTTCACGGATTGTGAATTGAAAATTGAGACCGCTACTTGATGAGGACAATTTGTAATTTTTAATACTTAGCTGCATTACTTGAACTTGTCCACATCAAAATTCTGATAATAATAAATGATTCTTATTCTTTCAACTTATTCCAGTCAGTTTTTCATTAACTCAAAATTTTAAAAGTCATTTGCAAATCTGATAATTTTGCTACGCATTTTATGTACATTTTTTGAGACACAAATGGGAGTATTATTATATATGATCAGTCCCAAACTGTTTCCTGTGGGATTTATATTCCCAACTCCAGGAGACTTTCTTTCCTGATAAGTATTATGGTCAATTTCTTCTGTGTCTTCACCAACATATTTGAATGCATTATCTAAATATGCCACCCATCCTTAAAGCTACTCTATCTGCTTTTCTTTACTATTTTACTTGCAGAATTCTGCTGGAGAATCTACAGAAATGTCAAGATTTGGTCAATTTCATAGTTACAATGTCCATGCTCAATCAAATGCCTACAACAGAGAAAGCAGTGGTTTCTCATCTCTCATCAATTATTTTAGCCCACTCTCCACAGTGGTTATTGAAAACTTCTCTTCTGATGATTTTTTAACCTTTAAAGGAAAGTATGAATTAATTAACATGTACCCTTTTCTCTTCCCATTATTTCCATAAAGACGGAATTCTATTACAGCTTGAAATTTCCATCTCTAATATGAGTCACAAAAAAATACCATTGTGAAATTCTGGGCAATGTTCTTTAGTTTATAAAGAAGTTTAAGAGTATAGGGAAATGTCTACTATCATATTTTATTATTAAAATTTAAGATGAACTGGGAAGATTCAAAAGTTTATTTCACGGATATCCAATTTTAGCAGTGAAATATTCTACAATTTTGACAAATAAAAGTTCTGGAAAAAAATTGAAAAATATGTATAACAAGTGGTATCATTGGGAGGAGGTTAAGTTATATGAAAAATGATTGGCTGAATAAAATATGAGGTTTTTTTCTCAAAAAATATATGTCTAGATGCTTAAAAGCATTCTTTTATGAGGACCTGTATAGCTTCCTAAACAGTCTATAATATTATAATATTCAATGAAAAACATTTAAGGTATTTTCATTTCTAACTGAGGAGGCAGTTCATAGAATCTAATCAGTCAGATTAATCTAATCAATCTGAAGATTACAGCACAAATATGCTTTCTACTGCCCCATTTCTTAACTTTCATTTGTTCTGCTTCTGTTTCGTGAAAAACTATTCCTATCACTTATACATATCTGAATCTTTTAAGACACATCTTCAGGTTTTCTGCTTTATAAAGCTATTCAGTCTCTAGCTTCATGACTGTTGTCTCCTGGTCCTTTGTTTTACATATTGTACTGGTTATATTGGGATTCTGATATTTCATAACAGCATGTACTTTATGCACCACTAAAACTGCTACAGCCCCCTTCCCATTGCTGAATGAATTGATTTATGAGTAGGAAGTGAAAAAAAGTGATCAGTATAGAAATATACTATGCTATAACCCATCTTTAAAAGTCAAACAAAATCCCTTTCCTTTTGATCCCCCCCTTCTTGTAGACTTTTTGCTGAAAAATCTCAAGTAGTTATTTATATATCCTCTCCTCCTATTTTTTCTGAACTAATTTGAATCAGGCTTTGTCCCTAACATTTCACTAAACCTACTGTCTTTTATCAGTCGCTAATAACTCCAAGTGCTGAAAAATCTCAAGTAGTTATTTATATATCCTCTCCTCCTACTTTTTTCTGAAGTAATTTGAATCAAGCTTTGTCCCTAACATTTCACTAAAACCATCTTTATCAGTCGTTAATAACTCCACACAGCAAAATCCTGTCACTTACCAGTCTTTATCCTTTTGACCTCTCAATGTCATGCATTTGTCAAAGAATTTGATTCCCTTGTCTTGAAATACTTTATTCTAATCAATTTTCCAAACTTGTGCCTCACTGGCAGGACCTTGATCCTCTTTTATCACTAAATGTAGGAGCTCCTCAATGCCCAGCTCTTTGGCCTATATTCTTCTACATGAACTGAACTCCATAGATGTCTCGCCTGGTTCCAAGCTTTATGTAGTATCTATATGCTGCAGATCCCAATTGTTTTCCTGCACCTGGTACTTAGCCCTGGACTCCAGATTTATATATTTAGCTGTCAACTGACATATCTGCTTGGATATATCTAATAAGGCTCTCAAATATAAAGTGTTCAACTCCTCAAAAAACCTGCTCCCTCTCCAATCTTCCATATCACATTGTAGGCACCCATCTACCCAACTGCTCAGAGTAAGAACAAAATATCCAATCTTGGAAGTAAGACAAACCCAACCAACCAAACAAATTGGTTTTCTGGCCACTTTTCTTGAGCATTCCCTAACATGCTGTGCATTGGCTAACAAGAGCACCTAAGGGTCATTTGACTCTCTACAGAAGTGTAAAATTTTCACTTAGTATTTACTCTTATAATTGTAGTCCAAACATTTTATATTCTTAGTAAAGTTAGATGTTAATTTGAAAAAAAAAAAAACTAATAAAGGGCAAATGATTACTATCCGGCTCTAGAGCGGATAACCGGTAAGTCACAGTTTCATTGACTTAGAATACATTATCTAGTTTTGAATCTAACTTAGTAATCTAATTTTAGTATTCCATTTTTCCCCAGTAACTATATGTACGTGTACAAAATTACAAGGGTTTCTTGGATCATCTTTGGAAACAGCTTGTTATACTGTCGGTTTTCTCACTAATTAATTAAAACTCCAACATTTGCTATTTTTCTGGTGATTATTGTTTTAATTTGGAGAATTATGTCCTGATAGTACTGGAAGACACCAAAGACACTTAAATGAACTCCCTACTTAAGCCAATTAGCTGTGTTGTCCAAGCAGGGCATTTCATGGGCTCTATAAGCCCAAGGATGCCTTTTCCTGGCTTCTAGATTTAACCTCAAGAGGCAACAGCACAGTCTTCTTTCTGTTTTCTGACCCTGGTTTTCTATGCATGTTTTTGTTTTGTTTTGTTTTGTTTTGTTTCTTTCTGGTTCCAGTTCTTGGCAAGACTGGCTCTGATTCTGCATTGCTTATGACTAATAATACTTTCCCAACTAGTGGCAGTAACAATAGGGAATCTACCTATGGGTGAAATCTGTCAGATGGTTGGCCAACAGATTTCAGTGTCAGGAATACATTGAAAGCTGGGTGGCAGATGACAGAAAATCTAGTTTGGTAGAATTTTTGCAAGTATTTTTTTTTTGAATGCTACTAAAAACTCACATCACTCAAGAAATATATTGTGCACACTGAAAGAAGAAAAACTCTTTAAAATATAGGCTTAGATTACTATGTTAATTTTAACCCTATAGCTGAGTGGTAACACTGAACCTGTTCTGTTTGCTAAAAAATAATCTTCTTAATTGGTGACAAAAAAATTCTTACTTTGTGTATACCATAGGGATAGTTGTCCAAGTAGCAAATATTAGATCCCAAGGTATTTTATTTTTATACTTTTGTTTTAAAAATAAGTTTTAATTTTCAATTTCATGGGTACATAGTAGCTATATATATTTATGGGGTACATAAGATTTTTTGGGGGGAGTTCTTTTTTTTATTACACTTTAGGTTCTGAGATACATGTGCAGAACATGAAGGTTTGTTACATAGGTATATACGTGCCATGATGGTTTGCTGCACCCATCAAACCCATCATCTACATTAGGTATTTCTCCTAATGCTATCCCTCCCCTAGCCCCCCACCCCCTGACAGGCCTTGGTGTGCGATGTTCCCCTCCCTGTGTTCTCATTGTTCAACTCCCACTTATGAGTGAGAACATGTGGTGTTTGATTTTCTGTTCCTGCGTTAGTTTGCTGAGAATGATGATTTCCAGCTTCATCCATGTCCCTGCAAAGGACATGAATTCACCCTTTTTATGGCTGTATAGTATTCCATGGTGCATATGTGCCACATATTCTTTATCCAATCTATTACTGATCGGCATTTGGGTTGGTTCCAAGTCTTTGCTATTGTGAATATTGCTGTAATAAACATACTTGTGCATGTGTCTTTATAGTAGAATGGTATTTTACATTTAATAGAACTTCTGTTCTGATTGATCTGTACAGGTAAGTACTTACATAATTCTAGCATAGAGAATTAAAGAATCCCAGAGAAGAAAGAAACTGAACTTCTAATACTTTAAAAATGCTATCCTTTTAAGAAAATTCCCTTTTCAAAAAATTGCTAACTCAGCAGAATCAAAGTGAATTCTTGAAGATAGCAAAGTAGTTTGATAATTTTGGCTTAACAGCAGATTTATGAAAACCCCAATGATATTCTACTTTAAATGTACTAGGATGGCTATAATAAGAAATAGACAATAACAAAGGTTGACTAGAATTAGGAGAAACTGGAGCCGTCAACATTGCTGATGGGGATGTAAAGTGATGCAGCTGCTTTAGAAAATATGATGGCACTTTAAATACTGGTAAACTAGAGTTACCATATGATCCAGCAATTCCATTCCTAAGTATATACACAAGAGAATCGAAAATATATATCCACACAAACATATATGAACTATTCATATCAAAATTATTCGCAAAAGTCAAAAAGTGGAAACAAAACAAATGCCCATCAACTGATGAATAGAGAAACAAAATGTGTTAAATCCATACAATGAAACATTATCAACCATAAAAAGAAATGAATTTTGGGGACCTCATACTGATAGGTATGGAAAATGAGATCTGGTGGTAATAACACTTTGGTCCACATTATAAATTACACATATGATTTGGTATGAAATAATTAAGCATTAAATGGAAAAGGTGATAAAGTGTCTATACACATTCAGCCAAATCAAAGATGCCATCAGTATTAAGACACATCATTATTTTATGTATTTTTTTTTGGTGGCTTAAAACAACACAAATTTATTATCTTTCAGTTGTGGAGGTCAGAAGCCCTAAAATCAAGGTGTCAGCTGGGCTATGTTCCATCTGGAGGCTTTAGGGGAGAATCTGTCTCTTTGCCTTTTCTAGTTTATGTAGGCTGCCCAAATTCCTTATCTGATGGCCCCTTCCTCTGTCGTCAAAGGGAACAATGGCTGGTTGCATACATGTGGAATCACTGTGACCTCTGCTTCTATTGTCATATCTCTGTCTTTGACGGACTCTGCTCCCTCCTTTTTTCACTTATAAGCACTCCTGTTACTACACTGGGCCCACTGGATAACCTTGTACAAGCTCCCTACTTTAAAGTCAGATGATAGCAACCTTAATTCCATCTGACACCCCAATTCCCCATTTTTCTGAGGATTATGATATAGGAACCCTTTGTTGGGGGCACATTGTTCTGCCTATCAGACCAAGTAACTCTGGAATGGGGGTATGGAGTCTCTCTCCTAAGAAACAAAAATGCTAATTAAGCGATGACATGCCATCAATTGTAGAATATGTACTGATTGTATCAATAGTAAAACACAAACAAGTAATGTGGATAAAATCAATTAAATTATGGTAACAGACAAACAAGAAACTAATTTAAACAAGAATTTTTAAAAATAATAAAATAACATTAAAACGTCAGAAGCTTACTTTCCCAAACATAGACTGTTACTTATAGATACAGAAGTGATGGGTGATGTAAGACAATCAAACCTGCACCTTCATTTGCCAGACTTTGGCTCATTATTACAATGTAAGGAGGCTGACACAACGTTTTGGAAGAGGATAAAAAATAGAAGTCCTAAAATACCTTCTTTCAGAAAGCAAGAATGTTTTCAGAAGACACGAGGGGCTATGTCAGGATAGTTCCCACTTTCATGACAAACTTAGCTTAAAAACAATTACAATCAATTTACATATATTCAATCCACTAAAAGAACCTAGAAGTCTACCATAATTCTATTGTAAGCCTTAAGAAGGAACAAGTAGTATAAAGAATAATTATGTATATAAGTTCACAATGCTGTTTACAAAAATTTTAAAAGTTAAATAACAAAAATTATATGAGCCCTACACTTACATCTGGATCAATACACAAGTTACTAACCACAAACAGCAGATCAATATTGTTGATCAATATTAAGAAGCCATCTCCAGGCATCCATCCTATAATTTTCAGTGGTCATAACACAGGGACTGGTGATTAATAATCAAGGTGGCATTAAATACCTCCTAAAGGTGTCTGGTGGACCTATTTTGATAATAAGAATCAGAACTAAAAAATGAACTCAAGTTAGATCACTATTTATATTCAATCTCTTCAAGTAAGCTGGACCTTAAGAAGTGATGATCTCTGTAATTTTTATTAAATCTCACTCCCACACACATACACGTGTTGAGTTTTATGTGAAGCTACAAGTAGTCTTCAGTGTTGAGGGCTTATGCACATTTTGTTAGTTTATTCCTAGGTCTTAGATTTATTTCTAGGTATTTTATATTTCTGACTATATTACATTGATGGCATTTTGTAAATTTCATTTCCTAAGGTTTGTTTGTTGCTAGTACATAAAAATAAAATTCCTTTTTATATGTTAACCTTATATCCAGTGACTTTGCTAAATTCGTTAATTCTAATAGTTATTTTATATATATATATTTTTATATAGACTTCTAGGTTCTTTTAGTGGATTGAATATATGTAAATGGACTGTAATTGTTTTTAAGCTAAGTTTGTCATGAAAGGAAATATTTTATATATTTCCCATATGCATAATCACATAAACTGTAAATAATGATCTATGAATTCATCCATCATTTATCATCCCTCCCTCTATCTGGATTCAATTTGCTAAAATTTTGTTTGGGGTCTCTCTACTTTAATGAGAGATTTTGTCCTATTTTTTCTATCTTGTAATGTCCTTACCAAATGTATCAAGGAAAGGCTGCCATCACCGAGTTTCAAAATGTTCCTTAGGAAAAAATTGTGTAAGATAAGAGTATTTATTCTTTAAATATTTGTAATTATCAGGATCTACCTGGGTCAGGATATTTCTTGGTGAAAAGGTTGAAAACAATTACAGAATCATTTAAGAAACTAAATATAAAACTCTTCAGCTTTTTAGTTTATTCTTATGTCATTTTTAGTAAGTTGTACTTTTCAGAAAATTTGTATATCTCATGTAAGTCAGGGTTAGGAAAATTTATTTTGTAAAGGGCCAGATAGTAAATATTTCATACTGACTCTGTTGCAACTACTCGACTCTGTTGCAACCACTCAATTGTTGTGGCGGGAAAACAGCCATGGACAATATATTAGGAAATGGGCATAGATGTGTTCCAGTAAACCTTTATTCACAATAATAGGCAGCGGGCCAGATTTAGCCTGCTGGCCATAGTTTGCTCACTGTGATCTGAATTGAAAAACCTACCAGCATAAGTTGTTTACGATATCATTTATATATCTATAATATATATTATTTTCCCTTTTCATTCTATGATATTGGTAATTTTTATTGAGTACATTTATTTTTGATGCAATTATTGATACAGATGTAGTTCCGTCCACCACTTTCTGTTTATTTGTAGTCATCCCATCTGTTTGTTGTTTTACTTCTCCTTTTGCCTAATTAGGTATTTTTATTATTCCACATTTTCTCAATTATTAGCAACTGAGTTGTTCATTCTTCTATTATGCTATTAGTGACTACCCTAAAGATTAAAATATGCACTTTGACTTACTTAAATCCTTCTTAAGTTAGACATTTTAACCAATTTCAAAATAATGCAAGATCTGTACAATAACTTACTTCCATTTACTCCCCTCCCACCTTTCACTCAGGTATTTTATATATTTTTCACTTCTACATATGTTTTAACTACCACAAGATGTTGTTTTTATCATTATTAACTCTTTCCAATGTTCTTCATTCTTCCTCAAGGCTAGTGCTTCCAACTGGAGATACTTTTCTTCAACATGAACTCCCATTAGTATTTTTTGTAGTGCTGGTCACCTCGTGATGAATTCTCTTTGTTCTCTATCTATCTATCTATCTATCTATCTATCTATCTATCTATCTATCTATGCATGCATGCACTCATTTATTTATTTCCTGAAAGACATTTCTGGGTAATATTTACTAAGCATAAAATTGTAAGTTGGACATTTTTGTTTTTTCCTTTCAGAATTCTTTCTTTTGGCCATTCCACCAAATTTAGGGTCTCATAATATGTGCTGAAATTTCAGCTAGTCATATCTTTGCTTCTCCAAAGATACTATCTCTTTTTTCCCCTGAGATTCTTTTAAGAAATGTTTTTCTTTCGTTTTCTGTACTTTGATTACAATAATGCTGATTTTTTTCTCTCTTACATATATTATTGGGTACGTAAAGATTTCAGATTTGTAATTTGATGTCTTTTATCAGTCCTGGAAAATTGTCAGTCTGTATTTCAGTATTCAAGTGTTGCTTCTGTCATTTCCTCTCCTTCTGGGACTCTATATACATTAGAATTTTTCATCATGTTCCACTTGTTTATGTTCTCCTCCAATTTCTGTCTCTTCTCTCTGTACGTCAACTCATATACTTTCTACTGACTAGTTCACTAATCCTTGGTTTTACTGTTTCTCATATGTCGTTAAACTATTACTTTTTAAAATTTTTAAATTATAATTTAATTTTTTAAAATGGATTCCAGGTCTCTGTTAAATAATCCATCCTCCTTTGATTTATTTAACATATTAATCATAGATATTTTAAAGTCTCTCTCTATTTGATAACTCTTGTTAGTGTTTAGCCAGGTAGTCCTTTTTTTCATTGTTAAACATGACTCATAAATTTTAATCAGATGTAAAACTGTGTGGATGAAACCCTGTGGAGGCTCTGGATGACATTATTTTCCTCCAAAATAGGTAAAATTCTCATTTGATTGACAGAAAGTTTTCGTCTTGTTCTTGTACAGAGTTTGGGTTTAAAGATTTGCTATTACTCACAGAGTGTAATGCTTATTTCTAGAGTTTGGCCCTTCTGAGATATTTAAAAGAAACCAAAAGTGTTTGTCATACCCCTCTAACTATGGGAACTTGAAGTCCAATCCATCTCCCCAGTACTGGCAGCTGCTGGAATTTGTGCTTGGCTCTTTGGCCTTCCAGCTGCTGCTTTTTGTTTGCTTTCCTGGAACCTTCCCTGTGCATAGACAGCTCACTGGTCAACGTATGAGGGAAATCTATAGCAAAATTTGAAGCTTTCCACCCTCACAATTTCCAGTTTCTCTGTCAGTTCCTGAATTGTAAAATTTATTTTCTCAGCCTAGTAAGTAAGAACACTGCTCTCTGCTTAAGGCTCTATTATCCTATGTCACCAAATTGGAAAGTAACTTCAGAGGAAACTAGGATGAACTTACCACTTACCTCGTGTTTTCCCTTCCTTTCAAAAATTGAAACTACTCAAATTTCTGCATGCTTTGTTGCTCTCAAAGGCCTTCCAATAGTTTTTGCTGTTGTTGTTCATTATTTGTTCTTGTTCAGCTTTTATAGTTTTATATGTGGAGAAGTTAGTCTGATATAAACTATACTGTCATGCCTGGGGAACTGTGCCCATGTAATATTATTGCTTATTTTTGAATAAGGGTAGAATTAGACCAGTTATGTTGTTATCAAAATTTTCATAGGGTTTCATAATGAAGACAGATGTTAAAATCATGCTATACCAGTTTATCTGTAAATTACACTGGATAGCTTTTGCCACATAGGAATCAATACCCTGCTTCTGCCACAGAATGGCAGACCTGAGTGGTCCTCTTCTGAGTCCATGTAGTCTGCTACTATGAGGTATAAAATACTGTTTCAAGGTGCTCCAGGGCTAAAACTTCCCCTAGCTCTTACATATTCTAGAAGGGAATTTTTCGTTGGGCTTTTTAAGGCTGTGACATTTATTTTAGAGAGCTTTATATTCTGTTCAATAGCTGAATAAGTAAGCATCTATTTTTGGCATTTCCTCTCATTTTGGTTCAGATTTCACTGAATTTGAAAATTGCTTTCTTTAGCTTATTATTTACAGATGTGGTTAAATCCTAGTTTCATGTTAGATGGAGTTTTTAGTCTTTTTAGTCTTCTTATAAAATTGAGGTGAGTAAACACATCTGTTCTCTGTAACTTTAAATCTGTGATCATGAGATCTCTTTGAGAAGTAAAATGAGTAGGCCTTGATGACTCATTTGAACATGCATTCCCATTGGGAGTGACACTGTCCCCAGAAAGGGATAACTGATTCTTGGTGAAGGTAGAGGGAACAAAAAAATCTTAGATAATACAATGGTTAGTGGTCCTCCAAAGGCCTGCAGTATATAAATAGTATGTCTCCAGTATTAAAATTTCATGTGGGGAGGGCAATTAGGAAAATAACACCTAAAAGATCCCTTAGGGGAGTGATAATAACAAAAGATTGAGAAACACTGAATTAGGAAGAGGACTGGTGAGAGGTAAAAATCTGGGTGGCTTCCAGTTTTTCGATTTGGGAACTGGGTGGATAATGGTGTAAAAAGCATATAATTATTCTGTTAAAATACTAAACAAGCCGATAATGTTTTCATACTTGTTCTAAGAAATGTTGTTTTACAAGTAACCAGTTAAAAATACATTTGCTCATGTATTTCTAATCTATTGTAAATGCAACACATACAAAAACAAACGCATACTTAAACAAAAGCTGATACACATACTCAGTGAATACCAAAACATAAGAAAACAATTACTTACATCATGTATGGACCATAAAACTATATAAATGAGTCACAAATAATAAAGTCATAAAATTAAAGATTAATACACACAAATGCTGCCTTGATATATCTGTTGTAGTTTACAAAGTAACAAATAATACAACTAATTTGTTGTATTAGTGATTCAGAAAGCTTTGAAAATATTTCCACTAATTATAAAAAAAAATAGCATGTATGTCATCTTGAGGCTACATCAAGGTCTATGCTTTCTTTATTCATTATGCTGCATAAGTAGTATGTATACAGTTAGCAAATATCAATCAATCCATACTTGGTTATCATGTCTATGCTTTAAGATAGTCTAGCTGAAATCAAGGTAATCATATGTTAAAATGAGTAAAGAAACAAAGCTTTAAATGATGATTTTCTAAATGAATAAAAAAGATAAAGTAAAAATATACTTTAAAATTTTTACTATATTGCTTTAAATTGAACATATATCAAGAGTAGTATAAAAAAGTATAGTATAAATTCTATTAACTGTACAAGCTGAAGTAATGAGCTTGGAAATAATATATATTTCCATGGACAATCTATATAATGCTATTTAAAGCTAAAATGCTAAAAAGCAATAAGTATTTATCTCATATACCAAGTGTATAATAAACATAATATATAGTAGAAAAACAGACCAACTAAGACCAATAAAGAACATTCTACTAGTTTTCTTTTTCTTTGAAATTTGTTTTTTCTCAGTGTATTATACTGAAGTCTCACTATACATTGCATAATCCTTCAGCCAAATTATGGTACTATCTGAATTTTAAAAACAGGTAATAACTAGAGAAGTAGAACCACATCTCATATTTTAATTTTCTCCTTGGAAGTAATAGCACTAGAAATTACTGTGCCATATATTTTGGTTTACAATATGTTTTTAAAGCAGCAGTGCCTAGGTTCCTTTTTAAAAATAAACTACTTCACAGACTTCTGTTGTACTAAACAAATACTAGTAGAACTGCTTTAGTTGAAGTTGCTGAAGTCCTGCAGTCTAGGAATTCTCCTCCCCGTTTAGTTTTTCTCCTGCTCCTTGGACAATTTTCTCCTGTCTATGAGGCAATTCTTGGAGACAATAAGGTTCATTAGAACACCAACAGTCCATGGGCATAACTTTGAAAACCACTCTAATAAAACTGAACTCTTCAAGTGTCAAATCCAACTGTTAAATTCATCCGACTCACCATGAAGCACTGTGAAGTGGATAAGTTAAATATTAGTAATCAAAATTCGAATTTTAAATGCTGTTGCACTATATTATGTGTTAGCCATCTCTCATAAGACATTCAAGGATGACTTAAAAGTATAAAGTAACTTATCTAATACTTCATACCATGTACGCAGTAACTGAGTTATAAAGCACAATGCTATATTTTCAAAGTATTCTGAGATACACTATTTCATTTTATTCTCAAACAGTCTGGTAAGGTAGGAGTGGCAGGTATGATCCACATTTTTCAGATGAATATACATTTAATATTATTATTACACTTGTATGAAAATCCACTAAAAACACAGATCTAGGAATCATGTGTTTTGTTTTATACTAGATAGTGTACAGCACCGGCATATAAGACGTACCCAATAAATGACTGGTGAATAAGTAAATGAATAAATGTATGACTAAGTGAAAAAAAAATCAAGGTCTAAAGAAGTTGCATACTTGTTGAATGAAGCTCTCAATATTGGTTAGTAAAAGTACTGAGCCATAGCTGACAGAACCAAAGATTCACATCTGAGTCAAAAGCAGTCTTTAAGGGCAGGCTGGTAGTCTTCACATTGTCCTGGCATAGGAACTCTGATCACAAGATGCTGTTTATTCAACAATCACTAACCACTCCCTTAACTTCAGGCTTACTTCATTCTTCTCCCTTATATTCAATATCCTCTGAGACTTCAGAATCTCTTTCTCAGTTTGAGCTGTATCTACCTTTACCTCCCACATTAGTTCTTCATTCTCCTGCTTCCATTACACCTCATGACTGAAACGGTCCCGTCTCTGCTGGCGCTCTCTTCTTTCCCGAAAGTTTTCCAGTTCTTGGCTCCCTTCACTATCTCCTTCTATGTTCCTGATTGTTATTTTTCTTAAGCCCCTTAGATATTACTTCCAGTTCAACATCCAACTCTGTTTGCTCTGCCTTGGCATTTGCCCTCTAACTTGGGATAAAGTCTCCAGGGCCATGATCCTTCTTACTTTTCACACCTACATGTTTTTTCTTATTTATTATTTTTAAATATTATCCTTTTCAAGTGAGCAAATTTAAAAAAAATAAAAAATAAATGGTAACACATCAAATATGAACTATTTCTGGCAGTATGGCAGATGATATATTCTGATTCTAAAAAATCCTTTCACTTCCACATGACTAGTAATTATGATGGGAAAATTACAACAAATGCCTGTTAAAATACCAACTTGAGGTCACAAGAAAGAAAGGCATATGTCCTTAGCCAAAGACGAAACGAGAACTAAAACAGGTCGGTAAGTGAATGATGAATCTTTGGAAACCTTTCAGGTCTAGTGAGGAGTTAGAACTGAAATCCTCATGAGTCAAGACCCTTAAAGAACAACAAGGAAAAACGTATGTCTCAGTCTATGCTCTCATAGACCCTCACTGGTGGCTTTCTAATGTACTTTTCTCAGAGAGGAGAATGATCCAGAATGAAGGTCAAAGATGCATGAAAAATGGTTAGCAAAGAAACTAGAATACATATGGTTTAATATAAGGCATTTAAAAAAAACATGCAATAAGGGGAAAATGAACCAATCTATAATTAAAACATTGTACAAGAATATGCAAATGGAGGGACAGTAGCATAGCGAAGCATATGACAGTCATTTTTTTTTTTCTAGGAGAAAGTAGAGGTAATTATAACTTTAAATTGACTGCTTAACAAAATTTATATACTTGAGAAACTAGTCAGTAAAAATCACAGAAACTGCATAATTTCCAGTGTAATGGAGGGGGGAAATGAAAGAAAAATGATTCAATTAAAAAACAATCAGGAAAGAGAAAAAATAGAATAAGAAAAATTAAAAGCATACACCAACATAGAAGTAATTCCAAGTCTATCAAAATAAATGCAAATTGATAAGCTACCCAATTAAATGATAGAGATTGTGTGGTCAGAAAAAAATTAAATCTAGCTATTTGCTGTTTACGCGAGTATAACACATTGGTCATAGAAAAGTTGACACAAAAAGATGTGAACAGTGAATAGTAAGGTTGAACACTAACTGAAAATAGCTTGTGTTATCATGTAAGAAAAACTGACTTTAAAACAAAATAATATAAGGAATAAAGAGATTTATTAGATAATGATAAAAGGTTAAATCACCAGACAGACAAAAGAATTCTGAACTTGAATCTAATTAAGTAATCTCATATAAGAAAAAATGGACAAAATAATAAAGAAGTTGACAAATCCTCTTCATAGATTTTAACTGAGCATTTTCAGTAAATACCAAATCAAATAGGCAAAAGAGTAGTAAAGCAATTGAAGTTCTGAACAGTGTGGATAATAAACTTCATGTATTGGATATATAGATAACTCTAACTGAAGATTTTCATATGCTATCACAAAAATCCAAGGATTACTTTTGAATTTTATCCTGTATTCCCTCGCTGAATTGAAGAACTATTGTGAAATAAGGGGCATTTGAAATTATTTTCTATAACACTTTTCAAACATAACTGTAATATCAAGATTGACATTCCAGAAGATATTAACTTCTATATTTGTTATCACAACTTAAAATATAAAATAATCTATATTGTTTTAAAATCCTCAAATAAATAGAAGAACATTCCTTTCAGTATATGCTTACTGATTATTATTCCTACTGATATCAAATGCCAAATTTTACTAAATGTATAGTTGTGGACCCTGCAAAGCCCCAGGCCAAGGGCAACTTCTGGGCAGTTGACATAAGCCTGATCGCAGCAGAGTCGCTATGGTGGCAGAACCCAGCCCTGTGCAGGTGCTGGCAGAACTAGGGTGCATGCGGAGCCTTTGCCAAGGACCTGGGGCCCTACTTGCTGCGAGATGTGCCCAGTCCCCTGCTGCCACCCAGTGAGGGCTTCAGCATCAAGTCCCTGCTAGGGGACTCTGGGAAGGGGGCACCCTGGTCGGGGCTGGTGCCACAGAGCAGCCCAGCTCCTTCAGGCACGGGGAGATGTGCCCAGTCCCTTGCCCTCCTCTGAGAGGCCTCTGTGGCCCCTCTGCCCCCTTCCCAGCCCCGTAAGAATGGAGGGGGAGGCTCCTCCATTCTCCACAGAGCCTAGGGCCTGGTCTCTCCACTTACTGCAGGACACCTCAGTTCTTGGGTGGCTGTCCAGTGGGGGACACAGGGCCTCCCCCTCAGGGCAGCTGCCCACCTCCTACTTGCCTATCTACACTCCCAATGTGGTAATGCCCTTGGCACCACCACCCACTTACTGTCCCCAGTGTCTACTGTCAACCGGCCCTGCCTACTAGGGAGTGGTCTCTGAAACCTGAAGGCCCCCAGGACTGCTCTGGGATCTAGACACCCTCTTCCAGGAGGTGCCACCCAACAAAAGCATCTATGACATTTGGGTCAGCCACCCTTGGGACCTGGTGGCTCCTGCTCCAGGCTGGTTGCTCTCTTGGTGCAGCCCATGAGGCTCCTTAAGGCAGGGGCTCCTCCTCCCTCCACCTCCCATCCCCACCTTGTTGATAGGGAGCCAAGGCTGGGAGGGTGTCTGCAACCACGGCAGCCTCAAAACACCAGGCAGCAGCCTTGCTGAGCATCCACGGTATTTATTGGACTACCCCACGTGTGGTTGTGGCCAGCTGGGCATGACCCTGATCCTGGTCATGCCTCTGTTTCCCCTACACCCAGAGGCAAGGCTGGAGGAGCAGGGCTGAGCCTGGAATAGCCCTTCCTTGTCTCTTCTCTGTCCACCACGCATCCATCTGTCACCAGGTGTCACCTCCCCTCCCGTGCTCCAAGCTGGGGGAGGGAGAGCCTAACGGTAGATCCAGCCTGAAGTCCTGCCCTCTCTCATCTGTCTAGGAAGGAGGTAGCACCTTTTTCGGGAAAAAGGTTAGGGAGTAGACTGGACCCTACATGGTCTTGGTGGTGGGGAAGATAACAGGAATTTACAATGGTTTTTTTGTTTTGTTTGTTTTAAAAAGAAGATAATAAAGTCCTTACGCATGATAGGAACTAAAAACTTTGCTGCTTATTATTACAACTTATATGTAAATATATTCTATCATTATAATTAATTAGCTGAGTAAACAGAACTATAAAATTATGCAGATGTTAGTTGCTAAAAAATAAAGAAATAAGAAACAGTAATACATTAAGAAAAATTATTCCTCACAGTGTTACCTATAAGGGCAGGGAACATTTACATCTGAAGAGCCTGCAATGCTTGTTCACAGGACTTTGATGCTTTTATGCTGATATCATTTTATTCTTCATCATTCCAAACTATCCTCTCTCAGGTTTTTACCACAGGATTGATGATGGAAGCAAAATAACTCCGTGTGTGTGTGTGTGTGTGTGTGTGTGTGTGTACTGCTGCATGTGTGTCTATGAGAATATGTAGACAGAAGAATGCATATGAAGGGATAACTAGTCTACGAATGTCAGAAGAGAAGACGTGTCACATCTTATTTTTTCTCTCTATTCTTCCTAATTATTCTAAGATCAAATATGTACCGCATATGACAAATCACTGACATACAGTATGAGATTACAAGAAAAGTAGCTCTTTATGTTAGCCTAAGGGGAAATTTGTTTAACCATTAGCTGTAGTGCTTAAATTTACACAATCCACTTACATAAAATAAACTCTCAGTTTATGTGGGTTTTAAAATACAAAGAAGGGAAAGGAAGCTGAAAACAAAAAAGTGCTTAGAGAAAATAGATTTATCACTAAGAAGTTTATTTGTACTGTTTTTAGGTCCACACTTCTTCCCACCATCTTCACTAAATATGAAAATTCATATGAAGCAACGAAGGAAAAAAATCCTCTATCTTTTGCTTCTTGTCATGATATAGTTATGGTCCATGCTGATTTGTTGAGTTGCCATGTTCTCCACAAAGTAACACTGGTTCCAATACACTACTAACATGTAGTTTTCCCCATTCTCCTTGTATAAAATCATAGTCTCTTGTCATTGTTTTCCTATTCTTTCTAAAAGAAATCACATAGCCAAATTTTATAGGAAGATAAATTTTTGAAGAATCCTACTTCTGAAATTTTAGGAGAATGAAAATGAACGCACAAGCTATTCTATGCAATTGGTTAGTAATACAAATTCTATTCACTAGTAATACTTTAAAGCATAGGGCTCAAGGTACTTGGCTCTACAGTGAATATAAACAAAAATTACTTCAAATTGTTTTCAGTGAATAAGGTAAAAAAAAGTCCTTGGTTATGTCCTATTTATTACATTCTTTGGTAATTCAACAGTTTTAAAAACATTCTATCTTATTAAGAATTCAATAAAAAGGAATCTATAAGAATATTTCTTACCCCTTGATCTTAAACAGCTTTATATGGCTATATTCTTGAGCTCTTATAATTCTTCCTTAAATTTTAAAGAACTTTATATTCTTTTAGAGTCAGATGCTGAGAACACCAAAAGTAAAGATAAAACATTTTCTACTAATATCTTTATCAGCTGAAATTGCTCATGTTAGATTATCAGAGTATGAAATTGTTAAATAACAGCAGGATGATTACTTTTAATTTGCTTCAACAAACAAGAGAGAATCTTCAAAATACAATTCATTGTACATCATCAAAATGTGCACTAACATCAGACTTTCAGAGTATTGGAAAAGTGTTTGTTCATATTTTTAACACTTATATTTATTGGACCTCTCATCAACACCACAATTCCTTCAATTGTAATAAATATTTAGGTTACATAACTATAACTATCTGAAACTTTGACTTCTGAAAACTAGTAAAGAACTAATACAAAATATGCTTTGTCCATAATCAATCTGCTTTAGTTTAGATAGCACTTGGATGTCTGGGGTCTTTTCCCTTTCAGCAGGGTATTTGTCTTTTAAGAACACAAAAGCACTACTAGTGACTTAAACAAAATTGATGCAAATGCCTTTCAACTCATATAACGTAACTAGGGATGTCTATTTTGTTACCACATCCACTACACCCACATACACTCACACACCCATGTTGATTTATTTGTATAGCTGTCACACTATAATGACATTGTTGACTAGTTGCAACAAAGACTGTTCTGCAAAGCCTGAAATATTTACTATCTGTCCCTTTACAGAATACACTTTCTGATGTTGGACTAAAGGAAGGGAATTTAATCATATTAGAGGAAACTACTACAAATGTGACTAAGAGTGATCTCTAAAATTGTGATTAGGGTTATAAGCTTTATCTGATAGCAGTCGATACTAAACATTCTGTTGGCAATACTACATAGTAGTTGATAAATACTTAACCCACTGTGACCTAAACTGTATTATAGAAAAAATATTCAGGAAGCTAGTTGTATTTTTATATCACAGATAAAGATCCAGTTTATATAAACAGTATTGCCAACTCACCTGATTCTACCCCTGGGGCGCTCAGATTGCTCTGACATAAAGCTTGTGCTGCTGAGGCGTGAGGCACTGCTGGTTCGGGAAATGGCGGAAACATCACTGACATCACTATCTGATGATTTGGCAGAGACGTTATCACAGCTTCTGTACTGATCTTTATGTATGTTATACTAAAGATTAAAAACAAGAAAGTGTGAGCTCCATCATTAGATAACGGAAAAGACATAGATGGTGAGATGAATGACTACTTAGCCCGCACCAAATAAAGGTGTACCTTCATAAAAGTAGCTGTAGTATATAAAATAATCCAAATGCTACCATATGATTTCTAATATAAAAAATTATTCCTTGAGTGGTAACAGATGGCTTATGAAGACTGAAATATAAATTAAACACAATCATTAAATGCTTGATTGGAAAAGCCATTAAATTATTTGTACATATTTAGAACCTCAAAAGTGTATTACTCATTTTTTTCTAGTACATACGCTTCTCTTTTTTGTTTTCATTTTCATTCTTGTCCATTTTATTCACCTTCTACTCTAGTCAAAGTATAGGCTGAGCATTCCTAATCAAAAAATTCAAAATCTGAAGTGCTCCAAAATCCAAAACTTTTTGAGCACTGACATGATGCGCAAAAGGAATGCTCAGTGGAACATTTTGGATTTTCAGATTAGGATGCTCAACTGGAAAATATATAATGTATATAGAACAAATATACCAAAATATGAAAAAATCAAAAATATGAAACACCTCTGGTCCCAAGCATTTTGGGTAAGGGATACTTGACCTGTATAGACTGATTCCACCTGTATATACTTTTTGATACTTTTGAAAACTAGTTATTTAGTTAAATACTTTCTAAGACATTATAGTGTCTCTAACATTTCTTAAAAATATATAACTTTTCAAAAACAAGGGCTGATATAAACTGAGCAAAGAGGCAGTGACTGGTCTTTACCTTTCTAATACGGTCTCATTAGTTTCAGATTTAACCTATTAACTTAGTATCAAAAGTAGAATACTGGATCCTTATTAAAATTTCATTGTACATTATATCTTATATTCAAAGATGCCTTTAAATTTGTCTCTGATATTCATTTCCTAAAATTTTAGGAATCATCAAATAAAAGATTAAAATATGCAAAGCTGTCAAAGCAGTTAATCTACTCTTATTTCTACTTCACTGTCTTATTGTGATGAACCACACAGTGAATAGCTTATGTATTACATTATTATTTTTATATGTTATAATTGTAATAAATAGGTTACATAACTATAAATAACTGAAAGATACCTAAAATGTAAGTAGTTTTCTTAGATACTGCAAGGTAAGATACTATAACTTCTTCTGTAAAACAAAATAACATATAGGTGTTTGTTTCTTAGCAGGCAATTTAATTTAAATTTATGAGAAACAAAGTATGAAATATCAAATGTTTATTAAACCTGTAGAAAAAGTCATCTATCCTTTGTGATGTTCCATGTCAGAGGAATTTTAATGAATTTCAACTGTCTTGCTAAAACATACTAAATTAACTGATGTTACAACCTGGATTTATATGCACTAAAAAGAAGATTAGACAATAACACTTAAAAATTACCCTAGAAAAAGGTCTCATGTTTATTTAATAATTTCTTACATGAGAGTAGTTTAGGACTGAAACATTAAATGTGAGTTTTGTTTTTGTTTTTGGAGACAGATTCTCCCTCTGTTGCCCAGGCTGGAGTGCAGTGGTGCGATCCTGGCTCACTCCAACCTCTGCCTCCCAGATTTAAGCAATTCTCCTGCCTCAGCCTCCCAAGTAGCTGGGACTACAGGCGCACGCTGCCGCGCCTGGCTAGTTTTTTGTATTTTAGTAGAGACGGGGTTTCACTGTGTTACCCAGGCTGGTCTTAAACTCCTGACCTCAGACAATCCACCCACCTCGGCCTCCCTAAATGTGAGCTTTATTTCTTTACCTCTCATGTGTATGTGTTGGTAAAATAATTTCATATCAGGCATGAAAATAATTCCCAATATATAGGATATATATACAATTATTTTTCCCAAGGATTTTTCATAATTGTGTGATTTATCTCTCAAAGTCATATGCCAAATTAGAATTCAAAGGAAATTCATATATGTTATTATATCTAAACTGAGCTATTAATATTTATATGATTTCATGTTTGATCTAAAATTAATGTGATTTAAGATAATGTATTGAAAGCAATGTGACAATATGGTTTACCAGCAAACTCAGTTATATTTAATAACATGATTCTGACTAACACAATTCATTTTAATCAGATCTGTTTTCAATTTACAGAGTATATGTGCTAAAAACTCAATTATGTTCACAGAGTAGAACCTGAATTTAACACTGTTGCTGCATTACAAACACAATTCCTATATTATTGGTTTTTTGAAACACTGTGCTAAAAGAGAGATGCTATGTAATTATTGTCTCCAAATGTATTGGAATGATACTTTGCCCATGACAGAATATAAAATAATCCCTGTTTTGGTTGTTAGCATTGTGCTGATACCCAGAGCAAATGCTCCCCTTATTTGATATTTGACAATATTAAGCAGTGTACACCAAAGCATAAAGGTATGTGAATGTATATGAAAATATTTTTCCAACTAAAATATTTTCAGTTGGAAATAAGCCAAAAGATGGCTTTATTTAAGCCATCTTTTCTTCAACCTTTTTGTATACAGACCTTTGTTATTCCAGAAAGTAGAAAAAAAGGGATTTCAAAAATTATGTCATAATACATTTTTTATATTGAGATAAAGAACAATCTATCATTCTGATGTGATATCACAGTTGTATTCACACTGAGTATTTGAAGAAAGTGAAATACTTTTATATTCACTTTTAACTAATATGTTAACGTTTTAATCACTTTGAATTTCATCAGGCATGATCTGTTAAATTTTGAATGTAACAATTTAATATTTTAGTGGAAGTACATAAAATATATTCCTCAGAAGGAATTTCTACCGATCCTACAGAGGGGAAATAAGTCATTGATGTGAGAGAAATAATTAAATACTATTATTTTTAGAAGTAAGTAATAATAAACACTCTCCAGCTACCTACAAAACCCATCACATCACTCTTGGTTGCTGTTCCTGGGTTACAGAAACATAAACATTCTTTAAATTGTGAGTACCTAAATGTGAATTCACCTCTAATTATGAATTTCACTTCATCATTAAGGCATGCAACTCTGTATACCACCAATAAAAAAAAAAATAGAATGGTGACACATTTCAAGGATACCTAAGCAGCATTGTGCTTTTTCAAAAGCAAAGTTAGTCCTAATTCCTTACTCAGGATGGATGTTAGGGTCATTTAGTCTTCTAAAAGACGTACTAGGTTTCAAGAAGCATCTCAGGAATTATAGTTGTCTGACAATGTTTTGCCCTGAAAAAAAGTCCAGTTCTACTAGTGGTTGGTTAAAAGTATTTGAGAATAGTTAACTAACTTTGGCTTGGCATAAATTTCAACTAAGGTTTGTTGCTTCGTCCAAAATGTCAAATGGATTAAGATACTAAAAAAGAGTCAGTAAGAGAATAAAGTTCAAAATTTAATCAGTATAAAATTTGTGCCAATACTGGCTCTTAATTATAGCCATAAAAATAGATCTTTGTAAAATAGTTATAAAATATTTGATGTAGAAGAATAAAAATGAAAAAGATAATTTCTCAAGTATATGCAAAAGGCTTGAATTAACAAAAACGGCTACTGAAAACAAAAAATTCTACTGTATGTGTTAGTATATAATACAAATATTAGAGATGTGGAGAGTATTTTATCTTCTACTTGACATATAAGAAAAGGCTAATCATTTGTTTTATCTTATATAATTTCCTATCCTATATTCTTACAAGTTTTTAAAGCTACCATATCTTTGATCTCATATTTAGTTATTATAATTTTATTTAACATAGTAGTATCTATTCAGTAAGAGCCATAGTACTATATCTGAAAGTAATAGGTTTTAAAATAGTCAAATGCAATGAGAGAGAGGAAAAGAAAAAGGGTTCCTATGCAAAGGAGGGAGGAAAGATAGAATATGCTAATTTAATTTTTATGTAAATTGAAAGCCACATGGAGACGTCTGAATCAATCTAGAGTAATGTGTTCATTTCAATGCTATAAGTAGAACAAAATCATACCCTAAGTCCCAAATCCATTGTTCTAGGCCTCTTCACTATACAGAGAGGCTCTACTAATTTTAATACAAATGTTAATTAATTACCTCTTTGATTCTGAGCCCCAGTTTTCATAAATTTGGTAAATAAGTGAGCTGGAGTAGAAGATTTTGAGGTATTTTCAACTTTTTAATGTTATAAGTCAGAGAATTTGGAGTCTGCACACCTACTTTTGGTTTACTATGACTATTAGTGGTGGTTTAGACTTCTGAGTACTTCATTTTGTCGATTTTTTGGATCGACTAATTAATGATTAGAGTCCCAGCTCAGGATGATCCAGAAAGGCTTTCAGTATTTTACCCTGATTATTTATTTGCCTCTTTCTTGTTTCCTATACTGGCTCTACCTCTCCTTGCTGTTCTATTTGACCTCATCTTTTGAAATAAAGCTAAGAAACATAAAAATTTCCAGCTTGAAAGGAGCATTTCCAGTTTAAAGAAACTTTCAAATAACTGCATCCAACTGTAGAGGGAAAACAAAACCCCAAATTACCCTGCCTTCTAATTCTTACTGCATTTGTAGTAAGAAAACAAAAACGATGATGATATCTGTGAAGACAGATAAGTAGGCTGATTAGGTGATAATACCATAAATAACAAGTTGCAGACAAGATAAACCTGTACGGAGCTAAAATAGGCAATACTATGGGACATCAAGTTATTTTGCTTACCATTTTTTGGTAAGACTCTTAGGGAGTTGGGCATCACTGAATCACAGTGACCCTCCACACTGTCTCATTTGGAAGCCCTTCTGCATCTAACCTAACATGTAAAGTGATAGACTGTATCAAACACATGACTCTATGGTAGTCTTGGTGATAAATTGTATTTTGTAGCCACCTCTTTTTATTTTTATTTTTTTTATTAGTCACAGAATATCTGGAAAGATAATGAACCACTTACACTGCTTAAAAATAAGTAGGTTTTTCTAGGTCCATATTTCAAGCTAATAATATTAATTTAGTGTAGTTTTATTTACTTTTGATTTCTAATAGCTTATTACTTCCAAAAGAGTTTGTTGGTATTAAATTACAACAAAGGTCAACCTATACTGGCTGCTGCTACTTTTGTAGTATTCTATAAAGAAAAAAGGCTTTTAAATAAACCAGATAATATATTTAAAATTACTTCATGGAGAACAAAAATCTATGCTATTTTATTTAAAATTATCAGATATTAGCAGTTTATAAACTCCTTAGTGTTTCCTTGGAAAATATTATTGAAATAAAAATTAAATGCTTATTGGCACTTGAAATTGTATAAATTTCAGCTTTTAGAAGTTTGAAATCAGTTACTTTTCTTACAAAAGACAGAGCAATAAGAAATCTCATATCACATAATTTTTATCATTCACAAATATCAGTAGTCAAATATCAATTCAAAGTTGTATTTAAGACTATAAATATATACCTTAATATCTTAAATGGAATATTTAAATGATGTCCAAGCAACAAAATGGCTTCATATATCTTGCTTATTTATGTGAATTTGACTAATGCTAATCAATCATTAAGTGATTTTAATACAAATATTTACATATTTTTAGAAAAAAATCAAATCCAAGTTAATATTTCAATGAAGTTATATCACACAAAAATATCAAGAGGAAAGAGTTTTTTTTTTTTCCGGCTTTGGTAGAAATTATGATGCAGGACTATCATATAATGATATCTTTTCTTTTTTTGTTTCTTTAGATGGAGTCTCGCTCTGTCACCCAGGCTGGCGTGCAGTGGTGCAATCTCGGCTCACTACAACTTCCGCCTCCCAGGTTCAAGGGATTCTCCTGCCTCAGCCTCCCAAGTAGCTGGGATTACAGGCACACACCACCACGCCCGGCTAATTTTTGTATTTTTAAGTAGAGACGGGGTTTAACCATGTTGGCTGGTCTTGAACTTCTGACCTTAGGTGATGTGCCCGCCTTGGCCTCCCAAACTGCTGGGATTACAGGCGTGAGCTACCGTGCCCGGCCCAAATGATAACTTCTCTTATATAATTCGGTGCTTTCTAATCCTGCCTGGTACACATAATACACATTTTTAAAAGGGAAACTATTTGTTGGATACTACTAATTTTACCTTGGAATATTGCTCGCGATCAAGTTCTTGACTAGAACCAGACCCTGTTGTCTGCTTAAATCGATGCACTTTCATTTTCATCTGTCTTGTTCGCTCCTCCACTACTAAGCTTGCTGCAAAAACACATAATGGAAGCCTATTAAAACACATGAAGAACCTTTCAGGAACTGAATGGTTTAAGATTTCAATGCTTTTGAAATGACTTCAATTAAATAAAATTTAGAAATAACACATGATTAATAAATTAAACAAAAATGCAGAATATACAGTACTAGCAACTGTTAATCTAAAGATGAACATGATTCAAATTACACAGAATGGGGAACGTAAATGTTAGTAACAAAATATACTCTATTTCTTGATTTTATATGAAATATTTTCAATTTCCTTCATAAATGATTATGTGAAACCAAATTTAATTGTAAAATATGTTTTCAATTTAAACAACTGTTTGTTGCATGTACATATATAGAGAAAACAAGTATGCATACTTAACACATCGCACATATATGCACATGCTTACATGCATGCACACACCCACTTAACACCCTCGGCTAACAGTAATCACCTAAAAATTGTTTTAATTAATAAGTATCTACTTTATTGAGGCATTCTTATAAATCTTTAATTTCTGTCCGTGGCTTCTCATGACTACTTCCCAGTCCTTAAAACTGACTTACTAAAAGATTAGCTCACTATTCCTTATGGCTATATCTGGACCACATAAATGAAATTCGTAAGTTTGAAAATGAATACATGACTTTTAGCCCTTTAATTTATAATATGTAAAGAATGCTTTTAAGCTTTTATTAATCTCCTAAGTAGCAGAGGAGGGCAAGAATTGCAGCCTTTGATAAAGTATGAATTATTCTAAGTTAGAATCCACCATCAGCAGCATCACTTCAAAACCCTGCCTTTAAATTTTGCATTTTTACAAATGAAGGAGAAAGAAACAGCTAAGGTACAGTCCTGTGTAGGGTAAACGATTCAAAAGCTTATACCTATGTTGTATGAGACCTATGTTTACTTTATACAACATTTGCCAACTTCCCAGACAACTCAACCTCTGCAACAAGTATTCAGATTTTTAAGTTGTAGGGCTGTGTGTGTGTGTGTGAGCGTGCGCATGTGTGTGTATGGAAAATTACTTATTGGTCACTGATGTACTGGGAACTTCTGCCAAGAGACTAATGGTTTACAAGTTAATGGAAATGTTGATATGTCTGATTGACTTGGCTGCTGATTTTATCTCTTACAAGGAGTTCATAAAGACATTTGCTGACAATTTTTTTCCATTGCAATGACTAAATGTGGCCTATCATCCTTGATTATAAAACGCCAACACACACTTTAAAAAAAGAAATCAATCTGTAACTTTTATTGTGTTCAAGTGCAGACCAATAGCCCAAGAGATAATAAAATTCGGAATTTGTGGCTAAGTGTTTTAATCATACTTTTATCACTAAATTATAAAATGTTTCACTTTGTTTAAATTAGATAACCAATCTCAAATCCCTAACAACCCTTAGTTATGCAAACTAAGCAATGATACACTCCTGCTTTAATAATGTTGACTTCAGAGATAATAAATGGTGACTATTGTTACCATTACAGGATAGTTCAATGGAGAGCTTGAGAAATGTGGTTCAGAAATTCATTACTTGGCAACATATAAGGAGTTAAAAGGAGTATTACACAGTAAAATGCTATGTAAGAGTAATTAGAAACTGAGACAGTTATTGAAAAATGTGAGTTATATTTACAAAAGACATATGCAATATAGAAAATGTGAAAATATCTGCTCTCTGTCTTTTGCCTATGGTGTGAGTACTTCTGGGTATATGCTCAATCATTTGCTTTGAGTTTTGAGTAAGTCAAATGGACTGCAAATTTAGTTCTGCTCTACAATTAAAGCTCAAAGCAACTCAAAACAATCTCAATTTGTAATAAAAACAGACTTAAATGGTGTTAGCTTAACTATTCTCATAAAATGATATTAACTTTATTTAAAAATATGTTGACATTGATTAGCCCACAGCTTTGCAACCTTTAATTTTAGTGTCATGTAATTTTCAGGGTAGATGGTTACTTAGACACGGATAATTATATCTCAATAGCTACTGGCCAGAAGCAGTCTGACACAGATCTAGGGACTGAACCTTGCTAGGACAACACTTCATTTCTCTAAACATTAATAGGATTACTTAGCTTATGCTATAGCTGCATTTAAATCTTTATTTGAAAACTGTAAAACTAAATCATAAAAAGACTGGTAATATAACTAAAATGAATCTAAAAATGGTTCTAAATGATTTCATTTTACCTCCTTCAAATCATTACTATACTATATTTACTCCCAATGAAGTTAAAACTGACCTTATTTAATCTGTGAAAGTAAAAAAAAATCTCCAAATTAACATTATGATTCAAAATAATGAGTAGACTCCCTTGACTCTCAATCAAAGATGTAGTTGCTATGCTCTCCTCACTGCTTGCTCTCAGATTCCAACAACAAAACCAAAATGCTAATAGCTTATCATTATTTACTCGTAGCAAAAAGCCAGATAATTACATAATATCACACACTTTTTTTAGTACTTTTCATTATTTCCCAATGACACGTGCCTTAGTGCATATTCTGAAATAACTGTTTATACAAGTTATTGTGCTTCAGTAAAAGTTTTTTCATAATCACTGAAAAACCTTCAGTGTAAATGTGGAAATTCTTTAACTTTGCTAAAGATTTTACATGATTTCCATGTTTATTTTTCAACTATATATCTAGAATAAAATGACATTATTTCTGTATTACAGATGTGTCAAGCCAAATATTAAGACAAATTTATAAAATAAGATAATTACCATAAATTTGAACCAGAAGGCACGATTCCAATAAGTTATATGATTTATATGGAGAATAGTAGTAATGATTAAAAGTTAATTGAATTCTTGAAATGTGACTGTCTCTCTAGTATCTTAGTACAAGTAAAATTAACTGTAACTCAGCTCAAATATCTTCCTTTAAAAAAGGATTACTGTTATTTAAAATTTTTATATTATTTTAACAATTTTAAACCCAAGAGCAAAACTAAAATAGTAAATAAAGTATTTTCCAATTACCCCACAAATCCTAGCATTACATTCACATTTTAGGAACATTCTGAATGTTAGTAGTATTGTAAACTAACTAAATCATTAAAATGCCAGTTGCTATTTCTTTATAGAAAATTTAAAACTGGGAGGCTATGTGGTTATTTTTAAAAATTTCATAAATGCCACATAATCAAGAGCTAAATAATAACTCTCATTTTTTACAAGAAATGTAATTATCATGCAATTTCATTTAGCCTTTAATGAAAATTTAGCTTATGTATAATAAAGTCAAAAGATAAGGATATTTACTACAGACTATATTTCAGCATTAATTATAGATTTTGTGATTATATATCAAAAATGTATGTATCCTAGTTCCTCAGATGTAATATTACAATTTTATAAAAATGGGGTTGAAGGGTTGAAATATTTCACTATAAGGTACAAACTGAATTATGTGTCTTATGTTTTAAAAAATGGTACTTTCAAAAAGCACTTATTAGTTTACAAAAATGTATTTATTGAACAAGATCCATTTTATTTATTCCAACTTTATATACATTGTTCTTTCCAAACTATGGCTTTTTAAATATTAATCTATGTATGTCACAAATCAATTCAATGTTAAAATTAAGAAAGTATAAATCTGAAACTTATTTTTAAGAGTTAAATTAAAGCCATATTTGTGAAATAATTTCTTGTCTTCTAAAGCTCAACAAGAAAGAATCTGACTGGAGTATGCAAGATAAGAAAAATAAATATAATTTACAAAGTACTGTAATTATTACAATTTTCCAATGTAAAGTATTAGTATTAAAAATAAAGATATTAAAATAACTACTCTTTTCACATTCTTTGCTAAGGATTCCTAATTTAATGTTATCAATGATCTTTAACAAATCTATGAAGAAACTAAAATCATTTTATAATCTTGTTTGTCCTATATGCATTTTTCTAGATCTATCCCTTTAGTATTATTAAAAGGCCTACGACTTTGAAAATACCCTCAAAAATACTTAATAAATCTTCCCTAATCCATCATTTAAAATTTTCTATAATATAACCTCCTTCAAAGAGATAACGTAATTTTCTAGGAAACCTCTTTGACTTATCACATATTTGTAATTTGCTTTAAAATATTGTAAACATCATAGTTATATATAATTTAGGACGCTTATAATTTAAACTTGCATTAATATATTTAAAATATTATTCATAAATTTAATTTATATAAAAATAAATTTGTTTGGATCTCAAAATTCCTTAAATGTTTCACATTTCTCTCTATGCACCTTGAAATTAAAATGAATTTGAAATTTCAGATGTTTGTGTTTGTAGGCAAAAAATAATTTATATTAATATATTGTTAAACCTCCTAATATTTTCAAGCATTAGATGAAATATGACTGTAAAAGGACAGAAATAAGTAGAACTTTTATATTATTAAATATATTAATGTAAAAATTATTTTGTAACAAGTTCAGCTCATATATGTATCAAAGTTGACACACAATAACATCTGGACAGGATATTTAAGCCTGTCTAGTTAACTATGATGTGCTATCACATTTTGTGAATGAAAAAATTAGCATCTCTGCTTCCTTGCTGTATAGCAACACAATGAGAGTTCCATGATAGTGCAGTCCCATTCTTGTTCCAGTACATCTCTCAGGAAGAGCGGTGATAAATGACCGCTTATTTGGAAGTTGTCAGGTAGACAGAAGAATATAAATGACACACCTCCTATGCCTCAGTTATTGACTGAAGTGAAAAAAAAAGCTGAGATTAACAAGAAAAGATGAAAAAGGTTTAGCTAATTGAATCAGTACAGACTATACCAAGACTGAATAGGAAGATCAGATCTGAAATATTTAATGTATAAACTATATCTTAAAATATATCAAGAAAGATGGTTTATTTGAAAATTCAAAAATACAATACTAGTCTCTGCCCACAGTTTTTTAGACATTAGAGAAATAGGAATTGTTTATATGGATAAGCATTCTACATATACCTGGAATCAATGTGGCAAAATAGTAAGAACCTAGGAATGGGAATTACTAGGCATAGATTACAGTCCTAGATCCATCACCATTCATCAGTTCCTCAATGTTCCTTTGATCAATTCCTGATATATCCCTCCATTACAGAGTTTTTATCTGTAAAAAGAAGAGACTGCTCAGAGAGCCTTCCAGCAGTTGTAGTCTATGATTCTATAGTATTTCAATAGGGTATTGTTAAAATACTTTTTTTTTATATTTGCAAAAATAGGAATCTCAATGACTTTGTCTCTTGCTTTACTACCTAATTTCCAGATTTTAAAATTTTCCAATTGACTATAGGTGTCACAAGGAAAAAAATTCACCAGTTGTATTTTACACCACTATTTTCTATCATGTTATTTTCCCAATTTAAAAAATATCTGTTCAGGATTGATTCCAGGAACCCACCCACCACATGTACCAAGATTCACGGATGCTCAAGTTTCTTATATAAAATGGCATAGTATTTGTATATAACCCAAGCACCTCATCTCATATACTTTCATCTCTTGGTTACTTATAAGAGCTAATACAAGGAAAATGTCATGTAAATAGTGCCTATATGCATTTTTCTAAATCTATCCCTTTCATATTATTAAATGGCTTACAACTTAAAAAAACTCAAAAATCTGTTATACTGTACTGTTTATGGAACAATGACAAGAAAAAAAAGTCTGTACATATTCAGTACGGATGCTACCAATCATTTTTCCCCCAAACATTTTTGATCCACGGTTGGTTAAAGCTACCATTGTGGAACTCATGGATGCTGTGGGCCAACTGCAATGTTTTATTTTCATGTTGATCCTTATTTTTGGCGTCATGCAAACATAGTGAGAGACTTTGATGTAGTGCATATCCAACTTCTACATCTTCACACACATATATACTATATATAAAGATTAAATGTTTAAAATATTTTGACTACATAGAAATGCCCTAGTTCTGGCACATTTTCTTGGAATAAAATGACCCCTTTCAACTTGTAAGTGTAAAAATGTTCCAAGTAGTTTCCCATTTTCCCTTATATAATTCTCTTGGATGTTAAGGATTATGCTACAATAATATAAACAATAAAAGAACATCTATCCAGCATCTACCAATAAAATAAACATTTACCCATCATCTACCAATAAAACATACATCAACCAGCATGAGAAACAGAAAATGCAATAAGTGAGTAACACATAAGTGAAAATACCACATTGCCTTACGGACTTTTAAAGCAAAGTATCTATGTTTAGATAAGTGAAATTGAACATTGGCATAGGTGAAAGAGGCAATTTGCATATATAATCACTTAAGTCTCACTGCAGCCAAAACCACAAGACCATCTCCTGTTTTAGCATACTTATTCCCATTGAACTATCTGAAACGAAGCTCAGGATGTCCAACTCCAGACATAATTTCTCAATGTAAAACTGCCAATTCTCAGAGTGTCACTGAAAATACTAGTCATTGACAAGTAAGAAAGTCAGGCTCTTATAAAAGAATTTGTTATATATCTTGTCCTTTAGGGTTACACAAAGTTAAACAGCTTTTAAAAGCATGTTTAGGTTTTGAGAGGGAACACTATCTCCCATAAGATGCACTTCAAATACAATTTTTATAAAAAGCAACCTGTGTAATTAAGCCTTCTTTGGCGGATAACAAAACCAATCACTGAGGAAGCCATGTTATTTATACCAAGTGATCTCTAAAATGTTTAGCCATAATTTCTCATTACTCCAATAATACTAATGGATACAGAATCTATCCTGAAAGACTTGATTGGCACAATTCTGCTAAATTTAAATTTGATTTTTGAAAGTCTTTTCCTGTGTTTTACAACATTTGGGGAACATATACAACTTTAGAGAAAATACATCAAAGAGCCTGTCCATGGTTAGACATCTGTTTTCCTCAATTAGGTCTCTCTTGCAAGTTGTGTCTTGGTTAATGTGTGTTAAATCCTTTGAAGCTTCAAAAGCCTATGATACGGGAGAAAATTTTCGCAACCTACTCATCTGACAAAGGGTTAATATCCAGAATCTACAATGAACTCAAACAAATCTACAAGAAAAAAACAAACAACCCCCTCAAAAAGTGGGCAAAGGACATGAACAGACAATTCTCAAAAGACATTTATGCAGCCAAAAAACACATGAAAAAATGCTCACCATCACTGGCCATCAGAGAAATGCAAATCAAAACCACAATGAGATACCATCTCACACCAGTTAGAATGGCAATCATTAAAAAGTCAGGAAACAACAGGTGCTGGAGAGGATGTGGAGAAATAGGAACACTTTTACACTGTTGGTGGGACCGTAAACTAGTTCAACCATTGTGGAAGTCAGTGTGGCGATTCCTCAGGTATCTAGAACTAGAAATATCATTTGACCCAGTCATCCCATTACTGGGTATATACCCAAAGGATTATAAATCATGCTGCTATAAAGACACATGCACACGTATGTTTATTGCGGCACTATTCACAATAGCAAAGACTTGGAACCAACCCAAGTGTCCAACAATGATAGACTGGATTAAGAAAATGTGGCACATATACACCATGGAATACTATGCAGCCATAAAAAATGATGAGTTCATGTCCTTTGTAGGGACATGGATGAAACTGGAAATCATCATTCTCAGTAAACTATCACAAGAACAAAAAACCAAACACCGCATATTCTCACTCATAGGTGGGAATTGAAAAATGAGAACACATGGACACAGGAAGGGGAACATCACACTCTGGGGACTGTTGTGGGGTGGGGGGAGGGGGGAGGGATAGCTTTAGGAGATATACCTAATGCTAAATGACGAGTTAATGGGTGCAGCACACCAGCATGGCACATGTATACATATGTAATTAACCTGCACATTGTGCACATGTACCCTAAAACTTAAAGTATAATAAAAAAAAAGCCTATGATAATATAAATAAACACATCTGAATCACCAAATGAGAAAACAGGGTCAAAAGCATTACTTCTGAATTTTTCTAATCAATCTGCTTAACCCTCTGGGATCTTGAAGTTTAAAGAGAAGGCTACAATGACAATATATTTATGAGATTGTGCCAAAAAAAGAGATGGATAAATTACTTTTCCTAATAGAGCTCTGAATATTTATGAGTAAATATTCATTAAGATTCATAATAAGTGTTCAGGAGAAGTAATGCCCAGGAATATTAAGAAACTTGTATTTTCGAAATCTTAACACACAGTAACAGAAAATGATTCACCTGGCCTAATATGCATCTACTACTACTAATAAAAATGTAAGTAAAACTGAGACCTTTGCTACTTAATGACAGTTAAAAGAATGCTGATTCAGAAAAACACAAAAATTGGTTTACTTATTTTAAAAAGGGTACATAATTTGTTCTTACAGTGTTTCACAACCACAGTACGCTATTGAAATGTGCTTAATTTTTATTTATACAACTGTACAAAAAATGCTAAAATTAATGTTTTTCACTGCTTTACTTGAATTCCACTAAATTAGAGTTAATGCTCATAAGTTTCATGGAAAATATAGTCTGCATAACTTAGCATTCAAACTGTTCTTGCTGACATTTAAAGAAGGAAAACACAGTTAACTTATTTGAGAACTTATTAAAGAAACCTGGTACTTAAAAATATAGTTGACTAGAGACAATCCTAATGATCTAGTTACAATCTCTATGATCTAGTTACAATAATTATTACATATTTTATTAGTGAAACAGAAAAGCAAAAAGCACCAAAATGCTATTTACTTTGTTCCTATAAATAATAATTTACTTACTTTAATTGCCTTTCATTCTCCATGTGTATAAATTACACACTATTATGATAAAGGAAATTCATATTTGTAGAAGAGATAATATGATGTGTTTTGTTATGATTCAAAATTGCTTCCAAGAGCCAAAAACTTAATGCACTTAAAAAATACTATCTAAAGGCATATAAATCATAAATTTATTATGACAATAACATTTTTCTCACCTTGAAGTCATTTAATTTCTGGTTCAGTTTTGATCTTCTTATATCATTATTTCGATGCCCCCAAACTACATTCATGGGCTCTTTAAAACTGTCCAAGAAATGTAGCAGAGAGGGAAAAATTGGCTTACTTTTAGAAAGAATAATTTAAAATAGGCCTATAAAGCAGTTTGTGAAGACTAAAATGATATGGTCTTCCAGCTTTCAACATAAAAGAGAGAGTTAAAATGTAAACAAAGTACTATGAACATTTATAGTCCCTTGGTTAACTTTTCAAGCCAAAGGATGTGTTATCTTTGTTAGCTTTGTTAACTTTCAAGCCAAAGGATTTGTTATCTGTATGGCAATTGGAGGAGCAGGCCAGATGTAGAAGGTTTAACTGAATGCTGCAAAATTGGGTCAATAGGGAAAGGGAGGAAAAACTAAGTGGGCTTCTTCAAAATCTCAGTGTTGTGTGGTGATTGTTACAGGAACATGGTGTGGAGCACAGAACATGGGCTGTGGATTCAAAATCTGGTTCTGCCTCACAGCAGCTTTTTTACCTTTGGCATTCAACTTAACCTCTTTCACTCTATTTCAATAAAACAGGGGTGAAAAAAACCTTCCTTGCAGTTGTAAATGTGTTACTATAATTATGTGGTGATGCATGCAAAGCAGTTACTCAGTAAATGCTGTCTGAATGTTGAAGAGCCTACAGAGCAAAGTGGATGAGAACAAGTTCCCTGGAGAGGGATCTGTGTCTCGTTTCCTATTCTATCATTTACAAAATGAAATACTGACTGATAAGGGGCCAAGTTTTTAATCTAACTTTTAGCTTTTTGGCGGGAAAATAAAGATACTAATAGTTAGGTCTCAGGTTGTTGTGAAAATATAATGAGATAAATATGTAACACTTTCAGTAGAGTCACTGACATATAGTAAGTGCTCAATATAGCCTATCTACCATTAGTAATGCTTTGAGTATTTTACACTTCTCTTTATGTGACTTTACAAACATATGCTGTAAAATTAATAGACTGGTTCCCTATAGGGTAACCGTAACCAACCACCCTCGTTTGCTTAGAACTGTCCCAGTTTTAGCACTGAAAGTCTTGCATCTTGGGAAATCTCTCAGTCCCTGACAAACTGGAACCACTGGTTGTCCTACAAGTTCATCTACAGTTAATCAAAAATAAACCCTAATGAACCCCTTAGCTTGTGTACTGGTCTTCATTTATCTGGGATGTACTCACAATAACCTGAATTCTCTAATAAGATAGATCCCAGCAAAGACAAACTTCAGCTCACAGAAGTAAGATTTCTATGCTGTGAACTTTTCCTTTCTTTTGGGTTATGTGAGCTTAAAATACGATTTTAATGAAATTTCTTGACCTTGCTTCTATTTTTTCAAAGTTTTGAGAGCCACGTTCAGTGGCTAAACTGTGTTATCTTAAATCCCTAAGGAGAGGCGCAGCATTCTTTTTCTGACCTATACCTTCCTGGCTGCATTTTGGGATGTGCTTCTTTGGTTATTTCTAAAAATGTGGTCTATTCTGTGAGGCATTTCTACATCCTGTTTCCAAGGAACGCTTGGAGGGGTGATGACACCTCTCAGCCAGGACACACTGACTGTATAAAAACATAAACTGACATGCTCTGCACAGAGGCCCTAAATGTGCATATTTCATGCAGACTTTAGGTTATACTTACGGATTTTGTTTTGTTTTATTTAGCTAGGTACAGCTTTTGCCTAGTAATATATATGGAAAGAGCTCTAAATGAAGAATTATTATATTATTATATTTTTCTTTCTTTTGGATAAAGGAATTAGATCATGGCCCATTTCTAATATGAATCTAATACTTTTAGCACACTAAAATTTATCTTGCAAATCCAACTACATTCTTCTGCACCTAAGTAAAAGAACATTGGTCATTCTTGTACTACTGAATCTAATGTTGTGTTTTCGATATCTGACGTAAAAATGCAGCAGGATGGCTAGAAATCTATGCAAAGTCTATGGCCAAAACATCTTGATCTCACTGAATTTTTTGATTTTTTAATTAATATATGTATTGCCTAATATATCAGACACTATGCCAGAATAATATATATATGTATAGTGCCTGAATATAAACATTGTTAAATACATTTTTATAAATACAGATTAAATATGTAATTGAAAATGTTCTCTTTGTAATACCGAGATACATAATGCATAACTAAATATGTTAAGAATGAGAAATAATATATTTGGGATTTGTACTTACTAAAATAGGATACACCAACATGTAGTGGAAAAGGTCGAAAGTAAAAAGATCTGGGTTTGTAGTCTACTACTGACAAGCAGTTTGGGCAAATGTCATAATCTCTCTGAACTTGTGTCCTTATTCATAAAATAGGAATGATGTTACTTTCAGAACTAGCTTTGAGTTAATTTGTTGTTACTATGGGCAACAAATTAATTCAATCAGTCCACTTTCAAATATTGAGAAAATGTACTTTTATTAAATTATACAGAATTATATAATTATTAAATATAATTAACCTTATCACATTAAGCTGAAAACTCATGTTCAAATAGTTAATTATCAGGCCAACAGCAACTCTGAACAGAAAATGGTGTGGGCAGCATATGACTGTGGGGGGAAGCCTGCAACCTATTTGAAATTCAAGTGCAAAGACCAAATATGCTGAATGGTTTTCTTCTCCTATGACTCTCAGAAAGATAAAATTAATGGGTATTTGAACAGTATTGAGGCAAACAGAAGTAACATTTAGGCAGCAGCTTCTCAGATGTATGACTGCAGCCAGGGCCAGAACATTCACTAAGGTTACCGCTATCCGGAAAGTAAAATCCAGAGTCTTTCTACTTTTACCAGGTATTACCCTGAATAGAAGAATTAAATCTTTTATCTATGAGAGCAGGGGAATGCAAACAAACAGAAACAAAGGAAATGTCATTTTCCTAGGAGAATTGTTTTCTAGTTGTCAGTGTAGATAAACAAATTTTTAAAAAAACATTAATTTTAAATAAAATTTTTTAAAAACATTAATTTTAAAGTAATCTCCTCTTTGATGTGAACATAGAATATGAAATAGTTAATATCAAATACACTACAAAATCATTTCAGGAAAATAGCTACCTGTTAATTTTGCTCATTATTTCAATAAATACAGTTATATAACTCTTGTATATTATATTTTTAAAAGTAACAATATTAAATGGTTAAAAAGTTATGTTAATATTTACCTTTTGTGGAAGAGTTATATTTTTCTTGTTCTTCAATGAATTAAATGCACATAATGATGGAAACAAAAGAAAGAAATCAGCAAATTTATAGTTAGACATGGAAATGTGAATTAACACAATGGCATGAATAATTAAAATGCATAACATATAATGTGACATGATAAATTGCAATGAAAAACCATGAGTTCCCAAATATGGTACTAAAATTAATCAAAGAAAGAATGAATACAGCAATTTAAAGATTTAAAATGAAACAAAAACATTGGGAAATTAGTATGTTTGGCATTTGAAAAATATATTCTGTATTATTTTTTCTTTCCTTTTAAGAGCTGTATAAAATTTCAGTACCAATTTTATTAAAACATCTTAACTTGAATCCATTGTGATTTTTTTTGGAAAAGCATTTAAAAGCATACTTAATTTTCATAACAAAGATTTTTATCATTTCAAAAATGAAAGTTCATATGATAAAGGCTCATATGATAAAATGAAATTTATTTTTTTATCTGATAAGCAAAAAATAAATTCCATTTTTACACTTTGTTTGCACCATGGAAACTATTCTGTAACATTTTCCACATGAAAGAAAATTCTAATTTAAGTAATGTTTTTTCTTCTCAAATTAATTAGATTAAAATACTCCAAAGTAAAATTAGTTGTTTTGTAGAGCCTATACTTCTTAGACATTTTATAAGGCTTTATATCCACCTCTTTGTTTTTTATTATTTACAGAGGACTAATGGCCTGTTTCTATATTTCTGAAGAGGAATATCATTGGAGTTTTAGGTAGGTGATATAATAATGGAAGATATAAAACATAATTAACACATCATTTACTGTTAGTTTGTGAATCATCTCTAAACCCTTTAAAAGATCCAGTTGAGCACAAAAAAGTTACTGGTTGGCTTCAGAAATCCATTTTTATACAACCAATTAAGTTGTCTTCAGCCTTACCCTACATAAGGGATATGCTGGGATATTGTGTTGAAATATAACCAGAAAAATTTTGTGGAAGTCTTTGCTTTCACTTATCACATACCATTACAGTTACTTAAATTATAAGGCTACTTTTTCAAGTATTCTACCTCAAAAATCTGTATTGTGATCACCTCTTTGTTTTTCCCCTAAATCTACTTTAACATAATCTGGCTCTATGTAGCAAATAGGCTAGCGTTCTCCATTTTTAAAATAAACTTTAAAACACCTTTTCAAAAATTGATTAAACATGTGTTTCCAAATGATATGTTAGCCTTTAAGAGATACTGCCTTTATGGTATAAATAGAGAGTAGTATATTTGATTTACAAGAAAAAAATACTTCCAGTGAAACAGTCAAATTGTCCTGGCATACATTCCAAAATCAGTAATGTAGATAACCGTACCCAGAAATGGTATATGAATAAAATTATTTTATAAGTGCCTCAAGAAGGTGTATCAGCATCTAGCAATCTAAACCATTTGAAATATTTGTTCTTACCAATCAGCTGTTTATCAAATTATTTCTAAACAGAAAATCACCCTTTGTTAAAAATTTTTAAAAAATGGGAAGGAAGTCAAGTGCAGTAGGGGCTTAACCAATTGTAATAGACTGTGGTCAGCATTAATCTTCATGGGAGATGGAACTAAAGTTTAACAAATAATTTCAAAATAATAAAATGACAATTCTATAGCCTTAAGAACAACAATGAAATCAATCTTAAATAGAACATGCTAAATCCTATCTAACTCATAAATCAAATTAAAATTTACTTTTTTAAACATATTTTAGGACAAACAAAGCTGTCATGTGGACTGTTCATTTTGAAATAGAACCATAAAAAGATGATGGCAGACAGTATAATCATTTACCAAAAGTCCCAAAGCACATATTTATATCATAAAAAACACCAGGTCTCTTTTATTTATAGAACATTTAGATATATAGATATATAAAATATATGCTTGTTGTCACATTTTTTAAAAAGCTGTAGGTATATAACTCTAAAGATCATATATTTCGGGAAACTCAAATAACCAAAATGTTTACTAGTGTATTTGTCATATTAAATATCAAAATAACTCCACCAATGTAGTCATTCCCTTCTTCCCACCTCAATTCAATCCTTACAAATTGATGATTTCTCTGAAAGACAGCTGTGAATATGAATATCATAAACAGTAACATTGATATTAACAATAGAACATAAGCTTTTTTAAAAAACCAAAATCCAACATATAATACAACTTATTTTGTGGAAGCAATTCTTATTTCTACAGAAATAATGTAACCAGAATCTCACTATAGGAGAGTTATATGCAGTACCCTTATATGCTTTTGAACCCATAAAATGTTTTATTTGCAACTGGAGGAAATGCAAAGAATTTTAGGAGCACATGACTTTTAGAATATCAATCTTTAGCAAAATATGATCGGTAAGACCGAGTTTGTAACTAAACACCAACATTTGTAGTTCTTTCAGTTGTGCAACAGGAGCTCACGAATAGATAATTTAAATAAACACCAACTTTTGTTTTAAAAAATAAATTTTAAAACAATTTCATCTGGGTTATTGCCAGATTAATTAGGAATAATTTAAAAATGTTCCCAGAGAGGAGAGGAAAAAGTTAAACATGTCAATGAATAATTCCAATGAATTAACTGCGATTTTAAAAAAGAAAGTCAGAGTTTCACAATGCATCATATTTTCATGATTCACTAAATGAATACCCTTTTAGCAACCCTGAAAACTAAAGCATGGAGTATCAATAGAATGTATTTTTAAAAATATAAACTCAGTTTATCACACCAGTGTTACTCTATTAATAAGTTGATACGTTTAAAAATCTACACTAAGTTTTCCATAATCAAGTATTCTGCATGACAATCTATGCCACATCAGTCTTTGAAACAATGCATTTACCTTCTGAGATCTTTGACATATCTGTGATACATTCAGTAAATCACTTCAATTAAGTGAGAAAAACATGTACCCCCATACCCTCAATATAAAATGAAATGCAAGTTTTCCATCGGCAACAATAACACTGCTGAAAAAAAATATTCAAAGTGTTAACCTTTCAGTTGTTTCATAGGGATAAAGGTTTTTAATAAATATCTTAAAAGTAATTCTACTACATTTATATTACAATCCCAAAGTAGAAATTATTTTAGTAAATTGCTTACCAAATCCCTGATTAAAAATATGTGATAAAAAATAACGATAAGTCATTTCACCTACTAAGATATGTGATAGCACTTTGGGTCATATGAAGAATACTATTTTAACATAGTGTCTAAATCATCTAGCTCAGGTAGTTTAGAGAATTTAGTTTCTACTAAAATCAGACCATATACATTTTCTCTCTTTGTTGCTCAGAAAATGAAACAATAATATATGCATAAAATAAGGAAATCTTTAAACAATATGAACTGCTGAAGACACTAAAACATGTGTTCTGTCATTTTTTTCCATCATCAAACTTAAAATATAGGCTACTGCTAATCAAGTTAAATTAAAAAATTAGTAAAGGATTCAGTATGATTTAAGTGTTTAATTTTTAAAAAATCTTATAAAAGGTAAAATATTCTTTTAACACATAAAATGCCATATTGCAATGAGATTTTTAAATTTTATTTTCTTCCTTTGTCACTTTGGAATAAGATGTTTCTAGGCCTACATCCCTTCTGTTAAATGACCATCTAAAATTCAATCATCCAGCAAAACTCACTCAGCAAAAACTGAGTGCATGCCATGAACCACTGTCACTAGGTGTTGGGGATAAAACTGTAAGAAAATTAAATTTTTAGGATGCAGCAAACTATATATAATCAAAATACTATTCATTTAATAAAAGGGGTATAAATAGAGGAGGTTCTCAAATCCAAGATTTTTGGACAATGATCTCTCTTTATCGGATACCTTGTTCTATACTGCTGCTTCTCACTGGCACTTGTGGGAGCTGTCTTCCCCTGCGACTGCTGAACGATGTGTCTGCTGGAGGAGATTGTGTTGGACTTCTCTGTCGGTGCATTCTGCAGGCAAAAAGCAAAGTGGGCATGAAACAATGAAATTCCAATGTGGTCTGACAAAAATCTTTTCCTCCTTTCTGTTACGATTAAAATAGACATAAACCCCCTCACTGGGCCAATGGGAGCAGAATCAAACACTTTTTATGATATGTGTAAATGGAATATTACAAAAAGGGGTTAAATGAGATAGGGCAATGTGCACCACACACAGTTCTACATAATGAATTCTTAAACTGAGTAGAATCCAATTCACTCCTTTTCATTAACTTTCTAGTAAGTTGTTCTACCTGGGCAAGTTATTCAGTTTTGGCAGTACTGAACCAAATATATCTAATTACAGCCTCTGGATCTTAACAATATGGATAAATGAGGTAAGAAAGGCTGTTGCCTAAACTGCTACTCTTAAATTGATATTGACTATAGAATTATTTATAACTGATAAGAATTCTAGCTGCAGACTTTTATAAATTACCACTCACTTGTACTTTATTTCTAAATAGGAACAAATTTGAAAGATATTTAAAATAATCCTGGACATATGTTATGAAATACACTGGTGCTAGCATTAAAATTACAAATAAAAGTTTGAGAAGTGTGCCGATATATTACTACTGCCCAGGATTAAGCGGACTTCCATCTGTTGGCATTTAAACACTTTTCAAACTAAAGAACTTTAAAACACTCTAACACTTTACTGAACACATATAAAAGATTTTTAAAATTTCCTCTTATGCTTTTTAAAGTAAGCACACATTTAACTCCAGGTAATTTATCATAAAAATTTCACATAATTAAAAAAATTATATATGAATATGCCACAAACACATGAAAGGACATAACACAGCCAAATTTAATTTTCAATGAGAGCTAATTGGCAGAAACTATAGAATACCACCAGCACAGTGAAGATAGATGCAAGTAATAGAGGATGTGGGAGAGATTTAAGTGTCACAAAGAAAGGATTAAAAGTTATGGTGTCAAAATGAGTGAAAGCTTCGAGGGCTCAGGAAGGTACAACACCACACCAACACCCGGAGGCAGGACATGAATGCTGAGGGGGACACTGAATAGCGACCTTGTCAGAAGCGGAGAAGGTGGCGCCGACCCTCCAGGGACAAGGTGGTGCATAGAACACAGTGTTCTGATACTAGAGTGCTCACTCGACCTTGAGCGAGCAGGATGTTTTCCCCTAATGACTGGCTGATCAGTTGCTCTTGGGGCTGCGTGTCCCCTTCTAGAAAGACATGTTGGGAGAACCCTAAAACATTAGGGCCAAAAAAGATCTTCAGTCAGCAGGTTCACATTAACTTTGATACCAACACATTTGTCCAAGGAAAACCTGGTTACTCGTACATGACAGTAATTTCAAAGAAGAAAACCCATCACGCAATTATTGAAATGGAATTCAAATCAAACTGACAAGTTATTATTGCAAATGTGAACGCCATGTGGTTTTTAAAGACTAATTGGTATTGCTCTAATGTAATAAACCTCTTGTATGTTCCACCAAGGGCAGAGACTCCTGTCTCTGTTTTTTTTTTTGTTTGTTTTGTTTTGTTTTATAGAGCTGTATCTCGAGTGCCTACAACACAGCTGCACAGATAGCAAGAGCTCAATAAAGGTATGTTGCTTGAATGAGTGACTGTAATTAGGATGATGAATACAGGAAAGCTTCAAGTGCTTGTCTTCAAGAAGAAATACTGTAGGCCTCTATATTTTTACAATGTTCATAATTTTACTCTGTAATAAGCAAGACTACGCCAAAAACAACAAAAGAAGCCTGCCTTTTGAGGTTAATCTAAGTAGACAAAAATTAAAACAATATAAGGTGGAGAATGCTCCATTAATTATACATCTGATTAAATATAAATGGCTTAAATATGGATAAAAACATGTTCTCTCAGATATAACAATACCTGAAAATGTATGTGTCCATATTTTGACAACTATATTACTATGGTGTTTAAAATTATTATAAAGCCAATTAATGAATTAAAAATAAACAACTGATGTTTATATAGATGTACTTTTTTTTTTTAATGCATGGTTTTGCCTTTTTCATTGATTTTGGTATATATTTTAAATAAAATGCATGATTAAAATATCTAGCAGGTATTATTTTGATGAAAGAATAAAATGATACCTCATCCCTTTTAAAGCAATACTGTAAAATTCACTGAGTGACTAAAAATGTGTGAGAATAAAGAATACATATTTATCAGCAAAAGCACACAAAGGAGTGTCATTCAACTTCTATTCAGATTGGCAATTTTTCTTTTAAGTAAAATGATTTTTATAGCTATAATGATTTTGATTCTGAGTATCTTATTCATTTAAGAACAACAAAACAGGAAAATATCAAGTTGAAGATAACAAAAAGATGTTCAGCTTAGGTCTTTAATAAAGGTGTATTTTACTTTCTTAAGCCATAAATTAATGCTTTATCACATCGTAATTCAAACGCTGAATCCTGGGCTGTTACCTCAATTTCCAAATTAAAATAAAAAGTAACTCACAGTGTTCTATATATTAAAACTGTTTATTCCAAATTGGCTTTTCACATTAACTCAACTACATAGAATTAATTTCTATGGGATAGAGTACATGACCAAGTCCTTTCCAGTGATGAGAGTTTTATCTATCACTCCTTAAAAGTCATTATCATGACAATAAACTTCAATCTTTCTTCAAGATACTCTTTCTAAACATGGCTTGCAAATGGAATTATACAGTTTTCACCTTAGTACTGAGAAATTTCATGGATATTACAATTTCACTTAAATCTTGCTCCATTCCTTAAAGCAATTCACAAGCACTAAAAGAAAAACTCAAATGTGACTTGAAATGTAAATAATTTAGGTGAACTTTCTGTGGCACCAAACTAAATGGCAAAAGTATAAAAAGCAATTTCAGGAGCAAATAAATGGCTTCCTGGGTGAATATTCACAGCTCAACCACATATAGTGTTCCATCTCCTGAGCCACAAGGCTTGCAGTGTCTGAAAACAGCCTGTAATGTTTGAGGTTAATCGCTTAGCACAAGATATGTTTTTTTCCTTGACATGAAAAGTCCCTCAATAATGAAAGAGTTCCTGCCCCCAGCCACTCTGTAACAAGCATGAGATCACAGACCAAAGGAGAAGCACAGAAAGCCACTTTGCCAGAGGAAGAAAGGAATGTGGTAGCAATGCTGAATTATGAAGGGGAAGCTGGGTAGAGGAAAAATGCAGAGGTTAGAGAGAGAAGAGCAAGGTTTTGCAGAGGAGAGATAATAGAACCAAGTATAGTTTGTTTTTAGGCAAGAGGAAAGGACGATTAATCAAGAAATTCTGAGGTACAGAGCGTAAAGTTGAAAGAATCCAGGCTGTTGTGCCCTGATCTTTTCAATGAAATGGGATGTGCTAAGAATGTAAGGATGTAAGAAGAATGATAGAGATTTAGAACAACCTGTTAGAGAATGAAACAGGGAGTGTAGGATGGATAAATAACATAACAGTAACAGCTATTTCTTACTGAGCATCAATATAGGGTCATGTATTCATGCCAGGAACTGAAAAAGTGTTTGTGCGCATATGCAGGCATGCATGTATTCATGCATATATGTATCTATATGTTTATACACACAAGTATATACATATGTACCTTTTTGGATTCTCACACACTAAGAAGCGTTATTACTATTTTATTTATTTTATTTATTTTATTTTATTTTATTTTATTTTATTTTATTTTATTTTATGATTGAGGGTCATAGAGTGACCTGGAGAAAGATAAACAGCTAAGATGTGGTAGAGGCAGGATCCACACAGGTCTGTTCAGCTCCAATGCTTGCTCTCTTTTCTGTCTAGTGAGATAGGATTGTTTGTGTATCATGAGAAAAAAATGGTAATTTCACATCTCAGGATTTACCATGAATCTTTAACACAAACCATATGTCCAAGTATCAAATTATTTGGCAGGACTTAACAGAACTGTGTTTGAGAGTCTGTGGAATCAAAATATATGGACAATGGTATTTAACAAATACCTACTCTATTATGTATATTTACATCTCCTCATTTTTAAAAAATGAGGTTTGCGGCCACGCGTGGTGGCTCATGCCACTATGGGAGGCTGAGGCGGGTGGATCACAAGGTCAGGAGTTCAAGAGCAGCCTGACCAACATGGTGAAACCCCGTCTCTACTAAAAATACAAAAATTAGCTGGGCGTGTAGCGTACACTTGTAATCCAGCTACTCAGGAGGCTGAGGCATGAGAATCACTTGAACCCGGGAGGCAGTGGCTGCAGTGAGCCAATATCGTGTGACTGCACTCCAGCCTGGGCGACAGAGCAAGACTCCGTCTCCAAAAAAAAAAAAAAAAAAAAAGGTTTGCAGAGCAAAAGTTTAATTCAAACTTATGTATGCCTGACTCTAGTTCACCATCTTCAAGTATGTATCTAAACATTTACCACTAAGTTCAATCCATGCCTACTCTCCTTCATCTAAGACTAGAGTTTTGATTTATACTTAAGTAAAACATACTTCTCAATAAAAATGAGTCTTTAGTCAGACATTTTTGTTGCTGCAAATGGACTTGCAGTAAATTGCTTCTACCAAAGCCTAAAAACAATGTAGTCCTGTTATTTGTTTTTGTTTTTAAACAACTTGTTAAAGGATGGACATGTATGTGGTATTTAAGGTCAAATTTTCAAAGTGGTTCCTACTGTGCTGGTCCCTTACAGGCCCACACAGGCTCTTTTGCAAGAACACACCATAAAATGCATATGTAAGCAATTCTAAATAGCAGTCCAAATACAGAAATGAAGCATCCTCAAGTTAGAATGTAGAGTGTAGTTTCTACAGGAAGAAAAGTCACTAGAATGGAATGCAGAAATGATGGGCAGCAGTTCTCACGGATGAATTCACATGAAGATGAAAAGCTAGACTTTTATCTTATCAAGAAGCTTCCCAAGAAAATATGATGCATTTCTTTAAGTGGCTTGACACAAAAGATATAAATCAGTTCTACTTGTCTCCTAACGACAACTGGTCATCATCACTTTCAAAATATATTCTTACAAGGCTATCTGTCATGAGGTTACATTTGTTGAGGGCAATAAAAAGCCTTTAAAATTATGATCATTAAACAGCAAATTTCGCCAGAAACCAGTGCAAAACTGTGTAGTATGACTCCTTTTGGGAAGTTATCAACTCTCAAAGGCCAGGAGTCAGTGTCCAAAGCATTTATACTGTGTCTTCGGTTCATGTGTAGCTAGATGTAAATTCAAGGTATCTTCTTGATAGCTCTTATTCAGAGCTAACATAAATTAGAAAACCCAAGCCAGTTCTTCTTTTGTAACCTGCTACTCAACAATTCACAAAGAAACTAGGCATGTAGTTTACACTCTAATAGAAATCAATGAAAAGCTTTAATTATAATCAAACACATCTAAAAGGTTACAGCTTTCTATTTTAAACTATAAGTAAAGTAAAGGCAAGAGTACTGTGAATATGATTCGTAAGTGTCATACATTTGAAAATGAAAGTCAATCAAATCCTTGCTATTCTGATTGGAGGATTTGTGTTTATCCACAGATTACATTTCAGAGTTGCAAAGGCAGATGCCTCAATATCACTAATCTGGAGTTAAGCACCTCCAGCTGACACTGGCATCATCTATCATTTTCTAAAATAGTATCTTATTGCCAAAAAAACTTGTTCACTGATATATCCTTAATATATAACTACACACAGTAGTCACTCAACTAGCATTTTTTTTTTTTTGAGATGGAGTTTTGCTCTTGTTGCCCAGGCTGGAGTGCAATGGCGCAATCTCGGCTCACCGCAACCTCCGCCTCCCAGGTTCAAGCGATTCTCCTGCCTCAGCCTCCCGAGTAGCTGGGATTACAGGCATGCGCCACCAGTCCCAGCTACTTTTGTATTTTTAGTAGAGATGGAGTTTCTCCATGTTGGTCAGGTTAGTCTCAAACTGCCGACCTCAGGTGATCTGCCCGCCTTGGCCTCCCAAAGTGCTGGGATTACAGGTGTAAACCACCATGACCAGCCTCAACTAGTATTTTTAAACAATGAATGAAAGAATACTGAATAGAATTAAAAGAATACAACTTCAAGGAAAAGGTTTAATCATGTCAAAATAATTGAAATTGTGTAGAGGGGGCTGAAAATGATGGTTGAAGATTGAAAATTTATCTAAGAAATTATAGTTATTTACAATGATGGTAAAGAAATTGCAGTTAACTGAGCTGGGATTAAAGAATGTGAAAATACAAACATTGTTTCATCAAAGGCTATCTATCTATCGATTGATCAATTTCCTTCCTCAAAGTCCAACTCCTTTTACTACTCAACACTTTTCATGAGTCCTCTGTATCCTTATTCCATTGTGAATCAAGTTCCCTAAATAGTCAATATCTCCATGGACCACTGTCCAGAAATAAATTTCATCTCCCTTTTACCTACCACATCCCTTGATATGTCTCACAGCTACTCATTTTTCAGATCTCAACTCAGTGTGAACATCCTCTGGAAAGCTTTTCTTTTTTGCTACTTCCTATTTTATTACTTGAACTTAGCACATAGTTGGTACATATCTGTTAACTGAATGAATCACTGAATTGTACAAATTCTATCTCTACTAGGCCTATTGAGATAGCCTGGCTGATGCCTTGCATCTACCCCTAGATCCTTTGATCCACCTTCCAAAAATCAGTCAAAGTGATCTATAATTTTGGGACTCAAAACTGATCCTCTGCCTCCCATGTTTAACGCACATCTGTGGCTCACAGATCAATAAAGAAGTTGAAATTCTTTAGCATGGTATTAACATGGCATAGTGATGTCATTCATTTAACCTCTCAGAATTTCTCCAATTTTATTTTCAGGCCTCTTTTCTATCCACTGAATTCTGTTCTCCATCCCAAAACTGGTATCATTTCCCCAAACTCAAGATAATACTTCCAATCTCAGTGTTTTCTCACATTGCCCCCTCTTAGAATACTCCACTCTTCACACATACTTTTATGTATCTGGATTTAGCTCAAGGGACATCTGTTTATGAAGCATTTCCTAATTTCATCCTTACTGCACAACTTTCCTTGTGTTCATACTGTACCTGTGCATGCCTCTATAATGAAAGCTATGATACTTGAATACACTCATTCATTTACATCTGTGTCCCTTTACATGCTCTCAATCATTGTTGGATACATGAATGGGTGAATGAATATATGTTAGTTGCAATTCTTAGGTCTTTTAACACTATGTTAAAAAAAAGTGTCAATATGTTGTACCTAAAAATATTTAAAACCTTTGTGGAATTGGACAAATTGCAAACAAAAGGTTAGCAATCCCTTATAATTTTACACTAACTCAATGTATATCCTTGGTTATAATATACCAGTAGAATATTAGAATATACATTTGTAGAAAAGTGATTTTTTTAAAAGATGGCATTATTTAGATAAATAAGACAGTCAATAATTTGCATATTCCAGGCACTACATTCATTGGTAACATTTAAAATGACATCAGAAACAAAATATTAATGTCCTAATATGTATATAGGAAAGAGTATGGATTTAATCCTTATTAGTAATCAGAATGATCACTAAGAGAAATATATAATTATTTTTTAAACCCTAAGATTTAAGAACCGCCTTGAAATTATCCTTCTCTTACTTCTTCAATGAGATCCTTTCCATTTAGGGGTAGGTTTAGTTACATGAATGCCTTTAAACATCACAATTTGTGTTTAAGAACTGATCATGTAAAATGAGTGACAGCACCCCTAAATATATTCATAAAATGGAAGATGTCAGCACACCACAACACCAAGCCTACCTTTCTGCATCAGAGGCAGTGCCTTTCCTAGTCTGTTTTTGGATGCTAGATCTTTCAGACTTTCTGGAGTGCCTGTGGAATGAAATGTTAAACACAAAATATATGATGAATAAAGCTACATTAACATCATACAATGATAAACACAATAGACATGAAAAATGGCAACTATATTACCTAAATGATTTTGTCAGTCAGTACTTTTCAAAACTAAGTAAACAAATAAATGAATGAATGAATGAATGAATAAAATGAAAACCAGAATTGGTGCCAAGTGGAAGACACAAGTTGCCCAATAGAAGACACGAGAAGCTGACATTTCATTAGTCTAGACAAGTATGTCTACAACAATGATCTAATATGAACCCCTACTGAGCAACTCGGCCTCTGCTGATGAGAGCAAACCAATGCAATGGTGAAATGTAATAATGATAAATGTGATGATGGTAATAGTTTAGGTGCTGAAAGGCTTCAAAGGGGTGAAATGCCCCCTACTTTTACAAGTTGAAACTTGGTGCTACAGATTTTTTTGTTTTGTCCCCCACAAATTGTGAAGAAAAGAGAAGAAAAATGCTACAGTTAAAGATGTTTTATATAAATGAAAGTATTTATATAAACTATTAAAATCATTTTAAAATTTTTCATAAAGATGCTTTTATAAATTATGTAGCATTTTTAAAAGCATATAGCATTTCAATCACATTACAAATCATAGTCCCCAGTTTATTCTACTTTTTAAAAGTACATATGTGCACTGAACACTTGAAATGCATTTTTCCTACAGAAATAATTTTTCTATAAAAAGTTTGCTTCCCCACAGCAGCTTACATATGTCTAATTAGCCTAAAATGTCTGAAGTACCATATATTTGAAATAAGTAATATAAAATATTGTGGTCAAGAAGCTCACACTTACTATAAAAAAAAGAGAAACCCTAAGAATGCGTATTTAATATTAATTATTATCTACAAATTAAGCTTATTTTTCTTTACTGATATCCCTTCCTCCCAACAATGTTGAGAAAAATATCTGTCTTTACTTATTAATGTGTGACATCCTAATTAAGTATCTAGTATATACCAAGTTCTGCTAGGCACTAGGAACACATATCAAGGTACAAGCCTTCACAGGCTGTTACAGAGTTCTGGGACTGCTCATCTCTCCCAATCTCTTCCGCTTTCGCCAGAAATTGTGTTCTGACTCTCTTGCCCCTTCAATTCAGGGTTTCAGCTGTGTGTTTTCAGACTCATGTTAATCTGACATCCCACTTTTAAGATAAAAAAGGAAGAAACAGAGGAGTGAGACATCATATTCCCTTACCAGTTGGAAAAGAGCATACTCAATATATTGAGAGATAACTATGTCAGGCACTGAGGGGGACATGAACTTATTTAAACTCCATGAAAATCCTTTAAGAATGTGTCATTTCCATTTTATAGATGAAGAAACAGGCTCAGGGAAAGGCTACTCAGTTAGAAAGTGGCAAAGCTAGGATTAAAATCTAAGTCTATCTGGCTCCTAAGCTGTTTCCATTATATACTATACAGCAAAGAGAGTGGAAGAGATAGATTCTGGCACATGCCTTATGTGTGTATCTTTGTTCTGGAAGGAAGAAATGAAACCATGAAATCAGGTGCTGGGATATCACTAATAGATGACTCTCTCTGACATTAAGGTTCTTATTTACTTTATTGCTTCTATGGTCAGGAGAGGGGATCATGGGTGATAGGGGGGCAGAGACTTCATGATTGATTTCATGGCTGAAATCAATGGGACATGGTTGTTGGGAATGGAATCTTGTTCCTGACGCACAGGGAAGAAGGCATAAGCACAGTGGGAGGACGAGAAGTAAGGGGAGAAGAGAGGATTGGTAATTAGATCTGCAGGCTCAGGAGGTACTGGAGCTCAAAATAAAAATATAGTTATGGGAAATTTATGCTTGGTCCCCACAGTGCTCAAGGCAACTGACTGGAAGATCAAATGCTCCTTTTCTCATCTTCAGCACAAATAGAGCAGATGAGAGTGGAGAGATTCAGGAAGACCCACAAAACTCACTGTCATTAAAATTTCCACTCATTCATTCATTCATCCAACAAATACTTGTGTATACTAGGCACTGTTCTAGGTGGTTGGAATATGTCTGTGGAAAAAAAACCACAATTATCTCTACTTTCAAGAAATGTACACTTTGTTGATACAAGACAAAAATAAACAACAAAAAGTAGCTCAAACAAGTACATTATATAGTATGGGAAAAGGCGATACATGTCAACAACAAAAGTAAACCAGGGTAAGAAGGTGGGAGTTTAGGGGCAGGAGCATATTGCAACTTTAAGTAGGGTGGTTGGAAAGGACTTACTGAAATGGTGACATTTTAGCAAAGACGTAAAGTGAAGGAGATAGCCACGTATATTGTTAGAGAAAAAGTATCTCAGGAAAAGGGAAGAAATAATAAGAAATAATAAGGGGGCAGGGGTCGAGAGGTGATTCAGATGAAAAATTTTGCAGGAGAAGGCAGAGAAATTGTGTAGAATCTGGTGGACCCTTGAATAAAACTTCTGCACAATCAAAGGGCTACAGGCATCTTTTTGAAATAGCCTGCTTCTCTTCTGATTCCTGGCAACTTCTATTAATTTCTAGACCCAATTGATATTTCATTTCCTCTGTGAAACTTTCAAACTCTTCCTCCTCTTTTCATCTCCTAAAATGTAATGGATTCATATATTAGATTATCACAGTAATCAATGATCATTATAACAGTGATTATGATATTAATAATATATAACATTTACTGAGAGCTTTCTCTGTGATAGCATGTTCACTTTATCTGCATTATCTCATATAATCTTCTTTCCAATCCAGAGGTAGGTACTACTCTTTTATCCTTTTTAAGAATAAGAAAATTGAGAGTTAGAGAATACTTTTTTCTAGCTTACATGGTCATTCAACATCTAGCCAGGAGGTGAACTGAGAGTGCATAATCTGAACAGCAGTAATCATGTTGTATCTCTGGCATAAATGGCTAAAATAATGAATTCTACAGTCAAACTGGGTGTAATCTCAGCTCTGTTTTTGGCTAGCCAGGCAATTTTGGTGAAATTACTTAATGTCTCTGTGCTTCAGTTTTCTTTTACCTAAAAAGTGGCAATAATACCACTACCACTGCACACACACACAGGTTTTGCTAATTTTAAATATTTCAGTAGTACTCAGTATTGTAGTATTTGTAGTATTACACAGAACTAGAACTGACTATGTTTTTTGCATTACTTGGAATTAGCAAGTGGTACTATTAAAATATTGCTTTAAATATTTGTTTCTTGAAGGCAAAGACTTTTCTCATTCATCTATAAAAATATAAAACTCAGAGCCAGTGCTCTATAACTGGATAACAAATATTCATGCAAAGGGTCATAATCTAACCTTTTAATTTTTGTTTTCATTTTTAACCCTCTTATTGAGGATGTCCCTTTTTTCTCTTCAAATATCAATGAAATTTACCTCCATTAAAGATTCTTCTAAAGATAACTACAAAGGATATGTCTTCTAACCCCTTAAAAGAGTACGTAAATTAAGTTAAAATGATATGCACTTAATTGCAATAATTTTCTGTAAAGGAGCAGAGAATAAAATAGAAAATTCTTATGTTATTTTCTATTTGGAATCCAAATTATAGCCAAAATATTGTATATTTTAACACAGCCATTTCTTAGAATAAATTGGATTGAGATATGTAAAATAGGAAAGATTAGAACAATCCATCTATATTCATATACCATACTACTGAAACTATTAATTGTGTAATCACAAAATAGATCACAGTAAAATGAATTACTTTCTACCTTATACCACTTTAAGTTCCCTGTGGTCAGGAATTGTGTCTGTTTGGATTGTCAGTGTAATATCAACACCTAGCATATGGTAGTTGCTCAATAATTATTTGTTGAATGGATAGTTTAAAAGGTAATATTTTGAGTATTATCATTAAATTTGAAAGCCCAAAAATTACAATAAAAAGGAACTAACTAGGGCTATAAAATCTAGTTTGCCTCAAATGAAATAAATTTAAAAATAAAACTGCATAATTTTCTGGGCTTCAGCAAAATATAAAATACTTAAATACAACATGACCTTTGGTTTACCGAATAATACATAATGAACTGTCAATCATTAGCGAGGGCCTACTGTATGTTTTAACATAATGCACGAGGCAGTATAGACTCAACTTTAGAGACTACAGGACATTAAAATTCAGCTATCCCATGTATAACCAGTTAAGTTTAGAGATGAGGAAACTTAGTCCACAAAAGTTTAAGCGTCTTATCCAAGCTATGATAGACCTTAAGTTGATGAGGATAACACCGTCACACCCCTATGTGCTCAAGTTCTCTGCTGACTCTGCCACATGTTCATTTTGAATGATTAGATGTTTATTTGAGAGATCCCTGGGCACGAGTGAACAAGACAAGACTGTTTCAGTGTTTTCATTATGTCTTATTTTAAGTTTAAATATGCTTTTTTGTTCTGGCATAAATTTTTTATCTTTACAATATTATTCATAAAGAATATTTAGTTGGTTTTAAACATGCAAGAATCAGAAATCTTGAGTTTTTCTCCCTTTATTCACAACTTAATAGTTGTGTGATTTTTGGCTTTATGCTTTCTAGTTCACAGCGTACTAAAGAAATTCTTTTAAAGCTATAAAAGTACATTCAACTGTAAGGTATAAAAGCAATTCTTTTATTATTAAATCAAAGCAAGAGTAAAAATCAGAAAATGGGATGTTTCTACTTAAACCCCAATTCTTTTGAAGTTCTATTTTCTGTGATTATTTCCTTCCTATTAATTTAGTGTGAAGATTTATAAAATGAACTGATGAAAAACAGAGGTAATTGTTAAAATCTATGTGTTTTCTTTTCCTTTTCAATAACTAATTTCAGTTAGAGTAACTCTCTAAAGACTGGTAAATAAAGCTTTTCTGAAGGCATTAAAATTTTATTAAAGGATAAAATTAATACTAAAATTTTATTAAAGGACAAAATTAATAAAATCATAATATTTAAGACTATTTTATAACAATGAAAACATAGTCTGTTCTGCCTTGGAAATACTGTAACAAAAGTCTACTACATAATGTTTTCACTTAATTAGAGCTAACACTGATATCATAAGAATATATCTGTCTATATTTTGGCTGACTACTTACATGGCTTATACTGTCTTAATGTGCAAAGCAAATCTCTATCACCCTATTTACTCATTAAGTTTGGGAAGAAAAATTAAATTTGAATAGAATCATCCTAAATAAGAGATGTTCCTATGCAGTGAAGATGGATGCATGCAATTAAGATACATTTACCTTCCTGTATATTATTGATATTTATGTATAGGACTGTAGCTTTTAAATAGACTCACCATATTTTAGTTCATGGATACATTTTGTTCATTCAAAGAAAGAGTATTTTTGAAAAGCACAGATAATAAAGGATATTATAGAGCAAAAAGAAATAATAAGTAATGTACTGTATTTATTTATAAGTGGTTCTACACTAACTTTGAAAATATGTGGCAACTGCCATGAATTCTGGAAGTAAAAAAGTTTGTGATTTGTTTGTCCCAGAATATTTTCAAAGGAGAAATAAGATTAATTCACTTTAAATCAAAAGAAACCACTTAATACTCTTGGTTGAGGTTTCTTACAGACAAGTAGCTGCTACCAACTAATAGGTATAGGTAACTACACAAATTTGGTTATCTGCAAAAGAAATTAGAGCCACTTTAGCAGAACAACTCAGGAATTACATATAGTGTGATGCTTTACTTAATTGAAAAATTTAAAGTTCTGGAAATAAGATTATTTTACTAAATATTTTTGGTATTTGAGTCATGCACTACTAAATTGTACCCTTAAAAATCATATATATATATATAGATAGATAGATAGATAGATAGACAGATTAAAAACTATTCTCAATCAAAATATTGAAGATAGTAACTGCAGTGATTTGTAAAGCCAGTGACATGTTAAAATATACCTCAAAATGTACCCAATGAAAATATTGCATTTTCTTGAATAAAACATTTACCAAAATAGTTTAAAGTTTTATTCAATAATAACTTACACTAGCCTTTCATTCTTAAAGACGATTGATTAAACTGTAAGCACTAAACTCAGAACTCTGATGCTTCAGGGCCATATTAAAATATATTTTTTCTAAAAGGCTACTTACAAATTTTGGTTAATTTCAAGCTACAACTCAATCTACATTTAATTAAAACTCATATAATTATGTATATATAGGTCCATTAGCATTTTCATGTATTAAAATAATGTTATTTATAAAGAGATGCTTTGTTATTGGAATGACGATTTTTTAAGGGTCAACATTTTTAGAAATAAAACTACAAGGAAATTTTCACTACAATTTTAAAATCGGAAACATACCCTGGAATTCCAAATTTATGTATTTTTTCTTCATCAATGTTTTAAATTTCCTCAATTTCTAGAAAATATTCTTAGATAAAACTACCTTCATGTTAATTCCAAATAAATCTATGGTATCACTTGAGAAAAACTGAGAATGCTTACTGTTAAAATTAAATTATGGAGAAATGGTTCACTAAAAATTATGTGTCTGTGTACACATACATGCTGTGGGAAACAAGAGGGCAACTAAATGCTTTTCAATTTATTGGAATGTACTGGATAATTCTCTTAAGGAATAATTTACGTTCTGCATTACAATGTTATTTTCAAAATAATCAACTATGGCCCTGATAGAAAATATCCAAAGTTGAATTGTATAAATTGTCATTAACTTTAGAATATTTTCCTGGCTACCAGTGTCCGACGATAAAAGTCACCTAATGCTGAAATTCTTATGAACATTCACTATATCCAAATCTGATGCCATATTTACTTCATTTAGAAATTGGTAGAAACTTCTGAATGAGTAAATAAAGCTGATGAGAAATGAAATGCCAGTGTTCATTATGATTTGCCAAGTGGTTGACATGGTAACCTATGAATGTAGCATTAGTTGACATAATTTATCTCTCATTTTATAAGTACATATTTGTCTTATATTTTAATAAAATTGTATTGTAAATAATTTTCTATTCTCTATACTAATAAATAATAGTATCAAGAGATGTAAAGTGTATTTATTTTGGTCGAACATAGGACTTATCTATGTTATCATAAAAAAGCAAAATATGTATTCAAAATTATGTATTTAATAATAATTTATTTTAATAATCTTATCTAAAAGGATCATTTCTGGTCCCAAAATCTATTCTTATAGTTATATATACTATCTAGACAATCAAATGGAATAATTCATATACCACTAAATTAAGCTAATAACATCTTGTGTATGTAAGAACTGAAAGTATTATTTGAATTTCCATTTTGCTTAATCAATGCCCAGATAAACTTACATTTATATTCATTACAAAGATCATCATGTTTAATTTTCCTATACTCAATCAATACAGAAGATGAAATCTACTATTTTATTTGTTTTGGAATATATACAAAGGTTTTCTAGAATTATCTTTTCTTTTTTTCTTTTCTTGGGGATGGGAGGCGGGCAGGGTCTCTCTCTGTTGCCTAGGCTGGAATGCAGTAGTATGACCATGGCTCACTACAACCCTGACCTCCTGGGCTCACAGACTGTGTGCGTACCTCACCCTTCTGAGTAGCTGGGACTACAGGCAGATGCCACCACACCCAGCTAATTTTGAAACTGTTTGCAGAGATGCAGTCTCACTGTGGTGCCCAGGCTGATCTCAAACTCCTGGGCTCAAGTAATCCTCCCCACTTGGCTTTGGCATCTCAAAGTGCTGGGATTGCAAGTGTGAGCTACCATGCCTGGCACAGAATTATCTTTTCTAAAAGAAAATTCTAAGTTCCTTGATGGCCAGGACTTTGTCTGTCTTAATCACTGTTGTGACCTAGCCATTAGAATAGGGTGCATAGTAGGGGTACAATAAGTTTTTATTGAATAAATGAGTAGCAATATAGATTTAATTTTTTATTGAATTTACACAATTATTTTATATTCTTTTTTGAGAAGACTCTACATTTGCAATACTTTTTAGATTGGTTACTAGTTTTTCTAGTCCCAGAATTTCTATCCTAGAAATCAGACAGTAGCAGAAAGAATTACATTTAATTTCCAAATATGTAAATATAAACCATATCAAGGCAAGTATCTTAGAGATTAAAAGATGCTAAAATGTTCCTGAAACCTTCATAAAATATCAGTTTGTAGTCTTTTCCAATATTTGTAAAACAACCTTAATTTTTTTCTTGGTTACAATGTTTCCTTTTTCTTTCAAGCTAAAATCCTGAGGATATCTTGATTGTTTACAAATACAGAAAATAAATTGTGTCACAGTTAACTAGGGCTTAAATTACTCTGCCATATGCACACATACTAAAAAAAATCTGTACATTTACATGACTAATTATGCTGCTTCTGAGATATCACATCTACTTATCTGCTGAGTAAATATCACCAATGTGTTGGCTGAATTTCTGCTTGAACCAGAAGAGAAGCATCTCAAACACCCAAAAACCTTTGTGACCAGTCAGGAAAACACATTTAAAGATAAAGCCTATATATATGTACACCATAAAATAGGAAAACTGGGTCAACTTCAAACTGAGAAGAATAACAAAGTAATGGAAAATATATGTTGGGCACTTCTGACACATCAGCATAAAGTGGATTCAAGGCACTGATGCTGTTTTTAAAAACCTACCTTGTGGACTGACCCCTTAGCCCTGGACAATATTGTGTTTAACAATTCAATATTTATAAAATATATAAAAACCAGGTATTTTACTTTATAGGACAGACATTTCTTAATATAATCAAAGCCTAAGCTTCATTGTTAACAAGTGTACACAGCAGCAAAACAAGACAACTGAGATAAAACCATCAACCAATATAACAAACAATAGGCTCTGTGACAGATTTTAATATACTCTAAAGCACCTGAGAATTTTTATTTATTTACTTGTCAACAAAAACAGTATTTAAATTTGTTTCCAGAAATTCAAAACACAATCAAATGCTCTTCAAAACAGAACATCCTTTCAATGGATCCTGACTTCACAGTGTTTAAACTCTGCCATTTGTATGCTATCCTCATTTCAGCAAATATTCTGAGGTGCTTTACTAGAGTTGGCTACATCCAACATATCTGGCTCTGGCTCCTGGAATAAAGTACATCATATTCAACATTTCTCTTGGTTATCCTTCAGTTGGTGGCCTATAAGCTTCTAGAAGCCACTTGTCTGTGAGGAGGAGTTGACTAGTACCTGTCATTCTCCGGAGACGCATGCTGGATTTGAATCCTGGGACTAGGAGGTCGTCTCCTATCTAGGGAGGGGGACCATCTACCCCTGTTTGCCCAGTGAACAAGACAGGAAAAAACAGGACATTTAGTAACTCCTAAAATAAAAGAATACATGGAACAAGAGGACTGGAAAAGCACCCCATAAAGGCAAAGTGTAGATTCTTTGCTCCATAATTTAAAATCTTCACTGTTATAAGCCTTGGAAAGATAAGTTACAATACTTTAAGAACATAGAACTTGTAATCTTACAAGTGAATAAGGAAACAATTTATTCGGGAAGATGTTTGGAATCCACCTAGTAAGTGTAGTTTTGTTCTTCCAAAATGTGCTTCTATGTGCATATTTAATCTATAAATATATAAACATTAATGTAACTTTAAGTTCTTAAAGATGCATCTTTAGGAATATGGCTTATGTTTGAATAAATAGGTTTAATAAGCTACCAATGATTTTGTGATACCGGGCCTTGAAATTACTGGGTAGAGCTGCAAAGGTGGGGATGTGTGAATTTAATACAAAGTAGGAGCACAGTTAAGTAGAAGAAATAAAAATGTTCTTTAGTGTTGAAACAGTGACATGAAGAAATAATTCATGGGAAAGTTACCAGTGAATTCTTAAGTTTTCTTGTCAAAAACCACAGAGCTAATTACTGAACTTTAAAAGCTGTAAGTAAACGATACTGATAAATAAAAGCAAAGAACGTAGATACATGAAATGATAAATTAGCATTAATTTTTTTTAGTTTCACTGGTTTTTATTTGCAAAAGTATGTGAATTAAATGGATGCTTTTTAGCTCAGCATTTACAATAATACTTTTCTTGCGATTAACAGTAAACACAAGTTAGAAAACTGTTTCATTCCTTTGTTAAGCTACCTTTAGATTCTGTCTGTGCACCGCCACAAATTTCAAACATCTAGTTTAAACTGAGGAAATAAGACACTGAATGGGTCAGAATTAAAATTTTTTATTTATTATATACGAAAATTCTAACAGGATATTTTTCTCTAGATATTGCCTTTCTTGTATGAAAGAAGGAATAATTGGATAGTCTTAAAGGACTCATTTAGGTATAAGATTTTATAATTATCCAAAGGAGTCTAGTCCTAACATTTCAAAAAGAAAGTTTTCTTTTTGAAAACTTGCCAGATATAACTTGGTTTACTGAATATTTTAGACCATCTGGGCAAACATAGCAAAGGGCTTCTGTCACTCAGGATATGCGAGGTCATCAGATACTCAATTCTGAAATTCTCTGGAAGCCTTTGTTTAATCTATCTAAATAGCAAACTTGGCATGATTCAAGTCAGGCCTTGAAGAAGCCATGAAGCAAGTGAAAATATTGAATAGCAGACTTTGAGCAGAAGATAAAAATGTGTGGAACATACTCTTAAAGGTGATAAATGTTTATAAAATAAAATTTTGCATTAATTTTATTTAATTTTTAAAAATTATTTAAAGGATTGGTCAATCCAATCTGAATGTTTTAAAAAGTTTCTTTTCACTGTACTGGCTTTTGTTTATAGATAAAATGAAGAAATATTTGTAAAATAATTGGAAAACAATTACGACGACAGCATTTTCTACATTAAGGTATATACTCAGTTATGTTAAAACTTTTGGTGTTATTTGGAAACACAAACATAGACTTAGTATTTTTCTGTGAAGTAATAATATTAACTGGACACAATTTTGAATAACCTTGCTTCCTAGGGCAAAATTCCAGTCCTTGTGCTTATTTAAACATAAAAGTAAAGAAAAAGCAAGTAAAAATGGCATAATTATGAAACATGCAGTGAGAAAGCTGTGAAGGAGAAAGATGTACATTTAGAAACAAGCAATTGTGAATGCAAGTGATTAAAAGATTATTTTAAACAAATATTTGGTTTAATACATGTATATTTGTACACTTAAAGTCCTTCTGAATATGCTGATATGTAGTACCAATATAATAAATCTGTTCGCTTTTTCCCACATACAGTGGATACAACGAGAGCAGGATCAATTTATGTCCAAGTTTTTGTCCTAAGAATAGATGTCACTTAAGTTTTAATAACACATCTTTGTAAGTTTTAAATATACTAGCATATTTTATATGCTTTCTATAATAGGTGCTACTTCTGTTTTTTTTTCTATTACAAGGAATGACCAAAATTAGAATCTTTATCTCTCTTCCCAACTCTGGTTATTGAGAAATATACATAGCTTCAACTTTCATTTCTATTTTCATTTTACAAGCTAATATGGCAGGCTACGTTGGAGATTTTAATCATAAAGTTGAACTAAACCAGTCCTTTCTTGATTTGTATTTCCAAACCAGCCTACCTAAAAGTTCATTGCTTAGTTACTTAGTAAATTATTCATACTTTAGTATCAGGTATTCTAAATTCATTAATTGAGGAACATCTATTTCTTGGGAGCCCACTCCTTTCACTGTGATCAGAAGAAAAGAAAAAAGATCACTCTGAAGGCTGTAGGATTGAATAAACAGGCTGTGAACTCCCTGCAGAAGAAAATACAGTGAGGTTTTTTTTTTTTTTAATAATTGCATCCATTATGCATAGCACAGAATAAACAAATATTTGTGAATGTTTAAATAAATAATGACATAAGGCTATTGGCTTTGGGGATAAGGAATAATGAGAACCTTAACCAAGAAATAAACAGTGCTATTGACATAAGGGGATTGAGAATTGATAGGCCTCAGAAAGCAATTAAATGATACTTATGTTGTAGCTCTTCCCTCTCCCCCAGGCATTGATAAACTTTAAAACAAATGCATACGTGTGTTTAAATGTGTTATTAATACGTGTACTTGCGTATACACACATCATCTAATGGTGCATATCTCTTGGCAGAACATGGCTAAGAAGCTTAATTATCTAAAAAAGGCATTATATAAAAATGTAAATCATTAATTCCATAAATAGCACAAATTTAAAATGAGGTATTACAACATTAGAAACCAAATGAGATAACTGATTATACACATATATATTTTTATTGTTTTCAATTAATAAATTTAGTCCTTAAAATTTTTTCCCTATTATTTTAAACTAAATTTCGCTTATTTTAATTAATATATATATATATATATTTTTTTTTTTTCTTGAGACGGAGTCTTGCTCTGTCACCCAGGCTGGAGTGCATGGCACCATCTTGGCTCACTGCAACCTCTGCTCCCCGGGTTCAAGCGATTCTCCTGCCTCAGCCTCCCTAGTAGCTGGAACTACAGGTGCACACCGCCATGCCCGGCTACTTTTTGTATTTTTCATAGAGACGGGGTTTCACCATGTTGGTCAGGCTGGTCTCAAACTCCTGACCTAGTGATCTGCCTGCCTCAGCCTCCCAAAGTGCTGAGATTACAGGCATGAGCCACCACGCCCATCCAGTACTTATACTTTGAAACAAGATCTATGATATATATTTCAATTCAATATATAACTATTGATTTTTAGGTAGGAACCTCCTTTCCCTTAAGTCTCATGTTTCCATTTTGAGGGAAATTCATTCAAGTAAGCCTTTCCTCATTGCACCCCAAGGAAGAAAGAGTGGCTTATATGATAGGTGACCATGGTAAAGAATTGGGCACAGGAAACTTAGCCCTTTCTGGATTCCTTTTTCCAAATTATGATGCCTGCAAACAGCACAACAAACAAACTTGTAAAGGAGTGATGAGATCTGAGGCCTGACCCTGTAGCAGAAGTTTGTGTGGCTCAGTGAATCTGGCTGATTCTGGGATTAGTTATTAGCCATCTTGCAGACTCAAAGCCACAGCTTTCATATCTGTTCAAAGTACTTATATTGAAAATTAAATCTCCCATCTTTATAGTACCTGGGTCTAACTCACAGCTCAATCCAACTTTGAAGTGAAAAGTAGAAGGTGTTTTTTAAGGCCCTAAACTCCCCAAATGAACCATTTACCAAGTAAAAAATACATCATGTTGTCACTATAGATGGAAAAGAGAAATAGGATATTATTCCTGCCCTCAATTAGAAATTATAACATTAAAAAACAAACAAAATGAGATAACTGATTACACACATATGTATTTTTATTGTCTGTTCTAATTATTCATTTTAGTCCTTAAATATTTTCCCCCAATATTGTTTTAAACTAAATTTAACTTATTTTAATTAATACAGACAGTTATACTCTGAAACAAGACCTATGATATCTATTTCAATTCAATTTATAGCTGTTGATTTTTAGCGAAGAACTTCCTTTCCCTTAAGGCTAGTGTGTGTGTTTCTTCCACTATATAGTGATATCATGGAAGAATATCACAATACAGTGGAAGACACAAACATACTACAGTACTAAGTAAAATACAATGTATTTTAATAGAAGTATATAAAATTAGGTGGGCCCAGAAAAGACAGTAAATAATTCTGACTGGCAAAAGAAAAGGAAGTATGTGCGCGTGTTGGTGGCGGGACTGAGGACAGGGGAGGAGGTTAAGAAGGGTTTTACAAAGATATGGTATTTAACCTATATTTTTGAACAGTGAGCAGAATTTTTAATCAGACAACAAAGGAAGAAGAATATTTTAATTTCAATAGAAAGAAAATGAGATATAAGTTAATAAAGACTATTAGAACTTAAGAAAATTAATGCGAGCAGGAGTGTCACTGGAACTGGAGAAGGGCTATTAATATATTCAAGGTGAGGGACCTGTTCCGAAGGAATTGATTGAATTTATTGTGACTGAATTTGTGATGGAGCAGGAAGAGAAGTAGTTCCAGATTATGTGGCTGGTTATATGTCAAAACCATAAAATGAGAGAAAAATTTAGAAAGAGGAAGGATTTTGCTGTAAAGGGACTGAAGGGGGGATAATGAAGTTGATTTAGACATCACCATTTATAAATTTAGGCCTGGTAGGGTCTGGTCAATCACAGTGGAGGGTTGTCTTCATATGTATTGGAGTGGGAACCTTTTACAGAAATAAAATTTAAGGAACAGGACAGTATGGGTGGGGCAAAAGAGGAAAACTGGAGGTGGAGCTGGGGAAATACCTATCTTTATAGGGCAGGGGAGTAAGACAAGCCTTCAAAGGAGACATCATAACAGAGGTTTAAGAAAATCTGTACAGGTACTTAATGGAGGAGAGATTCAAGTGACAGGGTGGGTAATGTAAAATGTTGCAAGATGTTGCTGAACAACTAGGGAGCCAATGTAAACCACAGAAGAATTTCAGTACAGCTACAGAGCACTAGGAATGAGTAGATGTCAGATTGCAGGAATTACTGGAAGGTAAAAAATGCAGGCGGTAAGTATAAACTACCCTTTCATAAGCCTTCATCAAGGATATGATTGCTCTGAAAGGCGAAGGAAGAAGGTAAACTATCCAAGAAAAGTAAGTTTTCTCTAGTGGCTCTAAAAATCATTGCTTCTGAACATGTAAGTAATAATTTGTTTGAAAACCTAGAAAAGCAAAGGTTAATAGCAGGCCTGTAACTCACTCCTTGTCAATCAGGGAAGCAAGGGAAATGGGAAGATATAAATGATAAATTATTTCTTATTACAAATAAACCTCAAATACATTGATTTAAGAAGCATAACTGAATTGGAATAATTCACTGAATTATGGTAACCCATAAGCATGTTTTCCATTTGTGTAATCAACAGAACATGAAATGGAGGTGCTCCTAAACTAAAACGGTTTCCTTTCCAAACTGCTTTTTACATGCATTATTCAAAACTCATCTGTTAAAGTAGGCCAAACCATGTAACAAGGGAGAAACGATAGGTGTATCTGCTGGTTTTCAACTTCTTCAGGAAAAGAATGCTGCTCTTTTATCTTCTGAATCATTAGAAAAGTATTATATTGAGTACTGAGTGTGCTTTGACAATTTCACCCTTTATCTTAACAGAAAACTTGTGTTAAAGGTTAGGAGTTAAGTTGGTATAAAGGCATGTAAAAGTTAATCAAAATCGTTTGACCATACATAGTTGACAAATTTGTAGAAATAATGTTCATCTCTTAAGAATACAAAATTAAGTTTTAAAACATTTGCTCTAACATTTTATCTACTATGTATATATTAGGCATTAATACAATAATCCCTGTGGTAAATTAGAGAAATTAAGTAGCCTCGAAAACCCTCTAAGCCTCCCTTCTCCTACTCTCCGCATACTGTCTGGGGGCTTTAGATGCATTCTCCAAAGATAACAAAGTCACCATTTTTGATATTGTTATATTCTGCTTCAAAGCTGCTTCACAGGCTTGTTCACAAAGGGTACTTGTAGTCTCTATCCTCCAAATGAATAAGCATCTACAGCTTCTGTAATTACTTGATGAAACCTTATCTAAGTTTTATTTTACATTACATAAAATAATTGTTGTTTATTTTACATTACATAAAATAATTGCTGTTCTTCTTGGCAACAAAGTGATCCCAATAAACTTAGGATCATTGATAATACCAAGACTTGTTTCATTGAGTTTTTAAATGAAAAATTCCTTTTTATTCACTATGTAGAGTGAATATATGTTTTCAATATTTTTTCTTCTTTTATTCAAGGTAAATACATTGATTTGGACTTTACAACAATCTGTAGAATAACTGTCCCTAGATTATTTGTCTGCTGGTTGACCTGCTTTAAGGGTATTATCTGACAGATTAAATTTGCCAACATGGAGATTTATAAACTCTGTGGCTTCAGTGTCACAGGGGAACATATGCTAGATAGGCTCACCATAAGAATAGACCTGCACTGTCCAGTACAGGAGCCACAAGCCACATGAAGCCACTGAGCACCATAATGTGGTTAGTCCAAAGTAGGAGTGGTGCAAGTACAAACTATCTTTAGTATCTATGGCTTATTATGCTGTAAAAAAGGGAGTGCAAAATATCTAATAGTTTGTATAATAATGACGTGAAAATTATATTTTGAATATACAGGGTTAAAAATTAAAATTAACTTAATCCTTTTAGTATGGCTACTATGAAATATTAAAGTATCAGCTTGCATTATGTTTCTATCAGATGGCACTGATATGGATAATATTAAAAATATCAGGCTGCTATGGTCAGAAGATTCCACTGACTTGAGAATTTCTATCCTTGTTTTACTACTAACCAGAAACATGTAAGAAAATAATAACTAAACATATTTTAAAATTTTCTTGCTACTCTTGAAATTATTTGGGGAAGGGGTTATATTTGACTAAAGAGAATGATAAACCTATTCCAATTACGATTTTAGAAGACTCTATAGTCATTTCAACTAAAATTTATATGACAAAAGTAAAGGGATACAAGACAGAAATTAAATTTCACTTTTTCCTATTACACATTTTACAAATATAAAAGAACACACAATTTAAAAGTAAATTCTTAAGGCGCTAAAACAAGGCATATACACACGTGTACCTATTGTTCAATTCCAGAAATATCTCATAAATAAATGAATAGACTCAGATTAGAAAGTTACCTACAGAAAAGCTTTAAGTAGCCTACTAAGAAGGAGAAGTGGGTTACATTAGTACAACTAAATATTTTTCTTCAGGACTTGTAAAGAGGTAGTATGCAAATGTCTTCTGAATGACTTCTAATTAAAAAGAGATAGCAATTATAAACAAGACTATCAATTATAACTAAGTCTATTAAAATTATAACTAAGTCTATTAAAAGAGTTCCATCACAATGGAAAAATTAAATGCTTACAGCTAGGAGACAGTGTAACACATCATCAATGAATATATTTGAATTGAAATCAGAATTTATTAATTAAAGTTTTAAGCAAAATTGTCTGCGTACATATATATGTATTTCTTTTTGTTAGGCATCAGGAAATCTATGAATAACATCATTTTTTGTTGTCAAAGTATAATTTAATGTAAAACATTATATCAGAGTAGATTGATTAAAAATGAATGTAGATATACAAAGGAAGTATTCTATTTAAAAAGACTTCCTGTTATGAGTTTATAGAAGATTGTTGTTAAACCTATAAATACTATTTATCAGTGGTATTAAGAGGAAAGTGATCCTCCCCTTTGGATAATTCACTGGACCTTATAACATTATCAGCATACTGAAGGTTTCCTGAATAGTCAATAAAATGACTGAACAGCAACAAAAGGGGAAAAGCAGCAGCCAGAAGCAGTTACAAATTACATCACACTATTTGCAACAACATTCATAGAAATATGTGTATGTGTACCCTTGGGTTTATCCACATACGCATATCTCTAAATAGACATGTATAATAAGGGAAGGGGAAATGTAGACAGTTAGCAAAGTGTACATGAATGAATAAACCTGTGAGGCTGTCATGAAACAAAACAAAGTGACTGAAAAAAATCACTAGTACAAATGATAAGAAATTAAGAAAGTCTTTATTTTATACCTTTCTCGTTCTGGTGAATGCAAACTAGTATCTGGTCTCAAGCAGTTGGTACTAGCACTCCTAGCCCTGTCAAGAAAGGGCTGCAGTTCACTAGTGCCAGTGCATTGCATCCAGTGGTAGAAGAGAAAGACAGAGAAAACAAAGAAAGGAAGACCATGTTAGAGAGTAAAGCATAAAATAATGTCCCCTTTACACAAAATGTAGAATCACTGGGATTCAGTTCATAAGGGTGTGAGAGAGTTGACAGAATGACAGTGTAAAATTTTGTTTAGAAAATGAAGCTAAACAAAGATTATGCTTAAATTGCTTTGCATAATTTTTAAAAGTGTCTCAGACTGAAAAATGAGACTAAATCACACCTACTTATGAAAAAAACTGGATACAGAAAGCACTAAAACAAAATGCCTAAAATTTCATTACCAGGAACAGATGCCACACCAAAACAAAATGAAGGACATCAGAGGAGAAATAATTTTACAACTCAACTTTTTTGGTTCACAACAATAAACAAGGGAAATGGAAGTTATCATTTCCACATATTCTTACCTAACCAGTATTTCATCAGTAAATCTCAATACTCTTGAGTTAAAGCATTCATGATGAAGGGAAATGTCCTGTCTAGTCACTGATTTGGTCTTAGTATGTGCAGGCAGAACTGAGCTTCACAAATTAAAATTACACAAAAATAAAATAAAATAAATTATAATTAAAATCAACAAGTACAACAATATACAAATGACAAAGCAACTAGACTTCTGACATTTGAGTGAGTAGATTTCATTCAGAGAATTATTCTAGTACTAAGTTTTATAGTTAAAACGATTTTAGATATCATTAATTTAATGTTTCTCACTGTATAATTATTTCAAAAGAATATTTTATTAGAATATAAATTTTCTATTTAATGTTTTATTAGAATGTGAATTTTCTATTTTTAGTAGGCAAGGGATTAAGAATTACTTTATAACTGGGTGGGACTCACTGTTACGGCTCTTACCTGTAAATATTCCAGTGAGAACTGCTCTGTAATAAAGGCATCTTGGGAGGTAATGTTTTATAGTGCCTAACAAGATGTCTGGAACGTAGCAACACAAACATGCAGGAAACAGAAAAATATATATGAAACCAATTTTATTAAGATATTCAGAAAGTAGGAGGCCTATAAAGCTATATAGATAAATCTTTTGTCATTTTTTTCTCAAAAGAGCCACAATAACTATTTGAAGGGAAGACTACAATTATTAAAATATGAAATCATAGACACTTGACTTCATAAAATACTCACAATTATTATTTAATTATCTGAATTAGAAAAATACCTGCTAACCAAACTCTATGAATTATCATTGATCAATATGTAAATGTGCTACTTAATCTCTGATTTAATATTATGCCTACTTCTATGAAAGTAAACAACTCATAGCTAAAAGTAAAAATCAACTAATTTATATAATTTTGGAGTTACAATATGACTAAAAGAGTTAATGTTCTAAAACAAAACGAAGTGTTGACTAGCATTCCAGGGACAAAGCTGGTCATAGTACCAGACTGCAGCAAAAAAAAGGAAACAGCAAAAGGCCAAGAAGTGATTGCAGAGGAGCAAGCTCTTCCTACTTATCAGCTTCTGTCTGGATCCAGACCCAACCACAGGAAATTTTCCTTTGGAAGTAGGGTAAGATAGGCATTAGATGCCAATCAGAATATGGATTTTGAATTGGTAGAAAATTGGCCCAACGGCACCTGATTCCTTCAAAATCTGTGAGGGTTTCTGGACTGTCTATGCCATGAAGGACAAACTAGGTCCAGCCATATATTTTTTTTGATAATTTAATAATGTTCTATAAATTTAATTACTAATTATGAAAATCCACCATCTACCTCAGCTAGCAGTAAAGCATAATCAAGAGGGAAGGGAATATACATTTATCAAAGACTTCCTAAACATCAAACACCTCACTGGTTTAATCTCGTTTATATTAATGATCAAATCAAAGGAAATCCCTTAAAGCTTCAGTTAAAAAATGAACTAAAATGCCATTTTCTTTTCTTTTCTTTTTTGAGACAGAGTCTCACTCTTGTTGTCTAGGCTGGAGTGCTATGGTGTGATCTTGGCTCACTGCAACCTCTGCCTCCTGTGTTCAAGCAAATCTCCTCTCTCAGCCTCCCAAGTAGCTGGGATTACAAGCACCTGCCACCATGCCCACCTAATTTGTGTGTGTGTGTGTGTGTGTGTGTGTGTGTGTGTGTGTGTGTGTGTGTGTGTGTGTGTGTGTGTGTGTGTGTGTGTGTGTGTGTGTGTGTTTTTAGTAGAGACGGGGTTTCACCATATTGGCCACACTGGTCTCTTAACTCCTGACCTCAAGTGATCTGCCCGCTTCAGCTTCCTCCTTATTAAGTACAAGTTGAGGACAAATTTTACTGAAACTAAGGATTTAGCCTCCTTTCTAGACAGTCGAGTCTTCAACTCCTAACCTCAGGCAAATATCTTTAGTAATAGGTTGCTATAAAACTTTTCTAAGCATTGCTTCAAAAGTGATTTTTTTTTTCAAGAATGGGATCAACATAGAATGGGAAAGAGCCAGAAAATAGCACAAAATTTATAGTCTGAATGTTCAAGTTCCTGCCTTGGCTTTGCCACTTATTGCGTGTGACCTGGATAATTCGATTAAGTCTCCAAGCCTGTTTCTACATCCACAAAATGTGGGAAATAACTTCCACTTAACAGGGGTGTGTGGTAACATGTACACAATATTTAGGACACAGTAGGATACAGTAAGGCAACTATAGCATTTTCTCTATACTACCACTTCCTCGAGACACGTTTTACTAAAAAAAGGTTGGGAAATTAAATAATTTGGGAGAAAAGAAACTAAACATACAGATTTCTTTAGAACATGACTTTAATATGCTGTGTGTATTAAATTTCAAGGTAGAAACTTTCAGTTGCAAAGTTTCCAAAATGTATTTGACTCACAAAAACTCTTATTGGTGAAATATCTCATAGGACAAGTTTTCATATTTTTGGAAAAACTAGTTAAGCAGAAGATATCAAATAGACCTGATTTTGAATCCTTACTTTATTAGTCATCAAATAAACTTTCTTAGCTTTTTTCCTCATCTCTAAAATCAGGTTAATAATATTCATAACATATAATTACTGTCAGGAAATTGACAAAGTACATTAAATATTTAACACTGTGCTTGTTATTAAATAAATGTTATTTTCCTTATGTTTACTAGAGACTAGTAAATCCTCAGATTTTATTTTTAAAAGTCCTAAGTGAACATGGTATGATGTATTTTGAAAGCTTTAGATTTTAGCCATGGATAGTTATATAAATAATAAGTGTCCATAGTTTATATGAAACCAAACTATATTATTGATATATCCATATAAAGTTGTGGTTATTTATATGTACACATTTTGAAATTCATTTTTATTCAGATATAAATTAATGTTTTTATAAATACATGAATATAAACACAGAAGAGATTATATATACATACACGCACATATTTTTGAACTCATGTTATCTCTATCTCCATACTTTTAGCATTACACATTAGAGAATGAAAGACAGGAAGGAGAAAAGACACTGTTGACATATGTTTCGCACTGACACATTTGGCTAGCTCAGCTTCCATTCCCTATCTTATTGTCGTAGTACTTGTCCACAGGACGTTATCTGCCTCGCTGAATACTCATCTATTTTTAAATTGTATACATACAAATATGATTATTTGCTTAAATCAGGAAATGCAAAGTCAACATACAGAGACTATTAAATAGGACTTGTGGAGCTCACAATTATTAGCAAAGCACCAATCTTAAGGATAAGATTATATAAAATGATGCAACTATTATATAATATTATATAAGTATATAATATTTTACAAGTACAAAATAAGGGGAAGAAAAAATATTTTTAGTTATTATATTTAGACCACTGGTGTGAGTATCCTAGAAATATTCACACACTGAGTGCCAGGCACACACTAAGTAGCTTAAAATATAAGGATTTTTTTTGTGTTTGTTTTGTGTGCATGTTTTTTATTTCTTTTGAAGCTTTAGTCACATCAAGAGGAGTGTGAGAAAACTTTCAGAATTAGTAAATAAACCATTCTTTTAAGAAACTGTTTGTCAAGAAGAACAAGTAATAATAAACCTGGATAGTTCATGCTTTGACTTTCAGTAGGTTTTTACAATATGTGTGATTTTACATTTTTTTCTCAGCAAGCAGAACTAATATTTCCTCGATTTTTTCCTGTGGCACTCCAAGCAAACATGGCAGTAGTTATGAGTAGTGTAACTTCAGACTGTAAAAAGGTCAAACAATTTTTATTAGCCCAATTTTGTTTGCATTATTGGGCAGAACTACATATTACACATAGACATAATAAATCATGAATTTGTCTTTGCATCCCAAGTACTGCGGTAATACCTCTTTCCTTCTCTTTCGTCTTACTTTTTATTGGCTAAAATATTTGAGTTCAATTATTATGTGTTAGTTTGTTTCACTGACTTACTACTTCCTTAACTTCTATATTCATTTCAAATATACATTAAATATTTATAGAATATGTTCCATGAGTAATCTGTAAGAAGTTTTACTTTGGATATGAAATTAAAGATGTAATGAGATTAACATAAAGCATCAGGCTCTAAGCTCCAATTTAGAAGCAAAAATTATATCTTTTGTCGCTTCTAAAGAGGCATTCATATTGTTACATGCCTTTGTGGGAAAGTTTGTACTGCAGCATTTCTGACAACTGATGGGTTAGGATAGTTAAGATCAGGTTGAACATCTTCACTTTTCATCAAGAAAGAAGCTGAAGCTCAGCCATTAAAAGTGAACTGTTAAAGATTTTATCAAAAGCAAACAGAATATAAACTACAATAAATTCTAAAAGGAAATAAAAAAGGCTAAAACAGAGCAAACTTACAATTATGAAACAATGACACTGCCATACACAGATTAGACCTCTTGTGACTAGACAGGAATATGTGTGGGAAGCTTGGGGGCACTCACAGTGAGCATTTAGAATTTTAATTGCAGAAACTGGTTCCTCAGTTTTAGGAATGCAAACAGTCCCAGAGAGGCCCACTGGTCTCTGGATTTTTGAATCTACAGTTGGCAAAGTAGTCTGCCTGAATCAGAACTGAAATATATTTGGAACCTTTTCCATAACCTCAATATAAAACAAAACAAATTTCAAATACTTGGGAAATTTATTTGACCTGCTTGTAATAATACCACTAAGGGAGAGACGGAAGAATAATAGAATGGAAAGAGAGTCATCACACACAGTCACCATTACCAAATCCCTGTATTTACCTGGTAGTATGTAGGCATTCTGCACTTCGTCCTCGTTTTGCTCTGGGCAGCATAAGAAGCTCACTGCACAGACAGGATGGGTGGTGAGTGAAACAGATAAATTATGAGACATGGGTTATGCCAATGGTATGCCAATGAAAACATGAAAAGGGAAGAAACCAGATTGTCTGCACTAGCATATTTGCTTGAGAGGTTAAACAAAAATAAACATGAAAGCATTTTAAAAATTCAAACAATAAAGTACAAATATTATGGTTGAAGTCCTAGCTGTTGCTGATTTGCCATTGTATTTCAAAATGATTTTATAGAATATTAAAACAAAACAAAATTAAATATTCCTCAAATAAGATATAGGAATCTGTTTCCAATTATAGACAACTGAGTATTTTTTTAATACTATAAATTTGGCCTGATACTAATGGGAACTCTGAACATTTTTATATCTTTATAACAGATTAAAGCGTAATAGTTTTCTTGGCTTTTATAGCCACTGAAAATGCAATACCATATTATGTTTCTTATTAACCAACTAACAATGTAATTGATTAGAATTTTTATTTTACAATTAATACTTTATCTATATCCAAATTAATTTCACTATATTGACTGCCCTGGTCAAGTAGCCCTGTGTTTTCCCTCCTCACCTAAATTCATGGTGGCTTAAACGAATGTTGATAAAATAGCCCTCATTCAACTCAAGCTGAGATGTCTGGAATCCTATTCCTCAGAGCAGCTCTTCATCCTAGTACCTGTTGTGACTCCATTCTTGAAGGTCACAACGCTACTTTCCACAGTAGGATGGCAATTAGGTAGGTTAAGAAGTTCTACTTTGTGTCCTTGACTCCATGGAGAAAAATTATTTAGCACCACTATCATGACCCTTCTCCTCACTGAAAGTTTCTCCATTTTAAAAAGCCAGAAGAGAATATTCAACAAGGTGGGTATTATAAAACCTTAAATCAGATCGTGAGCTTATAATCAGGCTAATTGTACAGGTATATGGTTACTTCAAGAAGAAAGTCTGTGGGCATGCAGAGCAACAGATTATAATGTAGACTTATAGTAATTATTTCCGTGAAATATTAGTTCACAAATGCAGAATTAAATCTAAGCACATATCCCCATAAGAACCCATCTCAATAATTTGTATTCTACAGACATTTTCTAGAAACAGATTTTATGAAAAGAGGCATATAACGGAAACATTATTATTGAAGTTCTCATAGAAACTCTGCAATTAACTTTCAAATGACCTGTATCCACAATGTTTTAAATTATATAAATAACATAATTTTTATGACTACTTAATACCTCAAATATTGTGACCCACAATAAATAAAATATTTGAAAACTCCTTATGCAGACTCCCTTCTATAATTTAGGTCAATATCTAAGTCAACAAGCTGTACCTTTAACGCTGTCTAAGCATAAATTCTGATTTTGTAAAAGAAATTGGATAATTATAATAATATAATATTAGACAAATATTTCCTAGTGTTGCGTTTCTATTACAATATTTTAACAGCTGTTGCTTGAGAGAAGCTCATTTTTGAGTGATAAATACTTTTACTCTCTAATGTGCTATGCCACAATATCTGTATATATTAAAACAGAACAAAAAATTCATAACGTTGAGATCATAATTTTGACAAATACCTGTCTTGTTCTGATAAATACTGACTATCCACATCTCTGGTTCTATGATCAACTGGACTTCGGGAGGCATCATGGTGTCTGGTTGGAGAACGTGACCTTCTTGTTGGATGAATTTCATCTAAACTCCTAAAATGATTACAAAATTCTTATGTGTCAAATTGTATCATCTTCCCAAAAAAGGCAGACAGACTAAAGTGAAGGAACTGGCAGTAATATGCAAAAAAACACTGAAAAGTATTTGCGTCATAATCAAAACCTATTTTATCAATGAGTTAAGAGTACTTGTTTTCTATGAGTTTTTGCTTGTGGCTGCATTTCTCCAACCTTCTTTCACACTTCTATCAAAATCAATTTTCATCTGCATAATTAATTACAATTTCAGGAGTGTATATCAGAGTAAAATGAAGTAGAGCACTATATTATATGTTTTATTTATGTTTCCAAGCATTTAAAGTGCTTCAAAGAGACAATCCTAAATCTCTTCAAAGTCCATTCTGTCTCTTAACCTTATCCTCTTCGCCACTTCTCTCCACAATTCTGATTTCTTACAATTTTTTTCTAACAAGACAGAAAACTAGCAAAGAGAATACAAGACAATTATTCAAAAACTATTCCTGGGACATAAACAACTTCTACTCCCTGGGAAATTTCTTCAGATTAAACAACAGACTGCCACATAGGTTGGATAAAGAATAAAAAAACATTTTGCCTACAATTAATTCTGAAAAAAATAATTTGACCAAACTATTTTTTCATTTCAGTTAGTTTTGCAGCAATTTACACTGCACTATAATAAAAATGTACTGTCAGGGACACTGAGCCCATTTCAAAGCCTACCTCTGTAATGGCACATTTGGTAAACGTGAACGCGGCTTTCCCTGATCATTGCCGCGATGAGGAGATACTGAACGTGAGCGGTGATGAGTTGTTCTTTGCTGTTCTGGCACAGTTAATGTTGTAGTTTTACTTTCTCTAGCACTAGACCTATAGCCTACTGGCAAAAGTACACACAGAAAAAATTTAGTCAGTATTCTTCTATAATGCAAACATTAACACAGAAATATAAAATTATTCTAAAGCAGCCATTGATCTATGAAGAATAAATGTCATGCAATCAGTATTAATAGCCTTATCTTCAAAAATATTAAGTATACCTACACAGAGTGTAACATATACATGCACTGAAACAGGTTACAGTTTTGCTCAAAGGAACCATGGAGATACTAATATGAATATGACAGTTGATGCCTCAGACATTACGATGAGTTGGGATACTGTTTCAATTTAAATAATGAATGAGTTTGTGACTTAGCAACACAAATGAAGTGCTTGACATGAAACTATAGTTAATATACAAGTCAATGCTTAGAAGTTTGGTGTCTCTTTAAATTTAAATAAATTCTTCATTTCAATTTTTATTCTAGAGAATAAATCATTTTACTTGGATTGCAGATGGCCTCTTTAATAAGAAAACAAATATATTGTTCCAGTTTTAATTAACAAAGAAGAGTAGCAGATCTTCACCATTATACTGATTGTAAATTTTGCAAACCACAAATAATACTGCAATTTTCAAATGTAGTATATGACTGAAGATGACTATCACAATAATGTAGAGAAAATGAACCCTTCTAAAGAACCAATCGCCAAATCTGCCTTACAAATCTGAAACTACTCCATAATTATTTTAATTAGCATAATTAAGATAATATAGTTAACATATTGCAATTTAAAATAAATTATAACAGCCACTTTTTCTCTGAAGTAAAAAGGTTTATATTGTCTCTGATTTAGTTAAGATAAAACAGTAATCTCAAAACCAAAATAAGAGTTTAGAGTTTAAAATTTTTTCACAAGGGTCACTGTTTTTTATTATTATAAGGAAAATAAAAAAATTATGTGGCCAAAGTAAAAAAAAAACTATATTTACAACTACATAAAACATACATAAACCATAAATACGTTAAATTTAACTGGGAAGCTAAAACTGTTGTTCATTTTTTACTTGACAACTCTCACACTATCTCAAAAATATGTTATGAAACATCATGATTAAAGGCAGGCTAATAGACCCTAGCAATTTATATATTGTGAATCCATGATCTTATGCTGAATTTTAAGGGACTTCAAACATTTCATTAAGTGTACTTTGACAATATTCAGACCAAAGAAATACAAACATTTTGTCACTCTGTAAAAACATATGTTTAATATTCATAAATGGTATAATTTATAATTTCAAATACTTTAATTTTTTATCTTATCAAAATATCAACTAAGCTATTGAGTTTTGTATAAAAAGTCTGTTATTCAGATGTAATATTATATTGTAATTTCAAGACTAGAAATTATAATATTAAGCCTAGAAAGAGACCAACTAGGTTAACATGTAGTGAATACACTATTAATACGCAGCTCATTGTAAAAAAAAATGGTGACTGTTTTTAAAGACAATTAATCCATAGTCTGAATTACTTAAACATTTTTAATTGCTATTTGGTATCAATTACACAATAATTATGGAAGGCCAATATTGACTTATGAGCCCTATTTCGAGATTTAAGTGAGTATTCAAAGTATATAAATAGATTTTGTATAATTAATTATTACAGAATGAATTTTAGAGAATTTTGGCATCTTGCTGTAAAAGGTATAAAATTGTTTCTTGGATTCTTTGTATTTATATAGAAATTAATGCCTCTTTTATCCTTTTAAGAAGGGACTTTAAGGAAACGAGTGAAATTTTGAAACTTTTAACATATTAACAACTTTTAATGTAACTTAGAAAGTTCTGAATTCATAAAGTATACTGAAGGCAATGTGTACTATTTTGGTGACTCAAAGTCATTTTGAATATAACACATGCTATAATATTCAAAGTTTTAACATTTATAGTTCTTTGCATTTTACAAAGAAAAAGTTCTTTGCTTTTTACATTTATAGATGCTTTTTACAAAAAATTTGATTTTCTTCACATTATGTTTAAGTTATTGTTGACAACATGAACTCTATCTTCAGAACCATGACTGGGATTAATTTTTTTTTTTTTCTTTTCAGATGGAGTATCGCTCTGTCACCCAGGCTGGATGATCTTGGCTCACTGCAACCTCTGCCTCCCGTGTTCAAGTGATTCTCCTGCCTCAGCCTCCTGAATAGATGGGATTACAGGCGTGCGCCACCAGGCCCAGCTAATTTTTGTATTTTTAGCAGAGATGGGCGTCTCACCACATTGGCCAGGCTGGTCTCAAACCCCTGACCTTGTGATCTGCCCACCTTGGCCTTCCAAAGTGCTGGGATTACAGGCATGAGCCACCGTGCCCGGCTGGGATGAAACTATTTTATGGTAATCCCAGTGTTTTAGTTGACTGAGGGTTAGAGATTAGAGATTTTTTTTCTCATTTTCTGGTTGAAGTTGCTAGATTCCTCACCTCAGATGAGGGCATTCTGTATATGGTTATTTTTATTCTTCTTAACTAGCTAAAATTATTTACTTTAAATAACAATAAGGCTATAACTACAAAGTTAATAAAATGTGGCTCTGGCAGTCTCAACTGCTGAAAACCTGCTATCTTTCCTTAACTGGAAAAAGATAGTAAACACATCAAATAAAAACAGAGAATTTCGTGTTCTAGAAAAGCCAAGACATTAGGAAGTTTAAGTTTTGGCTGTAGTAGAATATTTTGTACAAAGCTTTTGAGCTTCTCTAGATAATAAACAACCAGGAACTTCCTTGAGTACATTAAACATATATAGAAGACGACTTCCATATCTAAACAAATTTTTTCTTTTTTTTTAGCTTTCTTTTTTTTCTTCTTCTTCTTCTTCTTCTTCTTCTTCTTCTTATTATTATTATTATACTTTAGGTTTTATGGTACATGTGCGCAATGTGCAGGTAAGTTACATATGTATACATGTGCCATGCTGGTGTGCTGCACCCACTAACTCGTCATCTAGCATTAGGTATATCTCCCAATGCTATCCCACCCCCCTCCCCCCACCCCACAACAGTCCCCAAAGTGTGATGTTCCCCTTCCTGTGTCCATGTGTTCTCATTGTTCAATTCCCACCTATGAGTGAGAATATGCGGTGTTTGGTTTTTTGTTCTTGTGATAGTTTACTGAGAATGATGATTTCCAATTTCATCCATGTCCCTACAAAGGACATGAACTCATCATTTTTTATGGCTGCATAGTATTCCATGGTGTATATGTGCCACATTTTCTTAATCCAGTCTATCATTGTTGGACATTTGGGTTGGTTCCAAGTCTTTGCTATTGTGAATAATGCTGCAATAAACATACGTGTGCATGTGTCTTTATAGCAGCATGATTTATAGTCCTTTGGGTATATACCCAGTAATGGGATGGCTGGGTCGAATGGAATTTCTAGTTCTAGATCCCTGAGGAATCGCCACACTGACTTCCACAATGGTTGAACTAGTTTACAGTCCCACCAACAGTGTAAAAGTGTTCCTATTTCTCCACATCCTCTCCAGCACCTGTTGTTTCCTGACTTTTTAATGATTGCAATTCTAACTGGTGTGAGATGGTATCTCATTGTGGTTTTGATTTGCATTTCTCTGATGGCCAGTGATGGTGAGCATTTTTTCATGTGGTTTTTGGCTGCATAAATGTCTTCTTTTGAGAAGTGTCTGTTCATGTCCTTTGCCCACTTTTTGATGGGGTTGTTTGTTTTTTTCTTGTAAATTCAAACAAATGGAAGAACATTCCATGCTCATGGGTAGGAAGAATCAATATCATGAAAATGGCCATCCTTCCCAAGGTAATTTACAGATTCAATGCCATCCCCATCAAGCTACCAATGACTTTCTTCACAGAATTGGAAAAAACTACTTTAAAGTTCATATGGAACCAAAAAAGAGCCCGCATCACCAAGTCAATCCTAAGCCAAAAGAACAAAGCTGGAGGCATCACACTACCTGACTTCAAACTATACTACAAGGCTACAGAGGCATCACACTACCTGACTTCAAACTATACTACAAGGCTACAGTAACCACAACAGCATGGTACTGGTACCAAAACAGAGATATAGATCAATGGAACAGAACAGAGCCGTCAGAAATAATGCCACATATCTACAACTATCTGATCTTTGACAAACCTGACAAAAACAAGAAATGGGGAAAGGATTCCCTATTTAATAAATGGTGCTGGGAAAACTGGCTAGCCATATGTAGAAAGCTGAAACTGGATCCCTTCCTTACACCTTATACAAAAATCAATTCAAGATGGATTAAAGACTTAAATGTTAGACCTAAAACCATAAAAACCCTAGAAGAAAACCTAGGCATTACCATTCAGGACATAGGCATGGGCAAGGACTTCATGTCTAAAACACCAAAAGCAATGGCAACAAAAGCCAAAATTGACAAATGGGATCTAATTAAACTAAAGAGCTTCTGCACAGCAAAGGAAACTACCATCAGAGTGAACAGGCAACCTACAAAATGGGAGAAAATTTTCGCAACCTACTCATCTGACAAAGGGCTAATATCCAGAATCAACAAATTTTTTCTTCATATTGGATGGTAGGAAACGTAGAAGGAAATTTGTAACCAACATCTAAAAGTACATAGGAATGCACTGTGCTAACTTATCACCTCACCTTATTTTAGCTTCTTGCCCTTATTTTACTGACTCATCTTTCCTCTTCATTTAAAATGTATTGCATGTTACTATGTGACTAGTTATATTTACCATAGTATCTGTATGGTAAATATACCACACAATCACAATGGATCAATGAAGAGTATATCTGAAAATATTAATGAATTCCATGATCTCCTTTAATTTATGAGGAAATCTTTGAAACATAAAATATTACTTATCAGTTTTATAAGTTACTAGTCATATTCTATTAAAGTTTGACTCATTACATTTTTAAATGCTAAATAAAAATGAACAATATTATTTGAAAAAATACTGCTTTGTATGATAACAGAGATTATGCATGTTTGCAAACACTTTGAGGGACACGGTATATTTCAGTATGGAATATAAGTATATTTATAATTCAGTGTTCCTTGGTGGTACTCAAGCACTAATCCCATCTCTAGTGGATTCCATAACTCACGTTGACTTCTCACAAGACGTTATCCATGTTGCTCTCTCAGAGAAAGAGGAAGAAACTCATCATTTGTGCAAGCATTTATTTAATTGGCCATTTATTTATTCATCATTTACTGCTCTGTCTCATAACTAAAAATATGAAATTTCAGGTGAATAAAATTTGGGAACCACTCACCAAAGCAAATTCTATTTAGATAAATTGGTAATGACAACATTAAGGCTGATTAATAGTTAAGATTCTTGTTAGAGGTGATGATTTTTCTACCAGGTATAATCTAATTCCTATTTGACTATCCCAAATGAATTTAAATGTATAATCACTTTACTCTTTCAATTTCATGATAAACTAATATGATGTTACATTTTGTGTGAATCTTTCTGTTGAGAATGTGTGTAATTATTATGGCCTTCTAAGAAATAAAAACAGAAAGCAAAAATGAAATTCTCTCCAGTATGATCTAAATCTCTCACTGACACACTGACATCAAAGGTTAATATATAAGTATATAGATTTTCACAGCACTAGATTTATTATTTTAACAATATTTTCTACTTTCACACAGTAACTAAATACCACATTTTTGGCCAGGCATGGTGGCTCACACCTGTAATCCCAGCACTTTGGGAGGCTGAGGTGGGCGGATCACGAGGTCAAGAGAACAAGACCACCCTGGCCAACATGGTGAAAACCAGTCTCTACTAAAAATATACAAATTAGTTGGATATGGTGGTGCACATCTGTAGTCCCAGCTACTCGGGAGGCTGAGGCAGGAGAATCACTTGAACCTGGGAGGTGGAGGTTGCAGTGAGCCAAGATTGTGCCACTGTACTCCAGCCTAGTGACAGAGTGAGACTCCATCTCAAACTAATAAATAAATAAATACCATATTTTCTCTGAATTATAGTGAACAAATGAAACCTGATTTTAGAGAACTCTCCATAATTTTCTCCCAGTTTTAATAGTTGCATACATCTCTCCAAACTGTGAAGTTAGTATCGTAGAATCTACCAATTTGAGCAAAACCATTGCCCTCAAATTAAGTACACTCCCATCTGAGAAATTATGTAAATGAAGGGCATATATACCAATACTGTCTTTAAAAACTGCCTTTAAAATTCATATTTATACATTTTAAGACTGTCTCTTTCATTTCTTCTTATTTGCATATTTACTTCTCCTCTCATTAGTAAATTTTTAAAAAGTATAGAATTAGTGCCAAGAAAGTGAAGTCTTTACCACTTGATTTTACATACTTCTCTGACAAAAGTCAGATGAGAAACATTTAAACCCTACAACATCACAAAAGTTTTACTAACTTACACAATGACAAAGAGATGTTCACTTCAAATTAATACTTAATCTTTCTTAAACATATTGTTTTAAAACATATACACACATTCTAGGTATAATCAGTGGGAACACATCACAAAAGCTTTAAAAGTTATAGCCATGCCACATGCAATTTTAAACCCCGCCATGCACCCTTTTCAGTATATTCCATGGAGGGCTACATTATTTTCGAAATGGTGGAAGGAAAATCATAGAAATGCAAATATAAAACACAGAATAATGGAATTTTTATTTAATAACCCCATCTTTTCAAAATAAAATTCATATTTTCACTTACGCTCAGAGCATTGTGAAATAATGGTTTGTTTCACTAGTCAGACATGTTTCTATGGAAGAACCTCACTATGGGAATGCTAATTAGTAGGGACTAGTCCATTTAAAACTTTCTTAATAATTTGAAATGTAAGTCACCATGGAATAATATAATACTGATTTCTCTGTGTTATAAATCTTCAGTTTAGTATCCTAAAGAGGTCTGGAAGCTGACAGAGAAAACAAGCAAAGCAGCACAGTGAAGCGGGGCCATGCTCTTCACCCACGCACCTGGAGGAACTACGCCAATACCATCATCAACCTCATAATCTGAGATGTCACTATCACTGATTCGCTGAGATCCTGCACAACAGTAAGGCAAAGAGATACTTCTGTGTCTGGTTGGTTTATGAAACGTAAAGGACACTGTCAAACTTTTTTTAAAAAGTGAATTGCATTATTACTGAAAACTTATGAAGACTAATTCAGTAAACACTGAGCTAATTTTAAAAGAAATGTTTGTTCTCTAAGGATAACAGTTTATCAGTATTTTTTTCCTCATTACACCAAAGACATATAGAAACAAGGGGACTTCACAGAATAAGATTTTCAGATTAATTCTTTAATTAAAATATTATACTAAAAGACTTTAGCACAGTATATACAGTACATTGTTTTCTACACAATTAAGTGCTTTTCTCTGCAGTTCAGAGAGAACAGGGCTGAGTGGAAAGGTTCAGAAACATTTCTTGGCTGGAGCTCTATTCAGCCTATATTAATGAAAAAAACGTCAGGGCCCTTTATAAAATATTTATGTTTAGCTCCCCAAATTAGTCATTATACTTCATTAAACATTAACTTTGAGGAAATTACTGATCAGGGAAGCATCAACATGAAATATTTAATTATGTGAGAAAAATAATTTAGTTCCAGATTACCAAAATGAGGCTTCTTTCAGTTGTTAACTTAGAAATGTAGTTATGACACAAAAATTACTCAATAAGTACAGGAAAAAATAGCTTTTCCCAATCACTAGATGAATAGCAATAAACATACCTTCTAATATTTTAAACAATATTTCTTATGAATAACTATTAAAATATCTATGAACTGGCTGGGCATGGTGGCTCACGCCTATAATCCCAGCACTCTGGGAGGCCGAGCCGGATGGATCACGAGGTCAGGAGTTCAAGACCAGGCCTGCCAAAATGGTGAAACCCCGTCTCTATTAAATATACAAAAATAAATTAGCCGGGCGTGGTGGCGCACTTCTGTAATCCTAGCTACTCCGGTGGCTGAGGCAGGAGAATTGCTTAAACCCGGGAGGTGGAGGTTGCAGTGAGCTGAGATCACGCCAACGCACTCCAGCCTGGGCAACAGAGTGAGACTCTCTCTCGGGGGTGGGGGTGGGGGGGGAATCTATGAACTATAAAGTTATTAAGACCTCACAGGTAGCAACCCACCAATGATGACAGAAATTATTCCATCGGTCAATAATCAACAGCTCAATTGGCCCTGTGCAAGAATTTTAATTCAGAGGTTTTTGGCTTTCAGCTCTGCAATTACTCTGCTATGCTAATCTACATTATTTTCATTGTGAAAATGTAGAAATAGTTTTGCCAAGCTTCTTCATAAAGATGAACAATTTTCCAATATTTTGATCTCTAATAAAACATTTGAAAAAAAATCTTGAATTATTAATCACCAATTAGATAATTATAGCATAATTACTTTGTGGCAACTAAAAGGACCTTAACCTACTTTGTAGCTTTTTGCTAGAGCTTTCTCCATGAATATGTCGCCTTGGCATGAAAGGTGATGGCTGAGGCAGAGGTAGTGAAGACTCATCATGTGTCTGAAGTTTATACCAATGCGGTTCATCATCTAAAAGCGCTGTCTCCAATTCTATGAGGATCTGAGAGGGTAATTCTCAAATTAAATCAAGTACCTTTATCAAAACATAATGTAATAGCAATCATAATAAATATCACAAAACTTTATTAACTATTTGACTTAAGTTTTTAAAATATACATCACCTCTCCAAGAAATTCACTTTCTTCTTCTTGCACTCTTGGTTGGTCCCACACAGTTATTTCTAACATTCGTTCTCTAAAATCTCTACGATGTACATGTGAATAGACAAAAGTTTGATTCCATTTTGGTTCTAGTATTTTCTTTACTGTTTTGGTCCTCCTTTTACTTTTATCACTGAAAAATAAGTATGTTTTGTAAATGAAAAAGCAAGTATATGCTGCCATCTACTGTAGTTACATGTAAAACTGCCATTGATATTTATATTATTTTAACTAATAACTCATTGAAAGTCTATAAAAAGATAATAGAGTTTAATAATATACTAACTTCAATTACAATATAAGCAGTAGTTGTAATTATAGGGACACATACAAAGGTACATTCTAAATGATGTGTCGCTATCAAACACTAACATACCTATAAACAAGGTAATAGATTTTTTTAATTGACAGATTATTTTCAAATATTTCCAACACAATTTCCAACACTTGAGGGACTTCTTTTTTCAGAGATAATGTACTTTTATCTTCTCAGAAAGAATTATCTATTTTTTAAAAACATCCCAAAAGAGAAAATTCTACCTTTTCTATTAGTACAGATTTCAAGATTCTTTTTTTCTAAAATTATTCACTACCTTCTATCTGGAAGAAAATACATTTTTACATAGGGATTTCGAGGACGCCCATCTACTCTAGCAGGTAGATCTGTTGCTTGCAGAACATTTACAATCAGCTGGTGTCCCACTTTATCATACCACAACTTCACCTAGGAGAAATGAGGAAAGGAATTATTTGTAAAAATCATGAGGCATTACAATTTTACATAAAACAAAATTAAAGTTATATTTAAATGAGGAAATTTTGAATTACAATATAATGCAATTATAGATATTTCTAAAAACACACCAATTTGAAAGCATAAACACACGGAACTTTACTTTTCTCTTTGAGTACTTTAAACACAACCTACAAATGGCAGGCCTTCAGTGTTACTGTATACTCTCACATATCATTTTATAAAATAAAACTAATAATTTTTCCAAAAAACTAAGGGAAGAGAGAGATATAAAGTCATTATTATTGTTCTTAAATGTTAAAAATAAGAGTTTGAAGATTGTATGTGTCTAAATTATTATAGCATGACAAAATGCTTTCTCTGGTGTCACAGGTAGTTAAAATAAAAAAAAAATAAGAGTTTGGATATTAGGAATAAGAAATAGAAAGAATTAGAAGAGATCATAAAACATATTTACTGTGGGCCTATTTTATACAGCCACCGTTAAGTATTTCCTGGTATTTTTTTCTCACTTTTTTTTTATTTTTTAGAGACATGGTCTCATTCTGTCACAGGCTGGAATGCAGTGGCATGATCATAGCTCACTGCAGCCTCAAACTGCTGGAACCAGCAATTCTCCCAGTTCAGCCTCCCAAGTAGATGGAACTACAGGTGTACACCATCATGTCTGGCCAGTTTTTTAAATTTTTGTGGAATCGGGGGTCTTGCTGATCTTGAACTCTTCAGTCTCTCAAAGTGCTGGGATTAAAGGTGTGACCCACTGCACCAAGCCCTCATTTAATTTTTAGAATTAAACTATTACAGGTTATTTTTCATGAGAGAAGGAGGAAAAAACTAAGGATACAATACACAAATGACATCTTCCAGCTACAAGAAGGCCAAATGATATTTCTATTAACCAAGATTTCATGACAGTAGACAAAAGAATAATGGGGCAGTAACATACTAAAATCCTATTGTCAAACTCAAAGGAATTGGAATTTTATCAGTCATTACAGTATCTGCCCTGGCAGTGGTGATGACATTGTTAATGTTAACTTTAATTTTTTTCCTTTAATTTAGAAGTTACTTTTCATTTTATGTTTAAGTAAGCATATGCTGTTAATAGGTATATGTTAGAACATATTTGAGAGTCATTGTAACAAAATAAACTAATTTAACATAGGATTAGCTTTTCATGGTAAGGAATAGATTAAGAATTCAAACCTGGATCTGTATAAATCCATCTCTCTGATTCCCAATTGATACCTAAGATGTGGTTTTCACAGAACCAGAATGGGTTTCCATCCTCTTTTAAAATATGTGGAGAATATGAGAGATTTACACATACACTGAAGAAAAAGATGGCCGGCAGATAAACCCAAAGGGTATTACAAAGATATTCAATATACTAAAAATAAAAGTTAAAACCATAAAAGCCCCTGAGCAATAAGCTTACATATATCTTCTCTATCTCATTAAAATCAAGAGAAAACCACAAAGGCAGACCACAGAAATCCACACATTATCAGAGGAGCAAAAAGTCATTATTTGTGTAACAATTTGAAACAAATAGTTTGAAGTCCTTAAATTATAATATCAACATCACACTTTCCATCATAATCTACAAATATACAGCTCTTCATTATACTTAACCCTAGTTTCTTCACTCCAGGTTTCCCCAGATCACATAATAAGGCAATAGTGAGAAAACGGTAGCTTTTTCAGAGAGCTTTCAGTGGCAACAAAGAGTTTTGCCAAATGCCTTAGGAAGTTAAAAAGAATATTCCAAATTTAGGCTCTTCAGGCTCTAGGCTCATAAGGTTATTACATAAATGGGGTATGAACTCCTAATATTATGTGTAAACAATTATTTACCTTAGAAACTTTTACATAGCACACCAAAAATATGAATTCTTTATTTACTTATGTTACCATTCATCAATTAATGTTCAGAGTATCTGGCACACTGCAAGCACTCAGTAAGTATTTCTGAATAAATATGTGAATAAAGGAATAATAAAAAATGCATGAAAAACTAATGAAGTAGATTATGGTGTTAAATGACTATGTATTTATTGCAGGCTTCAAGGAAAGGCGAACATATTTAAAGACAGACTCAGACAGTGTATGCAAATACTAACAGCCTCCAACATGTACAAAAAATACATACAGAAAGTTGCCCTGGTAAGACTTGTGGGGCATCTTTTAGAGCTCCAGGACTTGTTGGAGAAATAACAGAAATGGAAGGCCTTTCCATCTTCTGAGATTCAAAGGAACTTGAACCTAAAATAAGAAAAAAAAGTAAGTAATATTTGTAAGTGTAGGAAATATTTTTAATAAAATGTTAAATGCATCCTTTATTTGTATAAAACCATAATTACTACCACTGATAACAGAACCTACTTTTAATGGGATAGATTGTCTTTAGTTGTCTATTTAAAAAATATTAAGAATTATATAACGAAGTATTGTGCTTATTTCAATTGGAAAGCATTGATCTACATTTCTGGAGTGCATGGTATTGCACAGGCTCTTGTATGATGTCACATATGGGTAAAGGTCTGCTTCAGAGATAAGGAAGATAGTGCCTGTTAACACTAATTATCTTGGCTAATGGATCATCTATTATAAACTGTCCTTACTGAGAAATTAAAATGAATGCATACATAATATAATTTATAAGCCACATCTAAACCAAGACTTCGCCATTGTTTTAAAATCAGATATATCATCTATCTTAGGTTTTTTGTTGTTGTTGTTGTTGTTTGGTTTTTTGTTGGTTTTTTTTTTTTTTTTTTGAGACGGAGTTTCGCTCTTGTTGCCCAGGCTGGAGTGCAATAGCGCGATCTCGGCTCACCGCAACCTCCACCTCCCAGGTTCAAGCAATTCTTCTGCCTCAGCCTCCTGAGTAGCTGGGATTACAGGCATGCACCACCATGTCCGGCTAATTTTGCATTTTTAGTAGCGATGGGTTTCTCCATGTTGAGGCTGGTCTCAAACTCCTGACCTCAGGTGATCCGCCCGCCTCGGCCTCCCCATCTATCTTAGTTTTGATCTTATAAATGAGTATCTTGAACCTCTGAAAATGCTGCTTCAAGTAATTCACCACTAGTGATTTGTTTCAACTTCACACGGAGGAGGCTGGGTCTCCTCTCAGCCACTTGGTGGAGTTCTTCACTGTTCCAAGTATACCCTGACAGATACAGCAATATAGAGTGTTTATAGAAGGCTATTGATCCAGCAAGTATAACCTTGAACTCACCACCATTCAAACTTAGCCAATGCTTCATTGAGAAATACTGTTTATGAAGCATTGCCTGAGTATGTGCAATCCACACATTTTTTTCTATAACTACAAATTAATTCTCATGTCATCCTTTTGTGCCCTCCAAAAACTTTTAGTGATAAAAAACAGCTATATAAAATTGTTACTATGTGTCTTTTCCCAGGTATATTTAAAATACATTTTCCTTAAGTCTCAGAACAGGAATGCTGTTATTTCTAATAATGCTTGTTTGTAATATTATGGCAATCAGTGTATTTTTTAATCATATCAATAATATAAATTATGCAATTAGTCCCACTTCCCTCTTTGTATTGGTCACCAGAAAGCTCAAAGCCAAAACTGGGTCCAGCTGTAGCAGAACATGATGGTATGCATTTTATATGATAACCTAGTGTCTGTTTCCTTGTTTATCCTACTTTCATATTTTCTTCTCCCTTCTAATCACTATCACTGGTTTTCCCCTAAATCACCTTTTATTTTCTATTTCTTTAACCTGGGTTCTGTAAGAACACCTGGGGAATCAAGCCCAAGTATTAACTTAATTCCCATCCATTGCAAAGTAAATATTTGGGTCACTTCTGCATTATCATTGAAAACTTAATTGTCTATATTTTATTGCACACAATATCATCTTCTGTCATATAGAAATGACTTTAATTCCCATATAGATAATTCTTTCAACCCTCTGGTTTCACAATCCCTTGACCTATCATGTTTAGTGAAGTTGACTCCACCCATTCACTTCCAAAATCAATCCACACACTTTGTTATTCAGTAATACAATTATTTGTTAAAGTGCCTACCTACTTTCTTCACTAGTCTGCTCTTGAGACTGAGCTGCTCAGCAATCAAACTGAGTAATCCAGTATCATAATACATGTTTATGTAAATAGAACTATTGCTGATATATTAAGCTCTGTAAGGGTCCTGACTGTTATGATGCTGAAGAGTATTCCCAGTAAAGATTTTTTTTTATCACATAAAAAAGTAGAGGAAGAAAAATCTTGAAGTAGAACTTCTTTGGATTTCCAGTTATTGCCATCATTGCCAACATCTAGTACCAATGGAGACATCTTTAGTATAGTAACCCCAATTCACTGTATCAAATAACTAAAGAAAATCAGAAATCTTTACTTTCAATTAGTTCAATACTTTTATAATAACAAAGAAATCTTATACTCACTGGACTCCAGTGGAGGGTGGGAGCTCTCAGGAATCCGGGGAATGTCACTAAAAGAAACAGGATATGGTGAAAATCCCATTAGTTAAATGACCCTGCCTGAGGCAATCATAGCCCATTATACGTGATGTGAAAAATCCTGCTGGGTCTTTACAGGTGTGGAAATGAATAGGAGTTACTATTAAGGCAAGTATTAATGTGCATGAATGTCAAACACCACACAAAAAAAACTGCAATAAAAAAGTTTTTACATATTTAAGAGTAAAACACTTTAACATGACAACAATCAGACTAATATTGTGGTTAAAATCACCACAATATTTTTACTACCAAAACAGCAGGTTTTGGAAATAAAAAATGTTAAAGGTAATACTTTCCTTCAATTCTAGGAAATCAAAATGACACAAATTTTACAAATCAGTAATATGCTTTACAAACACATCTGAAAGAGTTTACTGAGTGAAAGGGATGGGAACATCTCAATAATAAAATGATGTGGTGAATATCATGGGCAAAGTTAAATGAAAAGGATGAGTTGCTTTGGAAAGCAAAAATGGTTCAAGCTTGCAACAAAAAAGCCAAATTATTTTATATATGTGAATATATAATATATATACACAAATATACCCTTTATAGAGATTCATATCTCTATACTGAAGTTAGCTAAATATATGACTATTTACTATATGGCTAGAAAGTGACTTGTGAGACCACCCATTCCTGCCACACTGACAAATTATTCTGAAGAAATATATGTACTATAATCTCAACTTAATCCATTACCCACTATGACCTTAAGAACCCTAGATCACCTTGGTTTAGGTATTATATTGCATAGGACTATTTTACTTCTCATTTTCCAAAGATGTTTTAATAGCAATTTAAGAAGATTAACAATATGCAAATATTAACATGACATATTAAAGCAGACTGGAGTTAGCTAGTCCCAACAAAATTATAAGCATATTTTTTAAGAATTTCTAACCACCTACCTTATGCGCTAACCTCACTTTTTCTTTTCACTTTTGGGGGGAATGAAAACAAAAAGAGTTTTCCCTGTTTGTTCTCTGCAGTTGTCATTTTGACTATTTTGTGCAAAGTAATTCTCATAACCAACTATAATTTATACTTCTTAAAAATGACAATCTGGCCTATGCTGTGTATTTTATAAATTTTATTATATATTTTTGTATGACTATACATTTATATAAAATCATTCGAATGAATTAAGAGACTAATTTACAATACCTAAAACACAGAAAAAACTATATATTCTGCTACTTTCTTCTAAATTAATGCAAGCAAATAAAAGTAAATTGTAAAGAAATCCAGGAATAATCAATTTTTAGATAGTATGACTTCTTAAAAAATCAGCCTCATAGTCCATTATGAAATCAGAATTTGAAGTTCTAAAGCCAGGTACAAACTTTGGAATTTACGTGCCTGTGAAAAAAGAATGGTGGCAAAGTTGTTGAAAATATGTTAAAGTGACTTTTAGTTAAAATTTATTTATGTTAATTGCTTCAGCAATATTTTCAGGCATACATTTCCACTGGATGTTTACATATCCAGTGGAATTCTTTATTAGTTCTATTTACCAGTTAGGTAGTAGAGTAGTTTTAAAAACAATTAAAAGCATAAAGGTCAAGGATATTGTATTTGGTGGGTTCACAAAAAAAGTCAATACCTCAAGATGGCTGATGCCTCTTGGTGTGTACTGATCAATGTGCTTGTAAGTTATATTTAGAATGATTCCTGAAATCACTATGCCACTACATTATGAATAAATATTTTCTTTTTCCTTTAATTATAGTTGCTAAACAGGACTACATTAAATATTATTATTAAAACAGCTTTCCAGCCTGGGTAACAGAGCAAGACCATGTCTTTAAAAAAAAAAAAAAAAGTAGCTAAAATTATTTTTCTAGGATTCCAATAATGTATTCACTAGAAAGTTGATACCACCTTTGATTCTGATTCAATTATAATCTTTGTATTTCATGTCCTTTGAATTCCATAATCTTTAAATTATAATTTTTGTATTCCACGTTCCTTTCAATTCTATAATCTATAACAGTTTAGAATTTGGCTGTGCAGATGATTACTTCTTAATTAATTTTCATAAAAAGTAAAAATAATGTTATTCCAGTCTACTTTAATTGTCTGTTACTTTTTTAAGTCACCATGAATCAATTCTGTTTTAGCTGTTTACTTTTAAACCACTATATATTTGAAAGTATTTGGCAAGTGCACAATGCTTGATTCTAAACTTTAGCTTTCATACTTTTGATTCATTTTCCAATTTACTTACCTCTTTTCCAGCCTTATATTTACCTCAGCACTAGAACATATATCATGTAAAACTAGCATAAATTGTAGTATTGTTATTTTTAAAATCGACATGGAAATGTACGACACTTTTGCAAATGTCTTCAGTGTTCACTCTTAATAATAACCAGTTAAAATTGGTTAAAAGCTTGCCTTTATTTTAGAGTTTTATATATTAATATTATTTGATATGTGATCATACATTTTCATTCTTTGAGAATTATGATAATTATATCTTCTTGTATGTTTTGCATTGACATATGTTCATGAAGCCAATACAAATTAAAGGTTAGCATTTTTTCAACATAAAAAGCCTTGAAATAATGGCTGTATTAAATTTTGGAGAATAGGGAAAAAAAGAATCATTTCCAAGAACACATTCAAACATTAAGCCAAGTATAATAAAACAGTTCAAACTGCCTTTAAAAATTACAGACTGGCAAAATGAATATTTATTTTGGACCATGTGGGTTTGCCAGAAAAAGGTAACAATATGGGGAAATCTATATACATACATAGAAAATATCCCACTGGCTATAGATAATTAAATTGTACTGAAAATTGAGGTTTTAAAAATATCATTATGACCAATTAAAATGTTAAAATATTTAACACTTCTTGCTTGATTTTAAATAAAAGTTGAAATTACTCATGGTTAAAGAGACAGAAAAAATATTCTATTCTTTAGTAGAATAATAAAAAGTTCATGTAGATATAAGAAATCATTAATATTTTAAATATCACAAGAAGAGGAGTTTGTTAGTGCCTCTCTTAAAGGAAATACTACTTCTTAAATTAGAATTACTTAACTGTATCTGCCATTAAAAGAAAATATTTTACTTTATATTTCACTTGTAAAAAGTACATATTGATATTTTTTGATATTACAATTGTTAAAGTGTGGAGCTTCTAAAATGTAGTGAAGTAAACTCAGTATTCCAGTTAAAAAATTAAGAAATTTTTAATAATCTAAAAATGTATGCCCATAACTGATACAAAAACTATCCATGTTAACATGTACTGTATGAATGTATAAAATTCTTTTTAAAACCCTACTAATACATGTAATTTACTAAACTTAAGAAGTAAGTTTTTTTAGCCTTACCCAATAGGCCTTGAAACAATAATTTCAACTTGAGGTTCTGATTTTGATTCTAAAATAATGTTGTAAACTTCTTCATTTGTAGCTCCCGGCAGGGGTTTACCATTCCATTCTAGAACTTCATCCCCTTGAATTTAAAAAAAAGGGTATTTTTTTACCTTATATATTGTTTATTTTTCGTATCTTTTCTCTTTTTTAACAAAGAAATGCAAAACATATACAAATAGTTTAATTGTCTAGGCTCTGCTTTCAAAAGCAAATTGATTGCCATATAATGTCAGCTAAATGGTTCTTCTAAACACTTTTTCTTTTCTTTTCTTTGTTTTTCTTTTTTACCCCAGAATATTACTGGTGACTGGAAACAGTACAATACAAAACTACCTTTATCTTTTGAGATATACCAGAAATCATATAAAAATAATCTCATGCTATGGGATGGAATTAGCATAGCCTATTTGGAAACATTAAAAAATAATAATTAGCAGCATGCCCTCCATATAATAAATGTAGGCGGCTCTATTTTTTAAAGATTCTTATTAAACTGTGCATAAATCCTGTTTTATTTTTGGAAGAAAGAGCAATTAATATTTGTTAGCATGAATTTCCCAATTACAAGTCATGCTTCAGTGTCTTCACCAGATGCACAACAGAATAAAAATGCATGAAAGGATTTGAATTCACACCCATCAGTTAACGCAGGTAGCTATGGCAAAATTACAAAGCAAGCAGATGTAAAACTGTTGCATGACAGTTAACCCACTTCCAGATGTTCAAAACACATATGTACTATACATAATCTATATTGTGAACATTAAAGTACAAGTAGAAAACACTTTAAAATAACAAAACATTAATACAGTACATAGTAGTTTGTTAAATATCCTAAGATTAATCAAGGGGAGTTAAAAGATGTTGCATTAAAAAAATACAGGCTAACAACTTACAGTTGTTATTTTAACTAGGGTTTTCACACCATAGGTCATGTGAAAAAAGTATTTATTTTCATAAATATTTAAGAAGTTGTAGGTACCAAATGGTTCTCTGCCTTAGACCCTTCAATTCAAAATGGTAATCTCAGCTGAAATATTCGAACCTCAATGATGCACTGAGGTGTCTTAATTTGTTGATGCTCATGCTTATTTTGTTGTTCTCAGTGTCTAGAACATTTTATGAGCAAAGTAAATTTGTGTTGAAATACTGGATCAATATCATCAGTATACATTTTATAGTCAAGTATAAGCATAAAATCTTTTCAATGTGTAGCTAGAATTTTTTAAATAAAAGGAAAATTGCTTTGCTAGTATTACTTTAAAGTAATTATTTTTTCCAGTTGTTTGCTCACTGAAGAGTAAAAAGTAAATATGAGAAAAGTACATGATGCTGCTTTGGTTTGGTAAAATACTATGGTAATCACCAATTCTTTTTTTTGAGATGGAGTTTCACTCTTGTTGCCCAGGCTGGAGTGCAGTGGCGCGATCTTGGCTCACTGCAATCTCCGCCTTCCAGGTTCAAGCGATCCTCCTGCCTCAGCCTCCTGAGTAGCTAGGATTACAAGCATACACCACCACGCCCAGCTAATTTTTGCATTTTTAGTAGAGACGGGGTTTCACCATGTTGGCCAGGCTGGCCAGGTCTCCTGAACTCCTGAACTCAGGTGATGCACCCGCCTCAGCCTCCCAAAGTGCTGGGATTACAGGTGTGAGTCACCGTGCCCGGCCACCAATTCTAATAGACTGCCCTAAGCTGTTACCTAGAAAAGCTTTTCAAACAGGCAATGAATATACTTCACTGTAAAAAAAAAAAAAAAAAAGAAAAATAATAATTACAAATTTATAATATATTGAGTGCTTTCAAAATTTTTTGACCAAGAAGCAAAGTTGACATCATGATCCTGTACACATATAATATGAACATGTATATATGTATGTGTGTGTATATATATTCATATTATGAGTACATACATATATATACACTAAAAAACATTTATAAAACAATACTTACCCTGATTTTTCTATTCTATTATGTTCTACTTCAATTTTTTAAAGTGGTAGATGCAAACAATTAAATTGATTTTACTACCCAATAATGAGTTGCAACCAGCAGTTTGCAAAAGCACTGCATTTTAAAACTCCCCTTTTTATAAGCGGCAACCTGGCCGCATAACTTTTAATATCAAATTAAGTTAATACATATGCTTATTTACAGATTAATAATTCCTAAACCATAATGGTTTTTTTTTTACATTATTTATGTATGGATAATCAAGCAGGGATGTAGACAATGAGGGTAAAAAGATGAAAATGACATTTTATCTGTCTTTAAATTTGGTCATGAAGAAATGATAAAGAAACAACTCTAATAAAATACTTTATATGCAACAATAGAAGTTCATTTGAGGACCAGAAATAGAGTCAAGTGGTGCCAGGGACATAGTAATTAGTTATTGTTCCAGGTGAGATATATTAGGAACCACTTTAGAATTAAGGCAACTTCAGATGAATTGTGAAGGATGGAAAGGCCTTCAACACGAGGAGTAGAAAACTAGGTAGACAAGAGGCATTGACCACATCTTCTAGGTGGGAAACAGCCTGACAGGAACCTACAGGTGTACCAACATCCTGGAGAGCTGAAAGTGTTAGTAGAGGACAAGGCTACAGAGCTTTGACTTGAACAAATGGTAACTAGGAAACACCAAAGGATCTTCATAATAAATAGAGTGTCAGTGTCAGTTTTGTGTTTTAGAAGGTTAAATGAAGTAGCAGTACAGTGCACAGACTTAAAGGGGGGCAGGACTGGATAAAGATATTGCAAGATTAAAGCAAGATTGCAAACGTTAAATAAAAGTCACATTGATCGCACCGTAGTTTTATAGGCTAAGGATGTTTATATGCAAATAATTCTATTTGCATAAATGCAAATATTTAGTCAGTTCTTAAATTATAATGTAAATCAAATAGGATATATGACTGAGTCTGCAAAATCACTTTACTTTCTTCAAATACATAAATTGCTTAGAATGAAAAGTACGCTTGTCTGTATTATAGTTCTTTAAGTTGAGCTTTTAACATTTCAGATTTAAGTTTCTCAGGCTCTTGGCTCGTAAGGGTGTTAAATGAAATGAATCATTAAAGATATTTTATATAGAACACCCCTCTTCTTTTACCTCCTAAGTAACTTCCTATTAAAACATAATAATGTGTTTATAATGGGTATACAATGTTTATAATGTGGTCCGCAAACTCAGGTTTCTGTAGTTAAAGTTATCTTACATTAGCCAACAAGAGAGTCTCAGACTTTCTGAGGCTTATTTTTGAGTCATTAGACAAACACACACTCAGTTTATTGACAGAGTCAACCCTGATTGAGTTATTTTCCTACTGAATCATAACTGGTCCTTCATAAGAAATAACAGTGTAACATATCTCTATACATATTCAAAGTTGTATAGCAAATGGAGAAAAATCCGATTAGAGTTTTCTTCCTATACACCTGCACAGCAAGTCCTTGTCAAATTAAAAAAAAAAATGAAAATGATTTTGAACTGATATCCTGGTAAACAAATACACTGAAAAGTCTTTAAGAGTCCTAGAATATTTTGCCAAAGTTTTCAAGAATCACAAACTTAAGGTTTAAAAGTTAAGAATATCACCTGGAAATGTACTTTTTGTGTTATGGGTTATTAATCTTTAATTCTACAGCTCAGCCAACTCTGTTTCCTTTATAGTTGTCTGGCAAATACATAAACAGCCATCTAACCAAAAGATTTCTACTAAGCTCTGCAGTCAAGTCAACTGGAAGAAATATTTTAACAAAAATGAAAAGCAAACAATTTACCAAAAATAGATTTTAAAATGTGTTACTATTTAATATATGATACATTTACATATATTAAATAATTTCTTTGTGTCATGTTCAGTTATAGGACAACAAAAATAAATTTCTAAATACCAAGAGGTAGCACATCTACATGAGTCACTTTTAAATTTACTAACATTTTATTATACAATCTGTATAAGAAATGTGATTATGATTATGCTTTATAAAAAACACTGCTCCTGAGTAAGTGTTTTAGGACCACTCTGAAAAAAATTTGGTAATTACTGTAGCTTAAAATATAAACTAAATAACTAAAGAGTGATATAAAATTTTTTTCTCAAAGATAAATTGTTTTAGATTTCAAGTTTTGTAGCAATATTATGACATCATCTACAAAGATGAGTAATTCTTCTATATTTTACATCTATTTATTTTTATAAAAAAGAAGATTCCTACCCTTACTCTCCAGATTGCTGCTGATGTAGAGTTACTTATTATCGCAATTGGTAAATATTTATATCAGGAAAAAAAGTCTTTATTCATGCATTAAAATTTAGTGACTTAATTGATATATACATACATACATGTATGTATGTATGTATGTATGTATATATAAAACTAACCCCAAATTGAAAACCACCAATTCATGTTCATGCATGGAGAACACACTGTTTAAATATTAAAAAAAGAAACTTTACCTGCTCTTAGGTGTCCAACTACATCTGCTAGGCTACCCTTCTTTACTTTGGTGATGAAAGCACCAAGTCGTCCTAAGTCAGTCATTTTTCCTCCAACAACCTGGATAATTACAAATTTATAAGTTTCCAAGACTCATACTAAAACATAAGCTTATTAGTTTGAGGAATTAATCCTACATTCTTTTATGATTTACTTGAAATTGCATGTAGAAACATTAATGAATTGAAACACTTTTTTTTATGGAGATGAGATCTTGCTCTGTCACCCAGGATGGAATGCAGTGGCATGATCACAGCTCACTGCAGCCTTGACCTCCCAGGCTCAAGTGATCCTTTAACTTCGGCCTACCAAGTAGCCTAGACCACAGGCATACACCACCACGCCCAGCTAATTTTTAAAATTATTTGTAGAGACAAGGTCTTGCTATGTTGCCCAGACTGATCTTGAACTCCCGGGCTCAAGCAGTCCTCCTGCCTCGGCCTCCCAAAGTGTTGAGATTACAGGTGTGAGCCACCAGCGCTTCACCTACATTTTTGATTAAAGTAGCTGGGAGCACAGTTTTGAAAACAAAACATCTCATATTTGAGATGACTATGTGTCCTAAGGAAGTTTGTGTACTGATTTCTTTCTTTCTTTTCATGTACTGATTTCTTTCTTTCTCTTTTCTTTCTTTCCCTTCCTCCCTCCCTCCCTTCCTTCCTTTTTTTCTCTCTCTCTTTTTCTTTCTTTTTATGAGACAAAGCCTAACTCTGTCACCCACAGAGGAGTGCGTTGACGTGATCATAGACAGCTGCAGCCGTGGACTCCCAGGCTCAAGTGTTGCTCCCACCTCAGGCTCCCAAATAGCTGGGACTACAGGCATGTGCAGGCACTACAGTCAGCTAATTTTTTAATTTAATTTTGTAGAGAAGGGGTCTCGCTATGTTGACCAGGCTGGTCCCTAACTCCTGGGTTCAAGCGACCCTCTCACCTTTGCCTTCCAAAGTGTTGAGATTAAAGGCATGAGCCACTGCACCCAGGCTGTACTGATTTCTTAAAAGCAAGCTTGTCCAACCCGCTGTCAGTGGGCCACAAGTGGCCCAGGATGGCTTTGAATGCAGCCCAATAGAAATTTGTAAACTTCCTTAAAACATTGTTTTTTTTTTTTTTTTTTTTTTAGCTCATCAGCTATTGTTAGTGTTGATGTACTTTATGTGTGACCCAAGACAATTTTTCTTCTTCCAGTGTTGCTCAGGGAAGCTGAAAGATTAAATAGCCCTGTCTTAAAGTGACCTAACAATAAAAGGGCACCATAAATAATGCATATACATAGAAGACAAGTGCCAGGTCTTCCCTACTTAGTATCAAACAGCAAGTGTTTGACACTGTTTACATTAAAATTCATTTTTCTTTATCATCCAAATTCATGTGTACCATTTGAATTATTATTTCTACATGAAGATAATATCCCATTGTCAAGATCAGATCTTGATCAGATCTTGATCTCTTTTGTATATGTGTAGTAAAATGTAGGTCTATGACTATAAAGACTGTAGATTCAAGCCAAGAAAATGACACCTTTGGGAAGCAATTTACCATTGTGCAAAGCTTAATAGCCTAAATGCATCTCTGCAGTTGACCATCTCATCTGAAACATGTATCTATGCCCATAAGACTATCAAAGTCTGAGTTTTATTATAGAATATTTTAAAATCTATGTTTAAGTTCTTCCAATGCAGGGCCTCAAATATATATAATTTAAAGTGAAGAGAATATCACCAAAAGTTGAGATTCAGCCACAATTCTTAGTGGCATACCCATTAGTGGAGGTAATCAGAATTATTTCATAGCAGGAGTAATTAACGGTAATAATCAATAAGACAGCACTATTAAGTACATTAATTTTAAAAAAATTCTTACAAAACTATTGTAATTAGAAAGTGATCCCTTTAATGATGTTTATGTTGCTGCTTAAGTTACAATAAAAGTCCACATTATCTATGCTACTTTCCATTTAAATCTTTCTAATGCAAAAAATCACCCTGAACTTTATAGTCAGAAGAAAATACATTAGTTTCCCTAAACTTCATTCAATTTTCCTAACACATCTATATGCTATATCAATAAAATTATATAAAATATTTAAATGACACTTAAAAATCATTGCCAGAAACTCTGATGAATGCAGACCATACTGTAATTCACCCTTTAAGAAACATTTTAAACCCGCATACTTACTTTCAGACCCAGCAATGCACCTGAGTCTTTGGGCATGGTTGTTCTCTTGTTAAGAATAACACGTCCAATTAATCGGTCCCCCTCTTTAGATGGCTGCCACGTTACAGGATGCTGTTAAAACATGAATGAGTTTAAAAATAACATATACAGAATGGAATGCATTCAGCTATAAAAAGAGTGAAGTCTTGTCATTAGAGGTAACATGGATAGAACTGCAGAACATTATGTTAAGTGAAATAAGCCAGGAACATGTTAGTTCCCACATGAAAGTTAAACACTGCATGTTCTCACTCACATGTGGAAGCTAAAAAAATGTTGATGTCGTAGTAGTACAAAGTAAAATAGGGGATAATAGAGGCTGGGAAGGTAGGGAGAAGGGAAGGGTAGGGAGAGATTTGTTAAAGAATATACAATTACAGCTATATAGGAGGAATAAGTTCTGGTGTTCTATAGCACTATAGGATGACTATAGTTAATAATATATAGTTTCCAAAAGCTAGAAGGAGGACATTGAATGTTCCCAATACAAAGAAATGATAAACGTTTGAGAAGATGGATATGCTAATTACCCTGATCTGATCACTATACATTATAGGAACTGACACATCGCTATGTACTGCATAAATATGTACAATTATTATGTGTCAATTAAAAAATAAAAGAGAATAGGAACAATTGGCAGAGTAACTTAGAAATCATTATTGAAAAATATTTTCATTTATAATATCAACCTAAAAATATTTTAAAATCCTAAAGAATTGATAAATAAACTGGACATATCCAGACAAAAATATTATTCAGTGGTAAAAAGAAACGAACAAAAAAGCATTATCAAGACATAAAAAGACAGGGAAGAACCTTAAATGCATATTGCTAAGTGTAAGAAGCAAATCTCAACAAGCTATAAATCGTATGATTCTAACCACGTGACATTCTGGAAAAGGAAAAACTATAGAAACTAAACGATCAGTGGCTGTCAGGGACTCAGTGGGGAAGAAAGGAGAGAGGGACGAATAAGTGGTGCCAGGGATTTTTAGAGCAGTGAAACTATTCTGTGTGATACTGTAATGGTGGACACATGACATTATAAATGTGTTAAAACCCACAGAATGTATAACATGAAGAATGTACCCTAATGTACACTATGGACTTTAGTCAATAATAATAATACATCAGTATTGGCTCATCAGTTGTAACAAATGGACCACACTAATGCAAGATGTTCATAACAAGGTAAACAGGTGGAAAGGGGTGGAGTAAGGAAGTGTATGGGAATTCTGTACTTTCTCCTCAATTTTTCTGTAAACTTAAAACTGCTCGAAAAAGGCCTATTAAATTTTTAAAAAGTAAACAACTTGCTTTCTTTCCTATAGACACAAGTTATTGGTTGTAGCATGATGCAATTTCCTCAGTTAACAGACACTCTAGAGGAAATTATTTCAGTGGACTCCATCCTTGGCTTATAACAATTTTCATTTAGAACTGTATTTCATTTGTAGCAGAAATTTATATTAAAAGTTTCTTACAGTGGTTGGCAAATAAGTATACATTTTTAAATGGTTCTAAAATGGAATTAATTGAAATTTAAAAACATATCTGCTTACATAAAAAAACTGATTCCGTATGTTGACTTGTTAATGTCAATATCCATAACCAAACATCTCAATCTTACTTATAGTCATTATTTAATAATCGTTTTTTACTTAATTTAAAATTTGTTATAATTATTCAGTAATAACTGCTTTTTTCTTCAAAATTGTACTATCTTAAATGAAATCAATATTTGCCCTTACCAAATGAATAATAGAGCAGATATCACATATCAGACAAAGGACAATTAACGAGCACACATATTCCCTAAACTCCGAACACACTTTCCAGAAAACTTACCGAACTAATAGGTGATGTCTCCCGGCTATGCCACGTGGCAGGATCCAACCAGTAATAATCCAAATCACCTGTTCAATACAAAAAGAATGAAAAGTGTAATGGTATTAAAGAGAAGAGTGTATCACTTTAAGCTTTACTTCTTCAATCTATAAAGGAAAGGGTTTTAGTATCATAAGCTTGAGCGTGTACGTCGCAGAATGATGCACACGTGTGTTGCAAAGGTTGTGACTTGAATCACTGGAATGAATGTATGCTACAAATGCACTTCATACAATGAATGACTACCTTATTCTGTCATAAATCAGTCTGGAAACACATATGAATGTACAGAAAAAAAAAAACACACAAAAAAACAGGGTTAATCTACCCCTCCTAGCCTTAAAGGACTGTCCATACCCAGCCACAACCTGCTATCTAGTGATGCTGGCTAAAATTTTATTCATTGAAATGAGGTAAGTACTAAAATATAGTGTCTCTCTTTATACTTTCTGAACTAAATAATATCTTTCAAAATTATTATCTGATCTTTATCTTCTCTCATCAACTAAAAAACATAACACACATTTTTTAGGACATAATGATGAGTAAATAAATATGAAAAATAACTTTTTCCAAAAGACTGGCTACAAATGACAGAGTACTCAAAAGCTCTAACTTTGTAAATATGTGTTTATGAACCTTTATTTTTGATCTTTCGGCTTAACAATATAATGCTAAAGAAGGTATCTGAGAAAAACTGAAAAAACTTCAATGGAAAGTATCAGTGCTTTCAGTATTTGTATAGGATGAAAGGCCAGAGAAAAATTGGGTAACCTACATGAGAAGAGATATTAGGGAAAGCAGGGGAATAATTCCCTTTTAAATTTTCAACATCAGATTAACTCAATACAATTTTTCTCTGCATAGATCTTGAAAGAGAAAAACATAAAGTGAGTAAAGCATGCTAGTTAATAATGAGCTATTTAACTGTTGGGAAAATATGCTTGGTTGATGCCTGTAAAGATCATAGGTAAAGAATTGTATGTACATGACAGGCATTGCAGACACAGGCACTATAAACAAAATGCTACATGAAATAATTTTTAATAATATTGAAAATATTCAGGCATAAAAATCCATACACTTCAATTTTTTAGGAACTGCTTCCCTTTTCCTTAAACGTTATTTATACAGGTACTACAATAAACATTTTTCAAATATTCATGTAGATTACAGTATTATATTCTATGGAGGGGTTAATATTAGAAATTTCATTAGAAAAAACTATATTCTGTTAAAATTTACTTCACATAGATTCCGTATCTCTCTCCAAATCACATACTTTAAAAATGTATACATGGTTTGATGCCAAAAAGGATAAATCTCTATACTCCTACTGGGCCACCTCAGTTAATGGAATATTAGGAAGTCAGAAAAGAACTTTTTTTCTCTTTTATATTTATTGTTTGTAAAAGTTCACATGACTATTCTTAAAGTAGCTCTCTCTTTAGTATTATTACAGCTTGTTCTGAAAGAAAAACTGTATTAATAAAATTGAAATTACTACTAACACAAATGTTATAATTCAAAAGGTAATTATTGCAATTTGTAAAACTCTATCGTATAATTTCGTATACTTAGTAAAAATGCCTAATGACTTCCTGAATGCTGATTCATTTTGAAATTCTGTGAAAATTAATAGAAATACTTAGATATTTGAAGAGAAAGAAAATTATATTTCCCCAAAAAAGAAAAATTGATCATTAAATCAAAAGCTACTTGAAAAAGTCTTTGAAGTTTAAAAAAATGACAAAAATTCATTCTACTTTAAGCACTTCAAGAAAACAAAAGTTTATTGTATCCCTCAATAACCTGACTTAGGTCTTGAAAACTACTCCTCAGGATTCTTCTCTGGTTCATGCCCCAATTTCTCATATGGTGGTTCAACCCCTTGTTTTGCTCATATTATCCTAAGTAAATCTATTAATATTATAAATCAAATATGAGTGAAACATGGAGTTGAACCACCATATGAGAGACATATATTCATGAATATTCGATCTGCAAAAAACTGTTCTTATAGGCAAAGGACCAAAAGCTGATGTTTCTGGGTAAAATTCAATGGTGATACTCAACACACTTTATTATAAAAACAGTGCTATCAAGCAGTGCTATTCTATGATATATAAGCTTTGTAGAATAATGATGTTAAATGGAGAATCTAATTTAATTGGTTTGGTACTGGATAAATATTACACATAGTCTGTCAGATGATTCCAGTGAGGAGCCAGGACTCATACAGTATCCCGTAATAAAATGGATGCTACAGATATTGCAGCTTAAACAAATTTTGTTTTTTCCAACTTTGGCCATACGTAGTTTTGTATCTACTAAATATTGTATTTACTAAATATTGCTAACAAATGTAAATGTAAAAAACACATTCATTATTTTAGCATGCAATATTTGTATATATTTTAGTATACAATTATACTTCCTTAATATTCTGAATGGCTTCTAATAGTTTTCTTATCACTAATTTCATCATTACCCATTAAAATATAACACTTTTGCTTAAAGACTTACAAAAAATAAAATCTACAATCTAAATACTTCGTTGTAAACTATATTTGTTTATATTACTGAACTTTTAAGCACTCTTAATTTGTCTTTATAACTAAGATTTCACTATTATTAATGGAATAAGCAACACTCAACAAAACATGCTCCTAAAATATTGAGTCTAATATTTCATTAACACAAAACATTTTCCTTGATTACTTTTGTAATAGTTGATTAAAGATATTGACTGCCAGGTGGCATAGCTGCAAAATGATAAATTCATGGTATTTGCTTATGGAGTCAATACAAAAGCACCTTGGTCCTCATAGTCAATAAAACGTCCGAGGAACTAATTCACTATTACCATTAATTTAGAATCAGGAAATATGTCAGCTGCTTGTGTCTATGGAAATGTCTCAAGTTCATAACTAGCCAAGTTCAATGAAGTGTTATAATTTTGAGCATTATTTTTTGTGAGGGATTTTAAAATTTTTATACTATCCCTTGTGATAAAGTAGGTTATTAAACTTAATAAACACACAACTATCAATGCAGAAATAAAGTCAGCTACATTACACATGAATTTTCCGTAAAGAGAACCAGTGTTTTCTAAACCCAGGTCATTATGATTAGAGTATGTAACAAGGCATAAACATGTATCTCTATCTCTATAATTTACAATTGTGTATCTTATGATGTCTAGCGTTAAAGCACAATGGATTTCAATAAGATCAATAAATTCCAATTAAACAAAAATCCCTTCGAAATAATATACAGGCACAATTAAGCATGTGTATGTTAAAAATATTTTTAAAAATTCCTCTAATTTCAAATACTAAATATCTATTTAGCAATTTACATGACAGCTCTACTTGACCAAGTGGAATGTGTACCTAATGTGCAGGTAGTAAAGGAAAGCTTATCTGTCCCAAAGCCTTGAAGTATTAGAAAATTTGAACTTCTTGACTATCTCTAGAAGTAATATGCAGCGTACTTTTAACACCATTATAATGAATAATAATAAAAGATGGAATTCAAACCAACTCTAAGATTGGCTCACAGCAACTCACAGCAACGAATAGCAATTTCAAATACATATCTGTGGTCACCTTCAAAAAGAGACTGTTCTTTCTAGATATTAATAGAATAGATTTTCATTCAAAAAAATACAAATTTCACAGACCAAAAATCAGAAGAATTATCCTTCCCAGGTATTTCCTGAGCCTCTTAAAGTATTTTCCTCTTTTACTTTTTTGAGTCCTCTATAGTAGGATGTGAGTTGGAACTAAATGAAACATTGAACAAAATATGTTTATTTGAATGTTTTTATGCACTGCATACACAAAAAGCCAACTGAGTTCTAGGAACAGGTTTTTAAGTTGAGACAAGGTAAGATATTGACACATGGACACATACCGTGGTCAGCATACATGAGTTAAATACTGTTTTAGTTACACTGTGATATTAAAAATATAAACATTTTAATATTTTACAGGGATATTCATTTGGGAAACAGTCTTCTCATAGACAAGAGTTAAAATCTGAAGTCTAAGAACTAAGATAAACTCAACTCTGGATTAATATACTGAAAATACATTTTGAAATGTTTCTTCATATTTTAGAAGTCTATTTAAGATGTTTCCATGCCTGCAATGGAAAAGTGTGCTTCCACTTCCCCTAAATTATACACAATAGAGGAGCTAACTTTGGAATAAATAAGCAATAATTTGCTACACAGCAAAGTCCTAGAAAGTCTAATTTCACCTAACCACAGGTCAGGGATAAGAAATAAATATTATTTAATAGGGCTTATTATCTAGGCATTACAATAAAATGAGAAGATACACTTGTTAAATTTAATCATTAATCATACAATCTATAAAATATTAAAGTGTATTTTATAAATAAATCTATGTGTACTGTTGCAAAATTTACATAAATTATCTTTCACAACTGAATTACTGTCATTCATGATTGAATTATTGTCAAAGTTCCTAGTATAGTGAAAATACTGGTCCTCAAATACTTATTGTTAATTTTATTCTAAATTCAGGCCAATATTCACTCCCTAAACATATCTGAAGGCAAACACTGCATAAAATTAGGTAATAGAGATTTTTGTCTCTTGAGCTCAAGGCCTAAAGCAGGGCTAGAGGCCTCTTCAGACCACTGGGCTTCAGCAAGAACTTCTTTAACAATTTTAAGTAACTTAAAATCAAATTTCTGGTTTTGGTTCCAGGACCCAAAAAAAGGTATAAATCCTTGGGAGAGTTGCATATTATCTCTAGCCATTAGGAGTCTGTTAGCGCTATTGTTTTCTAAATGCATGTTAGAAATTTCACTTTGGATGGCAGCTATGTTTACCACCAAAGATACTCAACATAAATAACAATCAAAGAAATACAAATCAAAACCACAATGAGATAGCACCTCATACCTGTTAGGATGGCCTATTATAAAAATTTAAAAAGAAATCAGTGTTGATGAGAATGTGGAGAAATTTTGGAACCTTTCTACATGGCTGATGGGAATGTAATCAGTACAGTCACTATGGAAAACAGTATAAATGTTCCTCAAAAAACTAAAAATAGAACTACCATATGGTCTAGCAATACCACTTTTTATCCAAAGGAATTGAGGTCAGAATCTCAAAGATATGTCTGCATTCCCACGTTCACTGCAGCACTATTCACTATAGCCAAGAGGTTGAAACAACGTTCACTGACAAATGAATAAAGAAAACATGGTATAAACATACAACATAGTATTACTAAGCCTTGAAAAAGAAGGAAATCCTGCCATTTTTGACAACATGGATGAAACTTGAGAACATTGTGCTAAGTGAAATAAGCCAGATAAGAAGGAAAATATTATATGAGGAATATAATGAGTATAAGTAGTATTATATGAGGAATCTAAAGTAGTCAAATTCATGGAAACAGAATAGAGGCGGTTGCTAGCAGATGGGGAACAGGGGAAACGGGGAGGTATAAGTCAAAAGGTACAAAGTTTCAGTAATACAAGATGAATAAACCCTAGAGATTTACTGTATAGAATTGTGTCTAGAGTTAACAATATTGTGTGTCATACTTAAAAATTTGCTAAGAGGGTAACTCTTAACTTTAAGTGTTCTTATTACAAAAAAGAAAATAATAAACAGGATGGAAGTTTTGGAGGTGACGGATATGTTTGTGGCACAAAATGTGGTGCTAGTTTTATGAGTGGATATTTCTCTCCAAACTCATTAAGTTGTATAAAATAAATATGCACAGCTTTTTCTATGTCAAATATACCTCAATGAAGTGGTTTTTAAAAAAAGAAAAATATTTCCCTTTTAAAAGTTCCCCTTTGTTCATAATTGCGCTCTGCTTCCATCCTAAAACCAAGAACATCCCCTGTGTCTTTCTCTCTGATATTTAACTTTGATAATTCAGGTAAACTGAAGTATTATTAAGTTGATTCATGTAAATGTATCAATTATTATTTATTAAGTTATTGGTGTGACAAAGATATTTGTATTCAGAAAATATTCATACTCAATGAAACCTCCGGAGTTGAACTACCCCAGAGAGTGATTAAATATTTGCTTGAAGCCCTGTGGTGCCATCCTTATGTTTTATAATTTTAGGACACAGGCAAGGAAACTCAGTAGCTGGTCCAGGAAAGGGAAACTTTATTAACATATTTGGTAGAGGCAGTACTTTTTCTGGTTGTATGCATTGTTTGTTGAATTTGAGAGCAAATTTTTGGGATGCAAACACCACCATGACACAACTCTACAAAGCAGTTATATGGAACTCAGAATCAAAATTTCTGGCTGAATCATGAGCTCAGTCATTCAACTCAGAAGACAACTTTCATAGAACCCCTCTTTCTTCTGAGGGTAGAATGAGATCATGTGCATGAAACTGCTTTATAACTATAGAGCACCACAGAAATCCACACTGTCAGAGTATAAAAATGTATACTAAAAATGTTTTGCATTCTTATATAATTATAAGCATTTCTGTCAATTCTAATAACATGTACAAACAAAGAAAAATATATTTTTCTACCCAGCAGTTTACTTATTTGAAATCTTGAGTAATCACAAAACTTCATTATGTTTTAATTTCTCCATCAACACTATATGCTAATATTTATAATCATATTCATATAACACTTATAAAATCAGCGATTATGCAGTAAAAAGAACTTTGTACTCCGAGTTGGAGACTTGTGACTAATCCTAAATCTGCCATATTAGGTGCATTCTCTTGATAATATCTCCTCATCTCTATTAACCTTGTCCTCTTTTACAAAATAAGAATAGTGCCTTTCCTCACAAACACTTCATGAGGATTAACTGAGAGATGTCAGTATTGTGAATTGTAAAGGAGTTTAGAAATAGAGCTTAATGTCTCATTACACACTTGAGATGAAGAATATGAAATCATGGTGTTAGAGATCAGACTTACAGTTAATTAGTGATCGTAACCAAAATATATGTAATATCTGTAATCTTTGCAAAATATGCTTTGAAATGGGCTTAGAAAAATGCTGAAGTCCTGTTGTTTGTAAAAATTATTAATTGGCCAGATTATTCAAGATATCCCTAACAATGTTTTCTTGAAGCCAGCTTATACTATACATTAAAAATTATTTAGTAGACATTAGATGTAAAATATATCTTAATATTTATTTTCTAATAGGTTGTAAGCTTCCTAACTTCCTGTAATTCATTTTTTTAGTTTATATTCCTTTAAAAATTATCTAAACAATAACAGGATTGATAGCAGTAAGAAAATAACTATTGTAAGTTTAAACATGAAATAGGGTCACCGTAGATAATAGGGCTTTGAGAAAACAGAAAATATTGTGGGTTTGCTTTGAAAAGGGTAATCGATACTGAGAAATTAAAAGAAATTGAAGACAGTAAATATCAGTCATCGGATTAATTCTTCCTAGTTTTAAAAGTTATGTACATTTATATAAATTTAGATTTTGAGACCACATGAAGCTTTGGGGTCCACAAACATTCCCAAAACACCATGATGTTCAATGCCATCTTTCTTACCTCTACATTGGCCTATATTGGTGCTATAAGGCCTTAGATAAATTTTATAAATTAAAATTCCAGAAAACTTGAACAACAAACACACAAACACATACACACACATGCATGCGCACACAACTTTGTGCCTTAGGATTATAAAATAAGGATGTGGTCATGGTCTTCAAGAAATCTAGACCATACTGTATTATCTGTATTAAATGACAATGAAAATGTATCTGAAGAAAAGTCTCCAAGGTCATTGATAATGGCCAAAATGCTTTCCACACATAACAGTTTGGAGAAGAATAAATTTCATGTGTAAATATGACCTAAGGCCTAATAACTGAGAAATTTCTCTCCCAGAATCTAAATGCAGAATAGTAAGGTAACCTGGATAACAAATCACAAAATTGACAATCTTAGGGATACTTGTTTTTTTTCAACACAGTGACTCTTCATAAATAAGAATTTGGGAAGTGCTGTACAGCAGAAGGAAATATTTTACTGCAACTTTCCAACTGACCAGGCTTCCACATTGACACTGAGTATTCCATTCACGTGGGAGAACAGGTTGTCAAGTGCAAAGTCTCGGAATAACCAGCCAGGAAACCCTGTGGAAAAAATTGGGGTTTATTTGTTTTCATTGTTTGGGGACTGGATGTTAACCATAGGTTTAAGAAATTGTTGTGCTGGGCAAGTTCACAGCAAAGACATTACAAGAACAAACTCTACATATAAATATCTTTGATAAAGGAAAATGTTAGTCCTTATCCAGACCCAGGCAACACTAGCAAAACAGCATTAAGTTGAAATAATATTCTGAATGTCAAATCAATTTTCACCTGCCTCTATATCCCAAAGACAAGGAAATAAAAAATGTAAAGATGGATACATGCTTTTAGTGATATAAATGAAAATAGTAAAATGATAATAAAGATGAATTTTAAGGGTGTACAGAACAAAGCAGAAGTACTTATGTGGGACTGATACTTCTCATTTTAAAATATACTATTAATCTACAAAAAAGTAGAAAAGTTTATACTGTAGCAAATAGTGGGTAATATAAACAAGTTTTGACACCAGAAATCCCTCAAGTGACTATGAATAGTTTGTTTTTGCCTTTCTTTTCTATTTTATTCTGCTTATTATTTGGTTTGTTTGTCTTTGTTTTTATTTTGGGTATGTAAACAAATAATTTATAGCTACATTAAAGGACTTTATTTTTAAGTTGGAAATTCTTTGACTGGCAGTGGAAAATCACCAGGCGCAGAAGTTTGGAGAACATTTTATTTTATGCCTCGGCATTGTTTTTGAGAAAACTTCTAGATAGCCATATTAATAAAACTCCAAAATTACAGCTATAGGAAATGAGGTTGCAAAACATTGCAGTCACTGGTCTAAATCTCTGACTCAATGAAAAAGTGGTCAAGCTTTATAAAGTCACATTCTTTCAACTGTACTCCAACTCCATGTGACAGAAGTAAATAATTTAAATAAGATAAACCACAAAAAATGAGGATAAAGAGGCAATATCAACAAATCCATATAGATTGTATATACATTTTTTATTAAAAAGCAAACTACGTTAATGTTGGTCAAAGACTAACTTATGGACTCAAGAAAGGAATTATCTTCCAGGGGTCCTAAATATTTGACTGAATAAACAGTTTTAAATCTATATTTCCAATATAATTATTTAAAAATATCTTCATGTTGGAACTGTTACTTTAAAAAATAAGTAAGCCTCACTGACCTAGACTAAAATTGTTCAACATTGGTTTCTTGGCTTTGTCACAGATGCAAGAGAATCCAATTCCCAGCTTTACTGGCTGTTTAAATACATGACTTCACAATAACTAGCTGCATGGAACTACCCGCAAGTACACTTTAAAGAGTTTATCCTTGAAGATACTGCCCAACAAATTTTTGAAATGTTTAACACAAAGCAACAATATATACAGAAGTCTTTGTGAGGGCTATGTGGTAAATCAATTTATATTTTCTAAAACAAAACTATGAATTAATTCACACCATCAAACAACCACGCACCTGGAACACACTATATTTCTAGACAGTCCCTCTCCCCTCACTGCCCCTACAGTTCCTTTTATTGTATTGTCCTTTATCATTACTATATCAGGGTGTTTACTACATGGATCATGGTGATGATGATTCTCATATGGATCATGCTGCTTCTGCTCCTGCTGATAATCTCCTCTATGAAATGACAGAAAAGAAACTTTCTTTTGGTGTTGGTATCAGGAATAATAAGTGTGCACTTATGCAACTGGCTTTTTTTTTTTTTGAGACGGAGTCTCACTCTGTCGTCCAGGCTGGAGTGCAGTGGCGCGATCTTGGCTCACTGCAAACTCCACCTCCTGGGTTTACGCCATTCACCTGCCTCAGCCTCCTGAGCAGCTGGGACTACAGGCGCCCACCACCACGCCTGGCTAATTTTTTGTATTTTTAGTATAGACAGAGTTTCACCGTGTTAGCCAGGATGGTCTCATTTCCTGACCTCGTGATCCGCCCGCCTCAGCTTCCCAAAGTGCTGCAATTACAGGTGTGAGCCACTGTGCCTGGCCCGCAACTGGTTTATTTTGTGTTAAAGATGTTGTGCATTTGTAATGGATGACACTTTTTTGTGTTGGGATATTTGTGATTAAATATGCAGCCTAATTTTCTACCCTTATTTTCCCTTACTGATCTTTTCCATGTATTTTAAATTTATTTCACTTGGCTACATTTTTACATTTTCACAGCTATTGTAAATCACTTTTGATATTAAAATAGGCTTTAAAATGATATTAACATAGCAATTAAAATCAGATTAAATGATATGTACACAATATAATTTACTATATTTATTGTAACTCTATTTTCATTAAAATGCAGTTTTCCGTCCTTCAAACTCAAAATAACTTTGATTCAACAGAAAACAACAAAATGGAACTGATGTGCAGATATTACTTTACAGTAAATAGCAAGTTATCTTAATTTATTTGAGAGTCTTGCCAAAGGATGGGAAGTAAGTGAAAAGGTCTTCTCATCTGGCAAAAAGCAATAGAACAAAATCTGAGCTCCTAGACTTTATTCCTAGAAAAACACACTACCCCTCACTCATAACTTTATAGCCACAATAATACAAGAGTTTCTTTGGTATTCAACCCCACAAAACCATTAAAGATGCACACTGTAAATGGGAAAATGGTTTGTTCAAACAAGCACATTGACAGTAATAATTATTAACAAGAAAGGGGGCGGGGAAAACTAAACAAACAAATACACAAAAACAAATCAGCTAAGAGTCTTTGTGCCCTTAACACTGTGATACTGTGTGTAGCTCTACGAACATAACTGTGTTAAAGAGTGCATGAACAGTTATATATGAAAACAACTGGATTAAAGGGCAAAACACTGATGTTAAAACAATATCCATTAGGCAACAACTAAAAATATTATAGCATGTAAATTTTTATAAAAACAAGGATGAAATCCCTTTATAGCCCTCCTAATTAAAAACAAAGGTTGGTAAATTATAATTCTGATGAGATAAATTTTAATTAAAACAATGTAAACAAATAACAATAATCATAACAATAAGCTGGTTGGCAAATATCTGGCACATCAAAAAACTCAGCTGTAAATAAGAAGGGATCTGAAGCTAAGTTTTCACAATGAAGTCATTATTCATCAACGGAACAAAAAGCAGAAAGATACAGCAACTGTTTATTAAATATTGCTTCAGATTAATCATGAATTTAAAGATTAAATGCACTGTAAATAATAACTCTTATCTTATCCCTTTGCATGTTCTATTTCCTGATATTTTTTGAATGCAGTACAAAAAAATGGAAAGGATCAAGTGCTCTTTGCATAATACTCCCCACACAGAGTAGCTGAATTGTCTTTTAAAGATTCTTAAATCAATGTCTTTTAAGTAACAGCAAACCAAGTGAACAAAACTATCTTTTTAGAGAATTATGTAACTAAATTAAATTGTGAAATTAAGAGATATTAGGTCAAAAAAATAAAATTGCAAACCATTAGCACTGATAAACTATTCGATAACACTAAATCTGAAAATTAAAATTACCATTTGAAAGATTACATTTATAAAAAATTAAATTAAATATTATTTTAGTAATGTCAAAAAGTCAATTTTTCATATTTTATAATTTTTTATAAATCCATAACAAAACATTCCCAATTGAGACATAAGGTGATATCACTCAAAAAGACAGTAAATATGTTTAACTCAGTTCTCTCAATAAAAATGTGCACATTGAAGATCGACCTAATAATGTCACCAATCTTAACAATATAAAATCATTCTATTTTGCCTAATTTCTATACAAACCAACCCAAATGCTAGCTAAAATATCTTACTGATCATAGCAGGATTGAGCTGGAGAAATATAGAATCCATGAGAAATACCAAATTATAGTAATTGTAATAATCTTAGTATTAAGAAAAAATATCATAGCTTAATTTTATCTTTTATAAAACAAGACATTATGTTATATACAGGTATACTATAAATAAAATTAAAGGCTGATCTCCATTTCAAAATAAAAGAGCCAGTCAATAGCAACTCCTAAACTCAACCTCAGTTTCTTTTTAACTGGGAAGACCATAAGTAGCATTTACCTTATAAATAAAATGTTTATTATTCACGTTTGAAATATATTTGTAAAGAATTTGTGATAATTGTTGCAACTGTATTCTAATGGCTTAGTTTTCAAATGAGAAACTCATTACTACCCTAGGCTAGCCATTTTGCATTATTTACAGTTGAAAGGGACTAAAAACACTGAAAAACAACATCTTATTTGCCTTTATAATTTCCATTATTACCAAGAAGCTCTATGGTTCTATTTGTTTCTCAAAGTGATGTACTAATAGTTTTAATGAGAAAAAAAATCACACACACACACACACACACACACACACACACACACACACTCACCCCAGATCTTTGGGCCTACCATAATCTCTGACATAATTATCACTGTATCACATTTTAGATCACACATATGGATGTGTACTTAGTTCACAAGTATGCAAACTGTATCCGTTGCAATTTAGCTTTGTTAAACCGTCCAGGAAATCTGTGGAGAATAAAGATACTACGTTTAAAGACTCTATATAGCAAACTCAAAGGGGACAGCTTCAAGCAAAAACTTCGGAAAGACTATTCTTGTTACAAACCACATGTTTGTTACCAATAGTCAAAGGGTCTTTCAGATTAAATAGATATTTTAGAGCCCCTTATTCTGTGCTTAATTTTTCCATCACTTTTATGCCTTAATTGAATAGCTCTGATTACAGTAAAATCTCATAATAACAAACCTTACATAGAGATCTCTATAATTAAATGTCTGCCTAAAACAAAACTAGCCTCTGAAATCAGGAAATCACAACATATTTGTCAAAGAAGCCTATTGTCAAGAGAAACCTAGTCTCTGTCAAGCCATTCTAAACAGAAATAAGCTCAATGAATTTGCAGTCATTCCTAATATCTTTGCTTATGCCAATGATCTGTCTAATCATCACATATTTATCTTTTGGAGATTTAAGCTTTGGGTGTATTTGTTTATGATATAAAATGGCAGAGCCCATGAAAACACCAAATAGTAACTGAGGTTTTTTTTTTTGTTTTTTGTTTTTGTTTTTTTTTAGCAAGAGCAATTTGAAGCTGGTCTTGAGTTTATTCACTAACCATAGATGAGAAGTGGTGTACCTTTGTGTAGGCAGGATTTTTTCTACCACTGAATGTCAAATACTTTTTTGTTGTGACTTTTAAGGAAAGGATTATAAATCTGAGTTATGCAAGTCCTTTTACACGGTCCATAATTACATTTAGGGGATCCACACACTCTTTTAAATTGTAAGTAAAATTTTGTGTGCAAAAGTATTTTTTCCCTCAAAAGTCCATTGCTTCCTTTATTTCTCAAAGGCCTCTGATCTCTCTCCAAATTAAGAACAAATGGTTAAAGGGACTAAAGGAATCAGTGACTCTGAGTAGGGTATTATGATATGGACTTGTTGCTTTACCTTTAGCTCCCAGAATTATCCTCTCTTGCAGGTCCTCAGCCTCAGCAGTATGCTTTCATTGAGATCACTATTTAAGCCAGGCACTTAGGAAATCAAAAAACCATACTCAGAGAAAATGAGCTTTGTGAGTACATATAGAGAGCAAGGGAATTAACCTCAAAAAGCACTTTCATGACCTATCAACAATCCAATGAATTATATTTTTCAAAAGCCTTCAATATAGAATAGGCAAGAGAAATATTACACACAAATGTACTAACATCTCTTCTCTGATGAATACCTTAGACAATTTCAGATATATGCTAAATAGGAAAATATAGAAAATATAATAAAGTTTATATAATCTAAATAAGTGATTACAGAAGATAATCCTGAAATAAAAGTAAAAAAAAAAATTTAAGTGGATAAAAAATTGTTGCAATTTGAACCCACTCAGAAGAACAAGTTTCAAGGGCTAAGCATTCTCTAAAGAGAAAAACAACAAACAATGCAGGGCTAACAGCCTCTTGTAACAAAAACAAAAACCCTCAAAGCTATTTATAAGCCTAAAATATAAGACAGATATTATAGTATTGAAATATGTTTGTTAAAACTCACCAGTCATTATATCAATATGCCCCCCTTTCTGAAGTCAGTTTTGAAATTTGTTCAATGTTTACAGTTCATCATAAGAATTTATTTCCCAGATATTCAAGACTCATAGAAGTCACATAAAACCTTCTCTAAAACTTATTTAAATTAACTATGCAATCAAGATTTTTGGTTACATTTCTGCAAGTAATTGACCCACTCATAATATAATTATGATGATTCCCTTCTTAAAGACAAAAGATTGGCCTACTTGAAGCAGGTTATATAAAATCTAAAACCATTTCATTAGCCTACAACTTACAGGCATGATGATAAGTATTTAAAAGTTTTCTTGACTATTATCATAGTATCAAATAATTACAAATTCTTTCATTAATTTATCTTCTTTGATAAATTGACGTGCTTCTTCCCAATCTCCCTAGTCTTAGAACACTGAGAATGGCAAGCATTTGTTTTACTTATTAAAAGTGTTTACAGATGACCTGGGGAAGGACAGGGGAGAATATATATTTGCTGTTCATTGAGATTAATTTTTGTTTTTGTTTTCCAAATGACTTCCTCATTTCTCTAACAGAACCCTCCTTGGCAGGAACATTCACAGGTAATACTTCAAAATGAAAATATCTATTCTCCTTGAAGATCTTCCTAACTATGCACTAATAAACAGCAGCACCCCATAAAATCAGAAAGTTGGAAGAGACTTGAGCAGACAAACTTCTATGGAATTCATAATCACTTTACTAATAAAGTTATTGCCCTCATAAATATATGTGTAGAGACTATAATTCAGACTGGTTCCTCAGAACTAGACAGAGAAATCAATCACATTGTTTCTCTTTTTCTTTCGTCTCTCATGTACATATATGTGGGAGCATGAACCATCATTGCCTCAGCCTTCCTCTCATAATGGTGGGTGTCTATTATTAAGAAGAAACAGCAAGTATAAACATGAACAGAAGATTCATGATCATTATAAACTGGCAATTATTAGCTACTCTGTAAGCACATTGTTCAATTTACAATAAAATCCTTCCATCCTCACTAAAGAATATATTTAATTAGGCTAGACTCACAAACATTAACTAGTATTTGGTAGGCAGCAATCTGATTCATATTTTTGCCAGTGGAAGGTGGCTACTTTTCCAGTTGCCTCTGACCCTTTGGATTTTGAGCTTGCCTTCAGCAGAAAGTAGACCTCTTGAAAAACATTTGCTGAGAGAAGAAGGCAGGAGCTCTCTTCAGCTGCCCTCAGCAATACACACTGAACCTGAGGGGGAGCAAGGGAGCAGTGAGGAGAGCCCTTGTCCCTGGCCGACTTTCAGAAAGCCCCAGTGCCTCTCTGCATCCAGGTCCTCATCAGGCTGCAGCACAACTGTGATGCCTCTTTCCTCTCCCAAGGCGTGCAGTCTTAATAGCAGGTGCCCTCGGGACACCTCACACTTACTCAATGCCTATTTGGCAACATAGTTACAATGAAGCCAATTAAAAAAAAAAGCAGCAAAAAAACAGCTGTATTTACCTCTTGTATTAGGAAGACTGCATACCTTTAAACATTTAATAATTGTGTCTTTTTTCTACATGAAAATCATCAATAGATGATCTTGAGCATCTGAAAAAATGTTTTGCCACGCCTACAGAGAATAACAGGAGAGTCTTTTTCCAAACTGGCAGAAGGGAAACAAGGGCCAGAAGGGGTTAGTCACTAGTTACTCTTTTAACCCAAGGTCACACACCTAAATCTCTGATGCAAAAGATTACACTTCTCTTTCCTTCTTTGTGTCTTGGGCTCTCTGTTCCCCTCATCTGAACAGTTTTCCCTTTAGTCCACAGCTTAACGTCACCAAAAACACAGGAATTTCCATGAATGTGTTCTATAATCAGGACTGTCAATTAGGAGAAACCAAACCTGGTCAGCCTTTTTTCTAAACACCTGAAAAGAACAATCTATATATACTTAAATCTTTGTATTTTCAAGAAGATTAAGCTCTGACATTTTCTAATTTTAGTGAAAGTCACTAAATAGGGAAAGCAAACTCTTTGATCCATCAGAGAAGAAAAATGTATCTTTCGGAATTAATTGTATATTATCTATATATCTCAAGTTAAGACTTAAATGTAATACTAAAATGTATATAATTTAATGTGTACTTCAGATAAACATTTAAAACATAAAAATAACTTTAATACAAGTAATCATTATTGCATCCTAAAATAACATATTTATATAAAGCAAAACATCCTTATTCTCTACTGATAGAATCTAAATGAAACATTTTAGTATCTTACTCTTTTGGATAATTAAACAATAAATTACATTAACTTTACATTTATCCATAGATTAATATAATTTAGTTTACCTGTTCCTGAGTGCAACGTATGAAGTAGTAGAAACTGCAGAAACCCAGCAAACATAACAGCAGCATCGGAGTGGTTAACTAAATGCCACTGGCATCAAATCATTAAATTTCAGCTAGCAATGGCAGCAAATGTACAACACAATTAAAAAATCCACCAAAATACAACATTTTAAATAAAATTCCTTGTGGTCCTTGCATTCTAAATCAAAGCCAAAAAAGCCTGCAGTGTCCAACATTATACAACAGTGACACTAAACAAGGCCATAAGTGCTGCTGTCATCAAAACAGATCTCTGCAGTGAACAGATTCTCATTGATTACAGCATTAATCTATAGTGCTCTGTGCCGTACTAAAGTGGCTCCCAGTGTAGCATACACTAAAGCTCTTTTAGCTCCTCAATTAACCATTTCCTAAAACAATGCACAGAAGCTGCTACCTTCCTGAAGCCAGAGAGATGAAACGTTGTGGTCCTTAAAGCTAACACAGAAGAAAAGACTCAGGCAAATGTTCAGGAGCTCATCTTGCACCCACTGACAGTCACTGCGATACCCATGGGTTAAGATGACAAGGTTGAGCAGATGCCTGACTGTCAGACCACAGAAAACTCACCTGAAATGATTTGGTCCCATTATCAATCACTGGCAATGGTCCTGCCAAGCCCTGTGTAACAGATCATTTCCTCTGCAGTTTCCCTAACTGAGGAATCTTACTCAGCTCAATGACAACTGGCACCAGAAAGCATAAACCAAGAGTATACACAATTGATTGTTGGGAACACGGCAAAAGTGCTTCTTCAGGCTGTTCTGGTACGGCCAGCCTAGTGCTAATGGTGGCTCATCTCCAGAGGGCAAAAGGACAACCTCAAATAGGTTTTGCCAGAGAGCTGGGGACAGGAGAAGGTGGCTCGTATTTCTGATATTTTTAAAGATGCATATTTTTGAGGACTGTAGATGCATAATGCATAATACAATAGATTTTTTTTTTTCTCACTGAGACACAGAATAATTATCCTCTCACTGGGTCACCTACATTTTACTTCATCCACCCATATTTTGTGTTACAGAACAACAGCAACGGTAACAACAAAATTAGTTGATTTGAAATTATGTTACTATCTCAATTACATTTTTATTGTAGTACAACATTCAGATTCCAGAAACAGCAATGAATAATGATACACTTCTCTAATCATCTAGGGATTATTTACTGAAAAATCAAGGTGGACTGCTTCTACTTTGTTTTAGAAAATGAAATGACCAAATGATGCTGGAGAGAAAATTAGGAACATCTTTCATTTATTTAAAACAAATGGCGCTGTGTTTACTTAAATTACATGTACTTGTCAAAAATAATTATCTCATGAGAAAAAAATTAAAACTGAGCCATGGATCATCTCATTACCAAAACAACTGCAAAATATCAGCCTTAAATGAAATGACTAATTTGAACATTTTTTCTCTCTTAAAAGAACATTTTTACGGTCTCATTCAGAATCTGTTTGCCTTTTTTTCTTTTCCCAAATTTCTGCCTATGCTTAAAGCTGGCTGTAGTCAAAACCTGACCAAGTTATTGCTGGGAAAAGCAAAAGGGAAATAAACATTAATTGAATGCTTATTAAGTGCCAAATATTACACTGTCTATTAATTTTATTTAGTTAATTTATTTCTCATAGGCATATGGAAAAATCAACAACACTTATCCCATATTAGAGATGGGGTTTAGAAAAGCTAATTAACTTGCCCGAAGTCACATGATTTATAAGTAGCAGAGTTGGGATTTGAACTTGGCTTTGTCTCTTTTGAAAGCCATGTATGAGCTTTTCACTACACCATAGTAGTAAGGAGTTACTGCAATTATTTTGTTGAATTACTTCAAAGTTATATCAGTCTTTGTGAAAGTACTCGTGACTTGTTGGCGATGCAGCGGGGGCCTATAATGATACACTTCTATTTCCCATGTTTCGAGGTGGTGAGGATTTTCCGGAGCAGCTATTGGGGCTGAAGTCTTATACTTGCTGAACTTAAGTTGCTTCCATTATGGTCATTAAGAAGACATAGATGGCATGGTCTAGAGATAGACCTGCCGGTCCAGCAAGTATACAGAAAAGAACCAATAAAAAGGGAGTCAAAACTTTCAACAACCAATATACTCATTTTGTCTGGTTGAAATAGCTACCATATAATGTTCTTTGACTAGAATTTAAGAATGCATGAATCAGGCTGGGCACAGTGGCTCACGCCTATAATACCAATACTTTGGGAGGCCGAGGCAGGTGGATCACCAGAGGTCAGGAGTTTGAAACCAGCCTGGCCAACATGGTGAAACCCCATCTCTACTAAAAACACAAAAAATTAGCTGGGTGTGGTGGTGGGTGCCTGTAATCCCAGCTACTCGGGAGGCTGAGGCAGGAGAATTGCTTGAACCCAGGAAACAGAGGTTGCAGTGAGCCAAGATCCCGCCATTGCACGCCAGCCTGGGTGACAGAGCAAGATTCCATCTCCCAAAAAAAAAGAATGCATGAATCATATAAGCCTATGTAGGCTCAAGTCAACTGAAATAAAACATTTTAATACACTGCATGTGTCTATTGTTGTGCTTGAGTTTTGAGATTTAAAAAAAATATTTATTTCTCTATTCCTATTTCATTTCTCTTGTTTATTATCCAGTATGGGCTTACTTCAAATTATAAAGTCATTTTGAATGTCATTAATCTAATATTTGTCCCTCATTCCATCTCATGAATTTATATTAATTTAGTATAATTACCTTGAGTTCCCCAAAGTGCCTTGATATACGAAAATTTATCAAACAGTAACAAATTGCATTTCTAACAGAAAATACTTGATAAATCCAAACAAGGTTTATCAAGTATTTTCTGTTAGAAAAGCAATTTTTTACCAAACCCTGTTTGGATTAAGTATTTTCTGTTAGAAATGCAATTTGTTACCAAACCCTGTTTGGTTTATTAAGTATTTTCTGTTAGAAATGCAATTTAATAAACCAAACAGGGTTTATTAATCAAAATGGCATTCATGGATTTCAAAATTACAGAATCAAAGCAGAGAATCAATATTAGAAGAGATTAATGTTGACCTCACTCTAAAATATCCTTACTCATTTCTGGGTACCACATACTATGAGCTTTCACGCATAGTAGGAAGTGTTATTCCTACTGTCAAGGTAAAATTAGAAAAAAATCCTTCTATTTTCATTTTTTAAATTCCAAAATTTATGTTAACAATATTTACTCATTTAAAATATTTCTACAATTCTTCCATCTTGAGCCATATACATCCTTCTTCTGGGTTATATATTTCACAGCCTCATACTTAGTTGTGATTCCACAGTATATCAAAAACCAGAAAACTGATTTCCCTTGGGAGAGAACACATAAAACCTAACATCAAATGCAATTTTGAGCTTGCTTCATATATTCCATTTGACCTTGTGCTATTGTAGTTTAGGTCAAGGCCTGCATTTGTGAAAAGGTTTTGGTACTTTCACAAAAACCCAGGAACCATTATTTTTAAAAAGTGACACAAACTTCCTATTTTTGCATTGACATTCCACCAATGATTACTGCAATTTGTCATGTATTTCTCATTCTTTGTATGAGATAGTAAAGCATGGAACACATTGACAGAAAAGAAAACCCATGCACAATTAAGTAGCCTGCTATTTTTTTTATTATTTTCACAGAACATTGATTTTCTAATCTTCAAATCTTCCTTGATGTGGCTATTACACAGGAATTAATCATAAACATAATTAATCATCTTAAAATGTTTAGGGCTATATTATAAACCCTACAATCTCATTTCAGAGAAACAGATTAAAGATAAAGTTGGTAACTGGAAACTTTATTCAATTAAGAACACTGTGCACCTGACACACAGAGAATAGAAATATTTCGACTGGAAAATAGATACAGAGGGAGTGTTAAATATAGATTTGGGTACAATTGGGACAAAATGAAGTGGGATTACCATTATCTATTGCTTACCAGCAACTGCTCGTCGAGCTTCAATTGTTCCCTCTTCGGAATCAACAGACCTCACTTCTTCCCACCCTTCTGAAGAGACATGAATCCCAGGTGCACACATGACAGCAAACTTGCAAATAAATCCAGCTTGAGAGATTTAAGCCTTGCTGTTTAAACCACTCTCTGCTGCTCAAGATCTTATCTAAGAAGAGTGTGAAGCGCCTCCTTCATCACTCTGCTTATAGCATTGAACAACGGGACCAGCAGAAAATGGAAGCTGAAATAAAACATTGGTGTGAGAACAAGAAAGTCTCCTTGCATGACTGACTCAGGTCACTGCAGGCACTGTGCAGTTACCCAAAGGACTGCTTGGATAAAATACTGTAGACAAGCTTCGGTGGACCTGGTGGTGTGGGGACTGGTAGCATTTACTGAGGAGAAGCATATTGGCATCTCTGTTGGGTTTTAACCAGATCCACAGGATTCAGGAAATAAGCTCTCTGCCAGATGACACTATGCTCCTAGCCATTCCTTCTGTTTACTTATCGCCCAAATTACTCTAACTAGTGTCCTTTGTCGTGCTGTGAGCTTATTTGTGGAGAAGGCTAAATAAAGGATTTTTATGACAATGAAATGGCCATTGGCCCATAGAATGATTTCTTAACCTAACTCTTCTGCTTTTGTTCAGTACCATTAAAATTAATTAAATGGGAGCACTTATTATTATATCTTTGATTTATGAAGAAAAACACTTTTTTTGTTTCTTCTTGAAATATTTGAACTTAGGCTGTATTTTTAACTGTTACATATTCTTTAAATAATACTTACCTCTTATTACATAAACTTTTTAAGGTAGCTTCCCTCTTCCTATTATTTTTCTATCAGATGCACATACATACGTATGTGAATATATTATATATTGTATATAGATTCCTATTATATGTGACATGCTACAAAACTAATACACATTTCTGAAATATGAAGAGCTGTACCTTCTGATGAGATGCATACTCCTAATTTATGAAAAAAATTACATATTTTTATCTACCTTAACTGTAGTCTTTTCACTAAAACAAACAAACTAAAAATTTCACATGTAATTTTAATTTAAGCACATTTTCCTGCAGGTAATTATTATTTTTTTGGATTTCAATACAGAAAATGTTGTAAATAGCAAAAATAACACAATCACCTTGCATTTGCATATATTTCATACTTACTAAATAATATTCATATGCTTCAAAATGAATCCGAGAGGTAACAAAGATGGATAGCATTAACAAGGGAATCAACCATGTAGAGAAACAGACATGGAGTATTACCAAGACTGGTTTATCCTGGAAATGAAATTCCTAAGTCACTAACCTAAGGCTTCTACTTCACCAAACTTTCATTTTCAAATTAAACTTTGGTACTAATAAGACAGCCAGAAAGTACAGATAAAAACCTATTACAATCAAATGCCAATATTTTTAATGTTGAAATATTAACCACATATAATATCTTAGAAATTTCTTTTTATTCCTCCATAGTCCTATTAATTCCATATGCAAAATAAATCTGATTTTCAAATCATAAATCTCCTACAAGTATCCTTTGAAGTAATAATAATGTATTGATTTTCTAAGTTCCGTACACCACCAGCGTATTAAGGACAGTACTGAAGTACTATATGAAAAATGTATATATTATTTCCAAATTCTTCCCAAGTACTTTCAAAAGCTGAAAAACATCTCTACTAATCTATAGCTGACTCACTTATGTAATATCCTCTGTTGCTCACAATTATATCTTGTAAAAAATGTATACTTCTATATAAACAAATATGCTAATCATTTTAAATAATGGGAATGTCTACATAATTTACTGTTGATAGGATGTAAATCTAGCATCTCATTCTTTGTGGGACTACAGAATGAAGACTGCCCAGGTAGAACTAACACATTACTACTGAGTTGACTGGCTAAATCTGCTGCGTGAGCCCTGCTATATTGTATTAATGTATTGGCACTTAAGAATCAATAGCAGGACAAACTCTGGACAGAAGAGGACAAATATATTGTCTTTTAATCTGTACATGTGGAAACTCCAGATCCTTTTAGTAATACCAAGATTCTTAATCTTTACAACCAGTAGTAGAATATAATATTTATGAAAGGTTATGGCATAAAAACATGTTCAGGTTCACGATACCTCCTCTGAGAGGTTTTCATTGACTAAACCCAATGCACATTAATCTTTTTATTGTTTAGCACTTCCCTTTAGGTCTTCAAGGGACAGTCAGCCTTACGTAATATTTCATTCTGTTATTTCTTCCAATTTTCACTGATCCCTGCATGCATGCATTCAGAACTTCTTTCATCAAACAAAAATTCTGAGTATCAACTATACTAAGCACTGGAGTAAAAGAAAAAATACATAGAACAGGTCTGTGCCTCAAAGGTTTAAATGCTATTATTATTCCCATGTTACAGATGAGGAAACAGAGGCTTAGGTATGATAAATGACATATCAAGTCAGTGGCAACACCAGAATTTGAATTCAACAAAAGCAATAATAATCAAAGATAATATCGCTTTAGATTACCACTTCCTTAAATTTGGGGACTCTCACTTAATATCTGGTTCAAGGCTGTGTTCTTGGCAGTTTGTGATTGAGGCAAATAAATCTGCACTAAGTAAAACACACATTACGCTGTTGGCTAAGATCCTCCATGAGAATATAGTATAGCTCTGCCATGCTTTGATCCCACAACACCAGTTTACAGAGATGTTAGCAGATGGTTTAAAATAAAAGGGCCCCAATCACATGTATTCAGGACACACTGCACATTCTATTCTTTTCTAGAAAAATAACAAGGCACGTTACCAGAAAAGGGGTCAGAAGTCCTGCATTGAGGACACTTTTAGCTAAAGTTAGCACTGGCTAAACTTACTTGAGCATAAACTATATTTTCGGAAACATTTACTAAGCCTGTTATATTGCAGAAATAGTTGGAAAAATGCTGGCATTATTAATACTGTGTATTCTGATTTTTGTTAAGCTATCCTAAGGAACAAGAAAGAGAAAGAAGTATTGGATCCCATTTCATAGATTAAGAGTTGATGTTCAGGACCATGTTGTTCCTTTGGGTAGTTTCTGTAATAAAAGGGACTCATGTCTTGTTCTGTCACTGGGATATCTGTGATTCGGCTACCACAAATTATCAGCTCAGCTCTCCTTTTCCTGACCCAGATGGACAGCTTCTGTACCAAAGTTCCATTTATTCAACTCTACATAATCAAATGGAGGCAAACGTTTTTTGTTTTATGTTTGTTTCTCTTTTTTTTTTTTTTTTTTTTTTTTTGAGACAGAGTCTCACTCTGTCGCCCAGACTGTAGTGCAGTGGCGCGATCTCAGCTCACCGCAAGCTCTGCCTTCCGAGTTCATTCTCCTGCCTCAGCCTCCCGAGTAGCTGGGACTACAGGCGCCTGCCACCACATCCAGCTAATTTTTTGTATTTTTAGTAGAGACGGGGTTTCATCGTATTAGCCAGGATGGTCTCGATCTCCTGACCTCGTGATCCACCCGCCTTGGCCTTCCAAAGTGCTGGGATTACAGGCATGAGCCACCATGCCCGGCCTATGTTTATTTCTTTTGCTGAAACTTAAAATATTTCAAGACAAAGTCCAACTGACATAGCTCAGTAAATTCCAATTGCATATAGCTAAACACAGAATAAATCAATATTCAAGATACAATTTGTGGAGTAACAATAACAGGATAGAAGGCAAAATTAGTTTCGAAGACATAAGAATTCTCAAAATACTAGGATCTGGGAAATTAATATATTTAGTTCAATTTCTTTCAGGATTGAGAACCTCTCTCATAATTATAATTTCCTGAGTTATAAGGCTTCAATGCCTCTTATATCACTATTTACAGGCTTCCCACAAGGGTGATTTGGACATTAGAAGCAACTCCAGTTATAAAATGCCTAACTGGAAAAATTTAAAAGGTTAAAAAAGACTCAAAGTATCTGACGCTATCAAGGGGGCTCTGGATCCCAAATTGCTCTGAAATTCAAATTCAAATTAAGTTACAGGTATGTAAATTATAGTTTTCAAAGTGTAGTAATGATGCCATTTATAATATAAATGAATATGAGTATCCAATGAATTCTATTCTTTGTTTTACAGTGTGTTAAAGGACAAGCATGTTTAAAAGAGATCTTCAATGAGAACTGGTCTGTATCATTTGCTTTGATTTGTGATGTCTTCTAAGCTAAGGAGCCCTAAAGCTTCCAGACTCTGACCCAACCATATGGAGTAACTGAGGCAATTACTGGATATGGAATAAAGGGGATCAGAATAGCAAACATGTCAAAATGTCAGACAGTGCCAGGATGTGACCCAGGGTTGAGTAGGGAATTTTTCAGAGATAATTTTTTAAGATATTTGGAGAGACAATGTTTGGGTAGGAAAGGAAGATCAAGAAAGATACAAAAGGTAAGTTTGTAATGTGCCTAATTAATAAACCTGATTCACCTACTACCATGGAATGTCTCTCCTCCAATTTTTACCTTCTGACTGATCCTACACGTTACCTACGGGAGACCTTTTGAGTGCTTTTCATGGTAATTAGATATTGAAAGGATAATCAGAAGTTGACAATTTCAGCCTCAAGCTTGGCACAAATGTTTTAGTCATTACTATATTTCTCTGTAAAAGACAAAAAACATGTCAGAAGAAAAAGGATTCCAATTTACAAAGCCAACATTTTAGCTCTCTGAGCACCATTTCTTAGCATCTGCCTGTTCTTTGTAACTTTAATAATTGATCTTACGGAAATGGAAGAAGCTTTGAGCTTAAAACTGGATGGGAAAGGTATTATAGAATGAGGTATCACTGACCAAGGACCAAATTTAACGTTATTTTCTTGATGTGGGACTACATTACAATGTAGGCAATATAAATTCAGTCTATAAAATCCACTTAATGAACAGATGAGCAGAATGAGATTTCAATTTATTACAACAGACTTATTGCTTGTTTTTGTTTTCACCCACGGTTCAGACAGAAATAAGATTACTCATTTACCTAAGCTGTGTCAAGGTTTATATTCATCCTTCTTTCATTATGGAGAAAGAACTCTGAGTGTCCTGGTCTTGTATAAAGATGCAAGGTTAAAAAAGAGGTTAAAAAATTGCCATTTCCTGCTTCTTAGGAGGGAAACATTCTCATGGCCCTGTGTGGTTTAAAAATGCAAGTCCCCAACCATTATAAGTACTTTTTTTTTTTTTTGGAGGGATGAGCTCTCTCTTTTTTTTTTTTAATTATTATTATACTTTAAGTTTTAGGGTACATGTGCACAATGTGCAGGTTAGTTACATATGTATACATGTGCCATGCTGGTGTGCTGCACCCATTAACTCGTCATTTAGCATTAGGTATATCTCCTAATGCTATCCCTCCCCCCCCCCCCCACCCCACAACAGTCCCCAGAGTGTGATGTTCCCCTTCCTGTGTCCATGTGTTCTCATTGTTCAATTCCCATCTATGAGTGAGAACATGCGGTGTTTGGTTTTTTTGTCCTTGCGATAGTTTACTGAGAATGATGATTTCCAATTTTTTCCATGTCCCTACAAAGGACATGAACTCATCATTTTTTATGGCTGCATAGTATTCCATGGTGTATATGTGCCACATTTTCTTAATCCAGTCTATCATTGTTGGACATTTGGGTTGGTTCCAAGTCTTTGCTATTGTGAATAGTGCCGCAATAAACATACGTGTGCATGTGTCTTTATAGCGGCATGATTTATAGTCCTTTGGGTATATACCCAGTAATGGGATGGCTGGGTCAAATGGTATTTCTAGTTCTAGATCCCTGAGGAATCGCCACACTGACTTCCACAATGGTTGAACTAGTTTACAGTCCCACCAACAGTGTAAAAGTGTTCCTATTTGTCCACATCCTCTCCAGCACCTGTTGTTTCCTGACTTTTTAATGATTGTCATTCAGAGACACAACCAAAAAAGAGAATTTTAGACCAATATCCTTGATGAACATTGATGCAAAAATCCTCAATAAAATACTGGCAAACCGAGTCCAGCAGCACATCAAAAAGCTTATCCACCATGATCAAGTGGGCTTCATCCCTGGGATGCAAGGCTGGTTCAATATACACAAATCAATAAATGTAATCCAGCATATAAACAGAACCAAAGACAAAAACTACATGATTATCTCAATAGATGCACAAAAGGCCTTTGACAAAATTCAACAACCCTTCATGCTAAAAACTCTCAATAAATTCGGTATTGATGGGACATATCTCAAAATAATAAGAGCTACCTATGACAAACCCACAGCCAATATACTGAATGGGCAAAAACTGGAAGCATTCCCTTTGAAAACTGGCACAAAACAGGGATACCCTCTCTCACCACTCCTATTCAACATAGTGTTGGAAATTCTGGCCAGGGCAATTAGGCAGGAAAAGGAAATAAAGGGTATTCAATTAGGAAAAGAGGAAGTCAAATTGTCCCTGTTTGCAGACGACATGATTGTATATCTAGAAAACCCCACTGTCTCAGCCCCAAATCTCCTTAAGCTGATAAGCAACTTCAGCAAAGTCTCAGGATACAAAATCAATGCGCAAAAATCACAAGCATTCTTATACACCAATAACAGACAAACAGAGAGCCAAATCATGAGTGAACTCCCATTCACAATTGCTTCAAAGAGAATAAAATACCTAGGAATCCAACTTACAAGGGACGTGAAGGACCTCTTCAAGGAGAAGTACAAACCACTGCTCAATGAAATAAAAGAGGACACAAACAAATGGAAGAACATTCCATGCTCATGGGTAGGAAGAATCAATATCATGAAAATAGCCATACTGCCCAAGTTAATTTATAGATTCAATGCCATCCCCATCAAGCTACCAATGACTTTCTTCACAGAATTGGAAAAAACTACTTTAAAGTTCATATGGAACCAAAAAAGAGCCCACACTGCCAAGTTGATCCTAAGCCAAAAGAACAAAGCTGGAGGCATCACACTACCTGACTTCAAACTATACTACAAGGCTACAGTTACCAAAACAGCATGGTACTGGTACCAAAACAGAGATATAGATCAATGGAACAGAACAGAGCCCTCAGAAATAACGCCACATATCTACAACTATCTGATCTTTGACAAACCTGACAAAAACAAGAAATGGGGAAAGGATTCCCTGTTTAATAAATGGTGCTGGGAAAACTGGCTAGCCATATGTAGAAAGCTGAAACTGGATCCCTTCCTTATACCTTACACAAATATCAATTCAAGATGAATTAAAGACTTAAACGTTAAACCTAAAACCATAAAAACCCTAGAAGAAAACCTAGGCATTACCATTCAGGACATAGGCATGGGCAAGGACTTCATGTCTAAAACACCAAAAGCAATGGCAACAAAAGCCAAAATTGACAAATGGGATCTAATTAAACTAAAGAGCTTCTGCACTGCAAAAGAAACTACCATCAGAGTGAACAGGCAACCTACACAATGGGAGAAAAATTTTGCAACCTACTCATCTGACAAAGGGCTAATATCCAGAATCTACAATGAACTCAAACACATTTACAAGAAAAAAACAAACAATCCCATCCAAAAGTGGGCAAAGGATATGAACAGACACTTCTCAAAAGAAGACATTTATGCAGCCAAAAGACACATGAAAAAATGCTCATCATTACTGGCCATCAGAGAAATGCAAATAAGTCTTGATTTATCCAGGCATATTGCTGAAGTATCACCTCACATACTTATAGATCTAATTTTCTCATTTCATTTCTCGCACTTGGAGATTGGAATTCCTCTTTCACACAAACTCAGCTATGCCTTAAAAAATGTTATCTTTATGCATCATGTATAGGTTTTCTCAGTGGAATTTGGGGGGTTTGGGGAGAATTTCTTTGTTTGTTTGTTTGTTTTGCCTACTTTTAATTTCCTCAGGCTCGGCAGCCATGTTACTGTAAACTGGAAGTAATTTCAAGTGGTGTCCTACTTAGCTTTTTCCCTTTGATATGCTGACAGTTTTAAATCTGATTTGTCAGTTCAAATGCCATTAAATGCATATATTTATTTCTCCTCACAGAACTACAATTCAAGTAATGCTATCTGAAGTAACAGTGCCTTCTTTATCATCCTATTGCCCACACACCTAGTTGCTTCCTAGGTATAGTCATGGACATCAGCTATTTCTCCACAAAAAAAAAAAAAAAAAAATCAACAAATTAAAGAAGCTAAGTAGAAATGTTAGGAAAAATATGATGAGACTTAAAATACCAAGTTATTAAAGAAAGCACGTAGTCAAGTAGAGTCAAGATCATTTACATCATGTACAAGCTAAGTAATTAAATGCTACACAGAAGCGTATGTCTCACTCTATTATTTCTACACATCATTCTACTTTTCTATTTATATGTATCCACCTGCTGTCCTCTCTATGTGAGAAATATTTTGAAAATCTATTAGGAATTAAACAAAACAAACCAAAATCAGTGGTTTTCCAGAATAGAAGGCTCCCTAAATTCTATCTCAGCTGAATTTCTAACCAAATCACATAAAGGCCAGTACTTTCTCTGGGTTATACCTTGCCTATAGGACCAAACTACTTCTTGCTTATTTATTTCTCTCTCAAATAATTTTCAAAAATTTTTCTTAAAAATATTTATGAACTTTGTGTCAAGATATAAATACACATATAGTCTTCTACCTCTAAAACAATATTTATTTCAAAAAAAAATAGTTATACTACAAAACATAAATAAGATAAATGTAGAGCTGGAATCTTTAAAAAGCAAAGTGGTGAAAGTGGCTGAAGCCACCCAGCCCACTGAAAGGTAGTGCAGGTGGGTAGAGGCTACTGTTGCTGCAATGTCCTGTCCTGCCAGTAGAGAAGTCAGTCCAGGCCTAAAGCTCCTCCATTAATTAGGCTAAAAGTAACCCCAGTCAATCTCTCCCAGGCTTGTCACTTGCAATGTGCTATATACTCTGTGACTTGGGATCAAGGTACTGGAAACTATGGAAGAAAAAAGTCTATGCTATATACCCAACTAGAATATCATTCAAGAAATGATAACAAACTAATGGCTTCTTACTACCCCCGACGATCACTGAAAAAATTAACAAAGGACATGCCCTGACAAGAAGAAAAATAAAGCAGAAAGGGAAAATGAGAAGTAACCAAGAAAAATGAAATCATTTAAACATGTTGGCAATTAAGTATTAACTATAATAATAACACTGATATCTATTTATGCGAATATTGAAACACAAGTTGAACTTAAATTCCAAATCATATCATAGAAGATAGAATAAAGACAGTAAATTTTTGAGAAAAGTGAAAGCATGCTAAAGTCTTCTTTCATAGACATATGATTTAATTTTAGATTTTACTAAAAAGTTCTAAAATTAAGTACTTCATTGAAAAGTGAAGGTTTGCGTTAAAGGATAGAAATGAAATGCATAATGCCTTGAGCTCTAAAAGAAATGAAGAGACATGGAAAACAACTTGATCGGTCTTTAAGAACGCATGAAAGGTAAAAAAGCAAAGCCAAGGAATGAATGGTAAATAGAAAACCTGAGCAAATACAAATACAAGAGAATATAACTATGGTAGGGGTTTAAAAACACACACACAAAAAGACAACAGAAAAAAATATAAGTATACTCATTTTGGTATATATCCTGTTGGTTCTCTGTGCACATATGTAATCATTTTTTCAAAAACATACCATATAGTATACATATAATTAGCAATCCCTTTCCCTCAAGTATCACAAATATATTTTTATGTCATTAAATATAACAATATATAACAAGATTTTCATGGCTACACAATATTCCTATAATCAGTGCTTTTTAACTGGTATCTTATTGTTGGAAACTAAGCTGACTTCCAATGTTTATATTATAGAGTTTGTTATCATAAAAAATACTTGCCCATATCTATCTTAAAGTATTTATTATGCCAAGATACTCTTTGTGATGCAATCACATTTTATAAACTAAATATAAATAAGTCAGTTAGAGGTAATGATTGCAGCTATTAAATAAATTTGACAGGTTGACTCATTATTTGGGTTACAGAAAAGTTCTTACATGATTTCAGTTCCAAACACCAGGCTCGGTTGAGTTTGAACTACTCCAATCACTATTCTAGTTCCCCCATTAATTGTGAAATACACAATCTCATGCTCAATTCAACTCAGTTTCCCAAAAGTCCCTAATTTCTAACCTAACTCATGGTTTCCCAAAGAAAGAGCTGTCCTGGCAGCCCCTACACCTAATTTAGAGCTCTTATTCTTTCTGGGGAATATGCCAATTAAAATTTCAGCTTCTTTCCTTCTGATCACTTAGCTGTCAGTCTGAGCTTCCTAACCCGTTTTGTGTTTCACTATTATTATTGATGTTATTGATGTTGCTTTATTTCTTTCTTAAATCTAATGGCAATTCTCTCTTAATAACTCAGGTAGTTTTTTCTGTGCATAATTTTTTTCTCTTTCATTAAAATACACATTAAATTAATGTCTAATGGTAGGAATATTACAGTTACCTCTTTGTAGTTCAAAAATTAATGTCCAAATTACTAAAATAATTAAAGAAACAGAATCCTGAGAACACGGAAGTAATTACTTCTCTGTAATTAGGAGAAGTTTCCGTAATTACACAAGAAACAAAGTAAATAATGTCTTGTCATCCAATGAAAAGGTACTTATTGACGTAAGTAATTTTTCCCAAATGCACAGCCATTATATCAATAAACTTAATAGATATGCCAAGAATTAGAAGACAAGAAAAATTACCCTTTTTCAAACCCAATCATCCTCAGCAGTACTTTTATATACATCTTTTCTCCCTATGAAATTATAAAATTTATTAGTTTCTTACTTTCTAATTACTTCTACAAATTAAAAAAGAAACATTCAACAATGTACAACTTAATCCAACAACTATAATTCCATGTATGTAACTATAAACTATCACTTTAGTAACCATAAAACAATATAGAATATAGAAAGATGATTTCTCCATTTATGCTTATAATTAATTTCCCTTAGGAAAGCACATGCAAACATTAAGAATAAAATTGGGTATTCAAAGAGAACGATCGAGGAGAAGGTGAAATTTGATTTTAGTTTTAAATCACAGCTAGAGATAGAGGACATTTTAAAAAGGCAGAACACTGCCAAATAATGGAGATGGAAAAGTGTATGGTAAGTGTGAAATACAGGAAATAAACGCTAATCGGTCAGGAAGAACAGAGCTCTAGAGGTGATTGTATCAAGACACAAGATGCTGTGAAGATTGAAGGGCATGGCTGAAGTTTTTTTGGATTTCATTCTGTATATAATGATAACCTAATCTATAGGAGTTTCACCACCACACCGATTGGAATGACAAAGTGTTAGGATGATCCTCAAGACTCTGAGCAGTACTTTCCCATTTACTATCTCAAAGTAGACAGGACTTTCAGTTTCTGTTCCAAATATATGCAAAGTCACTCTTCTGTTCCTCAATCCCTCCCTCATTTATGTGCTCCCAAGCACTACAGAGCTATCCCAGGCAGAATTCACACCTGCTAGTCAGTCAGAAAGTGAATTCCTGGGTTAGAGTTCCAAAATATACCTGGATTCACATAACTCTGTATTTTATTCTCCAAACATAAGTTAAATCATTTTGGATACTTTTCCAGTCAAATGTGTCTTCAAATTAATATGCAACTTTTTATTGGAAGCTCATCTTATGATACAAAAAAAAATTCTCATGGGAGGACTAGCACTTCATAATTTATGAAGGGTCAGGTCTGAGATTTGCCAATAACAATACTCAGGCCCCAACCCAGAACACTAAAATCAAAATCTCTGGGCTGGGGACCTGAATACTAGCAGGTTTTTCAAAAATATCCTCCCTCAAGTGATTGCAATGTGCACTGAACTTATTCAACTACACATTAAAATAAATTTGGGGCACTGCTCCACATTGACTAAACTAGATTAGTTTTTGGTGCTGCCCCAGCACATATTTTAAATGCTCCTCAGATAATTTTAAAAATACATAAAAATTTTAGGATCACCGATCTAATCCAACCCTCTCCTTCTGTTGTCCAAGGTAACCCAGTTCTTGACAGAACTAGGATTACCTGTTCCCTCAACCTGTAACCTCTGGGCTCTTTTCTCTCTACAGGTCTATAAGCTTATTCTTCCTAGAACAGTGTGTATGCTTGTCTTTCTTTGTTTATGCCAGTCTCCCTCACTAGAATGACACATTGGTTCTTTCTGCCCAAAATCTACCCCAGCTCTAATATTAAACGTTGGCATTCAAGCTTCCTTCCTCACTACTGTAAAATATATTATCTATGCATCCTATTTGGTGCCATAGAAATAATATTTATGGGGCCAGGTGTGGTGGCTCACGCCTGTGATCCCAGCACTTTGGGAGGCCAAGGTGGGCGGATCACAGGGTCAGGAGATTGAGACCATCCTGGCTAACACGGTGAAACCCCGCCTCTACTAAAAATACAAAAAATTAGCCAAGTGTGGTGTCAGGCGCCTGTAGTCCCAGCTACTCGGAAGGCTGAGGCAAGAGAATGGCGTGAACCTAGGAGACGGAGCTTGCAGTGAGTCGAGATCACACCACTGCACTCCGGCCTGGCGACAGAGTGAGACTCCGTCTCAAAAAATAAAAAATAAAAAAAGAAAGAAAGAATATTTATGGAGTACTTGCTATGTATCAGGTACAAGGCACACAGAGCCATGCATAATCTCATTTAATCTTTACAACTACTCCATGCGGTATGTGCAATTATTATTTCCAGGTTCTAAAATGATTGAACTTGAGGCTTAGAGAGGGGTTAAGTAACATGTCCTGGGTTATCAGTCTCTGGCTATGCCTAAAACTTATTTATGTCCTCATGATCTGGGATATTAAACCCTCTTCATAAAGTAACTGCTCAATAAGGTTCTTCATGATCATATGTTTTTCATAGACAACAATGGAGACAAATGCCAAAATCAGTATTTATCATGTATGTACACAAACATCTACAGGCCTTGGTCTCTTTCCTCCTATGAATATTATTGTTGAGTTGAATAATGTCCCCCTCCGAACTCATCTGTTAATGTCCTAACCCCTATTACCTCAGATTGTAACTATATTTGGAGACAGAGTCTTTAAAGACGCAATTAAACCAAAATGAGGCCGTTAGGGAGGTTCCTAATCCAATATGACTGGTGTCCTTACAAGAAGAGGAAATCTGGACACAACATGCACAGACGGAAGATCATGAGAAGATACAGGGAAAAGTCAGTCATCTATAAACCAGGGAGAAAGGCCTGGAACGGATCCTTCCCGAGGTTCCTCCAAAGGAACCAACCCTGCCAACACCCTGATCTCAGACTTCCAGCCTCCAGAACTATGAGAAAATAAATTCCTGTTGTTTAGGACACCCAGTCTGCAGTATCCTGTTATGGTAACCCTTGGAAACTAATACAATTATTCTCATGTGGTACACAGCAGCCTCAGTAGGGTTTACTGGAATTAAAATTAGATCTGCCCTTTGGGATGAAACATGTGCTTTTAAAAAAGATTTAATTGCACAAGTTTAGCTCAGTAGTTAAAACAAGACATACAAAGAAGATGGCTAAATACAATAAACCTAGAATAGCAGTAAGAATCAGAAATGCCCCATGAGGTATGAATAAGAATGATATGGAAGGTAGTATCTGGATTTCCAATACAGCAGTTGATATCAGTCAGTATCTAGAGATCCAGCTTCTATCTAACTCCTGGACAGGGAGTAGTGAGAGCAAGCAAAAGCTTCAGTTCTAAAGACTTGGGCAACAGAATCAGATTCAGTCACAAGATCTAGGGAAATGGATCTAATAACCAAAATAAGGCACAACTCTGGAACCTGGTCTCAGGAATACGTTAAAAGTTAGATTGTTAGGGTTGAGCCCAGACTGCAGACAGAACAAGTAGAAGGACGAATAAATGCTCGTCCTCAGAGGGCACAAGATGAGTTTCAAGCTCTTCCATCTGCAAAGAATAAAGGGCTTCAAAGGCAAGAAATCTGGCAGATCTCAATACACATTTCCTTCTCTGATCAACAGTGCGTGAAAGGAGAGACTGTTTGCTTCTGAACCCTCTTCCAGGTCTGAGATTTCTGTTATTCTGTTAAATTGAACCAAAAGTAAGGACAACCTTTTCATTCACTGGATAAAATGGGTCAAAAACACTGCAGTATGATTCTGCATTTTAAAAGGATACCAAAGAACAACTTACTGAGATAAAACAGGTGATATTGAAATCTTCAATATCAAATCTTTTTCTAAATGAACTTTGAAGCATAAATGTTTCCCCTTAAAATGACCTTTAGTTACACATCTTTTTAAAAGTTCTATATTAAAGTTGTAAGCATATATTACATGTAAAATTTGTATGATTATTTTTGAAAATGTAGCCCTGATGTTAATTTAGTTTCTCCTGATTCAAGAATAGAAATTTCTGTCAAATGCAACTAAATGACTAATATTTCTAGCCATGGACTAATTTGGAAGAAATATTATTGGGTATAATCATGTTAGATTTACCAACTTAATTTCTTCCTTTTTATAGAACTTATGTTTAGTCATAACTCCTGTTTTAGAATCAAGGAGACTTTTTTTGGTCGTTTATATATTAGGCAGAAATTGAAACTGAAAATCCAGCCTCTCACCATGATTTCCAAATTTTTCTTAATGCATATTCTTAGAAATTAGAAATTAGCATGTTAGCTCAGACCACACACACACACACACACAATTGAGTCCTTTTAATCTCTTCTCAAGATTTAAATCGCACAGATGATTAAAACAGCTAATGTCCACTCCATATCGACAGTAAGAAGAAATTAGTTCTCAGACTTTCTTTCTCTAAGGCATTAAACTGAAGCATCTAATGCCCCAAGTCATATGTCTCCTTTTTCAGTAGTTAAGAGGGAGGATTGTTTATCCTTCCCTCATCAATGGCAGACAGCAGTCTCTCTTCTGTTTTATGCCTATTCTCATCTCTATCCTTCATAAGACCAGAAAAAGTCAGGCCAGGAAAAACTGTTGAGCATTAGTGCTAAATGTCAACCTGTCCAACTGTCCAAATGTTTCCCTATGGCAATTTCTTTCCTCTTTTGGAGTAATTAAAGAAGAAACTACAGAAAGCATTTCACTGAAGGTTAAGAAGTAGAGGCAGAGGTCTCTGAAAGTGTGTTCCTCACCTTGTGTGGGAAAGGGCCCAGGGCAAATGTAGATAAAAGGGAAAAGCACAAAAGAAATCAGGTGGACTCTTTTGAGAGGGCCATTGAGGTCAGGAACTACGCTCTAAGCAATATACTCCCCAAACCTGGTAAGTGCCTGTCATATAGTGGAAGCTCAATGAAAAATTAATATATGAAGAGAAAGGAAAGAGAAACTAGTATAAAAAGAGAAGTCAAGGCTTTTACAGCTCCATATGAACCCACTGCTTTTTGATGTTCTGATTGCAAAAATACCAATTATGGAAGGCCCTAGAAGACACCAAAATTGGTTACTTGCAATTTAATAAAAGGAATATTAAATAGAATTTTTTATTTTCTTATTTTAAAGGATATCAAATTAATTCATGCATATGATAAAAATTAAAATAAATAAGGGTTTCCCATGCATAGCTATAGTAATTGGTTTCTCCTCATATCCCTTCTTCCCACAGTATCAATTCTACTTCCCAACCATATTTTTAGATATTTTCTTAGTCGTTCTAATGGAAAACATCCTAATTTTAAAGTAATTTGTCTCTATATGTTGACTGCTTTATTTGTAATATTATCTACTGGTTTCTAATTTTAAAATATTACCTATTGTTAAAACTGATTAAAGACGAGATGCTCACTTTATTTACATCATTTTGGATTCAGAAGCCAATAGTTTTATCTTTCTACAATTCTATATTTAAACATACTTAATCCTCTATTTCTTGTCCTAAAATGTGAACACAATCTTTTAACTCTTGAATATTTTACATAAGACTATTCATATTCCTGCCTATCCCTCCACCTCTGCCCTCTCCAGAGCACTTCAGCTCCCATATCTGTCAGTTTTACCTTTATTTCGATGCAGACACAATATTCATATTCAATTGTGTAGACATTTTTAAGTATTAAATGTAGAAAAGGGTTTATTCTAAAAATTGAAAACCAATAAGTAGCTTTTACAATATCATTACATCTAAATACCCTAGAACCAAGAAAATGGCAATAATGTGCAAGGGTTACATTTCCTTTTCTATAGATGCACTGTCAGGCACTCAGAGAAAAATGTAGTTAAGTTTATAGCCCAACTGGCTGTATCAGTTACTTAAATTACATATTTTTTCTTGCTTCACATTTGGACAAGGATTTTTTTAAGTTTATTTTTTATCAATTTTTAATTACCCATTTTTATTGTTGAAAGAAGACACAGCCTTTCTTTAACAAGTCTATAATGCCATGTAACTCATTCATTAGTCATTGGATATTTTTTGGAATCCATGACATTCTTCTTAATACAGACATTCTTATTGGAGCCTCCTGGAAATGACCTCCAGTTTTAATTTGAACAAACTTCTTTTTGCACATGTCATTTAGGGACTTCCTTGCATTGAATTTCTGGGTTAGTTCTACTATTTCTTGTTTATTATTTGTCTTGACTACATGATTATCATTCAGTTTTCTTGGGTGCATATATCCTTAAATAACATTCTCAGAACGAGAATAAAATGTAGGTTTTCTGAGAACTTTGAAGTTGATAGTTTAGATGAATACAGAATTGCGGTTTCAAAATTACTTTGCTCATAATTGATTCTGTATATTTTATTTTTATTAACACATAATATTTGTACATAATTACGGGGTACACGTAATATTTTGTTACACGCATAGCATATGTAATGACCAAGTCAGGGTATTTAAGATATCCATTATCTCACGTATTTATTGTTTCGATATGTTGGGAACATTTTAAGTCCTCTCTTCTAGCTATTTTGAAATATGAAATATATTGTTGTTAACTATAGTATACTTACTCTACTATCAAACATTAGGTCTTATTCCTTCTATCTAACTGTATGTTTGTACCCATTGACCAGCCTTTCTCTTCCATCCCTCTCCCCTCAACACACCCTTCCCCATGTCTGGTAATTATCACTCTACTCTCTACCTCCATGAAATCAATTCTATTAGCTCCCACATATGAGTGAGAGTATATGATGTTTGCTTTCTTTGCCTGACTTATTTCACTTTAACCTCCAGTTCCATCCATGTTACTGCAGATGATGATGATGATGATAATTTCATAATAACCTCCAGTTCCATCCATGTTACTGCAAATAAGAGGATTTCATTCTTTCATATGGGCGAATCGTATTTCACTGTGTATATGCACATTTTCTTTACCCATTCATGCACTGATGGACACTTAAGTTTGATTCAGTATCTTTGCTATTGTGAATAGTGCTTCAATAAACATGTGTGTTCAGGTATCCCTTTGATATTCTGATTTCCTTTCCTTTGGATAAATACCAGTAGTGGGACTACTGGATTATATGGTTGTTCTATTTTGTTTGTAGAGAAATCTCAAAATTTTGAAGGCATTCATCAACTGTAGTTTATGTTCAGTCTGTAGTTCATCATTGCTGATGAGAACTATAAAGCCAGTTAACTCTTTTTTGTATATGACCTGGTTTATTTTTTAACCTCCAAAAGCTTATACATTTTTCCCCTTTTCCTTGGCATCTTTAATGGTGTTGGAGTTCCTCTTATGTTTCACAATTATAATCTTTGTACTCATCTTTGGGCATCCCCATGGCTGTATGGGCTTCCTCATAGGTAAGTTTAATGGTTGCCTCTTTGTAGTTTCAAAATTCATCATTTTTACTTCAGCTTTTGTTTTTAATGCCTAAGATCAGGTTATTTTATTTCCTGGCTTGGAGAATTGCCCAGATACCATACCTGTAGGCAAGTGTGTGATACTGAGTTTGGTCATATAATCTTGTATTTTGTCTAGTCACCTTTGTCCAAGCACTTCAATGCTATAAATTTTGGTACCCACAGCTTTCTCTTTATCTTGAGCTCTGTTAATAACTTTAATACTTAAAAAAGTATTTTACACAGAATATTTGTGTGTTTGGGTGAACAAATTTCCCTTTGGGTTAGACATTTCAGGAAGTATTATACTAAACTTGACCAAGATGTGTGGCATTTTGTTCTGTTTGTTTTTTAAGCATTCTTCTGCTCTTGAATGATCTATTATTTCCAGGGTCAATGTGTCTTGGTTTATCTTGGTTCTTCCTATCTTTTGGGTTTTGTTGTTCATTCACATTTAAAATGAGCAACCAATCAGTGGATTTCCCTGTGTGGCTGGTGAGTGTTTCCACGTAGATCATTTTAGATGGGCTGCTCTGGTAGATACTAAGTGTATCTTTGACATTTGTGAATAGGGTATGTGAATGGATAGCTTTCACTTTAGGATGAACGAGGTGTGAAGCTCAACTTTAGGACGGTATGGATGGGGGTTCCACAGTGGGGAGGCACCTACTCCTAGTATCTGAATTTTGCTCAAGCAGTGTGCTGAATTGCTTCTTGATATTTACCTAGGATTTAAATCTTGGGCCTTTAGTGTGTACAAGGCAATAAAGAGGAAGGGGGAACGGTAAGAAGAGTGATGTAAAAGTGTGTGTCAACAAACACTGAATGAACATGCCAACCTGAAGCTCCCCCCCTCACTTCAGCTCCATTGAATCTGATGTCTCTGAGCCTGAAGTCTTCACAAGATGCTTTATGGCAAATAGTTCTCTACTCCACCACCACACCCTCATGCCTACTTGGCAAGCTCTTATGTGGAAAAGCAGGCTATATTTGCCTTTCCATCTGCTATAAACATCTCACCTACTCATAGTTCACCTTTTCTCATCACTTTTATGAGTATTTTATGGGAGTCTCATGGAGTAAGAAAAACAAATGCTGAGATTTGACAGCCATTTGAAGAGAAAGCTCCTTTTAACCCATTTCTCGTTTAGGGAAAAAAAAAGTGCAGCTGGCTGCCAGCACAGTACTTTTAGGGCAAACGGGAAATGGGTTAAGTTGTAATTGTTTTAAGGTTACAATTTTTAAAATTATATGTAGCTAAATTCTTACCACAGAGCCTGATTTTGTTTTGAAGCATCCTGTCTCTCTATAAAGTCCCCAGTTAGATAGATAGATAGATAGATAGATAGATAGATAGATAGATAGATAGATAAATAGATAGATAGATAGATAGATAGATAGATGAAATAGCTATGGTCCTTGCATTCATGGCATTTTCAATTGACTAGCTAGAAGAGTGCACTCATAACGCAGTAAGTTTTAGACATTTATTAAACAAATTAATACATGAATAAATAATAGCCAAATTTTTGAATTCCAAACCCTCTTAATGTTACAAGAAAAAATACTAGGACTATGAGAAGAACACAAAATGAATTCTTTGCTCCCAGGAAATGTACATAAACCAATAACTTCTTGATATGGTTAGGCTTTGTGTCCCCACCCAAATCTCATCTTGAATTGTAATCCCCATGATCCACATGTATCAACAGAGACCCGGTGGGAGGTGATGAATCATGGGGGTGGTGTCCCCCATGCTGTTCTCATGATAGTGACTTCTCACAAGATCTGATGGTTTTATAAGTATCTGACAGTTCCTCCTTCACACTCTCGCTCTCTCTCACCTGCTGTCATGTAAGACATGCCTCTTCCCCTTCCATCATGATTCTAAGTTTCTTGAGGCCTCCTCAGCCATGCAGAACTATGAGTCAATTAAACCTCTTTATAAATTACCCAGTCTTAGGCAGTTCTTTACAGCAGTATGAGAATGGACTAATACACTTCTAGTCAAAATTATAAGCACTATGTGAGCAGTACGCATTGTACTGCTGAAGCCCAAAGAGGATACTCCCAGTACGTTTAGTTTAAGAACCAAGTGATCATATAAAGCATTGCATAAGTTACAATTAAAGGATGTATCATCTTATAAGAGTTCCTGATTCCCCAATGATTGTCAGGTACCCAAACTTAACAGGCAATTATTCATATTGCCACAATCTACACTTGGTACCCTAACACTATCTCTATATTTAGGGGTAAAAGTCACATCTTTTATTAAGGGTCCTCAGTCTTATTCAGCTACTCATCGTTTGATATTCTTGCACGTATCATTTCTTAGACTAATCCAGAAACCTTATGATCCTCAAAAGACTGCTAAACACTGCCTAGCAGTAACAGTTATAAACCAACCAATTGCCCCTTGTTATACAGGTTGACATCTGAAGCCATTCACAAAGCACTGTAGAAATTCAAAGACATAATTAATTTGTGTTGTACTTTCTCAGTTTACTGAAAGTCAGCAAGGAGAAGATAAAGAAGGAAGGAAATCCTGTCATCCTGTGCCAGGCTCTTCTTCCAACTCCTTGCCTTAGGATTTATATATTAAGTTCCTTAAGTATAAGTGGCTTTCCCTTGGATCAAGACAGCACCTTAATTTCATTGTTTATTCTTAGGCCCCTTTACTCAATTCCTCACAGGCACGAATCTTCAGTATGAATCTTCAGTAGACCTTCTTTCAATGAATTATATTACATATTTCATTTAAATTTAACTGTTATTGTATAAGTAGGATTTAGTTCACTTTTTCTTCCATTTAGAGAGATTTATATTAGTTAGTATTTATAAGCTAAAAGACAAGAGATGCCCAATTTTTCTCATCTGGCAACAGCAGTATAAATGGCAATCACTTGTAAAACGTGGTTGTTAATCTCAATTTTTAGATAATCCCACCAGATAGAGCCCATTGTTAATCAGTGTGTGTGTGTGCTGTGCATGTGTATTCAAAGGAATTAAACAATATTTAAAAGATTATATTGACTATAAAGGCTGTGTTATCTTGCAGATGCCATTTTGACCAGGTTATCTTTTGGTTTTGTGAGACAGCAGAACACATAGGAAAATTATATCAATACATCAAGGAGAAATGTCCCTTTGAGGCATTTATCAAGTAGTATTTTATTGTGTAATTATTCCTTATTGTTTATTTTTCCCAATAGAATATAAACTCCATTAGACTAGGGAGCATATTTATCTTTTTTTAACCTCAGTAAATACATAGAAAATATGAAATATCTTTTTTAACAAACATAAGAACCAACTCAGCATAAAATACAAATAACAGTAAATATCTATGACAATAATAGCACACATATATTAAGTAGTTACCATATGCCAGGTACTGTGTTGAATGTTTAACTTATATGTGTAACTGATAAACTGTCCTTTTAAATTTTATTCCATGAGGATAATCTTCCACCACCTGAAATTCAAAAATGACATACTATTCTTTTTAACAAATCTAATTCTGTGAAGAATGACATTGGTAATTTCATAGGAATTGCATTGAATTTGTAGATTGCTTTGGATGGCTATGGTCATTTTAACCATACTGATCCTTCCACTACACGAGCATGACATATTTCTCCATTTGTTTGTGTCATCTATTTATTTCATCAGTGTTTTGTAGTTCTCCTTGCAGAGATCTTTCACCTCCTTGGTTAAATGTATTCCTATAGAACACATCTTCCACAAAGTGTTAGATTTTCAATTGTCATTTAAACTAAATATCAAGAAAACTTGAATTAGTCTAAAAAAAAAATTTCTTCCCAGATCATCCTTTGCCTTCTCACTCTATTGGGGCTCATAACATACAAAACTGTTTCTTTTCCCTTTTCTTTGTATATTATAGATATTGATAATTATCTCACAATTATGATAATAAACATATATGGTATTAGTACCACAGGCAAAATAAAGATATGAAGAATGTCAATTTAGCATCCTATTATAGATGCATTATCTCATCCAAACCACTCAACAACCTTATGAGGTAGATACTTTTATTTCAATTGTGCTAATAAGAAAATTGAGATTTATGGAAGTTAAGTAACTTGTGCAGTGTCACAAGGTGCTGGAGATTATCATGGCTGGTTCCCAAAATCACCCTTAGTAGGCAGTGGTAGGATTTGCTAATAAAGTTATTAATAGCTATTACAGGTGGCATTTCTAATTAAGTTTGAAATAAGCAAATGTCCATGCTACAGTGATAAAAGGTGTTTCTCTTTATGTTTCATTTTGTAAAGGTTGAGATTGGTTAAAATATTAGAGTAGGATGACCACTTTAAGGTATATTCACACAATTTATTTGAGAATGAGATCATTTATGTTAAGAGGAACCAGTTATCTTTATCAGATAAATGAGCATCTGGTATCCTTGTGTTCCCAGATGCACAGGTTTAACACTAACTTCAGAGATGTGTACAACCCAAATGGTAACCAAAGTCTCCAGAGTGATAAATTCCCAAGGAGGGGAAACAGCATGGTGAGACAATAAGTTCTTCACATCAGACAAGCTCCATCCCTCCAACTACCCATGCAACCATTCAGGTTTCTTTCATCATCTGCTGTTATTGTAAATAATTTTAGAATTTAATTATGTCTGATTCCATGCTCACTGTGATTTATAACACATATCCAATAAAAACTAGTGAAGAGCCCTTTAAGGAATGGGAAAATATACATATCGTGATGGTTAATACTGAGTGTTAACTTTATTGGATTGAAGGATGCAAAGCACTATTCTGGGTGTGTCCGTGAGGGTACTGCCAAAGGAGATTAACATTTGAGTCAGTGGACTGGGAAAGGCAGACCACCCTCAATCTGAGTGGCCACAATCTCATAAGCTGCCAGCACAGCCAGAATAAAAGCAGGTAGAAGAACATGAAAAGACTAGACTGGCTTAGGCTTTCAGTCCTCCATCTGTGCAACTGGAATAATTAGATACTAAGGTGGCAGGAGCCAAGGGCAGCACTCAACCGTCAAAGGCAAGGTGGGCATAGCTACCATAATGGACAGCAGAGGCAAAGCAGCAATTGGAATAGCCTGACTCACGTAGAGCTCTGGCATTGGCTAATTAATCACAGTGTTCCTAGAAGTGAAATTGATAGGACACCTACTGCATTCTTAATTTATATAAGCAGAAAACTTCCAGGTTGAGTGGACAAAAGACTAATTTGAATTACTGAAACAGACAATCACGGCCCCTCAATCAATTTCCAGACCTGAGACAGTTTACAGACCCAGCACCCATTGAATGAAGGAAAACCTGGGTGCTCTTGAGAAAGGACCCCACTACACTACTGACAATTTATGCTGTTACTCTTTCTCCCATCCTTCCCCAAGGAGACCTTCAGCCTTTCACCAGGGTAACTGTGCACTGGAGGAAGGAACAAATGATCAGACATTTCAGGAACTACTAGACACTGGCTCTGAGCTGACATTGATTCCAGGGAACACAGCACATCACTGTGGTCCTCCAGTTTAAGTAGGGGCTCATGGAGGTCAGGTAATTAATGGAGTTTTAACTCAGGTCCAACTTACAGTGGGTCAAGTGGGTCCCCGGACACATCCTGTGGCCATTTCCCCAGTACCAGAATGCATAATTGGCACAGACGTACTTAGCAGCTGGCAGAAGCCCCACGTTGGCTCCCTGACTGGTAGGGTGAGGGCTATTATGATGGGAAAGGCCAAATGGAAGCCAGTAGAGCTGCCTCTACCTAGAAAAACAGTAAATCAAAAACAGTATTGCATCCCTGGAGTGACTGAAGAGATTAGTGCCATCATCGAGTACTTGAAAGACCCAGGGGTGGTGATGCCCACCACATCCCCGTTCAACTCTCCTATTTGGCCTGTGCAGAAGACAGATGGATCTTGGAGAATGACAGTGAATTATCATAAGCTTAACCAAGTTGTGGTGACTCCAATTGCAGCTGCTATACCAGATGTGGTTTCATTACTTGAGCAAATTAACACATCTCCTGGTACTTTGTATGCGGCCACTGATTTGGCAAATGCCTTTTTCTCCATTCTTGTCCATAAGGCCCATCAAAAGCAATTTGCCTTCAGCTGGCAAGGCCAGCAATATACCTTTACTGTTCTACCTCAGGGGTATATCAACTCTCTGGCTTTGTGTCATAATCTTGTTCTGAGAGAGCTTGATTGCTTTTCCCTTCTATAAGGTATCACACTGGTCCATTACATTGATGACATTATACTGATTGGATCCTGTGAGCATGAAGTAGCAAACACACTGGACTTACAGATGAAACATTTGTATGCCAGATGATGGGAAATAAATTCGACTAAAATTCAGGGACCTTCTACCTCAGTAAAATTTCTAGGGGTCCTGTGGTGTGGGGCTTGTCAAGATATTCCCTCTAAGGAAGGTAAATGATAAGTTGCTGCATTTGGCAACCTTCTACAACCAAGAAAGAAGCATAACACCTAGTGGACCTATTTGGATTTTGGAGGCAACACATTCCTCATTTGGGTGTGTTACTCTGGCCCATCTATCAGTTGACCCAAAAGACTGCTAGTTTTGAGTTGGGTCCAGAATAGGAGAAGACTCTACAACAGGTCCAGGCTGCTGTGCAAGCTGCTCTGTCACTTGGTTCATACGACCCAGCAGATCCAATGGTGTCTGAGGTGTCAGTGGCAGATAGAGATGCTGTTTGGAGCCTTTGGCAGGCACCCATAGGTGAATCACAGCAGAAGCTTCTAGGATTTTGGAGCAAGGCCCTGCTGTCTTCTGCAGATAACTACGCTCCTTTTGAGAGACAGCCTTTTGGCCTGTTCCTGGGCTTTACTGGAAACTGAATGTTTGACCATGGGTCAAGTCACCACACAACCTGAACTGCCTATCATGAAATGGGTACTTTCTGACCCATCTAGCCATAAAATGGGGCATGCACAGCAGCATTCCATCATCAAATGGAAGTGGTATATATGTGATCAGGCTCAAGCAGGTCCTGAGGCACAAGTAAATTACATGAGGAAGTGGCTCAAATGCCCATCATCTCCACTCCTGCCACCCTGCCTTCTCTGTGATTGAAGACCACAGCGTGCACCTATGGTCTCATTGGTAGTTTCCTACAATCAGTTGACAGAGGAAGAGGAGACTAGAGCCTGATTCACAGATGGTTCTGCACCATATGCAGGCACCACCTGAAGGCGGACAGCTCCAGCACTACAGCCCCTACAGCCCCTTTCTTCCTTTCTTTTTTTTTTTTTTTTTTTTTTTTTTTTGAGACAGACTTTTACTCTTGTTGCCAAGGCTGGAGTGCAAAGGCGCGATCTCAGCTCACGGCAACCTCTGCCTCCCGGGTTCAAATGATTCTCCTGTCTCAGCCTCCCGAGTAGCTGGGATTATAGGCATGCAACAATATGCCCGGCTAATTTTGTATTTTTAGTAGAGATGGGGTTTCTCCATGTTGGTCAGGCTGGTCTCGAATTCTTGACCTCAGGTGATCCGCCCACCTCGGCCTCCCAAAGTGCTGGGATTACAGGCATGAGCCAGCATCCCTAGCCCACTACACCCCCTTTCTAGGACATCCCTGAAGGACAGCAGTGAAGGGAAATCTTCCCAGTGGGCAGAACTTCGACCAGTGTACCTGGTTGTACACTTTGCATGAAGGAGAAATGGCCAGATGTGTGATTACATACTGATTCATAGGCTATGGCCAATGGTTTGGCTGGATGGCCAGAGACTTGGAAGAAACATGACTGGAAAATTGGTGACAAAGAAATTTGGGGAAGAGGTATGTGGATGGACCTCTCTGAGTGGTCAAAAACTGAAGATATTTGTATCTCATATGAGTGTTCACCAACAGGTGACCTCCACAGAGAAGGATTTTAATAATCAAGTGGATAGGATGACTCGTTCTGTGGACAACACTCAGCCTCTTTCCCCAGCCACCTCTGTCATCGCCCAATGGGCCCATGAACACAGTGGCCATGGTGGCAGGAATGGAGGTTATGCATGGGCTCAGCAACATGGACTTCCACTCACCAAGGCTGACCTGGCTATGGCCACTGCTGAGTGCCCAATTTGCCAGCAGCAGAGACCAACACTGAGCCCTTAATATGGCACCATTCCTTGGGGTGATCAGCCAGCTACTTGGTGGCAGGTTGATTATACTCGACCTCTTCCATCATGGAAAGGGCAGTGGTTTGTCCTCACTGGAACAGACACTTACTCCAGATATGGGTTTGCCTATCCTGCATGCAATGCTTCTGCCAAGACTACCATTCATGGACTCATGGAATGCCTTATCTAACGTCATGGTATTCCACACAACATTGCCTCTGATGAAGGTACTCACTTTACGGCTAAAGAACTGCAGCAGTGGGCTCATGCTCATGAAATTCACTGGTCTTACCATGTTCCCCATCATCCTGAAGCAGCTGGATTGATAGAACAGTGGAATGGCCTTTTGAAGTCGCAATGACAACACCAACTAGGTGATAATACTTTGCAGCGCTGGGGCAAAGTTCTCCAGAGGGCTGTGTATGCTCTGAATCAGCGTCCAATACAAGGTACTGTTTATCCCTTAGCCAGGATTCACAGGTCCAGGAATCAAGAGGTAGAAGTGGAAGTGGCACCACTCACCATCATCCCTAGAGACCCACTAACAAAATTTTTGCTTCCTGTTCCCACATTATGTTCTGCTGGTCTAAAGGTCTTAGTTCCAGAGGAAGGAACCTGTCACCAGGAGACACAATGATTCCATTAAACTGTAAGTTAATATGGCCACCTGGCCACTCCTACCTTTAAGTCAACAGGCCAAGGAGGGAATTGCAGTGTTGGCTTGGGTGAATGACCTGGACTATCAAGATGAAATCAGTCTACTACTCCACAATGGAGGTAAGGAAGAATACGCATGGAATACAGGAGATCCCTTAGGGCGTCTCTTAGTATTACCATGCCCTGTGATTGAGGTAAATGGAAAACTACAACAGCCCGATCCAGGCAGGATTACAAATGGCCCAGACCCTCAGGAATGAAGGTTTGGGTGCCTCTACCAGGTAAAAAACCACAAACTGCTGAGGTGCTTGCAGAAGGCAAAGGAAATAAAGAATGGGTAGTAGAAGAAGGTAGTCATCAATTCCAGCTACGGCCATGTTACCAGGTGCAGAAATGAGAACTGTAATTGTCATGAGTATTTCTTATTTTGTGAAGAACATATTTGTGCATGTATACACTTGTACTAAGAAAGTATCTTCATCTCATTTCCTTTTTCCTTTATCATGTGACATAAGATTTATTGACTTCATATCAGCATTTCAGTGTTGTTAACTTTATGTAACAGCATTTGGGTTGGGGATTGGTACTTTCTGGTTGTACAAAGGATAGTTGTATTATGTTCGGCATAATTATGACCTTATTATTGTCTTTATTTGAAGATTACATATGATTTCAGGAGATGTGTATGGGTTCAAGTTGACAAGGGTAGACTTGTGATGGTTAATATCGAGTGTCAACTTGACTGGATTGAAGGATGCGAAGTATTGTTCCTGGGTTGTCTGTGAGGGTGTTGCCAAGGAAGATTAACATTTGAGTCAGTGGACTGGGAAAGGCCGACCCACACTCAATCTGCACAGGAACAATCTCATTAGTTCCCAGCACGGCCAGAATAAAAGCAGGCAGAAGAACATGAAAAGGCTAGACTAGCTTAGTCTTTCAGCCTTCCACCTGTGTGGGATGTTTCCTGCCCTCCAACATCAGACTCCAAGTTCTTCAGCTTTGGGACTCAGACTGGCTTCCTTGCTCTTCAGCTAGCAGACAGCCTATGATGGGATCTCACCTTGTGACCGTGTGAGTCAATACTCCTTAATAAACTCCCCTTTATATATACATCTATCCTGTAGCTCTGTCCCTCTAGAGAACCCTAATACACATATCAATCTCCATCAAGAGATTTCTGGGCCGGGCGCAATGGCTCCCACCTGTAATCCTAGCACTTTGGGAGGCCGAGGTGGGCGGATCACGAGGTCAGGAGATCAAGACCATCCTGACCAACATGGTGAAACCCTGTCTCTACTAAAAATACATAAATTAGCTGGGTATGGTGGTGCACACCTATAGTCCCAGCTACTCGGGAGACAGAGGCAGTAGAATCACTTGAACTCAGGAAGCAGAGGTTGCAGGGAGGCAGAGGTTGCAGTGAGCCAAGATCACATCACTGCACTCCAGCCTGGCGACAGACCGAGACTCTGTCTCAAAAAAAAAAAAAAAAAAAAAAGAGGATACCTGTACACAAATTAAGTATATCTACATTTCTATTTAATACCTACTTTATTACTTCAGGGAAAAATATGTGTTCATACAACAATATTAAGGCACAAAAGGCAGTCAAGAGAGTCTACCCGCCATTTGACTTTTTACAAGCCCATAAATAATATGCAACTTATAAAGAGAAGTCATTGGAAGGTGAGCTGACTGATCCCATATACATATATTACATTCCAAAGATACTATTTTAAGTTGGGTTGCAGCAATAATAACAGAATGAGCCCTCCCTTCCTTCCTTCCTTCATTCCTCTCTTCCTTCCTTCCTCTCTTCCTCTCTTTCTCTCTTTCCTTCTTGACGGAGTCTCGCTCTATCGCCCAGGCTGGAGTGCAGTGGCACAATCTCGGCTCACCGCAACTTCCACCTCACAGGTTCAAGCAATTCTCCTGTGTCAGCCTCTCCAGTAGCCTACAGGTGCACGCCACCACACCTGGCTAATTTTTTGTATTTTAGTAGAGATGGGGTTTTACCATGTTGCCCAGGCTGGTCTCGAACTCCTGAGCTCGGGCAATCCGCCCACCTTAGCCTCCCAAAGTGCTGGAATTACAGGTGAGAGCCACTGCGCCCGGCCAGAATGAGCTTTCTTAATTGTTCCTATATATAGTATGAGATTGTTCGGACACATATATATGGGAAGTACATATATACATGCATTTCGGACATAGAATGAGGAAGTGAAGTAATTCTTAAATTATAATATTTTGTATATAATTTATTATGCAATTTGGCAATTACAAACAAAGCCAAAAACTGCAAACAGTCCCGCTAAATACAAAAACATTAAGAAACACTAAAGGACTCCAACACTTTCACAAGGATGACGACCAGCACCATTAAATTAAGGACTGTGGCCACTTTAAATCTGAGTGAACAGAAGCAAAATGAGGAGAATCTTCAAAATAAGCACATAATTTTAATATTACATTGAAACATTTTCTATATAAGCACTATCTAATGGAACTTTTTGTGATAATGATTCTCGAGCACCAGGCTTTTTGGCTAGTTCTTCAGAAGAAGGGGAGTTTTAAGTTCATTTATTTAATTTAAATAGCTACATGAGGCTACAGTATTATATAGTGAAAATTCAGACCATCACACAATATTCCCACAACTTTTGGAGTATGAAATTTTTACCTCAAAGTTACTACCCAAAACACCATAGATAACACCTTGCTTGATACAATACTTGTGAAGTACAGTTGATGCCTGAATAACACAGGGGTTAGGGGTTGACCCCCAAGTAGTCAGAAATCTGAGTATAACTTTTGACTTCAGAAAACCTTAACTACTAATAGCCTACTGTTGACAGGAACCTACTGTTTACTGATAGCATAAACAGTCAATTAACACAAATGTTGTATGTTATATGTATCATATACTCTATTCTCAAAATAAAGTAAGCAATAGAAAAGAAAAGTTATTAAGGAAACCATAAAGAAGAGAAAATATATTTACTAGTCATTAAGTAAAAGTGGATCACCAAAAATGTCTTCATCCTAAAGGTCTTCATCTTCATCGTCTTCACATTGAGGAGGAGAAGGAAAAAGAGCCTTGCTGTCTCTGGATGTCAGAGGCAAAAGAGGTGGAGGAGATAGGAGGGGAAGCACAAGAGGCAGGCACACCTGGTGTAACTTTATGGTAATGCATAGTAATTTCTGTCCGACATTTTTGCTTTTTTGTTTCTCTAAAAATGTTTCTGTATGGTACCAATCCTTTTTCCACCATTTGCTTTAGTGTCATTGTCTCTATCATAGAAGGATCAATGTGGTAAAAGAAGTCAAAAGGAGTCCTGAACAACAGGAACTCTCTACCAGACTGTCTAATGTCAATCTGTCTTCTGGCACTGCTTCTTTTACATCTTCTTCCTTAGTGTCTGTCATTGCTTAAAAAGCACTCATCCATCAAGTTATCTTCTGTTAATCCCTCTGGTGTGGTGTCTATTAACTCTGGAATCTATATTTAGAAACCTTTCACCCCACACCTTTTTTTTTCCATCATATCCACAATCTCTTTCATGATTTCCTTGATTTGCCTGTGAAGTCATGCACAACATCTGATACAGTTTTCTCTAGAAGGAATGAATTCTTTTGGGTCTGATGGCTTTCATGTTTTTTTTTTTTTATAACAACGATGGCATCTTCAGTGGTGTAATCCTTCCAGATTTTCATGATATTCTATTTATCGGGGTTCTCTTCCACAGCGTTACAATCTTGTCCATACAGTACTATGTGAAATGAGCCTTTAAGGTCCAGAAGCCAAACTGGAATCTTTGTGTTTGAAGGCAAGTAGACCACTTCAACACCTTTCGTGTTGAACTCATGCGGTTCTGGGTAGCTAGGGGCATTGTTCAATATAAAAAGAACTTTAAAAGACAGTCCCTTACTAGCAATGTACTTCCTGACTTCAGGGACAAAACATCCATGTATCTAGTCCAGGTAAATAACTCTTGTCTAGGCCTTCTTGTACAACCAAAAGGCTGGCAGTTATTGTTTATTTTTTCCCTTCAACACTCAGGGGGTTAACAGCTTTATACATAGAGGCAGGCCTTACTGCATTTGCACAAAACAGTAGAGCTAGCCTAACCCTTCCTGCCTTAAATACTAGTGCTTGCTTCTCTTCCTTACTACTAAATGTCCTTTTTGGCACTTTTTTTTTTTTTTTCCAGAATAAAGCACCTTGCATTAAAAACCTGTTCAGGCACATACCCTTTCTCCTCAAAAATTTTCTTAATGGCATCTAGAACTCATCTCTGCTGGTCCACAGAAGCTGCTTCTACTTTTGACATTTTTTAAAAGCCAAACCTCTTCCTTAAATGATCAAGCCATCCTTTTCCGGCATTAAATTCTCTAGCTTTAGGTCTTTGACTATCCTTCTGCTTTGTTACATAATGACTCTGCTTTTTCTTAACATTACAGTCTATAGATACACATTTTTATAGCAATCCTGCAGCCACATAAAAGCTGCATTTTTAAGGCAAGATAAAAGTTTTTCACAAAAAGTACAAGGGTTTTGCTCTTGCTGACGTAGCTGCAGCAACAGCGTCACAAATTTCTTTTTCAACAATAGTCCTTACACTGGTTGAATTTATCTTGAAATGGTGGGCAACTGCAGCTGCAAACCTCAATCTGCGGTACACATCAAGCAATTCAACTTTTTCTTATAATGTCATGACGTTGCTTCTTGGGAGCGCTTCTAGTGTCACTAATGACACTCTGTATGGGTCTCATGGTATTATTCAAAGTTAATGGTATCACACTAAACATCACAAAAAATAAGTGAGAACCACAAGATACCACGCAATTTACTGGAGAAAGAAGCTGCTCAAAGGGAGATGATAAGCATCACAGGGCATTTTAAAGTGGTGCTCGCAACACTAAAATCACTGGAAGAGGCTAAGGAAATTATTATAGTAATACAGTATGCACTAGTTAATTTCATGCAGCTATGATTTAATACCGCATGTTTACATATTTACATTTCTTCCCACTGCAAATGACGCCATGTACAGTCTATAAGTGTGTGTTTAAGGTTTTATTTTTAACTTTTTATAATAGATTCATGTACATTTTATGGTAGCAAATGATGAAACAGACTAGTATCTATATACATTGTATGCATTCATGACATACCTAACTTTTTCTTATTTTCTTAAAATAGTTCCAGGCTACCCGGTTCGTCCACAAGTTTTTAAAATTGCTGCAATTCTCAAAAAAAAAAAAAAAAATCCAGTATATTTATTGAAAAAACATCCACATATAAGTGGACCCATGCAGTTCAAATCCGTATTGTTCAAGAATAAACTGTAATCTGTTCACAAATTGTGAGAAAGATTAATTTGAAGTTTGAAAAACAAAACTACCTTTGCAACTGGAATATTACATAACTGATGTGGTTTTTTTTAATGTCTACTTCCTTTATAAGGCATAATTTTCATTTTCTAGCAAACAAATTGTTTTTCACAGAATAATAAATCCACTCTAAAATAATATCTTAAAAATATTAGACCGCATACCAAATTTACCAGAATGACAGGACGCAAAATCACCAAGAACTTTTGTAGCCTAAATTTGGAGCTTGTTGTGTTTTAAAATCCCACAAATCAATCAATAAAATTAAATTAATAAAAATAAGACCTTCCACTGGCGGTAACGCTATCTTATCTGTGAGCATTCCCAGCCTCAATGCTGAACCCAGCAACTCACCTAGCACCTGCACCTCTGCCCGCGCCTCTGCACCTGGCTGAAGTCCCCGAACGGCCGGCGCCGCCCCCTTACCTTTCTCGCTGACGCTCTCGCTCTCCAGCTCCACGTCTTCGCAGCTGGTGTACTCGGGCGTCGACACGCCCTCCTCCTCAGAGCTGCTCACCGACATCTGCCGCTTCTTGCCGCCCCTCTTGGACCGGTGCGGCTTGGGCGGGGACGGCCGCACCGACTCGGACTGGTCTGAGCTCAGAGAGTCGTTCCGCAGCATGGTCTCCACCTTCTCGCGCTTGGCCTTCCGCATGAGGACTGCCGAGCTGGGGTCCAGGCGGCTCTGCTTCCTGAGGGGCTCCTGGGCTTTGAGCTCCGGGGCTTCTGCGGGAACCGGCCCATGTCTGGGCGCCGGCGGGCTGTGGTTCGTTAGCTGCTTGGCGCCGGGCGCCCTGGTCTCCGCAGTCCTCTCAGCCGAGTAAGCCCGCGGCGAGTCCGGCGGCGAGGCCCTGGCCGCCGCCGGCGCGCGTTTGCCGACCTTGCCCTCCGCCAGCGCCGCGCCCGCCTCGGTGCGCGGGAGCGCCACGTCGCTGTGGCGCCGCTCGTGCCTGGCGCGGGACACCCGGGCGTGCATGCGCATCTGCTGCTCCTCAGGCGGCGGTTTCACCGGGTACCGAGCCAGGTTCGGGTCGCTGCGGTACCTGGTCTGATAGTCCTCCTCTTTTCTTTGCTTTTCCTCATCCGCCGCTTTGCCCTCATCCCGTTTTTCCGGCGTGTCTGGGTAATCCTGTGATAGCCCTTTCTCAAGCCTTCGGCTTTCCCGCCTTTCTTTGCGCTCCCGTTCTTCGACGGCCCCCTCCACGGGCTGCGCTGAGGTCTTTGGAACGCGTTTCCGCTCGCTCTTCAGTGCTCCTTTGCCATTCTGCTCGGAAAGCCCTGGGGTCTTCTTTCTATGATATACAAAGGAACGTCAAGGAGAGCAATTTATAAAGACTAGACATAAAAAACATGTTTTCTTCTCATTCCAGTCTTAAATCATTTCAGTTACAATAATTAGTTATAGGGATTTGGATCTGAAGGTGGAACTGTAAGGATGTTGGAATTTTACAAGGTAAGGGATCTAATGGGAACACATATTATTACCAAATATAGTTTTCATAAGAGTGTGATGCTTGTACTACATTTAGCAGCTCACTGAAGCATAGTTGCTCTTGTTAGAAGTTTACATTGAATCAATTTACTTTTCTTGAAATGCTGAAAAATACTTACCTTGCAAGGTTCATGTGAGGATTAGAGACACCATCTGTGAAGATGTTTTATGAAAGGGTAGAGTGTCATGCAAATGGAAGGAGTTCTCCAGTGTCTCTGATTCTTTGCTCTACTAATTATACTTTTTCTCATCTCTACCTTTAATTTTCTGTTTCTAACTCCTTGACAGTACAAAATATGGTCAAGAATTCTTCAGTAATTTAAAAGAAATAAACAGTGTCTCTTTCAATCTTGCTTCTCCCTGAAGTTGCCCAGCTCTTTACACCGGCCACCTCTCTTCCTGCTCCTGTACCTCCCAATTCCTCATTGCTTTCCTATGAATTTATATCATTAGTAAAGGTATTTGTCCCTATCAATCTTCTTCAAATTTTAACTAAAAAGTCAGAACAAAAAGTATCTATTCAGCCCTCGTTCTTGAAATTTTTGTAGTTTTTCACTATATGTCAAAAACAGAACTCTTTTCTCTTTAGAAACTTTACAGCTCCAAATTCTCTATCTTATTTAAAGATATCATCTTCCAACCAGTTCCAAACTGCAGCTTCTGTATTTTTGTCTTTTCTTCTCCCACAACAATTTGTCACCAAATGCTATTAATTCTACCTGGCCTGAGATATCTCTAGTGTCCTTTCTATCCTTTCTCCAAATAGCTTAGTTACACTCATTCTCTGGTACTGCCCTCTTATATGCTGTGTAGCTCCCCTACAACTCCTGAGTATCTTATAAAGCTTAATTCAGAAGTCACTTCCTCTTTCCTAGGGCTCTCAAAATACTAAACATATTGCCTAGTTTTGATCAAATTAGCATCCTGGTTAATTGCCTAGGTGTCTGTCTTCCCTAGGATAGTGTGTGGTCTCTTCCCTAGGATTTGTCAGAAAAGGGACCATGTATGTTCTAATCATCTTTATACCCTCTGGTTCCTGGCACAGTGTTTATCTGTAGTAAATACACATGACTACTGGCTTGAATAATAGCTACATTCACTGAAAACCTACCATGTGCCAGCTTGGGAACACATGTTCTCTTTTAATACCTGCCACAACCCTGCAAGTGAGTTTTTACTGCCTATCGTGGCAGAGCCAGGACTAGAATCCAGACCTATTTAACTTTGAAGTCCTTGATCTTTTACTGTATGGACTTTGCTTGAAAAGGTTCAAAAGCTTTCCTTGGAGCCTCCTTTCTCCAAGTAATGGTTACACATACAAAAACAATAAGCCCAGTCTAGGTGCTAACAAAAGTCCTGGCCCCAAAATCATAAGCCTCATGAAGATAAGGGCTCTGTCTTCTTTGTCAACACTTTTTCCCAGTGCATAGCTTCATGTTTGCCCATGAATACATTTTTGAATGAATTAATCAAAGTAAATAATCTGATTATATTCGTCCCTGTTTAAATATTCAGTGGCTTCCCTTTCGTCTACAATAAAAGCTATAAAATGTCACCTGTCCCTTCACTACCTCACCAGCCTTTTCTCCCCCACATTCCCTCTGCTACTTGCACTGTAGCCAGCAGCTATCCTTTAGGAGGCCCTCATGTTGGGCTTGTTCCTTCAGGCCATGGCCTATGCAGGTACCTGGAGCATCCATCCTACCCTTCTGGTTAATTCCAAAGTCACTCTTTAGAGCTCAGCATAAAAGAAATATCCTTAAAGAAGACTTCTCTGATGTGTCCACATACTTTCTGATAGGTCAGATTCCCCCGTCACATCCCTCAGAGCACACTTGTAATTAAAGGGCTAGGTTTATAAGTGAAACATGATCTAAGAGCTTTTCTGAGTTCATCATTGGAAGTTGGTAGCTCAGCTGGGTGACTTAGTTCATGTTTACATCTGTGCGTGATATGAAAGAAATGCTTTCAATAAAGGTCTCCTAAGGAATACATTCTAGAGATAGACAACGCCCCTCAGGCCTGTTGTTTTTCCATGTGGGGCCTGAGAAGTACTACTTCCACATATTCCTCGTAAGAGAAGTTAAATTCTTGAAAACGGCTTTGCTCTCCTAGCAAAATCTTGCCTTTTGCTTACAGGGTGAAAGAACTATTACCTCTCTCTAGGAGGTTCACTTCTAGACCTGGATGAAGCCTGCTTCTGTTCAGGCCCCAAGGCTTGCTGCGAGGGATCAGCCCCTTTGCTCCTGTCTGGTGGTGCGCTGGGAGGAGCAGCATCCTGGGAGGAGGCAGCTGCTGTGCTCAGGGGTGTCTGAGACCGGGATCGCTCTTGGAGTCGTGCTTTCTTTTCTCTTGGTACCTCAGAGCCAGCACCTGTAGCTGTATCACTCAGGGTTCCATCCTGACTTGTCTGCTGAGGGCCACTTCCAAAGAACCATGCCCCAGATTTGGTTAAGATTTCTTGTTGCTTTCGACATAAATTGCATACCCACATAACCTATTTGAAGAAGAAAGAACAATATAAATTTTTATGCCCTCTTGGAAATAATTTTTCAGTATCTTAAAATATATTTAAGAAAAAAAGAACAGTATTCATTTTCATATTTATCCTTGCAAATTTCTTGTGAAAATGGTCCTCCCACAAGTCACAGTCAAATATATGAATGCCTAGACAGGGACTTGTCTGAGACTAGAGAGCCTCTCGGCAGCCAGAGTAGAGTTTTTTTCTCAGCATTTCTAATTTGATGATTCTGAGTTTCCTTTTACCATATATCTGTCATATTTTTTATAATTGACTCTGGAGTGTTAGCAAAAATGTTCTAAGCAAGGTAGTTAACTGATGAGAAAAACGTTACGAGGAAAAAAAAAAAAAAGAAAAATGTTACCAGGAACTACAGAATCAATATGTAAATACATAAACCTCAGTACTTGCAAATATTTTTTAAAAGTCTGTCTTTTCAAAAATCATCCACAATTAAAGGCAATATTAAAAATATTCATATAGAAGAAACAAACATAAAAAGTAAGCACACAAAAAAGGTCAATCTGTATATTTTCTCTAGTATCTTAGTAATAAACTAACCTTAAGCTTATTTATGCTATAAAATATAATTTTCCATGCACATATTTACTAAAGCAATAAATGTGATCCTGAGTTTATTCATATATGACCACTCCAATGTAATGTTCCCCAAGGAGAGCTATTGGGGAACCATCATTTAGCAACATATCCACTGATAAATTATAAGATGTAGCACCACTTAAAATAACCCTATGTATCTGTTCTCCATTTGATGACCTTTAAAATGAATGTAATAATGAGGACGATTATCATAATAAAAGATAATAATAGCAGCAATGACTAGCTGTCACAGGGCAAAGATGGGTGCTAACAGCTCCATAAGCCGTCTTTTCAAATATCCTCAGTACCTCTGTTTCTTTGTACTGTAACTTTACATCGCTGCCTCAGTTACATGCCTCCAAAGGCACTTCAGGTGTTTTGTGTTTGTTTCTACTTCAGCAACTACCTCCACAGGAAAAGCTAATTACCAAACTCTAGGCTTCCTTTTCACAAATACTGACTCAATCAACAAGTACTCAAAAATATTGTATCAGGATGAATAAATCATAGATACATTAATTAATAAGTAATAGAAAACAGTACAAGAAGCATTGTTTAGTAGGTCAAATGAAGAAAATGAACTACTGAAAATATTCAGATAAATGGGGAAAAACTGTAACTATAGCCATAGAATAAGATGAAGCTAAAATAAGAATAAGAAAAAGACAGGAAAAAAGTAATACATTTTTTTAAAAGGAAAATACTGCAGATGAATTAAAAACTGCTTTCCAGGCAAGAAAACTCAAATGAATTATAATATAGGAAAAATTAAGACCGAAGAGAAATACTTGCTATAAAAAATTTAAAATTCATGAAGATTAGTTGATTTATTTAGACTTTCCCAGTCATCAAATGAAGAGTACTAGGTTCAAAAAAGCAGTTAGGTATAACATCTACACAAAGTATTATAACCAATATTATGGAATTCTCATCTACTAAGATGTCAAACAAGACGAACAATTCATTGCATAAACCTATATCAAAATAAGGATTTTATGGAAAGTAACTTCAATTTAAGTGCTAGCCAAATAAGGGTATATTTTACAAAATCTGTTACTGAGTAGGTCCCTCAGAAGTCCTGATTGTTTGAACATGGACATATTAAGGGTAACATTAAAAGGTGCAATACTCCAGGGCCAGGACCTTCATGAACAGTCAGTGACAGAGTCTCTTCTGCCCAGAACCCTGAGTGGGGACAGGGGACGTGTGTGTGGTGGGAAGGTTTTGTTTTGTTTGTTTGTTTTTTGTCTCTTTAGCTGACAGACCGTAATAAGAAAGTTTGAAATCATGTAATTCAAGAAGATTGGTATGAAATTTTGACTATTTTACATCAAATAAGAAGACATTAAATTTGTATTTCTTAGACTAATAATAAGCAACTTATTACTCATCATTTAAAGTAGGTTCTTTTCAGCCAGGTGTGGTGGCTGACGCCTGTAATCCCAGCACTTTGGGAGGCTGAGGGGAGCAGATCACCTGAAGTCAGGAGTTCGAGACCAGCCAGGCCAACATGGTGAAATCTCGTCTCTACCAAAAATACAAAAATTAGCCGGGCATGGTGGTGCACGCCTGTAATCCCAGCTACTTGGGAGGCTGAGGAAGAAGAATCACTTGAACCCGGAAGGCAGAGGTTGCAGTGAGCTGAGATCCCGCCACTGTTCTCCAGCCTGGATGATAGAGCGAGACTCCATCTCAAAATAAATAATAAGAAATAAAATAAAATAAAGTAGGTTCTTTTCTACAGAAATATCAAGGTATACTTAGGATAAATATGCAGTTTTTAAAAAACCAGAAAACACAAATTTACAATTACAAAGTTTCTAAAATTGAATAAAGCTAAATAAAGAAGCAGAAAGGAGCACAATAATACTGATAGAAGGGTAAAGGATACTCTTCATTTTACATTTGAATATTCTCTAAAAATCATTATCACAATCTTATTTTGATTGCTTCACATTTTTAAACGTTACAAAAAATGGGTCAATGAGAACTAACTGCCAGATTTGGGCATGTTCCAAATTTTGAGTATGTGCAGAACTGCTACCAGATCAATTAAAAGAAACACAATTTATTATTATTAAATAAGTTGAATTTTACAATTTAATTTCATTTCCAATTTATTCAAAAGGTTACAATTAGTGACTATGTCAAAACAGCACAGGTATTTTAAATTCTATTCTTAAAATACTGTGTATTCATTTAAGTGTGATGCTTCGTTAATTTTTTTCTGTTTTTAACATTTAGTAAAATATTGTATAATTCCAAACTTTTCCTATGTCTTATTACCTTGTACACCACAACATTTTTAAATTTGTATTTTTAGATTAACTATAAGTGTAGTCAATCCATCCTCCAAACTGAAAGTAAAATTAACCGTGACAATGTTAAAATATTTATTTTTATCAAAATATCACCTCCCAGTCTCTATTTTCAGTTCTACAAATTAACCATACCACAGATTTTACAAATAAAAAATAAATTGCTCATATGAGTTATAAAGAAAAATATATGATTACAATAGAATATTGTCATACGTTTCAACACAGTTAATACCAAACATTGCAGACCTCTACAGTACATTTTTTGAAGTCAGTATTAAGTATTATATTTGCCTGAAGCTATAGATAATAAAAGAGTGCGGTAGGGAGTCATTTTTAACAGATTTTTTTTAAAAAAGAGGATAAGATGTAACTTTGCCTACAAAAAAATGCTATTTATTTAAAGCACACAAACACACCTTTTAGAAATTGCACTATGCAGGATTATACCCTGATTAAATACCCTGGGATGTGTTCCAAACTAATCTAAACTAAAGTAGGCCTGTGCAATAACTTATCTTAACAATTTACAGATGTTAAGCAATCACACACAAACTTAATTCAAATACTATCGTGAAGTTACATGACTTTTGAAACACCGTGCCACATATCAGAAAATATGCAGGATTGAAAATTGTATTCTGACCTTTTGCTGTAACTGCATTTTTAATTGTATTTTCCTCTTAATTCTTAAGAAGTACAATAAACTATTTTATAAAACCCATAGGGATTTTTTACCCAGAGAAATAAAAATTGCAACACTTTCTACCATACATACACAGAAAATTCCATAGATAAAACCACAAGTTTGGCAGAAAAACTAAAAAGGTATTCGAGTGGAAGAAATATTAAAATACAGACCCGGACACACAGAACAAAAGAAATGTGCCCCTGATTTATTCTTGATGATATTACTAAGGTGATTCATGACGAGGTCCAGAATAATTTTTTTTTTTTTGGGGGATGGAGTTTCGCTCCTGTTGCCCAGGCTGGAGTGCAGTGTCACGATCTCGGCTCACTGCAACCTCTGCCTCTTGGGTTCAAGCAATTCTCCTGCCCCAGCCTCCCAAGTAGCTGAAATTACAGGCGCCCGCCACCACACCCAGCTAATTTTTGTATTTTTAGTAGAGACAGTGTTTCACCATGTTGGACAGGCTGGTCTCAAACTCCTGACCTCAGGTGATCCACCCTCCTCAGCCTCCCAAAGTGCTGGGATAACAGGCGTGAGCCACTGCACCCAACTCAGAATTCTTATATTAACGCAAATGTCTTCCTTATAAGAGTCTATCTGAGGTATTTAGTATTATAACATAAAGAATAAATATAAGCATGAAGGTTTAAAAAAAGACATTGTGATTCAATTTTCATTTGATATTTTTACAGATAAATTTTAAGATCGATTTTCAATGAATATAGGATGTTTTTAAAAATTATTATGGTACCATTTTGAAAAACATGAAAAAGAAGATGAGATAGTCAATTACAGTTGCTCATTTTCCTTTCTCTATTCAGTAAGCACTCACTCTAGCAGAAACTGGGGACAAAATTATCAAGGTAATATTTCAACTTTGTTGACAAAAGTAGATGAGAGGGTAGAAAACAGTAAATGTCAGAACAAATGAGCTCTCTTTGGTGCTTGTAGTGTGAATGTGTATGTGGGTGGGAATGGGTGGGTGTATGTGGATATGTTTCTCTTAGTCTCTTATTGTTGTTATTGCTATTTCATAAATTTATTTCCCTTTGGAAGTTTATAAAATATGTGGTTTTATTAAAGACAAAAATATGATATAGAATGTTTCTTTTTAATGGGTAAATCACTTCCAATTCCACTGTCTTACTATTAGCATTTTAATACAATTTTCTGTGCAAATTTAAAATAACTGAGATTCCACTGTAACTCTATATCCTATTTATATATTTAATATTATAGCACAAGTGTTTCTACATGATTCTAAATGTTTCTAAAGCATTTTAATATCTACAAAATATTCTATAGAGATGGAATATCACTTACCTAGCCCTTAAACTGCTTATAACTTTTCACATTAACACAGAACTCTGCAGTGAAAAGTGTGTTGATCAAACTTTTTTTCATATTTATGGTCTTTTTTTAGGATACATTAGGAAAAATCAAATTATTTGGTAAAATTTTAGAACACATTTAAAGCTCCTCTCATATAATCACTATGTGGTAACAGTTGGGGCTCTCTGTATAATTTGCAAAATAGCTTCCCAAAAGAGGTGCTAAATTGTTACCCAAAAGTGACAATATCAATTCTGTGCTTTAAAATCTAATGACTTAATAATGCCCCCAAACCCTATACTCTTACAAATGTTTCAAATTTGAAATAATACAGTGAGATTCATTTAGATAATAGAACCATAAACCCCACAGCAAAAGAGGAATCTCAAGGAAGGGAGATAACAATGAATTTCTGCTAAGTGTATGTATGTAAAAGGGTGGTAAGTGAAACAAAATGGAGGAAGCTGTAGCTCAAATCACAGATGGAGGAGGGCCGTAACCAACAACGGAGCTGATCTTCTCTGCAGAACCCATGAGAAGATCTAGGTTAGATGGCAGATACTATGGCAGGAGAGAAGTGAGAAATAGAATTAAAACAGATGACTACTTGTCTTTTTTTTTTAAGTTTATTTTCCATATGCAGAATGACCACTTTCCCACAAATCTGAAACAGACAGGTGTTGTTGACCTGCAAAGAGCCTTTCTCATTCTGGCAGGTAGGTTTTCTCCATCCTAATGGCTGGTTCTCCAGTTGTTCATTCAAAAACACCTCCCACATATGCACACACAAACACACACCCCAATCATCCATTCTCATGCCTTATTTTTGTTTATTCCCCTATATATGGCTAATCAAGGAACACTAAACTATTAAAATAAAAACTATAAAATTAAAGAGAAAGGCTAAAATCAACATAGAGAAGAATTAATGTTGGAAGAGTAAGAGATAATTCCAGGAAATATCTTAAAGAAATCTTAAAATAACCTTTAATTAGTGTTCAGATGTCAACCTTAAAAGAGCTTTTAAAATTAATGGTAAAATTGTCTCAATAAAAGAATTTAAAAGAAAGGATGTACGAAAAAACAAGAGATAAGAAAACACATAAAATGTTAGATAAAACACATGAAATAAAAAATATGAGATAAAAGTTCTAGAAAAAAAGGACAAAATATGGAGGGGAATAAAGTTGCAAAAATAATAGAAAACAAATTCCCAGAATGGAGAAGTCATTGCATATTAATACAATGAATGGAAAAAGAAACCACCAAGATAAAAATCATTATGAAATTTCAATATAACAAAGCTAAAGAAAAGATCCTGAAAGTTTCCAGAAAGAAAATGTTGGGTCCTAGAGAAAGGAATAGGAAATAGAATGGTATGAGAATTCCCATCAGCAATACTGGATGTTTGAAGACAAGGGAGAAATACTATCAATAGTCTTCGGGAAAATGATACGGGTCCTGAAATTTTATATATAGGTAAACCATCAATCAAATATAAGGCAGTTTAAGAAATTTTCAGAATTTGGAAGAACCTGGAAAATTTACCACTCACATATCCTTGTTAGCAAAACAAAATCTATCAAGAAAGAGGAAATCCAGGAAGCAAATGGTTTTCACAGAAGAGCAAGTGTTAAGGGAAGTCCCAAGATGAAGAGCCCTCTTTGAAACCCTAGAGAGAAATTTCGAGCAGGAGGATGGAGACTCTAGAATGAGGATTCTGGGAGCAAAAATTAAATAAACCAGAAGACAACAGCAACAACACAAAAGGCAAATTGATCAAATGCATAGTGCGATTTTGAACACAAACAAATGAAACAAAAATGTCATAGGATAAAGGGATTTAGCTAAAGGGAGGACCCATTTGTATTTGAAGCTAAGAACATTTCCCATCAAGTAGGACAGTGGTCATGGTATCCGATTTGTAGAATATGAAGCATAATCTAAATTCACTGCTTGGCTCTATGGTTAATAACTGTTAAGCTGCAGAAGTGAACCATAGAAGAAACAAAATAGAGATTCTGGGTGGAAGGACAGAGGAGTGTCCAAATGACATCTCTGTGCTTTAGTATCTTCCTTTATTTTTATATGTCATTGCAATACTGTATGAGCTGTGAAGAGTTTATTAGCCCAAATATAAATGCTTAGTAGTGCCTTGTCTCTCATGAATAGACAAAGCTGGGGAAGAATAGTCAAAATACTTTTGCTCTTTATTATAAGCCTTCTATTTCATCTTTTATCCACATATACACAGTTACATAGTTATATGCAGTATTACATATGGTATACATTTATCTTTTAACATATTCATAACATGATTAAAAATAATTTTTTTGGATCATTTACCATTTACTGATGATTTTATCATTTTTTATTCATTTAAGTTGTACCATTAAGGTAAACACTTTGTTTCGAATGTTTTCCATTTTTGTTAGCATGTAAACTAATCAGATTTTTGTGTACTTATCAATTAAATTCATAGTATTTCTTACCATTTTAATTGATTTATTAACTCCTTGATATAGTTTTTTTTAAATTTTTTTGCTTGCCATATTGGTTTTTTTCTGTTATCATAAAGATGGTTTTCATTTTATATCATCTATTCTATTATTCTCTTCCTTTGCAATCCTTCTGTTGTACTTAAGCTCAGAAAGTGCTTTTATAAATATTCACTTTCATTTTCATTGACTATTTATATGGTTGAACATTTTACATTGTCTTTCTTGGTCTCTCAGAATCTATTTTGAGGTATAACAAGAGTTAGGGAACTACACTGATTTCTTTTCAAAGATAACCGTCTCAACATGTTTACTGAAGGATATTTCATTTCACTATCAACCTGCAAAGAAGAGTGATCTCTAGAGTTAAACTGCCTAGGTTCTCATCTCACGTCCATCTGTCAATCCACCTGCTTGCAATTCACTCAGGCCAACTTGCAAAGCCTCCCAGACTCATTGTCATCATCTATAGACAGGGGGTAATAATAGTTCCTATCTCACTGAGTTGTTTTGAGAATTAAATGAAATAATACATCTAAATTGCTTAGCATAGTGCCTGAAATATAGTAAGTAAGCATTATCAGCATTATAATGGTTATTTTATCATTATCAGAAAGGTTCGGGGGGGCTATCAGATTCATACAATATCAGTAAGAAAATTATTTTTTCCCATGGAGGTGTGTGTGTGTGTGTGTATATATATATACACACACATATATGTAATATAAATTTATTATATATTATATATGTATTTATTTGTATTATATAATACATGTATATATGTATATATACACACACACATATGTATGTATATATGTATATATACACACATATGTATGTATACATGTATATATACATATATGTGTATATATGTACATATATGTACACATATATATGTATTCATTTGGGGTACACACATATATAGTGTATATATGTGTACATATATGTGTGTATATATGTGTACATATATACATGTGTATATATGTATAGATATACACATATATGTAATATATATTTATTATATATTATATGTATGTATATGTATTATATATAAATATATGTATTATATATATAAATTCAATATGAATTATATTACATTATTTAAAGTTTCTACATTTCAAAGTTGACTTTACACACTATCTAATGGTCTGTCACTCACTTTTCTTGTTTCTGTAAATGACTAAAATTTGTATTATCTTGATTCCGTGTAGGTAATGGCAGGTAAGAGGCAGCAATGAATACTGAATCATGGTTAAGGAGCAGCCCTTGGAGGTAGAATATATGGGCCTGAATCCTTATTTGCTGACGTTCTCATTATCCCACCTAGGACAGCTTATATCTTCTCTCTGTGCTTCAGTATCCTCATTTATAAAATAGGGAAAATAATAATAATGATTTCACAGACTCTATGTTAGGACTGAGTTATACAAAACTGTGTTTGACACATAGTAAACATTCAATAATATTTTTATTAGCATTATACAACATTTATTGCTGATGTGTCTTCAAACCAAAGGTAAATAAATATTATTTTATTTTGCAATATAAAGTGATACACTCAGTACATATTTTTGATTTCCACAAATATTTTAGGTGCTTGTTATGTGTTAGGCATGGTTTTAGGTGCTAGGGATGCAGCACTGAAAAAAATAGACAAAATTTCTCCCCACGGAGTTTATGTTCTAGTGAAAAAAGACAGAAACAAAACATAATGGTAGGCTGAGTGTGGTGGCTCATCCCAGCACTTTGGGAGGCTGAGGCGGGTGGATCACAAGGTCAGGAGTTTGAGACAAGCCTGGCCAACATAGTGAAACCCTATCTCTACTAAAAATACAAAAAATTAGCCAGGCGTGGTGGTGGGCACCTGTAATCCCAGCTACTCAGGAGGCTGAGGCAGGGGCATCACTTGAACCTGGGAGGCGGAGGTTGCAGTGAGCAGAGATCGCACCCTTGCATGCCAGCCTGGGCAACAGTGCAAGACTCTGACTCAAAAAAAGAAAAAAAAAGAAAAAAACCCATAATAGTAAACATATGTGGTATTATAGATGGTGATAAGTACTGAGGAATAAATGCAAAAGAAAAAGGCATTGGACATTCCGAGTGGTGGTAGAGTACAGTATAAAATTGGCTAGTCAAAGAAAACTTCATTGAGAAAGTGATATTTGAGTAAGAGTAAGCTATGCAGGTATCTGGAGGAAAGCATCTCAATGTAAAAACAGCAAATGGCAAGGACTTTGTGGAGCTTATACCTGGTGGTTTCAAGGCACAGGTGGAGCCGAGTAAGTGATGGTTCAGGTCGTATAAGATGTGTTCAGTAAAGTAATGAGTCAGACCCAGTAGGTCTTTGGGGACTATAGCAATGACTTTGACTTTTATGATGAGTAATGATGAGCCATTGGAAGATTCTGAGGAGAGAAGTCATCTCATATATCTTTTGTTTTTGAGACAGGGACTCACTCTGTCACCTAGGCTGGAGTGCAGTGGCACCATCACAGCTCACTGTAGCCTCAACCTCCTTGGCTTAGGTGATCCACCCACCTCTTCCTCCCAAGTAGCTGGGACCACAGGCAGGCACCACGTTCAGCTAATTTTTGTTTTTTTGTGTTTTTTTGGTAGAGACAGGCTTTCGCCATGTTGCCCAGGCTGGTCTTGAACTCCGGAGCTCAAGCAATCTGCTCGCCTTGGCCTCTGAAAGTGCTGCAATTACAGGTATGTGCCACCATGCCCAGATATAACTTGGGTTTTAATAGGATCCTTTTGGTTGTTGATTGAGAATAAAATATAGGGAATCAATTGTGAAATATTTGTGACTTGAATTCTATTACTGCAATTTTTGCTCTCTTTTAGCTCATCTTTACAAAATGTGTTCTCTCATTCCTTTAGTTTATCTTTTTGTGTTACTTTGTTGGAGGTGTTACCTCTGATAGACAGCACACGACTGAAATGTATTTTGGATCCAATTGATAATTTTTGTGTTATGATAGCACCTGAATATGCAGCATTCCTTATTTCTCTGTCTTATCTCAGGTCCTCCATTCATCGAAAGTAAATGCATAGACTCATGCACTGTATTTCATACTTTCTGCCGATTGAGGACCTCGCTTATCATTGACTCCTTTATTTTCCTGAGTCTTCAATCTCATCTTCTCTACTACTCTTTTCCTCTTGGCATATAACCACAAAAGTACACAAAATAATCAAGACTTTTCTTCCAGTAATAACAATTTGAACCTCCTCTTTCTCGTCACTTTTTTCATTACCCTCCTTAAAACCAAGCCACTTGTTAAAGTAACCTAAATTCATAGCCTCTCAACTTTCTCACACCTCATTTCTTCCCACCATTTTGAAATCTGACTCATCCCTACAATTACACTTTTCTTCCAAGGACATTAGTGATTCCTTCCATAGTGCCAATTCTACTTAGTGCAACTTTTTAACTCTCATCTTAATAAGTTCTTTTGAGTATTTGGAATTCCTAACCATCCCTCATTTTTGGTTTCTAAAATTCAGTGACGATTTTCTTTTCTGGCCTTCTTCCTATTTGTATCACCTCTTCTCATATTTCTGGCTAAAATCTTCCTTCTTTACTCTTTTATTAAATGTTGATGTTACACAGGACGCAATTCTTGCTCTTCTACATTTGTTACTTAAATGGGCTTCATGAAGGATGTAAAGTTTTCCAAACTTTTTGATCTCAAGCCCTCTGAAAAAATATTTTTGAGAAGGCTTATATAATAAATATTTGTGTAATGCATTATGCATGCCTATTAGAATAACACAGTATTTGCATTGTAAAACATGCAGAAGTAGAAATTAAAATAAGATAAAAATATAAATAGAATTTCAATTTTATTTTGTACCCAAAAAGAATACCTTGCACTATAAACTGCTGACTCTAAGATCATAATTTCTAGCTCAGACACCTTTACAAATATCCAAATCCATTTATCTTCTTATTTCTATATATGGCCACTTAAATGTTACACAGGAGCCTCAAACTTAAAATATACAAAACAGAAATGATCACACTTCTCAAAAACTTTCTTGTCCAGTACTTCTTGTTTTAGTTAACAGTACCACCATCTGCAGAGTAACCCAATATATTGATCAAAACTTGATCTTAGCCTACCCTTGTTACAGTAGACAGACACAAGCAGGGCAGGAGAGGGCTCCCCACCACCACCAGGAATGTCAGGCGACTATCAGGTGATGGTCAGGCAAAGTTGTTAACTGTCTCTCTAAAATAATAATTGATCTCAGCCAGCGCCAGGAAAAGGCAGTCTCCCACTAGAAAAAAAAAAAAAAAAACAACCCTGAAACTAGTGATCAGCAGCTTCCAACTAAGATCTCAGGAGCTGGGTGAGTGTGCTCAAGCATGTGCACTATGAGACAAAACGACAGAGTTTAACCGGTATATGGCCTTCCTCTAGGAATGCTAGACTGGTAAAGGAAGAACAACTCAAGTGAGCATTGCGTATAATTCCAGTAAACACACTGTGCATGTTCCCCTCCCAAGCGCTAGCACACCACTGCACATGCAGACAGCCCACCCCAAACGAATAATCAGGAAAGAAGGGACACAAGACGTTAGAAGTATGCCAACATATAAAACCCCAGTCCAAATGTCAAAAGTGACTTGTGATTTGATCTCACAAGTCACTTGACACAAGACCTTAGAAGTATGCCAACATATAAAACCCCAGTCCAAACGCCAAAAGGGACTTGTGATTTGATCTCACAAGTCACTTTGCTTAGTCCTCTTCCAAGTATACTTTATTTCCTTTCATTTCTGCTCTAAAGCTTTTAAATAAACTTTCACTCTTGCTATAAAACTTGCCTTAGTCTCTTCATCTGCCTTATGCCCCTCAGTCAAATTATTTCATCTAAGAAGGCAAGAATTGAGGTTGCTGCACACCCATAAGGATTTGCCGCTGCTAACACCCTTTCCCCAATCTTTCATCAAATCTTCTTAATTCTGATTCTGGAACATAATGACTCAAATTTATTCCCTCATGTCTATCCCCATTGTACTGCCTTATTTGGGCCATCATCTCTAATAGCAATATCCTAATTGATGTTCTTGCCTCTTTTATTGCTCCTGCAATAAATTATCCATACCATTTCCAGATCTTTCAAAATTTTAAATTGCCAAAAATTACATAAAGAAGAAAATAATAAATATTAGAGTGAAAATAAATGAAATGTAAACTAAAAAAAACCAATAAAACCTAGAAAAAAATCAATGGACCCAGAAATTTGCTTATTGAAGGGATTAATAAAATTGATAAAATCCCACAGCACTGGTCAAGAAAAATAACAGAAAATATAATTACTCAAAGAAAGGACAGCACTACAGAGCCTAGAATTATTAAAAATACAAATAAGAGAATATTATGAACAACTGTATGTCAATAAATTCAGTAACATGAATAATTTCTCAAAAACTTGAACTATCAAAACTGACACAAAAAAGAAACTGAAAACCCGAATACTCCTTTAGCTATTAAAGAAGTTGAATTAATAATTGAAAGCCAATTTATAATGAAAATGCCAGAACCAAATATCTTCATTGGCAAATTCCTTAAAACATATTTAAAGAGCAAATGATATCAATCTTACTTGAAGTTTACTATTTAAAAAGAGGGAGGAGAACCACGTTCACTTCTGAACTCACTTTATCAGATCAGCTTAGCCCTAATACTAAAGTCCTGACACAACAAATTTTTGAAAATGATTAAAAATAAAATTAAAAACTGTCTCTCAAACAGGGAAGCAAAAACATTTAAGAAAAAAATTACCAAACTTAATACAGTACTATATAACCATATAAAAACATTATTACAAAGTGAGATTTATCCTAGCAATGCAAAATATATATACACATATATATGCAAAATAAACATATATTTTATATACAAAATATATGTGTATGTGTGATAAATATATATTTAAGAAAAAGTATTGACAAAATCCAACACTTTTAATGAGAAAAAATGCTTAACAAACTAGACATAAAAAAGATTTCAGAATAATTCCTCAATATGATAAAGTAATCATCAAAAAAAACTACCACTAACAGTACATTTAAGGATAGAAGGCAAATGTTCTCTACTTAAGATCAGGAACAAGGCAAATATATATACTTTTTAAACCTCCATACGCCAGTGTAATAGCAATCATAACAAATATAATCAAGCAATAAAAATAAATAAAGATTAAAAAGGAAAAAGTAAATCCATCTTTGCAGAAGTTATGATAGTATATGTAGGAAATCCTAAAAAAATCTACAAAACACTATTGGGACTAATAAATTAGTTTAGCAATTAGCAAGATACTAAGTCAATAAACATAAGCAATTTTATTTCCATACACCAGAAGCAAACAATTAGAGAGTTACTTTTTTTTTTTTTTAAATAGAGATGGGCTCTCATTATGCTGCTTAAGCTGGTCTCAAACTCCTGGGCTCAAGTGATCCTCCCGCCTTGCACTCCCAAATCTCTGGGATTACAGGTGTGAGCCACTGTGTTCTACCTAGCAAGATAATTTTTTAAAATACAGTTTATTTGTAAATACCCAAAAAACCAAAATTCGTAAGGATAAATTTAACAAAATATGTCCAAGAGATTTACACTAAAATTTATAAAATATTGCTGAGAAAAGTATCCCTACAAAATTTGTATGTTGAAGCTCTAATTCTGAATACGGCTGTATTATGAGGAAGGGACTACAAACAGGTAATTAAGTTTAAATAAAATTAGGTCATAAAGGTGTAGGCCTAGCTCAATAGGATTAGTGTTCTCAAAAAAAAAAAAAAAACAGACACCAAGGAGTTCGTCTGTCTCTCTTTCTCTCTGTCTGTCTTTCTCTCTCTCGCTCTCTCTCTCTCTCTTGCTGTGTATGTGTGCACATGTGTGTGTGTTTGTGTATTTCTCTCTCTAGCTCTCTTTTCACACAAGCCCAGAGGAAGGTCCTCTGAGGACACGGTGAGAAGGTAGCCAACTACAAGCCAGTAAGAGAGCTTTCAACAGAAACTAACCCTGTTGGCACCTTGTTATTGGACTTCTCAGCCTCCAGAACTGTGAGAAAATAATTTTATGTTATTTAAGCTACCCAGCTTATGGTATTTTGTTATGGAAACCCAAACATATTAATACAAAGAGCAAAATAAATGCAGACATATACCATATTTAATGACTGAAAAACAGCATTGTTAAGATGCCAATTCTCCCAAATAATAGATACCAGTAGGATACCAGAGGTCAGGAGAGAAAAGTTTAGATATTTTTCCCTTTGTATTACTGGTAGTTTTGACCATTACTTCATCCCATCATGGTTCCTTTTGGGTGGCCTCCTCATTCATTATTCTCTTACGGCCCTACTAGCAGCATTTTTTCTCCTTACTCATTAGATCTAGGTATATTCATGGGTTCCAGCTTCACATCTGTTCAATCTCTGATTGAATTAAAATAATCTGCCTCTTCTCTTACTGCCTGCAAGGAGCAAAAGTACATTGTCTCAGTGGATAACAGGATATAAACCTCAAATTATATCTATAATTTTTCAAGAAAAATATAATGCATCCCTACATAGGCAATACCACATGAAAAGAGAGAGACATACACAGATAGATATAAAGGCATAAAGAGAGGAAGACAGAGAGAGAGAGAGGGAAACAGCCACTGCAAAAACATGCCAAATTGTAAAGACCATCAAGGCTAGGAAGAAACTGCATCAACTAACGAGCAAAATAACCAGCTAACATCATAATGACAGGATCAAATTCACACATAACAATGTTAACCTTAAACGTGAATGCGATAAATGCTCCAATTAAAAGACACAGACTGGCAAATTGGATAAAGAGTCAAGACCCATCAGTGTGCTGTATTCGGGAGACCCTTCTCACATACAGAGACACACATAGGCTCAAAATAAAGGGATGGAGGAAGATCTACCAAGCAAATGGAAAACAAAAAAAGGCAGGGGTTGCAATCCTGGTCTCTGATAAAACAGACTTTCCACCAACAAAGATCAAAAGACACAAAGAAGGTCATTACATAATGGTAAAGGGATCAATTCAACAAGAAGAGCTAACTATCCTAAATATATATGCACCCAATACAGGAGCACCCAGATTCATAAAGCAAGTCCTTAGAGACCTACAAAGAGACTTAGACTCCCACACAATAATAATGGGAGATTTAACACCCCACTGTCAACATTAGACAGATCAACAAGACAGAAAGTTAACGAGGATATCCAGGAATTGAACTCAGCTCTGCACCAAGTGCACCTAATAGACATCTACAGAACTCTCCATCCCAAATCAACAGAATATACATTCTTTTCAGCACCACATCACACTTATTCCAAAATTGACCACATAGTTGGAAGTAAAGCACTCCTCAGCAAATGTAAAAGAACAGAAATCAAAACAAACTGTCTCTCAGACCACAGTGCAATCAAACTAGAACTCAGGATTAAGAAACGCACTCACAACCGTTCAACTACATGGAAACTGAACAACCTGCTCCTGAATGACTGCTGGGTACATAACGAAATGAAGGCAGAAATAAAGATGTTCTTTGAAACCAACAAGAACAAAGACAGAACATACCAGAATCTCTGGGACACATTCAAAGCAGTGTGTAGAGGGAAATTTATAGCACTAAATGCCCACAAGAGAAAGCAGGAAAGATCTAAAATTGACATCCTAACATCACAATTAAAAGAACTAGAGAAGCAAGAGCAAACACATTCAAAAGCTAGCAGAAGGCAAGAAATAACTAAGATCAGAGCAGAACTGAAGGAAATAGAGACACAAAAAGCCCTTCTAAAAATCAATGAATCTAGGAGCTCATTTTTTAAAAAGATCAACAAAATTGATAGACTGCTAGCAAGACTAATAAAGAACAAAAGAGAGAAGAATCAAATAGACACAATAAAAAATGATAAAGGGGTATCACCACTGATCCCACACAAATACAAACTACCATCAGAGAATACCATAAACACCTTTACGCAAATAAACTAGAAAAATCTAGAAGAAATGGATAAATTCCTTGACACATACACCCTCCCAAAACTAAACCAGGAAGAAGTGGAATCTCTGAATAGACCAATAACAGGCTCTGAAATTGAGGCAATAATTAATAGCTTACCAACCAAAAAAAATCCAGGACCAGATGGATTCACAGCCAAATTCTACCAGAGATACAAGGAGGAGCTGGTACCATTCCTTCTGAAACTATTCCAATCAATAGAAAAAGAGGGAATCCTCCCTAACTCATTTTATGAGGCCAGCATCATCCTGATACCAAAGCCTGGCTGAGACACAGCAAAAAAAGAGAATTTCAGACCAATATCCCTGATGCACATCATGCAAAAATCCTCAATAAAATACTGGCAAACCAAATCCAGCAGCACATCAAAAAGCTTATCCACCATGATCAAGTGGGCTTCATCCTTGGGATGCAAGGCTGGTTCAACATACGAAAATCAATAAATGTAATCCAGCATGTAAACAGAACCAACGACAAAACCCACAAGATTATCTCAATAGATGCAGAAAAGGCCTTTGACAAAATTCAACAACCCTTCATGCTAAAAACTCTCAATAAATTCGGTATTGATGGGATGTATCTCAAAATAATAAGAGCTACTTATGGCAAACCCACAGCCAATATCATACTGAATGGGCAAAAACTGGAAGCATTCCCTTTGAAAACTGGCACAAGACAGGGATGCCCTCTCTCACCACTCCTATTCAACATAGTGTTGGAAGTTCTGGCCAGGGCAATCAGGCAGGAGAAGGAAATAAAGGGTATTCAATTAGGAAAAGAGGAAGTCAAATTCTCCCTGTTTGCAGATGACATGATTGTATATCTAGAAAACCCTATTGTCTCAGCCCAAAATCTCCTTAAGCTGATAGGCAACTTCAGCAAAGTCTCAGGATACAAACTCAATGTGCAAAAATCACAAGCATTCTTATACACCAATAACAGACAAACAGAGAGCCAAATCATGAGTGAACTCCCATTCACAATTGCTTCAAAGAGAATAAAATACCTAGGAATCCAACTTACAAGGGACGTGAAGGACCTCTTTAAGGAGAACTACAAACCACTGCTCAATGAAATAAAAGAGGATACAAACAAATGGAAGAACATTCCATGTTCATGGGTAGGAAGAATCAATATCATGAAAATGGCCACACTATCCAAGGTAATTTATAGATTCAATGCCATCCCCCTCAAGCTACCAATGACTTTCTTCACAGAATTGGAAAAACCTACTTTAAAGTTCATATGGAACCAAAAAAGAGCCCACATTGCCAAGTCAATCCTAAGCCAAAAGAACAAAGCTGGAGGCATCACACTACCTGACTTCAAACTATACTTCAAGGCTACAGTAACTAAAAGAGCATGGTACTGGTACCAAAACAGAGATATAGACCAATGGAACAGAACAGAGCCCTCAGGAATAATGCCACACATCTACAACTATCTGATCTTTGACAAACCTGACAAAAACAAGCAATGGGGAAAGGATTCCCTACTTAATAAATGGTGCTGGGAAAACTGGCTAGCCATATGTAGAAAGCTGAAACTGGATCCCTTCCTTACACCTTATACAAAAATTAATTCAAGATGGATTAAAGACTTAAATGTTAGACCTAAAACCATAAAAACCCTAGAAGAAAACCTAGGCATTACCATTCAGGACATAGGCATGGGCAAGGACTTCATGTCTAAAACACCAAAAGCAACAGCAACAAAAGCCAAAATTGACAAATGGGATCTAACTAAAGTAAAGAGCTTATGCACAGCAAAAGAAACTGCCATCAGAGTGAACAGGCAACCTACAGAATGGGAAAAAATTTTTGCAATCTACTTATCTGACAAAGGGCTAATATCCAGAATCTACAATGAACTGAAATTTACAAGAAAAAAACAAACAACCCCATAAACAAGTGGGCAAAGGATATGAACAGACACTTCTCAAAAGAAAACATTTATGTAGCCAAAAGACACAAGAAAAAATGCTCATCATCACTGGCCATCAGAGAAATGCAAATCAAAACCACAGTGAGATACCATCTCACACCAGTTAGAATGGCGATAATTAGAAAGTCAGGAAACAGGTGCTGGAGAGGATGTGGAAAAATAGGAACACTTTTACACTGTTGGTGGGACTGTAAACTAGTTCAACCATTGTGGAAGTCAGTGTGGCGATTCCTCAGGGATCTAGAACTAGAAATACCATTTGACCCAGCCATCCCATTACTGTGTATATACCCAAAGGTTTATAAATCACCCTGCTATAAAGACACATGCACACATATGTTTATTGCAGCACCATTCACAATAGCAAAGACTTGGAACCAACCCAAATGTCCAACAATGATAGACTGAATTAAGAAAATGTGGCACATATACATCATGGAATACTATGCAGCCATAAAAATGATGAGTTCATGTCCTTTGTAGGGACATGGATGAAGCTGGAAACCATCATTCTCAGCAAACTATGGGAAGGACAAAAAACCAAACATCGCATGTTCTCACTCATAGGTGGGAATTGAACAATGAGAACACATGGACACAGGAAGGGGAACATCACACACCAGGGCCTGTTGTGGGGTTGGGGGAGGTATGCATTAGCAGATATACCTAACGTTAAATGACGAGTTAATGGGTGCAGCACACCAACATGGCACATGTATACATATGTAACAAACCTGCATGTTGTGCACATGTACCCTAAAACTGAAAGTATAATAAAAAAAATACAAACTTTTTTAAACAACCAGAGATAAAAGACGCATTATTTTCAAAGGAGTAACCATAATACTGATAACTAACTTCTCAACATAAGAGAAGAAAAGACAACTCAATTATACTTTGGTGATGAAGGAAAATAAATGTCAAATGGAATTCTGTAACAGGAAAACATGTTTTTAAAAATAAAGGCATTTTGATTCAAACAAAAAGTGAAAGTGTTACCAGAATAATGACAGGAAAATAAATACTAAAGAGTGTTTTTAGCTGAAGGAAAATGAAGCTAAATGGAAATAAAAATACAGGAAAGAATAAACAGCAACAGTTGGTAAATATAAATGAATATTGATGACAAACAAGCATAATTTAACATATTTGTCATTATAAAAAATCACACAATAATAACATAAAATATTTGTGGGGATAAGCTATGTGAATTTGGAATGAGGTTCTGATATTGTGGTAAATATGTTAGTATATACTAAGCATTAATAATATAAGATTTTATGAATAACAAAATAGCAAAATAGTGTATTACTGGCAAGATAATGAAAAGATAGAATGCTAATATAACTAATAGAAAAGAAGGTAATAAAATGAGAAATAGGAAATATAAAGATGACAAATTTCAATACAAATATAGTGCCACCTACAGTATGTAAGAAAATTAAATCTTCCCATTTAAATAATCATCACAATGGACTTTGTAAAAAAACCTAAGCCAATGATTTGCTAATCAGAAGAAAGACTACTAGAACATAAGGATACAGAAAGATAGAGTAAAAGAAATATTATACAAACACTAAACAGAAGAAAGCTAGTATGGTTATAATAACGATAGTACAGCCATCACACAAAGTAGACTTGATGCAGTAAACCTTACTAGAGATGAAAAGGAGCATTTAATTATGATGAAAAATTAATTCACCCAAAATACACACAACTCTAATTTCATATGCAGTAACAACATAGTCTCAACCTATATAAACTTAAATTAAAAAATAGGCAAATCACAAATACAGTGGGAGACAGAAACACATCTGTAACTGACAGAACATACAGAATAAAAACAGTAAGTATATCAAATTTGGACAAAATTTGATCTCACTGACACATATAAAAAGAGCTGTGCTTGTTAACTACAGAATAACAAGTATAAATATGTTGTTCTACAAATGCTCTATATATTTGATGCAGTCTTCCCCCCACATGCCTGACACATAAATCCCGAAAAGGTTTTCCAGAATTGTATAAAGAGAGTCTAAAATTATCATGGACATTCTGAAGACAAAGAAGAACCACAACAATCTTGAAAGAGAAAAATTTCAGAGACTTATACTGTTTTATATTCCAGCATTCCTAAGTACAGACAGATTGCTTTTTTAGGCATCAGTGCTACTAGACCAATTGCACAGTTATTTCTATATTTAGGCAGATGATTATTATCTGCTCTAAAAGAAATTAGTATAAGATACCTATACATGATTACATCTTGGATTATCTGGTAGTCTTGTATTCATGTAATTGAATTATTTCCGTAAATGTCAATTAATAAAATGTTTAATTACATGTGGATAAATGCTTTCGCATTTGTAAGAATTTTCACATTAATCCATTTGCATTTTTCTCAGCTTTATTTAATTGTAATTGACAAATAAAATTATATATATTTGAGATATACCAAGTGATGTTTTTTGTACATAAACATTGTAAAATGATTACCACAATCAAGGTATCAACATATCCATTACCTTAAGTAGTAGTGGTTATCTTTTCTCCACCTGTGTGGGGAGGTAGAACACTTAAGATCTATTCTCTTACCAGATTTCAAGTATACAATCCACTATTATTCAGTACAGTCAACTTGCTGTATTTTAGGCATCCAGACCTATTGATCATAACTCAAAGATAGTACCCTTTTACCTACTTCTCCCCATTTCCTTCATCCCCCAGGCCCTGCCTAGTAATCATTCTTCTGGTCTCTATGAGTTCAACTTTTTCAGATTCCATATACAAGTGATAAGTGGTATTTTTCTTTCTGTGCCTAGCTTATTTCACTTAACGTGATATCCTCCAGGTTCATCCAGGTTGTCACAAATAATAGGAATTCCTTCTTTTTTAAGGCCGAATAATATTACATTGTATGTTTTTATCACATTTTCTTCATTCATCTGTAAGTGGACATTTAGGTTGTTGCCACTTCTTGGTTATTGTGAATAACACCACAATGAACATGGAAGTGCAGATATCTCTTCAAAATATTGATTTCATTTGCTCTTGATGTATACCCAGAAGTGAGATTGCTGGATCATATAGTAGTTCTATTTATAATTTTCTGAGGGAACTCCATACTGTTTTCCATAGTGGCTATGTCAATTTACATTCCTACCAACAGGGTATAAGTGTTATTTTTTTCTCCATATCCTCACCAACACTTGTTATCTTCTAACATTTTGATAATAGGTGTGAGGTGATATCTCATGGTGGTTGTGGTTTCCATTTCTCTGATGATTAGTGATGTTGAGCCCCTACTGATATACCTACGGGCCAGTGATATGGTTTGGCTCTGTGTCCCCACCCAAATCTCATCTTGAGTTGTAACTCCCATAATTCCCACGTGTCATGGGAGTAACCTGGTGGGAGGTGATTGAATTATGGGGGCAGGTCTTTCCTGAACTGTTCTCGTGACAGTGAATGAGTCTCACTAGATCTGATGGTTTTAAAAAATGGGAATTTGCCTGCACAAGTGTTCTCTTTGCCTGCTGCCATCCAAAGAAGAAATGATTTGCTGCTCCTTGCCTTCCACCATGATTGTGGGGCTTCCCCAGCCATGTGGAACTGTAAGTCCAATTAAACCTCCTTCTTTTGTAAATTGCCCAGTCTTGGGTATGTTTTTATCAGCAGCGTGAAAATGGACTAATACAGTATATTGGTACCGAGAATGGAGTGTTGCTGAAAAGATACCTGAAAATGTGGAAGCAACTTTGGAACTGGGTAACAGGCAGAGGTTGGAACAGTTTAGAGGGCTCAGAGAGATGATTTAGGGTATCTGGAGGAAGAAATTTCTAAGCAGCAAAGCATTCAAGAGGTAACTTGGGTGCTGTTAAAGACGTTCAATTTTATAAGGGAAGCAGAGCATAAAAGTTTGACAAATTTGCAGCCTGACAATGTGATAGAAAAGGATTAATCCCAAGACAAGAGAAAAATGTTTCCAAGGCATGTTAGAGGCCTTCACGGCAGCTCCTCTCATCACAGGCCTGGAGGCCTAGGAGAAAATGGTTTCCTGGCCAGCCAGCTCTCTATGCAAGATGCTTATTTTTAATGTCAGCAGCAAGATTCTTGGGGACACATTTGGGGTGCCCATGAGAGGGTTAAGGGGTGTCAACATGAGAGCAGTTCATTGTCAGGCTTCCTGATAGAATCCATGGAGTGGTAAGTAGAGCCCACAGCCTCTCTTCCTGCTCCCAGCCTCTCTCAACCATTCGGCTATGATGATTATCTCAGTAATCTGGGTGAAGCAAGAAAGAAGTGGGCCTCTAGGGCAGCCTCTTGCACACCAGAAGGAGCCAGGGGTTCAAACACTATGTTCTCATTTTTCCCCATGGGATAAATAGTGGGCTAAAAGTCTCTCTTAGCACTGAGCTACACCACCTTGAGGAAAGAGGGATACAAGAAGTGAAACTGTTCTTTTTATCCTCTTTGATGTTTCTATTCTTAAATTTCTTGCTTTGATGATGTGCTGGAACTTCAGTGAACTCCTAGATTCTCACAAATGTACTCTTATCTGTGGGTAGTTGTCAAAGTTGATACTTGCACAAGGGCATGATGATAGAAAGAGTCTAGTCTCTCATCTTGCTGGTATTACTCATTCAATTCACCAGGTTGTTCTCATTTGTTAACTTCTCATATTATGTTTTGACATATTTTTGCCTTTACATTAGTCTTTAGATTTTTTGCTATTTTGGTCATTGTTTTCATCTCTAATAAACTGCAATTCCTTGACAGGTGAATTTTTTTTCCTTTTCTTTTATCAAACATCATATGTCCTAGGCATAACTAATGCCATGTATTTTATAATTATACAATCAATACTTACATCTATCCATCAGTTGTCTGCAAGCATAGCAACACAGTCCTTCATAAAAGGAGCCAAAAACCTCAAGCAAAAGATAAAATGGAAAGATTTTGCTGTGTGTAAAACATATAACTTTTTCCACAAGTAATTATTCTCCTAGCATGCAAATTTGTAGCTATTTCATATACAGCTATTCCTTATATCTTGTCTGTGTGTGTGCGTGCATGTGTGTATTTTTTTTTTCTTTCCAGGAATCAAGCACTCTGCTAGCAGAGATATTATGAAGTAGTATAATTACTTGCATATTCAAGATATTAATTATGTTCCTTCATTAGGTAAGAGTTATGTTCTCAATAGTATGTCCTCCTGCATTTTTATACCTAGCTAGCATGCAAAGAAGTTCTATTTTTTCGTGCCTTATGCATTTCAATATTTTGTACGTTTTTAAAATTTTAAACTATAAAAAAGTTTATATAGGACTACAACCACCTGTACAAACAAATGAATTCAGCTGTTTGTTATATTCATCAGATTTCTCAAAATATTTAAGAAGATACCAGTATAAACAGGCAGACCCAATCAAATTAGGTCTTTTTCCATAGCCCCTCCTCTGAATGTTTTCTAAAGTTCCTCTGGAATATTCTCCCTTGGCGCAGTAAGTACACAAGTCTTGTTTGACTGCAAGTATATTGGGGGTAGTTTTATCTGATTATTATATAATGCAGTAATGTCCATTTTGATTTCATTGCATAATTTATTGTAAAAAATCTATAGATTATTTACTTCAGTATTTTTAGAGCTAATAGAGATTAGAACATGGCCATGTAAACATTTAATTTATTTTATACTAGAAAATGATACGTTATTGTGGTTCTTACAAACTTAGAGATTTTTAAAAGTCTTAGGATTGTTTAAGGTTCAAAATATTTGACGAAAATAGGATGTAGTTCTTTCAAATGTCAAGGGTTTGCTCTATACTGAAAAAAAAATCTCCTTACTGGTTGCTTTAGAAGTTCCTGATTCAGTTCTGGAATTTGAAGATGAAAAAAAATCAACTAGTCCAACTCTCTTATTTTGAATATAAGTAAATTGATTCAGAAGCGTCATAAATTGTCCATGGTCTCACATGCAATTCGTTATGAGGTTTATTGGAGGACATAAGGGGAATATATACATATATTCCATATATATACATAGGGAATATATACATATATATACACACACACACATACATATATACACATATATTCCATATATATACATATATACATATATTCCATATATATACATATATATACATATATTCCTTATATATACATATATATACATATATCCCATATATATATACACACACATATATACACATATATTCCATATGTATCTCTGTGGAATATATATGTCTTTCCTCCTAATGTAAGGTTCCACTTGTGCCAGAATCTCCATGAGTGCTGTGATAATATCAAACACATGCAAGCACATATTTACAAGCACATGCACATACATTGTAGATAAACACTGCACAAGAACACTGGGAAAATCTGTAGTATAAATCCAAAGTTGTTGATATAGTTGGAGAACAGAACCATAAAAAATGCCTTAAAGATGTCAGAAAAGCATGCAGATGATTTCACAAAGAGCTGCATAGCATAGTGGCTAAGAGTCACCTCTGTCACTTAACCAATTGTGATCCTAGACAAGCTACCCAACTGTTCTCTGCTTCAGTTTTCTTGTCTGTACAATAGGCATAGTGATAGTACCTCTCCCATAGGTGTGTTGTAAGAGTTAAATTAGCATTTGCGAAGTGCTTGGAATAATGCCTAGCACATAGTAAGTGCTATAAAAACGTTGCTTAAGAAAATGAAATATGACATTTAAAAATGAGCATTTTGCATCCAACCCATGTGATATGGGTTTGGATGTTTGTTCCCTCCAAATCTCATGGTGAAATGTAATCCCTAATATTTGAGTTGGGGCCTGATAGTGTTTGCATCGTGGGGGAGAATCTCTCAGTAATGCTTGGTGCCATTCTCGTGGTAATCAGCGAGTCCTCCTTATGAGTTCATGGGAGAGCTCTTTTAAAAGAGTGTGGCACCTCCCCCATCTCTCTTTGTTCTCCATCTGGCCATGTGCTACACTGATTCCTCCTTTGTCTCCCAACATGTTTGGAACTTCCTGAGGCCCTCACCAGAAATGGATACTGACACCACATTTCCTGTACATCCTGCAGAACTGTGAGCCAGTTAAACTTTTTCCTAACAAATGACCTAGCCTCAGGTATTTCATTATAGCAACACAAAAACTAACACATCACGCTATCCTTTCTTAAAGTAAAATGTCCTGCCCTATACGCAATGACATATTTCAGGAAAAGAGAGAGACAGTTAGAGAGACAGATAGAGATATATGATACTCCTTTTCTTGGTTACAGAAAAACAAAGAATTAGTGACAAGAGCCCATATCGTATTGGCAAGGATTAGCATCTGATATAAGGAAGAACTTATTGACAATACAAGATGCCAAATACAGCTCAGAAAATAGGGACTGCAAGTTTTTCTTCCCTATCAGAGTATTTTTAGTTCACTAATATGAGTAGGTTGTAATGAGGAAGCTATAGAAAAATCAGAAACCCTCTCAAGATTTCTTCTTTATAATTTTAAGACTCAGATATCACATCTTTAGACTTTAATCCTGATTCAGCTGGTTACATTTTCCATTAGAATATATGTGCTGGGTGTGGTGGCTCACGCCTGTAATCCCAGCACTTTGGGAGGCAGAGGTGGGCAGATCACCAGGTCAGGAGATTGAGACCATCCTGGCTAACATGGTGAAACCCCATCTCTACTAAAAATACAAAAAATTAGCTGGGCGTGGTGGCGGGTGCCTGTAGTCCCAGCTACTTGGGAGGCTGAGGCAGGAGAATGGCTTGAACCTGGGAGGCGGAGCTTACAGTGAGCCGAGATTGCGCCACTGCACTCCAGCCTGGGTGACAGAGTGAGACTCCGTCTCAAAAAAAAAAAAAAAATAGAATATATGTCTTTCCAACTTTATGTTAATTGCTTTCAGAAACCCTAAACAAAAATGATTTCAAATGCATTTATGACTGTCACCATGGTCCATCTAAACCAAATATAACAATAATTCTGTCAGCAATTATTACATTCCTCAAGGTTAAAAAGCAGAAAAAGACATCAAATGGCACAATATAATCTGGAACCTGTGGCCCTTCACCTTAGAGCAGATGTCCTTAATTTGAGGAAAAGAGCATGAGGGGAACCCTGAAAAGTAGAATGGAAAGGAAAACAAAAAGTCAGACTTAGGGGAATGAGACATGTGAATAGTAATGAACAAACAAAATGAACAGGCAATTACTATTGCATATTCATTTACTTCAATTCCTACAAAACTAGTTTGTGACATTAGATCACATGTAAGGTGACCCATTTCTGGCTACACTAGCTTGAGAGATTTCTGCACAATAACCTGTGTCTATGATTAATGAGGACAACGGGGTCAAATATTCTTGAATATTTTTCCTCACAAAAATGAGAAAAAGTCTTCACAACCCATATTTCAATGTCTTCAATGTCTCATGTCCTGATAATAGTGGCAGGAGGCAGACAAATCCTAAACAGATAGGGGTGGGTCCCTGGTGAAATCCCACCTTCAAGCCAAAAGACAGTTTAAAGTCTGAAAGCCAAAATACAAGTCAAATCCACAGACCAAATTGAGAACCTCTCTTCCCATTTGGTGCTTTCTTCTAATTGATCCTCATCCTTCACATATTTTACATATACCTACCCTTCCATAATTTTTTTTTTTTACACTGTCATGCCCACCTTTGACTGGCCTTTTTTAGCCTTTTTTTTGCATAATCACAAACCAATCAGCATGCCCTCCCCATTCTGAGCCCATAAAAGCCCCAAGCCCAGCCACGCTGAGAGAAACCACTTGACTTCAGATGGGAGACCACCCTCACATCCCCTCTCTGCTGAGAGCTGTTCTGTCATGAAATAAAATTCCTCTCCACCCCCCTCACCTTTTGATTGTCAGTGTAATCTCATTCTTCTTGGAGGCAGAAAAAGAACTCGGGAGCCACTGAACATGAGTATGAGCTGTAAAACAGGCAGGCTAGGGCATGCCCAGCCACAGGCTGAGCACGGATCCCCTGGTGAGCACAGAATCCAGGCTGGTGTGCAAGCCAGATGTGGCCCAGTGGGCTCAGTGAATGAGACACATCCTGCAGCAGGCCTAGGGCCAAGCAAGACTCAAGCAAGGATGTCGCTGGCTGTGGAAGCCCCCAGCTAGCAAACTGAACAAGAAAAATCCTGCATCATTTCTAGGGGCTCATCCAGGATTGTCAGAGGGTGAGTGAATGTGGGCATATAATTCTTCACTTTTTTCCCAAGACTTTTTGTCCTCAGACTTTTTTCTGAAGGCAGATAAGCACTGTACCTCCAATTAGCCAGTTAAGAGTGAATGGCATGGCTACAGAGGACAGGATGTGGGGAGGGCTCTGCCACCACCCCTCACCCCCATCATTCTCATGAGTAAGGAATCTTCACTTTGTTTCCCTTCACGGAGGTCTAGCTGTTCACGTGGGATCAGAATAAGGTCCTCAGGAAACCGAAGGCATCTGGCCAAGGCAACACCCCATTGTTGTCCTAAGGCACCTAGACCGGCTCCAGTCTGCAACTGGAGGGGGTGTTAGGGTGTTAGCCAAGATGCCCAGACTTTTCAATGGTACTTTTTTTTTCTTTCATGGATTGTGATGGCTGCTGTCTCTTCTTTTATAATGTTAAAGGTGCTGTTGCAAACTACACAGATATTACTGGGTAGAATGGGCACTTGGCCCAGTCATAAGAAATGCAGTTTCTGTCTATTCTTAGAAACAGGGAGGATGCAGCAATTAAAGTTTTTTTCCCCCTGTTGAAGGAATCCATTTGCATAGAACAAGAGGCTTTTTCCCACAGGCACTTAAGCTGTTTTTTTCTTTCCTCCACCATGTCAGGAGTTCACAAAGTCCTGTGAATAAAGGGGAGCTTTTCTATGTGGCAGATTTTTTTTTTCTTTGGGGAGGCATCTTACTAGGGCAGGTTCCCAATTTCTGGGACTCCTTTTCTCTCCCTTATTTGAGGAGGCCCTGGTTCCACAACTTCACCTTAGCATTCCGCTTATGATAGGGAAGCAACAGAGAAGTGGCCCCAACTACCCCCACCAGTCACTGACTGCAAACATGAGGGTCACCTTGGACTTAATTTAATGAGTCCATGTACCCTACTGAGGCACCTTTTGTCCCAAACTCAATCCCGAGCTTCGGATTGAAGCCCTAGAAAAAAAAACGCAGGTCTCAGAAAGCCCAAAGGTTAGTGACAGCACAAGTCTAGAGGCAGAGCATAGTTGAGCATGACTAATTCCTGCTGACTAGCCTCCCCACTTCATGGAAGGAGGTCATGCTCGTATCCATGGCATAGATGAGGTATAGGGAACTCAAGGTTACTGACAGCAGGGAGTATAGGCCAGTGTGTTAGGTGAGTGAAAATAATCCTACCCTCTAGGCCTTCCTGCTACATGGTGAAGGTCACACTGGCACCCGTGGGTGGCACTGCCAAGGTCACCAGGACTCGAGGATATAAGGATAGAAGAAAAAATGGGGACATCTTTTTTTCTCCCCCTCTTGTACCCCGGGTTTTTCTAGAAAGAGAAAAGAACAAAGGGATGCCTTTTCCCCCTTTTTCCAGATGGTTAACCAAATATCTTCAGTCTGTACTTCTCTTGAGTGCATCTTGAATCATTGGGACTCTTTGGAAAAGAAATGCTTTCTTTTTCCTTTTTCTCCTTTATCCTCTCTTCCTAGATGGTTAATTGTGTCCCTGTACCACAGGACACACCCCTCAGATGCATCCCCCAAACTGGAAAAAGCTTAATTTCCTGAAGCCTTAAACTGTTTGGCTTAAAAATAAGCTGGGAAGAAATTACAAATTTAGCTGAGCAATCTCTTGAGGAGGGGCTAACTTTTACAATATGAAGATAACCTCTTTGTCTGTTTCCCCATCACAGGACTTCAGGGTCAATAGGGCTCTGCAGTGTAGGGGAATGGAACCCAGAAGCCTGAGATGCTGGCAAAAACATAAAATTTCTTGCCAGTTGGACTTCTGGCCACTCTCTGTGCAAAATAGTTGCAGGAATGGTAAAAATCACTGTATTTTCTGTCCCTCTATGAGTTCAAAAGCCAGAAGTATTGGCCATATACCATGGCTAAGGTCAGGTAATAAAAGATTCAAAAGGACTTTTTTTAAAAACAGAGCATTATAGTTAAAAGTCAGCTTAATTAAAAGTGGATATCCAAGCTATAGGTATATTTAAAAGGCTTTTGTGTCTTTTCTCTTTGTGGATCTTGTTTTGCCAGAAAAAGATTCTTTTCTTCTTAGTCAATGGAATTATTTTTCTTCCCTCTTAATGCACACACACATGAGAGGCCCTAGAATAGCTTTTGATAGCCTGGGACTCCTTGGGAAACAGAGGTGCCACTGACCCTGTGTTGGAAAAAATTCCTGTTTTCCTCATGGAACCCCCAGGATAGAGCCCTCTCAAAATTTGTTTATGTCTTTCAGATATGCCTGCTTATTAGGCCCTAGAAACCACATGCTTTCCTAGCCCTGTTTCTTCAAGGGCTCCACCCTGAGGCCAGTAATCCAATTAAGAAACTGCCCAATGAAAAATCTTACAACTACTCAATCTTCTGTCCCTCTGTGTAGTTATGTGTGTGTTATGTATGTGATGTTTATGTAAAAGAGCTCTAATTAATTGGCTAAAGAAAAATAAATGCATAGATCAAATATTTTTGAAGGAAAAATTAAAGCTGTAATGCCTCTTAATTCACATGACTTTAATCTTTGAGAAATAAAAACAGCTTTAAAGATTATTGGTAAAGTAAAAATGTCTTCAAAATGTAGACATGCAGTCTAAATTATGCAGGTCAGATATTAGGTTTCCTAAATGCTTTAAGGTCATAAACTGCTTCTTTGGCTTTTGAAAATTGTTTGACTTGCCTGCTTTACAGTTGGTAAGTCTGGGGACATATGGAGTTAACCACACTGCTGATTATGCTGGAAAGAGTCAGACCTTATCTACACCTAGTACATAATTAAAATAACTTACTAGGTTTTACATCAAAATTTAAAATTGCTAAGAATTACCATTATAACGTGTAATTGAGACTACTTAAAATAGATTTACATGACAGGTATGTAAGGAAAGTAAAATGTGTTTTTAGTAAAAGATTATAAGAAGGCATGGGAATATAAATTTCTGTCTAGGTTAGAGGGTTAAAGGATTGTTTTAAATTAAATAAATCTAAAGGTTTAACAAGGTGTGGCAGGCTTGTAAAAATTAATCTTGTAAAAGAAATTCTGTGTATGAACATATTGACTAAATTCAAAAGGTTATTATTTGGTTTTTCAATTTGGTAAATTGAACACTGAAATAAAAGCACAACAGGGTTTTCTTAAGGCACTAACCTGCTCTTTAACAAAAATTTTAAAGGTTTATAAAAGATTTATAAGAATTTCACCTCATGGTCAAACTGGTTAAGATTTATCCTTAAGGTTTTATTTAAAAAATGGGCTTGACCTTAATAGTAGAGTAATGCAAGGATAAAATTAAGCTTTCTACCTCTTGAACAAGGTTTTCATATAACATAAAAGGATAATGAAAGATTTTTGTTTGCCTTGCAAATAAACTACTGAAGAAAGAAGGGAAAGACACGTGACAGATTGTTTGGAAAGCTAAGTCTTCCCTCTTGATGAGTAAAGATTTTGCCTTTTTAAAAATATTTGAATCAATGCAGGTTTGCAATTGCTGTAGAGATTGTGACATTAGAATAGAGGAAAAATGTTCAGGACTCATGAATGTCAAGCAGAACAAGAATTAACTAAATGAACTAAACTAATAAAGGACTGAAGTAATCATTTTTTACTTTTTGCTTAAAATATTGTCAATCCTTTGTTTCTCAGAGTAAAGAAAATTTTTATTTTGAGCTATTTACAGTTTTTAACAATTGAGTAAGGTATACTTCTGTGAACAAAATTTCCAGCATATTTGTTTCTCTCTGCCTGGTTTCTCCACAATTTGGAAACGATTTGTGAGTATTCTTAACTTATGACAATATAGCTATTTGCATAAGTGCAATAAGAATCCGTTTTCCCTTGCAACAGGATGCAATTGGAGAAACTGTTTTTTGTTTGTTGTTGTTTGTTTGTTTTTGCCAAGGCTTTGACTGGAAGGGTGTGCTTCCCTTTAAGGAATCAAGCTTGACTTGCAGAGCCAATAAAAGCCCCTTGGGAACACTGGCCTCATAACTTGTCTACATAGTCTTTATACAGGGTTCCTAACCTGTGGTCAGTAAAGAATGTAACTTTCTTTCTTTTCTTTTTTTTTTGAGATGGAGTCTCACTCTGTCACGAGGCTGGGGTTCAGTGGCATGATCTGGGCTCAGTGCAACCTCTGCCTCCCAGGTTCAAGTGATTCTCCTGCCTCAGCCTCCTGAGTAGCTGGGACTACAGGGACATGCCACCACGCCCAGCCTATTTTTATATTTTTAGTAAAGACAGGGTTTCACCATGTTGGCCAGGTGGACTCAATCTGTTGGCCTTGTGGACCGCCTGCCTCAGCCTCCCAAAGTGCTGGGATTATAGGCGTGAGCCGACACACCTGGCCAAAAATGTCACTTTCTAATAGGCCCAGGAACCCAAGTTATCTTGGGGACATCAAGAAGAGAGGAATTTACCCAATTCATAGGTATTTGAAGGTGCAAACCCATGGCTGGGCTTGGCTTTAAAAGGTCTTATCTGAGATTCCTTATGAAACAGAATTCCATCAAAGCCAATTTTAAAAAGCCTATGGGAAACGTAATTATTTTTGCTGCACTTTATGCAAATAATTAGGCCAAGTATAAGACTAAAGTTTATTTTACAAACAACCCAGTTCTATTATGATTTGTTTTTAACAAAAGAACTGGAGAGAGAAAAATTATGCTACTTAGGAGGCTGAGGCAGGAGAATCACTTGAACACGGGAGGCAGAGGTTGCCATGAGCCAAGATCACGCCACTGCACTCCAGCTTGTGTGATAAGAGCGAAACTCCATCTCAAAAAAAAAAAGAAAAAAGAAAGAAAGAAAAAACCTTATCATACACTTGTCATTACATTCTAGTCTCATTAGTTGTTTTTAAGTTTTTGTCTGCATTTTAGACTAACCCTCATTCCCGTGAACCAACCAGTGATCTCCAGCAGTAGCTCAAAAGAAATAAAAGGGATGGGTAATGTAAAAAACCGGATCAATATTCTAATTCTGGGCAATTATCCTGCAAATCCTGCCAGGTGCTGGGAGTAAATGGGGTGTCTTTAACCTGGAGGCTTCTTTTTTTGGGAAAAGAAGACCATGGGAGCTAACCAGAGCCAAGCCCCATGCACCCAAATCTTAGCAGGCACAACTGTAGCCACCAATTATCTGGTCATGTCAGCAGCCTTAGGACTTTTAAGCTGTCTTTATCCTCTACTTCCATTTTGATAAATGTCTACGTCTTGATACATGTCTCTTCATGGAGGTCCCCAGCGGACAAAGTGTCCAAGAAAAATACTGCATCACTGATATTTCATGAAGACAGGAGACACATTCTTTAGAGCTTCCATCTCAAACTCCTGCCCTACTCAGGAAGTTAAGTAGATGTTACTCCTTATTTATTCTCTAACAGAGTGCATATTAGCTGCTTTTCTGAAATTCAGAACAACTGATGCATTGGCAAGAAGCAATCTTGAGTAAAAATGAATACGGCCTTAAAGTACACTATTTTGTTAATGGCCAACTGCTTGAATAACACTTAATAGATGAATAATGAATAGTTGTCATTTTTGTTGTGACTGTATCTTAAATTGGTTAAATAATGATATGCTGCTGTAGTAATACTGGCCTGCATTCGCTGCTATAGTGGAAGAACTGGAAGCCATGAATTTCATGCAATAATTTTATCCACCCAAAATACTGTGGTCCAGGACATGTTTACTTGCTATTATTGCCATCCTCACCTTTCTTTACTTTTCCCTGTCCTTTTACTCACCAATTCCAGGATACATATGCTATCCTTTAATTTCTAAAAACTATAGATGGCTCAGAGTTTTCATTCAAGAAATGGGGCTTTATCCAGTAATGTGTCATTTGTTGAAGTGCAATGCTTCTAGCAGAAAAGATGTAAAAATACGATAATGTAGAAAGTATTACGTATGTTTAGGAATTAATTGTATCCTCTTTGGCATTGTCTGGAGCCATCCTCTGCTCAAACTGGAGTTTGATCTTCACAGGCAGTGCTAAACATCAACTAAACACCAACACAGCATGATGGAAGGCTGGTTCATCACCAAGGTTTCAAGGTAGAACCTTCCTCTCTCTGCCTTCAGTGCCATAGCCCATAATCACAGAAGCTGTGAAATACTGCACACATTTCCACATTCCATTGCTGACAGCCTCTTGACTTCATCCTGACCTCCACCAAGATCTACTTTCTGGAATTGACCATTTTTCCCAAATACCAAGGCATTGAGACATTGTGAACCCAGTATTTTGCTTTGGACTCTCTTTATGATGCCTAGCTCTCATTAAGTAATTTAAGCTGACTGTCTTTTCTCCAAAACTATGGCACTTAAACAATATCCTATTTTGATATGCCTTAAATTGAAATAGAAACAAGGCTAAATCCATATCCCAGTCATCTAAAATGTATTTCTTTCTCTCAGAAACCACAACTATGTATATATTTAAAAAGAAATAATATATCTTTCTGCTCATAGTCTTGAGATAAATATCACATTTAAGAGAATTTTATCACTAGCCTATATGTTAGAAACAAATGGAAACAGCTTTCAATTAAAAATAAAGGAAAACAGGCACACCAACCACAATGAACACTATGTTCTGGACATAATTTTATCCACTACATACCAATACATCACAACATCACAATTCTTTGATCACAATTACCATGGTGATCAAAGAATTTGGAAAAATAGCCTGCTTAATAAAACTGTCCTATGGAGAAAGCTGTTTGCATAAATTTCTCTACTTCTAATAAATTAGTATTAGAAGAGTTTTCACCATGTACTTCATATACTAGGTAAAATTGTTTTTCCCTTCCTAAGTCCATATGTATTATTGCTGGTTGCAATGTTTATTAAAAATGTCATCTATCTTCAAGCTTTTATAAAGTTTTTGTTAGTGTCCTCCTGCTGTTTATTTCACACCTGCTAGCATAATCCTTCCTTTATGGTGCTCTGTTTAGTTACCATGGAAATGATATTATAACAAAGCAGAAACAACTGTCATTGCAAGATGATTCCTGCTTAATTTTAAGCTGGCGGTAACCTCATTTCTATACACATAATGGAAAATGTTATTTGACAGTGATTTCACACTGAGATCAGTCTATGACCACTCATAAAAGAGCTTTCTTTTATTGATGATCTGGGGTAGCTCTGATAGATTTTAAAAACAATATATGAATAATTGTCTACTTTTTTCAGGAAATAGAAAGAGGTCATATCACAGACAAGGAATTTACCATCTAACCTGTTAAAATACATAAAACGATGTTCTACTAGTTTCTGTCAGAATATCACTTTAAAATAATAACAAAACACCACATATTTTGTTCCAAGGAATAAATCATGTGTTTTCATTTAAAATGGCACTGTAGGGGGGAATCACCGTCTTTGGAGTCAGGCATACCTGCTTTGTAAATATAGTAGGTCAATTTACTTTTCTCCTATAAAGGGAGGACAATAATGTTTAACCCATTGATTTTTTTTTTCTGCCAGAAGAGACAAAATATTAAATGGCTTGATATTTAGAGGGGCCAGATTAAATTAATTTCCAGTCACATACTTAGTGTACAAATTTAAAAACAGTGATCTCTTATAGGACATCATACAAAATTTAAAAGACCCACTAGCAACTAAGACAAATGCAGTATGTCACTTTTAATAGATGTTTTAAAAGCATAATATAAAATATTTTATCAAAGTACACAAAGTATAAATGCTTTTATTATAAAAATGTTAGAACTTGAAGGAAGCTATTAGGCCACCTAATTCAATACCTATCACTTTCTAGGAAAGGAAACTGCATTTAGATAACTTGTCCACAGTGATACATTTTACTAACAGCTCAGCTGAGATGAGAACCAACCACTTTAATCCAAGTCTAGTGACTTATCCTGAAATTCTGAAAAACACATTTTAAAAATATAACACCAAAGATTTTTTTCACTATGCTTAAACACTTATTTAAAACTTTAAAACTTTAGTACTTACTCTATCATGGGTTATTTAAATTGTGTGGTAAAATTTAAATAAATTTATAAAATGTCAAAATGTGAGGAAAATTAATTAGGACCCTCCTTATTTTCTTTCATTTGAAGGCAAGTTTTATTCTTTTGAGTACTAAGCATGCTGGACACTATTCAACACTATTATTCTTAGGGAAAATGTAACTTATTAATGAGAGCTTTGCCTCAAATTGCAGCCTCTAATTTACCAATTGTCACAATAATAGATTATCAGATTTACTAGTCATTTGACTTAAATACCCAAAACCTGAAAGTACATTTAAACTTTTTTTGAGGGGGAGGAGGGAATTTGGAAATTTAATAGCATTAAAAGTTCCATTGGAGTTATTTTCTAGTAACAGCATGCTGATGGCCTTCATGCTCAACTGTCTGGCACTATGTCACTGATGCTTTTATTATCCCTCCCATATATTCATAGACCATACAGTTTCTCAATGAATCTTTATCTAAACTCCACAACTGTGTTATTAGATGGCTAACTTTACAGATTTGCTTCAAATAGTTTGTTAAACTATCAGTGAAAACATCTACTCCTAGAAGATATGCAGAAATGTCTATCAAAATATTGTTGGAAATATTGGAATTCATACCCACCTTAAAATACAGATATGTATAACCTACTACTCATCAATTGGGTAAATTACCAAGTTTTTCCTGCCATCCTGCGGAAGGATAGAGAACATCACCATCTTAAGAAATAAATTCCTCCCTCCTTGAAGACTTGTTCCCAACTTACTTTTCTCAACGCCAAACCCTTAAGAAAACTATGTACTTTTGCTAAAAAGTATCTTTACCTCTATATGACAATAGGAAAACAATTATATAATGTTGATGTCTCTTAAGGACAGAAATACGAATATGAACTAAAATGGTCTGTAATCCTTGATAATCTGAAGATGGGAAATGCAATCCAAATGTCTTCTTCTCTGATCTCAGAAACTCTGGGAAGTTAGAGGTCTTACAGCACTAACACACATAACAGGGCTCTGCTTTCTTGTTGGAGAAATCAAAGTGCTTTTTCTCATACACTCAGACAAAATACAAATAACTATCATAAAGGGTGCAAGGTGTTAAGTTTTAAATATAGTAATCATGCGAAGTGGAAATATTTAACCATTATCTATCACAATGTATGATAGGGACATTTTCTCTTCCCAATGCTTTGTAAATTCTACCAGGGAAAATATTAAAGAATTTTTAAAATTCTAAATGTACTGAAATACCTTGGAATGATTCGATATCTAGATAACCTCCTTATAGACTGTAGCCTTTGTTTAACTATGTTACCAACATAATTTCCGATTTTTAATTCTGTTACTACTTGGCAGATAGGATTATACAGAAACTAAAATAATAGTGTTCCTTGCTGATAATTAAACATTTAAAAGCATTAAAGTGAAGACAATATTCTTTAGAAAGGTGGCAGTTCAAGTGATTTTTTTTAAATAAAAAAGGTCACAATAAAATAAATCAGTCTTTTATAGATTATTGATCAGAACAGTTTTCTAAACCAAGATGGCTCCACTTAGTCAGAGCTCAGATGTCCACAAGAATGAGGAACATTTTTCTTTTAGAGTAGTAGAAATAAGGTAAGGTGTTCCCTGTCTGGACCAATGCTACATTTATCCCACAAAGTTAAATACAAAGAAATTAACTTGCTGTTTCCTTCATAACTGTTCATGTAATATCTTAAATCAATCTTCAAGCCTCTTATGTAAAATTAAGGCCTTTAATTAATTTTAAGCTAGAATTTGTTTAGGTGATTTGGAAGAATGTAACTAAAAACATGCTTCCTGGATTAATTTGGAAAGGTGAGAGACTGATTTGCATTTGGCCTGTGATTTTTAAATAATTTAATAAAACAACAATGTACATATTAGGGAAATGTATTCTTTCGAAAAAAATATTAAAAATAAAGAACTACATAGATTAAGAACTGAAATCTGAAACTTTCCCTTCTACCAAATCTATTATAATTTAGTCCATCCACATAACATTTAATATATATTATTTAGTGTCTATTATGTGCCAGGTACTAACCAGACCCTAGGGAAACAAGTCTCCATGATCACAAAGCTTATAATCTAGTGGGAACAAGCAGATACACTGACAATATATACCATGTTAGGTAGTGCTATATGAAATGTAAATTAGCACAAAGGGCCAGTGCAGGGTAGGAGAGGTGGGTGGGCAGTGCTTTTTAAGAAGGAGTTTTTAGAAAGGGCCTCTCTGATGAGATGCCAAGTGACCAGAGGCACAAACCTTGGGCCAGACTCATAAAGGAAGTCATTCTAGGTATAGGAAACTGAAAATGTCAAAGCCTTACTTGGTGTGCTCATGAACAGAAAAGTAACCAGTGTGTGTGGAGGGGATTATATGAGAGGATGAGATCAAGTTGGGAGAGGTGTGGTGAAGACGAGGAGCCCTACAGCTCTAATAGGACTTTTTAGTCCTAGAAAAGGCCAGACTCTTTTCATATGTATCCTTCCAACACTATATGCACACATACACACACACAGACACACAGAGACAGGCATGTATCTTTATGTATACTTATGTGTGTATATCTACATATATATACATTTAAACATTTATATGCATTTATGTTTGTGTTTATAGGAATTTTAATTGTTATTATAAAATACAGCACTGCTCATCTGTAATTTCCCCAGAATTTAAAAATATAAAAGTAGAATTGTTCATGGTAAACTCCTTTTAAATGTTCATGGAGGCTAACAAATTGTCCTTCACAACAAGCAGTAGTAACTTACACTTCCACCAGCAACATATGATAGTGACCACTTCTCAAAACCCCCAACAACACTAGGTGTTACTAGTCTTCTGAATTTTTGTCAATCTGATAGGGAAAATGATTTTTCATTGCTCATTAGAGTTGATTTTTTAAAATATATTTCTTCATTTTTTTTGTAATGTGCCTTATACAAACTTATTTTTATATTTTTTGTTGAATTATTTTTTATTTAAGAGTGTCTATTTAGTTGTTTTTGTTTTGCCTCCCTTGTTCTCATCCCACTTCTCTGATTTTAAACAATGTCAACAGCCAGATGTTTATGCCTTCTCAGCTTTCTCCTGTTCATGCAAATGTATACAAACATTTTTACACATATATAAAATTATTCGATTTTCATTTATTTGAAAAATCCAGAAAAAGCAGATTTATAGAGATAAAAAGTAGATTAGTTTTTGCCTGAAGCTGGGGACAGGAATGAGGATTAATTGCAAATGGGCTTAAGGGATTTTATTGGGGAGATTAAAATGTTCTAAAACTGATTTGCAGTGATGATTGCATTACTCTGTAACGTTACCAAGAAACACTGAAAGGTACTAAGGAACATTAAATTGTACATTTGAAATTAATAAGTTTCATTTGTATATATCAATTAACTTGTTTAAAGAAAAAGATGTATACACATTTCTAGCAACTTGCTTTTTTAGATAAAAATGTATCATAGATATCCCTACAAGTTAAAAGGAGGAAAGTCTACCTACCTTTTTGAACCGTCTATACACATATACATACACACACACACACAGACTCACATACGATCTTTGCATTAAGATTGTATAGACTTGGCCGGGCACGGTGGCTCATGCCTGTAATCCCAGCACTTTGGGAGGCCGAGGTGGGTGGATCACGAGGTCAGAAGATCGAGACCATCCTGGCTAACACGGTGAAACCCCGTCTCTACTAAAAATACAAAAAATTAGCCAGGCGTGGTGGTGGGCACCTGTAGTCCCAGTTACTCAGGAGGGTGAGGCAGGAGAATGGCGTAAACCCGGGAGGCGGAGCTTGCAGTGAGCCGAGATCGCGCCACTGCCCTCCAGCCTGGGCGACAGAGCAAGACATCGTCTCAAAAAAAAAAAAAAAAAAAAGATTGTATAGACTTAATTTTTGCAGACAACTTTGCATCTTAATTTTAGGACAGAAGAACAAAACAAGAAAGCTATAAAGTAAACAAACAATATCAGATTGGAATATATATATATTTAAAACGCATGTAATATATAAAATGCTAATATACTTAATATACAAAGAATGCTTACAAATGGACAAGAAAAATACAACTCAATAGAAAAATAAGCAAAGGTTATGAGCAAATAATTCTCAGAAAAATAAAAATTAAATGTCTCAAAACACATTAAATAATGCATAAGCTTAACAAATCAAATAAATGCAAATAATTAAATTAATAATAAAATGTTAACTTATATGTATCATGTTCACAAGATTCCAAGAAAAGTATTAACATTTATTATTGGTGCTATGTGAGAAATGTATACTTTCAAACATTGCTGAATTGCTAAAACATTTTTGGAAAGCAGTTTGAAAATAATCTTTTTTCTGGAATTTATTCTTATAAAATGCTACTAAGAATATATGCACAAGGAAAACTATGGTGTTGTTCTTAAAAACCCTTGAAACAACAAGAATGATGAATAAATTATGGGATATACATATGGGATTTTTCAAATTTATTTTATATTTAGCCACCTCACTAAATTTCTCATTAATTTTCCTTATGGTATACAATTTTATAGTCAACAAAAAGATACATCTTTACTTCTTTCTCTCCACTTTTATTCTAGTTATTTTATTTTATTGCCTTATTATATTAACTAAAACATCCAAGACTATGTTAAATGATAATCAGTTAGTGTCCCATGTCTTGATTTTTATTAATGTAGTTTTAGTGTTTCACCTGTAAAAATAATAACTGTTGTTAATTTTTGGTAAATGTTCCTATTCATATTTAGGAGGCTTTATTATATTTAAAGCTAGTGTTTCATTAGAAATGGCTGTCAATTTTACCAAACATTTTTCAAGCATTTATTGATTTAATCATATAATTTTATACTTTACTTGTTTGATACACTGAGTTATATTGTTAGATTTTTTTGGTGTTAAGCCATCCTTATCTTCCTAAAGTAAACATTATTTGATCATTTTTTGCACTAAATTTTGGAGTGATTATTTTAGAAAGACCATGTAAAAGGTAAACTTTCTGAATGTTTTAGTGTCCAAAAATTTGTTAACTTTGCCCTCACAACTAGTTAGATACAGAATTCTAGATTTCAAAAATTTATGTTTGTTTCAGAACAGTGAATATATTGCTTAATTAACTTCTAACATTTTGTTGAAGATATATCAGAATGCAATGCTTCTCTTTTCTTTGTAAGTAAACCTTTTCCTTTTTTTCTTGAAATATTTTAGGATTCTTCTGTTTATACTAAGAGTGATAAAATTCCACCAAGATGCATATTTGTGTAAGTATTTTTTCAACAATCATGCTTTACAATTTGGGAATATTTTCCTCCATTTTTGTATTTATGTTCTCGATTATTTTCTTTTTTCATCTTCTGGAACTCATATTACTTGAAGTTAGACTTCCTTGATTAAGTATCTATGACTAACTCTTCTAACATTCTATTTGTTTTTCTTAAACCAGTGAAAATATCATATATTTATCTTATAGATTACTGATTCCATCCTCAACTCTGTCTGCTATTTACCAGTTCTACTGACTTTTAAAGACAATTTTTGCAAATCTATTTTAATTCCTAACTCATTCGTATCCTCTCATTGCCCCTTTCCTCAGCAGACTGTTTTTATTTGGTGTAGGCAAATCTTTGTTATTTTAAATTTCATGGAATCATCTTTGTTCATTCCGGAATGAATTTCTTCTGCCATTGTGCAGGTAATAGGGTTATTTTCTAAAGGTCCCCATCTTCTAAACAGGTGGGGTCACCGTGGGTTTGGTGTAAATGGGTAGGTACCTTGACTGACTGGCTTTGTTTTATCACTTAGGCATCTTACACATGTGCAGAATAGCAGTGACCACCCACTGCTACCCAAACCCACAAAAACATTTCTCAATTTTTCACTTATTGAAACAAAGTTGGCTGTTCTCTGATTGTAGAATATCCTAGTGAATTTCCCTGTGATGTAGCTGCTTTAACTTCTTTTCTTCTCCTTTCCACATCAGTTTTGGATATCAAGTTACTTCAGGCTCTCCTATTCCCTCATACCCTGACACCCACACTAAACATTCATTCTCAGACACCGATGTCCATACTAAGCATCTTCCTCACGTAAGTAGCTAAATTTCGTTAGAGTACTGTCTACAAGTTCTCAAGTGTTAGAGAGTTAGCTGCTGCATTTTTTCTTTAAGTGGCCATGTAAGGAGTAGCGTTGGGAGGTGAGGTGAACTCAAATGTCCTTGACAGTGTGCATGATATTTTTGACAGTGAGGTGACATTATGCATGATAATTGCACTGACAGTTTCCTCTTCTTTTAATATTTATACTGAGTATCATTAAACATAAGAAACTCTCCAGCTTTTATCTTTGTAATAATTTTCTGTTGCTTGTGTTTTGAGCTGGCATGTGGTTTGCCTTTATTAATTAACTCTTTTGGGCTTTCTGTCTTTGAGGAGTATCTAAAAAGTTATGGTCTGCTAATAACACCTTTTCTTACATTTAACTTTGTTCTGAATTCTCCTTGTTATTTAAAGGAATTTTGGGTGGGTGGTGAGGTGTTTATATATGTGTTCTATGCAGCATTTTGATCCAGTCTTCTGCATTGTATATTTATTATCATTTAACGAAAATTTTGTGCTTGAACTAAATGTACTCAAACTGAATGTCACATTCTGGAAAGCCTTTGTCTCTCCAGGTTGAATAATCACTCCCTTTCTTTCTCCCATTTAACTTACCCAAAACATCTAAAACATCTGTGACCCTTATGAGTATTTGTTTATGTTTGTCTATCCATTAAGTGTGTTGTCCTTGAGACTAGGGAGAATGTATTTTTATTTCTTTTTTAGAACTGAATTATTGAAAACTAAGTGATCAAATTTTATTACTATCACTATCAAATGTGACAGTCAAATGAAAAATAGACTAGACTATCTCATTTTAGGAATTTATAATGTGTATCATGTTAAGCACATTATAAATGCTAGTAATAATCCCCAAATACTAAGTAGAGAATATTATTGCCTCTGTGAATAAGAAACTGAGACTCAGTGTAGTTACATAGATCATCCTAAGTTACCAAACTCACGAGTAGAGAAGCCAGGTTTTAATTCTTTTACACTTCTAAGTTCAGAATCCTCACTATGTTTTTCTGTTATTTTCCTGAACAGTAATAATATCAATATTAAAGTGTATTAAAATCTGAAATTCTCATCTCAAAATAAATCTACACAAGCTAATGTTGTAAGAATAAAGACATAAAGCTGTGTGTAATGCTGAGAATGAAGGAAAAATGAAAATCCACATATATACATATTTTTATAAGTATAAATATATATCACAATAAAAATTCATAATAATAAAGTATGTATTTTTTCTGTATGAAGATTAAGGCTTAAACATTACCCTGTAAACAACCAGGAACCTGATGAATAAATTATATTGAAATACTAATGGTTTATGATTTAGGATACAAATCTTTCCAAAATGTATAACACATCTGCAGTATTGTCTTTAAAAGAAGACACTGAAAATTAGAAATATAATCATTACTATCATCATTTATTGAAGGCCTAATATATTAAAGGTGCTGTATGTATATTATTGATCACTCTTATATTAACCTAGAAAAATAGGCATTACTAACTCCACTTTGCAAATGAAAAAACTGAGGCATTGAGAGTTGAAATAGTTTTCCTAAAGTTATCCAGCTAATAAGTATGCAGCCAGGATCTGAGTCCTCAGCTGCCTAACACCATATCCCACCCTCTGTAACTAGCTTTCATGCTTTTGGAAGATGACAAAGGAAAGATTTTGGATTTCTATTATGTGCTAGGTATCCTGATAGGGAATTTTCCCACCTGCATTATTTATTCTATCTAGGGAGGTTGTTGCTATGACTGCCTCGTAGACCAAAAACAAACAAAAAACTAGTTGCAGAAAACTTAGTGTCATCCACAGTCAGTGAGTAGATGAGCTGAGATTTGAAACTACTCCAAATGGAATAATTTGACTCTAAATTACATACTCTTTTCTCTCTCTATAGCCATCACTGGAAGAAGTGGATTTATTTGCTCATGCTGCAGCAAGGGAGAACTGTAAATAGTGAAGTCCAACTGATATGCACAAGCCAGCTGCACTGTGAATGTCAGATCCAGACTGCAAGTTTTTGACTTCTTGTGCCTGTCTTTCTAGTTTTGAATATCCTCTGAAGTTGTAAGATTCTTGTCACCCAGCATATCTGCTAACTTGGAGCAGCCTTTCTTTTTTTCTAATGCATTCTACAAACTTGAAGGCTAGCAACAAAACCTAGATTTTAAGAGCTATGACTGAGCCACTGCATTCTGGCCTGGGGAACAGAGTGAGACTCTGTCTCAGGAAAAAAAAAAAAAAAAGAAAGAAAGAAAAGAAAAAAAGAGAGAGAGCTATGAATAAACTATGAGTACACTAAGTTCTCTTATGAATTAATGGCATGGATTTGACATGATCAAATTATTTGTGAAATTCCACATTATCTTTTTGCTTATTTCCTGTTGCCTGTCTGTTATTCAGACAGCATTCTCAAAATGATGCATGGAGCAGGTCAAGCATGGCCTGGAGCAATTGTGCTGTGACTCAATTTTCTCATTTGTCATGAGGAGATAGTAATAGGGTTGTCTTGACAATTAATAAAAAACATGGATATTTTACACACATATACAACAAATAACACTGTATTAATATTATGTGCTCAATAAATATTAGTCCAAAAATGTCTGTTTTTCAGACAAGAAAGGTGAAGTTGATAGAGAGCTGAGTTTTGGATAAATGAGATATTACTTCATTACTAAACCACATTCTATGTTTAGAACATATATGATAGTATAAGATGGGTGGGGCGGGCCCAAGAAATTTACATTTAAATGAGTCTCTTAAGGGATTTGTCTGCACTGGCCTAGAGTTTAAAGTGACCATATTTGAGTAACACCATTCTCCAACTGAAGTATGTAGCAAGTCAAGCATGACCTGGAGCAATTGTGCTATGACTCAATTTTCTCATGTATCACATGGAGATAGTAATAAGGTTACCTTAACAACTAAATAAAAATATATGGATATGCAACTAAGAACACTACAATAATATTATGTATTCAATAAATATTAGTCCAAAAATGTCTGCCTCAACAATTGGTGATATTTTCAAGTAATATATGTTTTATGAATTAACTTGTTGTGGGAAGTCAGGGACCCCAAACAGAGGGACCGACTGAAGCCATGGCAGAAGAACGTGGATTGTGAAGATTTCATGACATTTGTTAGTTCCCGAAATTAATACTTTTATAATTTCTTATGCCTGTCTTTACTGCAATCTCTAAACATAAATTGTGAAGATTTCATGGACACTCATCACTTCCCCAATCAATACCCTTGTGATTTCCTATGCCTGTCTTTACTTTAATCTCTTAATCCTGTCATCTCCTAAACCGAGGAGCATGTATGTCGCCTCAGGACCCTGCGATAATTGCGTTATCTGCACAAATTGTAGAGCATGTGTGTTTAAACAATATGAAATCTGGGCACCTTGAAAAAAGAACAGGATAACAGCAATGTTTAGGGAACAAGAGAGATAACCTTAAACTCTGACCGCTGGTGAGCTGGGAGGAACAGAGCCATATTTCTCTTCTTTCAAAAGCAAATGGGAGAAATATCACTGAATTCTTTTTCTCAGCAAGGAACATCCCTGGGAAAGAGAATATGCTCCTGGGGGTGGGTCTATACATGGCCCCCTTGGGTGTGGTCATTTTCTATGGTCGAGACTGTAGGGGTGAAATAAACCCCAGTCTCCCATAGTTCTCCCAGGCTTATTAGGAAGAGGAAATTCCCGCCTAATAAATTTTGGTCAGACCAGTTGCTCTCAAAGCCCTGTCTCCTGATAAGATGTTATCAATGACAATGGTGCCCAAAACTTCATTAGCAATTCTAATTTTGCCCCAGTCCTGTGGTCCTGTGATCTCGCCCTGCCTCCATTTGCCTTGTGATATTCTATTACCTTGTGAAGCAGGTGATCTTTGTGACCCACACCCTATTCGTACACTCCCTCCCCTTTTGAAAGTCCCTAATAAAAACTTGCTGATTTTACGGCTTGTGGGACATCACGGAACCTACCGACATGTGATGTCTCCCCCTGACACCCAGCTTTAAAATTTCTCTCTTTTGTACTCTGTCCCTTTATTTCTCAAACCGGCCGATGCTTAGCAAAAATAGAAAAGAACCTACGTGACTGTCGGGGCAGGTTTCCCTGATATTAACTCTATGATATTATTGACACTAATTGTCAATAACGCTAATTTAGTCACAGTTGTTAGGTTATCGTACTCCTACTTTATCTTTAGAGAGAAACAGTTCCGCTTTCCACTATGCTCAGTATAGAAGAATTCTAACTCTCTTAATGTTGAAGAATGAAGATTAATGAATTTCTCCTTTCCAATCACAATTTGAAATATCAACAGATGTAGGAGATGGTACTTTCTCCATTAGAAAGGAAGGAACCAAGTCAAAAAGATATATTAAGAACACCATAGGAAATTAATCAATGCCTGGGAGACCAAATTGATCAATTTCTATTTCCTTCTTCCCCTCTCATTTTTAACTTTGCGCTTTCTGAACTGTTGAATTTCTTTGAAATAACAAGATAGAGTATTTCCTGTTTTGGGGAGTCTCTCAAGGCTTTTTGATAAATACTTTGCCAATTTCTTTATTTTCACAAAGAAATGCCTGGCCTTTGTATCTCTTACTATGGGCTTATAAATATTATTTTTCAGTGCCTTAGTGCATTTTACTCAAGGCATATCAAAATGTCAATATTTTTACCTTTTATGAACTCCCCAAATAGTTGTGGGACATAATATTTTCCTGCAACATAAATGTCTATCATATATGTATTCCAAAATATATTTAACAACAATGTGGTGTTGGTGGAAGAAAAGATAATAACTAAAACAATAAAAGGACTAAACTAAAAAATTTACAATAACACTATCATCTTGCTGCTACCATAATAGAATTTAGTGGATCAAGCAGCACAATATCCCCAAAACACATGTCTCTAAGGAGATTATCCATCATTATGACCTACTTTCATAATCGGTTCCTACCTTGATATTATACTTTAAAAACAGAAGCAGAATATACAAAGTTTATGCTTAATGGCACAGCAGTAGCACTGCTAAATTTTGACCTAAAAATATTCAAGCTTCACAGAAAAGAAATGAATATATGAATAAGCTAAAAAATGATTTTCTCTGAAAAATAAGGCGAGTATACAAAATAATACATTCAGAAAAAAATAGCTGGGAATGGCTTACACCACATAAAAGTAAATGTCATTCAACATATTAAATAATAAGGTTTCTGAAATAATCATTTAGTCAGAGAGTTTGGGCTCACACAAATAATTGGTGCATTCAAAGAAAACAATAATTTCAACTTCAAAATAGCCAGCAAGATAAAGTAAATAAATAAACAAATATATTTTTCCAGAGTAAGTGAAACAAAATCAGTTGAGACTTCTAACTAAAATCAACTTATTAAACTGGTTTTAATTCTACTTATTTTACAAGACTGAAAGTGATATTATCCTGAAATAATGTAGGTTGAAAAGAAAACTTGTAAAGAAGGAATCATAGAAAAGTCATACATCACAATAATTGAACAGAAATCATAAGTAACAAATGATCTAGTTTTGCACTGTGACCTACTAGGCCATGTTTTGTTTATTAAAATTCATGTATGTTTCTCGAGGCTGTTTGGTCAGGCAGCCCTAAAGTACTGGTTGAATGCAGTTACCATTTTACCACAAAGATTACAAGCCAACAAAGCTGAACTGTCCAATTTTTTTTTAGCAGTTTTCTCTGGTTTAATACATTTTAAGAAAAGCAAATTACATAGGGTCCCATCTGTATTAAATGAGCAGTATTGATTAAGTGTCATCTAGATCTTTCTGTTCTACTTAGAATCCAAATCATATGCAAGAAAACATAAACTAGAAAACCCTTATACTTATAAAATATAATCTGATATTTGAAATTTTGTACTATTTTTATCTGCTCAATAGCTCTGAGAAGTATGTATTGGGTAATAATGTTCTCATTTTTACAAGTAAGCAAAAAAATCTAGGGAAGCTGTGATTTTTCTTTTTTCAGGTGAAAGGACTGCAACTCAGACCAAAATGATCCAAATTCTAGTGTGTCACTTAATCTCATCATCCTAAACATGGCTACCTCTTACACCTAGTGAAAATTATTAATTCTCTATATAGTGAAATGTATATGCCATTTGACACACAGATTCACATGCTGCTGAGGTAATTATGGAATATTATGATGCTTCACAGATAATATTTCATAAGGATAGATCAATATAAATGGTTCTTTAACCATACGTAAACTTGCCACCAGTTTAACTTTTCAAAGATAATTTTAGGGCAAGACAGATAAAAAGACACAGGCTTCCTGGAGTCCAGAAGAGCTAACAGAGAATATTGAAATCAATTTTGAAAGAAACAGTTTCAGATGTGGAGGAAACATCCGTAAAATTTGTTAAAGGCAGTAATGAAATGGGAACAATAATTATGCTATGTTACAGATTCTAATAAGTTGATTTAATGTCATAAAATGATCTGGAATTACTGTATGCAATGTGGGAATATTAAAGATGAATATTATTCTCACAAAGGAAATGAACACCTCAATGATGTATATGGTAGTAAAGCTACAGAAGGAAGAAATATTTCCATAAAAAAATTGCTGTATCTGGTCAGTTTGGTTTATTTCAAACATATTTAAGGAGTAAAAGTAATGATAGTGGTGTGGTGGAAAGTAATTTAAGATATTAATCTGTGTTTGTTGTTCCTGGATTTTTAAAGTCACATTCAAATCAGACAAAATATTCTTGATTTTCTTTGTCTCAGGGACGTCTTATTTTTTCTGTACAATAGAAAACACATTGTGAATTTTAAGAGAGGAATCCTGGAAGATTCCCCATTCTTGAAGAAACTGGAGGCTGGCAGCCTGGGGAACAGCAGAGACTCACTCATGGTTAGCTGGTCATGTCCTGGGAATGTGGTAACACTTTTAAGAGGATGGCTGTGTTCTGGGTATAGGGAAGCTCTGTAAGGGCAAATACATTTTTTTTTAAAGGGGGCAAATACAGTTTTTTTAAAAAAAGGACAAGAAGCGGGGAGGGGAGGGGAAGGAAGTGGAGAGGAGAGGAGGAGACAGTTTTCCTTCTTAAAAGTAAGTGAAAGGACTCCCTCCTTCTCTGGTTTTCTTGGAGCATTTAATTTAAATTTTCTCTGCCCTTTGAAATGTATGTACATCTTTTTTAAGGTTAAATAAGACTTTTGCCAGCTTTAACACCCAGTATTGTCTTTTTTAAGGACCTGGAGCCATCTGTTTGAAATGCAATCATCCAGGAAGATAGCGCCCCTCTCTAGGTTTGTGAGAAAGAGTAGTCTAACTTCAGCCGGCACCTTGCTCCACATGGCCAAATAACCTCTTGTCATAAGGATAGGAGAAGCTTATTTTCCCTTTGGACAAAGCCAATTCCCTAACATAGATTAGCTATCAATTTACCCAAATTACCAATTTAGGGCAAACTATGTGCGCTAACTGCTGCTGCCAAGTCTTCTTACTAGAGGATTAGTTATTTTTAATCTTGAGAACATGTATGGAGTGGGTTATATCTACTTGGTTGTATGTAAGGGTAAGATTTATTTCTGCCTCTGCAATCTCAGCAGATTGCCTGTGATAGGCATCACATATTGGCTTAATGCTTATTCAACAAAAAAGTGTTCTCTTTCTCTACTACCTTCATGGAGAAGATTTCTGGGTTGGAAGAAGATTTTATTTTTAATTATATTTCCCTCAAAAGCTGGACCAGAGGAACAGGGCCTCAGCTTCATCAAAGATAGCCATGCTTCAAGTAGGGCATAGAACCTCTGGAGAGTGTCTGTACTAGCCAGTGTACACTTGATGACTGGAGGGGCCTTTATAATGCTTTGATAGTGTCTATATAAGGCACGTCTCTGAGGTCCTGGGAGAATTGGAGGACTAAATTTCAATGATTACTGAGACTGAATTCCTTGCTGGCTTCACAAAATAAATTCTCAAGACATAATTAAGTTAATGAAAATCAATTAAGATAATTTAAATAACTTTATGTACACTGCACAGTTTATATCCCTAAAAGTTGAAAAACAGAATACATCTCAGCGGAATATACACAAATGACACAAAACACACAAAGAGGAAAAAAAGAAACCATCACAGCATGTACTGGTATTAGCCTATGAGAAAGAAGAACGCAGATATAGTTGGTGAAGTAAATTGAAGCTCACAAATTAAAAACTACCTGATATTTTCCTTTTGCTGAAAAGAGACAAATATAAAATATTAACATCAATAATACCATCACTACACACCAAAATATATGGAAAAATACTCTGGTAATGGGGAAATATTCATTGGGATGGGTGTTTCTTCTCTGATATAAGCAAATTTATAAAACATGAATATAGAGAAGCTTTGAGAAGGAACTTTGGATCTTCATTCTCAAAATTATGCAAACTGGATGTTCATTCTCAAAATTATGCATGTGCATGTATCTTTTTCACATAATGACTTCTTTCCTTTGGTAGATACCCAGTAGTGGGATTGCTGAATCATATGGCACTTCAACTTTTAGTTGTTTAAGGAATCTCCAAACTGTTTTCTATAGTTGTTGTACTAGTTTACCTTCCTACCAGCAGTGTAGCAGTGTTCCCTGTTCACCACATCCAGATCACCATCTTTTTTTTTTTTTTTTTTTTTTTTTTTTTACTTTTTAATTACAGCCATTCTTGCAGGTGGTATCTCATTGTGGTTTTAATTTAGATTTTCCTGATAATCAGTGATGTTGAACATTTTTTCATATATTTGTTTGCCACTTGTATATCTTCTTTTGAGAGCTGTCTATTCATATTCTTTGCCCACTTTTTGATGGAATTATTTTGTTTTGTTTTTCTTGTTGATTTGTTTGAGTTCCTTGTAGATTTAGGATATTAGTCCTTTGTTGAATGCATAGTTTGTGAAGCTCTTCCCCCATTTTGTGGGTTGTCGGCTTGCTTTGCTGATTATTTCTTTTGCTGTGCAGAAGCTTTTCAGTTTAATTATGTCCCATTTATTTATTACTGTTTTTGTTGCATTTGCTTCTGGAGTCTTAGTCATGAACTTTTTGCCAAACTAATGTCTAGAAGAGTTTTTCCAATGTTATCTTCCAGAATACTTATGGTTTCAGGTCTTAGATTTAAGTCTTTGATTCATCTTGAGCTGATTTTTGTTTAAAGTAAGAGGTGAGGATCCAGTTTCATTCTTCTACATGTGGCTTGTCAGTTTTCCCAGTACCATTTATTGAACAGGGTGCCCTTTCTCCAATTTTTGTTCTTGTATGCTTTGTTAAAGATCAGTTGGCTGAGGAGTTCCAAGATGGCCGAATAGGAACAACTCTGGTCTGCAGCTCCCAGTGAGATCGACACATAAGATGGGTAATTTCACATTTCCAACCGAGATAACTGGTTCATCTCCCTGGGAATGGTTGGACAGTGGGTGCAGCCCACGGAGGATGAGCCAAAGCAGGGCGGGGGGTCGCCTCACCCAGGAAGCACAAGGGGTCAGGGGATTTCCCTTTCCTAGCCAAAGGAAGCCGTGACAGATGGTACCTGGAAAATCGGGACTCTCCCTCCCTAATACTGCACTTTTCCAACGGTCTTAGCAAACAGCACACCAGGAGATTATATCCCACACCTGGCTCGGTGGGTCCCACGTCCACAGAGCCTTGCTCACTGCTAGCACAGCAGTCTGAGATCCAACTGCGAGGTGGCAGCCTGGGCTGGGAGAGGGGTGTCCGCCACTGCTGAGGCTTGAGTAGTTAAACAAAGCAGCCAGGAAGCTCGAACTGGGTGGACCCCACTTCAGCTCATGGAGGCCTGCCTGCCTCTGTAGACTCTGCCTCTGGGGGTAGGGTATAGCTGAACAAAAGGTAGCAGAAACTTCTGCAGACTTAAACGTCCCTGTCTGACAGCTCTGAAGAGAGCAGTGGATCTCCTAGCATTGAGTTTGAGATCTGAGAATGGACAGACTGCCTCTTCAAGTGGGTCCCTGACCCCTGTGTAGCCTAACTGGGAGACACCTGCCAGTACAGGCCGACTGACACCTCATACAGCCGGGTGCCCCTCTGAGACGAAGCTTCCAGAGGAAGGATCAGGCAGCAATATTGGCTGTTCTGCAGCCTCCGCTGGTGATACCCAGGCAAACAGGGTCTGGAATGGACTGCCAGCAAACTCCAAGAGACCTGTAGCTGAGGGTCCTAACTGTTAGAAGGAAAACTAACAAAAAGAAAGGAATAGCATAAACATCAACAAAAAGGTCATCTACACCAAAACCCCATCTATATGTCACCATCATCAAAGACCAAAGTTATATAAAACCACAAAGATGGGGAGAAACCAGAGCAGAAAAGCTGAAAATTCTAAAATCCAGAGTGCCTCTTCTCCTCCAAAGGATCGCAGCTCCTTGTCAACAATGGAACAAAGCTGGACAGAGAATGACTTTGATGAGTTGACAGAAGTAGGCTTCAGAAGGTCGATAATAACAAACTTCTCTGAGCTAAAGGAGGATGTTTGAACCCATTGCAAGGAAGCTAAAAATGTTGAAAAAAGATTACATGAATGGCTAACTAGAATAAACAGCATAGAGAAGACCTTAAATGACCTGATGGAGCTGAAAACCGTGGCACGAGAACTATGTGATGCATGCACAAGCTTCAGTAGCCGATTCGATCAAGTGGAAGAAAGGGTATCAGAAATTGGAGATCAAATGAATGAAATGAAGTGAGAAAAGAAGTTTAGAGAAAAAAGAGTAAAAAGAAACAAACAAAGCCTCCAAGAAATACGGGACTATGTGAAAAGACGAAATCTTCGTTTGATTGGTGTGCCTGAAAGTGATGGGGAGAATGGAACCAAGTTGGAAACCACTCTTCAGGATATTATCCAGGAGAACTTCCCCAACCTAGCAAGGCAGGCCAACATTCAACTTCAGGAAATACAGAGAACACCACAAAGATACTCTTTGAGAAGAGCAACCCCAAGACACATAATTGTCAGATTCACCAAGGTTGAAATGAAGGAAAAATCCTTGAGGGCAGCCTGAGAGAAAGGTCGGGTTACCCACAAAGGGAAGCCCATCAGACTAACAGCTGATCTCTCAGCAGAAACTCCACAAGCCAGAAGAGAGTAGGGGCCAATATTCAACATTCTTAAAGAAAAGAATTTTCAACCCAGAATTTCATATCCAGCCAAACTAAGTTTCATAAGTGAAGGAGAAATAAAATCCTTTACAGACAAGTGAATTCTGAGAGATTTTGTCACCACCAGGCCTGCCTTACAAGAGCTCCTGAAGGAAGCACTAAACATGGAAAGGAACAACTGGTACCAGCCACTGCAAAAACATGCCAAATTGTAAACACCTTCGATGCTAGGAAGAAACTGCATCAACTAACAAGCAAATTAACCAGCTAACTTCATAATGACAGCATCAAATTCACACATAACAATATTAACCTTAAATGTAAGTGGGCTAAATGCTCCAATTAAAAGACACAGACTGGCAAATTGGATAGTCAAGACCCATCAGTGTGCTGTATTCAGGAGATCCATCCCACGTGCAGAGGCACACATAGGCTCAAAATGAAGGGATGGAGGAAGATCTACCAAGCAAATGGAAAACAAAAAAAAGCAGGGGTTGCAATCCTAGTCTCTGATAAAACAGACTTTAAACCAACAAAGATCAAAAGAGACAAAGAAGGCCATTACATAATGGTAAAGGGATCAATTCAACAAGAAGAGCTAACTGTCCTAAATATATATGCACCCAATACAGGAGCACCCAGATTCATAAGGCAAGTCCTTAGAGACCTACAAAGAGACTTAGACTCCCACACAATAATAATGGGAGACTTTAACACCCCACTGTCAATATTAGACAGATCAACGAGACAGAAAGTTAACAAGGATATCCAGATCTACACCAAGAGGACCTAATAGACATCTACAGAACTCTCCATCCCAAATCAACAGAATATACATTCTTTTCAGCACCACATCGCACTTATTCCAAAACTGACCACATGGTGGGAAGTAAAGCACTCCTCAGCAAATGTAAAAGAACAGAAATCAAAACAAACTGTCTCTCAGACCGCAGTGCAATCAAACTAGAACTCAGGATTAAGAAACTCACTCAAAACCGCACAACTACATGGAAACTGAACAACCTGCTCCTGAATGATTACTGGGAAAATAACGAAATGAAGGCAGAAATAAAGATGTTCTTTGAAACCAATGAAAACAAAGACACAACATACCATAATCTCTGGTATACATTTAAAGCAGTGTGTAGAGGGAAATCTATAGCACTAAATGCCCATAAGAGAAAGAGGAAAGATCTACAATTGACATCCTAACATCACATTGAAAGAACTAGAGAAGCAAGAGCAACCAAATTCAAAAGCTAGCAGAAGACAAGAAACAACTAAGATCAGAGCAGAACTAAAGGAGATAGAGACACAAAAAAAATTCAAAAACTCAATGAATCAAGGAGCTGGTTTTTCGAAAAGATCAACAAAATAGACCGCTAGCAAGACTAACAAAGAAGAAAAGAGAGAAAAATCAAATAGATGCAATAAAAAATGATAAAGGGGATATCACCACTGATCCCACAGAAATACAAACTACCATCAGAGAATACTATGAACACCTCTGCACAAATAAACTAGAAAATCTAGAAGAAATGGGTAAATTCCTGGACACATACACCTTCCGAAGACTAAACCAGAAAGAAGTTGAATCCCTGAATACACCAATAACAGGCTCTGAAATTGAGGCAATAATAGCCTAACAACCAAAAAAAGTCCAGGACCAGACAAATTCACAGCTGAATTCCACCAGACGCACAAAGAGGAGCTGGTACCATTCCTTCTGAAACTATTCCAATTAATAGAAAAAGAGGGAATCCGGCTAGCGGGGTGGCTCAGGCCTGTAATCCCAGCACTTTGGGAGGCCGAGGTAGGCGGATCATGAGGTCAGGAGATCAAGACCATCCTGGCTAACACGGTGAAACCCCGTCTCTATTAAAAATACAAAAAAAAATTAGCCGGATGCAGTGGCAGGCGCCTGTAGTCTCAGCTACTTGGGAGGCTGAGGCAGGAGAATGGCGTGAACCTGGGAGTTGGAGCTTGCAGTGAGCCAAGATAGCGCCACTGCAGTCCAGCCTGGATGAAAGAGTGAGACTCCGTCTCAAAAAAAAAAAAAAACAAAAACAAAAACAAAAACAAAGAGAAAAGAAAAACAGGGAGTCCTCCCTAACTCATTTTATGAGGCCAGCATCATCCTGATACCAAAGCCTGGTAGAGACACAACAAAAAAAAGAGAATTTTAGACAAATATCCCTGATGAACATCTATACGAAAATTCCTCAGTAAAATACTGGCAAACCAACTCCAGCAGCACATCAAAAAGCTTATCCACCACGATCAAGTTGGCTTCATGCCTGGGATGCAAGGCTGGTTCCACATATGCAAATGAATAAACATAATCCATCACATAAACAGAACCAAAGACAAAAACCACATGATTATCTCAATAGATGCAGAAAAGGCCTTCGACAAAATTCAACAGCCCTTTATCCTAAAAGCTCTCAATAAACTAGGTATTGATAGGACGTATCTCAAAATAATAAGAACTACTTATGACAAACCCACAGCCAATATCATACTGAATGGGCAAAAACTGGAAGCATTCTCTTTGAAAACTAGTACATGACAGGGATGCCCTCTCCCACTAATCCTATTCAACATAGTGTTGGAAGTTCTGACCAGGGCAATCAGACAACAGAAAGAAATAAAGGGTATTCAATTAGGAAAAGAGGAAGTCAAATTGTCCCTGTTTGCAGATGACATGATTGTGTACTCAGAAAACCCCACTGTCACAGCCCCAAATCTCCTTAAGCTGATAAGTAACTTCACCAAAGTCTCAGGATGCAAAATCAACGTTCAAAAATCACAAGCATTCCTATACACCAACAACAGACAAACAGAGAGCCAAATCATGACTGAACTCCCATTCACAATTGTTTCAAAGAGAATAAAATACCTAGGAATCCAACTTACAAGGGATGTCAAGGAGGTCTTCAAGGAGAACTACAAACCACTGCTCAATGAAATAAAAGAGGACACAAACAAATGGAATAACATTCTATGTTCATGGACAGGAAGAATCAATATCACGAAAATGGCCATACTGCCCAAAATAATTATAGATTCAATGCCATCCCCAACAAGCTAACAATGATTTTCTTCACAGAATTGGAAAAAACTACTTTGAAGTTCTTATGGAACTGAAAAAGAGCCCACGTTGCCAGGGCAATCCTAAGCAAAAAGAACAAAGCTGGTGGCATCACACTACCTGACTTCAAACTATACTACAAGGCTACAGTAACAAAAACAGCATGGTACTGGTACAAAAACAGACATATAGACCAATGGAACAGAACAGAGGCCTCAGAAATAACACCACATGTCTACAACCATCTAGTCTTTGACAAACCTAACAAAAAGAAGAAATGGGGAAATAATTCCTTATTTAATAAATGATGCTGGGAAAACTGGCTAGCCATATATAGAAAGCTGTAACTGTATCCCTTCCTTACACCTTATACAAAAATTAATTCATGATGGATTAAAGACTTAAATATTAGATCTAAAACCATAAAAACCCTAGAAGGAAACCTAGGCAATACCATTCAGGACATAGGCATGGGCAAGGACTTCATGACTAAAACACCAAAAGCAATGGCAACAAAAGCCAAAATTGACAAATGGGATCTAATTAAACTAAAGAGCTTCTGCACAGCTAAAGAAACTACCATCAGAGTGAACAGGCAACCTACAGAATGGGAGAAAATTTTTGCAATCTACCCATCTGTCAAAGGGCTAATATCCAGAATCTACAATGAACTCAAACAAATTTACAAGAAAAAATCAAACAACCCCATCCAAAGGTGGGCAAAGGATAGGAACAGACACTTCTCAAAATAAGACATTTATGCAGTCAAAAGACACATGAAAAAATGCTCATCATTACTGGCTATCAGAGAAATGCAAATCAAAACCACAATGAGATACCATCTCACACCAGTTAGAATGGCGATCATTAAAAAGTCAAGAAACAACAGTTGCTGGAGAGGATATGGAGAAATAGGAACACTTTTACACTGTTGGTGGGACTGTAAACTAGTTCAACCATTGTGGAAGACAGTGTGGTGATTCCTCAGGGATGTAGAACTAGAAATACCATTTGACCCAGCCATCCCATTACTGTGTATATACCCAAAGGACTATAAATCATGCTACTACAAAGACACATGCACAAATATGTTTATTGTGACACTGTTCACAATAGTAAAGACTTGGAACCAACCCATATGTCCATCAATGATAGAATGGATTAAGAAAATGTGGCACATATACATCATGGAATACTATGCAGCCATAAAAATGATGAGTTCATGTCCTTTGTAGGGACATGGATGAAGCTGGAAACCATCATTCTGAGCAAACTATCACAAGGACAGAAAGCCAAACACCGCATGTTCTCATTCATAGGTGGGAATTGAACAATGAGAATACTTGGACACAGGAGGGGGAACATCACACACAGGGGCCTGTTGTGGGGTTGGGGGAGGGGGGATGGATAGCATTAAGAGAAATACCTAATGTAAATGACGAGTTAATGGGTGCAGCACACCGACGTGGTACATGTATACATATGTAACAAACCTGCACATTGTGCACATGTACCCTAGAACTTAAAAGTATTAAAAAAAAAAAAGATCAGTTGGCTGTAAGTATTTGGCTTTATGTCTTGATTCTCTATTGTGTTCCACTGGTCTATTTTTATACCAGTACCATGCTGTTTTGGTAACTATAGCCTTGTAGGATAATTTGAAGTTGGGTAATGTGATGCTTCCAGATTTGTTCTCTTTTCTATGTGTTGCTTTGGCTATGTAGGCTCTTTTTTGGTTCCATATAAATTTTAGAATTGTATTTTCTAGTTCTGTGAAGAATGATGATGGGAATTGCCCTAAATCTGTAGACTGCTTTGGGTATTATGGTCATTTTCACAATATGGATTCTACTCATCTATGAGCATGGGATGTGTTTTCATTTTTTGTGTGTCATCTATTATTTTTTAGCAGCATTTTGCACTTTTCCTTGTACAGGTCTTTTACCTGCTTGGTTAAGTATTTTATAAATTTTTTGCAGCTGTTGTGAAAGGGATTGAGGTCTTGATTTGATTCTCAGCTCAGTCATTGTTGGTGTGTAGCAGGTTTACTGATTTGTGTACATTGATTTTGTATCCTGAGACTTTACTGAATGCGTTTATAAGCTCTAGGAGCTTTTTGTATGAGTCTTTAAGGTTTTTTAGGTATACAATCATATCATTGGTGAACAGCAACTGTTTGACTTCCTCTTTTCCAATTTGGATGTCCTTTATTTCTTTCTCTTGTCTGATTGGTCTGGCCAGGACTTCCAGTACGATGCTGAATGGAAGTGGTGAAAGTGGGTATCCTTGTCTTGTTTCAGTTCTCAGTGGAAACGCTTTCAACTTTTCCCCACTCAGTATAATGTTCATTGTGGGTCTATCATACAGGGCTTTTATTACTTTGAAGTAGGTCCCTTTTATGACTACGTTGTTGAGGGTTTTTATTGTAAAGGAACGCTGGATTTTGTGAAATGCTTTTTCTACATCTATTGAGGTAATCATATGATTTTTGTTTTACTTCTGTATATGTGGTGTATCACATTATTGACTTGCTTATGTTAAAACATCCCTGCATACCTGGTATGAAACCCACTTAATCATGATGTATTATCTTTTTGATATGCTGTTGGATTTAGTTAGCTGGTATTTTGCTGAAGATTTTTGCATCTATGTTCATCAGGAATATCAGTCCGTAGTTTTCTTTCTTTGTTATGTCCTTTCCTGCTTTTGGTATTAGGGTAATACTGGCTTCATTAGGGAGGATTCCATCTTTCTATATCTTTTGGAATAGTTTCAGTAATATTGGTACCAATTCTTTGAGTGCCTGATAGAATTCAGCTGTGATTCTATCTGGCCCTGGACTTTTACTTACTGGTAATTTTTTTTTAATTACTGAAAAATAAAAAAATAATAAAATAGGGGGAATCAGTGGAAAAAGCCTCCTATAATGGCAAATACCACTGCTTGTTATTGATCTGTTCTGGGTTTCTATGTCTTCCTGATTTAATCTAGAAGTATTGTATATTTCCAGGAATGTATCCATCTCCTCTAGATTTTCTAGTTTGTGTGCATAATGGTTTTTATAGTAGCTTTGAATGATCTTTCGTATTTCTGCGGTATCAGTCATAATATCTCCAGTTTTGTTTGTAATTGGGCATATTTGAATCTTATTTCTTCTTTTGTTGGTTAATCTCACCAATGGTCTATTGATTTTGTATATCTTTTTAAATAACTGATTTTTAGTTTCATTTCTCTTTTGTATTATTTTACTTCAATTTCATTTAGTTTTGCTCTGATCTTTGTTATTTATTTTCTTCTGTTAGGTTTGGGTTGAGTTTATTCTTGTTTCTCTAGTTCCTTGAGATGTGACATTAGATTGTCTATTTGTGGTATTTCAGACTTTTTGATGTAGGCATTTAACGCTATAAACTTTCCTCTTAACATTGCTTTTGCCATATCCCAGAGGTTTTGATAAGTTGTGTTACTACTACCATTCATTACAAAGAATTTTTTAATTCCATCTTCATTTCATTGTTAACCTAAAAATAATTTTCAAGAGTATATTATTTAATTTCCATGTATTTCTATAGTTTTGAGGGTTCCTTTTATAGTTGATTTCCAGTTTTATTCCACTGTGGTCTGAGAAGATACTTGATATGATTTCAATTTTCTTAAATTTATTTAGGCTTGTTTTGGTCTATCTTGGAGAATGTTACATGTGCTGATGAGAACCATAATAGTGAGAGGCTTTGATATTTCACTGACAGGACTAGACAGATCATCAAGAGAGAAAGTCAACAAAGAAACAATAGACTTAAACTATACCAGAGAACAAATGGACTTAACAGATACTTACAGAACATTCTTACTGCTTCTTCTGTTCCACTTAGGACTGATTGGCAGTATTGATCAGAAGAGAGGGCTATTGTACTAAAGAGGGGTCAGAAACTTATGACCAACAGGCCAAATCCTGCCTGCCATCCATTTTCTATGGCCCAGGAACTAAGAGAAAGATTATTAGAAATGCAGAATTTTTAGCCCCATTCCAACTACTGAATTAAAATTTCTGGGAGTGACACCAACAAATCTGCCTTTAAACAAGCCCCTCAGAAGATTTGTATGCACTTGCTTAGAGTTTAAAGTGACCAGACATGAGGAACAGAATTCTCCAAGACAAGCATAGAGCAAATCAAACATGACCTGGAGCAATTGTGCTGTGACTCAATTTTCTCATCTGTCACATGGAGATATTAATAAGGTTGTCATGATGATTAAATAAAAACACATGAATTTATGATATACACACACACTTACAACTGACAGCACTGTAACAATATTATGTGCTCAATAAATATTAGTCCAAAAATGTCTGCCTCCACAATTGGTGATATTTTCAATGGTAATGTTTTGCAAATTAATAGCTATTATATTTTAATGGTGAGAGAAGAAATTTAAAAATTAATATTTTATGACACATAAAATTTCAGTTTCCATATGTAAATTTATTGGATCATGGCCACATCTATTTGTATTATCTATGGCTATATATAGGCATAAACACAAATGTGAGTAGTTGTAACTGAGACTGTAAAGCTCCCAAAGCCTAAGATATTTACTCTCTCATCCTTTACAGAAAAAGTTTGCAGACCTCTATAAAGTAGGGAAATTAAGAAGATTAAATAGTTGCCTAAATTTAAGTAAGTGGGGATTTGAAAGAGTAAATCACGTGAGTATAAATTTGTGGAACTGCATCCTGTGTTACATTTATATGAAACACTACACAGTACAACTGTCTTCAGACTACTTCCACTTTTATTGGATTCTGACAATGGTCTCTGGGCTAGTTTTCTTTCATCTCCTTTTTGTACACCTTGACCCCCACTCAGAATTAGTTTCTGATGTGACAACATCCCTTCCCCCAACATCTGTACTTACATATCTTGATGACTCTTGTTGCCAGCCTAATAAAGATCACCATGGTCTAAGCCAAACAGTAAGAGAACTGGTGTTGGGTACTGCCTATTTTTCTGTATAAAAGTTGAGGCAGAGATACTTCAAGTCAGTATCCTTAGAAGACAGTTTAGATTGTGACTAAACTCAGATTCTCTAGCATTCACTGCAGTGCTTCTCACTCTAGTCCAGACTGCCTCAGTAGTCATCTCAGCAATGTCACAAGAAATACATTAAGTAGGAATAGAAAAGATGTACACTATTCCTAAACAAAAATATATAGTAATTACATATTTATATTCTGTCGGTAAGAATTATTTCTGCTAGCCATAGTCTCTAGTTCTAAAATGTTTAAACATGTGCAATTATATCTGTAACACAATTTAGAATGAAATATTTTAAAGATATTTTTGAAGGTTTCTGTGAATGCAAACAAAAAAAAGTTGGGTTCAAATGAAAGCATCTTAATATAAGAAACAAAAGATATGAAAAAAGAAATAAAGGATATGAATGAACCTCGAGCTGTGATTTTTGCATACATACCATACATTAAATAATATTAACCCTACAGTTGAGAGAGATGTAGGAAATTAGTTATTTGCTATATCCAATTCACATAGTACAATTTGTTACAAAGTTTTAGCTTCCTGAAATTAAAAAGCAAAAATAACACCAGCAAAAGCCCTTAAAAATCACAAAAACATAGAGTAACTTATTATGGAATAATATTATTTTAGAAAATTATATTTACTCAAATACTTTCTAATGCATTAACCAAAAGTCTAAGTGGGAAGAAATTCTTACAGAGCATTGACAAACCTAGATAAAGGCAATCTCAAATATAGGTAACAAATTTAATCGCTTTGTAAATTCATCAACTTGACACTGTACATTTGATTGACATACGAAGGATAGCAAAAATACTATATACATTATGTATTTAGGTCACAGAATTCTCAATAGATGCTCTTTCTAATAAAAAAGTGAATTAAAATAATGGATAAAATCAGTTTCTAATAATACTATTCTTTGTTAAAAATGTGCTATTTTAGGTATGTCTAAGAAAATTCAATGTCTGTAATCTTACTCATATGTCAATCAAAGGTATGAATTTAAGTAATATATTCCAATTAATAATAAATCACTGACCAAGAAGTGTTAAGATTAGGAACATTCATGAAACAGAAATTGGATTACTTAAAAGATTTGAGTGAATGGTCCAAAACAATAAAATTTATCTGTTTCCACTTATCATATATGCAGCCTTCAGTAGGTAATTTATATTTGGACGTGGATAAACAAAAGAGCTGGTGGGAGCCTCTTTTTATTCTGCTCAAGTATCTTCTAGAACTTTGTGTGAGGAAGAAGACCAAACATCCCTCTCATACCATAAAATCTGAATAGAGTAGAGAATGCAAAGCCAGAGATCATAGGTTTGATAAGACAGCTCCACAACAATAGCTAAGTACAGTTCTAATGATTTTATTTTAGGAAACATATCCTAAAATACAAAATTATGTTTTATAGTTTTAAACACTGGAGTTTCAAAACAACTTAAGGAAAAAAAGGTACAGAGAAGTGCCATTCATTCATTCACTCATTCATTCAAAGTTCACTGAGTGCTTACTATACTTTCAGTACGATAAAGGCTGAGCAAAAGCACCATGAAAATTAAGCATGGCTCATATCACCCAAGCAAACAGCAAAGTAAAGGAATTAACAAAAAAAATTTGATATTTCCTGTAAAATCTGTTATAAGCAGCATAAAATTTTTATAACAATAATTTATCTTGACATAAATTAATCAAATGATATTATTTTAAAAGTCAGGAGCTCTGAGGTACATGCCCTGGATTTTCAACCACATGCTGTCAACTTTATGATGTATAGAAAATCACTAAACTTCTCTGGCCTCACTTTTCTTATATACCTATAAAGAATTTTGCTTGTAATAACTAATACGACTCCAGTGTGAATACAATTCCATGAAATAATGCATATTAGAAACTACTCTGTACACATTTAAAATAATACACAAATTTAAAAACAAATTATAAAAGTATATTTTTGACTTACTTACATTTACTACATTGTGTCAAGTCAAATTCTAATTTCTTCATTTTCTCTAATCACCACAATATCTTACTTCACCAATGACAAAGTAGCTACAGTTCAAAAATGAGTTTCTACATTTGAAACTTTTTTCTCTTTAAAATAATTTTGAGATGCATTAAAGAATAATTACTTAATGTTCATTCGATATTTGACATAATTATAGTTCATAAAACAGTCTCATTATTAAAAAATGAATATACTACAGGTTACATTATTGGTGTCTTTTTATGTATTTTAGGGCAAGGAGTGAAATGATTAAAAAGTGTCTTGCATACAGCATTTATTGCATAGGACTAACCACTAATTGAGAATCCTATGTTTTTCTTTGATATTTCAATATCATTTGCATTTTTGCTGTGTATTTTCCCATTGCAGTCACTAGGATACAAACTCATTGAATTTCACTGATGGGTGATCAGCCCAGTTAGAGTTGCAAATATTAAGAATTAAAGAGGAAAAAACACTTGGGGTTTATAAGAAAGAAAATAAAAGTACTAAAGTAATATTTGAATATATTTACCAAAAAAGTAATTTTTAATTCTTTTTTGCTGCTTATTCTAGAATTCAAAAGAAAGTTAAAAAATTAATCGTGTAGAATGTCAACATAAAAGCTAAAAGTTATTCAACTGGCAGAGGGCTACTATTCTATTCAAGGCCTTTCATTATTTTTCCAAAAGTTCAACGTTATCAAAATTACTCAACAAAGTTTCAGTTCAAAAACACAATTTCCTAATCTTTCAAATGCTATAAAAGCATAAAAATAAGAATAAAATATAGACATATTCCATGACACAAGGATGGAAATCATTAATAAAGTAGAAACCTTGAGAAAATTTTGGAAGTCATACAGATGAGAATCAAGCCTAGTAAAACAATGGTCAATCCATGATCCAAGACAGATAAAGGGAAGCCTTTGAAGTAAACAGATTTTCCCCAGAGAACCCTAAACTACAGCAAGGATCCTAGAGCAAGGATCCTAGAGCAAGGATCCTAGAGCAAGGATAGATGGGGGGTGAAGTGGGTGAGGGCAGAAAAAGCCTTTAATAACTATACCATGACTCTGCACACTGCCCTGTGGCTGCAAATTTCATTTATTTCATTACCTTTCCATGGCAAATATAGCATACCAGGTACAGCAGGGCTTTGCCTGTTGGGATTCTCAAGGTAGAGGGATTGTGCCAATTTAGAAGTGATACTTTGCCCTGGTAACATGAAGCTGACTCCACAAACTCAGAAGTCAAACACTTACTTCTCAACATTCATCACATATTTAGAGTGGCTACCTGTGCCAGGCAAGTTTGTTGGCACTGAGAATACTGCAAAGTTGAAGTCCCCCTTTTCTACAGAGCTGGCAGTGAACAAAGAAAGAGATAGATATATATTTCACAGGGTGAAGTACAGTGGAGAAAAATCAAACATGGTAAAAAGAAAGGATGTTCTATGGTTGGGCTGTGGCTACGATTTTATATGGAGTAATTACAGTGGGCCTCTTTGATAAGGTAATGTTTGAGCACAGACCTGAAGAGAGTTTGGGAGTGAGGAGTGGAAACAATGTTCCAGGAAAAGAGAGTTATGCTAGGAGCCTGAGGCAGGGCTTTGTTTAGTATGCACTGGGGCCAGGAAGAATACAGTGAGCAGAAGGTAGCAGGCAGGTAGGACAGTGACAGGAAAGGATGTGTGTATGCGTGGAGTACAGATGATGCAGGGTGTTGAGTACAATTGTAGGGTCTTTGCTTTCATTTTGGATAAGATGGGAAGCTATTGGAGGGTTCTGAGCAGAGATGTACATGGCATGGTCTGGTTTACACATTCAAACAATTATTCTTGCTCAGATTTGTCTTTGGGAGTCGGGTGGGGGATGAGGTGTTGAAGAGGAAAGGCCAATTAGGGGTTCAATGCAATAAACCAGACTAGATGGTGTCTTGGACCAGTTTGGCGAAAGTGGAGGTGGTAAGAAGAGGTTGCATTGTGGATATATTTTGAAGACAGAGCCAAATTCCTGATGAACTGGATGCAGGGAGAGGAAAGGCCAGGAGGATTTCAAGGTTTTTAGTTTTGTTAACTTTAATAATGTATTAGTCATTTACTGCAGTGAAGAAGGCTGGAATAAGCTGGTTTGGAGAGCTAAAGCAGGGATTGGTTTTTACACGTTAAATTTGAGATGCTTATTAAACATCTGCTAATATATTTGACTACCAGGCTGAAGCCTCTTTGGTGGTCTCCTCACTGTTTACTAGGACAATTAGAACTCTGTTATAGATACTTGGAAGTTCAGAGGCACCTCCAGAGGCTGGAGACAAGTATGATCCATGGGACAATTGTGGGGAAAGAAATCTGAATCCCCTGAACAGTACTGAGGACACTACCAAAGGAATGCAGACTAGGAATGCTAGAGTGGGAGTGGCCCAGAGAGAGACCTCTCCCAGAAACCCTGCCCTGAACTCCCTGCTGCCTGGCATCCTACTCGTTGCATCTTTCACAGACTTTTTAAGAAATGGACAGATGGGACTCATAGAAAAGTAAAACTCTCCTCTTTATCTAAAACTAAAATTTAGAAGAAGATCAATATAAAATTCCAAAAACAAACCAATGGATGAAAACTTGAAAAAGTGGAACTTTACTGAGGAATCAGAGCAAATGTTTCTCTAAGAGACAGCCATATTATACAGTATTACAAGAATTTGGGGAAATTACATTAAAAAGAAAACTGCAATTCATATTCTTAAGGGGTTATGAGAAGACATTTCTTCCATGAAAAGAGGACAACCTGCTATCACAAAATTTTGTTTTCAGATTATTCAAATTTACCCGGATGAATAATCATATAAGAGTAGCTTTGAGATTTTGAAAAATATTACTAATGGAAGGTGGTGAAGATGATGAGAAAAAGTATGAGAAGGTAGGTACAGAAAATTCAACATACATTGGGTAATAGAAAGGAGAGGTCAAAGTAGGTAGGTGAGAAACAATGGTCAAGGCTAAAGAAAGACATGCCTGCAGATCAAAAGAGCACACAAAGAACTAAGCAACTTTAATAAGACACTGCCAATTATCCATGTTTTTATACAATTTTTTCTTTTATCTTGAATACAAGGAAACGTTAAAGACATCCAAAACAGACTCATCAAAATTACTTTGCTTTTTAAAGAATAGTTTTGAGGTGGAAACACAACAAGTGCTAATATACAATTTCTTAATTTATTTTAGACACTCCCTATTACCTTTTATACACCATATCCACTAATTCATCTTAGGATCACAACTTTTACTCTTCACTAAAAACTGAAACTTTAGTTTTAAAGTTTCAAAGTTAGAGGAAAAATAGAATCAAATATAGATTGGGAAAAAAGAGATACATGTACTTGTAGTTAACCCACAGTGAGGGCAGGAGGATAGTCTTTTGTTTCCTCAATCTCCATGAAAAGAGAGAGCTTTAAATAAAAAATAAGGGAACATATGATCCTGGTAGATAATAGAAATGAAATAGTAAGTTAGGTGATAGTATTGTTTTGTTTCTTAAAAAGAAATGTTTTGTTTCTTAAAATAGTGATGATGTAGTCAAAGAGTAACAATTAAAAACAATAGAACTGGGCAGGGCCCAGTGGCTCACAACTGTAATCCTATTACTTTGGGAGGCAGAGGCAGGAGGATCACTTGAGCCCACAAGTTCCAAACCAGCCTGGGAAACATGGTAAAACCCCAGTCTCCATACACACGCACACAAAATTATCCAAGCATGGTGGCAGGCACCTGTAGTCCCAGCTGCAGGAAGAGAAGATGGCCTCAGCCACCTCAGTCCCAGCTACAGGAGATTTCACTTCAGTCCCAGTTACAGAAGGGTGAGGTAGGATGATGGCCTGAGCCCAGGGAAGTCAAGGCTGCAGTGAGCCCTGATCATGGCACTGCACTAGAGCCTGGGCAACAGAGTGAGACCCTGTCTCAAAAACAAAACACAATAAAACAAAACAAAACAGAACAAACAAACAAACAAAAAACAATGGAATTGGGCTGATACCAGCAAATGCTAAGGCTGCTGTGGAATCTCTGATATAAACGTCACAGGAATTAGGCCTTGTGATCAATCTAGTGTTTGAGAAAGACATGCCTAATAAACATTAGTTTCTAAGAATGATTTACTGCAGCTACCACTATTAATATTTAATACACATATAATATGTCAGAATTGAAACGAACTTATTTCTTCTCATTTAATTAGCATTTTCCCAACAAATATGAAATTTATTTGGTATATTTTGTATAAATATCTTCTCATAACCCCTTAACTGGCCCCTACCCAGTTCCATTGTTTTTAATTGTCCTTTGACCACATCATCACCACTGAACTATTTTAAGAAGCAAAACAGTACTGTCACCTAACTTAGTATTTCCTTCCTTCCTTTCTTTCTTTCTTTTCTTTCTTTCTTTCTTTTTCTTTCTTTCTTTCTTTCTTTCCTTCTTTTCTTTCTTTCTCTCTTTCTCTCTCTCTCTCTCTCTCTCTCCCCTCTCTCTCTCTCTTTCTTTCTTTCTTTCTTTTTTTTTCTTTTGAGATGGAGTCTTAACTCTGTTGCCCAGGCTAGAGTACAGTGATGCGATCTTGGCTCACTGCAACCTCCACCTCTTGGATTCAAGCAATCCTCCCACCTCAGCCTCCCAAGTAGCTGGTAGTACAGGCACCTGCCACCACGCCTGGTTAATTTTTGTATTTTTAGTAGAAACAGGGTTTTGCCATGTTGGCCAGGCTGGTCTTGAACTCCTGACCTCAGGTGATCCACTCCCCGTGGCCTCCCAAAGTGCTGGGATTATAGGCGTGAGCTACCGCACCTGGATGGGTTTCATTTCTATTATCCCCCAGGATTTTATGTTCTCTTATTTGTTCTTCAAGCCAGGTGCTCATCAGAGTATTCAAGGGTGTATATATTCTTTCCTTACCTGCCCGAAACTCACACATCAAAATGGAATCTGTGATAATGATGAAGTGTAAATGATGCAGAAAGAGCTAATTCTGGCTGGGACACTCAGGGAGCACTCTGCATGGTGGATGGCATTTGAGTTGCTCTGACCCTTTGATAGACAGCTCTTCATCAATTGGAAAAAGTTTGACAAAAAGTACTTCAACAAAGAGAGAAACTGAAAATAGGTATGAAAGTATATAAGAGAAAGATATACTAAGAGAAGTTAGTAGTTATTGATAGCTGGTAAGTGAAGTTAATCAACATTTGATGCGTAAATCTCATATACAAGAGTCCTCCCAAATGGTCCTTTCATATCTAATAACAATTTAAGCATCTCTAGCAATAGTAAATTTTAAAGAGAGCTAAAATACATAGATTTCAGAAGATATATTTTTTATGGGGAACAATCATACACTAGTCTGACACATAATTTAAAAAAATAATTGTAAAAAGTAATACAAGTTTTAACCATGTCTAAAAGTAAAACAAAACAAACAAACTAACAAAAACAGCAACAAACAAAACAAGAAAAATCCCAACTACTGATCTGAGGCTTGACTTACTGCCCTACCTAGAAACTTCTGTGATACTGTCCGTCAAGTGCATCTTCTCCTTGTGATTGTCATTCCTGGTTTAGCTTGTACTGAAAAACATTATAATTGCACATTGGCTCAGTGACTGACATCGTTGGTTTTCTGTGTTTCTATGTAGTTTAAAAGACACAGACATTTTCAAATTCCGTAGAAGTAGTTGAAGAGTCACAAGGCATATTATTTTCTCCCTGAAAGATTTAGTTTTCTACTCTTTCCCATGTAATTTGCTGTAACAGCACTTTATTGGTCAATAAAAACAACTTGATTGATTTTTATAAAAATTAAGTCTTTTATAACAAAGATGTTCATAAATTAAATGCACAAAATTATTTTGCCACCATTATAAAGTGATTCAAAAGGATTACTTTCTGAAAACAAAATATTTGCTGTTGAAGCTTACGTATGAAAAAACAATTGCATATATACATAGAAAAACAAAATAAATTGGCCAATGAATAAATGTATTTGTTAAATGCCTTAGTAAGGCCATATATAAAAACAAGGACTTTTTAAGATCTACATACCTAATTTCAAGTTATGGTTACAAGCTTTAGAACATATTTTTAAAGTTTTTAAAGTAACTGCAAAACTAATAAATTTAGAACATATTTTCCAAAATTTAAAAAATATCTTCAAAACTGCTTTAATAAATAGAATATGAGGAATAGTCATGGTCTAGTAGACTTGAGGCTTATAAGAAAATCGGCACAAGATGCTTTTGGCACTAAAAGGTTTGGTGGGGTGTTGGCTGAATTACTAGACAGTTGTCATCCTGTACACTAAGGGGAAATCTGAGGGAATTCTATTTATTCTTTAATATAACATTCATAAAATTATTATGCATCAACATAGCATTATAGTTATACTATACGTATACATATGCATATAGATACACATTTTAAGCTGAATTTATTAAATAATAAACTTGCAAAAGAAAGTGTTTATTATCTGCATTGCATATTAACTATTTAACCTAATGTAGTCATAATAAAATTAAATTAAAAGTCCCTGAATAAATGAATAAATGAATGAGTTCATGTAACCCAAGGAATAGAATTTACTCTTAATTATAATAATTAATTTTAGTGGCTGCTTGGTTAAACAAAAGTAAGCTTAGTGATGAAATGCAACTGAATTTTCTTGAATACAAATAACTTTTATATTAAAATGAACAGGAAGAGAGCATCCTGGCATGAATTACTATGTAAAATGCATTTATTGAAAAGAATGAGATAGTAATTTTGAAATAAAAATAATTATAAAAGAGACTACTGATGACAGTAAGCCAACAAATGAATAAATAAATGAATAAAAAATGAATAAAAAGGCTGCTGTGGTGGCTCACACTTGTAATTCCAGTACTTTGGGAGGCCGAAGCAGGAGGATCACTTAAGCCCAGGAGTTCGAGACCAGCATGGGCAACATAGGAAGGCCCTATAACTACAAAAATTAAAAAAAAAATTTTTTTTAATTAGCTAGGCACACCTGTGGTCCTAGCTGCTCAGGAGACTGAGGTGGAAAGATGGTTTGAGCCTGGGAGGTTTAGGTTGCCATGAGCTGTGATTGCACCACTGCACTCCAGTCTGAGTGATAGAGACTCTGTCTCAAAAATAAATAACTCAATAAATAATAAGTGAATGGATGAATTAACACAAAACTATGAAGAGTCTATTTGAGTAGCTCCAGACTGGTAATGTGAGGACCTCTGCAGATCCTTCTCCCCAGCAAAACAACTATAACTAATAAAAATTATTTTTTAAAAAAATAGCCATTTAAAGTATCTGAAAATTGTCTGAAGTGTATACAGCAAATGTAGAAACATCCATTAGAGAAACTCTACTAAATTTTTATAAGAACAGCAAGAGACTTGAGCCACAACCAACTTCCTTTCTTCTCTGCTCCATGCTCAGCAAGATGAAAATTCTATTCTTGGTAGGTACAGCCAAGTGAATGGGCTCTCTCTCTCCCTAGTTCTCAAAGACTGCAGTATCAGTCCCAGAGGGAACGGCTACCAACATTTCTTATCCCCACTTCCAGCTCCATGGTGCAGAAGCTCCATTATAGGTAACTGCTGTTGAGTGGTCAGGAGCTCCCTGTCCATGAAATCTGTTGGATGGCAGGTATGAGGCATATATTGAAAGTTGGGTGGCAGATGACAGAAAATTTGGTTGTCAGTATTTATGTGCATCTGTTTGAATGCTACTGAAATCTCACTAGAGAAAATATATTACGCACCATGAAAGAATAGCCTTTTAAAGTAGGCACTTAAGTTTCTCTGTTAATCTTGGACCTATGGCTGAGAGGTAAAACTGAAACTGCTAGTTCTCTTTGTGAGCTTAAAAAGCAGTCTTTTCAACTGGTCATAAAAATCTCATACTTTGCATCCTAGGGATAGTTAGTCCAGACAGACAGATATTAAATTCCAAGTAATCTTAAATTTCAGAGTTCCTGTTTGGATTGACTTATACAGATTAATAAGTACCTATATAATTCTAATTTAGAGAAATAAAGAATCCCCAGAGAAGAAAAAAATTGAACTTCTAAAACTTTGAATATGTCTTAAAAAATTCATTCTCAAGGAATTACTAACCTAGAAGCATTTTTATGTATGAATAAAAGTTCACACAAACTGAATCATCGGAGATATCAAACAAGTTTGATAATTTTGGCTAAAAAAAGTTTTATGATAACCACAATGAGATACTACTTCATTCCCTTGCAATATGATGGCTCCTAATCGAAAAGACAATAACAAACATTGACAAAAATGTGGAGAAATTGAAACCCCCATTTATTGCTATGCAGCTGCTTGGGGAAAGTTTGGCAGTTCCTCAAAAGGATAAATAGTTTTCATGTGACCCAGTAATTCCACTCCTAGATACATAAACGTAAGATTTGACAACGTATCTTCACAAAAATATCAAGAATTTTGTCCATAGTCCTTAACTTTTTGGAAGCTCTTTCTACCATAGCCCTTTCCTTATACTAGAAAAGGCTAATTTTCTATACCCTTGAGCAGCTCCCATAGTCCTACTATGAATCCTTATTTAATACTGATTCGAAAAATTATAATTTCTTGAAACAGATTTTATAACTGTACTAAAAGATGATGCGGGAAGGTACAAAACCAAGACTAACCAGAACTTTGATGATATGCAATAATATGCAATATGCAATAATCATATGAAGTTTAAAGAATAGTAAGGCTGAATGCAAGAGGTTAAAACAGGCTAGCAAATCTCAAAAACAGGCCAGCAAATTTCAAAAATAGATTTATCATAAAAAATTCACAGCTTTCTGAATTATCTCCATAAAAGTTTCTGCAATTTGATGTTTTATTCCTCTCTAGGATAAGCTCAGCAAAACCAGACACCTTGTGAAATCTAATCAGCCAAATTGCCAAATGAAAGTTCTCTTGATACATTCTAAACTTTTCTTATTGATATATTTATCTATATTTATAAACTTTCTGTATAGACCTATGTTATTTTTCTGGGAAGAATTTCAAAGAGAACTTTTGTCAGAGAAACCTATCAAAACATCCAGATGAAAAGAAGAAAACATAAAAGTGGGTCCAGGCAAACTCTTATAATCACTTTTTCAAAAGATTGAAGGTTGCAAATTAGGATCATATGCTTCATCATGCCATGAGCTAAATATGGATAACTCTGAGAAGACTTTTCATAATAAGAATAAATATTTAATGCAATCATGCAAATCATTTTTAAAATGGTTATTTTTCTTGGTTGCCTTTAATGCTAGCCAGAGAAAGAAACAAATCATCACTTTGGTATTTAAGAGTTGAGTCTTTTGAGAGTAATGTTTTTTAAGCCGTTAAGAATCAACCATCCCACAGACAACACCTTATAATACAGCCAGGTTCAAATTCAGCTGGCACTGTACTATTCAAGCCAACATCCTGTCCCATCCAAGCCAGTTCCCACCTTTTATAAGTCTTTCTATAAAAGCATATTTATTTACTAACATATTATTTAGTATGATGTCTTAAACATCAATAGAGAGTTACGAAAAACTAGTTGAAAAATTGTAACTTTGTCAATTTAGTGTCTTGTTATTACTTTGATAAAAAAATTATTTTTTATATGTGATACTTAAAAGGTAGGTATATGCAGCTTTCATATGTTGAAAGAGTAAGAAAATAGTAAGGTTCTGTTTTTCAGAGTAATGCTAACATTTATTGTAGAATAATCTTAACTTATAAAACCTGACACTTTCTTTGTGAAAATATAGATGAACTAGAAACATAGCAAGTTCATTTTAGTTGCTATATTCATCAACCAATCGTCCCTACTAAAAAATAGTGATGAAAATTTATGGGAAATCCCAAAGGAATTAAACTTGCAGGATTCAATTCAGTTGGCTTAGCAGCAGCAAAGTGTTAAATATTATCAAGAGAGCTATCTAAATTCAATCCTCTACCACCAAATAGTAAAACAAAAGTAATTTAAACTGGCTATGGGAAATTTTACAGTATTGCTATATATTTAGGTTTCAAGGAGGGCTTTTAATGAAGTAAAAAATATAATCATAATTTTGCCAATGAGAGTGTGCACTTGACAGCATAATTTTCTTTTATCAACCATTACATATGCCCATTACAAAGTCATTCTTTATGACAGCAATTTTCTTTATAAGTAAATACAAAATCTTCCAAGTTATTATTAGATATGATTTAGGCTGAGGATGAAGTTTTAAAAATAAAATATTGCTGATATGGAAAATATGAAAATATTTTTGCTGGGCTTAACAAAGGAAACATTTATAAATTAGCTATTATTAGGACTTCATATCACATACTCCTTTATTTTAATCACAGTTCTTCACCAATTTAACAGATCAAGTAGAATTTATTATTATTATATTGATCAAGATGAAGATTACTTTTAGAAAAGTTTTATTCACCCTTATCTCTCTTCCCTTTCCACCCATACCAACACCACACATATGTAAATTATAATTTCTCTACTAAAAATAAAATAGATCAGAGGAATAAGGAAAGAACTGGCAATAAAGTATTGCATTTAATAGTCAGTTATTCTCTTTAACATGGCTAAGACAAAATGTGGCTTCAGTTTCCCTTGGCTAGAAAGGCCATTCATTGAACTCCTTCAATAGGCTAAAATGGTGTTTAAAGAAATTATGACAGAGTACTTAAAAATAAAGTGATAGATACATACATTCTAACCAAAGTGAAGAAAATAATTGAAAGTGATTATATTTTACAGGTCTTTCCACTCTATTTTTAGTCTAAGTCCACAAAACCCACCTGTATTCTCATCACACTATAATCATAAGCACAAATAACCTACCATTATGTGAAATGCTGTCAAAGGGATAGTGAGTTTGGCCAGCCCTACAGGAGAGCAGTCTAAATTTTATCACCAAATCTGCCTAAACACCAGCATTATTTACTTACACTTTTACTCTTTAAAGGAACTTTACCCATGTTTTGACTGTGAACTCATCCAAAGTAATAATATTGATGAAACTGGCATTATAATAATATCCCCTAAAATTATCCCACATACAATCAATGGTACAGACAAAAACAAATAGCAAAAATAGATTATCCTATATAATTTTTCAACTCTATTTCTTTTTCATAGAAAAAATCGATGAGCGTATCCTAGCATAAATTTAGAAACACAGATTAATGTTCAATTTAATGGTATACTTGCTAATTATGCACTGCAGTGTATCATATAAGCTTTAAAATTTTTGAACAAAGGCAGCTCAGTTGATATATTGAACCTGAAATACTCGTTGTCTCATTCTCATATTGGTAGATTAATGAGCTGTGAGGAAGTTTACACCAAATGAAGGTGTATAGTATGTATACAATTTACACCAAATGAAGGTGTAATTTATACCAAATGAAGGTGTATAGTATGTACACAATTTACACCAAATGAAGGTGTATAGTAATTTACACCAAATGAAGGTGTATAGTGTGTATACAAAGGAAAGGCTGACTGAACATTCTACTTGGAGCCTATCTTCCCAGGCACAAAGAGCCTCTGTGGTTTCTACAGCTGATAAGAGTTAAAAGTGACCTTCTATTCTCCTAACAAGTTATTCATATTCATAGGAGAGAAGAAAAAGGCAAAATGTGGTTCAATATGACAACTCTGCTACTAGTGTTCTATAGAAAAATAATTATACTTTGGCCTCTTTACTTGAATTTGATCCATTCCCTCTATTAAGTGTTTTCCATTCCTTCCGCAATAAAGTTTCAAATCACCTGCCTTTGCATGCTGAAAAAAGTAGAGCCCATCAGAATTTATTGTTTCTGAAAGTAGTTGGAATAATCATCAAAACTCAGAGTCAAGCAGATAAATGAGCTTGCAATGACATAAATTATATTAAAATTTCACTGTCATCATGAACTCAAACTATCCAGACTTTATCTATTAATATCAAACTCTGTAATGCTCCTAAATGTTCATTTTTTTTTCATGAGAACTGGAAATAAGCTCTTCCTAGTATATAATTTCTTGTGAAATATAGTTATTAACAACACTAGGTGCAACATTCACTTAATAAAGTTCACAACAATACAATAACAAATGATAGAAAAGAAAGTATGGATTCTAACCACTTTGTCCTCCTTTGGGAAAGCATCCAAGGAAGCAGAGTAGAGAAAGAAGAAAAAGAAAAGAAAAACAAAATTGAGCCATGTATTAATAAACTGGTTTTAAGAAAACAATTATGTTTCTTCAAAGTATTAAAGCACAACTATTTTGAAAAGTAAATGTTTACTTTTCCTAAAAAATAGTAATTGTTCAATCCTTCATTGAAAATGCAAACATTATGGGTCCTGCTATATGTTAGATACAAGAGTTAGGCACAATAATTTCCTAATATTTTAAAACTTGGATTAGTAAATCTAGATTTAAAATATTCTTCATAAAGAAGGTTAATTCACTACCACATGTAGTCTACCTATTATTGAAAAATATTTTATTAAAATGCATAAAATTGTATGAATAATTTTGTCAAATTATTGTTAAAATATTGATAGTCATAGTTTGAGAAAATGTAAAGAATGAGAAATGTTTGTAATAAATAAAAATGGGAAGAGAAATATGTTAATTATTTTGGCTATAAATTATTCCACAGGCAATATTTATTTGTGATACACATTTCAATGTTTATGTCATAGAAAAAAACAACTTTATACAATGTTTTTGTCTTGTGCTTCAAATGAAATATCTTAAGATGTGTGCTTTCTTTTATTTTGTTCCTTTAAATATTTTTTCCAAGGTTGGATGGGTTTAGTAAAGATGAACTACACTAGGCCTGAGTATCCTCTCCAAAGCGTAAGTAACTCCTAGCTCAATTTTCTTTAAACACCCTCTCCTTTTTAAGACCTGATGACTTTAATATATCAATCATTAACTGTATTGCTATTGGCATGTCTCAAACCTATAATGGGAAGTTAAAAGCATTTAACAGTTGTGGGTGCTTAGCCAGCACTAGCACTCAGCTGATCTGCGCCTCATTGTTCACTGCCAGCATCTTTTCAGACTGAACAGTGTCCTTACCACATGGGTTGTTTAGTATTTTGATGTTGTCTCCAAGTTTTACCTGTAAGAATTTCTTCCAAAATAGTGTATTAAAGAGCACTATAGAAGGGAAAGTTAACAAATAGATCTTATGCACTTTCTATGTGCCAGATACAACCTTAATATCCAAGTTTATTTTAGAAAGCCTATAAGGTGGCATACGATGATTGCCCATAACAAATCACTATTAGGAGAGGAAAAGAAAGCTTACACAGTCATAAGAATGGGACCCTAAAGAAAGATTAAATATACATATCATAAAGACCTAGATTTTAATTATTTTTATTTAATTTTCATAACACCCACACAAGGTAAATATTACTATCCAGTCTTCATAGGTAAAGAAACTGTTCAGAGAAGTTATTTTCCTAAAGCCACAGAGGCAGTAACAGTCTCACCTTAAAGTGTAAGATATATTGATCGGCCAGGCGCAGCGGCTCACACCTGTAATCCCAGCCCTTTCTGTAATCCCAGCCCTTTGGGAGGCCGAGATGGGCGGATCACCTGAGGTCAGGAGTTCGAGATCAGCCTGGTCAACATGGTGAAACCCCGTCTCCACTAAAAATACAAAAATTAGCCAGGCATGGTGGCAGGCACCTGTAATCCCAGCTACTCGGGAGGCCGAGGTGGGAGAAGCACTTGAATCCAGGAGGTGGAGATGGCAGTGAGCCAAATGCCACTGCACTCCAGCCTGGGTGACAGAGTGAGACTCTGTCTCAAGAAAAAAAAAAGATATATTGATCATACTCAGTGTCTTAAGTCCACTGGAATAAATTTTAGAATATCTGACTTATAACTCAACTAGACTACTAAAGAATATAATGTTGATTGGGAGGTTTGTTTTAAATTTAACTGTAATGTGCAAATTAGAGAAATATCAAGAGGGCTTAAAGATTTCGTGTTAGTTTTAAACATGACTTTGTATTATAATATATTAATGATTAGATAATATGACAAATTCTTTACAGGAACACTGAGAATTCTTTAGCTACATACTTGTAACTGTTCTACATTAAGCTTCAGATCTCTATCAAGGAAAACTCAGATTTCCCTATAAATAATTATACTGCACTATTTTAGAGAATATGATAAAGTATAACATTAAAATGTATTCTAAACTAAATATTTATTAGAATCACTCTAGTATTTCGTAAATAATAATATTGGTTCCTATCATATTAGCATCTTAATGCTTCAAAAATTGCATTTATTTAAAGTACTGGCATAACAGGAGTAGCTCTTATTTAAGCCAAATAAGGAAACATCATCAGGTGAGAATATATCTTATAGAGAAGAAAATGAGAAGTGCAAATCTCAATAGACTTTAAATATCTAAATAATTTCCATGAGATAAGCTTGCCACTATATTTCTTTAACATGTCAGTAAATCTGAATTTACTCTCATAGAGGCTAATCATTGCTTAATATATGACATTCAATTATTTTGCATTTTACATGCATTCATTGTGAATACTAATGTTACAGAAATCAAAAGTAGTTAACTTTTGTAAAAGAATTGGTCATAACTTTCAAGAGTTTTATAATTGATGATAATATTAAATCTACATTAGCTGCATTTTTCAAAAACTAAATGAATTCTCACAGGTAATCTGTTGGTTTTGAATTGGAATCATTTATTAAGAAACAAAGATAAAGTAAGTTCTTTTTAGGAATTATTTTCATCAGTATTCCACTACCTTATTAAGGACATGAACAAAATGAGGGAGGTTCATTTTAATGTGTATGTTTATGCACATGTCTGCTTTCTAAGATGCACGTGTTCTCATGTTTGGAAGGCATAATAGTTTTTATCCACATTCACAACGCCCCTTATGTTCATGGGATACTCACGTTGTTTGACCGTAGAGACACGCGGCCTCCGCAGCGCGCACAGAACTTAGTGCGACAATAGGAGCAGAGATGACCGCACCCATCAGCAAACTTTGTTTTATGACAGATTCCACAAGTCGGAGCATCGTCTTTGTGCTCGCCCTGGTAACGCCGTGCTTCTTCCCCTATTTTTCTCACTTGTTCCTTATAGCTTTCAAACTGTTGATGCAATCTCCTAGGCAAAAGAGAAAATGGTAGCAAACTAAGTAAATAGTGGAAGACAAAACCAAGAACAAACAAAATAAGAAATATTTCCTAACAAAAAGGAAGCATAGCTATTTGAACTAAAGCAAAACATACAAAGCTATTTTCCCCACTAACCTTACCTTCAAAGGTAGGGTATGTATTAGCATGATTCCATAATCCCAGTTTTGCTTATTAGCACTGAACTATGTGTATGTAGAAGCTACATAAGCACTGTTTGTCGCCAGCAAGGAAATTTGAGTATCTATTCCATGCCTCTGTTTCTTTTAGATGTTTCAAAATATTTCAACTGAGAGCTCAACACTTTACAACTACAGTCATGTGTGCATATAACTGAAACAAAAATTACACAAAATATTTAGCCTAAATACATATGATGTACTCTACTATATTCTATCCTATTCTAACTTTAACACTGAATATAACTCAAAAATAAGTTTGTCACACTAAATTGATTCCATGACCCAGTATTTGAGCATGATGCATACTTTGAAAAATATTGTTTTAGACTATGTTGCTGGGCAATCTGTCTTCTACAAAATAGATTCCTTTGCCCCCATTCCTGGAGGCTACTTATCTATTTGGCATCAAGTATCTAATTTAATACAGTACACAGAATGTTAGCTTTTACATTATATTTGAGCTCCTAGTTCTTCCAGTTCACATCAAAAGTTCTAAATCTTACCTTGTAGATATGCAGATTTTTACATAGTCCAATTTTTCATTATTTTAACCAGGTAATATGTATGAAGCTTGCCAGCAACCACTCCTGATTAACTACTGACTGTGGTGACAACTAAAGTTGTCTAGGGAAACCTCCCACTAGAATGTTCACATTTAATATGATTAAAGTCTCCTCCCATCGACATCAGTTCAAATCCCAATCTTAAATCTCTATAAACAGAACTGTTTGCTGTTCTGAATAGAACACAAGAACATCCAGTGAATGCCCCAGTGGAAGGATGTCTTGGTTTTGAAAATGAGAACTGAGAGATGTCCTGAGCCTAGCCAATAGTCATTGGCTATTTTGCCAAAAGAGGGACTCCTGCTCAAATTCATCTGGGTATCTGAGCTAGTTTTCTGGATTTGAGTATTCCCTAGGACACAGAGTACACAGATGCTTTTGTTAATTCAGGCGTTAGTTTGATGTTCTCAGTCTAAGATAACTGTGAAGAACTGATACTCCCTGGAAATAGAATCAAATAAGTTAAGTCCAGGTACTGCAGTGTTTGAGGTATTGAGACTTCATTATATTTTCTTTTTAACCTTAATAGCTCTTAAGCAGAACTTCTGTGATTACTTTAAAAATTCTCAAATCCCTTTGCTGCTTTGCCAGTTGACACCTTTTCTATTTAATTCCAATAATTAAAGCAAACATCCAAGCACCAGCACATAACAGTGTAGTTTAGGATCTGAAATATTTCCCAATTTAAAGGCCAGCTAATATCACTTCATAAAGGAATATATGTGATACTTCATTTAATGAATGCAAGAATATCTGGTCAATTTATTGAAGAGTTATTTGATACATTGAACTTTTTATACTTTAAGTGTAATTAATCTAGGGTCAAGCTAGTAGAAAACAACTGTGGGCACTTGTTATTTCAAAAGTTATCATGCAAAATGGCACTGGCAATCTTACTTCTTCCACTAAAGAAAATTATTTTAAGGAAGGGCAGGGCACGGTGGCTCATGCCTGTAATCCCAGCACTTTGGGAAGCTGAAGCGGGCGGATCATGAGTCAGGAGATGGAGACAATCCTGGCTAACACAGTGAAACCCCTCCTCTACTAAAAACACACACACACACAAAAAAATAGTAAGGCGTGGTGGCGGGGGCTGTAGTCCCAGCTACCCGGGAGGCTGAGGCAGGAGAATGGCGTGAACCCGGGAGGCGGAGCTTGCAGTGAGCTGAGATCACACCACTGCACTCCAGCCTGGGTGACAGAAAGAGGCTCCATCAAAATAAATAAATAAATAAAATAATAATAATAATAAGGAATAAGAGCAAGTAAATATATCTAACCAAGGAAACTCTAAGCATAGAGTACATAAATAAATATTTATTGTGAGAACCACCGAATCAAATCTATTGAAGTAAACATAAATGAGAAGCAGAAAACTAGGCTAAGGAAAAAGTTTCCCCATAAACTTATTCTAAAATATAGAACATGATGTAGTATGAGTGTTGGCAAACTTTTTGGAATAAAGCCAGATTGTAAATATTTTAGACTTTGAGGGTCATGTAGTTTCTTTTGCAACTGCTCATTTCTGCTGTAGTAGGAAAGTAGCCACAGATAGTATGTAAATGAATGAATGTAAATATGCTCCAACGAAACTTTATTTACAAAAATAGATGGTAGTCCAGATTTTGCCCATACAGCAGTTTGTCAACTCCTGATTAGTATGTGCTTTATGCTAAGATATAATGGCTTGAAAACCAAAGCCTCTGTGTGTTTTTAAATTCAAACATACAGGAATTTTATATGGTGCAATCAAAAGGGAACCTGTTTCAGGAAATCTTTGTACAATGTATACATGCAGGGCACTGACTACTGAGATAAAACCTTACTCTATCGCAATTTCATAGCATTTCATTTGGGTCACTCTTAGACCATTTAATATTTTTACTATGTTTTATTACTGCACATAACAGCTCTCTTCTACCAAACAGTAAACAATATTGGAAATGCAGTTTAGCAAATAGTTCAGGCATATGGTTCCTTAGTAGCAGCCAATACACACACATATTTGCTGAATGGAAAATTTATACATATAGGTATTATTTTACTTAGTCTGTTTCGAGAAAAAAATCCATACAACTTACAAACAAGTTCATATTGAGGACAACATATCCTAATACACCCTACTTCACAAAACACTAAAAATTCTGGGTGTAATATTTAAAAAGATAACTTTTAATGTACGTTTGAGCTGGAAAGTATGCAAATTCTCAAAGGATAAAAATTAAAGAGAAAAAGTAATTCAGAAAAGTAACATGTCTCTGAAGCAGATGCCAAGAAACATGCACTGAGGTTCTGTGACCAAGAACTTCAGTTTTAACTCTTGTACAAGTGATTGAAAATAAAATTTTAGTTAGGTATTCACCAAAAATAATTGAAATAGAGTTGTATGATATCCAAACCAGTAGCGGAAAAAATATGGAATGAGAAAAAAGTCAATCCAAAAGAAGATAAGAGTTAAAATAAATAAATACATAAACACAGACAAAGCAGAACAATTAAATATTACAGTATGACATGGTAAAAAAACTAACACATGAGGAATCACAAGTGTTATACTTTACAAGAAGCATCATCAAAAGACAAAGATCATTACATTAGATTTTAAAAATCCAGCTAAATGAAGTTTTGAAGAGATATGCCCAAAATATAAAGGCACAGAATGTTTGAAATAAAAGGACAGAAAAAAGAGATCTCAGGGAATTATTAAGAAAAACAGACAGACAAGCAAACAAACAAAAACTGGTATAGAACTTAAATTTAAAAGCATTACTACAGAGTGTAAACTACTATTAAAAAGTATTCATTTTATTTTGCACATGACAATTATAAACTTAATTGCATATAACATATGTATTATCTATCCAGTAGATTAAACTTACTAGTTAATCTTGTTGAGTTCTCTGTGTGTGTGTGTGTGTGTGTGTATATATACACATATATACACACATGCTTATATATATATATATATATATATACACACACATACATATGCTTAATACATATCTAAACTTTTCCCAAACTCTAGGCCTCAAAATTACTAAAATCATTTTATTTCTTAAGCTGGTGGCGGAAGGGTTACATGATGTAGTTTATTTTTTCTTTACACCTTGCATATATGTTTTATAATACTGTTTTGTATGTATGAATGATTTCATATTAGAAAGAAAAAGATTCAGTGCTATCTCATCAAATAGCATTGAATAACAAATCAGGGCTACATAGAATTGAAGGTTTCCTGTCTGTGACAGGTGGGCAGGCAGCAATTGTTCCTTTTCTAGTTGGTCATGGCAAGTGAGCTGGTTGGATGAGACTTCTCCACTGAGCTATGACGGCGAGATCGCTAGCTTCTCACTTTCTCCATGGAGGATCTTGGAGTAGGTCCTAAGGAAGACAGCCACCAGGGCACCGTGTTCTTCTCCCAGAGGGACATACCTAAGTGGCCTGGGGCAGCTTTTCACCAAGTGCTTCATCCCAAAGCTCATGAGGCCATTCACACAGCCATCACTCCAAACTCTACAGGGAATCACATCCTTCTGAATGCTGGCCCTTGGTGACCTGTACCCATCTATGCCCTCCTCTCATGTGCTTTAGAAATTCCTTTTTTGTTTCAGCAGCAGGTCTTGTTTAAACTACTGGTATAGACATCCCAGTAGGGAGTATAATGAGAGAAGAAAGAGCTTGCTTTTTCTCAGCCTATAACTCTCTTAATTTTCAAATATTTTTTATTTCTGGGTCTCTTCCTTTACTTACAGATAATATTCTCTTATTCTGCTCTGGAAGAAAAAGTCCAACTCAGGTCCCTGTCAACTTCTCCAACTTATTTCCTGCAATGCTCCTTATTTTACCAGCCAATATTATGGAAAGAAGGAAGGAAGGAAGGAAGGAAGGAAGGAAGGAAGGAAGGAAGGAAGGGAGAGAGGGCATTCCTCACTCCTACGTCCTTAAAATCTACCTATTCCATAACCTGCACTGTTCTATTAAATTGTTCTCTTAAAATACAACCTTAATGCCCTTTTCTCAATTCATATTCCCCTTACATTACTCTGATATCTCATGTTGTCAAGATGCTGTCCTCATAATAAAATGTGCCTTTGGAAGCAAGATACTGGTAGTGAAACCATAAACAGCACATTTATTTTTTGTATCTGATGTTTTAATGCTTTAATCTATATCAAATTTGTGACAGTGTTCTATTATGAATAATAAATGGAAATACATATTTTATTAAATGGTCTTACAGTAAACGTGGGACTGCAAATGTAAAACCTTTTTGTGAAATTTATTTGTACACTTCGATTTTAGAATTAACAATATATTCTTATTGACTAGTGAGGTTGACAAAATATATGATCACAAATCACAGATTTAAATTATCCACATGGAAAATGGAGAGTATTATAAAATATACAATGCTATCAAAAGAAAAGCATTGATATTGAAACTTTCTCCCAGGATATGAGGTTCTGTTTTTTCTCATTGTTTCACTATATAATAATTGTTGCATTATTTTAATAACTGTACATTCAATTCAAGAAACTCTAAAATTCAATTTGTAAAAAAGTTGTTTGGGTGATTAATAGTATATATTTCGAAAGAAACAAAGATGAATGCCTGAAAAAATATTATTCTGTAAATGTCTGAAAATCTAAATATCATGCTATGAATGCAAAATAAATAATTTTAACAAGCAATTATTGATGACATTTGTACAAATCAATATGTATTTGTTGAACAAGTAGATCGTAATAGTGGAATGTAGAGAAATCCTTCTAATTAGCGCAGCAATTCACATTTTTCTATTTTGTATTTTTTCTTCTCCCTTTCCCAAAGAAATGAGAATCTAGGAGAAAATTCTACCTTTCTTCCTGGATTTCCTTTATGAAGTCTAGGCAAATAGAACTGGATTTTTCCAGAGGAGGAAAGGATGGAAGCTATTGTTTCAAAGTTTTAAAACTGCAAGTGGCAGCTTCTGAGAGCAGGTGAGGGCTTTCTCTGAGATAAAAGCAGGGCAGAGGCCAGGATAGTTTGCATGCAGTACTCCCAAATGGAGGATTGCTTTAGGATGTATGTACAATGGTGGAAGGGCATAGGTGCTGAAAACAATAAGCATGGCCTCTGTTTCCCTTGTCGCCTTTGGCACAGAAAACAGATCAGTACCATCATGCGTTCCCTCGTCAACCTTAGCACATGGGCACCACCAAGTCCTTATGAAGTTAGTGGCATGGATATTAAAGCCAGGAGAGTTGTTCTGAGAATGATGGACTGATTAAGAGCTTCCAAAAAACATGGGGGTTGTCCAAGAGGGAGCCCTAATAATGACTGAAATTCAATGTTTTGCTAGTCTAGTAGGTTGGAGGCTTGTTTATACACATTTTGACATCACACTATACTGTTGAACATAAATTCACAGTTCTTGACTTCAATGAATGTACAATCAATTTAGAAAGTAAGTTATACACAAATATAAATTAGCAGTTCATGACAGCATGTACCAGTGTCAAAGAAGGACAGTAAGTCATATAGTTGTACAGTTAAAAAACTCTTTGTTGTCCCCACAACACAATTGTCCCTCTTTTAGTGAAATTGCCTTTTTGATTCCACTCTATAATAGAGGAGCTGTAAAATTTCACAAAATTTCAAGGGTCACTATTATTTTTTTTAATGATGTTTGTACATCATGGCTTCTTGTGTCAGAGTTGAGTAGAAAATAACAAACAGCACAGTCTTTTAGACAAAAAGGTTAAATAATGGAGTTTTCTGCTACAAAATAGTTGGAAGAGGGATGGTTGTGGGGTCTTGGATTGATCTCTTGGAATGCCCCTCAAAACAAAATCACAAGCTAACGACTCAAAGTTCCACCATCAGGCCAGGCACAGTGGCACATGCCTGTAATTCCAGCACTTTGAGAGACCAAGGTGGGCGAATCACTTGAGCCTAGGAATTTGAGAAATGCCTGGACAACAAAGCTAGACCCCATCTCTATAAAAAATTTTAAAAATATATTAGCCAGGCATGGTGGTGCATGTCTGTAGACCCAGCTACTCAGGAGGCTGACATGGTAGGATTGTTTGAGCCTCAGAGATCAAGGCTACAGTGAGCCATGATCATGCCACTGCACTCCAGCCTGGGTGACAGGGTGAGACCTTGTCTAATACAAAAAACAAAACAAAACAAAAATACCAAAGTTCCTCAATCAGGAAGCCGCAGAAATCAGAAAGCCACTGTCCAAATGGCTAGTGTTAGTGTCCTACCACCTCAGCTAAGGTATTCTGATCTAGAAGCCACCACAAGAGCCACAGCAGGAGATCCCAGGAAAATGATGCCCAGTATGTTGTTGTGGCTCTGCATCTAACTCAGTTTCAATTCAAATCTCATGCAAGCACATTTGACTGATGGAACCTAAATTACATCAGGAATTCTAGCTGCAGGAGAGTCTATGAAATTCCGTTTTCAGATTTCTAGCTTTTTCTTAAGACTTCATAAATGATTTTGAAATGTATATTGTGAGGGTCAGTCTTCCACTTCAGCTACAATCCTCTAATCTATGTCAAATTGCTTAATTCCTTCCAGTGTACCATGGGTGAACAATATCTGAGTTTAAGATCTCCCTTTCCCATTCATTTTCCATTTTATCTCTCTCCCCTCCCTCTCTTCCCCCTCCTTTCCTTCCCCTCCCCTCACCTCTCCTTCCCTCTCTTCTCTTCTCTCCTCTCCCTCCCTCTCTTTTTCTTCATCATACACTAAGCCCACATTACTGTGGAAAGCATTTTGCCCCCACCAGGAAATTTAAAAAATAGATTCAGTTCCCCAAGCAAATTACTTATATGAGGGGTCTTCAAAAAGTTCATAGAAAATTAGTATTACTAAAAAACTATGCATTTTCAAAACTTTCTTGCACCAAAATGAACTTGTAATAACTTGTTACAACATGTCTGAAAAGCACCTACTAATAGTTTGAGGCACTAAGAAGGATAAAACACAAGTTTGAAAAGAGCTCCTGTGAGAGCGACATGAATTCCTCTAAAACTGAAGCAAGAACAAACATGAAATTTCACGTGACCGGGCACGGTGGCTCACGTCTGCAATCCCAGCACTTTGGGAGGCTGAGGCAGGTGGATCACCTGGGGTCAGGAGTTCGAGACCAGCCGGGAGCCTGGCCAACATGGTGAAACCCCCATCTCTACTAAAAATTACAAAAAATTACCCAGGTGTGGTGGCAGGCACCTGTAATCCTAGCTACTTGGAAGGCTGAGGCAGGAGAATCGCTTGAACCTGGGAGGCAAAGGTTGCAGTGAGCCGAGATCGCGCCATTGCACTCCAGCCTGGGTGACAAGAGCGAGACTCCATCTCAAAATAAATAAATAAATAAATAAAGTAAATAAATAAAATAAAAATTAATTCAAGTGAAGTTTGAGCGGAAGAATGGTGAAATCACTGACGCTTTATGAAAAATTAATGGAACAATGTTCCAAATAAATCAGCAGTTTACAAGTGGATGACTCATTTTTAGAAGGAATGAGATGATGTTGAAGATGAAGCCTGTAGTAGCAGACCACATACATCAATTTGTGAGGGAAAAAATCATTTTGCTCATATCCTAATTGAAGGGTACTGACAATTAACAGCAGAAACAGTAGCCAGCACGATAGACATCTCAATTGGTTCAGCTTACACAATTCTGACTAGAAAATTAAAGTTGACCAAACTTTCCATTTGATGGGTGCCAAAACCATTGCACTCAGATCAGCTGCAGAGAAGAGCAGAGTTTTCAATGGAAATTTTAAAGTGGGATAAATATGCTAAAGTATTTATTTGAAGAATTGTTAATAGTAGATGAAACATGGCTTTATGAGTATGATCCTGAAAACAAAGCACAATCAAAAGAATGGCCTTCAAGAGGTGGAAGTGGTCCAATCAAAGTAAAAGCAGACCAGTCAAAAGCAAATGTCACGGCAACAGTTTCTTGGGATGCTCAAGCCATTTTGCTTGCTCACTTTCTGGGGGGCCAAGGAATGATGACATCTGCTTATTATGAGAGTGTTTCAATAAAGTTAGTCTATTTTTAGTAGAAAAAGTCCCAGGGAAATGCCATCTGAGAGTCCTTCTCCACCATGACAATGTTCTTGCTCATTCCTCTCATCAAACAAGGGCAATTCTGCCAGAGTTTTGATAGGCAATCATTAGGCATCTACCTTACCGTCCTAAATTGAATTCCTCTAACTTCCTTTTGTTTCCTAATCTTAAAATGTCTGTGAAGGGCACTAATTTTTCTTCAGTTAAAGTTGTAAAAAATACTGCATTGGCATGGTAAAATCCCCAGGACTCTCAGTTCTTTAGGGATAAACTAAATGGCTGGTATCATGGGTTATAAAAGCATCTTGAACTTCATGGATCTTATGTTGAGAAATAAAGTTTGTAATTTGTTATTTTTAATCTCATTTTTTTCTGCAAGCTTTGTGGATATATGTAGTTGTGTCTGTCTAGCTCATTTTGTCTGGTTAAGAAGCTGCAGGGACAGCAAATCAACGTAAAACTTAGACTGAGATACAAGGTACATATACAATCAAACAAACACACAAAGAACCTCCTTCTCTCTGTAGTGATTTAATGCACAGCACAAATCTATCACCTGTGAATGAAGGCCCTCATTATTCTTAGCTCGGATTATTTCATTAGCTTTCTAACTAGGCTTCCTGCCAATGGTTTCCATCATTCTAGTGCATCTTTCATACCGCCTGAATGATCTTCCTAATAAACTGAACCAATCATGTCAATATACTGATTAAATATCAACTCTGAGGTAGTTCAGTTTCTCATCCTGTGGTACAAGGTCCCCACTTACTTATCTATTAGCATCTCTCACATACATTTTCTCATACATCTTATACTACAATCAAATTAAACTTTCCAGCTATTTGTCAAACACAGTAGAATCTTCCAAACATCAATTCAACAAACATCTATTGAGGTCTGTTGCACAATCCACACTCCTTAAGGCTCTGGGAGTACAAAGAAAGTAGCATAAGAAGGTCTTGAGTTTCAGTTATTTTATTACCTAATATTATAAATACAAGTTGTTTACAGGTGTCAGGCATATGCATAGTATCCTGCAAAAAGAAGCAATTGCAATTGCAAACGTATGTAACTCAGACGAAATCACTTTTACAGCAGTGTATTTTTCCTACAGCCTTGACCTTCCTTTCATAGCTTGAACTCTTACCAAGTGTCATTAAAAATTATCAATACTTTACTAATCTAAATTTACTTAGGTGAATTTTTCACCTAACACCAGCTGTAGGAGTATAATATGCTATTCTAGATATGAGCATACAGGCTCTCCTTTGGAAGAAGTATGAATTATTCTACCACTTGCCTTTGTTGTCTGCTTCAACACTTTTTGTGAATCACTTCTGAAATTTAAGAAATCTAGTTGTACAAGCTTAAAACCAAGGTTTTCTTCTTTGCCAGGACTTGGGGTTCATCACTATGGCATCGTTTAAGCACTTTTCTTAGAGTGAGACAAGATGAAGGAAGGATTCCAAAACCCAGCACAAAATGAAAATATTTGGGAAAATATAGACACAGGAGAAACTCCGAAGATTAGTGGGTACAATTTCCTCATTTTATAAATGGGAAAATTTAGGGACACTCTTTATGTGCCTTACATAAGGCTGGTAAAATGGGTGGTGATAATTAGGTCTTCTATTTCAAACTTTCCACTACACCATTCTATTTTCAGAATGCTAATTTTAATTATGGCTAAAGGAACGGAAAGTTATTGCTTTGTAAGAGGTGTTTCCTTGGTATCCTCAAACTTAATATGAATCAGAATTATCTAAGGGGCTTGTTAAAATGCAAATTTTTGGACAAACCTACAGAGCTTCTGATTCAGTAGGTTTGGGATAAATTCTAGGAAGGAGCTTTTTTAGTAGTTCTGGTGCAAATTATCCAGAGACCACCATGTGGCAGAGACTGCAAACATTAAGAATAAACTTGAAAATGAAGGCAATTTTTTCACAGATCTGTCATCTCATTTCATAAAAATAATCATCCCAATGAAACTTTAAGCATAAATGCAAAATCTGGGGCACTACCCCTCTGAAAATATGCTGAATAATTTAATATTATGTTATATACACATATTTAACCTGATGTCCATCACTGTTTAAAACTTACAATTTTATGAATCACAGAAATGTGCACATTTGTATATGTGAGTTTTAAAAAGCATCACAGTGTTTTGTACACAGGCTTAAACATAGGTTGCTTCAGAGGCAATATTCTAAATATCTCAGTAATTCAGAAATTTACCCCAGATGTTATTGAGTAATTTTTGAAAATTACTACAGTTCTACAAATTATCAGTTTGTATCTAAAAACGTATTTGGTCTTTAGTTTAAAATGAGTCTACTTTTTTCTTATTGCAAATGTCCAGCAGATGGCACTAAAGCTTTTTATTTTTTCATTCAATTCTGTCGTGGTTATTTAAATTACTTTTCTTTAAAACATCTTATGTGTTAAAAAAAATGTAGTACAATCAGCAGGAGATTTGACTTATTAGGAAAATGTGTTTTCAGAGGTGGCTGAAAAAGAACAAAAGAAAAATTTATAAAATGTTGCAATTTCTGCTCTTTTGCAGATGACTATCATTCTACATACCCTTTTAAAAAAATTATATATTAAGGGTTTTTGTATATTTTTCTATTGTTGGTAGTTTTTCTGTTCCCCCATTTAGCATTGTTAAAAATGAAGTTCATTCAATCAGCATCCCACAGTGTTCTGAAAGCACTGAGAGATGACACTCACGAAAAATAAGAGCATAACCGATGATTAGCTATTAGTGTTTTATAGTCTATTGCTTCAGTCAAGCATTTATTTTTAATTCCATTTTCAATTTACCATAGGAGGCCACTCCTGAGTAAGCATTAAATGAAGACATCTGAGGACATGGAGGCCAACTAGCATAGATTTAAGTTTTCTGCTGCACTCCATCTCCCAATAAATACCTTCACTGTGTTCCTGAATGCTGTGAGGTGCTACATGTATAGAAGGCTCATGTGTTGGGTCCTAGAAATACTGTTTCCAGATTATGGAACAATATTACTGCTTTCCAATATTGGAGATATACCAGAGGTCTGAAACTGAAAACCTGGTTCAAGAAAGGGTCATTTTAATATTTTGACAAACAAGATATCTCATTCACAGTACAACTCAAGAGAAGAAAATCAAGTAAAATTATGAGAAATCATAAAGTAGGATATGAATTAGGAATATAATTTTTAAAAGGAATGAAGTAAGTTTTAAGAAAATAATCTTAATAGGTAATATTGGGATCATCTATATAACAGATATGTAATCAACTGATATTAAATAGGTCTAATCATACTCCATGTAAACTTTTCCAGAACGTGTCACGTGATCACGCCAACCTACCTAATGCATAAAGAGCAAACTCCATGTGTTGGCAATTTAGAAGACAGTGGTGTCTACACATATGAGCAAGCCAAAGTGTTAAGTAACCAATTCATGCTTGCATCTTCTGAAATGCACAACACACTGTAAACATTGCTCTATTGTTGACTATCTTCACCAAATTGCTTTGTTATGTTACTATAAGGAGGGAAAAAAACCAACCCAACTACATTATACAACTGGACACTTTTTGGAAGGAATTAAATGTAATAGTTCAGGCATAAGTGTGAGTCTGGCCTGGTCAGGATCAAATCTAGTTCTATTCCTCAGCTTCATGACCATGAGGAAGTTATTTAAACTCTGTTCCTCAGTCTCCTCATTTATGAACTGGTGATAATAATAGCAACTTTGTAAGATTATTGGGAGGGTTAATTGAGATAATCAATGTAAAGTGCTTAGCACCACGTCTAGCCTATGGTAAAAGCTCAATAAATATTAGCTATTATTATTATACGTAGACATAGATAATACATGAGGGAAACAGAGTACTTCGCTTTTAAGTTTCTGAGTACACTTAGCTGATAACTTTGGGAGGCAGTGATGACTGGCAGGATTTCCTGGCAGATGGGGATCAGTATGAGTGGCTTGGATGATCTATCAATAGACCACTAGTGAGGGGAAAAAGGTCATCTTGTGAGATGGAAGTCAGAGTGAAAAATGAACCCACAAGTAAAATTTGTTTTGTGGAAACTCCAGAAAATACAACCACTGGTGGAACACGTGTAATTTTGTCTGAAAATTTTTTCGGCATTTTTATGGTCATTGCTGATTCACAACAAACAAAAAAAAAGAAAGGAGATTCTAAAAATCTGATATTTATAAAAAGAGTATTATCATTAGCATTATCACTGCACTGATAAATGTAAATTGGGTGAATCACAAATATTCCCAATGCTCTGAAATACTTCGTGAATGAATGATATACAGAAAAATTTTAACGTGAAAGACTTGTTTTCCTTTTCATGTTTAATACCTGATAAATTTACATACATCGAATATCCTTCTTATTAGTGAGTTAACCAAATTTTGTTGCCTTTTCTTCTTTTAGATGATAAACTATGTTCAGGCATGTGTTACCTAAGGGAGGGGGCTTTCAACGTTACTTTGACAAAGTATCATTACCTTACATTTTTAATATTTGATCAGAATAATTCCTTTAAAACATCAATGGTCCTATAAAGCTCTTCAAGCTGCTTTGTTTCTCAGAAATCACAGAGCCACAAGGGAATAAATGAGAAGTGCAATGTCCCCTAATTTCCAGAACATCTAATGGCTTCATCTCCCTGGACAAATTCTTCTGTTGGTAAAGTTTGTGCTCACCCATTCTGGTTACCAGGGTCTCTATGTGGCCACCTGTGACATTCCTGTCTTGTCTGTTCAGAGGTTCTGAACACCCACTTATCCCTAGTGAGGGTATAATGAAGATACGCCACTCCTACTCTAAGTGTAGAAGGAAAGTATATTACTTGCTTCTTGACCCCAAGAAGTGAGTGCACAAGCATATTTCTTGGTTTTAGATTTAATCTCCATGTGTGCCAATATTTGAGAAAAGAGCAGAGCCCAGTGGTTCTAGGGCCATATTTCCTGGGTTCAAAACTTTCTTGGGCTCTTCCTCTTATTAGCTTCTGATCTGGCAAGTTATTTAACATGCGAAGACTCCACCTCTTCCTCTGTAAAATGAGGATAATAATGCCTACCTACTGTGGGGTTGTTGTGAGGATTAAAATGGCAAATACATATGTGCAAAGCACTTAGGGAGGTGTGAGACAATAGTAAGTACTCAGTAAAATATTAGCTATTTTATAATGTATAGAGGAAATAGTGAACAAAAATCAGATAAAACATCTATTATGGTCCTATGAAGTGTAACATTATTCAATGGATTGAAATACATAAATAGGATCTAGAACTATGAAATAAAATACATAGATTGAGTCCAGATTCTTGAAAGCAGTGCCATCAAATATTCTATTTGTAAAGCTTAAGTTGAATAGCTGAGTAATAAAAAATTTATTCCAAAAAGGCTTCCTCTTTTTCAGTTTTAAAAGCAGAACACAAGCTTCCTGAATTTTACTTGCACAGTATACTGAATTAGTCAGCCATCATTAGGTACAGTATTTTCTAATGCATTCTGGAGTGCATTTCAAGGCAAGTGACAAGATGTAATTTTCTCCCCATTACATTTGCTAATGATGACATATGTTTACATCATTTAATTAAAATACATTATTAATATGCATATAAAGCCTAACTATCATCTAAATAATATAACAGGTGTTATAAATAACTTAAGTTCTTTCATATCCACGAAAGAGAGATCATAAAGCCAATAATTCAAATATTATTGCTAATGTAGAATATAAAGTTCCAGAGAATATCAGAAGGATTTTTAATTTATACAAATGTAGATGTATTCTATATCTGTCCCATGTAACCCAGAACCCCTACCACTGTTTAATCAACTCCAGACAACCTCTTCTACCCTCACCAGCCACTGCTTGGTAATAATCAAGTCTATTTTTAAAACTTACCATTTTATGGTATGGTATATTTAGATACTAAAAAAAAGTGTCATAATGCTTTCACTAATCACAGTGCACACAACAAAGCTAGGAGCAGTCATTTTACCTTTCATAATATTGCACCATCTATGAAAAACTTTGAATAATATCACGGTACTTTGAATTTGAACCGCATTTACTTCAATAGACTGTGTCAGAACCCTGGACAGAAAATCTTGCAGTTTTTGTCACTGTCATGATCCAATCAAATTAACCACGATCTAATTCCAACTCAACAGTTCTACTGATTTTGTAGCAATCGGTCAAAATGAAAACACTTTGCTATACTTCACTTATGAGCAACACCTTATTTTATCTATTTTTGGTCATTTCTTTTGAGTATTTGAGTAATCCCCTCTGATAAAACATCTTAACCTTAAATTCTGGGTCTCATCCTTTCTTACCCAATTCAGTAACCCCAGCATCAAGTCCCTTAGAAGAGGCAATTGGTAAATATTTAGAGTTCAATTGAACTGAAAGCTATTCAGTGGAGTAGCCCAGGAAAGAAACACTGTGTGTGATTCTAAGGAGAAATCTACTTGTCCTCTGACTCTTTAAGTTTTATTGCCCTTTGCCCTTCTTAGGGTTAAACTTAGCATATTGAAAACATTGTAGCTACGCAGAGTGAAATTCATATTATATTATCATCTGAGGACTTTGAATGCTAAGTAATGTTTTGTTGCTACTGATTTCCCTGTTTTTTAAAGTGTAAGTAAGGTAGTTTGAGAAGGCTTCACCAAAAGGTGAAATTTGAGCAAAGACCTGAAGGAGGTGAGGGAGCAAGTTACAGAGCAGGGCTTGGCAGATGATGCAGTAAGTGTGAAAGGCCTGAGGTGGGAGCCCACCTGGTGAGGCTGAGGCAAAGCGGGTGGGCCCCTGTGGTGGAAAAGGACTGACCAAGGGCAGAGGAGGAGGAGGGTACACAGGTTATGTGAGCTTTCTTCATCATCATCGGAATTTGGCTTTTACTCTGGGTGAATGGGAAGCCACTGGAAGAGTCTGAGCAGAGGAATCAGATAACTGGACTTACATTTTCATATGCTCCCTCTGGCTCCTATGTTTGTAATAGAAGACAGCAAGGAGGAAAGCTGAGACTCCAGTCAGGAGGCAAGCTGAGACTCCAGTCAGGAGGCCTGGCAATAATCCAGCTTACAGACAATGGAAGTCTGGACCATAGCTCCGATAGTGGAGGTGGGGAGTGTTCAGATACATCTTCCTTCTACCTTGCTTTAACTCTCCCAGAGTCTGTGCAGGTAGGCATATTTTATGTTCATGACTGTTATATATTTTGCTTTGTATTTTATTTTATTTTTGAGGTGGAGTCACGTTGTGTCGCCCAGGCTGGAGTGCAGTGGCGTGATCTTGGCTCACTGCAACCTCTGCCTCCCAGGTTCCAGCGATTCTCCTGCCTCAGCCTCCCAAGTAGCTGGGATTACAGGCATCTGCCACCATGCCTGGCTAATTTCTGTACTTTTTTTTTTTTTTTTTTTTTTTTAGTAGAGACACAGTTTCACCATGTTGGCCAGGCTGGTCTTGAACTCCTGACCTCAAGTGATCCACCTGCCTCAGCCTCCCAAAGTGTTGGCATTACAGGAATGAGCCACCATCCATGCCCAGCCCCTGTTTTGTTTTTTAAAAAACGAGTGTCAGGTTGCATTTTTATATTTTATTTTATTGATTGATTGAATTTTGAGACAGAGTCTCTGTCTGTCACCCAGGCTGGAGTGCAGTGACACAATCACAGCTCAGTGTAGCCTCAATCGCCTGGCTCAGGCAATCCTCCCATGTCAGCCTCCCAAGTAGCTGGGACTACAAGCACGCCCCACCGTGCCTGGCTAATTTTTAAATTTTTTTGTAGAGACAGGGTCTCACTATGTTATCCAGGCTGGTCTCCAACTCCTGAGTTCAACGGACCCTCCTGCCTTGGCCTCCTAAAATGCTGGGATTACAGGCATGAGCCACCTCACCCAGCTGCATTTTTCTATTTCATACTGTGCATGTTTTCTCAGCATCAAAGACAATTATTGCCAAATCACACCAAGTGAAGGGTGTTCAACTTTCTGAGCCTGAGTGACATCAAAGAAAACTGTGTCTCATAATTGGAAGAGGATGCAGAAGTATGATAATATATTATCTCATAGTTAAAAAATCCATGTTTATTTGACACTCTATTGGCATCATGAATGAAGTATCCACCTGACACCTACCCAGCATCTGAAACCTGGCAATCACTGCAGCATGAAGGTAGACCCTGCTTGATACATCAAACAGCTTAAAAGTTCCCAGAAATTTTAATTATTTTATATGTGCTATTAATATTGTGTAAGGAATCTGAATACACAGTAATCCCACATCTGGAAATCTTATGTAAGTAGTGTTCCTTCAACCTCTTTTTGTTTCTTCTTGCTTCAGTGACAAGCCCCAGTGGTCATACCTTTTTAGTCCATCTACAAATCAAGGTAGAGGTTATATTAAATTATTAAATCCTAGGTTATTAGAATGCAGGCTCTATGAAGGAAAAAAAAACAGCTCCAACTCTTAAGGGCTTTTTAAATCATCTTTTTCTGTTTGTTTTGTAATAGATTCCACCTTTTCTTAGGAAGTTATACAAACGTGAACTGTGTTGTGATAAAGTTAACTTCCTCAAATATGTTAAATGCTCAGTATGTATAGCGTTTGGGTGCATCTGTGTGTATGTGGCATAGATATATATACACATATAAATACATAAAAAAAACTTTGTTAGATGATCCAGGATACTGCAGCGACTCAAGGTCTTCCATTTAATATGAGTTCTCATTGTGCAATGCTATAAATTTAGATATGGAAAGTAGGCATGTATAATTGGTTCAGATGCTGAGAAAATGCTCCTTTAAATAAAGGAGCATTGTTTTTGTTTGTTTGTTTGTGTTTGTTTTTGCTTCTCCTAAGTCTAGGAGAAAGCTTCTACCTAATGGAGCAAACAGGTAGTGAACTAAAGATAGGTTTGCTAGAGCAACCTGTCTCAACTTCCGATATAGGCACTAGTCTCTGCATAGTAAGCTCTGGGCATGGCTGCTGCAGCCACCACCAGTTTTGTAAGGATAAGTATCCTTGCCAATATAACAAGAAAAAATTTCACAGAAAAAGGGAACTTGCAAGGAAGATAATACATGAAGTACTAGGGAACAGAACTGGAAGGAAAGAGAGAGAAATAGGGAGAGTTCAGATTAACTACAGGCAAAGAGTGAGGTAACATTTCATATTAATTACTTGCATCTAAAACTTGGTGTGTACAGTATGTCTCCCGCCTAAAAATAATTTAAACAGCCTGGCTAAGAGCACCACTAATTTGTCACTGTGTGCAACCTGCTGCTCACCTTTCTATAGTATCTGTGTGAAAAGGCATTTTAAATCCTACTATAACCACATAATCCAAACATCACCAAATGATCAGATTGCAAGCTTCATTTAGAAATGCTCTCAAGTCTAAGGATACATGGATTATTATAGTTTTTAACAGATTGCTTTCAAAACCCAGATTTCTGGGTTTTGTTTTAGCTTTAAATACCATCATAGTAAACAAAAGCGTAGAGGCATGAGGCAAGGGGGGATTGTGCTATAAATTTTAGAAAACTTCACTATCATCTAAGGTGAAGCCATCCCCTTTCTTTTACTCCTAGGTTAATGAAAGCCCAGAAAAGGGTTTCATCGAATGTCCATGGTCAGCATCCCCTAAATAAGGGCATTATTACCAGATACAAGCCAGGGTTGGAACAAAGGCTCTGCCAGTGATTTGCTGAGTGATCATGAATAAGTGAATTAGTCCATCTAAGCTTTATTTCCCTCATCTGTAAATTGAGGGTAGTAACTGTACCTCTTAGGACTTCAGAGAATGTTGGTGTAATATCTGACACAGCTTTAATGCTTAATAGATCTCAGTTCTCTTTCACCACTTTCAACTTTCAGAGGAGTGTGGTTTGCTCCTTATTCTGTTTCTACAGAAAAGGGTAGGAGAGAGGAATGGAAAGACCAATAAAGTAAGAAGACCTAAGTGTGAGTTGTGGTTTTCTCTCTTACATCCTGGACAACTTTGGACATAGCCCCTTAGCACTTCTAAACTGGGATTTTTTCTCTCTCTTAAGAGTGATACATTCATAAATTCAACACATAATAATTGAGCATCTACTGCATACCAGGTGCTTTTGAGGCACTGGTGATATAAACATGAACAAAACTAAGTCCTTGTTCACAGAAAACTTGTATGTAACTAAGAGAGGCAGGTGTTAAATCACATTAACAAAAGAACATAGAGAAATAGCAGGTAGCTTTAATAGCTAGAAGACAAATAAAAGAGAGAAACATACAGACACGCCCCTGGCTAGGGGTAGGACATGGCTACATAGACAGGATTGTCAGGGAAGCCTGAGTGAGGAGTGGGATCCTGAAGGATGAGGAGAAACACGCCTTCCGCCAGTGTGGGGAAGAGGATTCCAGGCAGACGGAGCAGCCAGTGCAAAGGCTGACAGGAAAGAGCTTGGGTCAGGGCAGACAAGGCAGAGTGGAGTGGAGATTGGAGATAAGGTCAGTTACATGAAGTCAGGAAGGCCTTGAGAACCATGGAGGGAATTTTTTATTTTCTTCTAAGCGGAATGGGAAGTCACTGAAGGATTTTTATTGACAAATTTATATGATGAGACAGAGAATTGAAAGAATCCCTTTGTTTTTCCCAGGGAAACCAGACCATAAGTAACGCAGTCCAGGAGAGAGGCAAGCCACATGGTTCTTTGAAAGAGTGCTTATGCTGTAGGTAGTAAGGAAAAGTCAAGCTGAGGATTTTTTTAAGCCCTCACACCAATGTAAAATTTTATTTCAGCGCAGAAAATTATTTCCCAGGATAGCATCATCCCTGGAAGTCTCTGGAGCACACTTTATTTTTAACCACTTACTAGCTCTGTAACACTAAGCAAATTACTCTACCTCCTTTAACCCTCAGTGTTATGGACTGAATATCTGTGTTCCCCCAGAATTCACATGTTAAAACCCTACCCCTCAGTGGAGGGGTCATATTTGGAGGTGGGGCATTTGAAAGGTAATTAGGTGGAGATGAGGCCATATGGGTGGGGCTCTCAAGGTGGGATGAGTGTCCCTATAATTGGAAGAGAAACCAGAACCCTCTCCCTCTCTCCACCATGTGAAAGCACAGTGAGAACGGGGCCATCTGCAAGCCAGAAAGATGGCCCTTGGCAGGGAACAAAATTGATGGGCACCTTTATTCAGACAAAATTGATGGGCACCTTTATTCATGGACTTTAAGCCACCCAGCCAATGGTATTTTGTTATGGAAGCCTAAGCTAATATACTGAGTTTCCTCATCGATAAAATGGGGATAATAATATTGTTTATTCCATAGTATTGTTGTGAGATCTCAATGAAATAAGATAAGTAAAGCACTTAGCACAGTGTCTGGATAAATAGCAGCCACAATTAATGTAATTTAAAATCCTCTCAAGTCATAATGATTAATAAGGGTAAATTCCTAGGAATAGTAATTTTAAAAGTCTTAAAGCTTGCCAGTGAATATTTACAATAAATGTAGTTCACATATAATTACACATGAACAAACAGGTCACATACTCGCATATTTACTCATAGAGAAGATTTTTGTTTCTTTTTTCCCCTAGCTGAATGAATATGTTAAAGGTCTAGTCTAAAAGAACAGCCTTCATGGAAGAATTCTATAAAAACAATTCTTACTATTTAATTTTAAAAAACTTATTCAGAGCTATAAGACAGATAGCTCTGTAACACTAAGCAAATTACTCTACCTCCTTTAACCCTCAGTGTTATGGACTGAATATCTGTGTTCCCCCCAGAATTTTTGAACTTTTGTGTTATTTAGAGACCCACAGAAGGGATTTCTAGTGAACTGATGAGAATTATAGATGGGCTGGTGAGCATTCTGTTTTCATCTTTCTTATCTTAGTTAAATAATTTTTTTAACTTCATTAAGCACGGATGCCAGGATTAAAGCTCTTCACATGATAGTCCATGTAGAAGTGAAAAATTAAGTTTACCACAACCAGAATATGATGTAAAGTAACACCTCTTCCAAATGATTATTATAGGTTTCTTAAGATGATTTCTGAATAATGGACTTTATCATTAGAAGGATATCTCCCCCTTTTCCTGTCTGAAAATACTTAAAGAGGCCAAGTACAGTGGCTCATGCTTGTGATCTCAGCAATTTAGGAGGTTGAGGCAGGAGGATCGTTTGAGCCCAGGAGTTCAAAACCAGCCTGGAAAAACTAGTAAGACACTATCTCTACACGTTTTATTTTTTGTTTTTTTGTTTGTTTGTTTGTTTTGTTTTTTTTAATTAGCTAGGTGTGCTGGTATATACCTGTGGTCCTCGCTACTTGGGAGTCTGAGGTGGGAAGAGTGCTTGAGCCCAGAAGGTCGAGGCTGCAGTGAGCTGTGATTGCACCACTGCACTCCATCCTGGGTGACAGAACAAGACCCTGTCTCAAAATAAAAGACTGAAGCCAGGCACAGTGGCTCCTATCTGTCTTCCCAGCTACTTGACGGATGAGCAGGACTATGCCTTGAACTCAAGAATTTGAGATCAGCCTTGGTAATACTGTGAGACTTGATTTCTTAATTTTTTTAATTAAAAAGAAAAAAAAAGAAAATACTTAAAAGGTTAACTACAATTGCACAGCTTCCACTAATTAATCCATAGACTTCATGTCTACGAATTCAGTGATGGATATTTGCTTATGCTAATTACATCCAGAAATCAGCTTACACCCTTGGAAAGTACTTACTGTTTACAGCAGCAGCTATCTAAACTGAAGAAACAATACACATACTTTAATTACCTTAGCTCAATCATCTTCAAGATGCTGCCCTGCTAACGGACACAATGTTTCACTCTAATATGATATATTTTTTCCCCTTTGGAGGCAGGATCTCACTCCCATGCCCAGGCTGGAATGCAGCGGCACAATCACGGCTCACTGCAGCTTTGACTTCCCAGGCTCAGATAATTCTCCCACCTCAGCCTCCTGAGTAGGTGGGACTACAGGTGTGGGCCACCATGTCCGGCTAATTTTTTGTATATTTTGTAGAGACGGGGTTTTGCCATATTGCCCAGGCTGGTCTCGAACTCCTGTACTCAAGTGATCCACCCACCTCAGACTTCCTAAGTGCTGGGATTACAGGCATGAGCCACTGTACTCAGCCTCTAATATGATTTTCAATAAGTCAAATCTAAATTTTAGTATTTCTGCTTTTGCCTAGATTTCAAACAAAAGAAAAATATACCAAGAACACAAAAAATAACTATGAATACCACCTATGTAATGCAATCCATTATGAATGTTGCTTTGTGGGTATCTTATTTCATGAATCCCTTTAGCATATCTAGTTAGAATACTACCTCTCTTAAGGTAGCAACGGGCAAATGGAGAGTGGGTCAGAGAATGTGCCCTACTCCCTTACCAGAAATATATGAGACTTAAAGGTTCCAGACCATTTTTGTGTTATGGACTCCTTCGGCAGTTTATGGATCCCTTCTCAGATTAATATTTTTAAGCATATATCATAATATACATAGAATAATAAAGGCAACCAATTATGTTTAAAATGCTATCAAAATATTAAATAAACAAAATTTTAATGTAGGCATACATACGGTCATTTTAAGTTCTTGGACACATTAAGGAGAATACTTTAAAAAATGGAATATAATAAACGATGTGTACTTAAGGGGGCAAAGCAATGACCTAGCTATAGTGATATTCATAGCCTCACATCACAGAGTTGACAAATGAGGAAACCATGGACCAGAGAAGTAATTACATAGATAAAGGCAGAACTGAACAAAATCCAGGCCACTCACTCATCAGTGAGTAGAATACTTGGTTGTGTTTGATTGACCAGAAAAGCCACTCCTTTTGAATAGTCATTTGACCTGGACACCAAAGTTAACATGCTTCCCTTTGTGAAATTTAATATGGCATTTTTCAATAGTGAGAAGCAATCAGATGCTCAGTGTTAAGTTTCATGTGAAAGAAAAATGGTGGAGATAGAAGTCTGATATCTATCAAGAGCGAAACCCATCATTTGGCATGAGAAGTATTTTTATCTTTACTGAATATTTGGCTCACATTTTGAATTCATCTCAGTGGAAAATTCATGTTGCATTCAGTGTTTTTCTCTTTATTCTGCTAGCAATGAGTCTCAGTTTTAACCTTCAAGTATTTGTTCTGATTTTGTTGAGATAAGTGTTTAGCTCTGGCAAGGATATGATTTGCATTTTATTTGTATGAAGAGCCAATACGGATTCATACAACGAGATGTTTAGAGTGACAAGAGCTAAGACACAAAGGATGAAATTTCCAGTTTAAATTTTGCAGGTGCTAAAACACAGAAACAAAACCCCCTAAAAATGGCATGGATGACAAAAATACAAATGCTGCTCAAGAAAGGAGCACAGGTTTAAAGAGATACTGCTGAGTATCTCACGCCATTTGCTCCACAGTCAGGGCTCGAAATACCCTTCTGAAAGCCCCAAGAGGTATTTCTCTATTGATTTTGCTCTCTCAAAATTTGTAAAACATTAAATATTGTTTTATTTTTCTTGGAGAACCAGGGGATAACAAAAAAATATGTTTGGCTTACATTCTGCTCGGCATGAGGGCTCTGTCTATTTTGCTCACTGATACATCCCAAGGAGACAGAACAATTCAGAAGTTCAATAAATATTTGTTGAATGAAATGTTGATGAGTTTTTTAAGCTGGAGGAATATAGTCCAAGAAATTTCCAGTAACTTATGGCTGAATCACCCAAGAGTTAATTTACTATAGAGGAGTGGTGTTGACATTGGTTTTCATTTTACTGGGCTGGGAGCTGCTTGAGGGAAGGAATCTTTTTTTGTTCATCTTTGTAACCCCCTTCACACCTTGCTTTGCATTGTGGTTTCCCAAGGTGCTCCTTAAGTGTTGAATGAATAACAAATGGATGTTGTTCTAGCAAGCATTTTTCTTCCCCGCCATACATATCTACTTTCCTGATACTTGTTCCTGCTTGTTTCATTACCTAGAACCTCTGTGCCTTACCACCACTTATCCAAATTCAAACCAATCTTCAAAGCTCCTTTCGGAGCTCACTTCCTTCTGGAGGTCTTCACTGATCCCACTTTCTTTGAATGACTATAGAATTTCAGTTTATGTACCATTCCTCCTGATGTTTTATGTGGCTCTGTCTTGTTTGCAAAATTCCTTTGTCTCCTGGAAGCCATATCTTGCATTCCCTTTGTATCCTTCACAATTATTTAAAAAATATTCTGCAAATAGTGAATGCTCAATGAACATTAAAATATGTGCATAATACAACAAAATTATTCTCTGAAACACTTCATGTAGAGAGAGATTTTAGGTGTAATTTAATCTAAATTTCCTTCTGATCCTCAAATCCCTTCAACATCATCCTGACCCAGAGTTCTTCCAGACTCTGCCCACACCTTCAAGGGAGATAAGGGAATCACCTTGTGAGGCATATAATTCCACATTTACAATAATTAGTATATGTTTTATATTGAGCTTAACATGTCTGCACTATCTCCTAACTGGCATTACCCTTTTTGCTTATTCAGAATAAACCTAACCCTTTTCCCACATGACATTAATCCAAATATTTGAAGACTGCTATCTGTTATGTCCTTCCCTGAGTCTTCTTTTCCTCAGGCTAAGTCATTTACTATTTGGAACGATTTTTTAGCCCTTCACCACCTTAATAGTTCCCCCATGAAAATGCTTCAGATATCTATTCCATTATGAAAGTAGGACATCTCAAACTGGAATCAATTATTTAGGTGTAGTCTTTCTATTCCTTATTTTATATTCTATACTTCTATTTATAGGTCCATATCACATTAGACTTTTCTTGGTCATAATCACACAACTGACACATATTTGAACTTAATGTCAACTAAAGCTCCAACATCATTTTTACACTTCCAAAAGCTAAATTGCTCTAATTGTGTGGTTGTTTTATTTAGGCCAACATATAGGACCTTACTGTCTCACCTGTTGAATTTTATCTTGCTAGATCTAACCCATACCTCCATAAGGACAAAATACTTTTAGATTGTGACTATCTTATCTAACTTACTGTTTCTCCAAGTTTTCTTTGTTTGTTTGTTTTTTAAAGATAATATCTCACTCTGTCATCCAGGCTGAAGTGTAGTGGTGCCTGTGATCAGGGCTCACTGCTGCCTGAATTCCCGGGCTCAAGTTATCCTCCCACCTCAGCCTCCCAAGCAGCTGGGACTACAGGCATGAATGACCACACCTGGTTAATTTGTTAAGTTTTTCTGTAGAGACTGGGGAGTCTCACCATGTTGCCCAGGCTGATCTCGAACTTCTGGCCTCACGTGATTCTTCTGCCTCACCTCCCAAAGTGCTGTGATTACAGGCATGAGCCACTGTGCTGAGCCTATTTCTCCTAGATTTATATCTTGTGAAATGTAATGTATATTCTGTTCTCATCACCATAGGCAAACTTTTTCCTGAGGACATCTGTGTTCTAATAAAACTTATTTGTACCCACTGAAATTTAAATTTCATGTAATTTTCATGTTACAAAGTATTATTCTTTCGATTTCCTTCAACCATTTAAAAATGTAGAAGTCATTCATACCTCACAGGCTATACAAAAACAGGTGGGAGGAAGGATTTGGCCCACAGGCCAACCTATGGTTTGCTGACTCCTAATCTAAAAGCGATGTGAACGTGAGGGCCTTTGTCAAAGCTCCTTGCCATGCACAAAAACCTCCCTCCAGGTTATTCCTTCATAACGAGGGCTTAGCAATAAAATTGGCCAAAGAAATTTTAAAATGTAAAGTTGAGGCTCTACCCCCCAAAAATCTTGTTCAGTGGTTCAGGAGAGCTGCTCAGGAATGTGTATTTTGAAAACACTCCCTGGACGTCTCTTAGGTACAGCACAGGTTTTAAAACTTGATTTTAAAGTTGTTGTTAAGAATAAGAAATTCAAAATTTTGAATTTCTTTTGAAGAATGTCTTTATTGTTTTTATGACTAAGTACTGAGAATATAATGGTGAGCAACACAGGCAAACAGTACTTGCTCTAACAGACTTCATCATATAATGATATTTTGTTGAAATCATTTATTATAATGCCTTTCCTCCAGTTGACCATAAGCTCCTTAGGGCTAATACCATTGTATTATTCATAGTCAGAAATCAATATGTGTTCATCAATGTAATAATATTTCATATGATTATATGAATAAAATGAAATATGAATAAAAATAATTCATATGATTTTCCATTTTACATATTTTTAAATGACAGATTTCAAACTACCTCTTTTATTAAATGATCCAAGAATTGTCTATGTGCTAATTTTGACACACTATCTTGCTCATCATTGTATTATTAGTCCCTAGAATCTTGCCTAGCATATAGAATATTTGTTATTCAACTATGTTAATTAAATACATTAATATAAGAGAATAATATGAAAGGTATTAATGGAAAAATTGGGAAGGTATGATAAGCAAAACAAGTATGTCAAATTAAAATGTATGCTGAAACTATTGATAACATAATTTAAGTGTCATACATGTTTTCCTGGGAGCAACAATTCATATAGTTATTCTGAGCACTGTATCTGCACCTCTACCTCATCCCAACACATACAAATAAATCAAATTAAGTTAAGCATGGACCAGAAAACAAAATCAAGAATGCTTGCATGGATAGGAGTGGTCTTGACTGCTGTAGTGATGATCTAAGATGAACTTTTCAATCTGAAGCCTCAATTTACTAGTAAAAAACGAAAATCATATAATTGGCCTATCCTCAAAGATACTGTAAGAACAAAAGAGAGAGCTTCATCTCTCAGGAGCATCAAGAATAAAGGTTTTGAGCAGCAACATATAGATCATAGGGTGAGTAATATTAATGCAGGTGCTCAGGAAACAAAGCATTGACTTTATATTCAAAAGAAATAGAAACAAATGCATCATTTTTTAAAACCCTGAGACATATATTTTTCATTTACCTTTGCCACAACACTAACTTGCACAACTAAAGCTTCCTCAAATAATTTCAATCTGATATTTATCACAAGCATTGTTGAATTTGCCCTTACAGGCTCAACAAACCACCAGAGACTTCTATTAGAGAAGCTGGACAGTGAGCTACAGTTTGTTAGCTCCCTGACTGTTCAGGGCCTTCAGCTACCTTTCCCCTTTGCACTGCCACAACAGAAGCTGCTGCTATTCTAATACTATAGCAGCGTTAACAGCAGCAAAGCACCTAGGTGCCACTGGCATCTCCTACAGCAGTAAAATCAGTAGCAGGGAAAATTAGGTCCAGCTTCCCATTTTTCCCCCAACTCAGTAGAGCATTAAAGTCATGCTCCCACCATATGACAATATTACATTCACTTCCTTAGCTGTTACAACCATTGTTAGCCTCCACTGTACATCCAGTGTACTTTAATTGTATTACTCCCAAACACCTCACCATCTACTATAGATTACTCCCTCTGTTTGTTATTTCTGGAGCTTTCCTCTTCCTCTGCTTGCTTCAGTTCAATTCCTTTCAGCAGTCCCATCGGCTCATTGCACCTCATAAATTCTTTTTTTTTGAGACGGAGTCTCACTCTGTCACCCAGGCTGGAGTGCAGTGGCGCCATCTCGGCTCACTGCAAGCTCCGCCTCCCGGGTTCACGCCATTCTCCTGCCTCAGCCTCCCGAGTAGCTGGGACTACAGGCGCCCACCACCACGCCCAGCTAATTTCATGTATTTTTAGTAGAGACGGGGTTTCACCGTGGTCTCGATCTCCTGACCTCGTGATCCGCCCGCCTCAGCCTCCCAAAGTGCTGGGATTACAGGTGTGAGCCACCGCGCCCGGCCGGCACCTCATAAATTCTTATCAGGCATTGCCATTTCTTGTTTATCACTGATGATACTGTTGCAATTCTGGCCATCTCCTTTCAATCTTCTCATAGCTTTGAACTGTTTCTCTTTCATTTACTCCCCCTACTCCTCCACTTCTCCCAGCTTTATTGCTATCTGCTTTCTCTTCCTCACCTCTTTTCTGCCTTAGAGGACGACTGAGCAGACCTGCAATTAGTGTGTAAGAGTAAAGAAAATATTTTATCTATCAGTGCTTAAGCACAATGATTTTTTGTGGCCAAAAAATGGTTTCAAATTGCTTTGCATAATAATTACCCATACCATGTAAACTGAAAATCAATAAAAAAAGCTACAAAGGTTGACAGAAAAAAGAATTGAGGCTGGTTTCATGGCAGAGGTTTGTGAGGCAGATGGAACATGGTAGAATATTACCGGATATTAGAACATTTTCTAGTATACTCGTTACCATGGACCAAAAAAATTGGTCCCCTGCCCTGTGGGATGTTTTTATCTTCTTCCAGGCATGAAAAAGAAGAGTCACTGGCCCACCAGTGACATCAGCCAAATCTTGTGATCAAAAGAGTGACATCCTTTCATTTAAATCACCTTCTATTGTATGATTCCTGAACAGTTTGGGTCAAGCATGAACTTCTAATGGTAATGTGATTCTGGGCAAGTTATCCATCTTTCTAAGCTCTCAGTTATTCCATTTGTAAAATGGAAACATTGCCCTCACATAATTTATGAGGAATATATAAATAGATTTTTAAAAGTACTTGACTCACATTAATGAAGAATATAACAGGCTCTGATTTTCTAATGTGTATCACTGGAAAAGAGTATAGTACTCAGTACACTCCAGGCAATACACGTTAAGTGATTTTATCCATTTATTCTTATTTTGACAAATCTATATTGCAAATCTGCCACGTGCCAGGCGCTATTGTAGGCACTGGGGATATCATGTTGAGTAAGACAAAGACCATGAACTCAAGGGGTATATGTTCTAGATGGGGAGAGAGCACATAAACAAATAAAGACATCACACAACAAATAATAGATGCTATGATCACTGAGTAAGAGGCTGGAGAGTAACTAGGCATGTGGGAGGGCAGTTTTAGATAAATTATCCTAAAAAGGCCTGACCAGCCCCTCTATGAGCAAGTGAATTTGAGTAGAGATGCAAATAAGGTGAGGCAACAGGTCATGCAAATATCTAAGGGAGAATATTCTAGGTAGAGGGAATAGCAAGTACAAAGGCACTGAGGGAGGAACAAGCTTGAAGTAACTAAGTAACAGCAGGAAGGTGAGTGGAGCAGCCTCAGCATGAGCAATGTAGGAGAAACTGAATACATGGCCGGGGGCAGATGCTCGAGGGTCATATCATCAATGACAAATTGCATACATTTTATGCTTAGTGGGATGAGACCTGACTGTAGTATTTTAATCAGGGGAGAGACACGATCTCATTGAAAGATGTACAGGATCACTCTGGCTTTTTCTGCGGGCAGGAGGAATCCATAGTCAAGAGTAGGGGGCAGAAAGAGCAGATATGAATTGCTCTGGTGAAGAAGATGGGGTTCACCAAAGCAATTCGTATCTGTAGTATGAAGTGGAGGATGGTCTAGGGTGATGGCAAGGGAGGTATTGAAAATGGCCAGATTCAGGTCTTATTTTGAAGGTAGAGCTCACAGAATTTACTAACGTATCAGCTAGAAGATATGAATGAAAGAGAAATTTTAAGGGTGACTCCTAAGTTTTTGACTCCAGCAATTAGGTAAATTATGAAGATTAGAAAGCCAGGGGAGGAGTTTATTTGAGGAAGAAAATTCAGGAGTAGCATCTAGATTAAGTTAGGTTTGAGATGCCTACTAGATATGTGAATGAAGATGTTGAATAAGCAGTTATTTACAAGTATGGGGCCCTCGGGAAAGTGGTTTGGGGTAGAGATACACATGTAAGTCTTGCTTAATGCTCATATTATTCTAAGATGTAAGAACTATTATTATCTCAATTTTACAGAAGAGAAAACAGGCTTGAATAAATGAAATAATTTGCTTTTGAGCACAGGGAAGGGTTATAAAGAAAACAAAAGAGGAAAAGGATCCAGTTTCTTTATAAATAGGTGGACTAATATTTGGCTTGGCTGAGGAGATAAATCCATCGGCAGTCAGTAGCAAAAATCCGAAAATGTATGATGACAAAACAAACTTGGATATTGACTGAGATTAAATAATAGCATTTATTATAATACTGAATGACCTCATAAAGAAGATTCCAGTTTTACAGTCAGTGAAATGCAAGGAAATATTTTATCAAGTCACAGGTACATAATAAGTCCAATCTGCCAAGGATGTACCTGGAAAGCAACGAAGAAAACTGAAAACTTAATTTTTTTCTCAGCTAATATTGAAATCTGTAGATATGTAAGAAGATAATGAATCATTTACCAACTTGTGTGTATCTCAAATGTACTTAAATATCTCAAGAAAGGAGGTTGTCCACATACCTAGTTTAATCTGAGTTCCTCCATGGTCTTCACCTGCGTATATACAACTACCCCTGAGAAAAAGTTCAATGGAATGGAAAAGGCATGTGTTCCTGTACTTAATCTTGGAGTATTCCCAAAACAATATAAATTCAGTTGGAATATCCATATCCAACATTCCTTTTTTTTTTTTCGGCTTCTGTTTCTCTCTCAACATTATTTCTGATTCCTATTCTGCAAGCGATTATTTATCAACTTTTATAAATATAGCATATCTGGTTAAAAGCATGACTTCTTGACTCAGCTAGCCTGAATGTGAATCTCAGCTCCATCATTTACCATTATGTGGTCAAAGGCAAGTCACAGAAACTTTCTGTGCGTTACGGAAACTTTCACCTGTAAAATGGACATGATAATTGAATCTTCCTCATATGAGTATCAATTGAGATAAATAAAGGCAAAACCTTTGATAAAGTACCTGGCATGGAGTAAGAGATCAATAAAAGTTTAACATTATTATTGTTGTTATTCTATTATTTCTATTATTTTTACATGTACTTAGAATTCCAAGTGTCCTTTGTCTCTTTTTTCCTAGGAGAGGAATAAACAACTAACAAAAAGATAAAAATTATAAAAAGTAAAATTAACAACCTTAATAATTAAAAAATTGTTAACATTTAAAAGGACAAAAGGTTTTTGACAAACCTTTTGCAATTTCTATTAGTAAAATTAGGCAGTGTTATTATTCTTTCATACATGTCTTCAGTAGATATCGATGGGATATTGTGATTCAACTTCTCATAAAAATAATTCCTTCTTCTGTCAAGTTACTGGTAATACAAGTGCAGATGAGACAGGCACCTTGACAAGAATTTGGTATCCATTAGGCACCACAAAATCACTCTCAGGCTTGGGTTTGGCCTAAGACCTGTTCAGCTCCAAATGGCTCTCTTTTTGCTCCATGTTAATCCAGGAAGACTTCCCTGCACCTTTCACCAGGACATGTTCTCTAATCACAGATAATTAATAACTAATCATATCACCATAATTTAGATTAACAACATAAACAGATATTTTAAACAGGACTTCAAATAAATAACCTTCATACTATTGCTCTCTATTATATACTGAAAATGAATAACAATATTTTAAAGAGGTGACTGTATTATACACCACGCCTATGTTACAGCAAACACATGCCTGCAAAAGGCATACACTAGAAAAAACAGGAACAAAATGCAGGCGTTGAATGTCCAAACCGTAACCCCAAACAAAATTCATCATTTTAACTTTCTTTCAAACAGAACCCCGCACCTGTATTTATACAAGAGACTCCTAGGGTGGTCCTTCAGAGCCCAGCCTGCCCTGAGCACATCTTAAATCTACTCTCAGTTGCCGAAAAACATTTTTTTCAAACTTCATCATCACAGAAATGAAAAACAAAGTCTAGCTCTTTTATTTGCCAGATGAAGTCCAGTGAGGTTAAATTGCTTGATCAAGATGACGCACTCAGCTGTGCTGGAACCACATTGTCACAGCCTTGCATTCACAGCTTCCTGTCAAGTGGGCTGATCTTCTTCCCTTTATGCATTTCTTCCTTCCTTCCCTCCCTCCCTCCCTCCCAGAGGACAGAGTGTTATGAGATAAGTCATGTCCCCTCAACAATTCATATGCTGAAGTCCTAACCCCCAGTACCTCAAAATGTAATTCCTTCCTTCCTTCCTTCCTTCCTTCCTTCCTTCCTTCCCTCCCTCCCTCCCTCCCTCCCTCTCTCTTTCTTTTTTTCTTTCTATGGAGTTTTGCTCTGGTTGCCCAGGCTGGAGTGCAATGGCACGATCTCAGCTCACTGCAACCTCCACCTCCTGGGTTCAAGCAACTCTTCTGCCGCAGCCTCCCAAGTTGCTGGGATTACAGGCACCTGCCACTATGCCCGGCTAATTTTTGTGTTTTTAGTAGAGACGGAGTTTCACCATGTTGGCCAGGCTGGTCTCGAACTCCTGACCTCAGGTGATCCACCCACCTCGACCTCCCAAAGTACTGGAATTACAGATGTGAGCCCACATCCAGCCAAGTAATTTCATTAGACTAATTTAATATGACTGGACTCCTTATAAAAGGAGGTTAGGACAGACAAGTAAAGAGGTAAAGAGGGAAGACGATGTGAGAACACAGGGAAAAGACAGTGATCTACAAGCCAATGAGGCCTCAGAAGGAACCACACAGCCACACTTCAATCCCAGACTTCTTGCTTCCAGAAGCCATCCAGTCTGTGGTACTTTGTTACAGCAGCCCTGGCAACTTTAGTTTTTACAGATAAAACGAATACAAACTAAAACAGATATGAGATTTAAGAAACATGCAGTGGCCACATCATTAAGAACCACGTTTAAAAATGTGAAATTTCACCTAGAAGTAAATGTGAATCATCTGCCTAGAATGAGACACCACTGTAGTTGGAGGGTCCCTCCTCTGATCTATTCCACACGGATTGCTTCCTACTTTATCCAGTCCTTGAGTGTTGTGGCTTCCTTGGTCGGTCTCCCACTAGTGGACAACATTCACCAGTTCCTTCAGGGTTTGAAGGTATGCCCAAAGTCCTGCTCTGGTTAACATCTGCTACTCCAGATTTTAACTTGCTTTGTATTTCCCTAGTACAGTTTGGGTTGTGTGCTTTTACACTTATTGTTTCAGGTATTGTCACAGATGCTGTTGGTGTCCCTCCCACGTTCCCTTCCTCTACTTCACTGGGGAGTCACATTCCCCCAGCTCCCATCACTTCCATTTCTGTGCCTGAGGGCTTTCTCTGACCACTGGAGCCTGCTTTGCCTAAAGTGCAGAGCAGAAATAAGGTAAGGGGGAATGAATACTTCCTCTCCCGTGACTGATAGGGGTTTGTAAATATATACTCCTGCTCCTTTGTCCCTTTTAGTGTGATAACTCTGAGGGTTGTATTTTCAACCTGTTCCTAAGTGTTGTTTTCCTGGAATTAAGTTCATTCTTCATCTTCCTTATCGTATCTGTTGTTATGGGTTGAATTATGACCTCCCAAAAAAAGATATGTTGGAGTCCTAGAGTCCTAATCCCAAGTACCTCTGAATGTGACTATTTGAAAAACAGAGTCCTTATAAAGTAATTAAGTTAAAACAAGATTATTAGAGAGAGCCCTAATCCATTAGGGCTTATGAAAAGGGGAAATTTGGTCACAGAGACAGACAAGTACAGAGGAAAGATGATGTGCGTTGTGAAGATGGAGGTTGTAGTGATGCCTCTACAAGCCAAGGGACACCTGACACTACCAGGAGCTACGGAAGTGGCATGGAACCATTCTGTCCCTAGTGCCTCCAAAGGGAGCATGGCCCTGCTAATCCCCAAATTCTGATGTCTGGCTTCCAGCACTGTGCGGCAATACATTTCTGTTGCTATAAGCGCCCCAGTTTTTGGTACTTTGTTAAGGCAGCCCTAGGAAATCATTATACCTGTCTTCTCACTTTACCATTCTCCTACAGATAGCTCCTTTACCTCCCAAATAAACTACTTGAACTTGAACTATTATCTCAGAGTCTGCTTAACTAAAATGTATTTTTCCAATTAGGTTTTGAGATTCTTTAGAAAAAACGAGCTTTCTGCTGTTGTTAACCCTTCTGATAACTAGCAAACTATTCTCCATATAGTCAGTACTTAACAAAGGTTTGGAAAGGAAGTGAGACAGGGATGGAAAGAAGGAGGGAAGAAGGGAGAAAGTGGTATAAAAAAAGCCATAGGATCCAAGTTGTTTGTGCACATAAGCATAAATAATTGAAAAAAATAATACAGACCAAATAAGTTGAACTACTATTTGGAAATGGCCAGTTTATGGTTGTGTCACAAGGACAGAATTGTCATACTCAGTTGCCTCATTACTCCTTTTAAATAAAATATAAAATATTAAGAAATAAATAGGAAAAAAACCCCTAAATCTAATAATGAATTTGAAAACATTTTCAAAGTTCCATGTTAGATAGATACTACATAAGTTTAAATGCTATTCATTGCAGGCTATATTCCTCTGTCCCAATAGTCCCCTGAGAGATTTAAAGTGCCAACATAAAATGGTTTCTTTTCTACTGTGAGTAAAGGTCAAGCACCAGTTATCCCCGTAGTTCTTGCTGACATAGCTGTGCTGAATAATTATATTTATGAACACTGCCATGAATATATTTATGAGAATGCAATTGTTTCTGTCTTTAAAAACAATTAAAGATTCCCCCTAGGGGAAAAATAAAAATGTTATTGTGTTATAAATCTTTTCTAGAATTACTGGTAACATATTTCACATATTTAAAAAAATACTTTTACTTGAACTTTATGCATGTAATACATTGACCAACTTTGGCGGCTCTTTTGATTTTATAATCAGCTATTTTCTCAGAGATGCTGAAACAAGCTTAGCGGAAAACTAGAGGAGGGTCCGGGAACAAAGGGTGAACTCCAGGCCTCTCCATCTACCACCACCACCTTATCTATACCCACACTTTGACAAGAAACAGAAGAAAAGCCAGAAGAGGATCAGAAGTCAGAAAGCGGGTAATGCACAGCAGCTGAGTGAGTGCAAAGCAGACCAGTCCATCCCTGGAAACAAACAGACTGTCATAGTTACTATTCAACATAATCTAAATGTAAGCACATGCTTTTGAGTTAGTAACATTGAGCAATGACTAGCCTAACTGTGTAACTAAAAGGATATTAAATTTTTTGGTGTCATGCTGCAATATTTCCAGTTAAGCTTCACATTTAATCCTGTTAACCTAATCTTTAATACCACATTATAATTTTGAATTAACAGTTTTTCTTATAGTTTGTATATGATAGTATTACAATGTCAACAAAGATATAGTGCAGGTATTTCATAACTCCTTCTGAATTATTTTAGTAGGTCTGAGCTATTAAGAACCAAGCTTCATGGTAATTACGGAAAAAAAAGATTAAATAAGAAGGTCAAATATTTGATTATATACAAGGCTCTAGAGTTCCAAATAATCACATACCTCACAAAAATCAATATTTTAAATACACACATCTATCATTTACCTAATTGAAATGCAAATATCAATATCAATATCTGCATCTCAGAAGATGTTACTTACATAAAGTATACTGGAAAAAAAGAAGAAAATTTTCTCATTCAACAAATAATTTTTGAGTGGCAAATAAATATAAGGAAACGTGTTAAGTACATGTAGAATTCAAAGTGAACAAGATTTAGACCCTATCCGGTAGTTGAAAAAAGCCTTGGTCACACATAATTTCAGTATAAAAGATTATACATTCAGTAATTTGAAAGTCAGAAAAATCAGTGTTATGAGTCTAAAAGAGGGAAGAACTACTACCATCTTCGCTGTTCAGGGAAGATATAACTGAGATGCTGAACCAGGCTTAGAGGACCTAAAAAAATGGCTTTGGTATTTGTATCCAACTACAGATGGGAAGGAATTTGAGGGAGAAGAAAATGCATAAGAAAGAGAAGAGGTATAAATGCACAAGCTGTGATCTGGTAACAAGTAGCCCTACTTGATCAGAACAAGTACCTAGTGGTGGAGAGCAGAAAATAAGGCAGAACAAAAACAGGTAGAGGCCAGAACAGGAAGGCCTTGGAGGTCAGATCACAGAGTCAATGAGGAGCTGAGGAAGGTTATTAGAAGTGGGAGAGTGGCACACTTACTGTAATGCAGATGGAAGTTTAATCTGGAGGCAGAGTGTAGGATGCACTGAAATAGTAAGTGTTTAGATCGGGGCTGCAAATTCAAGTGCTTATCAAGGTCAGGAAGGTTCTGTAAAAAGCAGCTTCAGGCCGGGTGCGGTGGTTCATGCCTGTAATCCCAGCACTTTGGGAGTCTGAGACGGGTGGATCACCTGAGGTCGGGAGTTTGAGACCAGCCTGACCAACATGGAGAAACCCCGTCTCTACTTAAAATAATAATAATCATCATCATCATCATCATCATCATCATCATCAAAATTAGCTGGCCGTGGTGGCGCATCCCTGTAATCCTAGCTACTTGGGAGGCTGAGGCAGGAGAATCACTTGAATGCAGGAGGCGGAGCTTGTGGTGAGCTCAGATCGTGCCATTGCACTCCAGCCTGGGCAAGAAGAGCAAAACTCCGTCTCAAAAAATAAAAATAAAAATAAAAAGCAGCTTCATTGAGGACCTACTCAGTTCTAGCTCATATGAAATTTGGCATATCCAATTCTGCCAAATATTTCAGTTATTCCAGAAAAACTGCAAATCCAGATTTTGATATGAAATTTTCTAATTCATAAATTTAAAATAATTCACATTTAATTGATTGATTCATTGACTGATGACTGAAAGACGAATTCAGTTCATGGGCTGTCAGTTTTTAACAGGACCACCACTAATAAGTACATTAGAATGATTTTAGCAGAAATTAATAAGGCATCGAATTGTATAGTGGCATTATGTTTAACTGTTCCTTCTTACAGCTTAATCAATCAATAAACTGAATTTTAATACATAGTAGTTAACAAGTCTAAACCAATATGATTTAGAAGGTATTTAAAATACCTGGTAGAGGGCCAGATATGGTGGCTCACACCTGTAATTCCAGCACTTTGGGAGGCCGAGGGGGGCGGATAGCTTGAGCCCAGGAGTTCAAGACCAGCCTAGGCAACATGGCAAAACCCCATCTCAACAAAAAGTTTAAAAAATTAGCAGGGCGTGGTAGCAGAAACCTGTGGTTTCAAGCTACTCAGGAGGCAGAGGAGGGAGGATTGCTTGAGCCCAAGAGGTCAAGGCTGCAGTGAGCTGTGATTGTAGCACTGTACTGCAGCGTGGGCAACAGAGCGAGAGCTTGTCTCAAAAAAATTAAAAATAAAACAAAATGCCTAGCAGAAACCTGTCATAGTTATATGAACTCATGAAACATATATATTTTGTATGAAAAATCTAATAGAACCATGTCATTGTTATATTCTCTGTATATACCATATAGTTGTTCCCAGTGATAATCATGAATTTAAAGTTAGAAATAAGAAGACAGTACAGGTAGTAGATACATAGTTCTGAATGGAGGTTCCTTTTACTATCACTGTTAGTATGTTTAAAAGAGTAAATTAATAGCTCTGTTGTAGTACTTTAAACACCCAGTCAGGAGGCTGTTTTCTTCCACAGCTAGTTTTAATAATGCAAATATTTTCAATATTTATTATACAGATAAAGAGGTCATCTGGTACTACTTTAATAAATATTTTCAGACCAAGTGCACTGTTTCTGTGAATTATGTGAAGCAAAACATTTTTCCTGAAACTCTGTGTTTCTCATGTTCATGTTAAGCTTTTTTGTAAGGTGTGTTCATAGAATTTGGGATGTCCTCGGCAAGAAATAAGAGGAAGGAGGACTCCTCTGAAAGGGTCCACAGACCTGCCGTCAATAATTCAAGAAAAAGGTCTTTGGGGAGGAACCAGAACCTCGGAGAGAACCCAAAGCAGGAAGAGAGAAAACACCAATTTCTGGGCTACCCTCTCCCCTACATGAACCTCTAGGAGCACAAACACATATGAAAGCGTTTCTACAAGGGATGGGAGACAAAAGACAGACTCAGTCAGGTGGAGATACACTGAGAACCTGGCAGGCAGTGCAACCCCAGAGGGGCTTCCAAAATGAAGATGGGTAGACCATTTTGTAATCAAACCACGTAATCAAGATGCTTATCAGTTTCTGGGTATTTCTATCTATAATCTTGGAGCCTTTTGTAAAATTTTGTTTAAATGATAAAGATGTGTGTCATCTCCGGAAAGAAGAATCACACAGAAAATTTGTCTTTACAGAACCTCTCTGAGGCTAGTCTGAGAGTTTCAATGGTGATGAGCGAGAAATCCAAAAAGTAAGGTAAGTTCTGGGAATAAAGGTCAAGGTCAGAAAGTCATGCTGTGAAGTCTTTTCTCTATATAAATTTTACAAGATCAAGGTTTGATTATTTTGCTTTAAGAGGACCAGTTGGTTTCCCTAACAACTTTATATCCACCTTCAGGGGAATCAAGTAAGTACTTTATAAATTCATGAGATTGTTGGAAATATTTTGTAAAGCAATACTGATTTCTAAGCAACTATGCAACTGCACCTATATTAAGTAGGGAAGCCTCTACATGGGTGAATATGTAAATATGTTCTCCAACAGCCTTAACAATTGTTATTCTGGCTGGTGTCTAAACAAATGATCACTTTTACTAGGGTTACCTTCATCCCAGTTTGCCTGGGACAGTTTCTGTTGAGATATTTTTGTCAAAAGTGTACTGGTTTGGGGCTGGGCGTGGTGTCTCACGCCTGTAATCCCAACACTTTGGGAGGCCAAGACGGGCAGATCACGAGGTCAGGAGATCGAGACCATCCTGGTCAACACGGTGAAACCCTGTCTCTACTAAAAATACAAAAAATTAGCTAGGCGTGGTGGCGGACGCCTGTAGTCCCAGCTACTCGGGAGGCTGAGGCAGAAGAATGGCATAAACCCGGGAGGCGGAGCTTGCAGTGAGCCGAGATGGTGCCACTGCACTCCAGCCTGGGCGACAGAGCGAGACTCTGTCTCAAAAAAAGAAAAAAAAGGTGTACTGGTTTGGACAATAATTATATAACAACAGAACCTTTAACTAGTAGAGAAGGTTATCCCCATACAGCCATGTCAAAGAATCCGAGCCTGAATGTGCTGCATCCAAACACTGCTAATGATTCTCTTTTAGTTAGATAATATATGCCACAATTTTGTTGGCATGGTAGTATCCATTCTCCTGTATTTGTCGTATGTATTGGTTATATGGTTGGAGGTCCAGAAAGTAGTGAATTCAGACAATGTTATCTCAGCACCAAATGAAATCCACCAGTTTGGAGAGCCACAACTGAATATGTGAGTTTGAACTTTTTTTAACTTTTACTTTAAGTTTGGGGTACAAATGCAGGTTTGTTACATAGGTAAACTTGTGTCATGGGGGTTTGTTGTACAGATTATTTAATCACCCAGGTATTTAACCAAGTACCCATTAGTTATTTTTCCTCTCCCTCCTCCCACCGTCCACCATCTGATAGGCTCTTCTTAAGCATAGCTTCAGAAAAATATCTGCAGATTACTTTGTGTTAGAAAAGTAATGTAGATTATAATATGTATTTTCCTTGTTTCAGCTGTCATGAAACTGAGAATAATTTTAAAATCTAGGTTGCAAATTAGCTTTTCTTAGATATCCTTTAATATCTACTGTATATAGTTTAGGTAATCTATTTACTCATTTAACCTTAATTTTCTTATTTTCTATTATGTTTAACTACAAGCAACTTCAACTTCCTTTGTAGAAGTAAAAGTGCTAAATGAATACTGAAATTAAGAATTGAAACAAATATTCTAAGACAACTACCCATTTAAAAGATAATGGTCATATTTGTCATTAGAGGTCAAATGCAGCACTCAAAGGGCTGGCATGGTAGAATTAAGCTTTTAGGCAAGACAGTCATTCATATACTGAAGTCAAAATATGAAAATATGAAAGTAAAAAGTCTACTGTCTTTCCAGTTTGGAGGAGAAAAATCAGAGCAACAATTTCAGTTATGCATAATAATGCATAAGGGATTCTTTTATAGTATGTTTTACACTTCTATAATTTACATTTTTAAATTTATGTTTTAACTTTTATTTTAGGTTCAGGGGTACATGTACAGGTTTGTTAGACATGTAAACCGCATGTCATGGGTGTTTGGTATACAGATTATTTCATCACCCAGGTAATAAGCATAGTACCTGATAAGTAGCTTTTTTTGATCCTCACTGCCTCCCACCCTCCATCCTCAAGTAGGCCCTGGTGTCTGTCATTCTCTTCTTTGTGTACATATGTACTCAGTGTTTAACTCCCACTTGTAAGGGAGAAAATATGGTATTTAGTTTTCTGTTCGTGTGTTAGTTTGCTTAGGATAATGGCCTCCAGCTCCATCCTTGTTGCTGCAAAGGGCATGATCTCATTCTTTTTTATGGCTGCATAAGTATTCCATGGTGAATATGTACCATATTTTCTTTATCCAGTCTACTATTGATGGGCATTTAGGTTGATTTCATATCTTTGCTTTCGTGAATACTGCTGCAATGAACATATGCATGCATGTGTCTTTATGGTAGAACAACTTTTATTCCTTTGGGTGTATACTCAATAATGGGATTCCTGGGTCAAATGTTAATTCTGTTTTAAGTTCTTTGGGAAATAACCAAACTGCTTTTCACAATGGATAAACTAATTTACATTTCCACCAGTGGTTCATAAACATTCCATTTTGTCCACAACCTTACCAGCATCTGTTATTTTTTGATGTTTAATAATAGCCATTCGACTGAAGTGAGATGATATCTTATTATGATTTTGATTTTGATTTCTCTAATAATTAGTGATGTAAAAATAATAAGAGTCATCTACGAAAAACCCATGGCCAACATCATACTGAATGGACAAAAGCTGGAGGCAATCCCATTGAACACCAGGACAAGACAAGGATGCCCACTCTCACCACTCCTATTCAACACAGTGCTGGAAATCCTAGCCAGAGCAATAAGGCAAGAGAAAAATATAAAAGGCATCTAAATAGGAAGAGAAGAAGTCAAACTATACCTGTTTACAGTATTTTTGAAAATGTCTTTGGGTTACTCGTGGAAATACAAACTGTGTGACTTTTGACAAGAAAATCCACATCTTCGAATCAGTTTCTTTATCTTTAAAGGAAGATTAAGATCTCCCTCATATACTTGTGAGAAATAAATATAATAATATATAAGGAACACCCAGGAGTGTGCCCTCAATGTATCAGGTGCTCATGAAATGCCACTGTTTTTCTATTTTAAAAAGAAATAGAAAGCAATTTCTTGACAGTCGCAAAGTTTACATCCCAAGACCTCTGTGAACTCCCCAATTCTCAAATGTCCCTCTATTATTTCACGATGAAAATAATGAAATAATAGAGGGACATTACACCTCACACAAAAATTAACTCAAGATGGATTAAAGACTTAAATGTAAAACTCAAAACCATAAAAACCTTAGAAGAAAACCTAGGCAATACCATTCAGGACATAGGCATGGGCAAAGACTTCATGATGAAATGCCAAAAGCAATTGCAACAAAAGCCAAAGTTGGCAAATGGGATCTAATTAAACTAAACAGCTTCTGCACAGCAAAAGAACTACCATCAGAGTGAATAGGCAACCTACAGAATGGGAGAACATTTTTGCAATCTACTCATCTGAAAAAGGTCTAATATCCAGAATCTATAAGGAACTTAAACAAATTTACAAGAAAAAAATCAAATAACCCATCAAAGAGTGGGCAAAGGATATGAACAGACACTTCTCAAAAGAAGACATTTATGCAGCCAACAAACATGAAAAAAAGCTCATTATCACTGATCTCTAGAGAAATGCAAATCAAAACCACAATGAGATACTATCTCATGCCAGTCAGAATGGCAATTATTAAAAAGTCAAGAAACAATAGATGTTGGCGAGGCTGTGGAGAAATAGGAATGCTTTTACGCTGTTGGTGGGAACGCAAATTAGTTCAACCATTGTGGAAGACAGTGTTGTGATTCCTCAAGGATCAAGAACCAGAAATACCATTTGAGCCAGCAATCCCATTACTGAGTATATACCCAAAGGAATATAAATCATTCTACTATAAAGACACATGCACACATATGTTTATTGCAGCACTATTTACAATAGCAAAGACATGGAACCAACCCAAATGCCCACCAATGATAGACTGGATAAAGAAAATGTGGTACATATATACCATGGAATACTATGCAGCCATAAAAATGAATGAGATAATGTCATTTGCAGGGACATGGATGAAACAGGAAGCCATCCACCTTAGCAAACTAACACAGGAACAGAAAACCAAACACCACATTTTCTCACTCATAAGTAGGAGTTGAACAATGAGAACAAATGGACAAAGGGAGGGGAACAACACACACCAGGGCCAGTTTGGGGGTGGTGGGCGAGGGGAGGGAGAGCATTAGGACAAATAGCTAATGCATGCGGGGCTTAAAACCTCGATGAAAAGTTGATAAGTCCAGCAAACCACCATGGCACACGTATATTTATGTAACAAACTACACATTCTGCATTTGTATCCTGGAACTTAAAGTAAAATTAAAAAATAAAAATAAAAATAATAAAATGAAATTTGGGGACTGGTTTCAATACTCTGTGAAACAGTTTCATGAATCATTATTGCTTGATTGCATTTACAGAGTATTGTAAACTTATTCGTGTCACATATATTAATTACTGCCAAATCTGATATTCTACTCTTAAGTTTTGTAAACCTGAGTTTATTTCCTGATTCAAAAGCATTATTTCCTTAGACTTCTTTGTGTTCTTTTCTATTCCAATACCAGCCATTAAAATAGGCTTCATTTCCAAGACCATTCTTCACAAAGGAATGAAATGCACTTCACTTGGGGAGAATAACTGCATATATCTTTATGTGTATAGTCCATGAATTTTCAAGCAGATGCCGAAAACACTCTAGGTAGATGGCAAGTATCCTGTGTAATCTTTACTCCTGTCTATCTTATCTCATGGTCAAAACAATCCAAATCTGTGTCTGCAAAGTAACAAACCACTATAGGAATGGGGCTGATTGGGTCACTCATAAAGAGTAAGGTATTTCTCCACCAAAGCCAAGGGTCTACTGATTCTCTGTTTTCTTTCCCAGAAATTTGAGAAACACAAAAAGAAATTAAATAGGCAACATAAATATGCCATCTAAAAAATCAGATTGAAGGAGACTATGGTGCAAACATTTCTACATGAGCTACACTTACCAGAATGTATATATGAGCCATGGGGAGGAAAGAAACACAGTTCAGAGTCGGTCATGGTGAGGAACATAGGGACTGAGGACACTTTAGAGAGAGAAGTCAGACATATGCCAAGGTTGGTTAGACTTCAGGATAGATCCTGAGAGAAATGCTTATAGAAACAGCCCAGATTCTGGGATGTAATTAAACTTGGAAGGTTCACTTCAGGAAGTATGAGGCTATCGTTCAGCTCTTCCTGTCTCTCCAGCCAATAAATGGGTTAAATAAGATTAACCCTCTGGTCCAACATAACAGAACTAGTGTAAGTGCAGGGATCCTCTCACTCAGAAGCAAATGCCCCACCAGCTTGTGAATACAACTTTTGTGCTTTCCCTTTTCATACTAAAAGTGTAAATTGACAAACAACAGATCAAATAAAGTGTCTTATATGGTATAATTATGTTTGTGCTATATTATTAGTCAAGCAACAACTAAATCAACAAGGAAGAGAATAACACATAGGCAAAAAATACAGATGCTTTACCTATAGCATCTCATTTAGCTCTCATTAAACCTCAGTAAATCTCATATTATTTTTACACATAAGGAAATTGAGATTAAATGATTTGCCCAATGTATGCAAGTGGCAAAACTGAAATACAAAATCTAGGTCAGTCCAATTTCAAAGTCCATGATATTTACAGTCCACCATGCTTACATTCCAAAGAAATGTAGATGATGAATATTTTCTAATTTTAATAGATGAAAAAGAGTGAAAGCAGGTCAATGAGTGGTCAACCAAGGAAGTACACCTGCAGACATAAAAAAGTGGAAGTGAAAGTTTCCAGAGTTCCTCTAAATACTCTTGTCCCTATTTCTCACTATTACTCTGTTCCTTCTACATCATTCCTCCTGGAATTCCGCAAGATACTACAGTATCCCTTAAGCAACCTAGGTGGAGTTTCCTGACTTACAATGGAAAATATCCTACTAAATACATGTGCTACAGAGGCAGCAGGTCTTTAACTGGTAACCAAGCAAGGTGGAGGAGCTTCAGATCCCTCTAATGTTGTGAGGACTACACTCTCATCTTGATGGGAGACAAAATCAACATTTCATTTGAGAAAGTGCAACTGTATTCCAGAGGACTCAACACAGTTTTAACCACTTGAAACTAAACTATGTACACCACTATCTTTACAATAAATAGCTTTAGAATTCTGCAATTTACCATTGATTGTGAAATTTTTGCAAAGCATAATATATCATGAAGAGTGCATAAAATTATTCATTTGTTTCCACCTTGTTTGAATCCACCACTCATCTGTGAGCATCATTTTTTAAAACTTCTTTGGTCATCTAATAAATCTACTACTGATTATGTTTGGGTGTACTAAATTAAAAAAAACAGCTAAATGGGCAGTAAATTATACAATACTTTGCAAGATTAACCACTTTTGTGGTTAATTAGACAACAGAAGGAGAGTACACTAAGATAATTATCATTTGTTTTAATAAGCTTTTTATTTAGACAGAAAGTAAATTTACTAGGATCTTACCATCTCTGGAGTCAGTGATTTACTGTCTTGTAGTTGATACCAAGCTTTAATGAGGCTTCACAGCATTATGACTTGGAATTCTCACTTGTAAGAGGAATATTCTCAGGTGTGTCCTCTAAGAGCCACACCCTACTGTTTTAGGATTAGGCTTTCACAAGCCACGACTAGCCATTACATCTAACAAGCCTCAAGAGGAAGTAGTTAGAACTCAGCCTCTCTCTCTAGACTACCCAGATTTAAATTCTGGCTCTACCACTTACTAGCATGTGACCTTGGACAGACAAGACAAACTTTTCTGGGCCTCAGTTTTAAATGAGTTAGGTAATACCTCTAAACACATAGTAAATGTTCACTATTACTAGAAGGATAACGTAAAGTCCTTCCTTCTCTCCCTACCCTTCACAAAACAGAATGAGATTATTGCAAAGATGGTGCCTTGATAAAAAAAAAGTTGAGGAAGAAAACCCTAAAATTTCCAGGGCCAATTTCAAAGTGGGTCCTATTCTTCATACCCTCAAAGGCAAAAGAAGACAAAGCAGTCTCTGGCCTTTGTCAGAGTGAGATAACGAAAAGGGTAGGAGGAAAAAAGAAATCTTTTGGAAGAGGTACTGAATTGACATAGTGGCGACTCTCTTCACTCTCCCTTCAGTTTCACACTTCCTTTTTTCAAGTGTGAAATTTGATAATTCACACTGGATTCACACTGATAATTCTGTCCACTGACTTGGGAACTGGTGATTGCTTCTTGTCTCAAAGGTATATCTGATGTCATTGGAACTGGAGAAAGGGGCAATATGAAGAGTGCTAGCAGACTGCATTCCCACCATTTGGCAAGGAAAGATAGAAAGATGATAAAATAGAGTCATTCCTGGATGTCCCACACTGGAGCACTGTGCAGGTTCCCACAGAGCCTTCTAAAAGTCTACCATACAAACCTAACGAAAAGACAGACATTTGGATATACACCCCACAGAGGGCTCGTCAGTGTGAGTCAGAGAAGCAGTGATGACTCCCCAAGGGAGGCCAGACACACCCTGGCCCACAGGAGGACTGTCTTCTCCCCTCCCAGCTCCAAGCCCCAGTACTAGAAGGACAAGGCAGGGAGGAGGGAGTCAAGTGTCTGAGGAGAGAAGACACACTCACACCCCAAAGCCTACACCCTCCACCGCAGGTCTGGGCCACAGTGACATATACTGAGGAGATAGGGGAGAGAGCAAGGTGTGGAAGGGAGGAACTTGGGATTAAATATGAGTCTGAAATATTAAAGAGGATGGATAACTCACTCTTGATACCAGTTTATTTTTACTAAATGAAAGTGACTGAGAAGTGACAGAATTGGATGGAGAAGGCTTTAAGAGAGATGAATTCATAGTAGGAGAATAACAGCAGGAGAATCCTCAGGAGGCAGTTTTCACTGGAAAAAAACAGAAATAATTGGATGTCTAGTCCTTGTGAGTTGAGAGTTCTCAATCAAAACATTTTCTTAAAAAATAGATATGACAGTCTCTGCCATGGTCAAGAACACTACACAAATCTGTGCTCAGGATCATCCTCCGCTCAGCCCAGATCCATCCCTCAGCAGAACCAATGGTGGTGGGGTTTGTGCGTTATGTGTGAAGGGGTGGGGGTCAGGTGCAAACTCTTTATCACTCATTAACATTTTAGCCTCTTAAAAATCATTTTTCCTTTTCCCTAAGTAATTCTCTAAGTTTTGGGAAGCAGAGTCATCCTATTCTCTTTAATTTTTCTGACCATGCCTTCATCATGGTTTCTTCAATTTTACACTTAAAAAGAGAATTTTCACAAGAGTAATATATACTTACTCACTCAATGTGGAGCTTATGACATAAAATAAGTGCTTTTTCTGAAAAAACTGTGAAAATATTAGAAAATGCTAAAAATAGATAGCAAGGATCAATAATGGAAGCACTAAGAAATATTACTGTACTTCTTCTTCCTTAATTATCCTTTAATATTTTTTTCAACGTTATCCTTAATATTTTTCCCCAAACGAAAGCCATATGTCTACAAAGCAAAAATTATACCCAAAGTCTTTTTAAGGGTTGGGAGTGAAGTAAGAACTTATTTTCTTTTATGTTGTTTGCTGACCTTACCTTGTACTTCAGTATTATGCAAACCTAAGCAATTTGGGAAACTTCTTTCTCTGTTGCTTAAGTTAAGCAATGACACTTAATCCTCCCACTTTGTCACTTCCTGATACTACAATTGCTGTTATTAGAATGCTCACTATCTTACTGCTGTTGAATTTGACCATATCTGAAATAAAGTATAATCAGATGTTGCAACTTGTGATGGATGCTTCTGTAATAAGAAGTTCTCAGTCATCTCTGTCCTCATGCTAAACCGTAAGAGGGGGTGAGTTCCCAAATACAGGCTCTGAACTCTGGAAGCTAATCCCAACCCAGTCAGTGAACACATAAGGAAAAAAAAATTGTTTCCCCATAACAGGGCAAGGCAGTATTTTCCCGGTTCTTATGTCCTTTATGGGGCCCAGGCTGCCAGGATTCAGACACTTTTGTTTCCTCAACCTCTTATTTTGATTTTGGATCCCCTGAACTTGGCTTCTGATCTTGGTCTCTGGCCCTGTGCCCTCCTGAATCAGCGCAAGCTTGGTCTGCTCTGAGCTCAGCCTCTGGTGGTCCTGCTTTTTAGCCACACTCTGAGTCCTCTGCATCAGCAGCACTCCACCTTCTCCCCTATGTCCAGCCTCCCAGCTTTGTGCAATCTTTGCCTGCATCCTTACCTTTTCTTCCCTGTCTCACCTGCCAAAGCCCTGGATCATGCCCACCATGAGGGAAGGATAGGGACAGCAGGTCAGGGGCAAAAAGCCAACACATGGTAGGGCTTATATACACTGCAGTCAGCCCCTTCCTCAAATATTTTAACTCCAGTGGGAATTCGAGTTTAATCTCAGATGTAAGAAATGAATTTACTCTCCGGTCTCAACCTATTTTCATGATTAAAGTTTTAAAGGTAAGAAAATAACTTCGACAGGAGGATACCGTTTTTCATTAACATTTTTACATTTAACCTGTTTCCCAGCAGGCTCTTGATGGAACACCTCATCCACCAGGTCCAGATCCTTCATTATGGTAGAATCACCCACTGCTGCAGATTCAGGTTTGTCTTTTCTCAAACTTTTTTTCTATTTTATTTTGTTTTCTACATCCTATAGATGTTATCACACAACTCTTGAGAAGGCAACTTTTAGTCCACATTTTTCTGAAAGTCACTGATGAATGAAAACATATTATTGTCAGCTTTAAAGAATACTGTGCTGTGGGCTTAGGACTCAGGAGAAGGCTACAGTGTTAGCCAAAAAGGACACAGGCCATCTTGGCTAAGCCCCAGCAAAGGAACTTGGTTGGAAGAAAGCAAGCACTCAGACACCCATGAAGCTGATAATTTTTAAATGTTTTAGTGGGAAATCCTTCTGCTTTGGATGCAGGAGCGCTGGTTCAGGGCTAGAGTTCTGGACTATGAGTCAAAATAGCTCTTGTTATATTTGCCACATGAAGATTTTTTAAATACTTACTTTGTGCTCCATTGTCCACCATTCGTACTTGAAAACATTGTATTTTGTTTATTTTCTGTCTCTCTCCAATAAAATGTAGCTTCATGAGCATGGGATTTTTGTTTGCTTTGTTCAGTTTGTGTTCCAAATACATAGAAAAGTGCCAAGCGCTCAGCAAATAATTTTTGAATGTATAAGTTGTTTTGCTAGTAGTAGTGATGGGTTTGAATCCATTACTACTTGCTTACTAACGGGAATAATAGAAGTAGAAAGCAAATAAAGACAAACTGCCCAATAAACCCAAAGATTTTGGTGAATAGTCCCAAGCAGTATCCAACTGACTTATTCAGTCACAAACCACACAAAGAGAATAGAATTAACAAAGACTTTCTGATTGGGAAGACGATGTTAAAAGTAACCTAATTCAATCATGCAATTGATACTAACTTCTTGCTTGTTTTAGTGGCCTAGTGTAAATTTTATCAAAGCAGGGAATTTAGATTATTTGTATGTCCTCTAATTTATTCCATTCCAGATTGCCAATGAGGCCAAAATAGCTGCAAACTAGCCCCCACAGTTTATAGATCTAGTAGCTACATGTTTTAAAAGCTGTTTCTCTGTTCCATTAAACTTCTTTCTTTCATATATTATGCTTAAATCTTTAGCTTTGAGATTACAAGGTGTTTAGTTCAGGCAGATTAACAAACTGCTTAAGGCTGGTGAAAATTAAAATAAGGTAGCTCAGCAATGTCTAATGTGATCATTTCTAGAATTACTCCAGCCCAGAATCCCTCCTCTGCAGTATTTATCAGGCCTTCAAAGAAATGGAGAAGCCGAAAATTCCATGGTTTGCATTGGGAATTAACTTGGAATTGTTTAGTGTCACAATGGTGCTTCTCAGAAATAAAGCTCTACTAAGTCGTTATGTCTGATGAGCTTATTCAAAGAATCTCAAAACTGCAACACAAGCACAAATAGAAAATCAATCTGCAAGTTGGAGGGTCACAAAAAAGCAATGAGGAGCTAAAACTAGAAACCTGAAGTTGCTTTAAAAAATATCTATTGTTTCTTTACACAGGACAGTGTAAATTAAAAACATTTCATTTTAGGCTATATAACAGTAAAACAGACTTTTTTTGGTCAAACGTATATCATAATCTTCCTACAGTGAAAAAGGTATTTGAGTAATTTATTTAATAAATATTTACTTTCCTGAGTCATATGACTTCAAATTTTATTTCCTTAATACAAAACAAAAAGCATTCTTTGGGGTAATTTATTTGTATTATTGTAGTTTTTTATATAACACTATAGCTTATAGTTAAAGAACAGAGAAGTATAAATATGGGAGCAGAAGTTGTTAAAATAGTCGCAGACATCTATTTTATATGATCTATTGGCCTGAAACAAATATTTAAGGCAAATATTTCTTACAAAAGTAAGAAATATTCTTCTGGAATTCCTTGTTTTCAAAAATGAATTTTAAAATTCCAATTCTCAGTATGAATTTTCAAATGAATAACTGGCACCTGTCCTGAACCCCCAATTTATAGCAAACAACCTTGCCCTGTTCCATAGAAATGATATGGGTAATTGGGTAAGATTCACCTCAAAGTCCTCCCACATCTTGTTTGCAAATATACCTTTCCCTGCTCCCATCCTTCTGTGTGGCCTAGTAGGCAATAGTTTTCTTCTAATCAAGGCTAATCCCTCTAAATGTGTTTGGATGTGGACTCTTGCAATATTCTCAGGAATACTATTTTCAAACTTTTTGGGAGTTATTGACTCCAGCATCTAAACATGGTCAAAGTTTTTCCATGTCAACACCTTCCCCCCAACAATAAAATCCCAACCCTATCTCACTTCCCTCCCAACCCTTTTTCACACACACACAATGATGGATATGAGAACAGCACCAGGCAGCACTTTCTGAACCGACGTAACAGAGGGTTACGTAAATAGACAACCTGATACTAAAGTTAATATCATCACAGGCTGGTCCCAGGAGTTCAACAGCTTCCTGAGAGTTCAAAAGAGACACATGAGTGCTGAATCAGTCACTATCAGTCCAATTATTAAACCGCTTATCTGTGAAGCAAAATATTATACTTTGCTTTTACATTAGCAGTGTTAATTTTTTAAAAGAAAATTATGTCTTTGACATTATTCCAAAGACACACATACTATAAGGGGACACACATACTATAAGGGAAAATTTCTATTATCAAAACATTAAAAATAAATGTATTTCAAAAATAACAATACTGAAATTTAGCATAACATCTTAAATTAAAGGGTTTCAATTTAAAAAAAAACTTAACACCAATAAATAATACAAAGACCAAAATTGAGGGAGAGGAAAGAATAAAGAATGTATATAAAAAATTCAAAATGAAAACATTATAAATGGCCAATAAACATCTGGAAAATATTTACATTTACTATTAGTAGTAAAAAAATACAAATGAAAATAATAAAAAAGAACCACTTATTACCTATAAACCTGGAAAAGATTTTAAAACATACAATGTCCTATGCATCTGTGGAAATAGTCACTGTCATGAAAATTGGCACACCCCTTCAGGAAGACATTTGTCAATATAACAAAAGCATTAAACTTTTATAATTTATTCTAATTAATTTTAATAAAATAGCATTGTAGCTTTTTTAATAATTACAAAATGCTGAAAGCATTTTAAATAACTTAGAATATATTTTTTCCATGAGATTAAATACTATGGATTTCCCAGCCTACTAAAGTGAAATAAAAATTGTTTTCTTCAGGTCTTAGAGTTTTTAAGATAATGAATATGTTTGGTGAATCTCTAAGAGGGATCTAGTGTTCCTCTGTCTTTTATTTTTTATAAGTCAGGTTAATTAAATAAAATATAATGCAATATAATATGACTCATCATATTTTAGTGTACAGTTTGATGTATTTTGACAATAAAGATACAAAATATTATCATCTTTACAAGTACCCTTATATCCCTTTGCAGTCAATTCCCACTCTCTCCCCGAGTCACTGTTTTCTGACCTTATCATTTTTGCTTTTCTTAGCATTTTATATGAATAGAATCCTACAGAATGTAGCCTTTTGAGTCTGACTTCTTTTACTTAGCATGATGTTTTTGATATTCATCAGTGTTGTTGTATGTATCAATGGTTCGTTCCTTTTTATTGCTTACTAGTAGTAGTATAGATATACCATAATTTGTTTATTCATTCACCAGCCAAGACATTTGAGTTGTTTACAGATTGTGGCTATTACGAATAAAACTGTTATGAACATTGGCATATATATCTGTGTGCAGATGTGAGTTTTTCTTCCTCTTGGCTAAATATCTAAGAGTTTGATTGCTGGGAAATATATTAAACATATATTTAACTTAAGGAATTGCCAAACTGCTTTCCAAAGTAGCTTTCCATTTTATGTTCCCAACATCAACCTATGATAATCTCAACTACACCAAGATTTTGTCCACACTTGTTAATGTTCGTGTTTTTAATTTTAGCCACTCTAGTGGGTATGAAGGGTATGTTGCTGTGGTTTTAATTTGTATTTCTCTGGTGACTAAAGTTGTTTTCATATGCTAATTTGCCATGATCATGATCATCTTTGGTGAAGGGTTTGTTCAAATATTTTGCCCATTATCAGAGGGTCGTTTGCTGTCTTATTATTTAGTTATTTTTGGTATATGTCTTTTATTAAAAATGTGCTTTATAAACTTTTTCTTTAAATCTGGTTTTCAGTCATTTTCTGAACAGTGTCTTTCAAGGAACGGAAGTTTTAATTTTGATGAAATACAACTTATCAATTTTTTCCTTTTATGTTTTATGCTTTTGTGGCCATTCCAAGAAATGTTTACCCAATTAAAAGATAAAAATATTTTCTCTGATGTTTTATTTTAACAGTTTTCTAGTTTTAGCTCTGATACTTAGGTTTATAATCCATTTTGAGTTAATTTTTATATACGGTGTGAGGTAAAGTTCTAATTTTTTTTGTTTTCTTTTGTAGATGGATATCCAGTTGTTTCAGCAATGTCTATTGAATTACTTAAGCATATTTGAAAAGTTCTCCACACTTAATTAAAAAACCTATTAATTTTATTTTATTTTATTTTTTTTTTTTTTGAGACGGAGTCTTGCTCTGTCGGCCAGGTTGGAGTGCAGTGGCGTGATCTCGGCTCACTGCAAGCTCCGCCTCCCGGGTTCACGCCATTCTCCTGCCTCAGCCTCCCGAGTAGCTGGGACTACAGGAGTCTGCCACCACACCCGGCTAATTTTTTGTATTTTTAGTAGAGACGGGGTTTCACCATGTTAGCCAGGATGGTCTCGATCTCCTGACTTCGTGATCCGCCCACCTCGGCCTCCCAAAGTGCTCGGATTACAGGCGTGAGCCACCGCGCCCGGCCAAAACCTATTTATTTTTAAACATTTACTGATTTCTCACAAAAATACACACCAGCTTTTAATAAATCCTTTACTAAATCATTAATAATATATTAAAATGTTAATTACATCATTAAAAAGAAAAAGCTGGCAAAGCAAAACAGTGTGTACATATCTGGACTATGTGTACCAAAATATACACACAGGGGTTGTTGGGTTAGTCATGGGTAATTTTACTTTTCTTTTATGTATTTCATTAAATTTTTCTTCATTAATGTATATATAAATTATAATAAACAATTTGAAATTTTATTCATTAAAATTTTTGATTCAATGCTTCTTCAGAGCTACCTTTTTATTTAAGCTATGAGTAGAATTAATAATTACATCAGTAAATAAAGTAAGGTTGTACTCAGGCAGAAAAGGGGAAAAAAAGTCTAGTTAATAGTACATTAGCATTTACTAAAAGCAACATCAGATTATATTTGACAATTTTACTGTGAAATTAATATTCTCAAAGGTACAGACTCAGAATTTTAAAGTTAAACCAAATGTTCTCAACAGAACATATCCTTAAGAAGATAAAAAGTCAATGAATGATTTGGCCATAAAATTTCATTGTGCCATAACATCCAATTTTAATGTTGTTCTAGTTTTGACCTCCATCCTCACACTCACAGGTCATCAGGAACTTTCCACTAGTATCATACAGTTCATACAAAACATAAAGAATAATTGTTTGATTTTCTTTTAAAAGATTTTCTTCCTAGATTTTAAAGTAGAAAGATAAAAATGACAACTATAAACATTTCTCTTTCTTTATCATACCTTTTCTCTTTCTTATTTCATAAGAATGATAGTTTTGGCAGGGAGGAACTTGCCTTTTCAGGAATTTCTTATTTGCATTCACAGTGTCAGTGATGTAAGTGATCTTGCAGGCGTGTGTGTGTGTGTGTGTGTGTGTGTGCAAGTTCTATGACTATAGCATTATACAGCACAGAGTCTAAGATAAATTGAAACATGGCAAAAATTATAATTAGTACCAAGTGGGTGTAGTGTAAGAGCTAAAAAAGCAAAGTAGAAGTCGGAATTCATTTTCATATCCAATTCAAGTGTCTGAAGCTAGCTCTTGGGTGACTTCTGATTGTTAAAATTATATTTCTTTTGAGCATTTTGAGTAGTAAAAGGATATTGCTTTTTCCACTGAATACTTATTTGGCCAAGTATTGTGGGTGGTCATTTTACATCTTATTCAAACATCATTTGGGGAAAATCTGGGGACCCATTTTTAAGTTTTTATCATGGTCTGCATGTTAAGAGCATTTATAATGTGAAAGGGAAAGGCAACTCCATTAGCAATACTCCTAAAGATAGAACAGATTGTTATTTATTTGTAAATCCTAAGCACAATATGCTAACCTCAACAGAGGAAAAATTTAGAAAAGAAATGCAGCGTGCAGAGAAAGTACAAGTGTTATACAGCACTGTTAGTAATTTGGAAAAATTGGAGACACCCTATGTGGTATGTGGGTAAAGAATTTTAAAAATAAATTATGGCACATGTATACAGGGAAATATTCTCCAATTATTAAATATAATGTGGTTCAAGAACACTCATTGATATACAATGTTATATATAATTTAAGACCTGATTAAACATGGAAATAAAATTGGGAGTAATTTTTATAACTTTTTTTTATTTATCCAGTGTCTTAAAAAATCTTTGTAACTAACAGTAGAAACTTGTGAGATCTTAAGGCACAGCTATTGGAATAATACTTCCGTAAAAGTATGTTGCCATAGCCTTTCTCCATAAGAGGGCAGTTCCTGATCAGCAGGGCTTCTTCTCTCAACGGTAGTGAGTGTGCAGCAGAGACCTCTTTCTACTACTAATACAAGACACTTTAGCTTTCTATAGTGTCTGATCTGGGTTGAAAGTTTAGTAAATTTGTGATGAAACTAATAGCAATATTGTGTGTTATTTTAAAATATGCTCATTTAGAAAAAACGTTTTTGTGATACCAAGAAATATTTAACTATAAGAAGACAAAAATATATTATAAAGCAAGACTTGGGCTTCTCAGATACAAATGTTGTAGGTAAAATTTTCCTATCATGGGGAGAAGTAGGCTAACATAATGGTTTAGAGTTGAAGTCTGCGGTTAGGTCAGTCTTGGTGTGAATCCTTGCTCTGCCATTTATCAGTCGTGTTTACATAGGCAAATTACCTTATTAAGTCTCTGTTTCCTTAACTGTTAAATAAAATAAGAAAAGTATCTCTCCTATAGGGTTATTGTGAAGATTCAACGATGAAACACAAGGAAGATATGTGTTTTGTGTCTGCACAGCATTGAGCATGTGCTCAGTAATAAATATACATCAATGCTAGGGGTCCATACTCCCTGATAACTCATGCATATGCTATAGTTATTTTTTGTTCAGTGAAGGCTTAGATGTGTGGAAGGAGACCTCACTTGCAGGGAAGATGGAGTGAGGCCACGTCTTATTAGACAAGAGAGAGTAATAGCAGCAGTATAATTTAAAATGTATCAGTAAAACAAATTTCATACACATATAAAGTTTCATAAAGCCCTAAAGTTGAGATATAACTTAAGAAAAGAGTTTGATCTCATTTCTCTGCTTTTTAATAGATAAGCATCCTCCCTTCACCTTAAGTCATCAAGATTATAACTTTTGATACCATATCCAGACAGCTTTTTAGGATTTCACAATGTACAACTTTCTTATAAAGCCTTTTCAAAACCTCTCTTTGTTATCTAAAAATGAATAAAAATCTACAAAATTTGTTGGCATTGGCTGACTTTAGCAGGTATAGCCAGGTATTCAGGTTTTTCTCCATGGCCAGAATGCAATGCTCTGTCTTCTCAATAAGTGTGATTCCAATCAGATGGACAGATAGACAGAAAGAACTTTAGTTTTTTTATTTTTTCAAAATTGAATAATTATGTGCATAAAGCCCATCTGGAGCTACTTAATGTGTATTCCCATGTGCATACACACATACACATATAAGCACACAAACATATGTAAGCATGAAGTCAGTCATTATATTCTAAAAACAAATATTAAAGGTCAATTTGTATTGTCTATAAGGTGAGCAGGACAATTTAAAAAGAAAACATCTGAAATGATTGCCAGATAACAAATAGGCTTTTGGGGAGTTGTAGGGTTGTAGGGACACACCAAATATTTTTTAAACCATATTATTATTAATAAATTAAATTATATATTTGAACATCTGAAAGGAATTTATAAAATTAAAGTCCAAATTTAAATGAATACTAGAAAAATTATGAGTAAACAAAAGTAAAGTGAAACAATAAAATGGTCTTTTACCTAACAATCTACTATTTATTAGATTTATTTTAGCTTTCCAAGTTTGTTTAGTCATTAGGTGCTAGTGTATGGTACTAATATTCTTTTAATTGTAGATTCTGGAGCTTGCTGAGACATCTCATCCTAAAACTACTTACATATTTTATATAATAGTAATCATAATATATGAAAGAATACAGGTCTAATTTTCAGGTTGTTACCTATGTCTCCCAAATATGCTAGCCCAAATCCTAAATTTCAGATCAAGAAATTGTCTAACTTGACTTCAGGCTTAACTCTCAGGGCATAGTGTTTCTCATCTGTACAATAAAAGTATTGTCCTAAATGCTAGAATTCAAAATCTAGACAGGCATTTCCAAACATCACATTATCGTCATGCTGCCTAGGAAAGTCTGTGACTACTATTCATTAAGTCCTGCTATTGCTCTCACTTTAGCTCCAAATAACAGATGGCTGGAAACTGTAACTGGACACCAGGGTCTATCTTCACTAGTCTTCCAGTGGAATTATCAGGCATAAGGGAAAATGGGACATAAGAATACAAATTATAGAACTGGAGAAAGAACATAGTTCTATTCTTCATTTTGCAGATGAGAAAGTTAAGGTCCCTAGGTACTAAGTACCTTCTATCCAGTATCATAGAGCCTAACAGTAGCAACATAATTATTTTAAAATTTTTTTTGTGTTAGTAGCTAAACCTATGTGCTGTAAACAATGCTAATTTGCAGTCTCTGTGAGTTGAAGTTACCAGTTCTGGCTTATAGCCTTTAGTTATGCAAAAAAAGTGAAAACAATGTTAAGACAAATATTGTAATAATTTGTATGATCCAGTATTTCTTTCTCCTTCCTTATTAAGCCTGCCCACCAAAGAATGCCATATTAATTATACCAGTTTTTTTTTAAGTACAGTGAATGCTTTGAATCACTGTACCTGTATTAGATAAGTGTCTCTGATACAATACACATTGGGATAAAACTTCCTTTGGGGTATTAAAAATAATAATAACCCATTAATATTTCTGAATGTACATTTTAAAATGCAAACTAATAACTCCACCCAAATCACAGAAGCAGATAGAATATCCAATACAAAAATATTTTATCCCAAAACTTCCCTGGATGTTGGATCACCGAGGGTCTTTGTGCTTGGGAGGCAGAGGTACTTTGGAAGCATTTAATGAAGGGCACCTTTTTTCTGAGCAGTAAGGAAGTGTTTCAATATTTTAACAATATGGCTCACCTGCAGATGAAGCCATCAGCCTTGCCTGAATACCAAGAATCATTTAAAACCCACTAAAATGTCAACACACTTTGATCAATCCATTTACAGATTCTTCATACTGTCAAAATGAATGTCAGGTACAAAGGAAGATCTGCTTCAGAAAAAAATTAACATTTTCTCTCTGTATTTGTAAGATTAAGAGAAATATGCCTCATATTTTTTGCTTTTCATTGCCAAAAATATATAAGAATCATTAAATTGGTTTCTATATTTGACATCAATGATGACAATATGCTATAATGTTTCAATCAACATTATTTGAAACAGATATGTTGCTAATTCACACCTGTACTTATGAAAAATACTGGTACTTCTTCTTTTGGAAAGCCCTTAATGAATGGTAGTTTCTGGAGAAGAAATGAATACAAACAAAAGAGCATTCAAAAACCACTTGAAAACTGTTAGGAAAAGTCAAATAAGGTCATTTTCAATATTGAATTCTCAGTGAAATCCTATTTTAATTTTTTCAGATTATCACTGCTAATTAAAAGAAATAATTTTTCAAGTTACAAACCATAGATATATCAGGAGACACCTAAGAGGGAGATACTTTAAAACAATCATTGTACAAGAAGTCTCTTATAGCCCAGCCAGTTCAGGGCAGTAGGAAAACACCTCATTATGGTAACCTGAAGAAATCCCAACACAAACCACATAAGAGCCTTGGATACTTCATTCCCAGCAGGTTCTTGCAAAGTGCAGAACAGCAAGACATATCCTTGTTATTTCTGATGTACCTGCAGCCTGAACACGCTTCCTTTGAGGAACAAAGTATGCAGTTAGGGCTATCTGTTACTGACACTACTTTCAGCACACAACCATTGATTTGCCGCATAACTGACCTTGATTCTTTCCCCTTCATAACCCCTAATAAATGGTTAAGTAAATACTTGTTTTAAAACTCCCTATTTCTCATTTCAATATGAGCTTATAAATGTTCAGTGGTTAAGGCCCAATATATCAGTTTCTATTTGAATTTCTACATTTAAGGTGTTTAAGCCCTAACACGTCTTTAAAGTGACGTGAACATTTGAAGGGCATTCTTATCTTTAAACATTACACTGAATTATGAAAACTGTTTTCCCAAAGATTTTGAATACTATCTTTTTTATGGCTCTGATATGACAGTGTTTACAAATTACCACAGATTATCAAAAGCCTACTTAAAAAAGACACTTGCTATTCATTTCTAGAAATATCTTTGTAATGTCATTGTGGTTAATATATCTGGGTTTTTCATATCTCTGTTGTAAACCTTTTTTACTGAAGACTTCAATAGTGTCCTTGGAAAACTGGGGGTGGGGAAGTTATACACACATTATATATATATATATATGTTTTGCTTGTTTGTTCAACAGAGAACTGAATCAAAACTGATTCTCCCCATATCTCCAAAGAGGCTGGGATCATAGGTTAGATCAATAAATGAAGAAACGCTTTCATTGTACACATCAGAGTGCCCAGATTTCTTAAGAGATGAGCAATTCGAGGTGCAGTTCAAGACATATATGCCATATAATACCAAATGTTAAGGGTAATCAGTTGTTGATGTGGTTCTAATTGATACACAGAAACAGCTTCATTTCATTTGAGGCAATTGATGTCTCTCAAATCAAGCAAAAATAGAAACGGTGAGGTGAAAACTGTTTGCTGTCTGATAAAGTAAGAACATAAAAAAGCCCACTATTGACCAGCAAAAGCACTGCCTTAAAACAAAGAAACAAACACACACCAAAAGAAAGAACAAAAAACCCAAAGGGGCACAAGAAAACTTTTGAAGGTGATGGATATGTTTACTACCTTGATTGTAATGATGGTTTCATGGTCTACACATATGTCCAAACTCATCAAATTGTATATATTAAATATATGTAGTTTTTTTTGATATCTCTATTACACCTCAATAAAGCTGTTAAAAAAAAAACTGAAACCTCAAGGGATGATTCGTATTTTGTTAATACACTCTTTGTATTGGTTACTGCTCTTATTTAACTTTAACCCTTTGGGCTCTTTTCCTAAAACTGCACAGGGTGACAAACTAAAATGCTGTGCCTTAGAACAGCAAAAGCCCTGGATTACATTTCTCATTATGAGAATACCAAAGTGTTTTTAGAATATCCAACTCTTTTTTTTTAATGCCTGCCTATACACGCCCCCAAATGCCACTAAATCCTGACAGTCACTTCCTTCTCCCAGTGCCACCTGCTCCCTGAACACCCACCCACGAGCTGCTAAAATCCTCCCGTCACCTCAGCCACATGCCAAAATAGAATGCTGCCTGCCACCCCCACCCCCAACCTCCAAACCGCCTTTGCTATAAGGAAGTAAATATACATAACTCAGTTCACTAAGGATTTTATAATGGCAAAGGGTGATGGCAAAGGGTTCTGGGCCTGATAGCTGGAAAGAACTTCATCATTTTAATATGTACAAATCACAGCTGTTGTTTCTGGTATGAATGTGATACTTACTCAGAGATTCTGGTTGCTACGAGAAAGTTCAGGCTAAGATTTACTGATTGATCTGAAAGCAAAGTGGAGGTTATACCTCCCACTATAGCATTAAAAATTCCCATGTTGCCCCCTTTCATTTCTAGCTTGAGAACAACTCTATATGCATGACAACTTTAACAGCTCTGCACTTTAGATGGCTTCAGTTTGTTTGAACCTAAAAAGCACAAAGCTTTTTGAAGAATATATCTAGTTATTACTCCATTCTTTAAACAACTATTTACCTACTATATGTCATGCACAGTGAGGATATAGTGTTAAATATGTGGTTGCTGCTAATATGGAGATTGTAATTTGCTTCGAAGCTCAGTTATTAAGTGACAATATTTTCCAATATTTTATTAGATTTATTTCAGAGCCAGACTTACAGAGCTGAGGCTGGAAGTAGATCTGTTTACTTTGTAGGCTTTGGTATAAGTTTCAAACAGCAGCTTTGGGTACAGGAACTATACTTACTTGTCTTTGTATCTCCTATGCCTTGCATAGTCCTTGGGCATGAATGAATGAATAGATAAGTGCAGGGATGCATGAATAAACATACAAACAGTTCTGTGAAGAAATGAATGGGTACGATTTTCCACAGTAGATATTCCCGACATTACTGCAAACCAGGAGAGTCTTGCCTTTCTGTATTACATTTCACTTCTCCTTATCTACAGCTTTTGGAAAATTAAGAAACTCCTTAACTAAATTCCAGCTCTTAAAAGAACAACAAGTAATAGGTCTCCCTAGGTCTCACAGAGGACTAGGAACACACAATGATTCACTCTTTACCATAGTCATGCTAAGAGACTAACATAAAGGAAATTGATCTGGATCATGTTGCCATAAACTGTTAGCAGAATTTTATGAATTTGAGTATTTCAGGGAAAAATATGCAGCTTTTCTGTGCCTTAGAGTTTTTATAATGGATTTGAATCCACCAAATAACAATACAACAGCTACCTACTTGTTTAGTTAAATTTAAAGCAGGTAAAGTATTACTTTATTATTATTATTTTTTAAAAGGACCTTTCTATCCAAAAGTATTACTTGGTCTTTTCTGTCCAAAAGTATTACTGAGATAAATACATCAGTTTCCCCTGTGGCTTTTCCAGAATTTAACACACTACAGCCACTAAATTTGGAAACATATCCCAAACTTTGCTGGTATAAACCCCTACCTGGAATTACCAGAACTGAAGTGGAAAGCTACTCTTTCTCTTCTTCCCATGAGTGAATAATTGAGCCTCTTGGGAAGTCACTAAGGCAACCTGAGGCTTAACAGGACTGGTTTTCTTGAGTCACTGAAAGGATTGCATAAACACACAAATTCAAATAATAATTTTCTACTGTGGGCACATTTTTCTAAGTAATCTTAAAAAGATGAGAGAAGAAATGGGGGCTGAATCTCAGACATGGTATCACTGAAGGCAGTAGGACAGAAACTTGGATATTTGTCTTTGTTGCTAAATTAAAGGAGGGGGTCTAATGCCCTTTAAAAACATTAAAGCACCAACCTTACAAAGCGTTGAATGTTTTGCCTTTGAGTCTTCCATAAAATTACTAAAAATCTACATCTAAATTACAGCTTTTTATCACATTCTTAATCACATATAGTCTGATAAAGGTTGGGAAATAATTGGCCCTCAGCCCTCACCATTTGTAGGTATCTGATATATTAACAACACCAAGAAGAATAACAAGGTAACAATAGGTAATTCTTATTAGACCCTTACCAATTTGAGGCATTGTTAGAAATTCTTTACAGAGATCTTCATAAATTCTTACTACAGCCTTTGATGTAGCTATCATTACCATAATTCCTTTTTACAGATAAAGACATTGAGGAACAAAAAAGTTACTTGCCCAAAGTAACACAGCAAGTTGGTGGTGCAGCAAGGATTTAAACCAACCAGTATGGCTCCCGGCTGTCAGCAACTGGCAATGGATAACTAGTTGAGTATAGTAAACAATTAGTACTATTGGAGATTGTTATTATGGTTTATAATGTTCAAACAGAAGCATTTCAAAGTTCTTGTATTCAATTAATTTGCTCATTTAAATAACCAAACAATTATGCATCTTAATTATGCAATTAAGCTCATATGTAAATATGAGCACACGTTTTCTTATTTACATACCTGTATAACATCAGACTGAAAGCTGGAAGACTTGGGATCCGTCTCAGTTTATTAACCTAACTCGTTAATAAGTCACTTAACATCAGAAGCTGTGGCTCAATTTCTTAGCGATAATAAAAATAACTTAGACAAAGTCACATTTAATATTTCTTGCAACTCCAAATTCCTAGAATTCTGTTGTCTCTTGATATTTGTTCTATCTGCTTGATAATAACTCAGATAATGAGGAAGCAATTCCATAATTTTACAGTTTACCACTTTAAAAAGAGAGTTTTAAAAGCCAGCATATGGAGCACCACACCTGTTCCAGGAAAACATAATTCCTGAGAGCTGCAAAACACATTTCCATAGTTGCCCAGTCTGAGAAATAACTGATTCAAAAAACTCAGGTCTTGTACCGTGGAAATATCTTTTATTTGTGAATCATCCTTACAAAACAGAAATTTGCTTTTTATTATTAATAAGCGGGATTGACAGATTTAGCAAATAAGTATAGAGGACAGCAGTTAAATTTGAATTTTGGATAAACAAACAAAAACTTTTTAGTATGTCCTACTGAGGGACATCCCTATATAAGGGATAAGTATGTCCCATACTAAAAGTTTTAGGGACATAATAAAAATCATTCATTGTTTATCAGAAATTTAAATTTTACTGGGTAATTGTAATTTTTTCTGGCAATTTTACTAGTAAATGAATCACTCATTTGAAGTGAAAACACAAAACCAAAATAAAATAATTAGAACTTATGAACCACTGAGAAATGCTAGTCTAAGGTATCATTTAATTTTCCTCATTGTGTAGACATCTGTGCCTATCCAACACCAAATTATCATTTATATAGAAAAAGACTAAATTATAATACTAGTTACTATTCAAACAAGCTATGGGCAGTAAAATATTTTTTTTAAAAATTTCTATAAACCAACCCTCTCAGAGTTGTTGTTCTTTGATTTCCTAATGGTTTTTCTTTAGTTACTGTTACACTAGTAGAAAGGAATGAGAGACTGGTACTTTAAAAAAAAAAAAAAAAAGAAAGGAATGTTCACGCCAAACAACAAAATAAAGAACATGATCGGGCACGGTAGCTCACACCTGTAATCCCAGCACTTTGGGAGGCTGAGGCGGGTGGATCACCTGAGGTCAGGAGTTCGAAACCAGTCTGGCCAACGTGGTGAAACCCCGTCTCTACTAAAAATACAAAAATTAGCCGGGCATAGTGGCGCCTGCCTGTAATTCCAGCTACTCGGGAGGCTGAGGAAGGAGAATCGCTTGAACCTGGGAGGCGGAGGTAGCAGTGAGCCGAGATCACACCTTTGCACTACTCCAACCTGGGCAACAAGAGCAAAACTTGGTCTAAAAAGAAAAAAAAATTGGCAATTTTGGAAGAGATGACCACTGAAATTTGCTTTTGAAAAGAGGCACACGATGTGATAAGTATAGATGTAAATGATTGTTTATTAGGTAATCAACATAAAACAATTACATGCCCAGGGTAGGGCAAGCAATAGGCAGGAGCTTATTTGGTGGAATAAGGGCAAGATGCCCACGCATAACCCCACACTGCCACTGAGGTTAGCATACTGTAACATGCAACTTGTTAAGAGGGCTTTAATTTGGATGGTTGGTGAACAGAAGGTAACTAGGCAGCCGTGATTTTGTTTTTTAAACTGTAGATCTCAGGTGAACAAAGAAATACAAAGATGAATTCTGGAAAATGCAACAGCCAGTTACAAAGAAATGGGAGGGTCAGGCAAGCCTGGAATGTTCATTTTCTTCTTCACTTCCTGAAAAATGTCTACTTATCTTTTAGGACCCAATTCCAGTGTCCCTCCTCTGCAAATCTTTCTCAGTCTTTTGTCATCCCATCTGCATAAATCCCTGGAGGCCTGGCTAGTTATCTCTTCTTTAGAACTCCCTGGTACTTTTTATATACCCTTCAGTGCTCCCACATAGCCAGTGTCTTATTAGATTGAGTTAGGTGTCCACATGTCTGTTTTCCCCTACAAGGCAAATGCTATTTGAGAATAGGAGTTGTGCCACTCATAAGGGAACATAGATCCTTCTGAATAAATGCGTAAGTGGTCATGTGAGATAGAGGATAGAAATAATCAGACATATAGATCATAGAATTTTACATACAAGATCTTTTATTCAGATACCACTCTTTCATGGTCTGCTTCCCATTGTGAATTTATTTGACACATTTTATTTTTTAAAATTCTACATTTCTTCTTAAGGAGTGGGGGTGAAATCTGATTGAAATGCAATAGAGCATTTTTATTTACAGAGGATTTATACAGACAGAACTCCTCTTAAACAAACCCTCATGAATAAATATAAATCCATGATGTGCCAGGGGTATCCTGTCTTCTCTCCCAGATACCATTCATTTCCAGCTAAAATGAAAGAGCCCAGTACTCTAGGACAAGCCAAACTTAAACCCATATATATCAGTATAATGTGAGTACTGCAGAGAGAGCTCCAGGAAGCTAAAGTCTATTTGAGGAGTCTGGAAATTCACACATGAAACAACTGAGGAAGACAGTACTTTTAACTGACAACGAATCGGTTCTTGTCGTATTTTTAGTCCTCTCATACATTCCATTCTTTCTATTTAATTAAGGGTGATTCATTGTTTCTAAGGCCACACGGAAATACCCTCACACATGCACACATTTCCATGCATACATACCTCCCCACAAAGACACACCCCTACACATACACACCTCTGACTCTCTCCTATACAGCTTTGCTTATGTTCTTTAGACCCTACATTCCTTCCTTTTCTCTGACATACATGCATCATTAGTCTCCAGTAAGACCCTCTACAAGAAGACTTCCTTGAATATATTCCTTATTGTTTTCTCTTAAAGCCAATACTTTACATTATATTATAAAACTTTGCTTATGCATTCTAATTATTTGATGTATGCTTATTATTTCCATCTCTATTATTACAGCTTCAAAGGCAAAGCCTTTCTCTTCTAATCTGCTTTTTCTCACCCTTAATAACACAGAGTATATTGCTGTGCATCTAATAAATGTTCAAGTAATAGATATTTGAGTAATAAATAAATAAAGAACTAAATAGAAATAAATAGATGTTGAAATGTAAGGATTTCAGGATTTCACCACAAATGAATCATACTGACATTCAGAGGAGCTTTTACCTCTGCCTGGCATTAACAACCACATACTTCAGAAGCTGGACCATAATGCCGTAGGTTTGTTTTTATTGCTTTCTGAGTGTTTACTCATATGAAATTTTTTCCTATCCAACTATTTCCCCCAGATTTTAGTTTACATCAATTCAAGAGAATCTGAGTTCTATAATTACTTTCCTATATTGAGAAACATTTTCTATATTTTTAATCCCAGTTGTAAGAATAACACTTCCTTATTTGGAATCACTAGCAAATTATACTCAAGTATAAACTGCTATTCTAAGCTATAAATGAAAATGCTTTCTTGGGTGGATGAATTGAGATATAAAGAATGGGGTAGGGGCTCTGACAGAAGTATTGTTTAATCATTTATATACTGCTAAATATATACAGGAAGTGGTGGAACTAAAATCCCCACACTTCCCTCAGACAGAAAATCAGAGGTGATATCTCTTCTTTTAGCACTTCTTTTAATGTAGCTTCAAGCTGTCATCTTATAGTTTGTTCTTATTGCTATTTATGACCATCTGTGTAATCTTTGGTCACATGGGAGTGATCACAGGTAAACTAAAGGTTTGCAAAAGAAAGTTTCATAATTACAAGATATAATGTTAAAAATTGTCATGCCATGTGTTGTATTTATTTTACTTATTTGTTTTTATTCTAACAAGAAGACCTCAAAGCCTTCACATGAGATTTGTTAGAAAGGGATGGTAGACAAATAATAGAACCAAAGTTAAAAATCCATAGAAAGTATGTTTCAATTGCTTCTGTGCTCTTTACTTTGTGTGCCGTCTTTCCTAACAATAGAACAGTAAGACAAAGAGAGTTTGAACTAAATCTTTCTTTGATCTGTGATCTATTTTGGTGAAAATAGAATGGAAATAAAAGTTAGCAATTGAAAGTAATGTTTCTTAAATTTTGCCTTTCTATTTATATGGCATAATTGTGTTGTTTAAAAAGATCACATGGATTTTGAATTCAAAGATATCTTTACATCATTTAAAATTTTAGAAAAGTGAATATAACATCAAAAATCCCATTTAAAAACTAAATCTCAAATTTATTATAATAATTAAAATGTAATTGTGTAGTGTATCTTTTAAAATTCGTATTATTTTATAATCATAGAAATAAATGATGGCCTATGACATGGCAAATTAACGCAAAAAACTATGGAAAAATGTCATTGCAATTATAAATTTTAACATAACACATCTAGATTCCATTATGTTTTAATACATTACTTTCAAACATCCATTATGATATTCCTAACACTACAACAGCTTAAGTAAAAATAAAAGGTCAAAAGTATATTCTGCTAAAATTATAGATAAAGTCTCTTTATTAACTAATAGAGGGAAAAGTCTCTCTGAATCAAGTAAAATAATTTTAGCAACCAACAGCCACAACAAAATGTAGTCCAAAGACCCACAGCATCACATTACCTGAAGCTTGTTAGACATGCAGAATCTTGGGCACCACCACATGCTAATGAATCAAAATCTGCATTTTAGCTAAAACCCTAAGGTGATTTGTATGTTCATTAAAGATTGAAAAGCACTGGTCCGTATCTTGAAATTAAAGAACATTCATATCTATGACATGGTCTGGCCCTGAATAAACTTTTGACATTGATTTCCTTTAGTCTTCCTTTGGCATCTCGGCTCCTTACTTGCATGTGATTTCTCGAGGCCAAATCGTATCTAGATTGTTCTCTACAAGCATCTTGTCCCTTCTTTGAAATATACCATTTCTAGTTCCCATTCGCTCACATGTTCTCTTTTTATGTGACAATGTTAATTGATGTATCTACCTGCTTTGCCTAAGTATGACATCACTCAACAAATATAACAGCAGTAACTTACATTAGCTACATCTTTGGAATTTCTTAATATCTTAATTTTGGAGAAAATAAAATGTCAGGAGCTAGAGTGTTTGAGCATATGGGACAGATGTTTTGGTATTCCTCCATCTCCCACCTTCATCTCACTACTTCAAAGATTTTGGTGCTACCTTGCAGAAAGTCTTAGCCTGTTCAGACTTCCATAACAAAATATTCTATACTGGATAATTTATAAACAGCAGAAATTTATTTCTCACAGTTCTAGAGGCTGGGAAGTCCAATATCATGATGCCAACAAATTCAGTGTCTGGTGAGGGCCCTGTTCCTTCTGGATGTCACCTTCTTGCTGTATCCTCACATGGCAGAGGGGCAAGGCACCTCCATTCAACCTCGTTTGTAATGGCCCTAATTCCTCATGACTTAATCACCTCCTAAAGGCCCAACCTCTTACATTGGCAATGAAGTTTCAACATATAAATCTGTGAGAAGACACATTTAGACTACAGTATGTAGAAACTACTATTTATAACTTAACATGAAAATTATATGGAGAGCTACTTATCTAACTTATAAAAATCACAAAGTATTTTTTCTGCATTTGATCCAAATGTTTGCTGCATTTGACCAAAACCCTCAACAGTTTTATTGAGACTTTTGTATGTAAAATGCAGAAAGAGAGGTGACAGGATCAAGCCACATCATATAAAATAATAAAGCAAAAATTCCTCTTGGAGTTTGTTTACTGAAGCTTAAAGAGTTTCCAAGCAAAACTCTTTTCCATATTCCCTTTTTACATGAACTGTGATTACCAAGCAAACTCTTTAAGCTTCAGTAAAAACTTTAATGTCAGATATGAGAAGACAAAAGTCTAACAACTTGATTATCCATTTTCTTCAGTACCACTATGGCACATTTCTGACTATAAGTAAAGCTAGTGTCCAACTGGTTCTGCAGAATATAAAGGAAAGATGAGCACACAGAAGGTGCACAATACATGTATGTTTATTGAATCTCCATCTTTACACAGACTTTTCTTTCAGCATCCAGATGATTTTAAGAGTCTGTATGTTTGGTAAAATAAATATGTATTCTGAATACTTCTGAGTACTTTTAGTCTCTAAAATATTTTAAGAAATATCCTATTTTAATCTAAGGGAATTCAACTAAAATAACTGAAAGACATCCATGCTTTCGTTTGTCTTTTTAGCAGGGAGTTTGGTAGAAAGGTGTGTTGACTCATCATCAATGTGATAATGCAGAAGCTGAAAAAGGAAGCATTTCATTTTCCATCATGTTGAAAATGGTATTGATTTAGGACAAGACTGTCAAACATTACTCAGCTTCCATTGTTGGCCTCTCTGGCAGATTGTAGATTTCCAAATTACATATGAAATTTCACTCTGCAAAATATATTTTCAAATTTTTAGGTTGTTACAGATATTAAAAATTAAATATTTACAAGAAATATTGACATAGTTAAGTTATAGTAACCAAATAATTACATAGACTTCTTAGGTCAATATATTTACTAGTTTAACAAACATAACTAAATATTTATTTCTTATGAGATATTCTTTTAGAAATGTTACATTAGAAATATTATGACCAAAAGGTTAAGAATTGCACTGGGCTACATGATTCTTTTTACTAAATTAATATTGCATGACTAGATAAGACCAGTTATTGTTGACTGCTTGGCTAAATCAAATAATCATTGTACTTAACACATCCAGTCAGAATTCAGAATATGTTTCCCTCCATTTAATAATAATTTGATAGCCTATACAACCTGGTATATATCAGTTTGATTAGGCTTTTTTTTTAATCTGAATTCTAAAGATAAGTAATTTTGCACACTGTTCTTACTGAGCAAAAACAAATATACATGGAAATGAAAACAGATGTCTCCAATATACTTAATGCCTCAACAGCATAGCAAAAGACTACAATCAAGACTATTATTATTGATGCTACCATGAAAATCTATTAGATAAGTATCCAAAATCTAAATCATGCAGAGTAAATCTGATAATCCTTGAGTTTCTAATTTCTCCCATACTCCCATAAAAAAATCCCCATAAAAATTGAAACTGTTGTTATTGGATTAATTAAGGCATGGGATATAGTCTCAGGTGATAACTTTATGACAGTAAGAAGCTATCTATGAAAGAGGCTGAGACCAAGGAAATTTCTTCGGACTTTTTTTTAAATGAAGACAGAGGCAAGTGTACATTTCTAAGTGTAGAGTATTCCTTTAGTTCATTTCCAAGAACTTGATAGGGAGATAGAACTACAGGTCGTGTAAAAAGGGAATATTTATATTAGATTGTTATCAGCAAATAATAAACCTGCTTTGATATATATTATTTACATTCTCTGAGGGCATTCCCAAGAAGTACCTGTTATATATGTCATATTAATTTTTAAGAGTTTTGGTGGTAGAGATGTGGTCAAATTGATCATTTTGTATAGCTCATTCTTGTGGTTGCCCCTTCAGAGAGGCAAAAATTGTTTGCCCCAGCCACAGGGCCACATGACCTATTTGGCAATTCAAGTCTTCCAGGCTAATGAACCACAAGGCCTCCTGGGCTCAGGTTCTGGGTTCATCTATTTCTGATGTAAGATAGAGTTTGCGTAGCAGCCAATAAACCAGAAGAATGCCAATTTGGTTTTAGAATGCATAGAAAATTAAGGAGTCACATTACACAATAAAAAAAATCTTGCCTGTCCAAATAATTTTGCCAATATTAATATATCAGTACATTTTAAATCATTCATATTTATATGCACACACGATTAAAATTCATTAATGTATTGTCTTTCATTTTTCTCATTGAATTTAGAGCTTAAACTGCAGATGATGGATGAAAATGATGTACCCTAAAACTTAAAGTATAATAACAATAAAAAAAAGAAAAAAAGAAAAAAAAAAGAAAATGATCTTCCCATCTGATTTTCTATACATTCCAAATTTTCTAATATGAACACATTTTATTTGAATTAGAAGATCAAAAGTCTTGGGAGAATCAAAAGTAATTTAGAAATGACTTTTGACCTCAAGGGCTTTAAAAGTTTTTTGAAGAGATATGAAATGAACTTATAAAATGGTGATACAAGGCAGTATACAAAAAGTGCCACTACATAGTGAAAACAAAATACTATTTAATTTTTTGAGGGGTTGTGTGAGGTGATGGTGGAAATGATCTATCTGTTGATTAGATAAGGTTTTCATGTATAAGTTTTCATTTAAGTTGTTCCTAGAAGAAAGGAATGGTAGAAAATCTGGGCAAATTTCTCTAGAAACAAAGGACATGTTCCTATATACGTTATTTTACATAATTTGTGAGGTTTGAAGAGTTCCAAAAACCCAAATGGACTCCACATTGGTAGATTCTTCCCTAGTCAAAAAGAATAGTTTGAAAAAAAAAAGTTGGGGGGGGGGTGCGGGGGGACAAGAATACATTAGGGACAGAATTTTTGAGTCTACAATGCCAGGCTATGGTGTTTATACATTGTTCAATTGACAATAAAGAATCACAAAAGTTTTGTAAAAGGGAATTTAGATATAATATGCTATAGGCCACCAGCTGGTATGTGATAAATCTGAGGTGGAAAGTACAGCCATCAGATTCAACATCTGTGCTCTTTCAGACCCAATACACTGCCTCTGTATGCTGAACAAATAATAAAATATTGCTGTTTTTCTTGAAATGTGGTAGCCAGCCTCCAAGACAGCCACTGAAAATCCACACCTGTAAAATTCGGGCTCTATCTAGGCCTTCTCCGCATTGAAGCAGGGCTGGTCTGTAAGGCTAATAAAATATGAAGGAAGTGACAGTATGCAATTTCTAAGTCTGGGTCATAAAGACATTGCAGCTTCTGCCTTGATTTCTTGGGTTTCTTGCTCTAGAGGAGGTTAGTTGCCATCTTGGGAGGATACACAAGTGGCTCCATGGAGAGATCCATCTGCAGAAGGATGACATTTTCTAGCACCAAGTTGCCAGTCATATCAGTGAATCACTTTGGAAGCAAATCTTCCCGCACTAATCAAGTCTTTAGTTGAATATAGCATCAGCTGACATCTGGCTATAACCTCATGAAAGAATCCAAGCCTGAACCACTCATAGAAATTTTTCTCAAATTCCTGACCTATAGAAGCCATGAGATAAAAGAGACGATTATAGTTGTTGGGAGACACTACATTTAGGGGTAATTTACGCGAGTGAAGCAATAGATAACTAGTACAAAAAGGTTCTAGCCATCAACTCAACTGGGAGTTCTACTAGACAAAATATTATTTTGGAAAATTAGCGCAACTGTGTGCACTACGTGTGCAGTATGGACACACATTCCATTACAGGTAGAATAATGATGTGTGGTATATTACTTACATCACATTACAGTTAAGAGTATTATCTAGCAATATATAAATATTTTGAAAACTACTAGCTTCATTTTAGAGAAGCAGCAGAGGCAGGACACTGAAGTAGATTAACCTGTTTTTAAATTTCAGCTCTTCCACCTATGTGAGTAAATCCCTTCACTTCTTCACACTACGTGTGAGTGTGAAGCTGCCCTACTTACCATCACAAAGAAGGATCCCTGGGGAAAAACCAAACTCAAAGAAACAAATGTCTGTAAAAGTCTAAAACAAATATAAGGAGCAAGTGGCAAAAAAGGAACGCAGACTTTGGCCAGGTGCAGTGGCTCTCGTGTCTGTAATCCCAGCACTTGGGAAGCCAAGACGGGCAGATCACTTGAGGTCAGGAGTTTGAGACCAGCCTGGCCAACATGGTGAAACCCTGTCTCTGCTAAAAATACAAAAATTAGCCGGGTATGGTGGCAGAAGCCTGTAGTCCCAGCTACTCAGGAGGCTGAGGCTGGAGAATCGTTTGAACCCAGGAGGCGGAGGTTGCTGTGAGCCGAGATAGTGCCATTGCACGCCAGGCTGGGCAACAAAGAGACTCTGCCTCAAAAACAAAAACAAAAACAAAAAATACCCCACAGATTTTAAGAAACCTGAGTTCAAATCTCTGCTCTACTATATATTATTTAATATATTATTTATGTGACATTGGACAAGTCAGTTGTTCTAAATTTCAATTACCATTCTATTCAGAAAAAATAGGAAAGTACTATGAGACTTAAATTGATAATATATGGGACAGTGCCCAATATTTGCTTGTTATAGAGTAGGCTTTGTAAGTATTTCATTTGACTTTAAGTTATTTTGGTTTTATTAACTTGAAAGCTGGTGGAGATATTATTTGTAGCCTAGTGATCATCAAGTGGAGATGATCTGCAGACCCCTGAAAACTGAGAAAATTTAAAGAACCCATTGCTGACTAAATATATTGACAACGATATTAGGTGAAATCCTGGGAGCTAAATTTTAATACAAATAACAAATATTATTTGAGTGCCTTGTATATGTCAAACATTTTACATTCATTATTTCATTTAATCTTCATAATAACCTTATGAGGTCAGGATTGGCATCTCCATTTCACAAATGAAGATACTAAGACTAAGAGATGATGTGTAAATTTTGATAAAGTCAAAGTCTATTAGATTCAGAAGTAGGAGTGCATCTTGCTAGCAAAAACTACAATAAGAGTAAAAGTGAGAATTTGTAGAGAAATCCTAGGAACAGAAGATGGGCATACATCACAATGAGGAACAAAGAAGCCAAGAAGGAAGAAAGAGTTAAGAAAATAAAATAGAAAACCAGCAGGCAGAAAGAGAGATGTAGTAAGAGAAATGCTTGAGAGGCAAGTAAAGGAACTTTGCTTCGTAAGTTCACCTGTAGATTTCCTTTAAAGCTAATTAGTACATTAAAATCATGTTTTATAGGCTGATTTTTGTGATAAGTTATTGAGACACTAAAGCTTTGTAGTTTCACCTCATTAAGACACAGTCTTCTCATCTCCTAGATGGACATCATCTTTGAAGGAGTCAAACTTTCATATGTTAGCTTAAATAAAATTTTCAGTATAGTGTCTGAAACATATTATGTGCTTAACACTTGATTCTTATTAAATACTATTTAGTACATTTAAAGTGTATTTATTTAAATAAGTCTATGAGTTAATATCTCTATGAAGTAAATATCTCTATAAATTCAGCATGAAATAAATTTGGTTTCAATATTTTACACAAACAAGATACCTGCATGGTACAACAATACTATATAACAATTCTGTCTAATGCAAATCAATGAAATTCTTGACTTAGCTACAAATAGCGTAGGAATGAAAAAAACTTACAAATTAAAAAAGATCACAAAGCTATGTCTCCCATATCTCAAATAACGTAATAATTACTGAAAGTTTTTCTCTTTCCCTATTTTTTAAAACATTGACTAGAAAAAAAGTTTTATCAAATAAGGTCACATTTTCCTACAGGAAATATAATGTAAATCTAGATTTCTTGAGAGTGAATTTTAGATACTTTAAAATAATAACAAAAAAACCCTACAACTACAAAATATTGTAACAATTTAAGTTATTGGAATTACATATGAATTATTTAAAACTATCAAGTGTGTTAAAAACTTCAATTACATTAGAAAGCTACTGTGCTATTTATTTAAAACACGTAAGTATGACACTGTTCCATATCATAAATTAGACCTAAAATGTATATGTTAGCTATCAAATCAAACCTTTAACAATATTTTTCTTGCTCTTTCAGAGTGTAAATGAGTCTTTTGCATGATTTGGGTAATTTAAATCACATTGAAAAGCTTCCCAGTTAAGATTAAATGACTATTTTTTTTCCTTTGTTGAATTTCTCTGTAGAAAGCAAAATAATTCAAAAATCACTCCAAATAGAAACAGCCTGCAATTCTCAACTGTTTCCACAGATGGAGAACTCATGCACAAGTAAGCAGTCAAAGGTAAGGGAATGAAAAGACTAAAATCTGTACATTTATGTGTATCTGGATGTGTGTGTTTAATGTCCTTTATAAAAATCATCTTTCAATATTCATATTACATTAAGAATACATTATGAAAAAAGCCTCTGCCTTTCTAGTCAGTCTCCTCCCCACTGTGTCCTCCTGCTTTAGGATTCATTCATTAGAGGCATTCCTCTTTATTTGCACCTAATATGTTCCAGAAAATGGGTTTGATAGTAAATTTTCAGAAAGTGAGAGTCTTTGTTTCAATATTTTAAATGGGAAAAAAATAATAAAGAATTTAAAGCTTATCCAAAAATCTCGAACCAATTTCATCGAACACGACTAAAATCTTCTTAAACATACTTAACAATTCACCAAGGTTTTCTGCATAATGTAAAGCATTTAGGACACTAATTGCCTAATTATTTAATGCTTAATGAGCTTACATATTTTGTCTGGGGTTAACAACAATACACTAAGGTATTGAATACTTTTTCTTCTATACTACAACAAATATGTAATATAAATATACCTAATGTATTAGAATATGTTAGAAAGGTGGATCACCTACTCTCCTTATAAGTTTTTCACTTTCACATAAGCATTTACATGTAATAATTTGGGGAAGATAATAATGATAATCTTCAAGTTTGAACAAGGGGAACAGGGGACTCCATCTTGTTGGGAGAACTGCTAAGATACCCCTGCAGCACGCTCCACCTTTATGTGTAAACAACTTAAACGTTTTGCTGTCAATGGCTGCAAGTTTGTTATGGTGAGTTTTCAATTAAGCTACAAATTTTCTGTAAATATTTTTGAAAAACAATATAGCTTAAAGTTAAAACATCACACTAATATTATTTTATTATTAACACTTGATAGTTCTTTTCACTTTCACGCCTAGCTGGGTGGAATTTTATTATACTTAATTGTCCCCTAATATCCATTCTTTCTCTCTTTCATAACAAGATAACCTATCATTCTACTTGAGGATAAAACTGCTTGGAAGAAAAACTGTATTTTCAAACTCTCAGTATATGCAGGTATGGATGGCCATGGGGCCACTTTTTAGTCAATGGGATACGTGCCAATGTACTAGGTACAACTTCTGAGACTTACTCCTCAAAGGTGAGGGTGAGTTCTGCATTCTCCCCTTCCTGCTTTCTGATGGCTCCATGCAGACCTAACTGTACACCAGCAGCCACTTGGGACCATGAGAGAGCTTGGGAATGAAAGCCACAAACAGGTGAGTAACAGGACAGGAGAGAAGCCTGAGCTCTGGACCTGGTGAGGCACCACATACTTCCTACTATACCCTTGTTAGACCTGAGAGAAAAATAAATTTTGATGTTGTTATTTGAGGTATTCTGTTGTTATTACTACTCCCAGACAAATATAACCCCAACTGACACTGTGTTCTTTCTTTGTGCACCAGGTATACTGGGCTTAAGTTTTACACATAACTTACTACATGCCGCTGCTATTATCTGTTCATCTAGATAAGGACCTCAAGGACAGAGATTGCATCATATTTACCTTTGTATACTCCAAGCATATGGAAAATAGTATAGATCTGATAAATGTTTAAAAAGAGTTGTTGTATACCAAATTGAGTATATCACTGGCAAAAACTGTTCATCAACATCTGTCAGCTTCAATACCCAAAGCCCCTATAATCACATTTTGAAAGCTTCTAGTATATTTGCATTAAACAATTTCTTTCAATACAAACATGTAAATTCTTTAATTTCAACAGAAGGAAACACATTTATTAAGATTACTGTTTAAAAAAATTATGGTCTCACATAGAATGCCTTCTTGGAGGGAGAAGTAAGAGACAATTTCAATCTAAAGTGAGCCAACTCTTTATGATGAAATATGGGGCAAGATCATTAACTTTTATCCATCTATGGGCATGTTCTTATGAATGTAGCCAAATTAGAGTGACTGAATCATCTATTCTATCACATTCACTACAACTTTAGCTAGAAAATGAATCTGGAATATCTTGGAATTAAAAGAAAACAGATACAGTAATCAGTACAGTATCACATATGGCAGGTACTCAGTGATAACATATTAAAAGAGTGGCTAGTATTCTAACAGGTTTTAGTTTCAGAAAAGAATGCTCACATTTAAAATGTGGGTAAATTGAGTCAGATTCCTTGTTGGAGTCTGGGCATCTTACTTGCACTCTTTTATCCAGTCTAAGCCATGTTCTCCAACTTGCTTCACCAAAGTACTCTTTGCGAAGAGTACTTTCCCAGCACTATCCCACTAAAGAGACAGTAGTTCTTTGCCATATGTTATTGTTCTTTGAGAATTTCATGGGAAGAGTAGTCCAACATTGCTGACTTCTCCAGCCACAAACCATCAAATACCATTGAAATATCAAGTGCACTGCAAATGGAGAAATAAAAGGAGAGCAGGAATTGACCAATAGATGTAGCAAAGGAAGGAGAGTGAGAAGACCTCTATGAGGTAGTGACCCTGAGGCACAAAGGACTTTGGCACAAGAAAGCAGCAGAAGGAAGGCAAGGGCTGCTGGTACATGGTGCAAAGAGGCTGAGTGGGCCAAGGGCTTGGGTTTAGAACACGTCTTTCCAAACAATTGAAGATGTTTTTACAAAGATAACACCAATAGCTTTTAAGCAGGAAAAACTATGTGATTTTAAGGGTTTACTTTGGCTATTGTGCAGACTATTTGAAAAGGATTTTGCAATGCAGACACTTTATTATCTCCAGTACCTCTAAAGAAGGTAGGACAAACTTGCATCATAGAATGTTATCATTATAGTATTAGTAGCAATTATTAATTAATACTAATTGACTGCTATATTAAAAAGAGTAAGAACTGACTATATGTAGAACTAACTTTGATATGTTATTCCAAATAAGTGTAATTACTGTTATTTTCAAATAAGAAAACAGACTCTGAGAAGTTGAGTGACTTGTTGTGGAAGAGATAGAGCAGGATTTGAACCCCAGTTTTCTGCCTCTGAAGCCTAAGCTCTTTGGGATGTTGTTATATCAGTTCTCAGAGTTATAGAACATCTGGTATAGCTTGGCAAAAAGATACATGCCCTCAATCCTCAAGGATCTTACAAGACAATGGTGAATACCACATTAGGACCAAGTATCTGGACAATATATGTAAATTCACATGCCTATGTGGGAAAAAAACTACAATTAACCAGACTTCAAAAACTAAACTGATAAAATGCCATCACTCTCATCCCCCTCCAAAGACATAGGATCCACATTCCCACAGAGCCAAGATTCAGCACAAAAACCAAGAAGAACAGGAAAGGGAAAATATATTTAAATAATTTCCTAGTTCCTTTAGTCAGATTATCAAGGTGAAATAATTTTCCAGAATGTTAAGTCTACAGCCATTCAAATTACATTACAAAAATCCAAAATATAAATTCACATTTGATTAGTCTATGTTTTGCATTATCTCTATCACAAATTCCCTCAAATAGAAAACGTAAAAGGGTTTTACTATAGTGATCGCTGTAACACCTGCAAAGGTTTTTATATATAAGAAAAGATTGTCACATGTTATTCTTAACATGACAATGTCACATGATTTTCTCCTTTTAATTTTCTTATCTGATACTTGAGCACTGGCAAGTGAACACAGTAAATATTAGTGACCTCATTTGCTGACCAAGTTTTGTGTTGACTGCAATCTATAAAGGGATCTCAGATATAACAACAGCTTAATGCCTAAATAAACTTCTAAATTGAAAGCCAATTACACTATACTGACAGCATGTGTATACATGTACAAACACCTACAAATCTGATTTCATTCAAAATTTATATAAATATTTTCATCCTATGGGTTTGGAGTTATCATACCTCAAACATGAAGTAATACCACATAAGGATTTTTTAGTATGAAAATATAGTAAGAGCCATAAGGTTTGCACTTCTCTTACAAGAACTCCATGGTACATCAACACAGGGCAGGAATCACACTGCCGCCTCTTAGTCAATTTCTTATCTAATCAAGCAGGTCATCTAAAAAGCCAGTGGAGGCCTTCTTCCCTAATGGCTATGATTGTGCATTCCAACTCAGCATCTTTTCTAACATCTATTAAAATGTTGAGCACTATGGTCTAAGATATGGCACATAATTCCTTGAAATTATAAATTTTACATTCTTGGGGAGAATATCTGCTCAATCAAACAATGATTTCTATATTGCTGAACCAAATGGCCAAGTCTCAATCCTAATCTGCTCACTGTCTTCCTTGAGACACTCTTCACTGGCTTCCAGGTTACTACACTCTCTGGGTTTCCTGTTTTTCTCTCCAGCCTCTAAATGGATAAATGTCCCATGGTTCACACCTGGGATCATTGCTATTTTCTCCCAGTACTCTCATCCTTGGTAATCTTCCCAGCCCATGGCTTTAAATGACATCTGTATCCTGATAACTCCCAGTATATTTATCCAGCTCAGACATCTTCCTAAACTCTAGATTTGTGTATATAAATGCCTATTCTACATCTCCATCTATGATGTCTAATAGGCACCTCAGATTTATCTAGTCTAAAATCAAGCTATTGATATTTCAACCTCCACCCCTACCAACACACACACACAAACACATAAATCCATTTCTTTAAAAGTCTTCCCCGTCTCAGTAAATGGAAATTCCATTTTTATGTTTGTTGAGACCAAAAATACTTAATTATTCTTGACTTTTTTTTCGTACACTCCATATTTTATCTGTCAGGAAATCCTTTCAATTCTACTTCCAAAATATATCTAGAATTCAACTAATACTTAAAACCTAGGCTGCTACTACCCTTAGCAAAGTCCTTGCCTCTTATCTATATTACTTCAATAGCTCTCAAGTAATATCCTTGTTTCTAGCCTGCACTCTTATGGGTTATGTTTAGCCCAGCAGCTACAGTGATATGGTTCAAATGTACCTCAGATCATATCACTTCTCAGGCCAAACTCTTCAAGTGTCTCCCTACTTCACACAAAGCAGAACCCAAAGTGCCTCCATTGGCTAATAAAGATCTGCCATTTTGAAACCTCTTTGGCCTTGATTCTGCTGCGAGCACACATGCCTCCCCAGTGACCCAGGCACAGTTCCATTTTGTGGATATTGCACTTGCATGTCCTTCTGCCCAGAATGGCTCACACACAATTCTTTCAGGTTGTTACTGAAATGTAACTTTCTTAGTTAAGCCCTTTCTTGGGTAGCTACATATTATTGCAATATGTTGCAGCAATACTCCCTGCCCCTATTCTCTTTATTTTGAAAATTTTCTCCTTAAGTGTTTTTGAAAATTAAACTGCATCTATTTATCATGACTCTTCCATAACAGAATTTATCTTTCTTATTTACTACTGTATCTCTAGAATCGAGAACAGTTTCTGATACATAATAAATGCTCTGAAATATTTTTAAATAAATAAATGCCACCATTGTGATGCACTGTGTACATCCACCATGCTAATGTTTTTATCTTACTTTATTTTTAATATCAGTTTTCTATTGTGTGCATTATTTCTTATTTAAAATAAAGAAATTTGGCTCTTTCACATCCAATTGGTAAAATGGAAAGAATTACATCTACAGAGGCACTGTATACCATCTCAAGAAGCAAAGTATAGTTTTTATCAAGCTACCATAATGTCATTTGTGTTATTTACAAAAAAGCAAATTATTATTACCACTGTTTTCACTGGCAATATATTTTAGCCTTAATGTGCTCCCATTAAAATGAAATTTAAGTATTAATAACTGAATCAAAATATGTAAATATTAAGATAGAGCAGGGATAAAAATAGGGAATAAACACTAATAGAAAGAGATGGAAGCATGTTCTGTTACATCAGTTGTAGTGAACACATGTCTCTGCCTAGGTCTATACCAGGGGCCATCATGAGTAGACCCTACAGGGTGTGTTGGCATAACGCGCTTTTCTCAAGAGGCAATCTTTTAAAGATTTAATGGACTGAACTCAGCTAATAATATCAAATATTTTAGTTATGTCCATTAACACATTACCATTTCCTCACCAGAGCAAAGATAATCAGGATTCCAACTGTATAAGAATTGCCAGGGTCCATTCTTATGAACCATACTCACAAACTATCAATGGTACATACTCACAAACTGACCATCCAGAATGTTTTATTCTCCCTATTATAGGCATTGAAAGGAATTTTAATTCTCATCTACATCATATCATCATCACCTACTTTGTGTTCACATAAATGTACAACTGTCTCCTCAAAATATTGCAGATCATTCTCTTTCTGTCAAATACAGTTAAAAGAAAACTACAGAAAAAAGCACTTCTAGAATAAAAAATAAGGGCCTTAAAAAATTATATCCTCCATAAAAGCAATAAGAACACTGGCAAAATTTGTCAAAATCAATTTTTTGAGAACTTTTGAAATTAACCACAAGCTTCCAACAATCCAAGGAGCAATTATTCAAGAAAAGATACTGAATAAGATGGAAAGAACAGTATTTTTTATGCTATTTTCACTTTCACTTATTCCATTCCTTTCTTCTTCTCTACAATAGCCTTCAAAACCAGCTGCCCCAGAAACAAAGTATCTCTAAATACTAAAAGCCTAGAATGTAGCTTGTAGAAGGAATTCAAAAAAGAAGAGCAAACCAAACCAAAAGCAAATGGAAGGAAGACAATAATAAAGACATGAGCAGAAATAAATGAAATGGAGAGTAGAAAAACAATACTACCCTGACATCAAAAGACAAACATATGATCCAAAAAGGAAACTGCAGACCAATACCCCTTATAAAAAAATCATCAACAAATTACCAGCAAACTAAATCCAGCCACACATAAAAAAGATTATGTACACCATGACCAAATATAACTTATCAAAGGAATGCAAGGTTGGTTTAACATCTGAAAGTTAATTAATATATCATATTCATAGAATAAAAGATAAAAACCATATGGTCATCCAAAAGATGCAGATAAAGCATTTGAAACAACCCCAAAACTAAAATAGAAGAGAACTTTCTCAATCTGATAAATGTCCTCTACAAAAAGCACCTAATATAATACTTTTTTTTTTTTTTTTGAGACGGAGTCTCGCTCTGTCACCCAGCCTGGAGTACAATGGTGTGATCTCGGCTCACTGCAACCTCTGCCTCCCGGGTTCATGCCATTCTCCTGCCTCAGCCTCCCAAGTAAGCTGGGACTACAGGTGCCCGCCACCATGCCCAGCTAATTTTTTGTATTTTTAGTAGAGACAGGGTTTCACCATGTTAGCCAGGATGGTCTCGATCTCCTGACCTCGTGACCTGCCTGCCTTGGCCTCCCAAAGTGCTGGGATTACAGGCGTGAGCCACCGTGCCCAGCCAGCAGAGACATATTAAGTTATTTCCCCTATGACATTAACAAGACCAGATTGTCTGCTCTTACCACTTCTGTTAAAAAATTGTACTAAAGAATGTAGCCTGGAAAGTTAGGCAAGAAAAATAAATAAAAGATATCCGGAAAAGATGGAAAGCAACAAAGAATACTATTCCTATTTGCAGATAACATGATCTTCTATATAGAAAATTCTAAGCAGGCCACAAATAACTTGTCAGGATTAATAAACAAGCTCAGCAAGGGTGATGAATATAAGATCAATATACAAAAAAATCAGTTATATAGTTTGAACATCCCTGATCCAAAAATTCAAGATTCAAAATGCTCAAAAATCAAAAACTTTTTGAGCACCAACATAATACCACATTGGAAAATTGCACACCTGACCTCATGTGATGTGTTGCAGTCAAAACGCAGGCAAACTTTGTTTCATGCAAAAAATTATTTCAAATATTGTATAAAATTACCTTCAGGCTATATGCATAATGTGTATATGAAATATAAAGAATTTCATGTTTAGACTTTCATCCCATCCCCAAGGTATCTCATTGTTTATATGCAAATATTCCAAAATAAAAAAAAATGCAAAATGCAAAACCCTTCTGGTCCCAAGTATTTTGGATAAGGGATATTCAGCTTTTATTTCTATACTCTAGCAGTTAACAATATAATACAATAATAAAAAGAGAAACAACTTAATAAAAAATCTGAGCCAGAAAAGAAATAGGCAGAGAATTTGATTAGATATTTCTCCAAAGAAGATATATCATGAAAGGATGCTTGACCTTATTATTCATTAGGGATTTGCAAATAAAAACCACAATGAGATGTCACTTCATACCCACTAAGATAGCTAAAATCAAGATGACTGATAATGACAAGGCAAGGATGTGGAAAAATTAGAAAACTCATTCATAGCCTGTGGGATTATAAAATGCAGCCACTTTGGAAAACGGTTTGTCAGTTCCACAAAATGTTAAACACAGAGTTACCACATGACTATTTATACGTCAAAAAAAAAAAAAAACTGAAAACAAATGCCTACACAAAAACATATACATGAATGTTCATAGCAACATTATTTATGATAGCCAAGAAATAGAAATAACCCAAATGTCCAACAACTGATGACCAGATAAATAAAAGTGGTATATCCATATAATGGAATATTATCCAGCAATAAAAAAGAATGAAATATTTATATATGCTCCATGCAACAACAAGGATGAACCTTGAAAGATTATGCTAAATGATATGGTTTGGCTGTGTCCCACCCAAATCTCATCTTGAATTGTAGTTTCCATAATCCCCACATGTCGTAGGAGGGACAGATGGAGATAACTGAACCATGGGGGTGGTTTCTGCCATGCTGTTCTTCTAATAGTGAGTGAGTTCTCACAAGATCTAATGGTTTTATAAGGGACTTCCCCCTTTGCTTGCCACTCACTTCTCTTCCTGTCATGTGAAGGACATGTTTGCTTCCCTTTCCACCATGATTATAAGTTTCCTGAGGCCTCCCCAGCCATGCTGAACTGTAAGTCAATTAAACCTCTTTGCTTTATAAATTACCCAGTCTCGAGTATGTCCTTATTAGCAGTGTGAGAATGGACTAATACACTAAGTGAAAACAAGTCAGTCATAAAAGACCATATATTGTGTGATTCCATTTATGTGGCATGTCTAGGTTCAGCAAATCCATAGAGACAGAAAGTAGATTAGTGGTTACCAAGGATTAGGTGTAAAATACATGGGGAACAATTGCTAATAAGTATGGGTTTTCTTTTTGGGGTGATGAAAATGTACTGCAATTACATAGTGGTGAAGGTTGCACAACTTTGTGAATAAACTAAAAACCAGTGAATTGCACACTTTAATACAGCAAATTTTATAGTATGTAGATAATATATCATTAAAGATGTTATTTTAAAAGAAGACTACTGAGTTTAAACTTTCCTAAATCTAGCATTTGAAATGAAGGAGAAATTGAGCCAAGAAGTAAAATGACAGACCTAGCCTTATAAATGTCATTGCTGTCTTCTTAGGCAAACTGCTTGCCTCTCTTCTGGATTTTCAGGACACTTAGTCCATATTTTCACATAACAATCACAGTATATTGTCATCATATGTTCCCAGGTCAGTCTTTTTCATTTCTCTAGTTACTTGTAAGGGTCACATATTTTGTCTTATACTACCTACATAGCCATGGCATTTAGCACAGTTAACATATACACTGGACATTCAAAAGATGGTGGTGAATAAAAGGTCAGAATAATCAGAACTAGAGTAAAAAATTCTTAATTATAAATCCTGTACTTATTATGACTTAATATTTATAAATTATATTGCTGTTTTCTTCATGGGCAAAGACCAATGTTCAGAGATTTGTTAGCTGTCTCCAGACAGGCGTAGGCAATATTGGGGTTATTTTCTGGGCATTCTCTAAACAGGTCTACTTGGCATGATATATGTGTGATTGGCACACAAATATGTGAATAGGTTTATATAGTTATAGAGCTTGAAGGGACTTTAAGAGTCATTGGGATAAAATCCACCCTAGCAGTGTTTAACAAACCAAAAACTAAAGTAGTGGTTTGCACAGCATCACCTACATAGACATAGAGAGAGGGGCATAATTTAAACACAGGTTTCTTGATTCCAAATGCAGTGATGCCTTTGCAAAACATGCTCTAAGACCAAATAACCCTGGAATGCATGCTTTCACAAAATGAATGCTCTCAACATACAGTTTAACCCAAACACCTCTAATTTATCGCCTGAGCCCATAATACCAGAAATACAACAGAGTGGTCTTTTCTAAGATGTAATTTAAGTCATGTGATTCTCTAGCTTAAATGTCTGCAAAGGCTTCACATCACATTCCAAATCCAATCTAGATTCTTTACCAATGCGAAGCAGCTGTATTATAACCTTGCTGTGTACATCTCTCCACCCTTACTTTGTGGCACCATTCCTCTTGAGCATTCTCAGGTCCTCTCAGGTCCCAGCATACGTCAAGTTCTTTTCTATGCCTCAAAACATATACCCAGGTTGCTTTTTTTTCCCACAAACTCCAATTCTGTTATTTGTTTTTAATGACTAGTTATTAATCCTTCAAGTTTCAACTTTACTTTTTTTCAGTTTTTTTTTATTATACTTTAAGTTTTAGAGTACATGTGCACAATGTGCAGGTTTGTTACATATGTATACCTGTGCCGACTGGTGTGCTGCACCCATTAACTCATCATTTAGCATTAGGTATATCTCCTAATGCTATCCCACCACCCCCTGCCACCCCACAACAGGGCCCGGTGTGTGATGTTCCCCTTCCTGTGTCCATGTGTTCTCATTGTTCAATTCCCACCTATGAGTGAGAACATGTGGTGTTTGGTTTTTTGTCCTTGTGATAGTTTACTCAGAATGATGGTTTCCAGCTTCATCCATGTCCCTACAAAGGACACAAACTCATCGTTTTTAATGGCTGCATAGTATTCCATGGTGTATATGTGCCACATTTTTTTAATCCAGTCTATCTTGTTGGACATTTCGGTTGGTTCCAAGTCTTTGCTATTGTGAATAGTGCTGCAATAAACATACGTGTGCGTATGTCTTTACAGCAGCATGATTTATAGTCCTTTGGGTATATACCCAGTAATGCGATGGCTGGGTCAAATGGTATTTCTAGTTCTAGATCCCTGAGGAATCGCCACACTGACTTCCACAATGGTTGAACTAGTTTACAGTCCCACCAACAGTGTAAAAGTGTTCCTATTTCTCCACATCCTCTCCAGCACCTGTTGTTTCCTGACTTTTTAATGATCGCCATTCTAACTGGTGTGAGATGATATCTCATTGTGGTTTTGATTTGCATTTCTCTGATGGCCAGTGATGATGAGCATTTTTTCATGTGTCTTTTGACTGCATAAATGTCTTATTTTGAGAAGTGTCTGTTCATATCCTTTGCCCACTTGTTGATGGGGTTGTTTGTTTTTTTCTTGTAAATTTGTTTGAGTTCTTTGTAGATTCTGGATATCAGCCCTTTGTCAGATGAGTAGGTTGCAAAAATTTTCTCCCATTCTATAGGTTGCCTGTTCATTCTGATGGTAGTTTCTTTTGCTGTGCAGAAGCTCTTTAGTTTAATTAGATCCCATTTGTCAATTTTGGCTTTTGTTGCCATTGCTTTTGGTGTTTTAGACATGAAGTCCTTGCCCATGCCTATGTCCTGAATGGTATTGCCTAGGTTTTCTTCTAGGGTTTTTATGGTTTTAGGTCCAATGTTTAAGTCTTTAATCCATCTTGAATTGATTTTTGTATAAGGTGTAAGGAAGGGATCCAGTTTCAGCTTTCTACATATGGCTAGCCAGTTTTCCCAGCACCATTTATTAAATAGGGAATCCTTTCCCCATTGCTTGTTTTTGTCAGGACTGTCAAAGATCAGAGAGTTGTAGATGTGTGGCATTATTCCTGAGGGCTCTGTTCTATTCCATTGGTCTATATCTCTGTTTTGGTACCAGTACCATGCTCTTTTAGTTACTGTAGCCTTGAAGTATAGTTTGAAGTCAGGTAGTGTGATGCCTCCAGCTTTGTTCTTTTGGCTTAGGATTGACTTGGCAATGAGGGGTCTTTTTTGGTTCCATATGAACTTTAAAGTAGTTTTTTTCCAATTCTGTGAAGAAAGTCATTGGTAGCTTGATGGGGATGGCATTGAATCTAAAAATTACCTTGGGCAGTATGGCCATTTTCATGATATTGATTCTTCCTACCCATGAATATGGAATGTTCTTCCATTTGTTTGTATCCTCTTTTATTTCATTGAGCAGTGGTTTGTAGTTCTCCTTGAAGAGGTCCTTCACATCCCTTGTAAGTTGGATTCCTGGGTTCCTGGGTATTTTATTCTCTTTGAAGCAATTGTGAATGGGAGTTCACTCATGATTTGGCTTTCTGTTTGTCTGTTATTGGTGTATAAGAATGCTTGTGATTTTTGTACATTGATTTTGTATCCTGCGACTTTGCTGAAGTTGCTTATCAGCTTAAGGAGATTTGGGGCTAAGACGATGGGGTATTCTAGATATACAATCATGTCATCTGCCAACAGGGACAATTTGACTTCCTCTTTTCCTAATTGAATGCCCTTTATTTCCTTCTCCTGCCTGATTGCCCTGGCCAGAACTTCCAACACTATGTTGAATAGGAGTGGTGAGAGAGGGCATCCCTGTCTTGTGCCAGTTTTCAAAGTGAATGCTTCCAGTTTTTGCCCATTCAGTATGATATTGGCTGTGGGTTTGTCATAGATAGCTCTTATTATTTTGAGGTACGTCCCATCAATACCTAATTTATTGAGAGTTTTTAGCATGAAGGGTTGTTAAATTTTGTCAAAGGCCTTTTCTGCATCTATTGAGATAATCATGTCATTTTTGTCTTTGCTTCTGTTTACATGCTGGATTATGTTTATTGATTGGCATATGTTGAACCAGCCTTGCAACCCAGGATGAAGCCCACTTGATCAGGGTGGATAAGCTTTTTGATGTGTTGCTGGATTCGGTTTGCCAGTATTTTATTGAGAATTTTTGCATCGTTGTTCATCAGGGATATTGGTCTAAAATTCTCTTTTTTTTTTGTTATATCTCTGCCAGGCTTTGGTATCAGGATGATTCTGGCCTCATAAAATGAGTTAGGGAGGATTCTCTCTTTTTCTATTGATTGGAATACTTTCAGAAGGAATGGTACCAGCTCCTCCCTGTACCTCTGGTAAAATTCGGCTGTGAATCTGCCTGGTCCTGGACTTTTTTTGGTTGGTAAGCTATTAATTATTGCCTCAATTTCAGAGCCTGTTATTGGTCTATTCAGAGATTCAACTTCTTCCTGGTTTAGTCTTGGGAGGGTGTATGTGTCGAGGAATTTATCCATTTCTTCTAGATTTTCTAGTTTATTTGCATAGAGGTGTTTATAGTATTCTCTGATGGTAGTTTGTATTTCTGTAGGATCCGTGGTGATATCCCCTTTCTCATTTTTTATTGAGTCTACTTGATTCTTCTCTCTTTTCTTCTTTATTAGTCTTGCTAGCAGTCTATAAATTTTGTTGATCTTTTCAAAAAACCAGCTCCTGGATTTGTTGATTTTTTGACGGGTTTTTTGTGTCTCTATCTCCTTCAATTCTGCTCTGATCTTAGTTATTTCTTGCCTTCTGATAGCTTTTGAGTGTGTTTGCTCTTGCTTTTCTAGCTCTTTTAATTGTGATGTTAGGGTGTCAATTTTAGATCTTTCCTACTTTCTCTTGTGGGCATTTAGTGCTATAAATTTCCCTCCACACACTGCTTTAAATGTGTCCCAGAGATTCTGGTATGTTGTGTCTTGGTTCTCGTTGGTTTCAAAGAACATCTTTATTTCTGCCTTCATTTGGTTATGTACCCAGTAGTCATTCAGGAGCAGGTTGTTCAGTTTCCATGTTGTTGAGCGGTTTTGAGTGAGTTTCTTAATTCTGAGTTCTAGTTTGATTGCACTGTGGTCTGAGAGACAGTTTGTTATAATTTGTGTTATTTTACATTTGCTGAGGAGTGCTTTACTTCCAACTATGTGGTCAGTTTTGGAATGAGTGTGGTGTGGTGCTGAGAAGAATGTATATTTTGTTGATTTGGGGTGGAGAGTTCTGTAGATGTCTATTAGGTCCACTTGGTGCATAGCTGAGTTCAATTCCTGGATATCCTTGTTAACTTTCTGTCTCGTTGATCTGTCTAATGTTGACAGTGGGATGTTAAAGTCTCCCATTATTATTGTGTGGGAGTCTAAGTCTCTTTGTAGGTCTCTAAGGACTTGCTTTATGAATTTGGGTGCTCCTGTATTGGGTGCATATATATTTAGAATAGTTAGCTCTTCTTGTTGAATTCATCCCTTTACCACTATGTAATGGCCTTCTTTGTCTCTTTTGATCTTTGTTGGTTTAAAGTCTGTTTTATCTGAGACTAGGATTGCAACCCCTGCCTTTTTTTGTTTTCTATTTTCTTGGTAGATCTTCCTCCATCCCTTTATTTTGAGCCTATGTGTGTCTCTGTATGTGAGATGGGTCTCCCGAATACAGCACACTGATGGGTCTTGACTCTTTATCCAATTTGCCAGTCTGTGTCTTTTAATTGGAGCATTTAGCCCATTCACATTTAAGGTTAATATTGTTATGTGTGAATTTGATCCTGTCATTATGATGTTAGCTGGTTATTTTGCTCGTTAGTTGCTGCAGTTTCTTCCTAGCCTTGATGGTCTTTACAATCTGGCATGATTTTGCAGTGGCTGCTACTGGTTGTTCCTTTCCATGTTTACTGCTTCCTTCAGGAGCTCTTTTAGGGCAGGCCTGGTGGTGACAAAATCTCTCAGCATTTGCTTGTCTGTAAAGGATTTTATTTCTCCTTCACTTACGAAGCTTAGTTTGGCTGGATATGAAATTCCAGGTTAAAAATTCTTTCCTTTAAGAATGTTGAATATTGGCCCCCACTCTCTTCTGGCTTGTAGAGTTTCTGCTGACAGATCAGCTGTTAGTCTGATGGGCTTCCCTTTGTGGGTAACCCGACATTTCTCTCTGGCAACCCTTAACATTTTTTCCTTCATTTCAACTTTGGTGAATCTGACAATTATGTGTCTTGGAGTTGCTCTTCTGGAGGAGTATCTTTGTGGCGTTCTCTGTATTTCCTGAATTTGAGTGTTGGCCTGCCTTGCTCAGTTGGGGAATTCTCCTGGAAAATATCCTGAAGAGTGTTTTCCAACTTCGTTCCATTCTCCCTGTCACTTTCAGGTACACCAATCAGATGTAGATTTGGTCTTTTCACATAGTCCCATATTTCTTGGAGGCTTTGTTCATTTCTTTTTATTCTTTTTCTCTAAACTTCTCTTCTCACTTCATTTCGTTCATTTGATCTTCCATCACTGATATCCTTTCTTCCAGTTGATCGAATCAGCTACTGAAGCTTGTGCATCCATCATGTAGTTCTCATGCCACGGTTTTTCAGCTCCATCAGGTCCTTTAAGGACTTCTCTATATTGGTTATTCTAGTTAGCCATTTGTCTAATCTTTTTTCAAGGTTTTTAACTTCTTTTCCATGGGTTCGAACTTCCTCCTTTAGCTTGGAGAAGTTTGATCATCTGAAGCCTTCTCTCAACTTGTCAAAGTCATTCTCCATCCAGCTTTGTTCCATTGCTGGTGAGGAGCTGCGTTCCTTTGGAGGAGAGACACTCTGAGGTTTAGAATTTTCAGTTTTTCTGCTCTGTTTTTTCCCCACCTTTGTGGTTTTATCTAACTTTGGTCTTTGATGATGGTGATGTACAGATGGGGTTTTGGTGCGGATGTCCTTTCTGTTTGTTAGTTTTCCTTCTAACAGTCAGGACCCTCAGCTGCAGGTCTGTTAGAGTTTGCTGGAGGTTCACTCCAGACCCTGTTTGCCTGGGTATCAGTAGCAGAGGCTGCAGAACAGCGAATATCGGTGAACAGCAAATGTTGCTGCCTGATGGTTCCTCTGGAAGTTTTGTCTCAGAGGAGTACCCGGCCGTGTGAGGTGTCAGTCTGCCCCTACTGTGGGGTGCCTCCCAGTTAGGCTACTCGGGGGTCAGGGACCCACTTGAGGAGGCAGTCTGTCTGTTCTCAGATCTCAAGCTGCATGCTGGGAGAACCACTACTGTCTTCCAAGCTGTCAGACAGGGACATTTAAATCTGCAGAGGTTTCTGCTGCCTTTTGTTTGGCTATGCCCTGCCCCCAGCAGTGGAATCTACAGAGGCAGGCAGGTCTCCTTGAGCTGTGGTGGGCTCCACCCAGTTCGAGCTTCCTTTGTTTACCTACTCAAGCCTCAATTTGTTTACCTACTCAAGCCTCAGCAATGGCAGGTGCCCCTCCCCCAGCCTTGCTGCTGCCTTGCAGTTTGATCTCAGACTGCTGTGCTAGCAATGAGTGAGGCTCCACGGGCATAGGACCCTCTGAGCCAGGCGTGGGATATAATCTCCTCGTGTGCCATTTGCTAAGACTGTTGGAAAAGCGAAGTATTAGGGTGGGAGTAACCCGATTTTCCAGGTGCCGTCTGTCACCCCTTTCCTTGGCTAGGAAAGGGAATTCCCTTGCCCCTTGCGCTTCCCAGGTGAGGCGATGCCTCGCCCTGCTTCAGCTCACACTCGGTGTGCTGCACCCACTGTCCTGCACCCACTTTTCAACACTCCCCAGTGAGATGAACCAGGTTCCTCAGTTGGAAATGCAGAAATCATTCGTCTTCTGCATTGCTCAAGCTGGGAGCTGCAGACTGGAGCTGTTCCTATTTGGCCATCTTGGAACCGCCCTCCAAGTCTCAACTTTAATGTTATCTTCCTAAATAGGTGCTTCTTGAAAACCCTAACTAAGTTGCAATGGAATGAATGTTTGTGTCCCCTGCAACATTCATATGTCAAAATACTAATCCCCAATAGAATGGTATTATGAGGTGGATCCCCTGGGAGGTAATTAGATCATGAGGGCGGAGCCCTTATGAATGGAATTGGTGCTGTGATAAGAATGGACACAAGAGCTTGCTTCCCCTCTCTGCTCTCCACCACTTGAGAGCAAAGCAAGAAGGACATCTGTAAACCAGGAAGTAAGCCCTCACTTCCAGAACCCAACCATGCTGTCACCATTATCTTGGACTTCCAGCCTCCAAAACTGTGAAAAATAAATTTCTGTAGTTTAGTAGCCAACCATTCTATCATAATTTGCCATAGCAACCTGAATTGACTAGGACATCAGTCTTTCCATTTACTATATGTTGTGTTACATTGATAGAACTCCAATTTAATAAATATCTCATTTACTTGGTTTCTGTACCATATTTTGCCTCCCACTAATCTACATGTCCCATGTCAGGAGAGATCAAACTATCAAATTCCTTACTTTATCTCTAGTATGAAGCTCAGAATAGCCATCCAGCATGTTTTTTAGTTGAATAAGCAAATATTGTTTAAAACAGCCTTCTTTACCAGCACAACAGGCCTTTGAATTCCAGAAGTACTGTAATAGAGGCAAGTCAGTGTCTTTCCTGGTACCTGATTATGGTTTTAGTCTACTTACTTGCCTGAATTTAAGGGAAAGCAAGTACAATTTTCTCAAACAGTAAATAATTTTTAAGCTAAAATAAGTAACCTGTTTCCCAGCAATTGGTTAATCAGCAAATACTTACTGATCAGCTCTGTATTAGTTCCTAAAGGGTAAAGAAAAGAAAGATGATCTTTAGCCTCATTCCTCAAATTGTTTAAAATCGAATTGAAGAAAAAGAACCACCATTGTGAACAGTTAATTAAAAGTACATAGCTATATTCAGTAGGTGACTTGACCACTTTTGTTGGAGACATACATTTTGGACACAGTCATATAGCAGGGATACTTTAGGTAGAGAGTCTACGTAAATTCTTATCACACGCGCGGACACACAGACACACAGACACACACACACACACACACATCTGCAAGCAAAATTGTATATCTGATAACTTTATTATTTTTTCTTTTCCAGAAACCCATTGCTAGCTAAATCTGTTAACTTTAGTAAGCTGAAAATTAGGTGTCAGAGAAAATAGAAAGGAATAGTGAGGAAGATGGCTCAACTGTCATTCATTAATTCATTCATTCATGTATTCATCCACTCAGGCATGCAGGAAGGCATTCTGTGAAGTACTGTGGGGAGTAAGACAGCCATAATCACTGCCCTATGGAACTTAAAATCCGATACCAAGAAATATAGAAAAGGAGAGCATTTCAGGAAGGAAAAGTTTAGGTAAGGGTGTCCAGTGCTACAGAAATATTAAGGAGAACTAAGGCAAGAAAAGAGCCATAAGATCTGACAATGAAGAGATCTCTAAGCACATCAGGGTGTCGATGAGATCATTCCCTTTATACCCAACCTATCACAGTCACCCCCGTAATCACCCTAAGAGTTATTTTGAGTACTCCCTCATCTCTCCCACTACTTCAGCCACTGAGTTCTGGTAATTCTCTTATAATCTGGCCACCCTGTAAGCTGACTGCTGTGGAGCAAAGATAAAAATGGATGTTTCATTAGTGGCTAGAAAGCATACCTGTGACCCCACTGGCGCAGGAGATAGAGACAGAAGTAAGGAGACTAGCAGCCTCAGACACACAGATTCTGCTATGTAAAAGGACAATTACTCCACTGAGTCTTTATTCCTTTATGGGATTTCTGATATGGGATTTAGCCATTTTCTTTCATTGGATGAAAGGGTAAACAACACTCCAGGTGAGTTCTATTTTTTTCCTGTACTTCTGACTTTCAACTTCATCTACTCATCACTCATCCTACCCAATCCTATTTTTGTTACATCCTGCCTGATCCTGCCCTGAGTTCCCTGTTCACACAGCTCTGCGGGTTCCACAGGCATCACTAGTGATCTTGTTTCTGAATGCTCAAGCTTTTTGCCTTTGCTCAGTGAAATCCAACTTTGTCACTGCCACCTCCTCAGGCTGTCACGCGTGCTTCCCTGACTGGGATGATGTGCTTATAGGAGCGCTGTGGCAGCGTCTGCGCACTCCTACCCCGTGCAACTTTAGTCTTTTGTTCTCTCCAGTCCCACTAAGGTATTTTTAAACATTTTATCTTTAGGATGCTATTTTGAACTTTTTTTTCCCTTTTCCAGACTTCTGGGGTATTGTTGCCAAGTCTGACAATAATGGTGCTACGGCTGCTACATCACCTTTCACATTCTATACATTTCAGAACTTTGTAATTTTTTTTTTTTTTTTTTGCTAATAACATCTTTTCCTCCTGTTGGAGCCTTAGTGACAGCTGCTCCCAGGACAGAGTTCAGGCAACTTTTAAAAACATTCTGATACTTCCTATTTTTTGACATTTTTTTCCTTTATGTTCTTAACCTACTGCCATTTGTAACTTTTTTATAAGTAATAACTCAGCATGCATTTAGCAGCAAGACGGACTGATGCAAGCCAGAAAATGGAGTGTGAGATCTCATCTTTGGCTTTCTTACCAACACAGTGGCAAACTTTAACAAACTTCTCCCCTACCATGTCCTTAGTTTTAACTCAATGACTTTGTAAAGTCATTTGAACAGCTTACGTTATAGAGATATGAAGATAAAATGAACATTTTAAGCTCTTTTGAGGACTTCCATATCCTCATCCTCATCATTCATTCATTTACTTATTTATTTTGTGGAATGTTCTGTATCACATTTTAAGCAGAATAAGATCCTTCTACTATCCAAAATATCACAGGGATGTCCCTTGTTACTGATAGTCACGAAACCTTAAAGAATATAAATTCACTAAAACTTAGCCCTAGAAAACTATTTATACTGCTGCAGACAACCATAATATGTGGTGTTTGATACAATATACAATCAAAATCAGTATTAGATTTGTCAAAGTTTTAGTATATAGTAACCTATAGGAATAAATGCTTGCCTTTCCCCCATCCTTCTTTATGCTTATTATTTAGCAAAACTTTGTTCTTTATATAATACGATCACATTAGATATTATTCCTTCCCTAACAAAGAGCACATTCAGGTGTATATGGGGCAGGGGGTGAGTAGGGAGAAGACAGAAAAAGGCATCAGAAACAATAAATACTAATATAATTAGTTCTAAAATGGTAACATGTCCAAGAACGGTGGATCATAGAGAACAAAATGCCAATTATGAGGATGAGATTATATGTGAACTGCAATCTAATGTTTGAGTAATGTTTTTTCATATATGGAAGAATGGAAAATTCATTTCAGGACAAGAGAAGAAAAAGTAAAATATTTCGATGTGTAAGAATGCATGAGGATGAAGACTGGAAGAGCATGATAAGAATGTGCAGTGAGGCTGGGGTGACAGGATGCCTGGAAATGTAGTGTGTGGTCAGGCTCTAAAGGGTCATATATAGTATACTAAGGAGATCAAGTTTCCTCCTTTAGGTAATTCTGATATTTTCAGCTTCAGATAATGAGTGAAACTGATGACCTTAATTGAACTGAGAAACAGTGACTAGAAGCAGAGAATATGAATTTTTTTACAGGTGTTTTAAATTTAGGATGACCACAGACTACAAAGACAGCAATATTTAGTTGACAGAATGTACAACATAATGTATCTCTGTATGTGCAACATAATAGTAGTGAAAAAAAAAAAAACATTTGAGAAGTGGGCAGAAGAGGTTTGACAGAAAAAGACTTTGAGGGAAGGATTATTGAGGAGGATGTGTGAAGGTTAATAGCTGTAAAAGTAATGAGAAGAGAGAATTTCATAAAAGATAGGACTATAAACAATGGCAAATGTCCAAAGCTGAGGAAGTCTGATGACAATAAACATAAAACAGAGTTGGTAACTGGAAATGTATTTGTGGCTAGAGGGGGCAGCCTTGAATGCAATGGCAAGAGCAGCAGTCAAACTTTAAGGCTTTAGAAGCAGCCCTCCCTTTGATGAGGTAGAAAAGAGAAGGAAGATAGAACAGCAGTAGAAGTGGGGTAGATGCATTAGGGAAAGGCTCATCCACTTGTTTATTTGCAAATGGTAAGATTATTTAAGTGTGATTATGGGTTGTAGAAAAGATTGTAGAGAAGACAAACAGAAAATTAAAGAATGTAGTAGCAATCATTACACTAAGTCTCAGAGGTGATAAACTTATTAGTCATTTATTTTCCAAAAACAGTGTTATAAATCTGCTAGATATGCTTGAGGAATACATTTATGTAACTTGAAATTTTGTCATATCTTCAACTCAGTTGATGAAAAATAAATTACCTACAGGAGAAAATTTGGGTTGTTATTTTATACTATATCCCAAGAACTTTTTGCATACTTGTGAATCAGGATATGTTTTTCCACTTGATTTATAAGATTTATTAATATCATATAAGATTTATGTTATTAATATATCATATACTGATATCCAAGAAGGACAGGGCAAATTGAAAGCTTACACTGTTTTTTTCCCTCATTTGATCCATTCTCAGAAACTGATTAAAATGAATAAAAAGAACAAATTAGAGAAGAAAAGTTCATCAATGCTAAAAATAATGAACAACAGATTAATATCTTAAATTTTGAGAACTATCTGTTAGAGAGTATTTCAATCTAAAGTGTAATAAGATGGTGGAATCTGACATTCAACTATCCTTCTTCAGAACAGTAAAATGACACAGGAACTGGAAGAAATTATGAAAAAAAATCAACAACCAATTATGAGAGCGATAGGCTGGAAATATGTGCTGACTACAAAAGATGAAAATACTTCACTAAAGACATCTTACCCCACAACTAACAAAAAGTAATTAGAAAATTCAGGTAATTGTCCTGCCTGCTTAATGCCACACTAGTAAACATCAATGTTTAATTTAAAAGAGGTGTGCATTAAATATTATTAAAGGTGGACAATTTTAATTATCAAAGAATTACACCTTACCTCAAAATGCCAGATTGAGACCAAATTTCAAGCTGTCAATGTTTATATACTATTAAAACCATCCACGGTTAGGATTCTTGCCAATTTATTTTGCAGAATCAACAGAATTCTGAAAGGAAAACTTAATAAAGATAGCACAGAATACATAATTCGTAGAACAAAAGATAATCATTTCATATCCTTATCTTTGACTGAATCTTTGTGTATTTTTTTGTTCATCCCACCAACTAATAGCCAGGACTATGTATGCTATGTGTATTGGTAACACTAGTAGCATTCTCATTCAAGTCAGGAACAAAACAAGGATCATCGTCATCATCATTAGTATTTAGTATTGTTCTGGGAGTCCTTTCCAATGTATTTCAATATGGACATAAAATTAAAAATCTAAAAATCAGAAAAGAGAAAGCAAGGTTACCAACATTTGGTATGATAGTCAATCTTGAAAGAATAACAAACAAATAAAATTATGTATTTAAATTAGATTTTGATTAGGTGATCAGTTATAATCTATCTTAAAATAAAGATATTTCTATAGTCAGGGAAAAATATTGTAAAAGGGATCATATTAAAAAGTAGAAAAAACATCATAACAATATCCTAACTTGAATTGCAAAAGACCTACATAGAAAACTACAGAACTAATCTAATAAACATAAAAATAAATGAGAAAAAGGGTAATGCTAATCTTGATCTGGAATTAGAAGACAATATTGAAAGAGGCAAATTCATTTATAAATTTAGTCTAATGAATGAGAGGTTCGTTGGAATCTGACAGATTTATTCTAAAGCTCATCCTGGAAAAATAAATATAGAGTAGTCAGAATGTATTTGAAATGGCAAGGAAATGAGGAGCTCTTTGCTCTTTGTTTTTTTAAGTATGAAAGTGTATTTTAAAGCAATACTAATGAACACAATATAGTATTCAAAAATAGATCTGAAAGAAAAAGAGACTCTAAAAACTATCGACATACAGACAGACATATGACAAATGTGCAGTTTCAAATCGATTATATGGATTTACTTATTTAGCCTTTTATTCAGCAAAGATTTATTGAGCAACGACCACTTACTAGGCATTATTCTAAATATTGAACAGGGAGTGGGAAAGAGATTAAAGTTCCCTGCTTTCTTGGAGTTTACATCCTAATGGAGGAGACATGCCATAAATAAACAGATTCACAACTCAGTTAAAGTAGTGATGAGCAACGTAAGGAATAATAGCACAGCACAGGGAAGAGGCACGAGAACCAGTGCTGCTCTAGCGCTGCTCTAGATGAAGGCACCAGGAAAGATCCTTCTGAACAAAGGAAACAGGAAACTGAAGAGTGGAGGGGACAGCCACCCATGCACATGTCCAGGAGAGCAGTAAATAAGTGAGTCGACCACTGAGGCCAATTACAATAATATTCTAAATTTTATAAATAAAAATATTGAAAATCCACATAAAGTAGGTAAGTGTTCCTAAACAATAAAGTGCTGAGAAACATTCTGAGCATAATACCATATTGAAAGGGAGAAGGTGGTGGCAGAAGACCCACAGATCCCATCCTGAGAGAAGCTTCTCTAATCTTTGCCAGTAATCATTAAACATTTTAGATGCCAATATTTTTTACTGGTAATGCTGGACATGAACAAATATCCAGCATTTGTTCATGTTGGACAACTTCCTTCAATTCTTATACATTTTTATATTATTCCACCATTAAAAGTTTTTAAGAAGAGCAAGCTAATTTACTTGTTTTTCTCTAGAATAGAGTGGCACAGTAGTAACCACAGAGATAGGTTTAAAAAACTCACCTGGATATGTTGTACCTATTTTGTTTTCCTATCAACTGCATTTAGCATTTTAAAAACTCTTGAGATTCTAAAATAGGAGCCTGTATTAGCCAGCTTCTCTTATAAGAACACGCATATTTGTAATGGTTCCTGTTGCCTATAACTGCATTAACATTTCCTTTTTCTCTTTTTACCATTCTATATAGAACACACATCTAACTTGCCGTGATGAGATAAAATTATTTTCATGTTTGCAGTTCTTATGCAATAACACCTCCTTCAAAACACCTCATTCCCCAAAGTGCTATTTAAATTTTGTGATGATTTCTAACATTTCAGCCTAATTGTTTAGGCTTTAGAGAAGAAATTAATGAAAGGGACAACAATTTAAAGCACATGAGCTTTGTTCACACTTTATTAAATATTTTAAATGGCTATTTTATTTTATGGATTTTGCATTCCTTTTGAATTTTAGCTGGCTTGCTTTCTATAACCAGGAATTTTGATACTGTATTCAAAGAAACCTTGCTGCATATAGGTATCATCTAGTTTATAAATATATTTATTTCTAGTTCTTATTATTCTAAAATGAAGCTAAATTTGAAAACTTATGTCAAGGTTTAATCATTTTAGGGGCAGGTAATAGAGTTCTTCATTAATATGAAAAAGTTTATTTTATCTCTATTCTAAAATTACATGAAAGTGAATTTTGCCTTTCTTCAAAAGTAATTAATTTACTTCATATTATACATTCTGTGCAGAGTAGTCATTAAGAAATGTTTCAGAAAAGATGTTTTTATTGCTTTAAGGAAAACGTGATTTATCAAAATAAATTTAAAATTTCAGTAAGACCACACTGATGAAAATTGATCTGTCATTCTATATGCACACTTTATGATTATAGAGCAGTTACTACATCTGATTAGTTATTACCTATCAACTATAAAATCTACAAATTAATTTCGTTATTAATTTGAAACTTGTATCATTAATAAAATCCAGTGCAATTTTAATGGGCAGAGTATAAAGTATCTTTGCAGTTAAGACTCCTTTTTTTTTCCCCAAGAAATGCTCCTCCAGCAGCATAATGGATCTCCAAGGTTGCGTTGCCTTGTTTTTGTCACCTGTATCTATGCAGAGGTTGTGCCAGGAAGAACCCCTGGTGTGTACCTTCACAGTCCTGTACAAAGACAGTAGACATCAGTGAAGTGATCACAGGCACTAAGACTGGGAGGTAATGTAGGCTCATGGATGAGCTTGTCATTTTCTGCCATCTTTATAAATAGTGCAGAGAAAATATCCGTTCAAAGAGAAATGAATAAAGTACAAATTAGGAAAGAGAGCTTTAGGTCTTGTACCCCCGAATCTCTCCATTAAATTCTCTTTCCTTTAGCCATTGTACGTTTGATTCTGCTAGTTATAAATTTGAAAAACATAATGTGAAAGTATAGAGTGTAAAGGTATAAAACACAAGCACTTAGCATTAGTAGGGAGGCAAGGTTGTAATAAGGTTTTGAACTTAGACATAGATGCTATTTATAGCCAATTTGATTATATAAAAATGGGATTGACTTAACGTCATAGTATATGTTGAATACAAAATTTTAGGTTTGAAGGTGTTATAGACAAAATGTTTGAGGCTCTCCAAATTTTGTATGTTGAAGTCCGAACCTCTTGTGTGGCTATACTTGGGAGATGGCACCTCTAAGGAAGAGATGGTTAAATTAAGGTTAAATGATGCCTTGGTCTGATAGGATTGGTGTCCTTAAAAGAATAGATGTCTGGGAGTGGTGGCTCATGCCTGTAATCTCAACACTTTGGGAGGTGGGCGGATCACTGAGGTCAGGAGTTTGAGACCAGCCTGGCCAACATGGGTTCCGTCTCTATTAAAATAACAAAAATTAGCTAGGCATGGTGGCACTCACCTGTACTCCCAGTTACTCTGGAGGCTGAGGAAGGAGAATCGCTTGAACTGGGAAGGCAGAGGGTGCAGTGTGCCAAGATCACGCCACTGCACTCCAGCCTGAGTGACAAAGCAAGACTGTCTAAAAAAAAATATGTGAATAGATAGACACCAGAGAGCTCAAGCTCTCTTCTTTTGCGTGCAGTAAGGCACCAAGGGAAGGCCATGTGAGGACATAAGATGGCAGCCATTTATAAGCCAGTAACAGAGCTCTTACCAGAAAACCCAGAAGAAACTGATGTTGGACTTCCAGCCTCCAGAACTGTGAGAAAGCATATTTATGTTGTTTAAGCCACTGAGTCTATGAGCTTTTGTTATGGCAGCCCAAGAAAACTAATACAAAAAAGATCATCTAGAACACATCCAGTAAACACACACAAACACAAACAAGCAGACAGACCCAGACACAAACATACACACACACACACACATCATATTACAGATTAAAATAATCAGAAACCAGAGACAGAACAGCTTGCCTCAGTTCATACTGCATCACTGTAAAAGCGGATAGTGATTTACAATTTACTTATCCTCAAGAGTACAAAGAAAATATAGTCTGAGGCAGAAATGGTTGAGGAACTAGCTTAACGTTTGGAAATTCAATTTGGAAACAGTCATTTCTAAATTAATTTCCTTTTAGTTTTGAACAGTGCATTTCAGACATAAGCTCAGCTTTTAAAGTTCTGCTTCAACTTCTCTCTGTTTTTTATAAATAATTCCTGAGGAGTGGCTCAATGGACCTCCCCTACATCACATGTCTTTTCTTCCCAGAGAAACATGGCTCACCCTTCATGATAGAGTGTTAGATCTATACTATGAAGAATTCTGTGATGCTAGCTTACTTCTTGATATGTTAATAGATCTCACATAATTCAGAACATCTATTTCTTTCTAACAAAGGCAATATTTCAAAATAATTTCTTTGCTGAAGACTAGAACAAAAGAGTTGGCTTTGAGATGCAAAAGCAAAACAACGGCCTTTGTGTTCTGGGCAGTATACCCGCCCTTCCCTTCCCCAGGCACTTAGTATCATGGTTCAGCTTTAGAGAAAGAAGGATGCAAGGCAACAAACATAATTTAAAGGAGAAATTATAACTCATCTTTTTAATATGTATAAAATACAATCTTCATTCCACTAGCAAAACTGGACTGCCACTTCAGTTTATTTTCCTTTGTTCAAAAGAATAGCTGGTGAGATTGACACATTCTTTTGGGTAGTTATGATGACAAGGTGAAGCATTCTGAGGCAGCTAAGGAGAAAAATACCATTTGGATAAGGCTCAGGAATAGATTGAGACTCCTTGGGCAATTAAAAAACTATATTTAAGACATGACAAAATGTCCCCATTATATGATCAAAATGACTTGTCTAAAGAGTGCTCTTAAAATGCCTTATACCAATACCATGCTGTGTCTTATGTTTTATGCTTCTTGAGGGCACGTACTTTCTATTGGCACATTTATCCTTCCAATGACAATTATCTAGTAGTTTCATGCCATTATTTGAACAACAGCTGGCCTATCAACATATGGTAAGGTAAAGAAGCCAAGAGGGTTTCTACTACACGTATTTGCTGGAAATATTTTCTCTTCTTTTCTAATAAAATGTTTTGCCAAACCCCAAATGATTTTTGCTTTATCTTTCTGAAGATCAATTTTAAAGTAATAATACTAAATTCCCCACATAAATCCTCCATATTGAAAATGACAAGGGAGATAAAAATAAACAAAAGTAGCTAGGGGAATTCCCATTACCATCTCCCACGAGCTGTCTTGATAAAACAAACTATAATCATCACTGACCATTCTCCACTCTCACTGACTTAAGAGTACAATGCTCTTGAATTGTAGTCACACAAAGATACATTTTTAGAAAATAAAGCATTTCAAAAAATCACAGTGAGAATATTGACTATCGAAATTGCTTAAACATTGTTCATTTAACCAACAATAGTATAAGGAATCTTCAATTTGTGACCATTTAATAGAAATAAAAATATATTGTGTGCATATCTGAGCCATAATTTCTGAAAGAACTCCAGTTTTTAAAATCGTAATGAAATAGCCCCCTACCACTATATGAAATCTAGATAGAATCCCCTATACACCAAACTCTATAAACTTTGCAATTTGAAAATAATTGGAAACCTAGAAAAGAATAAAAACGGTTGATGTAGGTTCAACTTGAAACTCACACAGAGCTGTCACTGTCTGTATGCTGTGAGTGGACATGTTCACCTGGATTGTTGTTGCTTTGTCCTCAGGTTTCTGGTTGTTTTGTCCTTATGTACCAAAGACAGAAAGAAGAAACAGAGACCTTTCACTCCATGGTTAATTTCCACCAGGGAAGTCTTCCCATTTAAAAAATAGGCCAATTTAAGATGCCAATCACACCAAAAATATGCCAAGTCAAAATGCCAATCACACCAAAATAGCAATGTTCCTGTTTATGTTTCTGCTTTGCACGTCATGAACTTTGGGCATGGGAACAAACAGAAATGAGCATAGATTCCACCTGAAGCTTTCCCTCTCTACATAGTGTTGAAAACAAAACAAAAGAAAATTTAAATAAAGTCACAGAACAGAAGGGCCTTAAGAGACTTTGTGGCCAGTTACTGTCTGGGACCTGTAGGCAAAACAGTCTTCTTTTCTCTCTTTTAAAATGATGGGGACTGAGTCTTAAAAACCTCTCTTAACAGATCATTCTGGTGTTATAACTACCTGAACACCAAGAAGCAGCTTTACCTATAACTAATCGACATCTCAACTGATGTTATTAAATCCAGTTTCTCCTTAACAATCTTGTGTGTGTTTAGATAAAAAGAACCTGATTGAAGTGCACTTGCTCATTTAAATTCCAATTAGCAGTCCTCTGAAAGTGAAATGTGATTATTTGAAAATTTAAAAAGACACAGGCCAGACATGGTGGCTCACATCTGTAATCCCTGCACTTTGGAAGGCCAAGACTGGTGGATCGCTGGAGCCTAGGAGTTCCAGATAAATCTAGGAAACATGGCGAAACCCCATCTCTACAAAAGATACAAAAACTTAGCCTGGTGTGGTGGTGTGCAGCTGTAGTCCCAGCTACCTGGGACACTGAGATGGGAGGATCACCTGAGCCCAGGAGGTTGAGGCTGCAGTGAGCCATGAGCTGTGATCACGCTACTGCACTCCCTACTGGGCAACAGAGTAAAACTCAAAAAATAAAAATAAAAAAGAAGAGGAAGAGGAAGAAGAGGAAGAAGAAGAAGAAGAGGAAGAGGAAGAGGGAGAGGAAGAAGAAGAAGAAGGAGGAGGAGGAGGAGAAGAAGAAGAAAAAGAAAGGAAGGAAGAAAGGAAGAAAGGAGAAAGAAAGAAAGAAAAGGAAAGAAAGAAAGAGAAAGAAAGAAAGAAAGAAAGAGAAGGAAAGAAAGAAAGAAAAGCAAGCAAGCAAAGAAAGAAAAAGGAAAAAAGATTAAACTATATTCTCCAGATAGGCCTTGGCTGTCATGCATAACATTCCTGGTGCAAACTGGCACCAATGACTCCACTGCAGTGGAGGCAAGTACCTCTGACAGTCAGGAAAACCCCACCCAAACTCCCTGTGTACCACTGGGCAGGATATTCTAATCTGACGTCTCTGAACTTCAGCGGCCTTACATGTCATGCAAGGGAGTTGGATTAGATAATCCTTTCAACCTCTTTTAGCTCTAAAATCCTGACTTCTCTATTTCATATAATTTCTTTTTTTTTTATTTTATTTTTTGAGAAGGAGTTTCACTCTTGTTGCCAAAGCTGGAGTGCAGTGGCGTGGTCTCAGCTCACTGCAACCTTTGCCTCCCTATTAAAGCGATTCTCCTGCCTCAGCCTCCCAAGTAGCTGGGATTATAGGCACCTGCCACCACGCCTGGCTAATTTTTTGTATTTTTATTAGAGACAGGGTTTCACCATGTTAGCCAGGCTGGTCTCAAACTCCTGATCTCAGGTGATCCACCCGCCTCGGCCTCCCAAAGTGTTGGGATTGCAGGCATGAGCCACTGGGCCCGGCCTATTTTATATAATTTTAAGGGTTAACATACAAGTAAGTTTTTAAATAAGTAAGTTCCCGTAACAATACATTTGTACCTCCCACTAGATATTTGAAGTCTCTAAACTACAGTACTTTATTTCTCCCTTGTTAATGTAACATATAAAGGACTCTGCATTTCATTTGCACACTAGACTGAAACTCTGCTATGAAATCGAATATCCTTGAAGGCAGGAATCCGGTCTGATATATTTCATAATATTTAACCTAGTGATTTGTACACAGCATGTGCTTGTGTTCAATAACTAAATGAATACTAAATAAACTACACTCAATTTGGGGAATATTCGTTGAACACAGTCATTTGTATGACCTAAAAATACAGAAAGAATCTGGGTTTTAGGATGTGCTACTAAAAAAGAATATGGCCAAGTAAATGATAAAGTAAACAGCATAGAATTAGGCATTTTTAAAAGACATGTTCAGACGTTCTGGGGAAATCGACATAAAATGCTGTTAAAAAACAAAAGTTTTTTTTTTTTTTTTAATTAAAAAGACAAGTGATTCATATAGTCCAGAGGCAATTTCAAAAATAAAGTCTGCAATTTAAAGGAAAGCATTTATAAAAATAAAGTGGTTACTATATTCCTTTCAGTATGGCTTAGTGAAGCAAGTCCTAGATAAAATAAATAGAATATAGCTGAGGCTGGTAATTTTGACCTTATAAAAAAACCATTGATCTTTCTGTATTCATTTTGTTTCCTCAAATATAGTTTGAGACCAAAATCTAACGTACATCAACATATTTTAGAGCATTGTTAGATATGCCTTCTTAGATGTGACAGCATTCTGTTATCTTAATTGTTTTAAAATATATTTTATGAAGCCTTATAAGACTGGTCTGCTATTATCAACAGATGATATTATTTGAGAATACCACTATCAAACTCGAAATGAAACCCACTGTCTCTACCATGCCCTGCATGACCTGGCCTAAGTCTGCTCTTCCAGCCTCACCCCAGGCCACACTAACTGTCACTCAGAGTGTTCCAGGGACACGTTCCTTCTGATCTCGGAGCTTACTGCCCATCCTGTCAGGGACACCCACATCCCAGCTTTTCCCAGACTGCTTCTCTTCACTTTTCAGCCCCCAGGTCTCTCATGGAAGCCATCTCTGATTTCTTTATTAAATTAGGCCCCTCTGGGCCTCTGCAGGCTGGAGGAGCAGGCTTAGGCCAGGTCATGCAGGGCACACAGAGACTGCAGGTTTCAAGTTTGATAGTGGCATTCTCAAATAATATCACCTATTAATAATAGCTGACCACAGTCTTACAAGGCTTCATTAAATGTATTTATTTAATTACCTTTAATTCAATTTGTTTAATGAAACAAATTAAGTATAAAATGTGACTTTATGTTAAATAAAATTATGCCCTTGGAGCAAAACAAAACTTCAATGCCTGTAACCCTGTAGTGAGTGAAGCCTCACTGTGCTATTAAGTGCATTGTAAATAAGCTGCACGTATCAGTGTTTCGTTCCAAAGGACAGGGGCGATGTTGTTACTGAAGATTTCTGGAGCTTATGGAACATTTCTGGAGTTTGTGGAGTTTATGTCATTCTGGGTGACATTCAAATAAAACTGTGTAAATATATATTTGTAAATATATAAATAAATACATAAAATAAATAGAGGCTGTGATAGGAGGTAGGAATTAAATGAATAGGGGCAATGGTAGAGAATAGCAGAGGGGCCTACTTTAATACAGAAATCAGAGATGGCTTCCATGAGAGACCTGGGGGCTGAAAAGTGAGGAGACACAGTCTGGGAAAAGCTGGGACGTGGGTGTCCGTGACACGATGGACAGCATGCTCTGAGATCAGAAGCAATGTGTCCCTGGAACACTTTGAGTGAGGGTTAGTGTGGCCTGAGGTGGGGTTGGAGGAGCAGGCTCAGGCCAGGTCATGCAGGACACAGCAAAGACTGTGCGTCTTATTTCGAGTTTGACAGTGGAATAGCTCCAATTCCATGATAGGAAGGGCCTTATCTTTCTAACTCACTGTTCTATTCCTGGTTCCTAGCATGGTACCTGGTATGTAGCAGATGCTCAACATATATCTATTGAATTAATGAATCAATCAATGCTTACCACCAAATGTAATCAAGAACCTGTAGCACCTACATTCTTATCCATTTGGAATAAATTGATTGCAACTGTTTGCCAATATTTTGTTTGTAATTAATTGTAATTGTAATTTTTCTCATGCTTTGAGATGAGACAAATTAAGTATAAAATGTGAATTCATCTTAAATAAAATTACGCCCTTAGAGGAAAACAAAACTTCAATGCAGGCTACCCCCTGGTGAGTGAAGCTTCACCCATGAAATTAAGCGCTTTGTAAATAAGCTGCACATATCAGTGTTTCATTCCAAAGGATAGGGGAGATGTTGTTAGTGAAGATTTCTGGAGTTTATGGAACTTGAGGCAGTAATAATGACTGCCTATAATGAAAATAACAGTTAGCAAATATTGAGCACCTGTTATGTGCTAGTCACTGTACTAAAGAAGCACTATTTTTAATTTGAGTCAGTTTAATTAGAAAGTAATATATGCTTATTGTAGCAATTCAGGCAAGAGCAGTGTTCTAGTAGAATGATCTCCTCCTCTCCCTTCCCATGTGTATAATGCACCACTATTGACAATGGTATGCATATATTTCCATACTTCTTCCATTGTTTATACAATAGTCTTTGGTGTTGGATTTTTAAAGAGCTAGCTACAAACTGGTGTTGGCAATCCAGCTGCTCAGAGTTAGGGTACCTTTTATTATGCTGTGCCTTTTCCTTACAAGTTGTTTAATAATTGTTTAATAATCTGAATCAGTCCCACCTAGGCATGTATATATGATGCTGTCGTATTAACAAATGGCTCCCACATGTAGATGGTAACATACAAATTACTTTATTCACATAAAAATATCCTGTTCCTATGTTTTCTAATAAAAAAAAGTTACCAATAGCTGTAATAATGGTTACTCTGTACTACAGTTTGCTATGGGCCAGTCACAATTGTATAGTTTAGTTAATTATTCCAACAACTCTCCAAAGAATAACAAGAATTTCACAGCAGGGCAATACCATAATTTATTCAATCATTTTCCTATGGGTAGACATTCATGTTTTTCCAATTTATCACAGTAAACACTTTTTGTATATATATTATTACATACTGACATCTGATTTCTGCCTGAAATATTCCCAGAAATGGGATTACTAGCTCAATGAGTATACACAGGTTTTTTTTTTTTAATTCCTAAGTAAAGAATTTCGGATTTTGAATTTAGTTCTCATGGACCCCAAATAACTTGGATAGGCAAAGCAGAAACTGGATGGAATTTTGAATGAAAAGAATAAGATACACAAGGAAATGGCAATAGGAAACAACAAGATGAGCCCATGTGGCAATCAAGATTCAGACTCAGTAAAGCTGGTGGTATAATTTTGGGGCAATTAGATATGAAAAATTGGTTACTGAAAGCAGGCTAGCATGAATCTTGAGGTCAACTGAATATAGATTTGCTGCTATAGGAAGCAAAGAACCATTTATAATTATTATTGTGACATTTTCAATAATGGGACAAATGATTAAGCATCCTTTCAGAATTGGAAGAAAAAAAAAAAACAACTCCAGCAGTCTGCTGACCCACACATATTTGAGCATGGTGTTCTTTTCCAGACCATATGGACTTTGGCAGTCTTACTTTCCTTAGAAACTCCTTGAGTAACAGAACTAAAACAACACTCACTGTTCAAATGCAAATGCTTTCTCATCAACTCAAAATTGCTCCTATTATCAAGTTTGAGAAATATGACAACAGCAAAAGCCCTCTAAGGACACAATCAACGACAGACCACAGGCAACTCTCTATTCCCAGCCCTTTCTACTCTTTTCACAAAATGAAACCAGAAAGGCTACTCAGCCAATCAACCTCAAACCCTTGACTAATAAGTCCACCTTCCTCCCAGTCTACATATCTTTGTTTTCTATTGTAGCCGATCCTTCTGGAGTGATAATGATATTGTGTATCTCTCATCAACCACTAGATCCAGCCAAGTGTAGTCTTATTATAGCACAAAAGGTCAAGCCCCTAGGTATCTGTGGTGTTTGGTATTTGTTGTGAACTGAATGTTTGTACCGTCCCCAAATTCATATGTTGTAGTCTAATCCCCAATGGGATGGTATTGGGAAGTGGGACCTTTGAGAGTTAAGTCATGAGGCAGAGCCCTCATAAATGGGATTAGTGCCCTGTATAAGAGGAGACACAAGAGAATTTGCTTCTTCTATCTCTGCTCTCTGCCTGTGAGGACACCATATGAAGATAGCCATCTGTAAACCAAGAAGAGGGTCCTCAACAGAACTTGATCAATTCTGGCACTCTGATCTCAGACTTTCACCTCCAGAACTATGAGAAATAAATGCCTGCTTTTAAAGCTACCTAGTCAAAAGCATTTTTTAATAGCAGCCTGGAACTAAGATGACATTTTACAGAAGCCCCTAGGTTTATACAGTATCATTTATAACATAACAATTGCTCTACCAAAAAAATGTGGAGGAGCTTGACATGAAAGCAAGATAATCCATCACCTCCACCATATACAAAATCTAACCACTCTGCATATTTCTCTTTGACTATTTTTAGTTCTTCTGTACATCATGTAAATATAAATATTCTCTATGGCTCCATCATTTATCCTCTTCTCCAAATACTCTGTAAACGCTACCATCTATACCCTGAGCATCAGTGTCACCTTAAGTCAGGAGCCCCAAAATTTTCAGACACAAATTCTGCCCAGAGTTTCAGACCCTTAGTTATGATTCCCTACTGGACATTTTTACTGAGTCAAAAGCACTCTCACACAGCAGCACCCTTGGGCTATTGCCCATTCCAATTGATTGATATTCATTCTAATTGGCAATGCCCACACTGAACTGGTGGATAAATATTTTTCATATCATGCCTGGTCACAACACATCCAATTTAGAATATCCCAAATGGAATCCCTCAATTATTTCTACTGCTTCTTATCAACTACACATCTTTTGTTTCTCTCTCAGTTAATGGTGCCATCAACTCCACTGCCCAAATAAGAAACTTCAGAGTCATTTCTATTTTCTCCTCATTCAACATCTATATCCAGTCATGATGTCTAGTTGTTTCTGCACTAGATTCTTACTTATAATCCATGCTCTCCTTCCCGGCCCAAGGCATCATCAGTTTCTTGATCACACATTGCCATCACTCATCTGGCCTATTGCCTTAGCCTTCTATCTGGTTGTCCTAATTCCACCATCTCCATTTGCCTGATTTTGTCTACCAGAAACATTTAGAAATGATTCAGCCAGACGAGGAATAAGAAAAATCACGGTATGGATATTATTGAAACAAACAAATAAGCTTCCTATTAGGAGCCATTCTTTGTGCTAGACATTATGGACACCATGAGAAAAGACCTAGTATCTCTCTACTAAGAGGGTGAAACATTAAAAAAACAAAACAAAACAAAACCCAAAGTTGTTACGGTTTCTCGACATCCAGTTAAGTTGGAATTTCTGAGGTACAACAAACAATTTTTCAGTATACGTATGCCCAAGTATTGAATAAGACATACTCTTATGAAAAAAATATTAACTGTATCTGAAACTTAAGTTTCATGAGGGCTTGGTATTTTTATTTGCTAAATCTAGCAATTGTAAGTGTAATAAATCATGACATATGTTAAAGTAAAGATATTCAAAGTATAGAACTATTACAAAGTAGAGAGACTAACCCTGCCTGGGAAGCATAAGCAGCTTTTGGAAAGAAATCACACTAATTAAAGTGATTAAAAGAAGTTTACTGGTGTGTGTGTGTGTGTGTCCATACATATACATGTACGTCTCAGACATAGCAAGGGGCACTCCAGGCAGAGGAAAGAACATTTACAAAGGCAAGAAGGAGAGACTCAACAGAGTGTGTTTGCAGTGGTGTGCTGATAAATGTTTAACGATTGTTTCTCAAAAACTAAATAAATAAAAACAGAAAAGAAAAAAGAAAGTACCAATTACTGAATTATAGTGTTTGTCAATTTCCATGGTGTAAATACTCCCACCCAAGACATATTTCAAACCTTAAATAGGATGTCACTTTAACATGGAATTGGTAAAAGATGTGTAGTACAGTATTTCCACCATGAAGATATAATATATAATGGATGTGCATAACTCAAGAGCATAGACAGTGACGTGTATTAAAATAATTAGGAAGTTGGTAAGTTGAGCATTTACCTTTATTTTAATATAATTTATCTATTTTATTTTATTATTTTATTTTATTTTAGACAGGGTGTCACTGTGTTACCCAGGCTGCAGTGCAGTGGTATAATCACAGCCCACTATAACCTCGAACTCCTGGGCTCAAGTGATCCTCCCACCGCAGCCTCCCGAGTAGCTGGGACTACAGGCACACACCACCATGCTTGGCTAATGTTTTATTTTTTAATTTTTTGGAGACAGAGGTCTCACTATGTTGCCCAGGCTAGTCTCAAATTTCTGGGCTCAAGCAATTCTCTTGCCATGGTCTTCCGAAGAGTTGGGATTACAAGCATGAGCCATCACGCCCAGTCATAATTCAGTTTTAATATTAGCCCTATTTAAACTAGATTGCAAACTTTTTGAATATCTAACAGTTGACTCTCCCAAGCTAGTATGGGCTGTCTCATGTACATTGCTGTGTGCTGGTGAACTGCAATCTGTATTAGTGGAGTACAAAGTGCTTGTGTGAATGAGGGAGAGTGTAGGAGTGCTAAGGAATAGGGAAGGGGAGGATGTTGGACCTTCCTTTTATACCACCCTCATCAGCTTATAGATAGATGGATAGGCAATAACGATGATAGATACAAACATAATAGATAGATAGATAGATAGATAGATAGATAGATAGATAGATATGTACATACATACACACATAGATGGATACATAGATATGAAGGTTTACAGTCTCAACTTACAGGACTCAACTTACAGTGTTCTGCTTGTTTCTATGCAATGAAATAAAAAGAGCACCTGGAAACAGACATCTGAGTAATAGCTCCATCAAGTACTGGTAACCAGTTTGAGCATTAATTTTCTCAAAGCACAAAGTATAATATAATAATGCCTTCTTCTCTGGGAAAAAAATTAACTAAGGTTGAACGTGTTGAGGGCTTGTAAATTATAAATTGCCAGATAAAAAATTTCAGTATCACTGTGGTTTCTACATTTTTTTCATAAGATTGTGCATTTGCTGCTTCTGTAAAAGGTAGAGCTGCTTCTGTAAAAGGTAGAGACACAGCCCTATTTGTCAGTGTAGCTCCAGCAGTACAGTTTTTTTTTTCTTTTCCTTCAAAGACCATCCGCTTAACATTAGCTTTGAGTCCCTCTAGGCATGTCCACAACCTTTACTTCCCATTTCCCTTTCTGTGCCTCCTTCTATTTCATCTAAGAATTATTTAGCATTTCAGAATAGAGAGATGTTTTTTAAGACTTTTTGCATTCTTCTCAGGCTGATATAAACATATTAGAGAAATCCAATGTTCAATTAAAAATACAGCTTCCTTGTCTCTCATACATTCTGGTTATAGCTATTGAAATAACTAACTATACTTACAATTGATTATACACAAATCAATCAGTAAGTAAAAATTAACATATTTCATAAGTTACAGAATGTTACTGAAAGCATGTGGAAACCTATGATAAACACATAATAGAAATTAGCAAAGATAAGAGAAATGCCATGAAATCCAGACATTGGAATTTAGGCTTCACATGATAGGCAACAGCAAACCAAAATACATTTTTTAATCAGACAGTAATATGATAAAAATAGAATTTAAGAAAAAACATCTTTTAAATATACAAGATGGTTTGCTATGTAAGTAGCTTCTTCATATCTGTACTTAAAATTTATCCATGATTTATTTCCCCCAAGTTTTGTGTAATTAGTAGACATAAAATCTGTGCAGAAAAAACATAAATCAGTCCCTGTGCTCCACATCTGAGTATTCAGGACAGTCTGGAAGGAAAACACAAAGAAGATGGCAAGTAGTCATTTCTCTTGTTGTGTATTCTGCAACATCCCTCTTCTGGTAACCACATCTGATGACTTATTTACTTTTAACTGAGAATTTACTTAGGCTGGCTGTACAATCTCAAATTTTCTCAAAAGAAAAAAGTCACAGTCCCTATGCCAATGTTGAAAGAAAAGAAAAAAAATCAAGTTTATGTCAATAATAAAAAAAGCCCTTTTGTTCTGATTATACAATACTGACTGGGCCTTTCCCTGTATAACTTAAACTCTAAACTTAATATTTAAATGAGAAATAGAAAGAGAGACCAAGTGTGAGAGTGAGAGCATGAGCACGCTCTTGGTGGTTTCATTCTGGTATCCAATCCCACTTAAGAACCTATTGACCCTTTTTTACAACAATTAGGAAAATAATAGAGAACTAAAATAGAGCTCATAAACTTACAGCAGATCCAAGAAACACACAAATAAGAGGTAGAACATAATGTGTGCTCTAGGTAAGACAGGTATAACCAAAGCTCAGGAAGAAAAAATTTTGGTGAAGGGGGTGGTCAAGTACGTTTTGGAGGAAATCGTTTTGGAGCAGAGACTTGAGTCACAGGCAGGATTATCATTGGTGGAAAAGGAGGAGTGGGTGAGATACTAAAACAAGCAGTGGCAAAAGCTCAGGGTGGAAATAGAAGGGAAGGACATCTTCAATGAGTAGGGAATAATGTGGTTTTGTAAAACATTTAGACAAGAGAAGTTAGTGTTGAAGAGAAGACAATCAGGCACTGTGCAGGCAGAACTTAATTTATACATGGGCTATTGGACCTAAAGGCCTTCAGAGAGGGCAGCTGCTCTGAGCAAAGCTGGGTGGGATGAATTAGACTAGCAAAGGAATAGAAGAGGAAAGTCCAAGGGGTATCCAACTCCATGCAAAAAGGAAAGCCTGAAATATGAGGATGGGAGTGAGAACTGACAGAAGGAACAGATGTGGGACGATTCAGAGATTCAGAATTAGACCTGACAGGACATAGTGACTGATTACACTTAGGGAGCACACAAGGAAGTGGGGAGCTGAAGATGACTCAGGGGTTTCCCATCTGCGTGACTGTGAGAATGGAAATGTCATAAATAGATGAGAGAAGGTGAAGAAGGATGCATGAGTGTGATTGTGCTTGGGTTTGTTGGGGTGTGATGTGGAAGGAAATACTGAGCTCAGTTCCATTTTAACTTGGAACAAACAACATAATATTTGAGCACCCTTATGTGTAAAGTAGCATGCACTGTAGAGAGGCAAGAACTTTAAATTTTGTGTTAATACCTACAGTCACACACACCCGAAATAGAATTCAAAGTCACACGTTTTCCAAGCCTGAACATTTCTCATAAATGTGGCCCAAGACTACCAGCTGAGGTATCATACTAAGTAACAAGGTCTCATAGTAAAATAAGACTGCAGAGAAACAGTCCAAGTATTTTAACACTTTTAATGCTTCAAAGGATAATAGAAGGTGGAAATGGCTTCCTGGAATTGCATGGAAATACAGAGTTAGAAAAATCAAAGTGATAAAATGAAAGATGCCTTTATTCTCCTCCCTGATCCTCCATATCCTCTACTCCATAATGTTTAGCGGCTTGGTTTGCCATTATCAATAAGGGAGATAATATAATCCATCTTGAAATCATTTGTCAATTGGCATTCAGTATTCAAATCAAATCAAATCATAGTTCAAACCAAAAAAAAAAAGCAATTTATATCAAGTTCCAATGGCATAGCTTAGTAGTATGCATTATAGTACACCAATCACTTCCCCACAATACAGTCTCTTTCTTCAAGAGGTGAACACTGCAGGTGGGGAGACAAGGCAAAAGAAATGAAAAAGTGAATGATTAAAAAAAAAATAAACTAAGGCAATCAGAGAAAACATATCCCAAGACAGCACACGACTTACTGCCAAATGACTAGTGCTCTTTAAAAGTATTGCCGGATTAGAGATTAAACCCCCTTTCTGCAAGCAAAATAAAGAAGAGCCTTCATGGTTTATAAATAAGGAAACTTAGATGAAAACATTACCAATGGCAATTTTGTACATTCTCTGTCAACCTTCATCTTTTCTATGATTTTTTTCTAATGTGGGGTGAATACCACAAAGAGTGTGACCTACTCACTGATTATATACTATGCCTACCATACTAGAATGAATTATTTGAATTAAGAATCCTATGGTATTCTTGTCTTCTAGCCCCACTAGAGCCTAGCCCAAGATTGAGCAAGAAGAATGCTGCCAATGAATCCTGACCTGAATAGTTAAAATGAATAACCAGAAGTTAGTGGGTAAATGAACGTGATTATTAGTGGGTAAATGCACATGAGCAAATAATTTTATTTTATGTGCCTCAGTTTCCTCATATGTAAAATGGAGACAGTAACAATACTTTATAAAGTTTCATGAGGGTTAAATGCATATAAAGTGCCTAAAACACAATAGCATATAATTGCAGTTATTGTTACCAGAGTTGATAGAAAATCAGCAAAAAGCTAAAATTAGACACTCTTCTGCTTTAATCTTATGCAGAACTTAGACTGGTGAGAAGTTTTGAAAATTTAGATGTGTGCTCTTTTTCTTTTTGATGTTCCCATATGGAATGATTCTCTCCATTGTGCCACAGAATCTTCTTTTCTGTGGATTTCTCTCAGGAAATCAGAGAAGAAATGCATACTTTAGGAATGTAATTCCCTAGAAGTACTTGCCTTTTCTATCCTTATTTTTTTTATTAACTTTCCTTTGGTAATTCCCAGTCCCAAAATCTCAGAAAATTTTTGACTTATCTCTTCCTTGTCCCTTTCATAACTACATCCACTTGTCATTAAGGCGTACCAGTTTCTTCTTTCAAATATCTCTCTCATCCATTTTTTCTGGAGTCATTGCCATTATTCTTACTATTATTAGCCATGTCTCATCTATTTTAATCATCTACTAATTGGTCCCTTTTTCTCCAGGAATGCTGTACGCTCATCCATCATGCATATTCCTGACAAATTCATTATCCTGAAACTTTCCTTTCAACTGGATAGCTCCATGTTCAGATACTTTGGTGACTCCCTTCAGAGTAAAATCCATTTATCAAAGCTGGACTTCAAGGACATTCATAAACTGGCCTCAACTGCCTTTCACAGGTTTGTATTCCTCCAACTCATTGGCCAAATATGCTTTTCAAATCAGACTATATATTCAATGTCCCCCTTGCCTGACTGCTTCATTCTGACTCCTGAACTTTTACCCACATTAATAATGTTTAAGATTTGTTATACGTATAATACATGAGTGCATTCATTTATTCACCATTATCATTTTTCACTAAATACACATTAATTCACTGCATGCTTTGCCCAAGGTCCTAGGCATTATCTTTTTCTTTTATTTAATATCTTCCTTCTAACACTAGTGCAGTAGCCAGTGGGTGCCGATCTCAGTTGCCACCAGTAGAGTCCACACCACCATTATATTTTGCCTCCTTTGGCTATAAGCTTCCTGTTTTTTCACAACAACCAACTATTTTCTTGGCACAGGCAGACTGTTCTCATCCTGGACAAATGACTCTGTAGAAGAGCAGAGGAAATAGCAGTGATTCACAGAGTAACCAGGCTGAGCCCTGAAGCACAGCAACTTTCTAATAATAATATTGCCAATATTTATTTATCCTTGCAACATCTGTACATGAGTTTTGAAACAGAGGTCCAATTCAGTGACATTCACATTAATTTTGACTTATAAAATTATCACCTATCCCATCTAATCTTCACTTTTACTGAGCATATTAGTGGTACATATCAGTGATTCTAAATCAAGAGAATATGCCAAAATCACTTAGGAAAATTTTCCAAATACACATTTCCTGGCTACCCTACTCATGCATAGTAAGGAGCATTTGATACATAATGGTGTAGTGTGTCATGGAATATAACCTTCTAAAAAGTGATTCTATGCATTTTTACATCATTCCTCTGAATAAGAAACATACAGAGATAAAGATACAGCCTATGTTTTGAGAAGATTGACCAAAAAAATTATTCTCAAATTGTGTCAAGTACACTGTAAGATCATGGTAAATATTTGTTAAATTAACGAAATAAATGAATAATGTAGAGATTTTTCACTGCTACTTGAGTAGAATATATGAACAATATTTATATAGTACTTTATGGAATACACAATGCTGTCATGTATATGTCTAAAATTTCACGGATTTTCAGGTCTAGAATCCAGTTATCTTCCCCTGTCCTGCTGGGTGACCCTGGGGCAAGCCACTAACATAGGTCATGTTTTGTCTTTCATATGCCAGCTAAGTACAAGCATCATCAAATCTCAGTTGTTGCCACATCATGTGGCTTAATGTAAAGCTGCCATTAAATACACTCAATCAAAAGTCTGCTTGGGCTTGCATGACCTTAGTTACACACACATACACACACACACATACATAGTAGAACTACTTAAGTTCTACTCTTCCAGAACTAAACGCTTTTAATAGTCAAGAAATTGAAGAGGGCACCATCTTCTCTGAGCATTCAGAAAGAGAAAAACACAATATTATCATTAAAATAGTTATGGCAGAACAAGGGGCTTTGTAAGAGTTTGTGAATTGGCATAGAACGATTTGCATAAGCCAGCAGATCATATAAAAAGAATGAAGACTATAAAAGCCACACAATTTTTTAAAATTCTGTCACTTCCTAATTATAACCATGAATTGGAAATGTCAGTGTTCCTAGAATTCTCTATTTTCAAATTGCTGGCTCTACTGACTTTATTCTAAAAGGTGAAAACATTTTTTTTCCTAGTTGGACATTTTTTCTAATATCAATAGAAAATTGATATTGATCCCTACTGCAGGTGGTAATACAACTATAGCCTGTGACATTAAACATCTCTTATTTTATGTGAAAACAACTTTTAATGAAGCAAGAAATTAAAACTCAATGCAATTTTGTTATAAACATGGCTAAATATAGTACAGAGAAGGCCTATCTCAGAAAAATAACTTCATTTATGATAAAATATATGACTAAAAGATCCTTTGCATATGACATATTTTTTTTCTTCTTGACTGAATTTTACTCAGTAAATGAGATATATTTTTAAAAGGTACAATATTTGTATCTAGCATATATTTTAAAAATCAGTTTCTTCACAGGTATCCAAACACCTAGAAAATTATTAAATCTTCTGTCCCAACAGAATATCAGAGTAAAAAAAAATCACAATAAAAAACTTTAAATAAGTTTAAATAAGTGGAAAAATCTAGCAATCTTTCAATTTTTATTCAATTTTAGTCTTCATAATTTTTGCCTTCAATATTCGAAGTGCTATATAAGTATACCTAAAGTAATACAAGTGAGATTTCTAAAGTATTCAACAACAGATACCATTTAAGATACAATTGCATCCATAGTAGGATGCTTAGGATTTCATGAGAAAATATGTACATATGCATTCCGCATTCAAAGAACACTGACCCTCTTAAGCATATTAGAGATTAGACACACGATTAGAGCCTCCTCCCCTTAGTGCACAGAAGTTCCTCTTCTCTATTCTCCCTCATTGCTTTCAAAACTTCATGACTTTTGGCATGTGGCCAAATTCCACATGCTTCATCTCAGCTGCCACCAGTAGAGTCCAGACCACCATTATATTTTGCCCCAACTGCCACAACCATCTCCTAAAAGTTCTCTTATTTCCTTACAACCCGTTTGCTACACAACACTGGAACATGATTCCCCCTTCTTTAAAGTGCTTTATGGGTTTCTCAATATAAGTCTTAGATGAAATCCAAAGACCCGCAAGAGCTCTAGGATGGAACCCTCGCTTGTCTCAGCCATTGCCCTCTTTCTCCCCACTTGCTTTCTCTGGCCTTCTTTACTTCCCTAAACATGATACTCTGTTTTCCACATAAGGACCACTTCACATACCATCATCCTTTCTGCCTGGAATTACCTTTTCCTGGCTCTTTACAGGGCTGATTTCTCATCTTTCAAGTCTCTTTTTAAATGTCACCTCCTCTTAGAGCCTTCCTTGAGCATTCTTTCTAAATAGTTTTCCCAGTGTAGTTCTCTTTCATTGCGTTCAGGTTAGGCCTTTGTTAAAAGTGAAGGGTTTTATCATCTATTTTTTGTTGTTGTTTAGATTGTCTCCTCCCATACCCCAAGCTTTACAAGGACAAAGACTCTGCTTTGTTCATGATAATATCCAGTCCCTGGCAATATGTTATGCACACAGTACAAACTAAATGTTTGTTGAAGAGAGAATAAATAGGCCAATTCATTGCATAAAAGCAGTGAATTGTTTCCTCTACTGCGTACTCTTCCACCAGTTGAAGAAATTCATTTCTCTTCCTTTTAACGCTACTTTCTCAGCCAAAGCTGTTTTAACAGTGAAGGAAAGACCACATGGCTCAGCAGCAGCAAAGGGGTAAGAGCTCCCAAAACAGAGAAAGGTGGGCCAGTTTCCAATGTTTGTAGGGTCTTTCCCAGACATTGAGAGAAATTATATTCATGATGGGGATGTGTCTGAGGTGGTAACAGTCTACAAGTGGATTATCCATTCTTTTATGTTGTCCCTGACATTTCTGCCATCCGCTATTGTAGGACACAGAGTTGTGAACATTAGACCACGCAGTCTGAAGATCATGTCTAGTATGCAGAGCTTAAAGTCATAGAGAAATAATGACAAGAGCTTTTATCCAACTATTCACAAATCAAAGACCCATTCACACTTTTGTTTAATCTTTTAATTGATGTAAGAAATAAATGTAATATGAGATATGTGATTATAAATGAGAAATCATATTTTCAAGCATAAAAATATATATTTCCTAATCTGCTATGGGAAAAGTATACACACAAACACACGTATAAAAACACACATCATATATAAAAACTATCTCAAAATGAATCAAAGACCTAAATGTAAGATCTAAAAGTATAAAACTCTCAGAAGGAAACACAGGGGTAAATCTTAATGGCATTTGATACGAGAATGATTTCCTGGATACAAGACCAAAACCACAAATAACCAAAGAAAAAACAGATCAATTAGACTTCATCAAAATTAAAAACTTGTGCTTCAAAAGTACTATCAAGAAAATGAAAAGACTATTCACTAAATGGGAGACAATATTGCAAATCATTTATGTGACAAAGATCTTCTATCCATTACATGTAAAGAACACTTATAACTCAAAAATAAAGAAGACAAATAACTCATATTTTGAAAGACAGATCATCTTTAGAGAAAACTCAATTTTATTCTTAAAACTGAAGAAAATATTTTGATAGATATTTCTCCAAAGACAATATAGAAATAGCCAATAAGCCCATGAAAAGTTCATCAATATCATTATTCACTGGGGAAACACAAATGAAAACCACAGTAAGACACTACCTTATACCCACTGGGATGTCCATAATATAAAAGACAGACAATAACAAGTGTTAACAAGAATTTAGGGAAATTGGAATTCTCTTATTGATAGAAATGTAAAATAATGCAGCTACTTTGAAATACAGCTTAGCAGGTCCTCAAAAAGTTAAACATACAGTTACCATATGACCCAGCAATTTTATTCCTAGGTATATACTCAAGAGAATTGAGAACATCCATATCCCCAAAAACTTGTACCTAAATGCCAATAGCAATATTATTAATAATATAGTCAAAAAGTAGAAACAATCCAAATGTCCATTAACTGATGGATGAATAAACAAAACCTGATACGTCGATACAATCACTGGGCAATAAAAGGGATAAAGTACAGATACATGCCCTGAGTCTAGAAAACATTATGCTAAATGAAAAAAGCCAGATATAAACAGACACATACAATATGATTCCATTTATAGGAAATGTTCAGAATAGGCACACTCATAAATATAGAAAGTAATGGTTTCACATGCTGTATTTTGAGGAGAATGGGGTAATGAAAGCTAAAAGGTATGAAATTTCTTTTTCAGGGTGATGAAAACATTCCTGAATTACATAATGATGACGGCTGCACAGCTTTTTGAAAACCACTAAATTGTACTCTTTAAAAAGGTGAATTGTATGGTATGTGTGTTGTATCTCAATTTTTTAAAAACAGGTAATCGCCAGCAAAAACTAAAAACAAAACAAAAAATCAGAATTTACTCATTCATGTACCATGATTCAATTCACTCCTGATAATGTCACCTTCCACAGAAAAGCAAACATAATTTGGCTAAGCATAGTTTTTCCTTGGCTATCATATTCTCTTTCTGGATTTTCACCTTCAAATTCTAACTTTATTAGTTCTAGGGTGACCAACCATTCAGTCTGCCCAGGTCTAACAGAAGTTCTCGGGACATGGGAGTTTTAGTGCTAAAATACGGAAAGTTCCAGAAAAACCAGGACAAGTTTGTTTTTGCATGACATTGCATAATTTTCTTAAGTCCTCCAATCCTCATTTAACTACTGGTTATACCCACTATAGACTGTTTATTTTGTGCATATATGAAATGTTTATATATTGACAGAATTTTTAATAACATATGTTTATCACCTACTCTATGCTAAACAATGACATAACACTTATGTCTCGATATCACTGGTGTCCGGCTTTTTAAAAAATTTTATTTTTCCATAAGTTATTGGGGTACAGGTGGTATTTGGGTTACGTGAGTAAGTTCTTTAGGTGGAGATTTGTGAGAACCTGGTGCACCCATCACCCGTTTATATTCCTTCCTTTTATCTCTACACCTCCTTCCAATGCTATTTCACTTGTTTTAATGATTTATGTTATAAGGTAATTGCTTACAAATTAGTGTATCTTTTCTAAGTCTCTCCTGAGTTTGAAATAGAATAGCCAACTGTTTTCTGAGTGTTGCAATTGGAGATTTCCTTGGCTACTAATACTCGAATCTAATGCTGTGTGTAAACCTGCCTTAGTGCCTAAATTAGCTCTCTTCTTGATTTTACCATATCCATTTAATCACTTGAGCTAAAATGAGTTATCTTGCCTCCTTTGCTTTCTTATCACATCTAATGAATCACTATACTCTAATTGTACCACACGTGAAATTTTCTCAAATCTTCTCTACCTCCTGCCTCTCCTACCTAGTCCCCCTAACATATGTGCCTGAGACTGAAGAGTAGCCAAGTCTTTCTCGGACTTTTTAAATCCATGATAACTCTGAAAAACACACAAAAAACATTATTTTAAATCAAATTTCAAAATAAAACGCAGTATTAAAAGTAAAACCAAAGCCAAGGTACGAGTTGCTTATTTTCTCCAAATTAGATAACTGTCCTATTCTTCTGATGCAGCACTTCCTGCCTCTGATCTTTCTCTCTCTTTAACACACTTACACCCATATGCACCCACACACACAAATTCCCACCCACCCACGAAACCACATACACACATACACACACACTGCAGTGAATTCCTATAATTTTATGTTACCTTGGCATCCATTTTAAATATAAATTGAACGTTCTCATACCAGAAGCAGAGCTTAGCCACCATTGGCACAGCTGCCAGTTCTCTGCCTCCTCCCTGTTCCCTAAGGTGATCAATCCAGATCTACCTCATACAACTGCCTCCTGGTGAAACAACTCCCATGGGACAACTAGTTAAAAGCTATGTGATTTGCCCACTGACCCCCAACACTTCCCCAGATATGCCACAGGGACCACCTCTCAGTACAGCATGACTCCACTGAGCTAGCGCCCCCTTGCTCTACACTGACCAATTAGAACTCCATGAGGAAAACCTGCGTGGGTAACAGCCTGGACACCAGAAAAGGCTCTGGCCTGTGAGTCCCTCACTCTCTCTCTCTCTTGCTCTCCACTAGCTAGTTGCACGTGTATTTCTAAGACAGCTCCCAGCTTCCTATTGGCCCTTGGAGGCATGCTGGCCCCTTCTGGCTAGGATCTGTCAGTGACACACTGCTTCTGTTATTTCATGTGTTTTATTGTGTTGCCTCCTCTGTGTCTCACTTGACTGACACACCTGAACCTAACTCTCCTCCTAGCCAGGGCTCTCCTGGACAACTCTCCCGACATCTTGGTAGGAATAAACTGGACACAGGTCAGTTAAGAGCCACAGGGGTATCTGCCATTATGAACAAGTTTCCTTTGAGAGGGGCATTTGGTCACAGGTCAGTCACTTTAGCATTAGGCCCTTCACAAAGATGAAGAACTATTCCATGAAAGGCACACTGTAAACATCCATGACCATGCCCCTGGAGCCCCACTGACACAGGGCTAGAGTGTATAGCCACTCTTGAGAGAGACCTCAAGACCAAATAAGAGAAAAATACAATGCATACAGATTCCAGTAGTCAGTATATGGTTTAAATTACCCCAGCACAACCTGATGTTCTGGGTCTCAGGGTAATTGTTTTCTGCTTCTGGAAGATGGTACCTAAATTTGAGTACCTACTAAACTATTCAGTCTTTAAAATCCGTATTACTGGCCGGGCGCAGTGGCTCACACCTGTAATCCCAGCTTTGGGAGGCCAAGGTGGGCAGATCACGAAGTCAGGAGTTTGAGACCAGCCTGACCAACATGGTGAAACCCCGTTTCTACTAAAAATACAAAAAGTAGCTGAGTGTGGTGGCACATGCCTGTAATCCCAGCTACTTGGGAGGCAGAAGAATTGCTTGAACCCAGGAGGCAGAGGTTGCAGTGAGCTGAGATTATGCCACTGCACTCCAGCCTGGGTGGCAGAGCGAGACTCTGTCTCAAAAAACAAACAAACAAAAAATCCGTATTACTGTTGCAGCTCTGTAAATCTTTCCCTGACCACATCAAGCCCAAACAGAATAATTTTCTCTTTTTAAACACATTTTAGTATTGTATTTATTATTCAGTATTGTAATTTATTTGATTATCTAACTATGCTCTCCTCTACCAACTTGAGAAGAAACTCTTAAGAAAAAGATTCTATCTCATTTATATACCTCATTTTTCTATCTTATACCCAAGGAATAGCAGGCATATGACTCAATTCATTGAACTCCAGTAATATCTTAATATATTTATTACTTTGATTAAGTGATGACAACTCAGGCAGCATGCTTAAAATATGACTGAGTGACATTTTAACGATTACTTAAAAGGAACACTTGGATAGTTTATATACATAGTTATCGAAAATATAAAGTATATTGACATGTGTATCCATCAATCTAGACTTGCATAATAGAATATACCAAGTGATATGAGTACTATCACCCTGCTTCCTGTCTCTCTACCAACCACTCTTTTTCTTTTTCCCTACTCGGTTGAGCTTTTAGAGAAAGTCACGTACATTTACCCTCTCCTTTTCCTGACTTCTCATTTCCTCCTCAAGCCTACAGAAATACAGCATTTCCACCCATTTATATATTGAAAATGCTATGGTAAATGCCACCAATGGCCTCTATGTGGCCAAAACCAAAGCACACTTTTCATCCCTTATTTCTTGATTTTCTGCTGCATTTAACACTGTTGGGCAGTCCCCTTGAATCCCTCTGCTACCTTGGCTTCTGGTTCTTTACCTACTACTTCTTGGCTGAGTTGGGGGCCCTCATACTTTACCCATTCCTTAAACGTTGCTTTTACCTAGGGCTCGCTCTTATTTTTTTTCTATGTATCCTTTGGTGACGTCATCTATTCCCCCAGTTAACTGAGTGCTAAAGGTTAACAGAGCCAACATCTTGTTAGATACATATGCTTGGATAACTTACAGGTATTACAAAATCACTATATGAAAATCTGAACTCACCACTGTCCATCTGATATGGTTTGGGTGTGTTCCCAACCCAAATCTCATCCTGAATTCGCATGTATTGGGGGAGGGACCCAGTGGGAGGTAATTGAATCATGAGGGCAGGTCTTTCCCATGCTGTTCTTATGATAGTGAATAAGTTTCATGAGATCTGATGATAATATAAGGGGGAGTTTCCCTGCACAAGCTCTTCTCTTGTCTGCTGCCATGTGAGATGTGCCTTTCACCTTCCAGCATGATTGTGAGACCTCCCCAGCCATGTGGAACTGTAAGTCCAATAAACCTCTTTATTTTGTAAAATGCCCAGTCTCAGGTATGTCTTTATCAGCAGCATGAAAACAGGCTAATACACCATCTATGCCTAGATTTGGTTTACAGCTTTAATTCAACTTCTTGGTAGTGGCTCTTAGTCACCCAAGCCATTAATATGGTAATGCCCCTAAACTCTTTCCTTACAACCCATATTCAACTGGCAATCAAGCATTGCCCATTTTACTTCTCACTTAGCTCTTGAAATGTCTCCTTCTCATAACCTCTATTACTCCTTCCTCTAAGTTAAGACCTTATTATCTCTGCCTGGCCTATTGCAATAGTTTGTTAATTGATTTACTTGTCTCTAGTTTTGCCCACTTCACATTCATAGTCCATTTTCCCTACTTCTCCCAAAGCAAATAATACATATTATCTATACACACACACATCCACTGATAAAGCAAATCTGATTATGCCATTCCTCTAATTAAAACCCATTAATGCAATCCTCATAACTGCAATGTTTATTAAATTTTATACTTTGACACAGTTACCATATAGAGAAATCTAAGTTCTGTCCTAAAATACTAACCTGGGAGGCACTCATATTTTCTATTGTCTTTTATTTTTTAAAAAAATATTAAAAGAGGTCTGGTCACTGGCCTCTATTGATTTTCAGACCCACTGAAAATCATAAATTACAAATTTAAAAATACTGATCTATAAGCTAAAGCCTGTCCTCAATTACCCCCTCCCAATTTATTTTTGTCCTTTCCATGTTAACCTAAAAAGGGATTTATGTGGCTATGGAGAGTTCCATTCACAAACATTACTCTCTACAGAGAATCAGCTATCATAATGAATGAAAGCAAACTTTAAATTCTTCAAGTCACCGACAGAGAAGTTCATTATTTTAAACAGAAAAGAATTGAGTGAGCAAAGAGACTGTCAAAAAGCAGGATCCAAAGAATCTATAGTTGCTTCTTCTCGGCCACTAAACTCAAAGAGCCACAGGGAAGTTTCCACTAGGTGCAGTTAAAGTGACAACAGATTTCTACAACTGTGAAAGTGAAAACAAAGTAAGAGAAAAATTATCTAATGTCTTGTTTTGGAGGATGGCAAATGCTAGTTCATATCTAATAATGTCTAATTTAAAATGAACTTTGGGATAGGTGAGACCAATTAAAATGTAACCTTGATATGTGGAATATAAAGAGATTTTAAAATCAATGTTAATTCCTCAAAGAATTTGAATTCTAAAATAAATAAAATGTTTTCTAATTCCTAGAATATAAGATGAAAACTGGGGATGTAAGTTTTCTATGAATTATCCAAAAAGTTCCATCATACAAAAATGGCTTTACATACAGTCAGAATATCTACAGGAAAAAGAAAAATGACAACATCATTTAAAGTACTTATTCCAAGTTTGTACTTTTTAAAATGTGATTATCAATCATTTTTACTATTGCTAATTCAAAACTATTTTTATTTCTTGGAAAATACTGATTAAATGTAGAAGATGATATACAAGTATACTTATTGGGGTAAAACCTATAATACCTATTAAGCCTCCTGAAATTTACCACATTTCATATCCTAAAACATAAATAATTTTAAATGATACATTACTGTATGTAATATACAAAATATAAGCATTTCAATGACCAAATGAAGGGTAAAGCAGGGGGTAGAGAAGAAATCAAATCAGTCAACTCTGAGTTTCAAATGTGAATGAGACTCTTTCTGTTGGTCATTTAATTAATCATTAGAATCTACATTTAAGAATTCAATAATAAAAATGAAACTAGATGGACAATCCACTTTTGTTTTTGTTTTTGTTTTGAGACAGGGTCTCACTCTGTTGCCCAGGCTGGAGTACAGGGGCATGATCTTGGCTTACTGCAACCTCTGCCTCACAGGTTCAGGTGATTTTCCTGCCTCAGCCTCCCAAGTAGCTGGGATTACAGATGCCCACTACCACGCCCAGCTAATTTTTGTATTTTTAGTAGAGACGGGGTTTCACCATGTTGGCCAGGCTGGTCCCAAACTCCATACCTCAGGTGATCCACCCACCTCGGCCTCCAAAAGTGCTGGGATTACAGGCATGAGCCACCGTGCCCAGCTGACAATCAACTTTTAAAAATTGTCAGTTACCTTTAAATAATATATGTTGAAGGTTAGATAGTGGATTACCTATGCATTTCCCTTAAACACACTGGCCCCCACTCAGCACCCTGTCTGTATCTTGCCTCCGTACTTCCCTGAGTTGTTATATTCCAGCTCATACACATTCCAATTCTAAAACAATCAAACAAACAAAAAAGAATTGCTGTCATTTTAGAGCCCTAAGAAAACTGTCCCTTTTCTCCAACTAGTTTAATCCTTTCAATATGGTATTAGAAACATCACTTAACAAAAATATTAAATCCAGAGCTCAGCTAATTTTATCTAATTCAATAGTAGCCTTTTTGTTACATATACAAGAGCAGCCAGAGTATCTACTCTCACATGCAATGTGAATAAATCTGTAACCATGATCTGTGTAAGAGACGACATTTTCAGTCAATAAAACCAATGCCATACTCACGGTGAAGGTTGGTGGGGCTGGTTTTCAGCATTTCTTGGTGTTTTGCAGGCAGCAGGCTTCGCCATGTCCCTGACAACACACCTGGGGCGCATGATAGACAGCACAACGCACTATTAATTATAAAAAGGGTAGAACACATCTAGAAATTAAACACGGTACTGAAAAACAATCTAAGGGAAAGTCTTTGCAAGCCCCTTCAATATTAACCTTGGGGCCCCAGCAAAGCCCTTGGAGTTGGAAATCTTTGACTCAGGCTTCCAAAAGCTCAATTATACCCGAATAAAATCTGTGCTAGCCTCTGTATTTGACTTTCCTTTTAGCATCAATAACATGATTGTCAGCAGCTTTTCCCATAGCAGAAAAGCTACTGAAAGCTTTGGCGTGACCATATGAAGACGCCTGAAAGCTTAAAAATATGAACAGCTGTTGCGTTGATATGTTAAATTTTGAGCAGGATATTCTGTGACTTTTGCTATTTTACTAAAAAATACAGACTTTTCTTTCACACCATCAATCACCACACAGGTCTTTCTGTTTGTGCAAAAAGATCTGAGAGGCCTCAAGGCATCCCCCTTGTTCAAAATTTCCCCATGCTAGGAGGGGAGGAAGAGATCAAAGAAATGTTCATATATAAAGAGAGAGAGAGTGTGTGTGTGTGTGTGTGTGTGTGTGTAAAAGAAGAAAAGATACCTCCAAAATGTGGAAAAAAAGTAATTAAATGTCTTTGTGCCTTAAGTCATCCATCACAAAATAAATGCAAATGGTAGACAATATAACAAAGCTCCAAAGGGCAGCAGGAGGAGATATTCCTACTTTCATGAAAACAGGGCTTATAGAGCACTGGTGACATTTACTGGCAGAAATCAGAAAACACCTCCACCTGAGGATGAACATGGATGGCTCAGATATTCCTTCTCCTCAAAAGCTTTAAAATAAACATGGCTTTGAATAGAGATGGCTTGGTTATAAAACTTAGACCTCACATCTTAGTCTTTACTAAACAGAATGCCCCTTAGGATCCAGAAGGCTTCAAATATGAATCTGGTTCTTAAGAGCTTTCATGGAGGCTTCTTGGAGATTTGACTACCCTGCTCATATTTAAGGCCAGTCATGTTATTCCAGAAGTGGATTACTGGTGAGGCAGTGGTAGATAAACTGTTTTCCCAGAGCTTAAGGCTGCATGGCAAATTTCTCCACTTCTGAAAGAAATAATACAGGAAAACATGCACACAACGCACAGAAACGTGCACACACACACTGCTCATTCCAAACAAGGTCAGTAAGACTCCGAAATCAATATGTAACATGACAAGAAAAGAAAACGATGCCATTTCAAAACCTCAACACACCTTCCCTTTGGCATAAAAGTTTTAAAACGTGGTGTTCATCAAGAGTTGATGCTAAACTTTCAATGAATTGGTCAAGAGATGTGAGTCAACAACATCCACAGGAACCACAAAGCCTTGTGTTCTTTCCCTAGTGTGGTGGGAGAAGGCCAATCGTGCATCAGCCTTGAAAACATTCAGGAAGGCAGTTGCTAGGGAAGTGTAATGTCCTAGGATTTCTGAGCTCTGAAATTTTAATATAACTTACACAAGCTAAAATGTCCAGCAAGTTAAACTTCATAGCATTCGAAAATCTTTAGCAATTCTCACTTAACTAAAAATAGCATATGCAGCATTTTTTTTTTCTTTTTTTGAGATGGAGTCTCGCTCTGTTGCCCAGGATGGAGTGCAGTGGTGCAACCTCCATTCACTGCAAGCTCCACCTTCTGGGTTCACATCATTCTCCTGCCTCAGCCTCCTGAGTAGCTGGGAGTACAGGCGCCCACCACCACGCCTGGTTAATTTTTTGTATTTTTAGTAGAGACGGGTTTTCACCGTGTTAGCCAGGATGGTCTCGATCTCCTGACCTCGTGATCCACCCGCCTCGGCCTCCCAAAGTGCTGAGATTACAGGCATGAGCCACTGCGCCCGGCCGCAGCATTTTTAATCTACATGCACTGATTTGTGAAAATATCTGAAATATCACCAACTTGGAAAAATTCTAAAGAATTAAATCTATGAGAAATCTTCATTCATCTCTTTTTTTTCCCCTCAAGTCTTAGGTATTCATACAAAGCTTTCAAATAAAACAAATCTACTTCTTAAGAGTTTTTAAAAATATGTGCTGAAGTAACTATTTCCTAACAAATATAAGGTATTAAGCAACACTAAAGGTAGGTTTGTAAGCAAACATTTTTTTTTCTGACTAAAAGGCCCTATCTGCTGGGCGTGGTGGCTCATGCCTGTAATCCAGCACTTTGGAAGGCCAAGGCCAGTGGATCAGTTGAGGTCAAGAGTTTGAGACCAGGCTGGCCAACATGGTGAAACCCCATCTCTACTAAAAAAATACAAAATTTAGCCGGGTGTGTGGGGTATGCCTGTAGTCCCAGCTACTCAGAAGGCTGAGGCAGGAGAACTGCCTGAACCCTGGAGACAGAGGCTGCAATGAGCTGAGATCGTGCCACTGCACTCCAGCCTGGGCGACAGAGCGAAACTCCATCTCAAATAAAAAAATAAAACAAAACAACAATTTAAAAAGGGCCCTATCTTTGTAAGAAAATTCTTGTCTAATCGCAAGTCCCAGTGGTTTTGGTTTAAAATTACAAGTTAATATACTGTTTCTGTCTATGTACGTTATAGAATCTTTCTGATAAAAACTTCATTCAATTTTTTGAATTTTAAAGTTTTATTGAATAATAAAAATAAACACATTAATATTCAAAAGCAATATATTTAGAATTAATCTGAATATAACAGGAAAACAACACATTTTCCATAATAAGATATATCCTGGCCACAGGGCAAATATTCAAGACTAGAGCCATGTAGCTAGCTATTGAATCTGCGTTTTGAAGGGAGGAAACTAATTGTTTCAGGTTGCTAATTATTTACTCAATTTCGGGGGTTCTAAATCATAGCAATAAATATTCCTGCATTTTCTAATTTGACTTCTTTTTAAGCTAACATTTTTTCTAGATACAAGAAAGAAAAGGAAGAAAGTACCCTACATTCAGAGTAAGACACATCAGAAGTATACTCACAAGATTTTTGTTTGCTTGTGTGGATTACCATTTCTTTAAAATTATAATTGAATTGGATCATAGTTTGGAGGGATAAAACCTTAATAGTTTTGACCGTTTTAACATATGGAAACTGTGTAACCTCAGCAATTTCCACTATCTCCTATGCATTAGACTTGGTATAATAACATAAACCCCTCATACTTTAAGAGACACAACAATGATATTTCAGTATGTTGCAGCTTTTAAGGGGTCTGTCTCTGTGTGTAATTCACTCCTTCAGCCCGACATAAGGAGACCACAAAAGCTGCCACAATGATGACTTCCCAGAATTACCACAGATTGAAGGACTAGGAATTCAAAGAGTTTGACCTCTTATTTTTTGCAGTCTTTAATTACTCAGATTTATCAGATTGGGGCTCTTCGACAGTCTTCTAACTGCATGTGAGCATTCCCTCATCACTGAAGCATCACTGAAGATTTATGCAAATAAGACATTCTGCAACCGCCTCAGGGGAATGCTCCTCCTGACTCCGCCCTCAGCGCTGCTGGGTTTTATGAATGACTGCAATCAATGCGATGAATGGTTGCCAACTGCCCACTCAGCCACTTCCACTCTTCAGTACACGTACACACGGGAGAAGCTAACATTGCCACAAGCCTGCAGATGAAGCTATGGCAAGGCTTTCATCTCTCCAAACAGGAACTAAATGTGCTTTCAGATACTTAGAGTATGTGAATTAAAAATTCTAAATGCCTTCAAGAAACACAATTTACATAATTAGTTTCTCTCTTTTGACTTTCCATTTTGGTGCCTGCAATCACTACCCTCTACCCTCCCTCCCAAAAAAAACCACCACTATTTTATGTGAAACTTTATCTGAATTTGAACTTTAAATGGTTTTATCTTTCATGACTAATGTCAGGAAACTAGTTACTGGGCAGGAAGCAGCCAAATAGTAGACTATAGGACGTTTACATTTCTGTTCTTAATGTTACAGTTTTTGAATTTTCCTATCATAAATGGAGACAATTATCTCCATACAGTGTTGGGGAAATACATGTGTTTGTGTCTACCTCCCAAGTGTTATTGTAGGGTCCACATTGGTCCTAAGAGACCTTAGGAGCAGTTAAGATAATATAAGGTTGACAAAATGAAATGTTTTTCAAATATACAATTTTCTGATTTGCTGATCACTGATTAAAAGTAACCAGAAACAGACAAGAAGAAACTTCAGGGGCTCTGTAGCTGGCCACCTTTCCTTCTACACCACCCATTCAGTGCTTCATTCTTCAACATGACATTAACCATAAAGTACCCCAAATACAGGCAACATTCCTATTTCCTGCCTGATTCTTTCTTCTTAACTCTAGTCAGACATCTAACTGCCTCCTCAACATTTTTACTTGGGTATTTAACAGACCTCTCAAAATCAGCATTTCCAAAATAGAACTTTTCATCTTTTTTCCCCCAAACCTGATCCTCCAGCAACCATCTCCACCTTGACTGGTCATAACTACATTTCTCCAGCTGTTCAAGTGAAAAACTTTAGACTTGACTCCTTGTTTTCTCTCACATCCTGTGTCCTAATACCAGACTGGACATACTTTCTAAATTTGTGTAGAATTTGACCACTTATCAACCCCTCCACTATTGCCACCCTGTCCTGAGCCAATATTGTCTTTCATTTGAATTCTCACCATAGATTTTTAACTGGTCACCCAGCATTTACTATTGTTCTCCTCCTGGAGTCTATTCTCAACACAACAGCCAGAGTGACTCTTTTGAAAGATAAATCAGGTCCTGCCACCCTTACCCAATAGTTGCCTACTTTACTCACAAGGAAGTGCCAGAGTGCTTAGGATAGCATCAGGACTCCCATCACTAATCCCTCCATCTACCTTCCTGCCTTGAAATCTCTGCACCAACCTTTCCTGCTGTCTGGAATGCTCTTCCCAATACTGGTATGACTAAACCCCTTACTTCTTTAAAGTCTTTGCTCAATTGTCGAGTTTTTGATGGTTCCTACCCTAATTATCCTACTTACTACTACAATCTGCTCCCCTCACCACATCCAAATATTTCCACGCACCCTTCACGTTTCTCTACTATTTTCTGAGATGTACTGTCTCCTACTGCTGAAATATGAACTTCTCAAGATCAGAGATCTTTGTCTGTTTGGATCACTGACATATGCTAAGAGCCTAGAACAGTGTCTTACATGTAATAGCAACTCACCACATATTTGTTAAATGAATAAAGAAGATAAAAAGAATGAAAATCTATAGATTTCAAGCTTGAGTAACTAATTTAACATGGTAAAACACAGTGATTTAAAACAGATTCTAGGTAATAGTTTTTGTCATATTCTAGCAAGTTTCTATAAAATATTTATAAAATATAAATAAATAACCAAAAAGTTTTATGATTTGATCAACTTCACTAAATTTGTGTTCATATGGTTTGAGTAAGGTTCACTCTCTTTCTGAACAAGAAAAAGAGTATTTCACAGAACATGACCTATTTAGTTGAAAGGACTCTTTAATATCCAATTACTGCTTTGAACCAGTGAAATACTATTTAACATCTGGTGTATCAATATTTTATCAAATAAGACATTAAAGTAATTATATATGGGGAAATTTCTTAATAGTAAACAGAAAATTAGTCCTTTTTTTCTGATTTTTTCTAAAGAGAGTAGGAAAATAAGAAGAACTTCTACTTCTTTAATACCTGTCATGTACCAAAATACTCACAGCATATCTCACGTATTCTTCATACCACCCTGCCAGGGCATACGATTCTCCTACTTGGCCGATGAAGAAACTATGGATCTAAGAGGTTAAATTATTTTTCCAATGATAAATGGCAAATGTTCATACCTTAAGAAGTCAGGATTTTAATCAAGGTTGGTTTGGTATTAAAACTAATGTCCTTTCCACCATTCCAGGCAGCCCTCTGTCTTTAATACTTAAAAGATGAATGGAAACTGATAAACATCAACTGTGAAGTTACAGAGTCCAGCAACCTCAGACATGTTTCAATATCGTTGATTTCCTGATGTAGGTATATTGATGAAAGTATTCAAATCATCCTACATAATTCAGTGTTCTTTAAACATTATTCTAGTATTACCAGACAATATTCACGAAATATTACATAAAAGCAGAACAATGGTGACATCAGAATATTGAGCTGGCTAAACTAGAAGTGTAAAGTGACCTTAAGACCAATGGCAATACTGGAATACTACGAAATGTGAAATGCAAGACAAATTATCTGGTACGTAGAGAAAGCGTTTCTATAATACAAGAAAATAAAGAAAGGTGAAAAGACAAAAGATTCATTTGCAAGACAAGTAGAATGCAATTGATAAAAATATCTTCAAATATATATTTTAAAGGAGGTCTTTAAAAGCGACCTCATTTCCATTCACAAATTCTAAATGAGGAAAAGCTGAAGAATATTATTTTAAAACTCATTTTATATAAAAATTTGTATATTCATGTCAATTATCAGTGAACAAATGAACGTGATGACTGTTACTCATAAGATGAAGATGGAACAGTGAAAATTCTACACCATAAGGGAAAAGTGAATGTTGACATTTCAAAAAGCCAGATGTACTAATCACAAACCATCAGGTTCTGTTACACCACCAGTGTGCATTCAGGGAAGCTTCAGGAGTTTATCAGAGTAATTTTTACTTTCAAAAGGCATGGAAGATAGGTGCAGTAGGTTCCTAATTATAAGGCAAGGGAAACCAGCTGGCCATTTTTAACAGTGAGTGATGAGAAATGTTGACCTTCCCCTAAAGAGGCCAGGAAATTATTCACAAAACAATATGAAAAGTCTAGGATTCTAAAATAAAGGTGATAATAAACTAAAGATTCACTACAAAGATTAATAAGAGATTTTAAGTTTTGGAAATCAATTTTTTCAAAGACTGATAAGAAAAGAAAATAATAGGTAAAAAGTCAAGTCTCTGGTCTTCTTAATCATTGAAATCTACCCCATTTATCATCCTTTAGATCTCTAGAATACAAACAGGCTTGATTCTATAAGTTTCTCATATTGTCTCCAAGATTTTGGCAACATGTCCAATTAACCTCTTTTTACTCAAGCTATTATTTTCTGTTAACACAATCAGTTTATTTCTCCATTCAGCAATTCTTAAAATGTAATACTTACTTTACTTACTTATGGATTTCTATCTGCCATCATTCACTACATATTCATTCTCCTATTTGCTTTTATTTTCTACTTACTAACCTACATTCATTCTCCAAAAACCATGTGCTGCCTGCAAATCCAACACAACTTTTAAAAAACTTAGAATGCCAGAAATTTTCTGCCACTAAACCTGCAAAGGAAAACCTGTTCATTCCATATGATAACAAAACAAAACAAAACAAAACCTATCCACTGAGAAGTAAGGAATTTCCAGAAGAGGAAGCAATAGTCAGTGTATCAGAGGGAGGTATCAAATAAGATGAGGTCTGAAATCATGCTTTGAACTCTCCAGAAGGAGAAAGAGGTAAAGCTCAAGTGGAACTGCAGTGGGCTGAGGAGAAAGAGGGTGATGTGAAAATAAAGAGAGAATGAAGATAATTGCTACAAACATAGGTGAAAGCTGTACCGAGAAAAGAGGGTATAATGAAGAGAAGATGGTCTTTTTTACTTATGGGTACAAATCTAGGTGAGTAATTACCCATGGGAAAGGGAGAAGTTAAAGATACAGAAAGAGAGGAGAGAAGGGGAAGTGGAAGCAAGCAGTAGGGTGAGGAAGAGGAAGAGGGAGAGAAGAGGAGAAGAGTTTAGTGACGAAACAAAGTTGCTGAGGAGGTAAAGAGGGATTACATGAAATAAACACATAGGGGATTATTTCTCAAAATGTCACCTTTCATTTTACCATAATGGCCATCTCCATTTTCTTCCAGAAAGATCCATGCAGGACAATGCTACATTAGATTCACTTTGGAAAGGTTTAGAGAAGGAAAATTATTTCTCTACCTTTTCACGTATTTCTAACTCAGTTCCTAGAGGCAGAAACTTTGGCTCGGTACTTCTTTCCCACCTGTACTTGTGCCAGAGGTGGGGAAGAGGGGAGACATCTGAGAAGGCTCTCTCTTTCCACCTATCATTCACTAATAGTTATGTTTTCACTATTTAGTGGGGTCACTATGTCTTCTGCAGGAAGAAATTGGCAGTTTCCTCTTTGGCTTGTTGGGTGAAAAAAAAAAATTTTTTTTTCACTTCTTCTTGAGTACCCAGCTTCTCTACAGGAAGCGCTCTTGGGCAGGCCTGGGTAGGGCAGACTCTGCCAGGCTTCTAACTCTAGCTAACTCTCTTTCTTTCTCACTAACCCATGTCTACTTGAATATTTAGGTAAACACATCTGAAGCCTGCTTAGAAGGATTAGTCTTTTAGATTTAGAGTGAGTTTTTTTTAAAAAAGAAAACTAATTTGGGAATGACAATCTACAGTAATTAGAGAGGACATGAGAAAAACTACAAGGACATCTAATATTTCCAGCAAGGTAGGAAACATAGTCTGGATCCATAGATTCAGCCTGTTTTGTTCCATGACCCATGACAGAAGGTGCTTCTATGTGAAACATCATCACGGGCTTCAGTTGTATAAATAAAAATCCCAGTCATTTTATTTTCCACTAAAGAAAGCATATTGATCAAAAAGTGAGAATGACAGTATTACAGGAATAATCTTGGAACTAACATAGGTTATCTTAAAGACAAAATTGTTTATAGCTTTTAGTATTTCCATTTCTACTAGTAAAGAATTCCAGCACCCCTCACAGCTAACTTATGTGCCTTACAGCCCCATTGAAAACCACTAGTCTCACCTGCTGGCTTTGTCCCAAGCCAGGCTGTGTGTAGTCTCTCCGTTATAAGAAACAATCACCGACTTCATTGAGAGAGAGGTGAGAGATTGTTTAGTAGGCAATAACATCAACTTAAACAGGTATATTAACTCTCTCAAAGAGAGGCAAACAACTAAAAATGGTCTTGATTAACTTGAAAAACCAATTCAGCAAAACAAGATGAATGTCAAGAAATGTAAACCTATTTAGATACGAAAAGCAATCAACAAGAAAACAGGAAAACAACAGTTAATAATACCAGCTAAGATTTCTGGCACCTACAGTGGGCCTGGAACCATGCTCCGAATCCCACATGCTTCTGGTCATGTCACATAGTCACGTATCATATATTATGACTGGTGCTTTGTGAGTTTAAAAAAGGACGTCACCCAAATTACAAAATTTATTTGTGAAAAACCATAGTTTCTTCTTAGAAGCACAGTTCATCATTTCAAAATTACCTGATATCTGTGAAGTATTTTGTCTTGAGCAAATAAATTATTTCATTATCACTCAAGATGTAGCAGGAGCCACAAAATTACAATAGAATATTTTGAGTTGTAAGCATTAGTCTTTAATTCACATCCCCTTCCCATATTGCAACGTTGTAAAAGAGTAAGAGATAGTTATCAGATAATGGTTGTCCACACTTTAAATGTTCAGGATAAAAAAATGAAATTTGGTAGCAGAGGGGTAGATTGATGCCATTTGTAAGGATAATTGCCAGAGCTATTTTACAACTACGAGTTTTCTGTTTTCTATTTGTATCACAAAACCACAGCTCTTTGAATAATGTTTTTAGGTACTTCTATGTATGTAAGTATGTCTTTTCCCCACAAAGCATTCATTTTCCTCCCTCATCTGGGAGCCTTGGGCTGAATAAATATCTACGGAGAGGTCCCACAATGGTTCCTTGGTGGGATTTAAGTGGATTTTAAATAGCTAAAATAAAATGGGAAAATGGAACTTGGAAAAGCATTAATGAACCATTTCAGGCACTACTTTCAATTACTTGTAACCATTTTTTCAACTGATTCACCTGCCTAGAAAGTTAGAGAAAAACTGGAGCCAATGAGATATGAAAATGTGTTATTACATGGGCTTTTACTTTTGTAAAAATATTAAAGTGCCATATGAGAAATATACACCTTTCATTTTCTATTGTGAATGAATATTTCTTTATTTTGTCAGGAGGTCACAGGCCTCTTTTTCCTAAAATATGACCAAAAAAAGGAAATCAAATCAATTTGACACTTACATGGCAACTTTAATTCTGGAATATGATTGCTTCTTTGTCTATCTTTTGCATGTAGAATGAGAAAAGCAAATAAATCTGGTAAATAACTTTTTCATCCCCTTCATCCAAACTGATGGAAATATGAACAAACATTTAGGGAAATATGGATGAATAGTATGACATTTGAAAAGATAATCTAGCAAATAGGATTTCTTACTCCTCACTGACAAAGATGAACAGGCTCTAAGACATCTGCTTCCCCCTTGACCTGATAGGGCTGTCATTTTTGTGGCCTCACCTGAGTTAATTATTCCTGAACTGTCACTTCAGGACTTCACCTCCCATTACCTGTCATGTATTAAATCTGTAACTACCAAAAATTCATAATTCCTAATATACCTTATTTCCTAAGTCAGGTAAATCTACGTCACATTTTTAGAACATCATTTTGTCACTTTGATCTCCATTCCATATCCTACTTTTCTTACCTCAAATTACCTGACCCCTTCTCCCATTCCTTTAATTTTTAGTCCTTTCAAAACTCAAATGTAATGCACTCCAGAAACAATTTCAGACTAAGTACTCTCATTTATCCACCACCAACTTCTTCAGGAAGCACACGTTCTTATATAGGCATAAGAGAATTTGTTTAATAGCAACAGTCCAAATACTGGGAAAAAGTTCAAGAAATGTCTACATCGGAAATATATGAAATGGTAGTGTGTTCCACAGCTTCACTGGGAAACCCTGATGATTATGACATTGAATCTTTACATAGTGATTGGATGTAATCAATGAACAAATACAGGAAACCTGCTCTGTGCCACGTACCATGACAAATGTTATGATCACCAACCAAAAACAAGTCACTCTATTCATCAATAATAGTAGCAATAATAATAACTTACATTTATTAAGCACTTATGATAGGGACTCGTTTAAGCTCTTTATATGCATTAACTCGTTTGATCCTCAAAGCAACTCTATGTGGTAAGAAGGTTAAATAACAACATCTTGATAAAGCCTTTACACAGGTCTGCCCTGTATAAGTTGCCACAGCATTAGATTCACAAGCTCAACTCTTATTTTATTACTAAACCATTTTATTTCCTTGAAGTTGCTTAAATTAATTTTTAATTAAAATTTAATTATATCCAAATACAGATAAAAACAACAAGATCAAGCATAGGAATCTTGAATTAATAATATAATAAAGGTTGACTCTTTTTCCCCTAAAATGTTAAATTAAAATATATTTATTTTATAGAATAAAAATTTAGTTTATTATACTTTTAATATGTCTATACACTGTCATGCCATTTAGTGTTCTTGAGGGTTGTAAAATAATTTCAATTATATTATCACGTATAACTAATATTCACCTTGCTCTTCAGCGTCACTTGAAGAGTTCTAATTAACCCTGGTATTTACTTTGCATGTACTTATTTATAGATTCATGTATATAGAAAAACATCAGAGGGTTTCAAACTCTTAAGACTGAAATTTGTTACTTTTGTCAAAGCCATGAACTTGCTCATTAGCATTCATGCTTCTACTGCAGGCAAACCTGAAACTACAGAGAATTCATCAGCCTTGGCATAGCTAACTCTATTGTTAAAAATTCCTTACTATTGGAATATCATTTTAAAAATGTTTACTGAAATCTGCCTTTATGTAACTTTCATACATCACTCCTATAACTTTGCTCTTGAAAAGCTGCATAGAGTAAGTTTGCTGCTTTTCTAAAAGACCATCTCTGCATAAATTTAAATTCAGTGGTCCTGTTTCCCCTTTATCCTCTCTTCACTTCTGTTTTTCACCAGTCCATCAACTATCTCTCACTAGGCATATATTCCAGAGACCTAACTACTCTAGAGAAGTTTTTGGTTAATAACTTCCTTAAAAGTTGACTCCCTTTGTTGTGCAATATTTTTATTCTAGGTCCAATACAAATGCAGATTTTACAACCTTCTCTAATAACCAGGCCATATATAAAGGCCAACTGACAGAAATGAAATTCAGGGCAAATTATCTATGAATGGCTTCCAAACATGGCTATATATCAGAAATATCTAAAGAAGCTTTTAAAGGGAAGACTTCTTTGGTTGCCAGCTCAGACCTACAGAGCTGGGATTTGGGCTCAGAAATTTTCATATTATTAGCTCTACTGGGTGACTCTAATGTGTTCAGGCAGGTGTTTGGGAACTGCTGTTGAAGAATGAGCCATTCATTCACGCAACTAGATGAAATGAGTCCTTTCCTTAGAGGAAGCTAAACCACAAGAGGACTCCATAACTTGGACCACGTTATCATAGTCCGTCATAAAAGAGCTTTCCCTGAACTGCATTTTAATGTTATACCCTCAGCTTTTATGAGAGGTCGATACAAGAAACAGCTGTATGAAGTCGGTTTCTGTCTTTACTGTAAAATAGCGGTGAAGTCACTGACTATTGCATCAGTTTGATTCCATTCTAATAAACTCCACATTAATTTTTTCAAAATCTAACACGAAGAAAAATGATATTCCTCTTATATTACAAATGTTTATCATGATTTGTTTTGGTCAGGGATCAAAGGAAGCTCAGAGCAAAACTTAAAGTTTACTATAATAACTCTGTTTACATAGTAAACATGTTAATAATATCAATTTTTTCTTGGTTGTAAGTTTCAATTTATATTATATTAATGCTTTATGTGAAATCCTGTCGAGAGAAGCAAAATAGAATTGTGGAAAGAAAGAGAAACATTAAAACCTAACAATACAACAATCTTAAAATCCTAAAGTACTTCTGTATTTCCTAAATTAGATATGTGGGAACATTTAATCCTTGCAGTAAGAAGACTACATATGTCATGCTAACAGTAGAGTGGAAATATTACGGATTAAACATTTCTACTGTTCATACATACATTTCATATATATATATATATTTTTTAGGCAAATAACTATATCTTCTTTTACCTATAGAGAAATTTTGTGAGACATTGTCTCTAAAACTACATAATTACCTCACTGAAAAACTTTTCTACCTTTTCCTCTTATATATAACATTAAGTAGTAAATTAGCCAATTAAAACATTGGCAAGAAACAGTAAATGTGACACTGTCTTTATCAATTCAAATCACCCATAGTTTGTTGCTATGTAACTCAAAATAACCCCCTTACTTTAGAAGTAATCTTTTAGTTTTGACACTAAGTAGTTAAGAATTACTGATCTTTCCCTAACAATAAAAATTTAAATACTAAACTTTATCAAAATCATAACAATTTTCTCCAAAAGACACTATTAAAATTATAAATATGCACTCCTAGACTCAGAGGAAATATTTGCATTACATATCTTAAATATACATTACATATAATTAGGTGCATATGTACATATACATATACATTACATATATGTACACAGATAGGACTTGAATCCAGAATACATACAGAATTACTACAAATCAATAACAAAGTAACCTATCCTATGACTTAGGAATTGATTTCTCAATATTTACCCAAGAGAAATAAAAATATAGGTCTACAAAATGATTTGTACCAGAATGGTCATAGGTCAGGTGCAGTGGTTCATGCCTGTAATCCCAGCACTTTGGGAGGCTGAGATGGGAGGATCACCTGAGGTCAGGAGTTCGAGACCAGCCTGGCCAACATGGTGAAACCCCGTTTCCACTAAAAATACAAAAGTTAGCCAAGCATGGTGGCTGGCACCTGTAATCTCAGCTACCCAGGAGGCTGAGGCAGGAGAATAGCTTGAACCTGGGAGGCAGAGGTTGCAGTGAGCTGAGATCACGCCACTGCACTCCAGCCTGGATGACAGAGCAAGACTCTGTCTCACACAAAAAAAGAATGTCCATAGAATATTCATAGTAGTCTTATTCATAACAGCTTAAAATTAGTGATAATCCACGTGTCCATCAATAGAATAACTAACTGAAAAAAATCATGGCATATTCATAGAATAAAATATATTTTTAACACATGCAATGATATGGATGTATTTCAAATATTTTTAGAGCAAAGAAGCCAGACGCAAGAGTTCTTACCATATAATTCAAATTTTATAAAGCCTAAGAATAGGCAAAAAGTAATCAATGATGACAAGAATCAGAAAATAGTCACCTCTAGGTGTGTGTGTGTGTGTGTGTGTGGAGTGTGTGTGTGTGCTGAGGGGTGGTATTGTGATGTTTTATAGCTTGGTTTGAGTTGTGGTAGCACAGCTCATGCAACCGTGAACACTCATCAGACTAAGAACTTCAGATCTGTAGATTTTATTTTATGTAAGTTATATCTCAATAAAAAAGTTAAAAAAAAGAAAAATTACGAATAGACTAAAAAAAGTCAAAATTCTACTAATTTAAGAATATGTCATCCTTCATGCCAGTAGAATATAATTTAATGTGCTTTGGAAAGCAATCACCAATAAACAACTATGGAAGTCAAATAATTAATACACTTTTTCAAAGAAAATAATTTACTTCTTTATACCATGTTGGAATCAGAAGGATAAATGTAAATACAGTTAAAGCTAAGAAATAGGTTTATGTAGGAAAATTTTGCATCAAGATGAATTGTTTCATATACATGAAAATCTTAAAGGAGCTTTAAAGCAGAGTTCAGGAAAAGTCCAAACCATGCTACTGTATGTTAAAAAGCATTACCTGTTATGTAGATTATTTGAAAGGTAAATTTGCATTCGGTATTTCTCAGAAAATATTACTTAAGATTATACTAACACTTATTGCTGGGAAAATCCTAAAATTGATATTTTGAAAGGCTTTATCTACATTCTATGTAGAACCAAAATATGTCTTATATTATATATCTTATGATAAGGAGAAGGACATTTATTTTCTAACAAATCATGGGCATTAGCTGCAGTTTCTAACAGCAACATCTCATACCAAAGGCTTTAAAAATTATTTTAATTAGAAATATACCTAAAAAGGCAAAAAAAATCATGAAAGTCTCATCTACTCCTATTACTTTAAAAATTAGATAAATAAGTGGAAGTTGTCCATCAATATGTTCTAACCCTGTTTAACTGTTCGAAAGGCATAGATAGTTTAAGACCCTAAAGGTAAAAAGCAACAGTCCTTTAATTCAGTCTGTTTGGCTGGGGAGAAGCAAGAAAATAGTCTCAGAGCTGTAATTCTCGCATCCTTATTAGAGCTGCTGCAACTCAGTGGTCTCAACAGAAGAGCAGGTGCATTTGCTTTGGCTTTCTTCCTCATTGAAAACTCAGCCCTAAGTGGTTTGAGAATCCTGGAGAGTCAGCTGGAAGTCACTAAATTAAGCTGTTTCAATGTACTGTTATTCTAATAGGTAAGTATGTTTTTATATTTAGGAAAGAAACTAATTCTGAAAGGGAAAAGTACAGTGGTAATGGGAGGATATGAAATAATGGAAAAATAATGAGAAATAAGTCAGAATGTTAACATGCTTTCAAAAACAATTTACATCAATGGATCTACTTCTCCAGACTTAATGCTTTTTCCCCCTCTGTTTAAAGTATTGTTCAAAAATATTCACTCATTTTTACCTCCACCCCACTGTCCCACTTCTTTGTTACCAAGTTTAGCTATGCCATTTGCTTTAAACTCACAGTAGCCAAGGTGTTATTTATTTCCCGCCATGTGAACTGGGCCTTGCCACGTGACTTGCCTTGGACAATGGGATGTTAGCAAATAACACAAGAAAGGGCTTAAGATGTGCTCCTTGACTGGGCGAGATGGCTCACACCTGTAATTCCAGAACTTTGGGATGTTAACGCGGGTGGATGGCTTGAGGTCAGGAGTTCAAGACCAGCCTGGCTAACATAGGGAAAACCAGTCTCTACTACAAATACAAAACATTAGATGGGTGTGGTGGCGTGCACCTGTTAATTCCAGCTCCTTGGGAGGCTGAGGAAGGATAATCGCTTGAACCCAGGAGGCAGAGGTTGAAGTGAGCCGAGATCGCACCAATGCAGTCCAGCCTGGGTGACAAAGTGAGACTCTGTCTCAAAAAATAAAATGAAAAAAAATAAATAAATAAGATGTGCTTCTGCATTGGAGCTTGCCTTCTTGACTGCCATTACTGTGAGACAAACCTGAAACACATGGAACAAATCTGAGCCCAATCTGCAGCTTGAAGGCCAGGACTTGCCAAGCCTAGCATAGGTGACTTCCACCCAGCCAACCTGAGGAAGCATGAGTAAGCCCAGCTGAGATCAGCAGGGACCCTCCAGCTGTCCCACAGACCACCCGAGAAATAAATGCTGTGCCCTGAGATTCATATTTCTGCTCTCTACTCCAGAATCATTACTTAGCCCTGTGGGGATATCCAGCTGTATGATTTCAAAAAAGACGTTTCCTCCCGTTGCAGCAGGTCCAAACTTCCTAGCATATTCTCATGATGCCCAAGTTCCAGTTTTCCTGGTGTTTCGTAGTAGAAACCTGCCCTAGGGCTGCTCTCTGAGGGGACACCACCTTCCTCCATCAACTACTTACCACATTCAATATGGATTCCCAAGGGCCTCACAAATTTCCCAATTTCAGAAGTGAATTTGTAGTAGTATCAATGAGAATGATTAGAGTCTCTGTGATAGACAGGACTTTGTTTTATTCATTACTATATCTCCAGTTCCTAGAAAATTGTCTGGCACATAATAGGTGCTCAATATATATTTGCTAAACAACTGAATAAACATACTGGAACTTTTTTTTCAATATAGATAATGACTATATTTAGCGGGGCACTTTGATACATTCACCCAAATGACAGAGTTACTAGAGAATTTTGGCATAGAGTGATGGTGGGAAGTGGGGGCAGTGGGAGGTAAATTGGAGATTCACAAGGCTTTTCCTAGGGTTCCATAAATAATCCCATGTAGGTTTCCCAACAACTCCACATAAGAGTACATAACACTGTACATTAGACATTGTAAGTCAGGGTCAGGTCTGCCCATGATGCAACTGTCATAGGGCCACCAATCTGGACTGTCTTTTAACACTCCATCTGACTCATTCCATGAGACCTGGGTGGAGAAAGCATGACAACCTCACATCCACATTCAGTTGTCCAGGGATGTTGTCTTATAAAGAAAGGCAACTGTTAGGGCAACAGGGCAAGGAGTCAAAAGACTTGAGTTCGAGGCTTGGTTTACCACATGACTGAGTAGAAAATTTTAGGTAAACAGGCCAAGCATGGTGGCTCACGCCTATAATCCCAGCACTTTGGGAGAGTGCTGGGATTTGAGGCAGGGGATGGATTGAGCCCAACAATTCGAGACCAGCTTGAGCAACACAGAAAGACCCTGTCGCTATTAAAAAAAAAAAAAAATTAGCTAAGTGTGATGGTGCACAACTGTGGTCCTAGCTACTTAGGAGGCTGAGGCAGGAGGATCCTTTGAGCACAGAAGGTCAAGGCTGCAGTGAGCCATGACTGCATCACTGCACTCCTGCCTGGGTGACAGAGTGGAGACTCTGTCACAAAAAAAAAAAAAAAAAAAAAGAAAAAGAAAAGTGGAAAAAATGGTCTTTTACTCTACTTGAAATGTTACATTAGAAAGGCACTCCAAAATTTTTGGTTGAATGTAAGAATGTAGTTTAGTGAATGTCGTCATTATTAATACAGTGATGGCAATGTTGTCAGCATGATTCTGAAAACAAGAAAAAACAAAACAAAACCTCCCGCAATAAAGAGCTAACCAAAGTGAAGTTGATACAAGCTTTAGGTAGAAAAATAATTAAAGAAAACAAGTCTTCATTCACCATGTTATCCATCCACTAAAGGTAACATAATCTGAACAGTCCATCATAGATAAGAAAAGGGAAAAAAGTATAAAAACAGCATCTTAACCTTCATATGTGCTTATTTTGATTTATCATGTCTTCCAGTCTTACAACTGTGGACTGACCATTAGCGTATTTGATTTTTGCATGGTGATTTTAAGAAAGAATTTAAATGCCAAGATTTACAGCTATTTAACAGTATATGTCTTCTCATTTAAAATGTTACAACATCTTAAAATGCTGGCTTTCTTTGTCAAGGCAGCCCAATAAAATATGTAAATAAGAAAAACAAGCATGCACAAAAGCCATGCTTCAGGCATTCTTCCTTTTGTTTTCCTTTTTTTATTTGAAAAGAAAGTCATGTTATTTCATCACTTTGGAAAAAAATGCATCAGACTATAATACTTAAAAAGTAGCTGTAAAGGTAGAGGCTGTCTCAATAGGAAAAAAATGTTTCTGGAGGGAAACAAGCTATTTTAAAAATAAATCTTGAAATGTTTGGACAAATCTTAGTTCTCAGACACACATACAGAAATTAGAGAAGAAACTTCCAAAATTATTCTAATAACTTTGCAACTGAAGGTTTCCTAAAGGTTGTTCTTTTAATTCACATCTTGACTTAGTTTGCTATCACCAAATCCTAATGATGGGCTCAAATGTCCAGTGTCTACTACTGTGAACAGGGAGGCTAAACACTCAATATCCAAGTTCTGGTTTTCTCCTTTCTGGAAGTATTTTCTGGGTTGCAATTCTTGACTACTTTCTGGCGTTCTTACTACCTAGAGGTTTCCGTTATAACTGCTTTTTTTTTTCAGATTAAGGTATAATCTACATACAATAAAATTCACCCATTTTAAGTGTACAGTTAGAGATGCTTTAGCAAATATATACAGTCCTGTAGCCATCACCATAGTAAAAATAAGAACACTTGTATCACCCAAGAGTCCTCTACTATCTCTTGTAGTCAACCTCCTTCCCCTTTCCTCATTAGACCCCATGATAATCAATGATGTCTGTTTTATCTCTATAATGTTGCCCTTTCTAGAATGTCAAGTAAATGAAATAATCTAATATGTAGTTTTTTTGTCTGACTTCTTTCACTTAGCATAATTTTTTGAGATTTATTTGCATTTGCATGTATCAGTAGTTGGTTCCTTTTTCTTTGTGAGTAGTGCTCTACCTTATGGATTTACCATGACTTGTTTATTCATTTACCAGGTGATGGCCATTTTATTGTGTCTAGCTTTTGTCTATTATGAATAAACCTGTTATGAATACTGAAGCCATGTCTTTGTGAAGGCATATATTTTCATTTCTCCCTAGTAAATACCCAGGAGTGGAACTATTGGGTCATATGGCAAGTGTATGTTAATTTATAAGAAACTGTCAAACTGTTCTCCAAAATGGCTATACCATTTTAGATTTTTGCCAGCAGTGTAAAAGAATTCCAGTTACTCTGTCCTCGACTGTTAAATGGAAGTCTTATAATTAAACACTGTATGTAATACCACATGATGACTTGACAACTCATAGCCATTTGAGTTAAGTAAGTTTAACATTTATGGAGATTATCAGCCTGGCCAGCTCATTTCATTTTTCCTATAAGTCTGTGAAGAAGGTATACTTATTATTCTTCATTTTCAGATGAGAAAACTGAAGTTTAGAGGGGCAACTTTGTCCACAAAACAAGTGACAAATTTGAAACATTATCTGAGGCAGTCTATAGCCTCAGTCATAGCCTACTTCAGTGTGTAAAAGACAATTGGTGGTTGCTTGCAAAAAATGTATTTAATGATGCATGGAGAATAGAGCAGTTGTTCTCTCTCACTCTTTTTTCTCCCCATCCTTGGAGAAAGAAGAGAAAAAGATAATCATATAATTTAGAGGACTTTTCTTGTTAACTTGCTATGCCCAGAACCAGGAATTTAGGAGGTGATGTCCCCAAAAATTATACATCCTAATATAGGGTACTGAGATCAGAGTTGCAAGTCATGTTCATTCTTTCATTCCTATTCCAATATATCCTGAATCTGCACTAGGATATTGCATCGAAAGGCATAAAAATACACCCATAAGCACTTAGATGGACAAATTCTCATACTACAAAAAGGTATTCAGCAGAGTTTGAAATGTACTTTAATCACCAGGGACAAGGCAGCCTTTACATATGATGGTTGTACTTGAAGCCCTGCTAATTGTCCCTTGCCTCTGCTTTGCAGGCCTGAATTAGCTTATGCCCTCACTCTATTTATAGGTTTGATGAGTAAACTTAGACTCTCCTTAATCTTTAAAGACTGAAAACATAAGGGGATATGAATTGGAAAGGTCAGCATTACAGAATCTTTACACTTCCCCAGGGCATCCCTGTTCTGACAGCCCAGAGGAGTTCGCAGGTCACTTCAGCCTGTAGTGTTCTTTCCTGCCTTATCCTCCAGGTTAGCTATGCCCATCCCCACTGCCCAATCTATTATCCTCTCCGTCAATTAAATTATTATGGCCTATGTAGTATTACTAGTAATAATTATAAAAATCATGTTTTTCACACTCATTATGTGCCAGTCACTTTGTTAAGAGCATTAAATCTTCACATCATCTTTATGAGGTTGGTCTTATTGTCTCTAATTTACAGAGGAGAAATTGTGTATCATCAGAAAGCCATGTAGCATGTGCCATGTCAGGTAGGCAGGGGCTCTGTTCTATATTGTTCACATTCAGGAAGGCTTTACGATTAGTGTCATCATAAATTGCCAGGGCAAAAGGGAGAGAAAGGTGGCAAACTGAACACTGCCTCTTAAGTGCTTCTATTAAGAAATATTCAGTGTTACTTATTTTTATATTTTGTTGGTCAAAGTAAGTTGCATGACCATGCCTAATTTAAGAGACTGGAGAAGCATAACCCTAGCAAGTGCACAGAAGAAAGAAAACCAAAAATATCTGATGAACAACACTAATGATCAAAACAACTCATTTGATATCCTCAGCATTTAGTAATATGTATGAGGCCTATTTGATGGATGCTGGAGAAATGAACTAAATGAATATTTTCACTGTATGGTGTATAAGATACACAACCTGTGACTCTTTGCTAATAATATTGATTTCAATTGATGTCTTATGAAATTAATCCCATTACTTCAGTATCTTGAACACATTCATTTATCCACCTTGAATATATTCACCTATAATTATTTAATAAGAATTTGATGAGAGATTAGTGTGCTAGGTACTTAAGCTAAAACTAGTTATGAAATATAATGCCTGTCTGCTAAGAAATTTAGAGTGCCTGTACAAACATATCTACTATGATATACAGTACATTCACATATAATATATATGTGTATGTATATGTTTGTATTTTGTTAATTTTATTTTTAACTGACAAGTATAAATTGTACATGTTTATGGTTTGTAACATATTTGATCTATGTATACACTATGCAATGGCTAAACTATATGCCTTTCCTAAAATACTTATTGTTTTCTTGTGGCAAGAACATTTAAAATCTACTTTTAGCAATATTAAATTATACAATATATTGTTATTAACAGCAGCCATCATGATGTAATATAAATCTCTTAAACTTATTGCTCCTATCTAAATGAAATGTTATGTCATTTGACCAACATTTCCCCAATCCTCTCACTCACCCCAACCTCTGATAACCACCATTTTATTCTTTGTTTCTGAGTTTGACTTTTACACTCCACATATAAGTGAAATCATGTGGTATTTGTCTTTTTGTACCTGGCTTATTTCAATTAGCATAATGTTCTTTAGGTTGAACTATGTTGTCAAAAATGACAGGATTTTCTTTTATAAGGGTGAACAGTATTCCATTATGTATATATACCACCTTTTCTTTATCCATTGATCTGTTCACGGACAGAGGTTGATTCTATATCTTGGCTACTGTGAATAATGCTTCAATGAACATGGGAGTACAGATATATCTTCACCAAACTGATTTCACATTTTTTGGATATATATATCCAATGGTGGCATTGCTGGAGAGAAAAGGGTTCCCTTTTCTCTATATCCTTGCCAACACTTGTTACTATTTATCTTTTTTATATTAGCCATTTTAATGGTGTAAAGTGATATCTCATTGTGGTTTTAATTTGCATTTCTCTGAGAATTAGTGATGTTGAGCACTTTTTCACATATCTGATGGCCAGTGGTATGTCTTCTTTTGAGAAATGTTTGTTTAGGTCTTCTGTCCATTTTTTAATTAGGTTATTTATCTTTTTGCTACTGAGTTGTCTGAGTTCCTTTTGTATTTTGGATACTAACCTCTTATCACATGTACATTTCACAAATATATTCTCTAAAACCCTAGGTTGTCTCTTCATTCTGTTGATTGTTCTCTTGGCTGTGCAGAAGCTTTTTAGCTTGATATCATCCCACTTGTCTATTTTTTTGCTTTCGTTGCCTACACTTTTGGGGTCATACCCCAAAATTATTTTCCCAGGCCAATGTCACAGAGCTTTTCCTCTAAGTTTTCTTGTAATAGTTTTAGAGTTTCCGGTCTTACATTTAAGTGTTTAATTCATTTTGAGTTGATGTTTGTATATGGTGTGAAATGAGGGTTTAATTTCTTCTTCTTCAAGTGGATATCTAGGTTTCCCAGCACCATTTATTGAAGAAACTGTCTTTTCCCCATTGTGTGTTCTTGGCATCTTTGTCAAAGACAAATTGACCATAAATGCATGAATTTATTTCCATGCACTTTATTCTGTTCCATTGGTCTACATGTTTGTTTTTATGCCAGCACTACGCTGTTTTGACTACTACAGTTTTGTGGTAAATTTTCAAATTAGATAGTGTGATGGCCCTGGCTTTGTTCTTCTTGTTCAAGATTGCTTTGGCTAGTCAGGGTCTTTTGTGCTTTCATATGGATTTTAGAATTGTATTTTTCTATTTACTTAAAAAATGTCATTGAAATTTTGATAGGGATTGCATTGAATCTGTAAATCATTCCAATCCATGAACACAGGTATCTTTCCATTTATTTGTGTCTTCTTCAATTTCATAGATTAATGCTTTATAATTTTAAGTGTATAGATCTTTCACCTTCTTGGTTAAATTTATTCCATAGTATTTTATTTTATTTTTTGAAGCAAGTGTAGATCGGATTATTTTTTTGATTTCTCTTTTGGATTTTGCTTTTGTATCAGGTAACTTTACTCAATTCACTCATCAGTTCAAACAGTTTTTTGGTGGAATATTTAAGGTTTTCTGAAACCCCGTCTCTACTAAAAAATACAAAAATTAGCTGAGCGTAGTGGCAGGTACCTGTAATCCCAGCTACTTGGGAGGCTGAGGCAGGAGAATCGCTTGAACCCAGGAAGCGGAGGTTGCAGTGAGCCGAGATCATGCCACTGCACTCCAGCCTGGGAGAAAAGAGTGAAACTCCATCTCCAAAAAAAAAAAAAAAAAAAAAAAAAGATTACATCATCTGCAAACAGAGACAATTTAACTTATTTAACTTCTTCCTTTCCAATTTGGATACCTTTTCTTTCTTTCTTTTGCTTAATTGCTCTGGCTAGGGCATCCAGTATTATGTTGAATAGAAGTGGTGTGAGTGGGCATCCTTGTCTTGTTTCTGATGTTAGGAGAAAAGGTTTCAACTTTTCACTGGTGAGTATGATGTTAGCTATGGGCTTGTCATACATGATCTTTATTGTGTTCATGTATTCACTACTCTGAGGCCTGGGAGGCTTACTTATTTGTACTGTGTCAATAGAATTTCTTCCCTCTAGCTCTGGATTGGTCTTGCCAATGAAAGGGACACACAGGCAAACGAGAAGGTGAAGAGTGAGCTGGATGAGGTATTTATCTCCACAGCACCCTGCCTTTTAGATCATATCCATGTGTATGTCCCTCCAGGGCTGTGTCCCTTTACTGAGAGCTGCAACCCTCAATATTTCTTTTTTTCCCCATAGCTGTCTTTCTGTCTTTCAGTATTCTTTCTCCTTATTCTTTCAGGACTGGGGAGGCAGTCCTCTGCTGTTACTGGCTCTGAATTACTTCACCATCTTTTGCTGCTTGTCGTAAGTGCTGCCCACATTTTTGTAGTTAGTCTTTTTATTAAACTCTGTCCAAATTACCACTTTTGCCATGCCATCTCTTTCCTACTAGAACCCTACTAGTACAGGAGATAATTTAGATAGAGGTCTTGAAAGTTTGCACATAGTATACTCAGGAAAACATAGATGTTATACTTTTCCGTATGGGGCCAAATCTGCAGGGCCCTTCCCTTTACCACCTCTGTTACTACCTAGACCCCTGTTACTACCTTTAAGATAACAACACAGTGTCTAAATAATTAATTGAAAGTCAGTGACGCATTGTCAAAAAAGAGCTTTTTCTATACTCTAGATAAAGATCAATGTATGATCTGAATGCCAGTGCATACATTGTAATATTTTAGTTGAGTATTCTTAGGCCGACATCTCACATGATTTCTATGTAGATCACGAGATAAAGTCCACACACCAATGTTACAAATGGATTTTATTGATAATGTTATGAAATCTTTAGCCTGTTTTTCATAAAAATTCTCCAGCCTTATTTCCCATTATTTTCTCTCACTTCTCAATGGTCTCACTACTTTTCTGCCTCACACCAGGATGGTAACTTCCCTTTCTCTTCTCTCTAACACCCACTTCACACCAACTGCACATTTTCTAATATTACTCCATCTTTCTCAACATATCCTTCAATCCCTCTCTCACATCAGAGTTAAGCAAAGCTTCCCAGAATGGTAGCACGTTATGCCCTGACAAGTGTCGGCTTGTCCTCTACTCCCAACACTGTGCCCCAGGTAGGAGGCTACAACCACAAGAGGAAGGGGTGCCTCTTCTTCTCTACACAATTCTATGCTTATACATCTATTTTCTAGCAATCTTCTCAAAAGTATGCACACAGCATTCACTTACAAGTCTTAAGCAATACAGAATCACATACATGTACGTAGCCTATTTTTAAATACTAAACATTTCACTAGTTAATTTTTGTAATAAGACACATTATGAAGATGAAAATAATACCTAATTCATCTTAGATTTTATATTAACCATAATAGTATTTTACCAAGTAATAGATGTAATGTTTAAAGAGTTTGACAGGCATCATCTATTTTAGGCATTGTATTTTATGTAGGCATGATATGTTTCAAGAAAATTAAGTAAAAATGATTAATTAAAAAGTTTTAAAGGAATTTGATTTCCTATATTACACGTTAAAATTTCTAAATAAACAATTTGTATCTGTTGAATAATATTAAAACAACTTAAGTTTATCAGTTTGTAAGTTCCTATCACTTAATAGACTGAAGCCAATAAAGACTTTGGATTGGCAATTTTACATGTGAGGGCTTCCATTCAAAGAATGGATTATAACTTTAGTGTTCAAATACGCCATCGGAAAGCTGATATGCTGAAATGATTTGGAAGCAAAATAACTATGACAGCTACAATTTTGACATTTATAATAATTAACTGCTGCTTTTGAAAGGAAAAAAATGCTTATTGCCTATATTATTATATATTAACTGCCCTTAAGTAACCAGCTTGCATTATGCTGCATTCACACTAACAGCCGGTCCTTTGATGTGTACAGAATCACTGCATCATTAGAATTACTGATTATCAAAGCAGTGCTAAATTTAAGCACAGGTAAAAATTCAACAAATTAAAGAGGAAAGTTTGTCCTTCTCAAAGACTGACTGGTTCCTCATCCATGTTAAACATTTTTTCACAGAAATCGCAAACTCTAACCCCTCTCAGAATGATGAGTCTTTGGGCAAAAAGTGTTTGGGATAATCCAGTGGGAAATTATATATAAAGTCATCCCTCCTAGACAACCTTAAAATTAACAGAAATCAACAAATTGTTCCCAAAGGAATCTTGTTCTGATTGGTCACCAATATAATGGGTTTCAAATAGCTAAGCATAGTCAGAAATTATGGTAACCAAATTAGAAAATTATAGTTAAAATTTGAGGGTACAATGTCACCTAAAAATAGTTCAAGCTACAAATGAAAATTAATTATTTACAACTCAGTGGTACGCAAAAATATTTTTTCTTTCTTTTCATAAAGATATGCCAGTACTATTTTAGTAGTAACCGTGGTATGTGAGAACATATTCAAATAAACGGCACGGTATCTTGACTCTTTAAAATACTAGTTATAATATATTTTGACTTACATGTTATCTTAATACATGTCTTTCCCTTTTAGTACTCATTTTCCCTTTTTAAAGCACAAGTCGTTAAATACTTACGGTTAGTTTTAATGTTTATACAAATTTACATTTAATATTTGTACATATTTTTCACTTAAAAGTAGTGCTCAAAATTAGTGCATGTTTAGATAAATTGTCCATGGATAAACATAAATATTCAGAGATTCAGAAAAAATTATAATTTATAAGCATCTAATTTTTATATGTGATATTCTTTTTTTATTCTTGATTCAAAGCTAATTTTTTGTCACTTTTGATATCTCTTTACAAAATACCAGGTAACTTCTGATAATATAGTAACAGATTATACATTTTTAAAAAACAAACAAAAAACCCTCCAGGAATCTAAAAGAGCTGCCTGTATCTCTGTGTTGCTTACCAAATATTACGATTAAATGTAGCATAAAACTATAACCATAATATATAACATACATAAAATATGCTGCAGAAAAATAAGAAAGTATTTTACTATACATGTTTGAATATTTTGACATCCAAATAAAAAATTCCAATTGCCAGAATATATGTATAATATCTATATAAACCAAGGAAAATGACCTCCACTAAAAATATTTAACTAAATTTGGAGTGATCAATTTTGGGTGTCATTTACAACCTAAATGATTCCTCTCTATGGAGTCTAGTCAAGGTAGGATTTAAGCAGTTAATTTTTAATTCTTATATTAATGGCACAGCAATGAACATAGAATTAGTTGCCTGACTCAGTTTCAGCAGTTATGGAGTTACCTATACTGGCCTTACACACAGAGTCAATGATTGCCATATGCTATGTTTAAGGCCATTACAAGGAATTCCATGAAGATCCGCAGAATAAAAGAAAGTGCTCTCAGTCTCCACTCTGGCACCATGGTGATGCATACTGTCACTCCTCAACATTCTAAAGCATAGTACTAGAAAACCCAGAAAGAAAGGGAAAGAAGATAACTTGACCAATCAGTGCCTACACATACATCTACCAAGGATTTGTTCTTTCAAAGGCAAGCTGTCAACTGGCAGAAAAGACAGTCTTGTAAAACTGGCATCAAATTAGAAGAGTACTGATGGGAAGTGACTGTTAATTTCCTGTATGGACCTGGACCCCCTATTCCAGATCAGGAAGCCTAGGCTTGCCCTGGATTGGTGTAACACCCAGTCAAAAGCTGTAATGTATGAGTTCTGAAAGATAATGTCCCACGAAAACCAAGCAGACAATTCAAGCCAAGTTTTACTCAGAAGAATCTGGGCAGAGAAGCAGTAAGTAGGAATGTGACAAGTAGATTCAAAGCAGACATAATATGGAGCAAAAGGCTAGCTCCACCAGCTGGAGATATTGTGGAGGAAAGGGCTGACTTCTGTGCAGCAAGAAACAGAAGAAAGGATGAGGGAACTCAGAAGATAGCATACGAGGGGGAAGAAAATCCTGCATATTAGACCACAGCAAAAAATAAAATCAAATTGCTACATCAATCATCAAAAATGAGGGACAAGTAAAGAAATGTAAATAAAACATGGAATGTGAAACAATAACAGAACAATATTTATAACACACTTCTATGTAAAAAAGCAGGTGATAATGGATATTACAATTATGATTGCCACTTTTGTAAAACAAATGTGTATAACTAGCAAAAGATGGGATAGATAAATTCAACAGAATGCAAACAGTAATTATCTTTAAGTAGTGGGTAAATTTTATTTTCTCTCTCTTAGTTTAGGTACAATACTTTTATACAATAAAAATTATTTTTATAATTAGAAAAACATATTTATTCATAAAAAGGATAAATAGACAATTACATAGGTTTATTCGGTGAGTACTGAACTAAATATGCCCTGGTGAAAAAAAACTACATTGACACATCATGATATAAGGAAAAAGGAATTATATTTATCAAAATCATAGACCCGAACAAGCCAGCCTTAAAGTTCTCCTCAACTTGACTAAATTTTCGACAAGTTTCTTGCTGACTATAAGACCCTGACTTCCCATTTCTCAAAGCATTTACTTAAAAAAAAAACCTTGCAATTATAAACTTTTCTCAGCCCTTTTGAGACATAAATCTTCTGAGCCTCTTGTCAGTTTCACAACCCTAAAATGTCTTTTTTCAAGGACCTGACAGCCATCCCTTTGAAATATAATCTTAACAGAAGATAGTGCCCCTAACTCCCTTCTCTGTGGAATGGGAAAACCTAACTTCCATTAAGTGCCAATTAACAAACACAGATGGCCTAATCCCATTGGCCAACTTGCCTAGCCAAATCTTCCATTACTTTTCCATGAGCTCATCCTAGCACTTGAAAATCCTTCTGCATTTTGTTTTAGCAGAATTCAGTTCAATCTCTCTCCCCTATTGTAATAGTTTTAACCCTTATTGCAATAGTCTTGCCCATTTAACTCTGCACGGTACATTTTTCTTTGACAGGCCACACTTTACTTGTGGGCAAGTTTATTGTGCTTTTAAAAGCACTCTCTTTGACCCATTCCATGAGATTGGTAGTTCAGCATTCTTCTTCCTTCTTCCATCCATGCAACCATATTGATATAGTAATATCCTAAGGTTTAAATTTTTGCAGAGAGTTTAGATTTTTGCTGGACTCCATGTGTGAACCCTGTGTTTACCAGAATTTCCAGTGTGATTTTGAAAAATTCTGCCAGCCGATAGTACAGTAATATTTTGTTTCATCTTTGGATATATGCTACTATAGTAATGCTTGTGAAAGGCTCAAGAACAGAAATATGGATGTGATTGGAAGAAAGAATTCCAGAATCTCAGTTATAATGCCATCCCATAGCCCCAAACACCACTGTAATTCCTAGTAAGAATGATCATTATAACTTGAGTAGTTATTAAGGAACAGACACCATCCTTCATGACAATGGTCTCACTTAATGTTCATAGCAACACAGTGAGGTGAATATGGTGATTACCATCATTCAGATAAGGAAATTAAAAATCAGAGAACTTTATTAACTTGCCTAAGTTCACACAGATACTTAGTAACAGAGCAGGTATTTAACTTCAGGCCCAGTAGCTCCATTTACCACTATATGGTTATTTCAAATCGAGTTATTTATCTCAGGAGGCCAAATTAGAGTTAGTAATATTAACCACTGTTGGAATGTCTCCTCCAAAACTCATATTGTAACTTAACTGCCATTGTAACAGTATTAAGAGGTGGAAACTTTAAGTGGTTATTAGGTCATGAAAGCTCTGCCCTCATGAATAAATTAGATCAATTATAATGGAGTTTGGTCCCCTTTATCCCTTTTGTCTCTTGCACTCTCACTTTCTCTACCATTTGTTGCCTTCCACAGTGTTATGATGCAGCAGGAAGGCCCTTAACCAGATGCAGCCCCTCCATCTTGAAATTCCCAGCCTCCAGAATTGTGAGGCAAATATACCTCTATTTTTTATAAATTATCTAGTCTGTGATATTCTCTAATAGCTGCAGAAAACAGAGTAAAAGAGAAAATCGGTACTGGAAGTGGGCTTGTTGCTATAACAAATATCTGAAAATGTGGAAGCAGCTTTGGAACAGGGTCATGTATACAGATTGGAGGAAACTGGAGAAGAGGGCTACCAAAAGCCTGTATTGCCAGGAGTAGAGCATAAAGATTGATCCTGGTTAGAGCTCAGAAGAGGAGAGTTGTAGGAAAAGTCTAGAACTTCTTAAAGATTACTTGAGTGATCAGAATGTTGATAGAAATATGGAAAGTAAAGGCCATTCTTATGTCATCTCAGATGGTACTAAGGAACAAGATATTGGAAACTGGAGTAAAGGCCATCTTTGTTATATAGTTGCAAAGAATTTTGGCATAACTGTGTCCACATCCTAGGAATTTATGGAGTGTATAATTTAAGAGAGATAAATTAGGGTATCTGGTAGAAGAAATACCTAAACAGCAAAACATTCAGCATTCAGGCTGCTGGGTGGCTTCTTTTAACTGCATACAGTGAGATGTGAGAGGAAAGAAATGACTTAAAGACAGAATTTATAACTTAAAAGGAAGTAGAATGAAAAGATTTGGAAAATTCACAGCCTGACCATGTAAAGAGTGAAAAGATGTTTTTTAGGAGAGCAAACCAAGGGTGTGATCAAAGGACTGTTTGATATAGAGATAAATATAGATAAAAGGAAGCCAGGTACTATGTCTTCAAAAGACAATAGGAGAAAGACCCTAAAAGCATTTCAGAGACATTCAAGGTTGCCCCTCCCATCACAGGTCCAGAGCTGTAGGAAGGCAGAAATGTTTTAGGGGGTGGGCCCAGCGTACCCACCATGTTCACTCCCCAGAGCCACCTCAGGTTTCTGCTCCCTGACTTCTGGCACAGTGCTCTGCGGCCACTCCAGCCACAGCTCATGCATGTCCAGGTGTGGCTTGACCTGCCACTCTGGAAGATACAAGCCATAAACATGAATGGAATCCATGTGGTGCTAATTTTTCAGGCATGCAGAATGCAACAGTTGTGTAGGCATAGTGTTCTCTACATAGACGTCAAAGAATGTCATGGACAGAAACTATTGTGCGGTGAGGCCATGACAGAGAGCCCCTGCTAGGGCAATGCCAAGTGGACATGTGAAGTCAGAGCTGCCACAGAGTCCTCACAAGGGCAATGTTTAGTGGAGGCATGAAAGCAAGGCCACCTCAGAGACCCTAGAACAGTACATCCACCACCAGCATGCAACTCTAGCATGGGAAGGCTGCAGGTGCAACTCTAGCATGGGAAGGCTGCAGGTGCAACTCTAGCATGGGAAGGCTGCAGGTGCAACTGTAGCATGGGAAGGCTGCAGGTGCAACTCTAGCATGGGAAGGCTGCAGGTGCAACTCTAGCATGGGAAGGCTGCAGGTGCAACTCTAGCATGGGAAGGCTGCAGGCAACCTACCCCCTCAGTGTCACCTGGATGTGGGACATGGAGTCAAAGGAGATTATTCTCCAGCTTTAAGACTAAATTTTGTTTACACTTTTGGGTTTTGGACTTATTTAGGACCAGTTACTCCTTTATTCTTGCCTGTATCTCCCTTTTGGAATGAGAATGTTTATCCTGTGGCTGTCTCACCATTGTATTTTGGAAGTAGACAACATGTCTGATTTCACAACTAGAGGGAATTTGCCTCAGGACGAATCATGCCTTGAGTCTCACCCCTATTTTATTCAGATGAGACTCTGGATTTTGGACTTTAAAGTTGAAGCAGGAATGAGTTAAGATTCTAGAGGCTAATGGAATGGAATGAATATATTTTGTATGTGAGAATGACATGAGTTTTGGGGACCCAGGGTAGAATTCTATGGTTTAAATGTCCTCTTCATAATTTATGTTGAAATATAACTGACATTGAAACAATATTAAGAGGTGGGACCTTTAAGAGGTGATTAGGTCATCAGGCTCTGTCCTCGTGAATGGACTGATGCCATTATCACAGGAGTTCAGCCCCCATTTTCCCTCTCTGTCTCATGTACTCTCACCCTCTCTCACCATGTGATGCCTTCTGTCATGTTATGATGCAGCAAAAAGGCCCTCACCAGCTGTGGCCCTTAATCTTAAAATTCCCACCTCTGGCCAGGTGTGGTGGCTCATCACTGTAACCCCAGCATTTTGGGAGGCCGAGGAAGGCAGACTGCTTGAGCCCAGGAGTTTGAAACCAGCCTGGGAAACATTGCAAAACCCTGTCTCTATAAAAAATACAAAAGTTAGCTGGGCGTGCACCTGTGGTTTCAGTTACTCAGGATTCTAAGGTGGGAGAATCGCTTGAGCCTGGGAGGTTGAGGCCACAGTGAGCTGTGATTGCATCAGTGCACTCTAGCCTGGGTGACACAGTAAGACTCTACCTCAAAAAATTAATTAATTAAATTAAAAAAAATTTCCATCTACAGAACTATGAGCCAAATACATTTCTATTCTTTATAAATTACCAATTCTGTGGCAATCTAGCATAACAGCAGAAAATGGACTAAGACACTGGTCCCCATTAGCTTGACTCAGAAAAGTGCTTGCCTCTGTTAAGCCTACACAGGTAAGCTGAGGCAGAAAAGCCAATAGTTACACTGACTAACAGGAAAGCACCAACCTCTTTGGTGAGACCAAAGAGGTAAGCCAGAGAGTGATGCCTCTTCTCAAGCTCCTCCAGATTCCCAGAGTTTTACAGCAGAACTGGACAGTGATGGAAAGCTAATACTTTAGTCTTTCCTGACTGTGAGCCATTTGACTACACCACTGTTCAGCTGATGGTTAAGAGAACTGTAAAAGGACTTGGGGAGTGACTTCTCATTCTACTGTACACACAACCCTCTTTAGCAAAAGTGGGCTTTACAGAGCTTCCTATTCAGAATCAGTTTTACAAAATGGATGTGGCACTGGATAGAAGAGTAGTCACCAGAAGGCATTTTATTCCCCAAAGCCAAAAACAATCTTCTAAAACTTCTCTCATCTACCAGATCATTCTCTAAACTCAGCTATTTGTGGCTTAATTCCAACATAAAAACACAAAAATCTAGGGCAGGTTCCATAGAAGAAGCTCTATTTTCTTTCTCAAGATAATACTGTTCATTGTTCTAAATTACTATTTCCAAAGGGAAGAACTGAACTAAACATTCTGCTTTGTGTGGGCATTTTATTGGCTTTTTGTTGATTAGTTTTGCTTTAGGTGGTGTAGGCAGGCAGCTGGTTAACTAATCCACAGGTGCAGAACCCTTTTACTCGTACTTTACAGTCATCAGTCCCTTATAATCATCCCTCACAACTTCCTTTACTTCAAGCTTAAAACTGTGTTCTATCAGCGCCCAAAGGACAGTCACTGAGATTTCTCAGTATTTTCTTTCTGAGATATGAACTGGACAAGTTACCTGGTCAGCTTCCAGCATAAACAGCCATGATTAATTTTTCAATACTTCATACTTTCAGTTGTGATTCTTTGGTGCTTCCAGTGAAAGATTACTTCAGGAAAATTTCTATGTCCATAATATTTTAGAGAGAACAGCAGAAATCATGAGAGGGAGATTTTGAAATTGTGTTCACAGAATCTACTTTAAACTTTTAGTCATGGCTTTGACAGGACAGCAGAAAGTCCAGCCAGTTCCTACAGCCCTCAGTTACAACTCGTATTTGTACACATTTTTAAGAGCATATCAGGATGGGTCTGAGTCCAGACAGGATAGACAGAGCAATAAATAGGAAGAGAGGCAAACAGCAAATGGGCCAGAGGGAAAATATTTATAAAAGCAAGAACAAGCTATTTTGTTCCTTTAATTTGCCCAGCTACCACATCTACACCAAACCATATTTGCTTAAGAAAACCCTATGCTTTTTAAAACATTTTTTAACAGATATTAATTATGTGATTATAAACTTTTCATTTTTTTCTTATCAAAATGAAAACAACACATGTGAAAATATACAGCATCAGAAAAATTATTCATAACACTTAAATCAGGTAAGATTGTGTCTGACATACTATTAATTGATACATAAATTATCTTGTCTTGCTTACAGAATAAGATATGGGATGGAAAGGAAATCCTTTTGCCTCATCAATCCATATGACTTGATAAAAAATTGACTCTTCATCTCTGTTTGAATTCAAGAGTTTTCAATATAACACCTAACTTAGTATCTGAGAAGTGAGAGGAAAGGGTTAATTCTTTAGGTCAATTTTTGTCTCACTCAGAACTGCAAGAAAAGCTCCAAGGAAACCAATCCATCTGGCTACCTTAGGATGATGTTTTCTCTCTGTATACCCTTTTTTTCCCACTCAAACTGCACTTACTTAATTTGTCTTTTTATTCAACTTGCTTACTTTATCACTGGTCTCAATGTTAAAAATAGCTCAATTTTAGGGTTTTAATTCTGAATTTTATCTCACCTCTATTGTTACAGGCGAACATACATGCACACATGAACACAAATACACATTAATTCTAGAAGAAAAGGTGGTTTTTCAACAAATACAATTCAGGGGCATTTATAAATAAACATAATAATGGCAGAGTGCTCCAATAATCGCACAGGTGTGCTAATAAAACACACAGGTGTGCTTCAGATATTTAATATTAAACAGCAGGAATTTGTTGTCATTTGAGAGTTATTCTTAGGAGACTGAGTCCAAGATCAAAGTCTGCATTAACCTTCTTTCCTCTTCAATTAGCCAGCACTAATATAATCCCGCTAATATTGATTCCCCTTCCTTCCCACAATGACTAATCTATAAATCTCAGTAATGCTTGCAATGCCCACCTACAATTAGTGTGATTAGTGAACTACTGTATTTATCTCAAAAGATAACATATGGTAATTAAAAGATAACTGTTAAGTATAAAATATTGAGGGCTACTAACATTACAACCTAAAAACAAACGTGTAACAGCATTAGAAGTTACAGTGACGAGCAGGGTAAACAGCTAGGGAGGGTGACTGAGTACAGTAGGGTATTTTTAGGTAGATAATTGTAATACTTGAAAGCTGACAAATTGTGATTCATCACAACCTATATTCAGTGTTAATATGTTCCATATTTATTTCTGGCTTTTATGTTAGGCGCCAAGAGTTTTCAAACCACCCTGACTATAAACTTGAAAACAAAGACAACAGTTATGTGTTTTAAATGATTTGCTGAAGCAAATACCAGAGGTAATGTTGGGTCAAGCTGATATAAAAGTGCTCTAGGGAACTCTTGGAATTTAATTTTAACTGAACTAAGCACACACTGATGCTCACCCTTTTACTCCCATATCCCAGATCTTCTGCACAGGGTTGAGAGAGAACTTAAAACTGTACTGCCATGGAAACTTGAGGAGGTGGGAGAGTTCTCCAGACACTAACGCAAGTATACTTTTACCTGCAATCATCAAAGTTATGGATTTCCCTTAGTCCAGTAAGGCCCACAAAGTAAGAGGTTCAGGTTGGACTTTTGTTTTGCATATTGTGTTTTTATAAAATTATTAAATAATTAAAAGATATATTAAAGTGTTCCTAAGATTTCAAATTATTTCAAATGGATAGTAATTGGATGGTATCAGCTCTGGAATGACTGTGATAGAATGGAAATCTGATTGGGAGAAAGTCCTATGAAACTCTTTTGAAGCTAATTTCATATTGTATTTTAATACAATCTGTGTGTGTGTGTGTGTGTGTGTGATTGAGGAAAAGCTGATAGACATTTATGTGAGGGAAGTAGGGCAGCTAAAATCCTCTCCCTCACAGCATCTCTTCTCTCTGCCACTGGTATTCTGGTCTTAAAAAATTCAAAGGGAAATTATGTATCAATAAAAAAGTCCATTTCCATTTCCAGTGTAATGCAGATGGTCAAATACATGCATGTTTCTCCATAATAACTGAATACTTTGTCAGATAATTGCAATTACTATTTGTTGAACAAATAATATAGATTAAAGCATCTACTGTGTGCCAGGCACCATGATTGACTCTGTGATACAAAGATCAATGACTCAGCACATCAGAGTCAACTGGGGAGAAAGACAAGAAAACACACGGGGAAAAGAGTGGGATGATGAATGCCGAGGTGAAAACAGACAAACCTACTAGGGTACACGAGAGGATACCTCAGGTAGAAGTGGAGTCAGAGGAGGTTACACAATAGACATAGCCCCAGAAATTAATCTACTTCTGTTTCACAATTTTTCCGCCCTTCACTGCTTCCTGTTCTATCCTCTTTCTCTTTATCTTCCACCTTACTCCCCACTCTCCCATTCTTTATACATATCTGAAGCACTGATGATATGCCTTTGATAATAAAAAGTACAAATCACTAGAATGCAAATTTCTTGAGGGGATGGATTATTGTCAATTTGGGTCGCTATTATATCCTTTAATGCCTAGAACAGCACCTTCCACATAAAAGTATGTGCTCGGTAAAATGTATTTCAAAAAGGAATATTAGGAGCCCAACGAAGAATTTTAAATTTATGTTCCTTTTGCTCCTCTATCTTTTTTATAATTTTTTTCCAAACATGTCACTTTTATGAAGTTTCTTTTCTCAAATTAACTTACTTCCCAATCTCACTCCACAAAATTTTACCATGGGATCATGACAATAAATGCCTGTAGTTCCAGCTGCTCCAGAGGCTAAAGGAGGATTGCTTAAGCCCAGGAGTTAGAGACTAGCCTGAGCAACATAGTGCACAGTAAAACCCCATCTCTTTTTTTTATTATGATTTTTTATTTGAAGTTCAGGGGTGCAAGTGTAGGTTTGTTACACAGGTAAACTTGTGTCGCAGGGGTTTGTTTTACAGATTATTTTATCACCCGGATTTTAGGTCTAGCATCCATTAGTTGTTTTTCCTGATCTTCTCCGTCCTCCCACCCTCTACCCTCTGAAAAGCCCCATTGTGTGCTGTTCCCCTCTATGTGTTCATGTAGTCTCATCATTTAGCTCCTACTTATAAGTGAGAACATGCAGTATTTAGTTTTCTGTTCATGCCTTAGTATGCTAAGAATAATGGCCTCCAGCTCCATCCATCTCCCTGCAAACAACACAATCTCATTCTTTTTTATGGCTGAATAGTATTCCGTGGTTATATGCATCACATTTTCTTTAGCCAGTCTATCACTGATAGGCATTTAAGTTGATTATATGTCTTTGCTATTGTGAAGAGTGCTGCAATGAACATACGTGTGCATGTGTCTTTATAATAGAATGATTTATATTCCTTTGGGTATATACACAGTAATGGGGTTGCTGAGTCAAATGGTATTTCTGTCTTTAGGTCTTTGAGGAATTGCCACTCTGTCTTCCACAATGGTTGAACTAACTTACACTTCCACCAACAGTGTATAAGCATTCCTTTTTATCCACAACCTTGCCTGCATCTGCTATTTTTTGGACTTCCTAATAATAGCCATTCTGACTGGTGTAAGATGGTATCTCATTGTGGTTTTGATTTTTGCATTTCTCTAATGATCAGTGATGTTAAAGCTTTTTTTTATACGATTGCTGGCTGCATGTATACCATTCCAGGACATAGGCACAGGAAAATATTTCATGACAAAGATGCCAAAAGCATTTACAACAAAAGCAAAAATTGACAAATGGGATCTAATAAAACTAAAGAAAGAGCTTCTTCACAGCAAAAGAAACTATCAATAGAGTAAACAGACAAACTACAGAATGGGAGAAAATTTCTGCAAACTATGCATTGAACAAGGGTCTAATATCCAGGGTCTATAAGGAACTTAAACAAATTAACAATAAAAAAAAAGAACGCTATTAAAAAGTGGGCAAAGGACACGAACAGACACTTTTCAAAAGACCTTGTCTCTTAAAAGAAAAAATTCGTGGCATGTTGTAGAACATTTGAATGTCAAGCTATGTTTCCTTGAATGACACTCACTAGTCGTCACTAATGATGAATTTGTTGTTATTATTATTATTAGAGGACAGATAATTCAATATATCTGCAAATGGCTATTTTTATATTCCTCTATACATGGTAGAGCTTACTCACTGAAAATAAGATTGTGTTTCTTTGGGTCAAATCTTACATTACTGTCAGATTTTCTTGCTGTTCTCTTTTATATTTCATAAGCATATGTAAATTAGAGTTTGGATGTAAATGCCCTATATTTAAATATATGACATTAAGCAAGTATTTCTCCTGAGGTCTTACATGACTGCTTTAAATGCAAAATAATTTGATGAAATTATTTAGGGCTTACTATTTTTGAACTGGAAAGCATTAAGTTCCTTAAGGGTCAATGTATTTGAATTTGGTGTTTTAAATAGCAGTTATACAGGAATACATGAAACTATGAATACAAAAATCTATTCCAAGTGTCAAAAACACTAGTGTCAATAATATGCATTTAGTTATATCAGGATTTATTTCTAATTTTAGTGGCTTCATAATATAAAAGGGTCAATATGAGGCTACTCTCTGCTTTGCATATTGAGTGGATGCTGGTCTTTGTGCTTACACTGGCACTGGTTCTGCTTTTAATCCATTCTGACTTTTCCAGTCCTGACCTTTACCTTAAAAAATCTAAACACTTATACCAGATATCTTCAGATTTGGGCTGTGCTAACATTATTTCCATTTGTAAATCTTCAGGCAAGCTTCAGAGCATAGAGAGAAGATAGTTTTGATTTTGAAAAGGAATTTTGAGTTTGTCAAAGACAAGGGAAATCATAGGGGACACACACTTGGACCTGATTCACTCAAAAATCAGTAAAATATTATACAGAAGAGCAGCAGAAAAGAAATTAAAGGAGCCTGGATTCTGATCATGGCTCATAGCCTTCAAAGTAACTACCTGTTGGGCTTCAGTTTTCATCTATAAAACAAGGTAATAGACTGACTAATCTCTAGGGTCTTTCCATCAGCAATAGAATTCTGATTCTATGAAATGTTCAGACCTTCTAAAATCTGAAAGACTAGCATAACAAAAATGATACCAAGTTTTATTGAATTTCAGGTTTTATTATAATAACCTTATTGTTTATCATGTCTGTTATGTTGATTTAAAAAATATTCTAAAATAAATTAAGATGGAAGATATCATATTTAAATAGTCTTGAAATATGTCTCTAAATGTTAATTAGAGCTTTTCTTAATGCCACCATTTGGCATTATTACAATACTCTTCTGTCCTTTTCTCAGTAGGCACAGAGTGAGAAATAGTATTGGTAGAAATGAGAATACAACAACATAATGAACTATAAACATTTCAATAGGCCACCTAGTTTATTTTCTCTTTTACACATACATATTTTCATGTATTCACACCTTTATTCCCATTCACTTGGGACTTTCAGGATTTACACAATAAAACCAAGTCTATCTTAATCTGACAATATTTGTCATCATCTACATAATGTCATTGACCATTAAAATATTACTCATTATTTCCTCAAATATACAAATAAAAGTTTTCAAAACTAGACTGAAATATTCTGGGTTTTTTTTCTCGGCAATTGGAATAGACATTTCACACCAAGTTTTACAGAGTCCTGGAGCACATTAGAATCATTCTTATTCTTTCTCACGTGATGCCAGTCCCATTAATTTTAATATTAGATGTTAAACATGATAACTTTCATATCTTTCGCGGCCTCAACTGAACTTTTAGAAAACTTTTTTTTTTATAATTTAGGGTTTTCAAAACCTCCCTCTAGTGCTGAACTGACCCAGATCTTTTATACTGTATCTTCATTCCATTCCAAATCTTCTCCCTTCTGATTAAAATGGACTTTATGGGAACCAAGTCCTCTTTGAATAATTTCCTGCCTAAATACAAGACAGGCTTTTCAGAATAGCATATATTGGTTTTCTCCCTTACTAAAATATGTGCTCACTAACTTGTTAAATAGTCTTTTTTCTCTCCAATAATTTTCTTTATTATCATTTTCTCACACTTTCCCCCATTTGACTTCTCCAAATAAAATGTACTTTGTTCTAAATGTGGCATATGAGTTTTAAAAAATGCAAAATAAAAGCTATCTGCTCCCATGCTGTCACCTCTATTCTCTAATTACCTTCTACCTTCTTTTGAATTACCAAAGTGTTAGTCATTAACTCATGGAGCCAATACTGACCAATCACCAACTGTGTCAGCTCTATATCTGACCCTAGGAACACAGCATGAATTGAAATAGCCTGAAGCTCTGCTCTCATGGAGAGTACCCTCTACCAGGGAAGAGAAACATGAGTTAAATAATGATGTAAAAAAACAGAAAATAGACCATGCAACCCAGACAAGTGCTAAGGAGAGGTGCAAGATGCTGCAATTTCTCTCTTTGCTTTCACTAACCAAATTCAGCCTGAAAATGAAGACTTTCCGTCTCTTACCAAAAAATAGCACTATGTGAGCATGTTTTTCACATATAGTAAATTCTTAATGACACATTAACTTGGCGAAATTTTTCTTTTGAGATTTATTAAACTTTTTCTTGCTTCCTCTCTATTTTTCCCCAGGAAACATCTCATTCAAAATAAGCTACTCTGTGTCAATGATTTTCGACACTGGCTGCATGTTAAAATCATCTGTATGACTTTACTAAGCCCAGGTTCTACCCCTGTAGATTCAAATTCAATTGATGCAGCCTGGGAATCAAGACTTTTAAAATCTAATGTGCAGTCAAGATTGAGAAACACAGCTGTATGCAGTGCTCTCTAGAAATTCAAGGACTTGATGAAGAAAAAAAGTATTAGCTAATTTTTAGTCAAAATGATAGATTAGTAAAGAATATATAGATATAAATGTTATTTGAGTGAAATTTTAGTTTGTACATGTTCTTTTCTATAAGAACAGGTATAAACTAAAATTTTCTATAACTCAGTAATTAATATTGATTTTAATATACCCTCCATAGGATAATCAGATAAAAGATGGCAAAAATAAATTCAAATTTAATCAATTTACAGGATATATGTATAAAGATGGACTTTGAGCATTATTTCAAATAATGACAAGGAAAAACTATCAATAAGGAATTGGTTAAATAAACATTGTTATACGAATACAGTAACATTTAAAATAATAATGTCATTCTACACATTCTGAATAAAAGGATGATCAGGGTATACTGTTAAATCTTTTAAAAATCAGATTTCAAGAGTTTAATGAAATTATTTATCTGTTGTACCTATATGTGTATACAAAGATGTACGTATAAATACTTATAAATTTGTTTATATATGCAAAGAATAATGTCTGAAATCATCACATACTTTTCTGCAGAATGTGATTGGGGCAGGGCAAAGAGTTTGTCTTTTCATTCGTACACTAACATATTGCTCAGCTGTTAAAAAAATGCATATGCATTCTATTATTTGAAAAATGTAAGATTCTGATTTCTGCAATTTCTGCAGAGCATACTAACTTTCTAGCTTATGAAAAGTATGAAGACTCTTCCATGATTTCAACCATAAAATGACTGTAGAATTCTGTAAAAGATTGTGTAGTTTCAAAAATAAAATTGGCAAGTAGAAATTTGTAAATGCTTTCTGCCTACCTGGCAGTTTAATCTTATTTTTCAAATATTATAAATTGGTCTTAAATTTTTTATTTTAACATATGTGGTTTTAGGATACTGATGCTAATACATTCCTCCTTTTTCAAAGTAATGATAAAGTTCAAAAAAGAAGAGCTAACCATTACTTGGTATGTGGCCAAAATAGTAAGGAGTATAGATTTCCCTAGAAATTAAACAATAATCTTCAGTATCATTCAATAATATATTTCCCTACTATGTAATCAAAAATAATCCTAACATATTTTCACACAGTCAAGTTCACAGTCATGTATTTCATACTGTATGCCCTTGAGAATTTCAATGAATGTTGTCTAATCAGTCAATTAATAACATCTGCCTTTATTCACCCAAGACTAGCCTTTTAATTCTAACTCACTGTGACTTTTTTTTTATTCATCACAGGATACACTTATACATATTCAACATTGTTTGAGTTTATTATGTTATGCAGTTAACTGTAATAATTTTACAAACCGTTGCACAAAATTGTGCAGTAACAAGCAAGAAAATTGTGAATCAGTCCAAATGTCTTTATCCTTCAGAGTAACTCTGTTAAGTTTATATTTAAGTAGCCATGTTCTGTTAATTTAAAATAGAAGGTTGCTGAAGAGAGTAGAGTGGTACACAGGTATTGAGAAAGATTCTTGTATTCTCTCCATTTTCCTATCTTAGAGTGAATACATATGTGGATAAATTATTAATTGCCATTCATTTCTTCTAAAATTTTTTCTGCCTTCTTTCTGTACCTCTAATCAGTTCAGATAAAGTTCACTTTGGAATGGCAGTACTTTGGAATGGCAATATGGCAAAGTGAAAAGAACACTGACTTTGGATCCAGACTCAGGATATAGCTTGGTTTGCCATTTATTGGGTGTATAAGCTTCACTCTGTTTTCTAATATTTGAAAAGAATTTAATAACACCTATTCATCCTTCTATTCTACACCCAGCACAATGCCTATTATCTCTGCTGGTCTAGGTGGTATTTAACAAATATTATATCCTGATTTTGTAAAATGATATCATGAAACGTACCTATGTAGTTAAAATTCACATCATGACTAATATGAAAGTTACTAGGCTGGTGTTAACATAGAAGTTAAACACTTAGAAGTGTTTGGGCCACTGTTATATCTTGAATTCTATAATAGGTTTATTCATTAACTTAATTGACGGGTATCAACCATATCCCCAAAGTAAGTAATAGCAATATTTGGTCTTCGATTATATTGAAGAAATGAGAGACAGGTTTGGGTTTGTTTGTACAATGCTGAGCAGAGATCTATGTGGACACTTAAAAATTAAATCAGCTTTATATAGATGACTTTATAGCAGTATTTTAATGTGTGTTATATTCTTTCATACTTGAAAATATTGGGTCTTTAAATCTGTGTCATTATTAATGTGACCTGAGATGGAAGACTTTTGTACAGCTAAACATAGGAAAGTTTTCTAGAGGAGAAAAATATTTTTAGTTCAGCAATTCAAAGTTCATTTCTAAAGTTACTGAATTAATTGGGCACTTTACCAATTCTCTATCTAATAGGTTAAACATATAATAGAATCTTTGATTGATATTTTAAAAAGCACCAGAAGGGCTGGGCGCAGTGGCTCACACCTATAATCCCAGCACTTTGGAAGGCCGAGGCAGGCGGATCACAAGGTCAAGAGATCGAGACCATCCTGGCCGACATGGTGAAACCCCTGCACTCCAGCCTGGTGACAGAGTGAGACTCAGTCTCAACAACAACAAAAAGAGTGTATTGACTTTTGAGAGTAACGGTTGATATGGGGAGCGAGCAGAAATGTTCTTTGATATGCTGGGTGGTTACAAGGATGTATTCACTTTATGAAAATGTATCAAGTTGTCTATTTATGATATGTTAACTTTTCTTCATGTATATTTCAGTAAAAACATTTCTTGTAAAAAAATCCACAGGGATAATACCTGTAAAATAATGTAATTGGTAAGACAACAATATGGTTGTCCAAAGACATAATCACTCAGACTAAAGCCAATCCTTAGTTTTGAAAGTTTTTACAAAGTCCTATTTTAATATCTAAATTTTTCTTTATTTATTCAAATTAGATTCTGCAGTAATCTAGTCACTAACTTAAACAGCTGGACCATTTTGCACCTTTGCATTTCCCACAAATTCTGCTCTATGACATTATAATTTGTAATATCAACCAACATTGTGGTTAAAAATTTCATCTAACCAGTCAAATTTTATATACCATATCAAATAGATATTCCAACTTAGTAGAACACCAATTGTCTATTAAATCATTGTTCTCAATTGCATTTATACCTAATTACCTGCTCTTTAGCAATTATTTTTCCCATCAGCCTTACCTCCATAATTCCTGTTTCAAACAAAAAAGGAAAATAACATTTAACTTAACGTATGCCTGACCATTTCCTGATTTCTTTTCTCATGAGACCTCTATGAAGTCTCATTAACTCCATCATTTTGCAAATAATAAATGGAGCTCTGTCATAGCCTTTATCACACTGATTTCACTATATTGCAGCTAGGGAGGGAGGGCAGGCAACGGATGGATAAGGTCAGACAGAGTCATATTTAATTGTCCAAACTGACAAATCCAATTGTTCGAAAGGTGTAGTAATACCAAAATAAAAGAGGGCAGAAAACCTCAAAAGTGAAATTAGTATTCTTTCCAAATTATTCCTCATTAACCCATTATCATTGAAAGGAAAATATTATATATACCAATTCCCAATAAGTAGTTATTTAAACATTGATGTATGCACTTGAGTGCTCATTAACCACCTACTAGGTACCAGGCAATTCACAAGCCAAGACAGCACTGCACAATCCCTACCACTGAGGAACCCAGACTCTGTTACAGAACATTCTTGTAAAGGAAGAAATGTAACATTTTAATATTCGAAGTAGCGTGCTATTGGTGAAGGCAACACCCTCAAAGAGATTTTTTGGCAATATTTTCTTACACTTAAAACTTTTTTTTTTTTTGGAGACAGGGTCTTGCTCTGTTGCTCAGGCTGCAGTGTGGTGGCACGATCTCGGCTCACTGCAACCTCCTCCTCCTGGGCTAAAACCATCCTCCAACCTGAGCCTCCCGAGTAGCTGGGACTATAGGCACACACCACCACACTCGGCTAATTTTCTGCATTTTTTTTTTTTTTTGCAGAGATGGGGTTTTGCCGTGTTGGCCAGTCTGGTCTCAAACTCCTGGACTTAAGCAATCCGCCGGTCTTTGCCTCCCAAAATGCTGGGATTACAGGCGTGAGCCACCACGCCCAGTCTATTTTCTGATGTTTTAAATAAATAAAGAAAGATAAAAATGCAGAGACAGGAACAAATCTTTATTGACTTGTGATAAATTATTAGTTCACAATCTTTACGTCCCTAAATTCCTTTACTGGAACTAACCTGAGGATAAGTCCCTGCAGATGATATTACCAAGCTGGTTACTGGGTGGGCAAAGCTCATTTCCCTTAGAGGCAAAAATAGAAACTTGTTCTTTTTTAAATAGTGAATCTTCTTTCAGCATGTCTACCAAATGTTTTGTAGAGAGCTGAGGACATTATATGTGTTTTGTATTCTTCCTCATATTATAAACTCTAACCTAGGTCCCCATTACCAGATATTTTGATGGTAGAATTTATCCAATAGCAAAATAAAACTACTTCAAGTATGAAACATGCAAGTGCCTAATAAGACAAAACTACAATCAAACAAACAATTTAGCAGAAAGTGAGGGAAAAAAGAATACAATGGTGAGGAAAGATAGTTTAGTAAGCTCTTTCAGGGAAAATGTATACACATGATTAGCTAATTACCAAAACAAGAGTAGAATCAGTACCTCTTTTCTAAGCAGAAAAAACATCAAAATATAGCTAGGTAGTGTGATTCCTCAAATGACATTTTAAGAAGTCACAAAGGCCAGGCGCAGTGGCTCACACCTGTAATCCCAGCACTTTGGGAGGCTGAGGTGGGCGGATCGCCTGAGGTCAGCAGTTCGAGACCAGCCTGATCAGCATGGAGAAACCCTGTCTCTACTAAAAATACAAAATTAGCCGGGCATGGTGGCACATGAGTAATCCCAGCTACTCGGGAGGCTGAGGCAGGAGAATCGTTTGAACTTGGGAGGCTGTGGTTGCGGTGAGCCAAGATCACGCCATTGCACTCCAGCTGGGCAACAAGAGCGAAACTCTGTCTCAAACAAAAAAAAAAAAAAAAAAAAGTCACAAAAAGAGGTATAGTATTAGGCAGCATGCTGAGGTGTGGAACTTGCCCTGCAACCATTGTCAACAGGCGTGTCCTTACCACAGGGTGGAGATGACAGTGACGCATGCCCCTTTCCATTTAATATGGCTTAAGGAGACTGAGAAAGACAGTGCCCCCATCTAACCACCTTGTATCCTGAAGAAAATCCTCACCACATAAGACGGTTGTAGGATCAGAATTCTAAATGAGAATTCTAACGCCTTTCAATCAAACAAAGAGCACTGCACGATTTTTTGCTTGTTATTAAATATTAATGCCCCTCATGAATCTATCACATGCTAGCCTATTAAGGTTAATTAGGAATTGAACTCTAAAGAAGTTGTGAACTGTTTAGAAACTGTTTTAAATATGGAAACCTATCTGTGGAAACTGTAGAACATTACAAATGGAACATGAGTGCCTTGAGATCGGGAAGAGCAGGATGGAAGTTGAGGGAGGAGAGAGAGGCCCTGACAGTGGACAGGAGAAAAGTCCTAAATATCAATTTCACTTATCTCACAAGTTAGCCCACAGGCAGATCTTGGGTGCCAGCCAATTAAACACCTTTTTTTTAAGCTATTGTTTTTATTGAGCATGTACATCTTAGGCATATTCCCATATTTTATTTTATTTATTCCTCCACGGAGTCTGGTCACTGCTCCTATTGAACACAAGAAATTACTGCTGAGAAAATAAGATGACTTTTCCAAGGTCATAATTAGCAGGCAGCAATATCCATTTCTGCTAACATCTACTAACATCCTACTCCATTTCTGCTAACACATAACCTAAATACTCCTCTCATAGGAATAAACTATACCAGCTTTCCTTCTCCTCCTTTTTCTTCTCTTCCTCTTCTTCCTCCTCCTTTTTTATACCTTAATTAATCCAAAAAAGGATTTGGGGAGAATATTATTCAGCCATAAAAAGGAATGAAACTTTGACATATGCTAGAAAATAGATGGACCTTGAAAACATTCTGGTTTTTGTTTTGTTTTGTCTTTGAGACAGGATCTCGCTCTATTGTACAGGCTGCAGTGCAGTGATGGGGTCATGTCTTACTGCAGCCTAAACCTCCAAGGCTCAATCAATCCACCTGCCTCAAAAATAAGCCACACACAGAAAGACAAATATTGCAAGAGTGCATTTATATAAGGTACCTAAAATAGGCAAATTCATAGAGACAGAAAGTATAATAGAGTTACCAGGAGATGAGAGGAGGGGGGAAGAGCAAGTTATTGTTTATTGGGTACTGGGTTTTTCTTGAGGATCAAGATATAGTTGAGTATAGATACTGATGATGATCACATAACATTGTGAATGTATTAATGCCATTGAATTGTACACTTTACAAATGCTTAAAATGATAAGTATTATGTTATATATATATATATTAGCACAATGAAAAATGACTTGAGGAAAAACTAAGAAATGTATAAACAGCATTATGTATATGTGAGAAGTGGAACTATGTGGAAATAAGAATAGGAAAATAGACCGAAGCTGGGTGAGTATACATAGGTATGCCGCTGGATCCTATATAGTGGTTAAAGGTAAGATGCAAATTTAGTTCTGGTTTTCTTGGCAACCAAAACAAAAATTTACAATATCCACAAAATGACAACCAGAACAATTGCTTGAGATAAGTGCTGGTAAAGAAACCAGAGAGAAATGTCATCAGAAAATCCCATAAAGGAAATACCTCAAGATGTGGTGGCCAGTTTCCTCAACTGCATTTGCGTAATAAAGACAAAAATAGGTTTCTTTATGGTTGCTATCTGTATTAAATGACTATTTTTTTTTACACTTATGGTTCCCACTGGAGGAAGTATGCTATATATACAAAGTTTAGATTTTGAATGATTCACTACTTATGAAAAAAGCCTTCAAAAACTTGTCATCTCTTTTTCATAAGCAAATTTGTTTTAATGCTTGCTAATTCAGTAGGCAAACTTCCTGTAAGGCCAAAATGCAATTCAGTAAGTATGATTGTGCAAGAGGCCAAATCAAGTCTGTGTTTGTGAATCACTATGCTCAGAACAATTGTCTATAAAGTTTAATACTTGCATTGGAAAATGGGAGTTTGGAACTTTAGCTTCCCTTTGACAAGAAAGAAGCTAAATAATGGCTTGTGGGCGCGGTGGCTCATGCCTGTAATCCCAGCACTTTGGGAAGCCAAGGCGGGTGGATCACAAGGTCAGGGGTTCGAGACCAGCCTGACCAACATGGTGAAACGCCGTCTCTATTAAAAATACAAAAATTAGTTGGCCATGGTGGCGGGCACCTGTAATCCCAGCTACTCAGGAGGCTGAGGCAGGAGAATTGCTTGAACCCGGGAGGTGGAGGTTGCAGTGAGCTGAGACTGCACTCCAGCCTGGGCAACAGAACAAGACTCTGTCTCAAAAAATAAAATAAAACAAAATAATGGCTTGTACTGAAGACCAGAGTTTTAGTTAACAACCTCACTGACATCAATTAGACCAGGGAGAGGCATGTCTGCCTCCACTGGACAGATGTCCTCCTATCCAGGACTTCTAGAAGAATGGCTTTGCTTATTGTTAATATGAATTACATGTGCAAATAATTACCCATTAAAAGTATCTGATATGTGTCTCAGGAAGGGCAAATAAGTAATAAGTACTTTTAAAAAATATTACAACACCTTATTTGTTGGTTCGTTTAATAAACAGTGGGTACCTTTCTCTTTCTCGTTCTTAGCAAGGAATATGATTGACTGTTTATTGTAAGGAAAGACCAAATACAAAAGCAGAACTGCAGTTCATTTCGTTGTGTAAATAGGCTCGTTTAATGCTGGCTAGTTAAGCTATAGATCTAAAAGTCGACTGGAGAAAGCAGGTGACTTATAGGAAAATTTATTGATATTGCTATTTAGTCTCAGAACATAATACTTCATTTGTATAAAAACATTGATGGAATGAGTTAATTCTCATAAACAGAGTACCCATTAATTAAATTTTACCTACATAAGCACCAAGAGTTTATTCATTTAATTATTTGGGTAGAAAATCTTTCTAAATTACATGTGTCACTGGATTTTTTTGGGTCATTTTTAAAAATTAAACCTTTTATTTTGTAATAATTTTAGGTTTATGAAAAAGTTATAAAGATAGTAAAGAGAGTTCCCATAACTCTTCACTCTGTGTCCCTTAATGTTATATATTACCAGACATATTGTACTATGAAATCAACCGTGGTATATGACTATTAACTAAACTACAGACTTTATTTGGATTTCACCAGTTTTTCTACTAATGTCCTTTCACAGTTCCAGAATCCAATTCAGGATACTACATTGCATTTTAGTGCAACTGATTTTTAAACCAAGAATTTCTAATGTGAATTAATCTTCTCTTAAAGACTCATGTTTCAACTTTATAAGCATCAATTATACTAAACCATAATTTACTGATTCCTTTAGGGTTTGTTGAAATGAGTTGCACTCTTTGAATCTTATATTAACTGGCCCCAGACAGCTGTAAATTTGAGTATATTCTCATGTTTATGGTGTTTTTATTGTCTGTTTCTTCCCCTGGTGGCAAAATATTGTTGTTTTGTTGGTCATCATAGTCAGAGTTGAAGCTTGGAGTTGAAGTCAGAGTTGTGGTGCTTGTTGTTACTTATGTTGTTTGGCTATCATCCATCAATTGCAAAGGATCAAAATCCGGCAACATATTTTGAGTTCTTGTTCTTAACCTCTTTGGATTTTCTGATACCAGTGAACAGCCCTTTCATTCTTTAAAACATTCTTATTTTTCTCTTGGATTCAGTAACATTACAGTCTTCTGGGCTTACTCTTTAGCTGGCTCTAACCACCCCGTATCTACCTCAATCTCTGGCTACTCCTCGTCATTCTCCTTCCATAATGTAAATAGGCTATGAAGTTGCATCACTGACATGATTTACTTCTCTCTTCTACTCACCCTTGCCATGGCTTGCTTATCCAGTCTCATGACTTTCACCATAAGCAGTATCCTGATGACTCCCAAGTACCAGTCTTAAATTTTAAATTGCCTACTAGACAACTTTACCTAGATGCTAGCTGGCATTTCAAACTCAATATGCCAAAACCTAACTGATAATCTTCCCGCCCATAATTGTTTTTTTTTTTCCTTCCTGTGTCCTCTGTTTATATTTTTGATACCATGCTCTCCCAGGTTAGCCACGGTCAAAATTTTGCCATTTTCCTGACCCCCATTTATCTTTTCCTCAATACCAAATCTAACCAGTTGTCCACATTTATTGACTGAATCTCTATTAGTTTCATTAATTTTTCCCACCTATCTCTCCCCACTGACACTATCACTAGTAGCACCAACCATAGTGGGCACTTATAAGTTATAAAACAAATATAAAGTGCCCTTTGCCTGTGCTATTTTAATACCTCCTAACTTGACTCTTTTCCCCAAACTCTTCCTCCTCCAATAATGGACACTGGGATGCATAATTTATATTCCTGAAACCCACATCTAACTAGGTTGTTCTTTTGTTAAAAAACTTAAGGTATGCCTTTAAGACTTGCTTTAATCTTTGCTGCCTAAGAGTGAAAGGTGTTTGCTTGGCATTAGTGTCCTTCTATCTGACTAGGGCCTTCTCTCTTTCTTACCCAGCCTTCTCTCTGGCCCTAGTCAGATAGAAGGATGCTAATGCCAAGCAAATGCCTTTCACTCTAACATCTACTACCCTCCTGGTCTGTACCCATTTAATTTACCTCTTATCAGTTTCAATGCATGAACTGTCCTGGCTCTGTGGTCTATTCTTCCTCTTTTCTGCTCAAGCTCATCCCCAGTGGCTTATGCAAGGACTTTGATCCCATTATTATGCCCTTTCTTCTGTACACCATCAAGATTTTTCTTTTAAACTCTTAATTGGCCTGTTCTCAACAGCACATGCACTGTGATATTTCTCCTTTAAAAGAAAAACTTAACCTCATGACCCTGTCAAATTACCCCCATACTTCTGTCCCTTCTATATCAAAACTCTTTAAAAGTATTGTCCATCTTTGCAACTTCACATTCTTTCTTGAATCCACTCCAATTATGTTTTTGTCTTCACCATTGCAAGGGTCTTGCTCTTGACAAGGGTACTAGTGACCTCCACAGTGTCTAATTCAGCAGGCAACTGTCAACCTTCACCTTTACTCCCTTCCTCAGAAGGATCTGGCAGGATTAGTTCATTCTACCCTTCTTAAAAATGATTCTCCATTTGGCTACCAGAACTCTACACTTTCCTGGTCATCTTCTATCTCATTGATCACCTCCCTCTATCTCCTCTACTGGCTCTGCATCCTCTTCTCTCCATTTAATAATTAGCACTCCCACAGCTAATCTTCACCTCTCCTCTCTTCTTCATCTCCTTTAGTCTTGGTGATCTAATTCAAGTTCCGTGACTTCCTGAAACATCTACAATCTGACCACTCCAAATTTATATCCCCAGCCCCAAATACTTCCCTGAACTCCCCAACTTGAATATTCGACTACCTACTTAGTATCTCCAACTGCATATCTAATCATCATCTCCAAGTTTTCATGTCCCAAAATGCCACCCATCAATTGGACCTCCTCTCCAAGTGAACACCATCATAGCAAATGGTACCTTAGTCATCCAGATGCCCAGGCCCCAAAGTGGAAACATCATAGACTCCCTTGTTCTACTAACACTCAATCAAACCTATAAGAAAATCTTTTCACTTCACTTTTGAAATATGTTTTGTAGTCAATCACTCAAACACCAACCCATCCTCATTACTGCTTTGGTTGGTTCAAGCTATAACCGTCTCTCACTTGAATATCTGCAATAAACTACTGAATGGTCTCCTAAGGTCCACACTGGTCTCCTCACAGTATATTCTTCAAACAGAATCCTGTCACTCCCTTGATTCAGCCTCTGCTGGCTTTTCATTATTTAGAATTTATAATTCCTTGCTGAAAATTTTGTCCAACCAAGCCCTAGGTGACCTTCTTCCCTCTTCTTTAGTCTCTTAGCTTAATCCTTTCTCCCTGGCTCACAGAATTCCATCACCCAGACTTACCAGCTACTCTCAACATGTAAGCACTCTGCTACCTCATGCCATTTTCACTACTTGTTCCCTGAGCCTGGAATTCTTCCTCACTAGATGTTAGCACTGTTCATTTCTCTGTTTCATTCAGGTTTTGGCTCAAATTATCCCGTTCTCAGGGAAGGCTTTCCTGACAATCCTACCTGAAACGGCAGCTCCTATTTTTCTCTATCCCTTTATTCTGCCCCCCTTTATACACTTACCTCATATAATGTTATATAAGTAATTAATGGTAATAGCCAGTGTTTACATAGTCCTTACGTGACAGGCACTGTTTTAAGCCCTTTATGTGTATTTAACTCATTTAATCTTAAAACAACCCTACAAAGTAAGTAATTTTATTATTACCAATTTACATATACAGAAACAAGCACAGAGAGGTCAGAAATCTGTCATGGTCACACAGTAGGCAGCAGAATGGTAATGTTAGTCTTTTCTCAAACACTGGAATATAAACACCTCCAATTCCACAATACTACATTTACTTCCTAGAATGCAAGCTCTGTAAGGGTAGGGACATTGGCTGTCATTACTGTAATATCTTCTGAACCACAGGCACTCAGTTAATAAATATTAAATGAAGAAATAAAGCCTCTGGTTGTTCCACTTCCCATCCTAACTGGCAATAACTAGCTAATTAACTAACTTACTTAATTACATCACAACCTAGACAAGTTAGAATAAACGAGCTCAGTGTGAGCCTGCAAGTCTGCCTATGAATCAAGTCTTTAACATAAAATTTACTAACTGAGCAATATCCCTTTTGAATTCTCAAGGCATCTTTCAAAAAAGTATTCCTGGTTCACTATAATTCTAGAAAGGAATGATCTCCAGATTACAAAATTAATTATATACTCAGAAATCCTGAGCAATAATAATTTTATAAGGGTAATTTTAAAATCAGCTTAGAATTACTCAAAGCTAGAGTGAATTCTTAGAATACAAATACCAGTTGGTTCAGGTGACTCATTAAGCACTGGAAGGAGAGCAGGCAGTACATTTTTAGAAGAGATAGAGAAAAGTAAAATTTTATTACCGTTTAGTAGGACAATGGTTTCAGCTATGGAGTCTGTGAGAAAATGCTCTGTAACATTGGAAACAGCCTACAAACACTCTAATCAATGAAATGATATTTTTGAATGCTAGTTACTCTAGTTGGCTTTTGCTAGAAACAACTTGACTATTGAGTGAAAACCTACCCTGGGAGCTCATTCCAGCTTTTCCAAGCATTAACCCACAAAACTTAAACTCTTCACATTGGAAGTAAGAAATTCCTATTCTGCTTTCTAAATATTACCATTTTTCTCACCACTAATTTTCCTCCATACCCATTTTATTTATCAAAGAATTTGAGAGTGCTGATATGGTTTGGCTGTGTCCCCACCCAAATCTCATCTTGAATTGTAGCTCCCACAATTCAAGATGTGCCGGGATGGACCCGGCAGGAGGTAATTGAATCATGGGGGAGGGTCTTTCCCTGGCTTGTCTCATGATAATGAATAAGTCTCATGAGATCTGATGGTTTTATAAAGGGGAGTCCCCCTGCACACACTCTCTTGACTGCTGCCATATAAGACATGACTTTGCCCCTCCTTTGCCTTCTGCCATGATTGTGAGGCCTTCCCAGCCACGGGAATTGTGAGTCCATCAAACCTCTTTCCTTTATAAATTACCCGGTCTCAGGTATGTCTTTATTGGAGGTGTGAGAACAGACTAATACAAGTGCTCACTATGTGTCTGTCACTGTTTTAAATGCTTTATAAATACTAACTCATGTAATCCTCCAAACAATCCTGTGTGAAGAGGAAACTGAGTCACAGAGAAGCTAAGTGACTTGCCTAAGCTCTGCTATCTCCCTGACATTCTTAGTAGCCATATTTGTTATATGTGAGGGACAAGAAACAGAGTTTGTGGAGCAAGGGATACTAGGTGTTCTCAAGTGAAAAAGATTCACAGGTGCGTGGAAAGAAGGCATGTGAACAATCGGAAAATTGCTTGGACCACCTACACAGAGCAAACACATTCCATGATGCTGTCCTTTTACATTCAGAACTATTATTTAAAGAAAGGCAGGTTATCTTATATGTCACTAGACTGATTTCTTCTGGATCAGCCTGACCATAGTTGGAAAGTGGAGATAAAAGTGAAAAGTATATGTGACAGAATTGGGGAAGGATAAAAAGTAATATATGGAAAAGAAAGAAAATGTATACATACATATCATTAGTCAGTATAACTGTAAATGGAAAAGTTGTCAATATATAGGGGGACAGGATTTAGACAGATAGGAAAACATTGAACAATACCCACAAATAAGAATAGAAGGCCTTGGGTTTGTATGCAAAATTTAGGGATACTTTTGCCATGTGGAAACTGATGTCATCATTATAAAAAAACAAGCTCCTCAAATAGGATTAAATCAAAATAGTACATTTGCTTATATACTTAAACTTATTCAAATATTTGCTGAGTGTCCACTGTATTTAAGGTACTCTGATAGTGATGTAGGCAGCACAAAGCTTGTTAACTTAGGATAACTGTCACCCTCATGCAACCTAAAGCCAGCAAAAGAGGCCCTAAATTTGTAGCATGTTTTGTTTCTTAACATTTGATTTGTTTGGATCTGAGAAGCTTGTAATCAGAGGCCATTTATCCCTAAAGAGTTAACTTTGCCCTGTAAAGAACAAATAAAATTATGGTGCCTCAGCTAGATCTCAAAGCCTTTTGGCAAAGTGAGATGGAGACTACAATGATTTCTCAATTCAGTGGTTTTATAGAATAAGAAGTCTGTGTTTTGTAATCAGTAAGTATTAGCTAACATAGGTATATAAACATATCTGAATTACTCTAAACATAAATTCTAAAATATCTAAATTACTCTTAACATAAACATCTAAGAATAACTTGAGGCATTTATCATTAAAATTAGATATTTAATCACACCCTAATTCTACTTTTAGTTTTGAGGACTAATTCAACCTAACCTTTTTGTTAGTTAGAATTAGAAATTTCTGACTGTGTTATTTGTTCTAAACTCTGTGGCCAAGTTTTAATTTTTAAAGAAGTCCTTGTATCCACTCTTAAATTTTTTGTGGAAAAAAGAAATCTCTAACTTCCTGTTTGTCAGAAGGAATATCTGGTTTGATATTCTAAGTTTTCTCTTATAAGCTTATGAATATTTGCAACTGTCCCCCAAAAAAGAGAGAAAACATTGTTTATAGTAGAAGCATAATCTGCCTGGTACATGGCAAACCCTGGGATCATATTTTCCTATTCACAAAGAAATATACAAGTTACTCTCATAGATGAAGGGAAAACTATATATTGCACATTCATCCTGAAACAGGAAAAGCAGAAGTCATACATTCAGAGCACAATGAAATAGGACTCTGCCTTTCCTAAAATGGGCAGTAAAGAGTGGAGTACAGCTGGTCAGCTATCCTTATTCCCCACCACACCCCAATGACTACTTTGGCTCTTCTTCTGAAGGAGTTGGTTAGTAGTGCTATAGATACTCTTTTAGCTATCATAAGGTCACTTTCTACCATACCTGAGTTGTAGAGAAAGGAAGTGTCCCTCTTACTCTAACCCCAGCTGTGTAACCCCATTTGCCCAGGGGTGTCCTCAGGAGTTGAGGAGAGAGGTGTGCTGGCATTAGGTTCAGGGCTCAATGGAAGGCCTGGAACTCACAGATTGGGAAATGATTCCTACATCCTACATACCAGAAACCACATGACACACACCCATATGTTAAAATTCTTCCTAGAAGTGTTCTTTTCTTTACTTTTCCTCCTTTACTCCTTAAAGGGAGATCTTGAGTCATTTCTAAGCTCCTATGAATAGTCCCTTAGCAACCATTTTAAATAGGATTAGCTGTAACTGTTTTCTATTTAAGGGTGTTACATTATGGAATTCCCAGTATAGACAAAGAGACGGGGCGGGGGCAGGAGAAATATAAAATATATTCTTTAAGCACATTCAAGTAGATTGCAAAACTTATAAAAAGATAAACTGATTTTCCCAAAACAACATTATTGTCTATAAAAAGCATTTAGTGTCTGTCAAAATACATTTGGTGCTCTACCAAGTAACCGTCCCTTCAAGCCCCTCCTTTTTGCATCATGTCAATTAATCTATTTGTCTATGGATTGAGGTGCCAAGCCTAATTATCTCCCTGGAAAATTTTTTAATAAGACCCACATTTAAATGTTTTACAACATACAATTATATTACTAATTTTTAATGATAAAATATTTCACATATTTCAAATAAATAGACATCTTTTAATAAAAACAGACAATATAGAAACTTTGGGCTATATTAAGGCATTAGCACATACATAGATTTAGTAATTCAATCAAAGGAGCTTTTGGTTGAATAAAGAAAAAGACAGTCTGAGTCCATTTGCTTTAAAAAGTTCAAACCATACCTGATTACATTCAATTGTTATGAGAACAAAGGATGGTGTGTGAAATTTAAGAAGCTTCTATGAAGCTCATTTTTCACATTTGTTTTTACTTAGAATTTTGAAATAAAGGTATTCGTCTTTTGTTTGCAAAATAATACTGAAACATCAAATACTTCTTTCCCATGCCACTGGGTTCACAGTAGACAGCAAATACTTTTCTCCTTTAAATTATATTTATTTTGCTAATAGATTTTTCTATTGGGCAATATGATTCAGTACCTGACACATAATACTTAATAAATATTTGTTCAATTAAATTAAATGTTTAAGCTTGTGTTCATTTCTAAGGTCTAATATTTGCCAAATGTTTCATCGGGACCTCTTGAACACCTTCTTTACCATTTAAGATGTTCCTGGTCATTGCAACGAGTCACTGCTCTGAGAAGCTTATGGAACTATCCTTAAGAACAACGCTATGACATCTTAAATAAATATGTAATCATATGAAAAAAGTCATTAAAGACACTCAGGCTTTATAAACTATTACAATTTAATAGCAGTTATAATAACAGCAATAACAAGGTAGGTTATATAAATTCTACTGTAGCATTTTACAACTGTATTTTATGTTTGCTTTATTGAAGACACAACAAAGCAAGAAATAAATAGCCCGGGGAAGGGAGGAATGGTGAGAAATAATTAATATGGGTATCAGAGATTTGTTTTCAAATGTTTCAGTAACAAAACAAATTATGACTAACTGAAAAATGTGTTATCTAAAACAAGAGAATTGTCTTTGCCTCTTTGAAACGTGTATTTCCTTCTGATGTAGGTTTATAGACCACAGAAGAGGTAGGGTTAAGTCCCATATTTTAAGCTAACTTCTTCATCTTTAGTTTTCTTCTATACCTAATTCCAAATTCTTCTCCTGACTCAACTGACTAGGTTCAAGATATGAACCTGACGATTTAATAAAAATCTTATATCCACAGAAGAGCAGTAAAAATTTCAGAACATTGTTTTTGATGCTGAATACAAAAGTTTTGACATTGGTGAGGGGAAAGCATTTTCTCCTTTCAGCAAAAGTACCATTGATAGGAGTTCACTCCCAGGGGTCTTAAACCAAGGTAAAGGGAGGTCAAATTTAAGAAATATCAAATGTAAAAAATAGCAAGGCCAAAAATGGAAATCCCTTCAAGACCTGAAATATGTGTTTCTTGCTATATACTGACTCATCAGGACCAATGCCTTATAATTTGAAAGTACCAACAGATTTTAACAAATAAACACCCTTCAGTACTTCACCTTTAGACTCATACATGTTAAAGAAGCAAAGATCTCAAAACTTTTGCATGTTCAAAGCTTTGGTGAGTGCGATTTTTTGAGAACAACAGTAGCCTATTTCCATAGAGGTGATCCATGCAGAAAAGAGAAATACTTTATTTAAATGAATGTTTATATTTCCAGCGCTAAATCCACCAAGGGCCAGAGTATGGGGATCTAAGGGAAGCTTCTTTCCTTTACTATTGCCAAGTGACCACAGGGACAATCCATCTGCATCATACAAGCATCTAACTTATAAGAATTTAACCATATACATGAGACAGAGAGATATATAAGAAAATTGTTTTAAATAGTGGGCAGAAGTCCATTTACCATTCTAATTCTCTCCATAAGTATTTACCCTAAATGAGCCTAAAGATCTTCTACCCAAGGGGCAAACTCAGTTCCTGTGTGGCTCTCATCCACAGATGACCTCTCCAAGTTGAGTAAGACTATGGTATTCAATGAGTTCAGTGACACATGGACATATTTTTTAATGCAACATGGCCCTTAAAACATAAGCCAACAATGGAATCTGGAGCTCAACAGAACTGCATCATTCAATGTCGAAGGGCAAACTGCCTGTGTGGGACGTAACTGTGATGTTTGTCTTCAATATGGCTTCTTCCAAAGAGGTTTTCAACAATACTCAAGCAGCACCTTCTATACTGTTCTACCTTTAGAACCTAACACCTAAATTAGATTTGACTCCTCTATAACCTTCACCCTGGCACAGCTTTAATCACTCTGATATCCCTTTATCTTCCTTCAATCTAATCTTCCTATTGGAGCCAGATTGATCATCTCATCCTCCAGAGCTGCCAACTCTCCCCAAGTTCTTCTCCACTGTTTACTAGGCCAAAAGATAGTGAAAAATTAATTAAACTTTGGCTCACGGTAAATGCTCAAATTATCAGAGGGCACCTTTTACATGCTTTCCTTGGAATATTCAAACTCACTTAGAAATTACCCCAACCAGCTTCCTTTGCTCCCTGTGTGTGCACTCTGCCAGAGGCACACAGTATGTATGCAAAGGTTCTCCACAAAGAACATTATGTGTGCTACACATCACCAAAAAACATATATGAAGTATCTCTAAAATCAATCCTGGATAATGAGGGATACAGAACAGAGTGAAGGGAGTAGGTGCTTTGATAAGACCTAGAGAGTGAGCAGGAATGAGTATGTTCAAGTCATAAAATTTGGACAGTATTCATAATGTGGCCTAGTGTGTATGCATGGACTGGACATTGTATACCAACTGGCTACCACTGCCTGGGCCAGATCCTCTTTTCAGCCCAGGGATCCCATCGTCAGCATATTGACTAAAATATGTCCAGTCCAAGAATGCACAATATTTTGCAGTGTTCCAAAGCTTCCAGAGTCAGACAAATACACTGCAACCTTCGTTTTACTTTGTGTTCTTTCCCCCTAAAATAATATATTTTTAAAATGCAGAGTTTTTGTATTTCTACTTAAACCTAAGGTTGTCAGCTTATCTAATAGACATTATGTTAAATGGGTAGTCATTTTTAATTTTCTCTTGACCAGGAGAAAATTGTGTGCAGATAAGGACCGACCTCTCTCTTTCTGATTTTCACAGCCTTCCAGAGGTTCTTACTACTGAAAAGCTATTTGCCATACCTAAGTTAACTTTTCCCTGCTACCTTTTAGATCTTTAAACAAAGACCTAGATAGTCACCCTGACATCCTCTGACCATTTAACTTACAGCAAAAAATTAGTGTTTAGAAAGAGGTGAGTTGACTCCTCATCCGGGCTGCTTTTTTGTGTTCTATGAGAGGAGGGCAGACAGGATCACACCAACAATACGCAGATTGTTGTGCAAGCAAGCACATTTTAGAATCCAAACTGTATTTAATAAAAGGCAGAGTCTACTTTAAATTTTTTTTCTGATCCAAACAATATAAATTTTATTATCAGCATTATCAATAATTACAAACCACTTCAGATAAATTAAAAACTAGCTCTGACATATACATAAAAAATAGAGTTTCCTGAGAGTTTAATAGGCTTGGCAGTAAGTTACAGAATCACATAATTATTGTTAATTTTAGTGCACCTCTGTATTTTCTAATGCAAGCCAGAGCCAAAACATTATTTTAATTAAGTAATTAATTAATTAAAATGAATGAAACATTCTTGAAAACTCAGAGACCCTAGAGGGTTAGATTAGAGACAGCGGAATCAAGATTAGAATCAAGGAATTCCTCAGCTAACTTGTGATTTGGATGTCAATTTGCCCCACAGAATTCAGAGTCAACTCTTCATATATGTCAAAATGCATGTCATGAAAGGTATGCCACTAAACACACTCCATGGTATCTATCACTTAATGTTAGAAAAAGACTATTTAATCAATATATTTAAAACTTTAAGTATGAAATAAACAGCAGGCTGGGCACTTTGGAAGGGCTGAGCACTTCCCAGCACTTTGGAAGGCCAAGGCAGGTGGATTACTTGAGGTCAAGAGTTCGAGACCAGCCTGGCCAAACTGGTGAAACCCCATCTCTACTAAAAATACAAAAAAAGAAAATTAACTGGGCATGGTGGTGGGTGCCTGTAGTCCCAGCTGCTCCAGAGGCTGAGGCAGAAGTATCCCTTCAACCCAGAAGGCAGAGTTTGCAGTGAGTCAAGATTGTGCCACTGCACTCCAGCCTGAGCAACAAAGCAAGACTCTGCCTCAAAATAAAATAAAATAAAAATACAGTAGAATCTAAATATTGATATATGAGGAAATCAAGAAAGTTGAGATTAAATTATTGTTAATTTTCTCTAATCATCTCTTACAGGTTTAAATACATACTCTTTGCAAAACAAACACTTTTACTCATTGACTTTGGCTCTGGGTCTTAATTTTCTAAACAAAAATATATGGTGGTAGGAGAAACACTGTAAAAATGTTAATTACCAGATGAAAAGGTTCATTTAGGCTTGAACAAAACATAGTGTAACATCATGCTGAAGGGAAAATAACAGGGGGTGCTCAAACTTTACCAATGACTGTGCTGCCAACACAGCATCCTCTTCCTTTCTAAATGTGCTTTCTGCCTCACCCAGGGTTACTGTTTAGTCTGTAACACCTCAGAGCCTATGAGTAAATTAGATACTTACATGTGGCCACCCATTTAAAGTTAGAGAAGTTGACTGCACCCTGACAGGAAGGCTCTCTAAGAAGGAGCAGTCATGTAGAGGAGGCTCATATGAAGCAGTGTCCACCTCCTATCTGTACCACTCCTCTCCAGGTCTCCCTCCCAGTATCCCTGAGGCAGATGGCACAAAGGGCTGGGTTCATCCAGCAGGAGAGAGCCCTAAGGGCCAGACAAGAAAAATCACTCCTCTCTGGAAATGACTGGCATTATAGACCAACGGATGCCTCATTTCTCTCTTCTGGGAAAATTCCCCACTGGGGCTCTCATATTTCTGTCTCCTGTAATGAGAAGGAGGAGAGAGCAAAGAAAGGAAGAAAGAAGATAAAGTGACTAAATTTCTCCTAAGTTAGCCATCAATTCTTCCCTAAAGAAATAAAAACAGAAACTAAAAGCCAAGGAGTTGCCTCTTTGGGGTCAGGGTAGAGGCAGGGGCCCAGGACCAGGCTTGGTCTTGAACCAAGAGTCCAAAAAGGTAAATAGAAACACACTGCCCGCTTTTCATGCCATGTGGTGTGAAAGGTTTAGCAATGCCTGCTGTAATAAAGGCAAAAGCCTCTTACTTTCAAATTTGAAGGAAAAACAATAAAGGACTAATTCTCAGGGTTACACAAATCCTTTTTAAGTCATTTCCAGCTTAAGTATAAATAAAATTCTGGAAGGATTTTACCTTTTAGAAAATTTTCATTAAATGCTATGGAAAATATATCCAACTTACTAGAGTTTCACCAACAAAACACAGGTCTTTGTTCCATGCACTTGATTTTCTCTGAGTTAAATGTAGATAATTTGACATATAAGTGGTATTATGGAAGTATGTATACACGCTGTGAGCTAGAACTTGGTATTGATAGTTAGAAATTTTTATTACACATTGTATTATTTTTTTGAGTATTTTTATTACACCTTTGATCTCAGCAAAGGTGTAGAGCTGTGATGTCTGTATTTTTAAAAATTAGAAAATTTTTTAACTTTCTATCACTTCAAATTTTGTGTGAAAATGTGAGCATTATGTCAGCTCTTCTGTGCTGTAAGTCCACATTAGACCTACATTCAAGCAACACTTTAAAGAGCATTTTTAATATTTTTACAGCATTTATTTTAAATATTTACTCAGGAATGCCATTGATTAAGGGTGAAAAATATGTTAATTGTTTAAGTAAGGTATTCTTATACAGTGAGTTTTCCTAGTTGGAGGTATTCCTCCATGCTAAAAACTCAAGATAGATAGGGTATTTTTTTCCATTGAAGACAGATCATATGAATAATGTATACAAATCCCCATGCATTCATATGAGATTATAAACTGAAGGGGTAAGCCAAAATGCTTCCTTAGTAAAACAACAAATGTGAAGAATTAAATCTGTAAGCATAATGCAGGGTAAATCTATTCCAAAGTGCTGCTAAAAGAAGGTTTACTACCCTAGTTCAAAAGAAAGCACCCAACTTCTGTGTATTCCCAAAGCTCAGGTAACTGCATTGTGCTAAAATTACTACAATGAATAAGAGTCTTCTGGCTTAGCACAATGTAAGAACCAAAGCTCCAATTGTGATTCAAAATTCCTTTAAACAGTGCTCACACGGTGTAGATGCACCTGTCTTTATACTCAAAGAGATGTGAATACTGAGTGTGTAGTACTATTTGAATTCACATTGTTATAAAATAATCATTATTATAGCCAAAAGTTGTTAATGTTGTCCATATGTGAGAAGCTGTGCTAAGTGTTTTCTTAATATATTACCATTGTTATCCTATTTGCTCCTTCCACCCATCCCCATTTCACAAATAAGACAATTGGGAGGGGTTTAAATGACCTATCAGGATCATATAGTAAAAGTGGTGGATCTCAGGATTCGAACCCAGGCCTCATTGATTTAGAAATCCACACACTCAGGCACTCCCCTCCATGCATCCCATAATAATTATTACTACTACTAGTGGTAAGAGTTTACATTAGAGAAATTCTCATTTATTACCTGCATTTTAATATCCAGTTGTAATAATAGTTAACTTTGTTTCCCAGTTCTGTGGAACATTTACTACTTGTGCTGTGTAAACTTCATTTAAACTATTTTTTCTCTGTTTTCTTTTCTGTAAAGTAGGGATAGTATCCATAACTGTCACACCAACTGCACGGAGTCAGAGTAAGAATAACAAGGAGTGCACATATGAGCACTTTTTGCTGTTGGTGTAATGTTATTTGTTGATTATGACACTGTGCTATAAAACAAACATACTGTACTCTGAGAGGAGAATTTGCTCAACACTAAATATTATAAGTGAGAAAGAAGTGAAGTCCAAACAAGGCCCACATATTAGACTTAAAATAACTGTTAGGAGGTTCTTGTGTCCCTTCTCCAAGATAGAAGCCATTGTTTAAGACACTCCCTAGATAGTCATTTCCATGCCAAAATTTTCAGAATATTCTCAGTTGACAATCTCACTGTCACTTCAGGCCAGACTGAAAATTAGAAAAATGGGTTCTAGATCTTATTCTGATGTTGGGAAATCACTGGTGCTTTCTGGGACACACTGGAGTACAGGCATAAGGAGGACAGGGACTTTGTCCCTATAGCCCCAAAATATTGGTTAGATGGTTGTGTAAAACTCCATAGCTTTAAAAGGAGGGTGATAGAGTAGATGAGTAGTTATCAGATATTTCTTTTTGCAGCAGAACTCATTTTCCCCACAAAATACAAAACAGATAAAGACAGAGAGCTGGGAATCAAGCAGTAGTGTGTAGAGCCAAGACACCTGGAGCCTGCCCTGTTGCCTTCTTGTCCATTCGACATTATTCCCCAACACTCTGGGATAACTGCACCAGACACAGTTCGGAAATCACTGATCTGGCTGCTAACGCTCTTCTCACTCAAATCCCAGGCATCCCAGTTTTTTTCTGTCTTCAACAAGTTAATTTTTTTTTAAATCAAGGAAAGTAAACTAGGTACATTTTTGGAAAAAGGTAGTTTAATTGATAAAATATTAATTTATTAAATTATTCTAACTTAAATTTCTGAAATTAGTGCTCAGCAAATATCCCATGTGCTCTCCTACATTTCCTATCATCTCCTGCAGTTGCCTGGTCCTGGCCAATGGCAATAATAATGTACGTTAATTCTACCTGCGCTTTCCCTCTCTTCCCCAGCTGTGGCCATGTGTTTCAGGGATCACTGCTTCAAGATAGAAGAGGGCCACCTGATCCACACTGAACCATGCTAGTGAGAAAGTTGTATCATGCTAGGTTACTGAGATGTGAAAGTTGTTTCTGTTAATTTTTCTAACAAAAACACACTGCTAATTTAGTGGAGATATTTGGACTAAATTACGGAATAGATCTTCTAAAATGTACTGCTCTATTTTCCCATATAAAAAAAAAAAAAGTCCTCAGAGTTTAGTGCTAACAGAAGGCACCCACACCAAAGGAAGAGGTAAGGACTGTTTTTGGAACAATGGCTTAAATGGGAGGAGGGAATTTTCCAAAGACCATATGCCATAGTTGCCCTATAACTTAGGTCACTGAAGTAAAATCCCATTATTGCATATCTTCAATACTGTATAAGATTCCTGCTATATTGTCTTATTTACAAAAAATTAGTGAAATGAAATCTTATAGAGCTAAAGATTTCATGAAACCAAACCTTTCAAATTAAATGTCCTCAGTGAAGTCACTACCCTCCACAACTCTTATTCATTGCCTCACAGGCATTTGCAAGTGTTCTATAGATAGACTTGTAATTTAAGATTTGGATGATGTTGTAAATCCCCAAAAGAGGCCCACAATCTGGACAGTCTTACCAGTTGACTTATATATTCCATTTTGTCAATAAATCTTAGGTTTCTCATCATCCTATTAGTTGAGTTGATATTTAACCTGTGAATTCTTTTAATGTTTAGGTAGTTAAGAAATATTAGCTTTCCCAAACTTGTTATTTTAATTTTCAGCTAAAATCAGTGAGTGGATGCCGCACAAAGCCCAGATGTCCATTGCAAGGCTGGGGTCTTACTCCTCCAGATGTCAGGATGCTATTAGCTGTCAGACTTCCCTTTGAAATTGCCCTCTGCTGAAGCCAGCCACCTCTCTTAAGGCTAGATCCTCTTCCCCAGTCAACCTGAATCCAGTGACTGGTCAAAGCAAGGTATTCCAGCTAGTCTCAGAACTCCCAAGGGACTCATTGAGGCCTTACTGTATTTGTATGATAGCCCACTTTCTCCTACTTTCCAATCTGTTGACTTCCCTTCCCACACAGGTGTTGATCCTGAAAGTACTCCCTAATAAGGGTCTTGCACAATAATCTCCATCTCAGAGTCTGCTTCTGAGGGGCCTGGCCTAAAACAAATCCAAATTACTCTGCAACCATGACATGGGAAACAAGTCAAACTAGTGTGGTCAGAGCTTTCCCTGTCACACTGTGGGTATCAGACTGTCCCTCATGGTAAAAGATCTGAAGGAAATAATGCCATTCTTTATTCTGTATCCTCCAAACCTTTCAAATTAAAATAAACAAGGTCATCCTAGGTGAAAGGACAAAAACATAAACTGACTAGATGAAAGATACATGTGAAAAAGAGGAAGGACAATTTATCTTGTTGGCAGAATGCCAATTTATGGAGATTGCATATGCATTTGTGTATATGTACATGCATATATACATACATGTATAAAAACGGATGTATTAATTTTTGAAATGGAAATATCCTTTTTTTTGTCTCAACATGGAAACTCAAAACTTAGTCTATTTCTAGTGCAGACTTAATATAAATGCAGACTTAGTCAAATTCCGTGTAGGGAAAAACACACACACACACACACACACACACACACACACACACTACTAATCCTTATCAGGGCTCTTTTGGTTGGGAGAAACAGAAACCTACTCAAACGAAGTCAGTTTAAGATTACATAGGGATTGTTTTTTTCCTGTAAATTTGTTTACATTCCTTGTAGACTCTGGGTATTAGATCCTTGTCAGATTGATAGATTGCAAAAAATTCCTCCCATTCTGTAGTCTGTCTGTTCACTCTGATCATAGTTTCTTTTGCTATGCAGAAGTTCCTCAGTTTAATTAGATCCCACTTGTCAATTTTTGCTTTTGTTGCAATTGCTTTTGACGTTTTGGTCATGAAATCTTTTCCTATGCCTGTATCCTGTATGGTATTGCCTAGATTTTCTTCTAGGGTTTTTATAGTTTTGAGTTTTACACAACTCCATTAAAAAGTGGGCAAAGGACATGAACAGACACTTTTAAAGAAGACATTCATGCGGCCAATCAACATATAATAAAAAAGCTCAACATCACCAATCATTAGAAAAACACAAATCAAAACCACAATAAGATACCACCTCACGCCAGTCAGAATGGCGATTATTGAAAAGTCAAGAAACAACAGATGCTGGTGGGGTTGCAGAGAAAAAGGAATGCTTCTACACTGTTGGTGGGAATGTAAATTAGTTCAACCATTGTGGAAGACAGTGTGGCAATTCCTCAAAGACATAGACTCAGAAATAGCATTTGACCCAGCAATCCCATCACTGGGTATACGCCCAAAGGAATATAAATCATCATATTATAAAGACACATGCACATGTATGTTCATTGCTTCACTATTCACAATAGCAAAGACATGGAATTAACCCAAATGGCCACCAGTGATAGACTGGATAAAGAAAGTGTGAAACATATACGCCACAGAATACTATGCAGTCATAAAAAGGAATGAAATCCTGTCCTTTGTAGGGACATCGATGGAGCTGGAAGCCATTATCCTCAGCAAACTAACACAGGAACAGAAAACCGAATACCACATGTTTTCACTTATAAGTGGGAGCTGAACAATGAGAACACATGGACACATGGAGAGAAACAATACACACTGGGGCCTGTCAGGGGGGCAGGGGAGGGAGAGCATCAGGAAGAATAGCTAAAGTATGCTGAGCTTAATATCTAGGAGGTGGGTTGATCTGAGTGCAGCAAACCACCAATTACCTACAACAAATCTGCACATCCTGCACATGTACTCCAGAACTTAAAATAACAGTTGAAGAAAAAAAGAAAGATCATATACATAGGAAATTGTTGACCCAGGCTTCACAATGATTCAGCTTGAGAGGTCAAATCGAAGACTCTTCTCTTTGTGTCTCATGGGCCAAAAAGCCTCTCTTATTTGCATGCTTTTGTCAGTCTCTCCCTTTCTGTTGACTCATCTTATACATGACCCAGCACAGCTTCATCTGTAGATCAGTAATCAATTGTCTTGCTGATAAACCCACACTCTTGTTCCCCAACTCAACTATTTCAGACTTTTTTCTTTATCCTCAAATCTCAAACTCCCCTCACTCTCAAAAGATGAGCCAACTCCTACTTACAGAAAAAATAGAAACAGACAGAAGGTCCCTCATCTTTTCTTTCCAGTCACAAAATACACTCTCTCTTTTATTCAAACCACCTCCTCCACTGTATTCTCTCCTTCTTTGATTTCTAAACATTCTTAACTTTATCCATTTAAATTCTATCTTAAAGAAACCCAAATTGAACTCCTCATTCTCCTCTAGCTATCTTTTCATGCTTCTTTCCCCTTCTTAGCCAAGCTCCTTGAAAGATCTACATATAACAACTATATGTTTTTATTCATCTTTCTCCCATTCTACCCATTCCAATCTAGCTCTGGCCCCATAAATTTGTAGAAAAAGCTTTTCCTTAGTTCTCATCCTATTTGATGTCTCTGAAGAATTCCTTTTAAAAAAATTGATTCAGGTAAAATTTAAATACAGTAAAATGCACACATAGTAAGTAAACAGTTTGATCAGTTTTGACAAATGCATACATATGTATAATAGATACCTCTATCAATATTTAAGATATTTACATCCCTCCAGAAAGTCACCTCCTGCCCCTTTGCAGCCAGTCCTTCACCCTTGCCACCACAGAGGAGCCTACCAATCTGATATCCACCACCATAGATTAGCTTTCCCTATTCTGGAGCTTCATATGAATGGAATCAATCATGCAGTCTGCCTGATTTGTGTCTGGCTCTTCCTATCTACCATAATGTTTTTGAGATTCATCCATGTTGTTTATGTATCAATGTTTTATTCCTGTTTATTGTGGAATAGTAATTTTTTCATTATGTGAGTATTTCACAGCTTTTAAATTGATTCTACTGATGGACATCTGAGCTATCTCAATTTTAGGGTCATTAACAATAAGGTTGCTATGAAGATCCTTAAATAAGTCTTTTTGTGAGTGTATGTTCTCATTTTTCTTATATAAATATCTAGGAATAGAATTCCTGTGTCATAGTGTAGATGCACGCTAAACTCTTTAAGAAATTGCCACAGTTTTCTAAAGTGGCTCTATCATGCCCACAATCAATATATAAGACTTTTAGTTGCTCATTATCTTTATCAATATTAGGTGATTCCAGTCTTCTTTGTTTGTTCATCTAATTTTAGCTGTCATAGTCAGTGTGCCTTAGCCTCCTCAAAATACTCTCTTCCCTTTGATTTGGTGAAACAAGGCTCTCCCCGTTTTTATCCTATATCTCTGGCCATTTCTTCTTTAATGCTTTTGCAGGGCTATTGTCCTCTATCAATTTTTAAAAGTGAAACTTCATTAAAGCTTACTCCTAGGCTTTCTTGTTGTCTGAATTTAATCACTCAGCCTCACCCACAGCTTCATGGCCATCTGTGTACACATGACTCATAAATTTACGTTTCTAACCCATATTCTCTTCTGAGTTTCTGACCTTTAACCTGCTTAATGTCTCTCTTGGATTTCTCAAAGTTACCACAAAGCCAAATAACCAGGACTAAATTTGGGATCTCTCTTCCATCACTCCAGATACTCCCAAAACTTGGTGGCGCAAGTCTGACATCAACCCATATTCAATCAATTAAAACAACAATAACAGTTATGGCTTTTGCTTCCCAAATCTCTCTCAAATTTTAACATTTTGCCATCACCACCAAAGTTTCTGCTTCTAACATCTGCCACCTGGATTTCTACAGTAGCCTCCCAGCTGGTCTCTACACATACATGCCCTAGGACTTCATCTAGTCTGCTCTTGATACTTCAGCCAGAATGATCTTTTAAAAATACTAATAAGATTATATCATATCTCTCTTCAAAACCCTTTGGCTCTTAAAATAAAGAAAAAACTCTATAACATGACCTGGTGGGCCCTACCATGTCTAGTTTCTGCCTACCTCTCCAAATTCTTCTCAAACCACACTCCTGCCTTTTGCAGACTTTTTCCTCTTCCACAAGACTGGCTTCCTTCCAGTGCTTCAGGCTCACCACTCCCCCTTCCATCAGTGGCTCTCATTCTTTCCTTCTAGAGGGTACTTCACCCCTATTTGCCTGCTTAACTTCTGTTCATTCTCAGATCTTAGCTCAGTCCCTACTGTCATTTCCATGGGAAGCACACCTGGATGACCTGATCTTAGTCAAAACTCCTGATAAGTATTATTTTATCAAAATATTATACAATGTTCTGTGCTGCCTTTATCATAGATCTTAATTTTACATGGGTGATTATTCAAGAAAATTTACTTCCTTCTACAAAAGGCTATTAATTCTAGTACCACACCTAGCATATCATGCGTAGTGCTCAATCCATTTTTGCTTCAAGAACAAATGAATGTGGATCATTCATTTTCTTTGGCCCTTTGATGATTTTCTATTTAAAAATTTGAAAGACACTCTCATTAGTATTTGGCCAGTCAATAAATCACCTGGCCTTGGGCCAACTGTCCACCATTAGTCCAGTTAGCTACAGCCATGTTGGGATCATGTGGATGTAGGGCTGCTTCTTCCAGAATGGCCACTGGGATAAAATCCACAGAAAGGGCTGTGGGTGCAAAAGGTAATGCAAGTCATGTCTAGATCATACAAATATACAAATTCTGGTAAATTAGATAGAATTAAGTTCCTTAAGACTTTATAGAAGAATGTTTCAAGTCTTCAGGGATGTGGGTATGTGAGATTATATGTATGGAGGCACAGATGAGATGAGGAGGCACATATATATGTGTGTGTGTGTGTGTGTATACAAATACAAGTTCTTAGATATATATGTGAGTACTCATTCATACCTCATCCCACTAACTTTCCTTGAATTACTGACCCACAGTCTAATTGAAGTCAAACCTCCAGGTGAAGAGGAACCAAAGAAAGTTCTTCTTCTTTGTTAGCAAAGATCAACTGGCTTTTAAGAGTAAAAAAACCAAAACATTATTTTAATATATACATAATTCAAAAGCATAATAGGAAAAGTTATTTGGAATCATAAATAAATTACTGCTAGTAAAAATGGACCTTTCAGGGAAAAATTTAAAATTAAAAATAAAATTATCACAATTAAGAAATGTTGATACAGCTTAAATAAAATTTCAACAAATATGATTCCAAAGGGAATCTTTAAATAAAATATTTCTCAGTCCCTGGCAATAATGTACTTAAATAATCTGGCAATAATTTACTTATATATTATTTACTTAATAAAACCAAATTCAAAATGAACAAAGTAATTATAAGTTCTCATGGAGTTTTCTATAACAAATAGTATCTCAAAGAGAAAGCAAATAAAAACAGAAATGAAAAAAAATTAAATGTTTGAATGTGTTGGTTTTACCAAGTGTAAAAAGGGTGATGGTGGAAAAAAACCACTGTACTAGGACACAGAAGACCTGGAGTCTTATCCCTAGCTCTCTCAGTAATGAAAAATGAAATCCTGAGTCTCTGGCCTCAGTTTTCTCTTCTTAGAGTAAAAATAAATCCTCAGTGGCTAGAATGTTTATTGCCATCTTTCCTGCCAACTCTTATCAGTTGATCGCCTGGAGCACTATGTTCAGAAAGGTTCTGAGGCATCTGACATGTATTAGTGATGCTGCTTTAGGTACAGGTATTTGCAGGTGAGCTGAGAATTTACCAGTGTTGGACGACATAGTCACGGAGTTCCCACTCACACCTCAACTCATCCTAATTCTGAAATGCAAAAGTCAGTGCTATTGTGTCCTGGGCACACAGGCTATACAATTTAGTTCAACAGCACTTGCTGGAGGCCTATTATGTATGGGTTACAGAATTGGGCAATGAAAATGAAAAGATGATTAATATAAGATACCTTCCTTCAAGGATTTTAAGTCTAGAAGATGACTTAACTGAGGTATCCTTTTTTATTAAAAAATATAATCAGTAGAATGCTTTCTGGCAATACACTACTGATCTAATTATAAATATCAAATCAGAAAACTAACAGTACTATGCTATAAACTGTCATGGAAGTTAGTGATGTTTTATTTCAAAGAAAATGCTTCCATTAAGCATGTCTGTCCAGAGGATTACTTTTTAAAATATATTATTTACATCCTCACTTATATTCAAATACTTCAAGAATGCTGTCTTTCAAAAACCTAAGAATGATAAATCAAGATACAACAGGCCATCAAAAATTATACGTTAATTTTACCTTATAATGTCTAGTATCCAATATATTTTCCTCATAAGTTCTAGTCAACCTGGTTCTCTCGATAACTAAAAGCACTCAATTCACTGCTTGTTTTCAAAATTTGCTGACTGAATTCCCGTGGTTAGAATAACCGTCCCACTCTATCCTCCTACTTATACCCTTAGCAGCCCTGGGTGACTCCTCCAGTCCACATTCCCTGAATCTAATTCATTCATTCATTCATTCATTCATCCATATACAGTTTTAAAAAATGGGCACCTATTCTATGCCAGGCAATATGCTTATATGAGGGACTCAAATAAGAATGATCCTCCTTTCCAGAATTTATGCTGTACTGAGAGGAGACTGTTAAGAGAAAGAGGTTATAGAAAAATCAAATAAAACAATCAAAAGAGGTTAAGACAAATACCAAAATCTATTTGAGAAGTCTGGGAAGATATACCAGATAGGGTGTCACTTGAGCTAATTTAAAAGGCTAGGTAAAACTTAGTCAGATTTAAAAGGATATTTCTGATGGAGAGAAAAGTATGAGTTCGGTTACCATGTTGTGAAATAGCAATTACCCTTGAAAACTAGTTCAGCAAGATTATGGCAGGAATGTATTCACGGACCAGAGAACAGAAATAGCAAGTAGGATCCAGATTACAAAGTTTAAACTTTACTCTGAAAGCAAGCGGGTTTTATGGGAGAGATATGATCAGACGAATTTTAGAAAGATTCCTCTGGCAGCAATGTGGAGATCAGATCAGATGGGAGGAATTTTGATTAGTGGCAGAAAAATGAATCAGGAGGTTCCTTCAGGCATCCAGATAAGTACTGAAGAGAGCCTACATTAAGGCAATGACAATGGGATTGGAAAATAAGACAGACATTTAAAAGATTCCAAAAGATTAAATCTGTAGGATTTGATGATGGGTGAAATGAGGAGTTGCAGTGGTGATGCTACCCACACAGACAAGAAATACAGAGACACTGCGTTTAGGCAGAAAGTCAAGGAATTCATAACAGGACACAATAAAGTTGAACTGCCTATAGGACACTCAGGTAGAGAAATCTAACAGGTGGTTAAGGACATGAATCCAGAATTTAGTAGAAAATTCTAATGCAGTAATATAGATCTAGGGATCATTGACATATATATAGTTGGAGCCATTGTCGGAGATTCACAAGGAACTGCATATAAAATGGGAGAATATGAAGAATAGGACCCCATGAGAATGCCAACATTTGAGATTTGAGAGAAGATAATATAGAAGCATTTAGAAACATTGAAGGCAAATCAAAAGGATGTGGAATTATAGAAGCAAGGGCAAGAGGGAGCTTCAAAAGGTTCTTCACCTCTTATCATAACCACCACTCAATTTGCACTATTTTGTGTTCTTGAGTATTTGGTCTTTTCCCAAAGTGCATATGTCGTTTTTTTTTAAATTTGCACAACCTTACTAGCAAAAGTATCTGCTTCTTGTGGCCTGGTACCATGTTTATTTCTCTTCTATTGCATGTGGACCTGCTACAGCCTTCAACTATGCTGCATTTATGGAAGTTAGGGACTAGATAGCCCCTGGACTGATTATCCATCATAGTTGTACCCAATAGTGACTGTTAAAGCTTAGGTTTTTGGAGCTCTAAATACCATAAAATCCCTTTCTAATGCTTGTGTCTGGCAAGATACTTAGACCATAATATCTTTTTCAGACTAGCATCAAGTTTTTACTCCAGGTTGCTATATATTAGGTGGCTAGATTTGACCTAGGGTACGTAGACAGCTGTAAATTGAAATATCCATTCTCAATATAAGAAGATTTTACTGTATTTTATTTTTCAAAATTACATTTTTATGAAAACTGTCACAATCATGAATAATATAAAAGTAGAATCTCTTTAGGATTTTGGATCTTACTAAAATTTCAATATCTAAAATAAATGAGGCTGTTCATTTCAATATCCCTTTATTTCAGATACTAGGATGTAAAATGTCTTCATTTTTTCCCAGAAACAAAGGGGTTAGGAAAGAAGGCTTAAGCTCCAATATATTGCAATACAGAGATAGCCAAGGAAGATAAATCTGCTAAGCTGTGTGAAATATAAAAGGAAAAGCCATTTGGTTACTTTACTTTTGTTTTCATCTCTTTCTACCAATACACTAAGTAATCTTTCTGACCTGGATAGAACCTCTAAATGTGAATATATACTACCATATAGTTAAAGAAACCCAATACATTGATTTTTACATACCCTAGGTACTTCATATACAATCTGCCTATTTTTTCCAGAATAAAAACCACATAAATTGAAAACAAAACAGCTAGACATCCTATCAAAGAGTTTCTTTCTTTCTTTCTTCTTTTTTTTTTTTTTTTTTTTTTTGAGAGGGAGTCTCGCTCTATCGCCCAGGCTGGAGTGCAGAGGCGCAATCTCAGCTTACTGCAACCTCCGCCTCCCGGGTTCAAGAAATTCTCCTGCCTCAGCCTCCCAAGTAGCTGGGATTACAAGCATGCATTACCATGCCGGCTAATTTTTTTATTTTTAGTAGAGACGGGTTTCGCCATGTTGGCCAGTCTTGTCTCAAACTCCTGACCTCAGGTGATCCGCCCTCCTCAGCCTCCCAAATTGCTGGGATTACAGGCGTGAGCCACCGCACCCGGCCTCAAAGAGTTTCTTGTTACATTGGTTAAAAGCTGTGTTTAAACAACAAAAACAATAATATGGCACACAATGCTTGTGCACCAATAACTTACAACTTTAAAATATATTCCTGAGATTAAGAATAGTCTTCAAATATTAAGCAATACTGCTTTAATTACAGAAAGCCATATGTAGGTATGTAAGTTGTGAACTAATCAAATAGACAATGTAAAGTCTAGCAAATACAGCAAGAAAACTCCATCAGGATTACTACATTAGTTTCCACTTGTGAGTGTGTATATTATGCATGAGAGTCCATTAAAAGAAGCTAAGTAGTGTAAGACTTTTATATGACAGTACAGATATCTTAATTGGTTTTCAATTTACATACCTTCTCTATGTAAATATACTAGCATCTTCCAGATGATAATTAAATTACCTGGCATAATGATGGGTAATACAAACAAATACTAAATAATGTATAAATCATTAGCATGGTATTATTTTCTATATTACGTAAAATGTCTTTCATTCATTATGCTTCTTTAAAATAGCTAATATTATAATTAAGTGCATTGATTACTTACAAATTGCATGAAATTACTTTCTATAACATTACCTTATTTTACTACCTAAACATCAGAGGAATTATCAAAATATTACAAATAACATAAAATTACTTTCTGTAACATTACCTCATTTTGCCATCTAAACTCAGAGGAATATCAAAATATTACATCCCAAAATCTATTTAAATAAATTCTCACACATTAAAGATGTCTTTGTTAAACTGCAGGCTGCTCTTTGCAAGGCTCAAAGGAGAATTCTCATAAAGACAGTCCTGTATGAAGTCGCAATTCATAACTACTATTATTTGAAAAATGTTTTGAAATTTTAAATTCAGCTTTGCCATAAAAAGTATCATTCTGTTGAGATTCCATAAAAGAGAATACCTTATTTCCTTTTTTTTTTTTTTAGACAGAGTCTCACTCTGTTGCCCAGGCTGGACTGCAGTGGCAGGATCTCAGCTCATTGCAGCCTCTGCCTCCTGGTTTCAAGCGATTCTTCTGATTCAGCCTCCTGAGTACCTGGGATTACAGGTGCACTCCACCATACCAGGCTAATTTTTTGTATTTTTAGTAGAGACGGGGTTTTACCATGTTGGTCAGGCTGGTCTCGAACTCCTGAGCTCAAGTGATCCACCTGCTTTGGCCTCCCAAAGTGTTGGGATTACAGGAGTGAGCCACCACGCCCGGCTGATAATACCTCATTCTCAGAAAAGGTGTTCCCCATTTACCAAACAATGATCAAGATTTTATATCTACCACTTGCTTGCATTACTTATTGATGAGATATATTTTAAGACTGTTAATTGCTTGATTTTCTGAAGTTATAAATGAAGAATTTGGGGAAGAGAAAGCAAGATTTAAAAAGAGGAAGACAATATAATTTGTCATCCAGGCTGAAACTCAAAATTGAGAGAAGGGGTTACCATACATAATAACAGCAGGAAATTGGTATAAACAGATAAAGGAAAATCAACATGTACAGTCACCTTCCTTTTAAATAGCTCTATTTTGCCTTTAAGTAAGCATTCGTATGAACAGGAAGTTTTCACAATATTGCAACAGAAGCAGAAACATCTAAAATCAATTCTGCAGAATATCCCCCTCTTGCTGTCCACAGAAAAGTAACCTAGTCGAAATAAGTGTATATAAACTTGATGTAAGAATGTAAGAATATAAATACAGAAAACCTAAGGCATCCAATAAAGAATCTTAAAAAGTTCTTAAACACATGCAATTTATTACATCACTCAATGGTAAACTGACATGAAAGAAAATTACCTGACAAATATACATGACCCCTTATTCAGCTAATTCTGAAAATGAAGAATTTGTTAAACCCAGTGACACTAAAATTATTGTATTTCTCCAAATTTTTTTCTGTGAAAGATGAGGAAATTACCCCAAGCTAATTTCTCTTCTCATTTTTGAATTAGGATTGCCTTTTAGATCTTTCAAACTTTATCACTTTGCCCACATTGCTTTTTGTGCTAAAAACATATACAAGCTATTTAAGGAGAGGGGAAAAAAAAAGAAAAGAAAGAAGGTAAATATAGTCTCAGACCAAGCCCTGAACTCATTTTACCTTTTAACTCCTTGTCAAATTCTCACGCTGGGAGCTGCAACCCTGGCAACACTGCATTGCTAGCATGAAAGGATAGATGGGCTCTTCTCCAAGAGCTCATCTTCCCAAGCCCCCTAGTACCTCCAAAGACTACTGGAAAATATAATCTTGGTATTCTTCTACAGTTCTAACGAATAAGCATAATAATGGCACCTTTCTTGGAAACAGCAATTTGGAGGACACAATGCCTCCACTATCATTTTAAAGCTTCACAGATTAGAAGGACTGCCATTATAAATTCCACTTTACATATAAAATCTGATGCTTGGATGGATTATCTTGACAATGTTCACACCTATAAAAAGTCATAATGTTAAGACCAGAATCTAGTCCAGTGTTCTATCCAACTATCCAAGACTCACCTCTTTTTCTGACTACGGCAGTTTTAAAATGATAGGAACTCAGCCAACATTGGGCTATAAGCAGAGGATTCGCCTTTATTCTACCCCAAGAGCCTAATGCCTGACCTAATTCTAATACCTGAAACAATGGTCTTGTTGAATTAAATATCATATGACACTTTGTTAGAAATAGCCTATTTAATAAATAAAATTCAGAACAATAGTGGCAAACAAAGATAACTCATGGTTAGATGGAATGGTGGGAAAATGCTATGGTATTAGAGAACCCTGTGGGCAAAACAGCAAGCAGATAAGGAAAACTCCAGGTACAAATGGGGTTAGAGAGTCACCTGGGGCCAGAATTGGGGAAGCCAGACAGTTCTGGAGAGCCCACCCTCAGAAAAGGGTGGAACATGTTACTAGCCACATGAAGCTCCTCTCTCACTCCTTTAAGTTTTGTTCTCTGGATTCCAGAATCAAATGTCATGAGCAAAGGGTCAGGAAGGTACCAAGCTAGTTCTGGGAATTTCACTAACATTGGAAAACTAATAAATACTCACAGGCTAGAATTCTCTTCAAGAGGTGAGCCTGGGTGAGTAAAATTTGTAAAGCATCCAGTCAAATGCATAACACGTAGAAGGTACACAATAAATGTTAGTTTCCTTTCCAATAGATGAGGGAAACAAATCATAATAGCCAGCACTCAATGCACTTTTTTAAAGACTTAAAAGAACAATAATGATTTAAGGTCAGTGTACATGGGTTCTGGATTCATTATGCTAGCTGTCATGTGCCTCGGGCAAATTTACTTTGACTCTCAGGACCAACTCTAAAATACCGAACTCACAGACCAAACATATAAAAGTAGAAAACAGCCCATGAGGACAAATGAAATGCAGTACAATTGACTTTATAAGCCATGGTACTGCAACCTCATCCATCTGCTTATTACAGGTATGGGAGGATAATAATATGATTTTAGGAATTCATATTTGATATCTTTCCAGGAAGCTCACTGCACAAGTTTACATAAATTGTTCTCCTCATTTAAAAAGTTGAGCAAATAACATTCCCAAGACATTATGCTTCTATTAGTCAAGTCAGCAGTAGCACATCCAGCCCACACTGGTTTCCATATTCTCCTTCCAATTTAGTAATCTATTTACTTAAATAATGCCTTTGTCATATTTTGGGGTGTAAGATATTAAAATCTTTGCAAACCCTAATGAAAGTATGATACCTGCATACATAAGAACTCTATCCTCATCCCCACCAAGGTTACTCAGATTTCCTTTCCACTTTTCCTCTTTTCCCAGTTGGTAACTGGGATCTCTCATAATGAACCTTGTGGATATATTTCAGGCCACAATATTATATTTGTGTAAAGTAAGTAAAAGGAGGAGGAAAGCTGAAGTTACAGGAATTCTTCTCATTCTACTTTCTGTCTCCTTTCCAGGAAAAAAGTAGTAATTACGGATGATTAGAAAGCAAATGCTAGGTTACCTGTTAAGAAGAGAAGGAGAAGCCCAAAGTCAATACTCTTTATAAATCGATTCATACCATGGACTGAAGGATTTGTAGGAAAAAATGAAACTTCATACAGTCTCAATTTAATTTTCTTGCCCATGTTTGCACAGTAAGTGGCAGAACTAGAACTAGGACCTAAAAACACTTGGATACAAACTTAATGGTCTTTCCACTATACTGTGATGCTTTTTATTATCTTCTAACACTCTATGAAAGAGTATAGGTGAAGCTCCAAGCTCTGCTGTGATCAGCAGCTGATCTGAATCAGCCTAATTTTTTGCCAAGCCACTTCTCTGCAACTGAGAAAAGACTATAAATTCATTTAAAGAAAATATAAATGAAATAGAAGCTGCTTCTTGGTAGGAAGACAGTGTAGTGTACGGGAAAATACTTGGATTTAGACTAAAAGGTCTGATTTTGAATCCTGATTGGACCATGTTATGTGAGTCAGTTTAGGATATTACTGAAATTCTCTGAGTGTAGTGTGAGGATGTGAGAATTATATTATTTGGTTTACTTTCCGCACAGGCTATTGTGAGAATCCAAATATTTATACTTATAATAAACTTGAGCACAGTTTAACTATTTGGCATTAGATTAAATAACTTAGAATAAGAGCTAGTGTGAGGTTAATAGCTATTTACATTATATTCCAATATGGTACTCAATTCTCATCCTCAAACCATCGCCTTAACTCTCTACATTTTTTTCTCTTCTCTTACTATTCGGTAGGTGCTTTCTCTATGAAGTGTTTTTTTTGTTTTTTTGTTTTTGTTTTTGTTTTACAAAAAGGAGTAAGATTCTAGATCTAATGAGATCTTCTCTGATGGTCCCAGATAATGCAGTTTTCAGCCTATGTAATATATTGGCTCCAGATGTCTAGTAACAGTTACTTGAAGGAGTATTCATCGAGAAAGTTAGGTTTCAGAAAGCCTTCAGAACACACATGTGTGTGTGCACACGCATGCACACACACACACTCACATCCAAAACACTATTAAGAAAAGACTTCTAATTTGCAGATAATTAAGTCAATCATTAAACATAATTTGTGGGAGCCAACTGTTTCCAGTTATATGGCCATGGAACTTAAAATTAGTGTACTTTGCCAACAAAATGAATTCTTTTTATGATAAAGTACTTTCAATTTCAAATAAAATTCTTCTAAAATCTTGATTTGAAAGTAGCTTGATTTTTTTCCATTTATACGTATTTAAAGACATTCTCAAAACCAAATTCAACTAGTAATTTACAATCAAGGCTGATGAAACTTACAAATACATTTTAATTGATATTTTATAATGTTGGTTTCACATATTCATCCATCATTTTCTATTTTCTCTCTGTGCCTATTTTTCTACATTGTGAAAAGAGACAGCATGCACAGTAGGTAGCTTAAGGAGATAGTTCTGCACCAATAACACAAGTGAATTTTAAGTCTAATTGCCGTATTGCCAGAACTTAAGCTTTGTAGGGCCTTTTGTGAAAGTAATTTCTCACATGTGTGATTATGATCACCAATAATTACCACAAAAACTTTTCTCTGATGTAACAATATTTTAAAGCCCTGTTAAAAGAACCCTGTTTTCCAATCTATTTTAACGCAAAGTTTTTAAAAGGCCACCATCTATGACTATGTGTCATTATGTCCTCATATATATGTGTCATCTGAACAGTTCCCATTATCCCCAGTTTTTAAGACATAAAGTGTCCCCTATAAAAAAAAAAAAAGTACAGCACTTTTCCACTAATTGCAGACAATACGACATGCTTACATGGCAGCAAACTGGGATTCCAAAACACTCACCAATCTATCACTGAACAAAAGGCCAAGACATTAGCAGAGGAGGCTGATTGATAAAGTTAATACAGAGGTCCAGGATTATAGGGAGCTGTTGTATAACAGCATCATATACTGTGATATTTTGTGAATCCGTGCAACAAAGGAACAATATATGCAAGCCAGTAGAAAGCAGTCACAGGAAAAGCAGTGGAAAAGATGTGTTAGACATGAGAAGTTGGACAGTGCTCCTAATTTTTATTTGCCCACATAAGCCCATACAATCTTATAATTGCTGTCCTTCGGCAGTTAGCAGGTTTGGAGTTCTGTCCTAAAACTCACCCACTCCCACTTAAAATCCCTCACTCTCCACCATGCTTGAGACAGCCAATGAAGAAGCATGATGGCCACTACTTGCACTGTGCCTTCCCCTTCCTATCCGGACTCTGGCAAGCAGCAGCCTATATTTTCCACTAGCTACTGGAGGCCTCCATCCACCTGCTGTCTGCAGCAAACAGCAAAAGGAACAGCAGCAAACCTGTAAATCCTGACAAGCAGAAAAGGTGTTCAGGACAGGTGGCAGGGGCTGCAACCAGTGAGGACAGACGGACTGACAACCAGACAGACAGACAGCAGCACTATCAGACACCATCCATTACTTCCAGTCTCAGAAGAGGGGAAGCCTGCAGCACCAGGGACGTCATTCTTCCACTAGGGACAGGCAGCAGATTAACGAGGGTTCTGCCTCCCTCAAGCCAGCAGGCTTAAAGTATTTGATTTTTGGATGAGAAGGAGCAGGGAATTCAGAAACCTGCTGCTCTTTATAGAACCAGGCCAGCTCTGGCCTTCGGAGTTAATGGCCCTTTTCTGAATCTACAATGAAAAGACAGGAATGACTGGATTTCTACTATTTTGCTGTGACCTAACAGCCACATCTCTCCCTCAATATCCCCCTCCCCTATCTGAGTGTCAGTTGCCCTGGTTGGGGAACCATCAGTCTGTGAATGCAGCCTCCCTCCATTCCTCTCCTATGAGGCACTGCTGCACTGAGGGGAAGCAGAAGAAATCTTCCTCGGCAGCATCTTCTCTCGAGGAGGCACTTCTAGGGGGTGGGAGAGAGGCCATGCAGAATGTGCTCTGTGTCTGGGTTTCACCCCTGCTCCCTCCCCACCCCTCTTTTGCTATCAGCTAACTCCAGATGCAACAGGTTCCCTTTGGCTCTTCATGCCAATCCCCTAGCCCCAGATACACCTTCCAGCCTAAGCAGGGGACACCAAGGAGTCAGTCGCAGTCAGGGCCCCTAAATTCCCCTGCTTCAGAGTGAAAACTTTCCTGAATACATGAAGACTTCCCAAGAAAAGGCAGGGTTGAAGCCTCCTTCGGCTCTACTTTATGGGTGATGCTAAGCAAGGAAAGCCCCGTCTCTCTCCCAGTCCCTTGTAAGCAGTTTTGTCTGAGGCAAGCAGCAGCACAGACAGTGTCACACACTCCTGCACCACCAGCAAGTAGCCCCATCTTCTCCCTATCCCCAGGAAAATGGGGCATCAGACAGAAATCCCTTGAAGGGTTGATGCGCTCTAAAGAAGTGAGGAGGAGTGCAAATTCCCAATCCCTTATTGGACTGTTTCCTCCAGGAACTGAACGGGCCCCAGAGGTCTCTTGGAAACCAGTAAAGAGGAACCTCTATGTTATTCAGGCCAGAGTCCCTGTCAGCCTCTCCCATGATTAAAAACTTTGTATTGCCAGTGGCATTACATATGGAGAAGAGAATCTGTAATCTGTCTTCACACAGGTATGCTTGTGTAGAAGACTCTGAATAAAAGGTTAAAGAGAAGCTGGGGAGGCAGGTTACCAAAGATGGCAACTGCCCAAAAAAAGACCCAACCTTGATCTGTGAGATGAATGATTACTAAAATGAACACTAAAAATAAGCATTTTTATTATATAAATATAGGCACCCTTCACTGGGGTAACCCCGACCAGCTAAACAACTCCAAGAAGAGAAGAGGAGCTGTCCTCAGCACCTCTTCATCCTGCCTCCCCTTGTTTCTACTCATCCCCTGCTCCCTAACCTGCTCCCAGCCCAGGGACCTTCCACTTGGGTGGGATCAGCACCTCTCAGCTTCTGCACTTCCCACCACGAGCGGGGCCCCAGTCCACCCATCCCTCCTCTGCACCCCAGTCTCAAGCCATCCTCCCCGGGCCTTTGGGTTCCTGGATCTGTGGCATATCCCCTCCCTCCTCCGGTCCCCTGACCTCTTCCCTGCTCAAGCCCCGCGCCCCTGGCCCAAGGCGGGCGCCTCCGTCGCATCCAGCACCCTGGCCGCCCCTTCCCCACACTCAGCCGCGAGGACTAGGGGAGTGAGTGGTGAATGGAGGGATGGAGGCACGGAGGCACGGATGGCGCGGCTGGGGCTGGCTTACTTGAGCATGGCTTCTTCTTTTTCCTCCTCTTCTTTCTGCCGGTCCATCACTGCCATGATAATGTTCCTCTCCTCTTCGGTCAGGTGGCTCAGGTCGGGCAGCTCTTGCATGGGGGGAGGCACCGTGGGTGGGCGAGGACCGCGGGGCCCCACGGCCGAGGACATTTTCGTGGCCTGCCCGCCCCCTCCGCTCGCTCTCTGGCTCTCACCTTTCGGATGCACGCCCAGCAGCTGCGCCCCTGCTTCCCCCTCACAGCGGAGCCCTCGCGGCGGCGGCAGGAGGAGGAGGAGCAGCGGCGGCGGCGGCAGCAGCAGCAGCAGCAGCAGAGCCGGGGAGAGCGAGAACCCAGTCTTTCATGGTTGTTTGCATCCACCCAGCCCCGGATGCTGCCTTTGTTTTGGTCGCCCTAGCGAAGCTCGGGGCCGCCCGGCCGCCTCCCGCAGCCCAGCCTTGGCCGGCGGGGGCGGGCAGGCGGAGGCGCGGTAGGCGAGGCGAGGGGGCGAGGGCTCGCGCCAGGCTCCGCCGATCCGGGCGTCTCCGGCGGGGCGCGGGGCGGGGGCGGGGCTGGGGCTGGGGCTGGGGCTGGGGCTGGGGCGGCCGCTGCCGCCGTGGAGGCTGCTCCCAGGCTCTACTGCCTCCAATTTGGGGCTGCGGGAGGGAGAGGGAGAGTTTGGGTGTCAGTTAGGCGGAGTCTCAGAGGCTTCCATCCAGGGTGATGCCGCTGCTCTCGGAGACATAGCTGCCAGCCACTCAGTCCCGGCGCCGCTCCGCCCACGGGCACCCACCCGCCCACTCCCCGGGTCCGAGCCACGCGTGCCCCGGCCGCTCCCCCCACACTCGCCAACGTGCACAGCACCTCGCTCTATCCCCAGGTACCCCTCACCCATGAGTCATCCTCCCTCTTCTGGTCCCTCGCCCATGTCATCCTCCCCAGCCCTATTTTGCATGGGTTGCATTAATCATCATCATCCTCGCTACCATCTTCATCGTAGAGCATTAATAATATTTGAGCAACCACAATGTTCTGAACAGCAGAATGGAACACCCTGTGGATACATTTTCTTTTTCCTCCCTGCCACCGTGTCTTTCTTATTTACTAGTTAAGTGTTCACAGCCACAACAATGTGATTTTTTGGATGCTTTTGATACACACACACACACACACACACACAGAGACACACACATCCTCCAACAGCCTAGATTTTCTGGGTACATTGTACTCATCAATGCAGTGTCTTTCTTGACCCGTCCTCGCTAGGACTGTTCTGCAGTGTATCAAGAAGCCCCACAACACGGTAAATCTTTAATTTGTGTTTTTTGGCTCTAGGTAGCCCCATCACATCACATAACTGCTCTCTGGTGCTTGCACATGAGTCATCTACTCTAATTCCTCTAATGATGCTCGCTATCATCATACTCACTCACATGTAGTTCAGAGTATCTCTGTAGGTACTTCTCAAGAAACACTGATCCCAGATAAGAAAAACACTCAACCATATCCTATTGTATTTAAGAAGCTTCTGCTAATGCCTAGCCCAATGATAGGCATTAAGGATGAGCTTCTCTTGCTGATAAAGGCAGAAATAAATAGGCAATCCTTTCAAAATAGGTAATGTTATCAGCTTTGAAACCTGGAGACTGAATTTTCTTGATATAATTATAAAAGAATCAATATAGAAGAGGGTTTAAATTGAACAACAATTTCCTAGTCAAGACTCCTTAGCAATGATGATGAGAGAATTGATACGTTTCTCTCCTAGGCTATTTTTTTAACTTAATTTAATTTAAAGTTCTGGAGTACATGTGCTGGATGTGGAGGTTTGTTACAAAGGTAACATGTGTCATGGTGGTTTGCTGCACCTATCAACCCATCACCTAGGTATTAAGCCCCATATACATTAGCTATTTGCCCTGATGCTCTCCCTGTGCCCCACCACAGGCCCCAGTGTGTGTTGTTCCTTTCCCTGTGTCAGGGTGTTCTCATTGTTGAACTCCCATTTATAAGTGGGAACATGGTGTTTGATTTTCTGTTCCTGTGTTAGTTTGCTGAGAATAATGGCTTCCAGCTCCAACCACGTCCCTTCAAAGGACATGATCTCATTCTTTTTTATGGCTGAATAGTGTTCCATGGTGTATATGTACTACGTTTTCTTTATCCAGTCATCGTTGACAAGCATTTGGGTTGATTCCATGCCTTTGCTATTGTGAATAGTGCTGCAATGAACATACATGTGCATGTATCTTTATAATATAACGATTTATAGTCCTTTGAGCATATACCCAGTGATGGGATTGCTGGGTTAAATGGTATTTCTGGTTCTAGGTCTTTGAGGACTCGCCACACTGTCTTCCACAATGACTGAACTAATTTACATTCCCACCAACAGTGTAAAAGTGTTCCTATTTCTCCACAGCCTCACCAGCATTTGTTGTATCTTGACTTTTAATGATAGCCATTCTGACTGGCATGAGATGGTATCTCATTGTGATTTTGATTTGCATTTCTTTAATGATAAGTGATGTTGAACTTTTTTTCATATGTTTGTTGCCTGCATAAATGTCTTCTTTTGAGAAGTGTCTATTCATGTCCTTTGCCCGCTTTTTAATGGGATTGTTTGTTATTTTTCTTGTAAATTTATTTAAGTTCCTTGTAGATTCTGGAAGTTAGACCTTTGTCAGGAGGATGGATTGCAAAAATTTTCTCTCATTCTGTAGGTTGTCTGTTCACCTTGATGATAGTTTATTTTGCTGTTCAGAATAGCTCCAGAAGGAAGTCAGCACTCATTTTTTTTCCTCCAAGCCTAACTTTGTTAATGGAGAAGAAAATGACCAGGATGATGATATTTATTAATCTTAAAATCTTCAAGTTTAAGGAACTTAAGACTTTAGTTGATTTCCCATAAAATGCAGGAGTTGCTTCTACATGGACACATCTATTTGAATACTTTCAGTAGTGGAAAGTTCACTTCCTCTGAATTCCATTGCTACATCTAACTCTCTCTTCTTACTGAAAACCTTTGAAATATTTGACACAGGTATCATGTCCTCTTCAATCTTCTCCAGAGTAAATCTTCACAGTTTATCCAACCAGTATAGCCTCATTTTAAAGACTGATCATTTGGTCATCTGCCTTGGAACACACTTAAATTTTTTTCACTAGCCTTCCAGAATATGTATCAAGAAAATGTGTAACCAAGAACAGTGCCTGACACTTAGTGAATGCCTAATAACACAGTATAGTCATTATTTTTATTTGCATAACTTAACATTGCTCTAACTTTTTGATGGCCGTATCACTTATAAGAATGTCACTGAAATAAACATGTAGTCTACTAAAAGTTTCAGTTATTTTTCATAAGTTCTGCTGTACAGCCAGATTTCCCCTTTCCTATAATTAAGCAATTGTTGACATTTTATGATTTTATGATCTTGGGCAAATCACTTAACCCCTCTGAACTCTGTTTCTTCATCTGCAAAATGGGGATAAAGATATTTACCTTACAATAGAAGAAAAGTATTAAATAAGAATACATGTGAAGCATGTAACTATGGGCTTAACACTTTGTAGTTCTCTTTTTCTTATTTCTTTCTCTTTCCAAGAGATGTATTAGGTCATCCCTCAATTATTAATGTACAGAAAGAAGTAGAAATGTAGATGATATATTTATTCTACCAGATGCTTTTCTCTCTGTCAGTCAGTGAGGAAATGCAGCGATACAATGGACAAATTCCTTGTTCTCAAGAGGTTTACAATCTAGTTGGTTCTAATAAAATTCTTCTAAAATACAAATAAAGGAATTATAAAGCTTCAGTAGACATTAGAACTAGCTGAGGAAAGCTCTTGAAGTCAAGGACCTAATGAACAAGTAACAGCAGTGCTTTAATTTGCTCCAGTTGTCATTACAAAATACCACAGACTGGGTGGCTTAAATAACAGAAATTATTATTCTCTCCCAGTTCTGGAGGCTAGAAATCCAAGATCTAGGTGTCAACAGGTTTGATTTCTCCCGAGGCCTCTCTCTCTTACTTAGGCTTGTTTTGGCCACCTTCTTGCTGTGTCCTCACATGGCCTTTTATCTGTGCACATGCATCCCTGGTGTCTCTCCCTCTACTTATAAGGGCACTAGTTTCATTGGATTAGGGACCCTCCTTTATTTAACCTTAATTATCTCTTTAATGTGGACCCTATCTCCAAATGCAGTCACATGCTAAGGTACTGGAGGATAGGACTCAGACATACGAATTTGAGAGGGATACAATTCAGTCCATAATATGTGGTTTCCATTCATTAAAATTACTGTAAGAAATGATGATTGATGTGTATTATCTGGATAACTTAATGAAGAGAAATCTATTTCTCAATCATCTTTATAGTTATTTCCCTGGGCTCCATGTGTCTTTGTGAAATAAATGAGTGCATAAATGAGTAAATTAGAAGAGCCTTGATGCAGCCCATAAATGTCTCCTCTTCTATCAGGAATCTCATCCATTACAGAGGGGTTCAGAACCAGTTTCTAAAACCCAAGAGAAGTGTCTTCACAGATTTACCTCCAGAAAAAGAGAACTCATCTGCACTTAGATAAGTGAGCAAATACCCGAAGTAGGTGTGCCAAAGTGTGTAGCACAGATTAGTTTCTGAAAATGCTCAATCAGTGTGGAAAAATGTTCATAATACCTCTCTTTTACACCTTAATAAATAAAAACAATGCTAACAAGCAAGTATCTACTGCAATAAAGAATCTGTCTTACCTGGTTTGGTTTGGCATTTCCCAAATGGATTAGACCATAGAATTATGTTCTTCCCTGATGGAGGAAACATGCTTTAGACAAGCTTTGGGAAAAACCTTGAGTTACAGGCCTGGTATGCAAAGATGTTAATCAAAGAAACAGGAAACTTTGGATGTGATTATCCTTGTTCAACCAATGATATCTATAGAAACACATCTTAAATCTCTAGTCATAAAATATGTATCAAATGCCCTTAAATTCAACAGTAACATTATTTTTAGGATATTAGTCAGAAACTATGACATACACAAAGCTCCTAAAAGGTAGGTATTTCGCTCTCCTTTCCATTGATACTGTCACATCATCTTTTCTCAAAATAACTCTAAAGTTTGACACTACTGTTAACTGTTAATTTAACTTAATAGCTGAGGTTATAACTTCAGAATGAAAAATTATTGACATGGTGTTAGGTTCAAATCCTCACACTACCATTTTATAGCTGTAGCAGAGTGAATACTATCTCTCCTACAAAATCATGTTCATCCAGAAACACAGAAAGTGACCATACAGATTGAAAATAGTTAAAATGCACTCATATTGGATTAGGATGGGTGCTGAACCCAATGACTGGCATTTTATAAGTGGAAAGAACACAGACACACAGGGAAGGCCACATATGAAGACACAGAGAGACACTGAGGAAAGAGGGCCATGTGGAGACACAGGCAGAAAATGGAGTTATGTTGTCACAAGCCTAGGAATGGCAGGAGCCACCAGAAGCTAGAAGGGGCAAGGAATCATTCTCCCCTGGAGACTTTGGAGAGAGCATGATCCTGCTGACATCTTGATTTTGGACTCCTATCCTCAACAACTGTGAGAGGATACATTTCTGTTGTTTTAAGCCACACAGTGTGGGGTACTTTGCTATGGCAGCCCTAGGAAACTAATGCAATAGCTATGTAAGTTTTGATGAATTCATAAACTTTTCTGAGCCTTATTTTACTCTTCTATGACATGGAAATAAAAATGATTAGCTTCCAGGGATTTAGTAGGGATGAAAGGTTGTGAATATGTATATAGTGCTTGGAAAATAGAAGGAACTCCATTCGTTCATTCTTTCGGTATTTCCCAAACACCTGCTTTGTGTGAGGTGCTGAGGATATGGTAGGGAAAAAAGCATATAAGGGCCCTACAGAGGATTCACAAAACTATGGCCCACGAGCCAAATTTAGCCAAATGACTGTGGGTTTTTTTTTTTTTTGTAAATAATGTTTTATTGGAGCACAGCCACACCAATTGTTTTATGTATTGTGGATAGCTGCTTTCATGCTATAGGGGTAGGGTTGAGCAGATGCAACAGAAGCCATATATCTCACAAAGCCTAAAATATTTACAATCTGCCTCTTTATAGAAAAAAGTTTGTTGACCCTTGCTCTAGATGCTGACAATAAAATTGGAGAAAATAGGCATAAATAAATAAACACACAAGAACAATTAGTGTATAATAATTACTCTAGAAAAAACTTGCCAGATATAATAAAGCCTAACTGTTGGGAAAATAGGTAGCCATGGAAATCTTAAGAAGGGGTCCTGTAGGGCAGAGTTTTGAAGGATAAAAAGGAACTAGCCTAAGAAGAGCTCAACACGGAGTGTTACAAGCAGAGGAAAGCTAAAGACAAAGCCCTGAGTCAGGAAAGAGCAGTGTTCTTGAGGAACAGAAAGTAGGCCAATGAGGCAGGACCACTGCGAAGGGAGGAGAAAATGGTAGGAGATGAGCTCACAGAGGGCCTGGTCAGCCAGGTCAAGGAGTGAAATTTTATTCTTGTACAATGGAAAGCCACTGAAGAGCTTAAGTAAGAAGGTAAACAATACGCTTTGCATTTTGGAAAAGATTATTCCTTCTGTGGGTGGCGAGAAAACTGTGGCAGCAAAGGAGTGCAGAAACAGGAACTCTGGTTAGGAGAAATTAAAGTGGCTTGGGCTGGGGTAGTGTGATATGAATGGAGAAAAGTGGACACATGCAAGATGTGCTTTGCAAATAGAGCCTGGAGATCTGTTGAGTGATGAGGCATGGAGTGTATGAAGAGAAGATCAATTATGATTCCTTGTTTGGTCCGAGCAGTAAGTCAGTTGGTGGTGGTTCCATATAGTGAGATGGGGAATTTGGGTGTGTGCTGAGAGAAGGAACAGGTGGTGAGTTAGGGATATCAAGAGCCTTTCATCATCATTACTGTCATCAGCAGCAGCAAAACTTTCAAAAGGAGAAATATATTTGAATTTAATTTGTTAATTGATTTCTCTGGCCAATTTTTTCCCCGAAAATTTAAAAAAGCAATGTTTCTTTTTCTTTTGAAAATTCTATCAAAGATTGGCCTGAAGACTGAAAGGGGCTTTGCAGCTCTCTTGATGATGGGAAAAGTGAAGATTCCATTATGTCTAATCAGTAGAAATTTGTGCACACATGCACGTTCACATAAGAACTAAGAACAAGGTACTAATTAATTTCTACTCCAAAAAATAAGCCAATAACAGATTTGTGGTTTCAAGATTTTGTACACACAAGCTATAATTGTTTTTAATTTCTAGAAAGTTTTGAAATAAATTATTTTGGAATGTCTTCAATACCTAATGAGATGGAATCTTGGCTAACCAATGAACTCAAATCCTAGAGTTTTGACTTAAGTTATCATCACGTCCAGCTATGATTTTTCAGCACTCTTTTGTGAGCAACACCATAATATATTACACAATAAAATGCTTCACATATAAGGTAATCATATGTCTTGATTTGTCCAGGACCATCTGAGTTTGCCCCTGTTGTACTGACATTAATTATCAGCAGCATCTCCTTTCACTTAAAAGTATCCTAGTTTGTATGATAGATTATATTGCCACCCTATTTATACACAGTTATAGTAATTTGCAAAAATACAGTCTTTTGGCTTCAAAGAACATTTGGCTCTCAAGAGATTTCACTGAATGTATTTGGCTGAAACTAGAGATCATATTTTGGCTCAAATTCAGCCGAATACCTATTTTAATCTGATTTTTGGTAAGTTTCCACTATTGTCATTTATTTCATGAGGAATTCAATGAGTGGGAATGTTTTTGTCCTTGGACCTAGAAGAAGGGACATAATTCTGTTCTTTTCTGGTTGGTCATACCAGCCATGGATATACTTCCTCCAAGGATTAACATTCTTAGCTATTTTTAGTTTGAGGTATTTTTCTTCAATACTTGTCTCCTGATTCAAAATCAGAGTTCACAGCCTCTGTGCATTCTTTTGAGGCTGATCACCTTCCATATTAGTCAAACTTACCATGTTTAATTGGCAATGCTTTAGAATAATTTCTCCACATTCTAGGCTCTTCCAATTTCCTTTTTTTTGTATTCATTAATTTCTTGAGAGTTATTTAATTTTGATTTTATCTGATGTGAAGAGTCTTCATTTTAGATACGTTAACAATTTATTGGCTTTACTCTTCTGAGAGTGTCTTCTGCAAGTTAATGCTGGATGAACTGAAGTGCCAAAGACTTTTTATGCATGTATGTATGTATGTATGTATGTATGTATGTATGTATTGAGATGGGGTCTTGCTATGTTGCAGAGGCTAGTCTCGAACTCCTGACCTCAGGGGATCCTTCCACCTTGGCCTCTCAAAGTACTGGGATTACAGGGTGAGCCACTGAGCCCAGCTGAAGTGCCAAAGTCTTGAGCTCATTCTCTCCAGTCCAGCTTTTAAGTAAGATTCTTCTCCAGTTATGATGGATCTCTGCTTGAGCGTATGACATATTAAATTGACTTTAAAAGAAATGTTACCTTTACCATCTAAAAAGCTAAAAACATTCACTTTCCTAAGTGGAAATGGATTTAGGTAATAATTTCTAAGGCTAGATTATTTCATAAGCACTAGTTTTTTAGTAAGTTGGAAAACACAATTACTAGATTTAATCTTTATTAATTATATTTTTATTAAAATAATATTTGATTTAAACAGAGATACTTAAAAATCAGATTTAAATAAACACTCCGTCCTAGAATGCTCTAATTTGAAATCCTGAGACTGTTTCCTGGGAAGATTTTTTGACTATTTTCCTCTTTTCCACTGTCTACTTTGAGATGGGCGATCCAACCCCACACAAAGAAGCCCTAGACAAAACTCCTTTCTATCCATAGTGGCACAACCCTTGCAGGCAAAGAGGAAATCTGATAGAGTAATATAGGGATTTGGCTCCTTATTCAGGCACTAATCAGGCCTACAGACTTGAGCAAGTCACTTAATCTCCCTGAGTTTGAATTTTCTTAGCTGTAAGATGGAAACAGTTATATTTCCTTTAAATATACCCAGCTTTTGCATAAAAGTAATAACACGTACTGAGCCTATTAAATGTTCCTGGCCTGTGTTAAATGTTCTAGATGCATTATCATATTTTTTCTTCTAACAATGGTTATGCATTATTAATATCCTTTGGGGTTCTATTATATTAGCATGACTGGTATAGATCATTGTCCTTCATTTTCTGTTTCACAGCACCAGGAGATAGACCAAGTATTTTCCTTGGTCCCTCAAGTAGTGCAGCTTTCAGATTATTATTCTCCTTCCAATTTGTACAATGTGTTCTACTCTGTTGCGTACACCCCTTTCTCCTTTTCAGAATTGTTCTACCACGCCCTGATCTCATTTACCAAAGACTTTGGTTCACAGTCTTCCTTTTCACCCCAAGATCTGCTCTCATGGGAAATATATTCAACATCCCCATAGATGATCCATCTCATACCTTGATCACTGCATATCTCAATTTTCTCAAATCTACTCCATTCAGCATCCATTTTCATGGCCATTCCCTAGACTCTGGTATAAACTGTATCATTTCCAAAAGTCCCCAATTCAAATCTCCCTTTATTGACTACAAGTACCATTACTTTCTACAGCTCTTTGATAAACTGGATACCTAAAATCCACTGATACCTTATTTTTTCTGTTTTAGTCTGATTTGAATTTTACTTACCTTCATATTCAGCTGATATTACATAATTCCTTCTTTAGTGATATAAAATCCGATTTCTCCTCATTCATGTGGTTATCTCCCTCTAGTATTTTTGAAGAGGGAAGCAAGCAGAGTGTGCTGTCTCATGTATTCTCTCAGTTGGACTGCCTGCTTCCTGCTACTTCTCTGGCCATCTTTATCTTCTCTCTGCCATGGCCAACTGCACAATTTCCTCAAGGTCAACTGGAACTTGGAGATTACAGACCCTCAGCATCCTGGTTGATGGTGCTTCAGAACCATTATAGTGAAGGGGTAAGAAAGATAAGGCCATTTTCACCTGGTCTTGACTCTTATTTCCATCTACCATCTCCACAGATTTAGGAGGGTATCTCAGACTTTATCAAGGTGAGTGTCTTAGTCCATTTGGGCTGCAATAACAAAATATTATAGACTGGTTAGCTTATAAACAACATAAATTCATTTCTGAGAGTTCCGAAGACTGAGAAGTCCAAGATCAAGGTGACAGGAGAATTGTTGTCCGGTGAGAATCATCTTCTGGTTCATTGAAGGTCTCATCTTATTGCATTCCCACATGACAGAAGGAGCAAACAAGCTCCCTCATGCTTCTTTTTAAGGGCACCAAGCCCATTCACGAGGGCTCTGTCTTCATGGCATACCTCCTGAAGACTTCACCTCTTCACATGATCACATCGGGGACTGGGTTTCAACATATACGTTTTGGGGGCACACAAACATCTGGACCATAGCAGTGAATAGATCAGACTTTATCAAAAATATAGTAGGAACCAAAGCAAACTGCAAAATATAAGGGAAGGAATTTAAATTGAATGCTATATGTGACCTTATTTTAGTTCAAGGAAAAGCTATCAAGCAGTTAAGTTTTTCCCAGTTTATTACCTCATGGGAGTATCGATTTCTAAAGGTATTCTCTTTTCCCTAGATTTACTTCTCTCTATTTCTCTCCATCTTCAAAACTGAGCAGTTCAAAGCTCCACTCACCTTTCTACTGACCGAATTTTACATCTACCCTTATTTATCCCTGGTCACCCTATCCCCACTCCCTTAGCTTTGTATGTTCCCAGGGATCCAGCTAGATAGAACTTGCAATGTTGTGTAAGTTTAAATAATGATATGTGATGTTTTATTATTCTTTCAATTAATGGTACTGGAAGGCTAAGGTGCTAAAAAAGTATTAAACCTAAAACCATTCATCAACCACACATACAGTTTCACAAGACACAGTGGTATGAAAAAGGGTACTGAACCAGGAGACTGGTTGTCTGGATTCTGGTTCCAGCTCTGATGGTGTGATCTTGAACAAATTACTTAATATTCCTAGGCCTCAGTTTCCTACTATGTAAAATTACAGATTTCACCAGTAGTGTTTAAGGATCTAGAAATCTCCAACATTCTAAAGTACAAAAAGGTAGTAAACAATATATGGCAGTCAGTATTTAACAGAGTTTAAGAATTCTTTTATGAAATAAGAGTATCATATAATGAAAAGGTATGTTAAGGAAAACCAGAAATATTAACCTAGCCAATTTATTTGAATCAAAGCTGATCATTTATCTCCTGGTTGACCATAAGCTTGAGAAAAGAAAAAAAGAAAAAGAAGAAAAAAACCTAATTATTTTTCGAAATCATTAGTCATTAGAGAAATGAAAATTAAATCCACAATGAGATATCACTACATACCTATTAGAACTAAAATTTAAATAGTGACAGTAGCAAATACTGGCAAGGATGCAGAGAAAATCATTCTCACATATATTGCTGGTGGAAATGTAAAATGTTATAGCCACTTTAGAAAACTGTCTAGTTGTTTCTTATAGAATTAAACTTGCACTTACTATATGACCCAGCAGTCACATTAGTGAGCACTACTCCCAGAGAAATGAAAACATATGTTCACACAAAAAGCTACAAATATATCTGTTGTAGCAGATGTATTAGTAATAGCAAATAAATGGAAACAAACCAAATGTCCTTCTGTGGGTAAATGGTTAAAGAAATCCTGGAATTGGCATACCTGTGGAATGTTACTAAGCAATAAAAAAGTAATGAACTGTTAATACATGCAACAACTCAGATGGATCTTAAGAGAATTATGTGGAGTGAAAAAAGATGAGAGCAAAAAGTCACATGCTGTATATTTTCACTTATATAACATTCTCTAATTGATACAATTATAGAGGTGGAGAATAGATTAGTGGTTGCTAGGGGATAGGGATGAGATAATATAATGGATGTGAATATAAATGTATAGCATGAACATGAGGTGGTTTCTTTATGCTGATAAAACAGCAGGTAGTGATTACCTGAATCTATACATGCGATATAATTGCTAGAACTACACCCTTTCACCTCACCCTCATACATACACGAATCTATGTTTAAAAAATAATGCAAATGGGGCTGAGCACCATGGCTCACACCTGTAATCCCAGCACTTTGGGAGGCTGAGGTGGGTGGATCACCTGAGGTCAGGAGTTCGAGACCAGCCAGGACAACATGGCAAAACCCTGTCTCTACTACAATACAAAAAATAGCTGAGTGTGGTGTCAGGCACCTGTAATCCCAGCTACTCAGGAGGCTGAGGTAGGAGAATCGCTTGAACCTGGGAGGCGGAGGTTGCAGTGAGCCAAGATCACACCACTGCACTCCAGCCTGGGAGACAGAGTGAGACTCTATCTCTAAATAAATAAATAAATAAATAAATAAATAAATAAATAAAATGGAATGGGTCTGGTTAACAGAATTGTACCAAAGTTAATTCCCTCCAGGTTTTAATATTCTACTACAGTTATATAAAATGTCACCATTGAGGGAAACTGAGTGATGGTACATTGGACTCTACTATTTTTGCAGTCTTCTGTGGGTCTATAAATATTTCAAAATAAAAGCTTAAAAAGTTGTCATTTATCTTATTTCATATTTACATCGAATAGTGCTCATATCTACATCTATTTTACCCCTATAAATGTGTGGTTTTGGGGGTTGACCCCAGTTTCAGAATTGGGACTTAGTTGCCTAAGCCATGCTGTGAACTGTCTTTTTCTCACCATAGTGTATAGTATTACCTTGGTCACAGGTACTGATTCAAAAGTTGGCCTGTGGCTGTTGATAGGTAGGCACATTCTATGCAGTTGATGTTGAAAATAACACATCATTTCATTCTACATCAAAATACATTTCATCCATGTAATGTTTAAGTTATATATTTTATCCCTTCTCTGTTATAGTACAAAATATGCAGTGAGTATAGTATAACAATAATGATCCTACTGCAAGATATAGATGAGCATAATAGAATTACAAAATCATAGTCATGAAATCACTAGTCTTATGAAGTCTTTGGGAATTCTGATATCCATGGCAACATATTATCTCCATTTCCTTCTAGACTTAACTTTCTGCATGTTTTCCTCAATCCATAAACTTAACCTTATATTTTTCAGTCAACTGTACTTCAGAAATCTTACATGCAGTACCTTCTGATTTTTCCAATGGAATCTATACTGTAGTGGATGTTGTCATATTTCACTGAGATCCCCCTTCAGAACTGAAGTACATATCACTGCTGAGGCCACTAGTTTAGCTGATCACAAATCACAGCTGTGTCCTGAGACTAAGAAAGCACTCTTGCCTTACATACCCTTCTGAGAAGAAGCGTTCTTGTTCAATGACTGGCTAATATTGCAAAATTACAAATAATCAGCCTTTTCATTTGGCATAAGGAGGAGGGCATCTTAACCTTAGAGGTCCCTGTGCAATTGGTGGAGTTTACAGTTGCAGCTGTGTGGCAGCTAAATTTTCTTCCTGCCCAATTCATACTTTCTTTCTCCATCACAGGTGTTCTCTAAAGTATACCACAGTAAACCTCCTGCATGCTAATCATAGAGTTTCAGAATATGTTTCCCTGGGAACCTGAACTTCAACAGTTTCTACCATAAATGGTTCAATAAAGTAGACTCAGAAATGTAATTGTGGAGCTGAATCACCTGCTGGCCAGCTCACAATGAAGAACTTATCACTAATTGTAGGTAGAATATGTATAGCCCCTGCCATTTAGCAATAATGCAATTGTTAGAATTTGTATTGATAGTGAGCTGGGATGGGACACCAACAGACAGGACTTCACTTATGAGTGCAATATCCCAGGCATTTGAGAGGCATGGGAGAAGTATAACTATGAAGACTATGGAATCGGATGGTTTCTGTTAGGTTTCACTGATGCATTGGAAAAAGATATTGAGTGCCTTAAGGTGATTAATCACCAATAATGTCTAGGTGTAAAAGTCAAAGGACCTCCTTGGTGGCTGATATAGTTTGAATGTGTTCTTTCCAAAATTCAGGTGTTGCCAGTGTGACAGTATTAAGAGGTGGGCCTTTACGAGGTGATTAGCCATGAGGATTTTGTCCTCGTTAATGGGATCAAAGTTCATAGAAAAGAAGCTACACCTAACATTTAGTTAGCTTGTCCTTCCCCTTCCACCTTTTGCCCTGTAAAGACACAACATTCCTCTCCTCTGTAGGATGCAGCAATAAAGCACCATCTTAAAAGCAGAAACCAGCCCTCACCAGACAACCAAACCTATAAGCACCTTGATCTTGGAGTTCCAACCCTCCAGAACTATGAGAAAATATGTTTCTGTTCTTTATAAGTTATCCAGTCTCAGTTATTTTGTTATAGCAGCACAAAACAGATGAAGATAGCAGCATGTGAAAAAGAGCCTCATCTCCTGCAGCTGGAAAACAGAAAAAAAGATGAAATTCAGACCCAGGTATTAATTCTAATAGCAATAAAACATTTTAGTTGATTTAATTCTCAACTTCAGTAACCCTGCTCCACCAAGATCAGAGCTTGAGTTGTTCTGAGCTCAAGGCTCAGAACCTTGAGACATGGGATAAGAATATGTAAGTCTATGCATTCAGAAAGGTTAAATACCCAGATTACCTTGAACTCTCTGAGCCAAAATAGCTCATTCCTTTGTGTTAAAGGCTAGGGGTCCTCATCTGAAGACAGATACAGTATTCTCATAAGATATTACCTCACCCTACTTTCTGACCACCTGACCAATGGTAACTATGGTTAAGCCATAATATAACCCAGCCAGAGTAGTGCTGAGCCTGTTTACAGAGAACAGGGACTATACTCTGAAGGAATGCTAGGACCTTGCCAACAGGTATCAGTAGGAGTTGAGAAGTACTTACAGTCCTGGATCCTGAATGTACTAGATCAAGAGAGACTGGAAATAAAGTTACATAGTGGAATGTTTATCAATGTGGATATAGAAGCACTTCCTCGAGATACAGGATGCACATCCTCACAAGGATTCTGGGAGACAGTGCTGACACATTCCTGGGATTACTCTTGGAAATGTGGAGAAAAGTGTCAGACCACAATAAGTGAATTAGAAATGCCAGAACTTCTGGGGCAGACAGCGGGAGACGGGATCAAAAAAATCAGAGAAAGGAGCATGCTAGAGTGGATTTACGATAGAAGGCCAAAAAAACCAACAGCCAAATATCTTCTGAACAAGAGCCTGGAGTACACTCCATTTACCAAAACAATAAGAAATAAGCTTGTGGAACAGGCACCAGCACCTTTAAAACCTCAATTGTGGCTGCCCTCTCTATGCCAGAAGTGATATTAAGAGATGCTGTTACAGGACTAGGCTCCCTGACAGAAGTGAGGATGACAGGATGCCAAAATTATAGAGGTCAGACGGATACACTTATAATAAGCAAGAAGGTTGAAGGGGTGGCAGTTGCAGAAATGGCTAATTGCTCTATCTCCACAAATCTACAAAATAAGGATTTGCCCCATCTATATAATTTAAAGAAAGGATAGTGACATTTCTAGGGCCATCTCAGTTTCAGAGCTCCTTATAGGATTGGCTGAAGTTACTGTTATACTTCCCTTCATCACAGTCCAGCCTTTTGCTTTGGTCAGTCCTACTTCTCTTGTTTCCTCCCCGGTGTTGATCCCAAGAACACTTTATAATAAATACTTCCTATGCACAAATACCAGAGTCTTACAGTCTGTTTCTTGGAGAACCTGACCTGTAAAACATACATCGCACTTCTCAATGCCTTATGCACATTTATTCAAGTCACCATCTGTGATCACTAAATCCTCCATCCCAGGAAGCCCATCTACTCCTGCCTGTGTGAATAGAATGACAGCTAACCAACCTGGGCTCCAGGATCTCCCGCTTAGATTAAGCCTTCATTCATAAGCTACTTTGCTCCCTGTCTTAGTCTGTTTGAGCTGCTGTAACAAAATACCACAGACTGGGTAATTCATAAACATTATAAATTTATTTCTCACAGTTCTGGAGGCTGGGAAGTCAAAGGCCAAGGTGTCTGGTAAGGGCCTTCTTGCTGCATCCTCACATGGGAGAAGGTGGAAGAGAAAGATGGGGTGAACTCTGTTCTCACATAGCAGAAGAATGGAAGAGAGTGAACCCATTCCTGCAAGCCCTTTTTATAAGGCCTTAATCAATTCATGAGGGAGGTTCCCTCATGACTCAACCATCTTCCAATACCATCATCTTGGTGATTAGGTTTCAACATGAATTTTGGAGAGAAAACCACATTCAAACCAAAGCACTCTTTTTTTTTTCTTCCACAATGTTGACTGCACCTATGTCCAACCCTGGTTAACCTTTTTTTTCTCTTGCAGGATATTAAATGACAAATTTTTCTGATTGGACGGGGCCTATCACATGACCCTGTTGGTGACATTCTCCTTCCTTGGCTTCCATGATGTTAGATAGTTTGGGAGCACTTTAGTTTCCCCGAGTGACCCTTCCTTGGTTTATTTAATGATTCCTCTCTTCTCTCTCCCCATCTGGTGGGTGGCACACATTTTGTCACCTGGTCTCAACTATGCTATTACATAGATCTCACTCAGTCCCAGGCCTGCAACTCTTGTATTTAGGCAAGTGACTTTTACATTTCCGGCCCAATTTTCTCTCCCAGCATTCACTTCCACATTTCCAATGGCTAAATAGGCAGGCCCACCATCACCTCAAAGATAAAATGTCTAATAATAAACTAATATTAAGCTTCTTACCAAAACTAATTTTTTCCCGACTCTCTTATTTAAACATTTTCTTAAGAAAAATATCCTCAATCTCATATGGTCATCTATTTTCTACCCATTTATTTATTCTTTTATGAAATAAACCCTTAATGACCATTCACTAATTGTCAGATGTGCTATAAATGGGTGTACAGACATAGTCTCTGCCATAATAAAGATTACAATGCAGTGAGAATCAATCAATAATTAATTAAAATTATTAAAAGTAATGTGAAGGGGAGGTAATCCACAGGAATATAACATTTGGGTTCTAAAACCTCTGCCCAAATGAATAGGAAATAGCTAGGCAAAGAGGTAGGGAGAGAGAGGGCATCTGGAAAAGCTTTTATGTGAGAAGAATTTTAGGGTATTTGAATAACTGAAGCAAGGTTAATCTATCTAAAGGATCACTGTCAAATAGAACATTCTGCATTGATGCAAGCTCTATGCAACGTCTAACACAATAGCCACTAGTACATAGGGTTATTGAGTGCTTGAAATCTGGTTATTGCAACTGAGCAACTAAATTTTAAATTTTAACTAAAATAGTCACATGTGACAATTGGTTACTGTGTTGGATATTAAAGGTATTGAACATTACCATAATTGCAGAGAGTTCTATGAATATTGCTTCCATAAAGAATCATGACTGTATGATCAGACTACAGGGTAGTTAATGCCAGGTCATGTAAAAGCTTGTAGGTAACAATGAATTCTGGCCCTAATAAGAAGGGGGAGGGAAGTCACAGAAGGGTTAAAGGCAGGGCTGACATTTTCCAATTGCATTGAACAGATTGCTTTATCCCTGACAACCAGTAGTTTGAGCAGCAGAAGTGTGTGGACCAATATATATATTTATAAATCGTGTCATATGTTTAGTGAAGTAAATTGAGACAACAAGCAGCAACACGGGCTTATACATTTATCAAAGAATGGACTATATTTGGATAATATATCAGTTTTTCATTCATAGTTGCTGCTCTCTTTGGCTGAATTGACAATTTCTGAAGTCAGAGATTACTATACTTCTCTTTGATTCACAATTCCTATGATTGAGACTCATCAGATTTTACTATGTCCCTTACATTATTTTCATAGCCATTCATTTCCCTTTTTTTGTTTGTGAGGCTTGGCACCAATCTCTTGAGTTTTTGCAATGGCAGATGAGGTTGGCTAGCCTTCCCAAGCTGGCTGGCCACACTCAGGAAAAGGAAGGAAAACAATATTTCAGAGGCAAACTTGAGTTTAGTTATGGCTTCTTCTGTTCCAGGGCTTCCTGTACTTCCCCCTGCCCCTTCTTGGGATGGGGTCTTGCTGTATTGCCCAGTCTGGAATGCAGTGGCATGGGTGTGTCTCACTGCAGTCTCGAACTCCTGGGCTCAAGGCATCCTCCTGCCTCAGCCTTCTGAGTAGCTGGAACTATAGGCATGTGTGGGGGGCTAATTCTTTATGTTTTTATAGATATGAGATCTCACTATATTGCTCAGGTTGGTCTTGAATTCCTGGCCTCAAGTGATCCTTCTGCTTTGGCTTCCCAAAGTGCTGGGATTACAGGCATGAGCCACCATCCCCAGCCCTGGCCTCCTATACTTGCCTCAGCAGTCCCATTTGTCAGGCTTAGCTTAGAGCCCCTCCTAAGCCTTTGACTTCTACTTACTCCCTGAGTCATGAGACATAATCTGGTATTGGCCTCCAGTCTCCAAGTGAATCCTGTGTCCAGGTCCAGGTGACCTTAGCATACTCATATGTTCCAGACTAAAGCTCCTATTTTTGAAAGCTTATATTTTTGAACCTTTACTCTATGATCCACCATTTTCCAAAACCCATTCAAACTATAAGAGCTTCTCTTCTTTTTACTTCCATATGTGATCTCTCTCTCTCTCCCTATTTTATTCCCTTCCTTCCTCTTCCTTTAATTCTCACTCTGTGCCTCAAATTTGAGTATTTTTCTACTTATTAACTTTAATTACAAGTAATACTACTATTTTCTAACACTTAACTACTGGAATATTAGAATCTATCATTGATATTTTTAGGATAAATGTATCCCCTCAACCCGTATCATACTTAATTTATAAAAATATATTTGTGGAATATTTACTTGTATCAAGAAAATTCTCTAACTATGTGCCCGGACTACAAAAGCCTAAATATCATTTTTCTGATAATGTTTTTGGACTCAGCAAGTGAAAAGTATAGTATAATTTACTCAAATATCAATGTTTCCCAGAAAGGAACTGCCTTACAGTTTTTTTTTTCTTTCTTATATTTGTAATAATAGAATAGTCTTGTTTTTCCCAGACAAGGAAGTAAATCTTCCCTGTTGTGATCCAAACATTTTCTAGGAACTTTAAGGAAATTCATATTTTAATACCAAGTAGAGATCATTTTTCCCTTTTCTCCTTGATCATTCTCACATAGAACTCAATCAAGCAGAATCATATGTTGAATATCAAATGTTAATAAGTGTGATAATTTTGACAAAGGCCAAGTTGACCTGATCCAATGAAAATAAAAACAATGCCCTATCCTGACCCCACTTGTTCAGGAGGAGAAACTAAGATATTACATCATGGCGCTGCTTAGACTTTACATGCTACAGTAATCAATAGTGCCTGGCTAGATTTGATCAATATATATTGAGAGCCTATGATGTCACTGGGCAGATAATGCATGGTGGCAATCAATGGAAAGATGAAAAACTATATGGGGGTTTCTAGATTCAGTTTGACATGAAAAGAGCTTGGAAGCTGTCACTGCCATCCTCACAATAAGAACCAAAGAGAACAAACAGAAAATTAATGACTTTTCTTAGATCCATTAGAGAACTGAGGTTGCAGGGCAAACTACTACCCTGAAATCTCAAGATACAAGTGAACACAGAAAATCACAGCTGAGATGAGCCTACTGGGAGCAGAACCACTGGGGCCAGTAACTGGTAGGAAAACTTTAATGGTAATTTTGACTAATTGCTGGGGGCTGAGTGTGGACTAGTGTGAGAATGGGGAACTCCTGGGGGCTGCTGTCTTAGGAGGAGCCCCACATTTCATCTATTTTACCTTGAGGAACCCCACCAGGTTCTCAGAGCCAAAAAACAAAACAAAACAAAAACACTCTTGTGGCTCTAATAAGGAGAGGGAAATTAATTTTTTTGCAATACACCCAGAGTTTTCTTCATTGCAAAGAGCTACTCTCTAGGGAAAAGACTTTACCATAGCCTTATTACACCTAAGGAGAAGGGTATTTATTCAACTTTAGAAAACTTTAGTCTTGCAATCTCTTTTCTACAGGGAGGAGGAAAGTTAGGAAACACTGTGAAGGTCACATTTTAGGGAGAAAGGCCTAATGAAAAACTGAGATTTAATCAAAAGATTATGAAGTACTCTCTCCTTCCTCCATAATTTATCACCAAAGCAACAGAGTTCCAACAAATAAGACTGGATTATAGCTGCAAATGCTGCAAAGCACAAAAACTATTTAAGGAGGTGTTCGAGGGAAACCCACAGGAAAATAAAAATGAAAATCCTAGGGGAACTTAAAGCCTCTGGCAACTACAGCCACAGCAAACAGTAAACACAGCCAACTCCTAGCCATATCAACCAAAACCTCACACTACAGGCCTTTCTCTTTAATTCGTATTGAAGAGAATAAGAAGCTATTCTTTTAATAAGAAGTTACAAAGTGTGCCAAAAGGCAAGAAAGAGCATATTAAGAAGAGACAAAGCCAGCAGTAGAACCAGACCTAGATATAAACACAGACTTTGGAATTATCAGTAGGAAACTGAAAATACCTACGATTTATATGTTAAGGGGTCTAATGGAAAAAGTAGACAACATGCAAGAACAAGTGGGTAGCATAAGCACAGAGATGAAACTTCTAATAAAAAATAAAAAATGATATATATCAAAGACACTGTAACAGTAATGATAATCAGAATATCTAAGCACTGTGAAACAATTTCAAAACTTGTAATATGTGCATAAATATTAGAAGGAGAAAAACGAGCAGAGCAGAAGACATATTTAAGGAAAAATGGCTGAGAACTTCACAAAAGTAATGACAAACATCAAACCACAGATCCAGGAGGCTCAGAGAACGCCAAGAAGAGTAAATAATGATTAAAAAAACTATTCTTTGGTTTATCATATTCAAACTATAGACAACCAAAAACACATAAGGATGAGAATTACAGCGAACTTCTCCTCAGAAAACATGTAAGCAAGAAGAGAGTGTAATGAAATTCTTAAAGTGTTAAAAGAAAAAATGCTACCAACATAGGATTCTATATCTAGCAAAACTATCCTTCAAAAGTGAAGGAGAAATTAAGACTCTCTCAAAAAAACATTGAAGGAATTCATTTCCATAGGCATGTTCTGTAAGATATGTTAAAAAGAATATTCTTCAAGAAGAAGGAAATTCATCTAAGTCAGAAACTTGGATCTGCATTTAAAAAGAAGATAAGACAAGGAATAAACAAAGGTAAAATAAAATATTTTATTTTTATTATTTTTAGTTGACCTAAATGATAACAGTTTAAAAAAACAATAATAGCCATGGTTTGTGTTATTATAGCTTATAGACATTATAGCTTATAGATATTATAGCTTATAGATATTATAAATATTATAGCTTATAGATATTATAGCTTATAGATAAGTGAAATAAATTATAAAAATGGGAAAAAGAAATTGGGAATACTCTATTAAGAGGTACCTTCAATGCACATGAAGTGGTAGAATGTTATTTAAACATGTGCTTGGATTAATGGTGAATGTATACTGTGAGCTCTGGGGCAACAACTTAAAACTGAAAAAAAGGAAAAAAAACTAATTAATATTCTTAGAAAGAACCAAAATGGAATTATATAAAATGCTTAATTATTATACAACCAGAGAAGTCAGACAGAGTAGAAGGAAGCAACAAAAACAAGAGAAAGAAATAGTGAACAGTTACAAGCATAGTAGATATGAATCTAACTGTATCAATAATCATTTTAAGTATGAATGGTCTAAAAACACCAATTAAAGGACAGAAATTGTCAGAGTAGATTTTTTCAAAAGCACCCAACTATATGCTGTCTATAAAATCTCACTTTAAATACAGAGTCATGCGGGGTAAAACAAAATAAATTGACCCATTTGCAATAAGATACAAAAAATAGGAACACACGGAATACATTTAACCAAGGAGGTGAAAAATCTCTGCCCTGAAAACTATAAAACATTTATCAAAAAAATTAAGGAAACACAAATGAAAAGTTTTCCCATCTTTATGGATTGAAAGAATAAATATTGTAAAAATGCTCATATTATCCAAAATGACATACAGATTCAGTGCAATTCCTATCAAAATACCAATGACATTCTTCACAGAAATGGAAAAAATAATTCTAACATTTGTATGGATCCACAACAGACTATGAATAGCCAAAGTAATCTTGCACAAAAAAAGCACAGCTGGAAGCATGACACTACCTGATTTCAAAATATACTACACAATTATATTAAACAAGATATCATTGTACTAGCATTAAAACAGACATATCACCCAATGGAACAGAATAAAGAGCCCCAGAAATAAATCCAGGCATTAACAACCAACTGATTTTTGCAAAGATGCTAAAAATACATAATGATCAAAGGAAAATCTCTTCAATAAATGGTTTTGAGAAAACTGGGTATCCTTTTGCAAAAAAAATGAAACAAAACAAAACAAAAAAAAACTGAAATCAGATCCTTATATCTTACCACATATAAAAATTGACTCAAGTGGATTAAAAATTTAAATGTAAAACCCAAAACTATGAAACTACTGGAAGAAATTGTAGGTGAGAAGTTATATGACATTAGTCTGGACAGTGGTTTTTTAGATATGACCTCACAAGAACAAACAACAAAAGTAAAAATAGACAAATGGGACTACATCAAACTAAAAAGCTTCTGTACAACAAAGGAAACAATCAACAGAGTGAAGAGACAACCTATAGAATAGAAGAAAATATTTGCAAACTGTACATCTGATGAGGAATTAATATACAAAATATCAGTCATGTACTACATAAAAATGTTTCTGTCAGCAACAAACCATTGTCCCATAAGATTATAATACCATATTTTTACTGTTCTTTTACACAAATACTTACCATTGTACTACAATTGCCCATAGTATTCAGTACAATAACATGCCGTACAGGTTTGTAACCTAGGAGCAATAGGATATACCATCTATATTTGTGTAAGTACACTCTATGATGTTCACATGACAAAAATTACATAACGTATTCCTCAAAACATATCATCATATTTTAGCTATGTATTGCTGTGTAAGGAACTCAACTCAATAGCAAGAAAATAAATAATCCAATGTAAAAATGAGTAAAAATCTGAATAAACATTTTTCAAAAGAAGATATACAAATGGCCAACAGGTATATGAAAACCTGTTTATCGGTAATCATCAGGGAAATGCAAATCAAAATTACAATGAAATATCACCTCACTTCTGTTATAGTGGCTGTTATCAAAAATACAAAAGATAATGAGTGTTGGCAAGGATATGGAGAAATGGGAACCGTTGCACACTGTTGGCAGGAATGCATGTGATTATTACCATTATAGAAAAAAGTATGGAGTTTTCTCAAAATATTAAAAATAATACTCCACATGATCCAGCAATCCCATTACTGAGTAAATATCCATAGGATATGAAATCAGTTTGTCAAAAAGATATGGCACTCTCATGATTATTCCAATGCTATTCACAAAAGACAGGAGATAAACTCAAGTGCCCATCATTGAATGAACACTTCAATGTTGGATAAAAATTGCATGGTATATTTGCACAATGGAATATAATTCAGCCATAAAAAAGAACAAAATCTTGTCATTTGTGATAACATGGATAAACCCAGAGGATATTATGTTAAGTGAAATAGGCCAGGCACAAAAAGACAAATAATGCATGGTCTCACTCATGTGGAGTCTAAAATATTTCATCTCATAAAAGTAGAGAGTAGGATGGTGGTGAATTCGTCCATTTTCACATGGCTATAAAGATACTATCTGATACTGAATAATTTATAAAGAAATGAAGTTTAATTGACTCACAGTTCCACATGACTAGAGAGGCCTCAGGAAATTAACAATCATGGTGGAAGGTGAAGGGGATGCAAGGTACTTCTTATATGGTGGCAGGAGAGAGAGAGAGACAGCAAGGGAAACTGCCACTTTTTAAACTATCACATCTCACAAGAACTCCCTCCCTATCACAAGAACAGCATTGGGAAATCACTCCCATGATCCAATCAGCTCCTACTGTTTATCTCCCTCCACGCATGAGGATTACAATTCAAGATCTCATTCGAGATGAGATTGGGGTGGGGATATTAGAGGCTGGGATAGTTAGAGAGGAGGGGAAGATGGGAAGATGTTGTTCAAAGAATATATAATTACATTTGGGTATGAGGAATAAGTTCAAGAGTTCTATTATATAGCATGGTGACTTCAGGAAATGATGATATATTGTATTCTTGAAAAATGCAAAGAGAGTAGATATTATGTGTTCTCACCAAAAAAAAAAAAAAAAACTGTGTAAGGTAATGCATTTGTTAATTAGCTAGATTTAACTATTTCACAATATAAATATACTTCAAAATCTCATGTTGTACGCAATAAATACATGCAATTTTATCTACCAAATAAAAAACTACCAATGATATTCTTTACTCAGAAAGATATACCATGCTATTACTAATCAAAAGAAAGTGGGAGTAGCTATATCAATTTCAAAGTATACTTCAGAACAAGAAAAATTATCAGGGAAAAAGATAGCGTAACATAATGATAAAGAGATCAGGTGTCCAAGAAGACATAACATTTTTTAGCCTGTATGAACCTAACATCAGAATATCAAAATACATGAGACAAAAACTGATAGAATTTCAAGGAGAAATAGACCTATGCACTACTATAGTTGGAGGCTTCAATGCCCTTCCTTCAGTAATTGATAGATCAAGGAGTCAGAATGCCAGTAAGGATATAGTTGACCTTAAGAGTACTTATCAATCTACTTGATCAAATTGGCATTTATAGATGACCCCTTCCAACAACAGCAGAATACAAATTCTCCTCAAGCTCATGCAGAAGACAGATTAAGATGAATCATATTCTGGGGCATAAAACACACCTTAAAAATTTTAAGTGAATAGAAATAATATGAAAAATGTTCTCAGAAGATGATAGAAGTAAATAAGAAATCAATAACAGACAGCTGGAAAATACTCAGATATTTGGAGATTGAATAACATATTTCTAAATAACACAGGAGTCTAAGAACTCTCAAGATAAATTAAGAATTATTTTAAACCAAATGAAAATACAGCATATTAGAAATTGAGCGATACAGCAAAGATGTGTTTAGAGGAAAATTTTTATCATTAAGTGCATATATTAGGAAAAAATAAATAGCTAAAATAATAATCTAAGGTTTCAGTTTATTAAATCAGAGGAGGAAGCATAATTTAAACTTAAAGCAAGCAGAACAAAATAAATAAAAAATAAAGCAAAAATCATGATATGGAAAACAGTAGAGAAAATCAATGAGCTCAAAAACTAGTGTTTTTGAAAAGATTGATAAAATGGATAAACTGCTATCCAGGCTATTCAAAAATTAGTGAGAGAGAGAAATTGCTAATATCAGAAATGAAAAAGCAGTCATCACTACTGAACCCATGAACATTAAAAGGATAATGAATAAACATAAACAAACCTATGCTCACACATTTGATGATTTAAAGGAAATGGACCAATTATTTGAAAGTCATAAACTGCCAAAACTTACATAAGGAAAAGTAGATCATATAAATTGGCCTATATCTATTACATAAATTTAATACATAATTAATAGTCTAAAAAAGAAAGCAATAGACCTAAATAGTTTCACTGTTGAATTCTACTTCACTTAAAGAAGATATGATATCAATTCTTCATCATGTATCTAGAAAATAGAAGCCAAGGGAATAGTTCTAAACTTACTTAACTAAGCTATCATTACCTTAATACCAAAACCAGATACAGACATTATTAAAAAAAAAAAAAAAAAGAAAAGAAACTACACACCACTGTCTCTTTTGTACACAGATGCAAATATCCTCAGGAAAATCATAGTAAATCAAATCCAATAATATACAAAATAATTATACCAAGTGGTGTGTAAGCTGAATTGATATTCAAAAATCAGATAATAGAATCTGCCATATCAACAGAGTAAAGAAGAAAAATAACACAAACATATCAATAGATGTAGAAAAAATATTTTACATGTTTGATAATATCAAAGCATGTTTCATGAAAATAGTATTGGTAAGTCAGGCTTTTAAAATTGTCATGATTAAAAACTCTCAGGAAACTAGGAACATAGGAAAACTTCGCCAACTTGATTAAAAAACATCTATAAAAAATCTACAGTTAACATGATACTTAATTGGGGGAAGCAGGGCATTTTCCTTCTCCCTATGATGAGGAATAAGGCAAGGATATCCCCTCTTACTATTTCTATTCCAGATCATACTGGAAGTCCTAGCCAGTGAAATGGGTTATAAAATGTAAATACAGTTGAGAGTAAGAAATAAAACTTTCCTTCTTTACAGATGATTATATAAATAGAGAACCTCAAAGAAGAAGACAAAAAAACTCTTAGAATTAACTACAGATTATAGTAAGTTTGCAGAATTGAATTACTTTCTTACACATTAGCAAAAAAGATTGAAATTTGAGATTTTAAAAATTAAAATAGCACTCCCAAAAAGAGAAGTGCTTAGGTATAAATGTAATAAAATATGTATAGGATCTGTATACAGAAAACTACAAAACACCAATGACATAAAGCAAATATGATCTAAATATTAATAAACAGAGACATAGTTCATATTCATTGGCAGGAAGGCTCAGGACTATTAAGATGTTGATTCTTCCCAAATTTATCTGTAGGTTTACCTCAATTTTAATCAATATTCCACAAGCTATTATGTAAATACCTACAAACGGATTCTAAAGTTAATATGGAAAGGCAAAAGCCAAAAATAGTTTAAAAAAAAAAAGCCAAGAATGATGGTTTCCAGCTTCATTCTTGTCCCTGAAAAGGACTTGAACTCATCCTTTTTTATGGCTGCATTGTATTCCATGGTGTATATGTGCCACATTTTCTTTATGCAGTCTATTATTGATGGACATTTGGGTTGGTACCAAGTCTTAGCTATTGTGAATAGTGTCACAATAAACATACATGTTCATGTGTCTTTATAGTAGCATGATTTATAATCCTTTAGGTATATACCCAGTAAATGGGATTGCTGGGTCAAATGGTATTTCTAGTTCTGGATCCTTGAGAAATCGCCACACTGTCTTCCACAATGGTTGAACTAATTTACACTCCCACCAACAGTGTAAAAGCGTTCCTATTTCTCCACATCCTCTCCAGCATCTGTTGTTTCCTGACTTTTTAATGATCACCATTCTAATTGGTGTGAGATAGTATCTCAATGTGGTTTTGATTTGCATTTCTCTGATGACCAGTGATAATGAGCATTTTTTCATATGTCTGTTGGCTGCATAAATGTCTTCTTTTGAGAAGAGTCTCTTCATATCCTTTGCCCACTTTTTAATGGGGTTGTTTTTTTCTTGTAAATTTGTTTAAGTTCTTTGTAGATTCTGGATATTAGCCCTTTGTCAGATGGATAGATTGCAAAAATTTTCTCCCATTCTGTATGTTGCCTGTTCACTCTGAACATGCACGTTGTGCACATGTACCCTAGAACTTAAAGTATAATTAAAAATAAGAATAATAATAGTAAAAGTCAAGAAGAACAGAGTTGTAGGACCCCACAGCCAGACTGCAAGACTTACAACAAAGTTCCAGTAATCAAGACAGTGTGTTATTAGCGAAATCATAGAAACATAGTTCAAAGGAACAGAATACAGAGCCCACAAACAGACCCACACAATTACAGTCAACTAATCTTTGACAAACAAGCAAAGACAATTCAATGGAGACAAAGTAGTTCTTTAAACAGATACTGCAGAACAATTGGGCATTCATATGCAAAAATGATGAATCTAGACATCAATTTTACACTTTTTACAGATATTAACTAAAGGTAAATCATAGATCTACATGTACAGTGCAAAACTATGCAACTTATAGAATAACACATTCGAAAGATCTTAGTGACTTTAGGCTTAATGATGAGTTTTTGGATAACATCAAAAGCACGATGATTAAAGAAAGAATGATGTTAACGCATTTTTGAATAAAAAACTTCTTTGTGAAAAAATACTACTAAGAGAATGAAAAGACAAGCCGCAGTCTGGAAGAAAATATTTACAAATACACATATCGAATGTTAGATTTATATCCACATATTTGCAAAATACATATCTAATCATATTGGACTTGTATCCAAAGCATGCAAAAAAACCTCTTAAAACTCAAACAACAAGAACAAAATCAACCCAAATGAAAATGGGCAAAATATTTGATTTGAACAGACATCTCACTAAAAAAGATCTACTGATGACAAAAAAAAAGTATGACAAACAACTTACTATTACGGAATTGTGTATTAAAACAATGGGATACACTATACAGCTATTAGGAAGGCTAAAATGAGAAAACAAACAAACAAACAAACTGAAAATGCAGTCAAGAATGCTGAGCAACAGGAATTCTCCTTCATTGCTAGTGGAAATACAAAATGGTGCAACCACTTTAGAAGACAGTTTTGACAGTTTCCTACAAAGCCAAACATACAATCCAGCAATTGCTTTTCTAGGTATTTAACCAATTCAGTTGAAAACGTAACCACATAAAAATCTGCATGCAAATACACAGCTTTACACATAATCACCAAAAACTAGAAACCATCAAATATCCTTTAATAGGTGAATGGATAATCAAACATCAGTACATTCGTGCAATGAAATACTATTCAGCAATAAAATGGAGTGAGCTATCAAGCCACAAACACATGGATGAACTTTAAACACACATTACTAAGGAAAAAAGCAGGTCTAAAAAGGCTACATGTTATATGATTATAATTATGACATTCTGTAAAAGGCAAAGCTATAGAGAGTACAAGACCAGTGATTGGCAGTGGGAAGGAGGATTGAATAGATGAAACATAGGAACATTTTTAATGTAGTGAAACTATTCTGAATGTTCTGTAATGGTGAAAACATGGCATAATACATTTGCCATAACCCATAGAGCTGTACAATACAGAGTGAATCTTAATGCATGCTAATTAAAAATATATTTAGAAGGTTGACAGAAAGTCACAGGAAAGAATAAAGATTGTGATAAGAAAATCTAAGCATATTACCCATGTATGAAACAACTTCACTGAAGACAGTAGTGTAAAAGGTACTGGTGTAAGTAACTTTCAAAATGTAAGAAGAAACATTATTCTTAGTTGACAAAGTTACTACCTGTGGGAGTACAGGTTAACAGTTCTGATAATGGAATTGAACAATTATGTCACGAGATGGCAGTATATGGGAACCATGTTTCTCCCTGCCAGAGCAAGAGCTTATAGATAAACAAGGAAAGGAGACTTGAATAATCCCTGTGGGAAGAGCCATCTTACCAGATGCCCTGGCTTCTCACTGTGTCCTCACTTGGTGGAGAGAGAGGGAGCTCTGCTGTCTCTTCCTCTTCTTATAAGGATGCTAACCCCATCCTGGAACCCCACCTCATAACCTCATCCAAACCCAATTACTCCCAAAGGCCCCACCTCCAAACACCACCACATTGGGGTTAGGACTTCAACAAAAGAATTCTGGGGAGACAAAAACATTCAGTGCGTTACAGAATTAAAACCCAAAGTATAAAATAAAATAGCCATGATTTCATATTGATAAAATAAATGATTGAATAAATAAATGGGGGAGTAAAACAAACATCTTATGCAGAAGAATTCCAAATAATTTATGTGGGTACTTCACCCTCAAGAGGGGAGCATAGGCCAGGCGCAGTGGCTCATGCCTGTAATCCCAGCACTTTGGGAGGCTGAGGCAGATGGATCACGAGGTCAAGAGATCGAGACCATTCTGGCTAACACGGTGAAACCCCGTCTCTACTAAAAAATACAAAAAAAAAAAAAAAAAAAAAAAATTAGCAGGGTGTGGTGGCGCCTGCAGTCCCAGCTACTCCAGAGGCTGAGGCAGGAGAATGGCGTGAGCCCGGGAGGCGGAGCTTACAGTGAGCCGAGATTGCGCCACCGCACTCCAGCCCGGGCGACAGACCGAGACTCCATCTCAAAAAAAAAAAAAAAAAAAAAAAAGAAGGGAGCATAATTCCCCACTCTGTAAGTGTGGAAAACCCAATGAGTTGTTTTTGTTTGTTTGTTTCTTTGTTTTTGAGACGGAGTTTCACTCTTGTCGCCCAGGCTGGAGGGCAGGGGCGTGATCTCGGCTCACCGCAACCTCCGCCTCCCGGGTTCACGCCATTCTCCTGCCTCAGCCTCCCAAGTAGCTGGGACTACAGGCCCCGCCACCACTCCCGGCTAATTTTTTGTATTTTTAGTAGAGAGGGAGTTTCACCATGTTAGCCAGGATGGTCTCCATCTACTGACCTCGTGATCCATCCGCCTTGGCTTCCCAAAGTGTTGGGATTACAGGCATGAGCCACCGCGCCCGGCCAGAGCTAAGTTTTATAAATGAAAGCTTCTGAGTGAGGGAAGGATGCAGAGTGTTACTTTAGAAAGAGGAATCTGGGGTTGGCAGTGTGAAAGCAGAGCAGGGATCACTATGTGGCGATGTGCCTTCTGTTCTATATATGCTGGACATGGCAAGGATGTGAATAGGGATGGCACAGTGGGATGGAAACTGGAGGAAGGTGGCTGAGAGGAAGAAAAAGCAAGCAGGTGTGGAGGCAAGAAAGCGGTAATAGTTTATGGCACACTCTGCTTAACTAACATTAACTTAACGAATATTGCTTAACTAATATTAAATGCTTAACTAATATTGATTATCTTTCTTCTTCTATGCTAACTGAACATTCTGATTCTGTTGCGGGTCACAGTGATTTCAGTCAAAAATACTTTTCATATTCCCTTGCCTGTAGGGGTGCCATGTGGTCCAGTTTGTCCAATGAGATGTAAGCAGAAATCTAATGGGAAATGGTTATTTTCCTGATTAAAAGAAGACAGTATCTGCTAGCATCTCCCTTTTGTCTTTTCCCCCCACCCACTTCCTTTAACATCGGAAACGGACAAAGACATGATGTCTAGAGTTGTAGCAATCATCTTGTAAACAAGGGGATGAATGCCACATACAGGGGAAGGTAGAAAGAGACAGAATCTTGATAACATTGTACAGCTATCTCTGAACTTCATTTTACATGACAGGAAAATAAAATATTTAGTTAAACCAGTGTGGTTGGATTTCTTCTACAATCCTAATTGAAACAGAGTAAAAGGTCACTCTAAGAGTTTAAGCCCTAACAAATTAGGAAATAATGCCTTGTTAATTCTCAATCCAGGGTAATCGGATAAGAACCAGAAGAGGGCTCTACTCCAGCAAGGGAAATCTTCCTAAAATAGGGGCATTGCCGCTTGGAATTGGAGCCAGGGCACCGTGAGTCATTAGACATGTTCTCATTCAGGTTGTATAAGCACCAAATGTCTTTTGCATTCTGACAGGTCAGGTCTATCACTCTCCCTACTGTAGTAGCCACCATTGCTCAAGCCACTTCAAAATTAAGTAAGTTGTCACTAGTCCATTTCCATGCAGTGGTGGTAAGAAAGAAAGCAACTCCTCATTAGGTAGCCAAATCCTCCGTGTACCCATGAGGAAGGCACTGGTCTCCATGCCTGGCTGCTTTATCACCTGGGCTCCTCCTCTGCCTGCCACATAGATCTGACAGAATGATCTATGGGGATAATGGTCTAATTAATAATCTATGAGGCCTAATGGTCTAAGGGGTTTATACAAATCTATACATGATGGTTTATACAAATCTAATTCATTTCAAATTCTCTTACACCCGAGTTTCTGAGCCCAGAAATAATCATCATACCTTAATTCCCTAATTGAAGCCTAGCAATCTGTCAACATTTCTGTGAGGACAAGGGGTATGTCCTGACAACAGCCACCAAGCTATCTCTTATACCCTACCACAAATTGCAGTAAATACATTAAATGAAATTTTGACTATTTTGCAGTTTTACTTCAACCTGTTGGGACTAGAGAACTGGAGAAGCAAGACACAAAGCACAGCTAATTAATTAACTCGATAAATATTTGTTGAATGCCTGCAATTTGCCAGCACTGTCGTAAGAGCTGGTGACACAGAAGTAAACAAAATATGCAAAAATCATGCCCTCATGAAATATATAGAGACAAGACAGAAAACAAATAAAATATATATTGTGTCGGAGATTGTGTTTCTGAGAAAGATACAATACAATGAAGAGTAAAGAGAACAAATGCTGAAAAAGGAACAGTCGATAGTTAAATAAAGTGGTTGTTGGATAATAAGGCCTCCTGAGAAGATAATATTTGAAAGCAATCTGAAGAAGGAATGGGAGGGAGCCACACAGATAATCAAACATGAGGGACGCATTATGAACTTTCCTGAGGAAGCAGACGCTGGCTCTTTTCATCAAGTCAAGTGATTAGAGCAATACATTTACTCTGGAAAATGTACTGACACTGTCCATGTTTTTTGTACATAGTCATTGTGAAAAAAATATTTTTAATTGCACACTTGACACTGAAGATACATCCCATTGTGGCAAATGAGTTAAATAAAGTCTTAACACATGATACGTTATAAGACTACATGTAGTAAAAAATAAAACATAATAAGTAACATGGGAAAATGCAGGGATATTTTAGTGGGAAAACAAGGCTATTCACAGATATAATTTTTGTTTATGGAACAAATCAAGGGTTTTTCTTAAAATTTTCCTGTAATCACAACTATATGATCATACAGAAAGGGAAAAATAGCAAATTATTGTTAATTTCATTAAGTAAGCTCTAGAAGTATATTTGAAGTAATCCCACTTTATTTAACGCTGGTAAAGTAAGAGGCTGCCCTGCTGAGCAGGATGAAATACCTCTGTGTGTAGCTTTATTTTCACAGCAAATCTGCAAATAAGTGGAGCCAACCATCAGCAGTTCTGTGACATCCACAGAGTTTGTTTTCAGGGTCATCAATTTCCAGGCCCTACCTGACCCCTAATTTGTTTTTATTTATATTGGCAACACATACAGCATTTACTATGTGTCAGGTACTAAGGGATTTTAAACGATAATAATGGGGGTGATGGTGACAAAAATAATGGCTACTGTTTCCAATGTCTGTCTAAACACCAACATTTTGCTTCATTTGATCTCCTTAGCAACTCCACGAGGTAGATAAGAATATTTCCTCATTTTTCAGATGAGGGCATTAAATTGTAAATATGTTATGTCACTTGCTTACCACGGCATGGCTAGAAAGTAGGAAAAGCAATGTGCAAAACTAGATCTGCCTAATAATATCAATTTCAATCTCATATACAAAAGCAAAGTAAAAACATAAGACAAAGGGGCACTTAAGTTATGTTTTAGTTAAGCCCCATCTTGAAGGTAAACTGGAATTAGTCATTTTGGAGTCATTTGTGTGTTGCGGGACGGGAGAGCAGAAAGATATGTGATGCTTGAATTTCAGAGCTTTTTGAGGACAAGCCAGGGCCCAGCCCAGATACTGCTGCTGGAGGCCTGCTCCCAGCATGTCTTCCAGAAGCTGGGCTTGCTCAGGATTTCCTGGCATTCCTCTCCCTCACATTTCCCCCTGAATGTTGGTCAGAGTCCTCTCCCTCTCTCCTTATCATAGGTCTCTATATATTAGTTTCCTATTGCTGTTATAACAAATTACCAAAAACTTAGTGGCTTAAAATAAAATAAATATATGCTTTTATAGTTCTGAAGGTCAGAAATCCAAAGCGGTTGAACTTGGCCAGAATTAGGGAGTAATCAAGCCTGTGTTTCTTCTAGAGGCTCCAGGGAATAATCCATTCCTTGCCTTTTCTAGCTACAGGAGTCCAAGTGTCCTCCTGCACTCTTTGGCCCACGGTTCTGAATGACTCTGATGTCTGCCTCCATTGTCACTTCTCCTTTTCTTACTCTCATATCTTGTTCTTTCCCTTGTAAGGACATCTGTGATTATATGAGTTTACCTAGACAGCCCAGGATAATCTCTCCATCTCGAGATCCTTAATCACATCTGCCAAGTTCATTTTGGATCAGTATGTGCACACATTTGGGGGTCATCATGCTGCTTACCACACTCTACCTTAACTATCTATATTCTTAGCTTTTATTTTTGGAACAATTTGACATTTAATAGTATTTCCAAAAACATCCCTTCCCCTCAGATATTTTAGAATATATTCTGGGCCATTCTGCTCTTTCCCTACTCTTGTTTATGAGGTTTTAGTAAACTGTCCTCTACTAAGTTTAAGTACTCTGGATTGATGGATTTTTAAAACATGACTTCCTTTTTAAAAAATATATTTGTGTCTCTCGATATCTTACCATGATAAATCAAATCCATGGCTAATCACCAGCAAAGTATCATTAGTTAGGTTAAAATTTCAAGTCAAACATATATATTTTGTCTTTTGATCAATCATTATCAGAGCTAAGAGGATAATCTTATGACTGAAATACTCGTCTAGAAAAAAAGGAATGCAAGAAGAAATCATGTGTTTTCCAACTGAGAAGAACAGGGAAATTCTTAGGCCCTAAACTGCATCCAAATATTAAAATAAAGGTCATTAACTTCACATCCTGGTGTGTAAGAGGCGTGTGGATACTCAGCCAAGATCTGCCATCAACCCTACTCACCAGATAGTGAGACGCATCAGAAGTTATATGTGGAAGCTAAACATTGAGAACACAAGGACACAACGAAGGGAGCAATAGACACCAGGGCCTACTTGAGTCTGAAGGTGGGAAGAGGGTGAAGATTGAAAAGCTACCTAATGGGTATTATGCCAGTTATCTGGGTGAAAAAATTATCTGTGCATCAAACTCCTGCAACACGCAATTTACCCATGTAACAAACCTGCACACGTCCCCATTGAACCTAAAAGTTGGAAGAAAAAAAAGAAATTTCTAAGTCAAATTACCTAAAGCATGCATGCTCATGATAGGTGACTGATAGCTTTAAAAGCCCAATGTGGAATGAAGTACTGATGCACGTCACAACATGGATAAACCTCAGATGCATTATGCTTGGTGAAAGAAGCCAAACACTAAAGAACATATACTCCATAATTCCATTTATATGAAAAGTCCAAAAAAGGCAAATATATAGAGACAGAAAGTAAATCAGTGTTTGCTTAGGGAAAGGGAGTGATTGTAAATGGGCACAAGACTTTTTTTTTGGAGTGATGAAAATATTCTAAAATTAGATTATAGTGGTGGTTGCACAATTCAATGATTCTGTAGTCATTGAATTAGTGGTGGTTGCACAATTCAATGATTCTGTAATCATTGAATTATATGTATAAAATGGGTAAATTGTATGATATGTAAATTATACTTCAATAAAGCTGTTAATAGCAAAAAGTCCAGTGAATTGATTATACACCCAACATTTATTTCTAAATATATTTCATTTTAAAAACTATTGTATAATGATGCTTGATGTGAGGTATTTTAAAACAGAGAAGAGTTATAAGTAGCTTATATGTTCAACAATAGGATTAGTTTAGTAAATTATGGTAGAGCCATGTGATGAATTCTCTGTGTGTAGAAGATAAAGTTGTGTCTAGAAGACTAATAAAATAAGATGTTCATGTCATATGCCAAATGAAAAAACAGACTACTAAATCTCTATGCTTTATGACCCCAAGTTTTTACTAACATAATTATAACACACGTGTTCACATAGTGCATGTTGTTAACCCCTTGTACTATTCCTGTTGTTCCTCTCATTGATTTAGTCAACAGGAGGGATCTGTTGGGGTGACTAACAATTGTTCTAATTCTAAACCCACTGACATAGGCTGTCAAGAAAAAATGTTTTGTCATTGCCTAATATAAAGTTTTCTGTGCAACAATGTCAGTAAATAGAGAACAGATGAAGATGTGTGCATTTTTAATTGCTACGGTGATTGGCACTGGTTGAGACAAACCACTGGAAGAAACAAATGCGCATCATATACAAAAGTTCTCTTTCATGCAGGTCTAATTTATACATAATGCAAAATTTTCCCCAAAGATATCATATTCTGACTGTAGTACACATACTCGTCCCTGCCAATCAAGGTGTCTGCTTCTACTATTTATTTCATTTGCAAGTATTTTGTTTTTATTTTCTAATTCAACATTATTAGAAGATACTAGCCCCATTGCTAGAATCATAGGAAGTGGGGTGTGTGTGTCACTGCAAACACTTAACTCTACTCAATTCATTCAAAATAGATTCCTGGGATTCTCTCCTTGTTTGTCTCTTCACAAGTTCTCATTAACCTGTACATTTCTTCTTTAATTTTACTAATTTCTCTCATGTTATTTCTACCAATTTACCTTGATAGCATACCCTTTTCCAATGCAGCAGTTTTACCATCTGATTAATAGTGTCCTTCTAACCTATTTGCACAAAAACTTCTAGAAGTTAGTTTAAAAATGTAATAATGGTTTCCTCTGGATGGTGGGACGACAAGACTTTTTTATTTTTTCTTTATATTGTTTTGTATATGCCAAATAAATTTTTCATTTCACATACCATATAAAACTATATTTTTCATTTACAACCTAAAAGTGAATGCCATTAATTTCTTATCCATACTTATTTTGTTTCCTCACATAAAAACAACTGCAGCCAGTAATGGTGCAGTATCTTAACCTTGGCACTACTTTGACATTTTGGGCTAGATAATTCTTTGTTGTGAAGATGATCCTGTGCATTATAAGATGTTTAGTAGTATCCCTGGCCACTGCCCACTAAATGCCAGTAGCAACCTCTGCTTGTGACAATTAAAATGTCCCCATACATTGCCAAATATCCCCTCCTGGGGGTAGGAGAAGGACACAATCAGCACAGGTTAAGAATCACTCTTCTAGAGCTTCCTTCTCTGTCTCTTCTGCACTATTTCCATTTTATATCGTTTCTCTTTAGTTTCTCCAGGGATGTAGAATGTGTAATCCTCTGTGGGCAGGGCCTGGTTTCCCTAGTATGTAAATGTCCTTGTGGACCGCATCCTTTTTTCCTCTGGAGATCTAGGAACCCACAAACAATTGTCTGGGTAAATACTCAAAGTACAGGAAACTTTCATAATCTCTATGTATCTGCTATACCTTCTCCCAGCCCATTCATTCTCTAAACTTGGTCTGTAATGAGTATTAAATCACAATGAGAATACCAACAACTAGTGATAAATGAAGTTCTTGTTGCAAATTACAATTCACTACATGTAATTTTTAAAGATTTTGATATGTTTATCAGCTGTTGTACATTGCACTAACCTTTAAAACCAGCTTATGTGTCATTGGTTTATTTTACAAAAGTATATTTCCTATGCATTTTCACAATGAAAATAGTACCTTAAGGTTTCAATATTACCTTAAAGTTCATCATGAATGTTAGGGCAAATGATGGAGAACTTCCACTTGTTATTTGATCATTCAATTAATAACAATAATTGTTTAATTAACAAATATAAATAATTGGCTTGTGTACTCGGTTGCATAAATCATAAAAAAAGAAATGCTTATTAGTTTAGTTTTAGCAGTTTTAAAACTCAATTGCTTTCTAAATCAATAATTCACAGTACATCTGTAATAATCATTGCATGATGAGCCACCAAAAAGTGTGTCTTCAAGTTATACACTAATTTTAAAAATACTTCTATCATCCAATAATACAAATGTTAGGCTAAATTCACTTCCTTTGTAAATACTGAAATACCAGATGCCTTCTATAACTAAACAAAAGCATAACACTTTAATAGTTTATCATATGAGTTACCTAATTTTCATCATTATATTTGAGTTTTGCAGAATGATAATAATGACTTCAGATGTAGCGTTCTCTCTACCCCACACATCCTTTCTTCTTCTCTCTGCCTGAAAAAAAATCTATTCTCTCTTCAAAATGCAGCTTTATTTTTTCTCTGCCTTTATGAAATTCCCCTTGACTACCTGGGACAGAGTTAGTGGTCCCCCCGATCTTCGTATAGTTTTTTCATCTATTAAAGCCCTTGTTACACTGTATTTATATCACTTCTCCCCATGTGGCTTTTCCCATTCTAACCTATAGTGTACCAGAGGGCAGAGATCCTTAATATTTTTTATTCTTTAACAAGCATTTATTAAACACCTAATTTGGTGCAGGCACCAGGCTAATAGCTAGAGATACAGAAAAAAAAATTCTACATACAAGTTGCTTACCATCCAGGGAGGAGATAGAAAAACAAATACAATATAGTGAGGAGAGTACCATGATGTAGTCAAGCATGGGGTGTCTGCAATCATATGGGTTGAGCATCTCTGCCCAGACAGGGATTCAGAGAAGGATTACTGAAAGGAGCAGCAACTAAATTGAGTTGCAACAAATGAAAAGGCATCATCTGCACTGGCGGAGAGCGGTTAGTAAGAAAAGTTGGGGTGGGATCAGGAACAAGGGCTAGGACAGGTGTTTCAGGAATGAAGTACTGGGTGTGGAGGCTGCACTAGAGGTCTTGGACCCCTTTCTGCTTCATCACTTCCTCTTGATTGCTTGTATCTTTGAAATTATTAGCAAGCTTTCTAGGGATAAGAGCCCTGGTTCACATGAGTTTGATTTTATAGTGCTCTGTGTTATCTTGAAATGAAAGAAAAGCAGATAATTAGTCTGAATATAGAGATTTAATGCATGTTGGAGGGAAAGAGATGGACATAGAGGAAGTTGCTGTTTGATAAAAGAAGAGGTAAAGGTAATCTTTTGAGAGTAATTCATGAGGAAAGAATCATGATGAAGTTATATAATAAATATTTGGGAACGGGAAATGGAGATGACCATATAAACAAGAATTTTAGGAAAGCTTGACTGAGGTTAGATCATAGGTATCTGGCATCTCCAATTTGCAGTTGTGTGCACATTTTCTCCAATAGTACTAAGCAACCTGGGTACAACTGCAGAAAAGATAGAGGATTGCACTATGTGAGTGTAGTGTATTTTTTTCTGTAGCTAAGCAGCAAAAAAGTTGCAGATATTGACAAACAAGTATTAAAAACCATAAGGCCAATTTAGTCTTTGTTCCCATTCCCCACCATACCCCACCCATTGGTACAAAATATGAACATGGTTGGCCACTTAATATAAACATAGGTTGCTGCTAATAGACAACCAATTCTGTCCTTAATATAAAAAGGATAGAATTATGCATCACCTCTCTTCCTTTAATAGAACATTAACCAATGACCTTCTGCATTAAAAGGAAATTATGGGGTTTTTCAAAGTCATTATAAGTATGGGTGGATCTCCAACAAATAGAAGATGCACTCACAAAAAGTCATGAGTAAGCTAAAGTTTTATTAAGAAAACCCCCAAATTCATCAGAGATGCCCACCATTGAAAACACTCCTGTGTGAAAATCTAAGCCAGGTATTGGCAAACTTTTTTTGGTAAGTTCCACATAGTAAATATATTAGGCTTTGCATGCCATATGATCTTTGTTGTAACTACTCAACTCTGCCTTCGTATCAGAAAAGTAGTCATAGGAAAAACGTAAATGAGTGGACATGACTGTGTTCCAATATAGTTTTATTTGTAGAAACAAGTGGTCTGCAGATGATAGTTTACCAGCCCTGGATATAAACTAAGGTTTTGTTTCTTTTCTGTAAAATAAGTAGTCATGCTCTAATCTATTGTTGCATAAATATTTACTTTTATGTTGCTTACTTAAATTAAGAACTATATTTTAAGTAATGTATTTTTCTCTAAGTAATTATAAGAGTGAAAGATAAAGATGGCATGATTCTGTACATATATTGAACCAAAATGTTCATAGTTAATTTATCATTAGCAAAATGCTTTTTGGAATCCCTAAAATTATACCTGGAAGCCCTATACCATAATAATTAGCAAAAATACTGAATTTGAAATTGCTAGTTTTCCAGATGGAATACTACTTCTTGGATCTTCGAAGAAATGTTTTGTGAAAGCAGCATAATTACCGATAGACAGCACAACATTCCTCCAATTTTTAGGGAAATGGTCCTTAGCCTGTGATGACGGCATGGATATGCTCCTTTTCAGAAGAAAGTAGAAATTTTTATGCCTTAGAGTTAATTGTAGTAGCTTTTGTATTTGGTGTGGGAATAACTTAGACAGCAGTTCAGTAATAGTTACAGTTTTTAAAAAATTTTGTGTTTATTAGCATGATTTGTCTTGATTTATTCTAGGATATTTTATAGTCACAGCATGAGTAACCAAATTTCAAGGCAAGACAGGAGCTTATTCTTTAATGAAGATGGCACAGCTTCAGTTCTGGAGAGCCTGGTGTTGGAGGTAGCTGTGAGCTCCTTGGGGAGTCTCCTACTAGAGGCAGTGATAGTCACAGAGCCCTGGAAGCAAAACAGAAGCCCACTGGGACTATAGCCATCACTAGCTTAGGAAAAGATGAAGGTGGAAAGAAATTCCTTGGGGAAGGCTTCCAGAGACAATATTCTCAGAAGAACCAGTACCAACAGTCAAATGTCTAAACACATGACCAAAGGCTAGTTGAAAGGTTAGTTGTTCTAAGACATCTGCTCATAATTGCCCTGATGCCTAATTATTTACCATAAATTGTGTTATCATAGAATTTAATGTGCTAACATAATTCTCATATTTCTTTCACTTACTGAACTTTTAATCTCAATTATAATTTTTTCCTCACAAATTACATCTGTGAAACCATTGTCATTATTTAAAAAGAGAAAAGAGATAAAGAGAAACTAAAACCATTTTTTACATGACAGCTATGTTTCCTCTCTTTTGTATGTTAGCCATTTATCTATTGTATATAGTGATATACACAATATAGTCATTCTGGTTGGAAAAAAACACTTATATCATGAGATCATCGTACAGGAATATGACCAAGTATTATAAAGCACCTCTTGAAATTCTGAGCTGGGACTATTGATCTGACATCTACATTTTGCTTATTTTCCTATTACTGTATCACTGCTAATATTGGTAAAACATTGCTGTATACATGGAGTGATATTTGTAAAGGATAATTGTTTTAGCATATTGGAAGCTTATCACCTTTAAGAAGTGGAATACTGTTAAAAAATGTATTAGTGTGACCATTCTCAGGTAGTTGAGGGGTGAGTCAGTTATAAGCACCTACACAGTTAGAATAGACTTATTGCAAGAGAAACCTTGATATGCTTCCATTGAACAGTGAGGAAAAAGGAGACAGATGGGGTAGGATGGTAGAAATTTGGTTCTTTAACAGCTAACCACACATCACAGCCCTTTGTAACACTACTGATGAGGCAAAATTAGTCATAGTATATAGATGATTGTGTAAGAGGCGTATTGAATTTATTTTAAAGATTGAGATGAATAATTTCAGATAACTAATGAGAAAGTTAAACATTTCAGTTTTAAGAAGAGCTGTAGGATGATTTTCAGGTACAGGGTGAAAGTTTATGAGCTGAAATAAAGTGACGTAAGCTTCAGTTCTCTGCCTTACACAAGAAACACAAATCCTTTTAAAAAGGTATTGTTACTCCTAGAAACAAACAAATTACCTAAACTGACCCTAGGTGAAACAGGAAATCTTGTAGAAAACCAAATTTAAAGATAAACAAAGGAGAGACTTTGGTTTCTCGTTCAGCATGAAAGAAGCTTGGAAGTCTTCCTTTCATCTCAACAAAAAGTAAAGCTAAACAAAATGAAATATCAACAACTCTTCATAGATCTGTCAGAGAAGTGAAGTCACAGGGCAAACTGCTGCCCCACAAATTGGATGAATTGACAGGTGAATACAAAGAATCACCAAGTTACCAGAGCACAAGTAGAAACCTCTGAGGGGCCCATTACCACAGTAGCAGGAAAACCTAAACTGCAATTAATGAATTGCTTCGAGGTAAATGTGGACAAGTCAGAGAGTTAAAAACTCCAGGAAGACCCAATTATAAGGGGGGGCCACACACATTTGTGACTTTTACCTCTAGGAGATCAATCAGATTCTCAAAGGAAAGATTGAAGAAAAATTCCCTCATACTACTGGCCTAGGGAGGAGAAATTAACCATTTTGAAATACACAAGAGCCTTATGTTATTTTTAAGGCCTGCCCTCAAGAGAAACTATTTACCAAAGCATAAACTGTCAGGTTTTTCTCAGTACCTAACCAACCTGGGGCAAGAAAAATACCCAACTAGAGCCCTCTCCAGCCTCTCATGTAGGAGAATGGAAATATCCAACTCCAGCCATTTCTACTAATCCCAGCCCACCTTAAGGAGGGAAAAACTGAGAAGCACTTGTGAAGTTTGTAGTCTAGAGGCAAAGGCTCAGAGCAAGAGCATTTATCAGAGATAAAGAAGGGCATTACATAATGATAAAGGGATCAATTCTTTAAGAAAACATAAAAATTCTTAATGGGTATGCACCTAACTACAGAGCATTAAAATATCGGAGGCAAAAACTAATAGGGTTTCAAGGAGAGGTAGATGAATCCACAATTATTGTTGAAGACTTCAACACACTTCTATTAGAAATGGACAGATCCAGCAGGCAAAAAATCCATAATGACATAGTTGAACTAAATAGCAACACCAATAAACTGACTATTCAACAACAGCTGATTACGCATTCTTCTAAAACTCACTCAGAGTATTTACCAAGAGAGAGCACATTCTGATGCATAAACGCACCTTAACAAATTAAAAATAGAGATGATACAATATCTGTTCTCAAAGAACAATGGAATTAAACTACAAGTCAACAATAGAAAGATATTTGAGAAATTCCCAATTGCTTGGAGATCAAATAGCACACTTTCAAATAACACTTGGGACAAAGAAGAAATATCAAGAAAAATTTAAAAGTATTTTGAATTAAATGAAAATGAAAATCAAACTTATCAAAATGTGTGGGTTGCAGTGAGAGCAGTGCTTAGAGGGAAATTTATAGCATCCAATACATATATTAGAATAGAATAAATATCTAAAATTAATCATTTAAGTTCTACTTTAGGAAACCAGAAAAAGAGGAGAAAATAAAATCCAAATTAGGCAGAAGAAAATAAATAATAAAAGTTACAGCAGAAATCAATGAAATTGAAAATAGGAAATCAATAGAGAAGATCAACAAAATTGAAAACTGGTTTTGTGGAAAGTTCAATAAAATGCATAAACCTCTAGCCAGGGTAACTAAGAAAAAAAGAAAGAACATACAAATTATTAATATCAGAAGTGAAAGAGGATATCACTACAGATCTTATGAACATTAAATGGATAATAAATATTATGAACAACTCTATGTCCACAAATTTGATAACCTAGATGAAATGTACCAATTTCTTGAAAAATATGATTGGACAAAACTCACACAAGAAGAAATAGACAATTTGAATAGCTCCATATCTATTTTTTAAATTGAATCTATAGTTAAAAACCCTCCAAAGCAGAAAGAACCAAGCCCCAATGGGCTTACTGGCAAATTCTACCAAATTGTTAAGGAAAAAATTATATAAATTCTCTGTAATCTTTTCTCTTCAAAATGCAGAGGAAATTCTTTCTAATTCATTATGTGAGACTGATCAGACTAAGGCATTTAAATCAGACCAAAATCAGACAACGGCATTAAAAGACAAAAACGAAACCAACCAAACAAACAAACAACAAAACCCACTACAGACTAATATCTCTCATAAATACCAGTGTCAAAATCTTCAACAGTCTCAGTAAATCAAATCTAATAATGTATAAAAAGAACTAAACACCATGACCAAGTGGGATCTATCTTAGGTATGCAAGGCTGGTTCTAAATTCAAAAATGTAATTCATCACATCAGCAAGCTAAAGAAGAAAATCACATTATCATATCAATGGATGTAGAAAAAGCATTTGACAAAATCTACCATCTATTCACAATTAAAAAAAAAAATTCCCAGCAAGCTGGGAATAGAGGGGAATTTCCTAAACTTCATAAAGAACACTGCAAAAAACCTACAGCTAATGTTATACTTAATGCTGAGAAACTAGAGGCTTTCCCTCTAAGGCCAGGAACAAGATAAAGAATGTCTTCTCTCACAACGTCCTTACAACATCACACTGAAAATCTGAACTGATGCAATAAAACAAGAAGGGAAATAAAAGATATACTGATTGGAAAGGAAGAAACAAAACTGTCTTTGTTCACAGAAAACATGATTGTGTACAAAGTTGAAAAGAATTGACACACACACACAAACAACGCTTGGAACTTATAAGCAATTACGCTGAGGTTGCAAGATACAAAGTGAATATATGAAAGTTAATCAATTTCCTATATACCAGCAATGAACAAGTGAAATTTGAAACTGAAAACAAAATACAATTTACATTAGTACCCTACAAAGTGAAATACTTAGGTATAAATCTAATATGCAAAAGATCTATGTGAGGAAAACTACAAAACTCTATTAAAACAGATCAAAGAAGTAATAAATAAATGAAGAGATAGCCCATGTTTATAGATAAGAAGACTCAGTATCATCAAAATGTCAGTTCTTCTCGACTTGATCTATAGGTACAATGGAATCCCAGTCAAAATTCCAGCAAGTTATTTTGTGTTTATTGATAACCTGTTTCGAAAGTATATGGAGAGGCAAAAGACCTAGGGCAGCCACCATTTGAAGGAGAAGTTGAAGGACTAACACTATATGACTTCAATACTTACTATAAAGCTGCAGTAATCACAATAGTGTGGTACTGGTGGAAGAACAAATACATCAATAGAACAGAATGGAGAGCCAAGAAATAGACCTAGATAAATGTCTGATGTTCAGCAAAGGAGCGAAGGCAATATAACAGAGCAAAGATAGTCTTTTCAAAACATGAACCTAGAACAACTGAATATCCACATGCAAGAAAAATTGATCTAGACACCTTACACCTTTCCCAAAAATTAACTCAACATGGATCACAGACCTAAATGTAAAATGCAAAACTGTAAAACTCCTAGAAGATAACACAGGAGAAAACCTCAATGACCTTGGGTGTAGCAATGACACCAAAGGCACAAACCATCAAATAAATAATTGATTAGCTGGACTTTATTAAAATTAACAAACTTCTGTTCTGTGAAAGACACTGTCAAGAGAATGAGAATACAAGCTGCAGACTGGAAGAAAACATTTGCAAACCGCATATGTGAAACCGTATCCAAAATATACAAATAATTCTTAAAACTCAACAATAAAAAAACAAACAACACATCTTAAAAGGGGGAAAAAGACCTGAACAAGCACTTCATCAAAGAAGTTATATTGATGGCAAATAAACATAAGAAAAGATACTTAGCAACATATGTTACTAGGGAATTGCAAACTACGAGATACCACTACACATCTATCAGAATGGCCAAAATCCAAAACAATAACACCCCCAAATACTGGCAAGAATATGGAGCCACAAGGACTCTATTTCATTGCTAGTGGGAATGCAAAATAGTACAGCTATGTTGGAAGACAGTTTGGCAATTTAGTTTTAAAGAAACTAAACACACTCTTTCCATATGATCCATAAATTGCCTTGCTTGGTATTTATCCAGATTAATTGAAAACTTATGTCTGCAAAAAACTATCACATGAATGTTTATAGGAGGCTTATTTATAATTGCCAAACCTTGGAAGCAACCAAGATGTTCCGTAGCAGGTGAATGAATAAATAAACTTTGTGACATTAAGACAAAGGAATATTCAGCATTAAAAAAGAAGTGATTTATCAAGTAACGAAACAAAATGCAGGAAACTTAGATGCATATTACAAAGTCAAAAAGGCCAATCTAAAAAGGCTACATATTGCATGATTTCAACTATATGACATTTTGGAAAAGGCAAATCAATGGAGAGAGTAAAAGTATCAGTGGTTGTTGGGTGGAGGGACAGATCTATTTTTAGTGCTTAAGTTATTCTGCATGACACTATATTGGTGAGTATATGTCATTACACATTTGTTAAAGTCCATAGAATGTACGATACCAAGAGAAAATCCTAATGTAAACTATGGAATTTGGGTGATAATTTTGTGTCAACATAGGTTCATAAATTATAAGAAATGCTCCATTCTGGTACAGAATTTTGATACTGGGAGATGCTATGTTTATGTGGGGGAAGGGGTATGTGTGAAATCTCTGTACCATCCTTCAATTTTGCTGTGAACCTAAAACTGCTCTAAATAATAAAGTCTTTTTTTTTTTAAATGGGCAACGTACTTGAATAGACAATTCTCCAAAGAAGATATGCAAATAGCCAATAAGCACATGGAAAGATACTTAACATCATTAGTCACTGGGGAAATGCAAATCAAAACCGCAATGAGATCTCGCTTTACACCTACTGGGATGGCTGTAATAAAAATAATAAAAAAGAAAACAACAAGTGTTAGCAGGAACATGAAGAAATTGCTACTCTCATACATTACTGGTGAAAATGTAAAATAGTGCAGCCACTGTGGAAAACAGTTTGGCAATTCACCAAAAAGTTAAACAGAATTACATATGATCAGACAATTCCACTTCTAGGTATATACCTCAAATAATTGAAAGCAGGGACTCAAACAGATATTTGTACGTCAGTGTTCATTGCAGCACTATTCGAATTAGCCAAAAGATGTAAATAACCCAAGGGTCCATTAACACATGAGTAAATAAACAAAATGTGTTATATATGTACAGTGGAATATTATTCAGCTATGAAAAGGATAGAAGTTCTGATACATGCTCCAACGTAAATGAACTTTGGAAACATTATGCTAAGTGAAATGGGTCAGTCCCAATAGGACAAAATATTGTATGATTCAATTTACATGAAATATCTAAAATAGGCAAATTCATAGAGACAGAAAACAAATAAGAAGTTACCAGGGGCTGGCAGGAGTTGTTTTTTAATAGTCACAGTGTTTCTGTTTGGGATGATAGAAAAAGTTTTGGAAATAGATAATGATGAAGGTTGTACAATATTGTGAATGTACTTAGAACCACTGAATTGTATACTTAAAATGGTTAAAATCACAAATTTTATGTAATATATATATTTTTACCACAATAAAAATGTTTTAAAAAAGGAATTGCTAGATATGAGCATTAGAGAAGGGGGGAAGTTGCTTTTTTCCCTTTCCTGAAAAGGTTATGTAACTTTATTTGAAGGAAGTGAATCCTTAGCAAGAAATGGCTCAAAGGAAAGTTTTCTGAGAAATACATATATACATGTGTATGTATTTTAAGCATATATATGTATTTTAAGCATGCATATATATATACATACATATGTATATATATATACATACATATGTATATATATATACATATATACACACACACACATATATATACATATATATGCTTAAAAGATGTTTTAAATAACAATTAGGCAAAGGAGTAATTTCCATCACAGAAAAATTTCCTAAAGCCTAAAGTAGTTTTCACTTTAAATTGCCTTTCCTTCTTCATAAAACACCTAAGACTAAAGCTACTCTTAAATTATATAAAGCTTTGTTTCTTCTTAATATGGCTCGGATTGTGTATATCAATAAGGCCCTATAATCAATACCATGCAAGAAGCTATTTTTGAAAATTATTTGATTGAAAAAATAGTGAAATGTTCAAAATTATCTTTTAATGCCTACCCAATTTATCTGAGAGTTTACCTGTTCAACACAAAAATCACTTAGCAAAGCTTGGAAGAGAAGAGTTTAATAACCTCACTGAGGCACTGGATTTTCACCTGAGTAAAGGTAGTTTTAAAAATAAGTTTTGTATATTTGAGATATCATTGTTTTTATTTTCCCCCATTTTTCTCCCTTTTTCTGTAAAGAAGCCACTAGCTGTTTATGCCCATGAGAAACTGTATGACAGAGTCAAAATCAAAATAACATGGAAGTCTCTCTGGTTTTTGCTTTCTGAAAGCCTAGGCTCTTAGGAGAACTTAGAACATTTAAAGATGATTTAAAAGGGAGAAAGGAATTTGAAGACATAGAATGTCTAGAAAAACCAAAGACCCAAGATTAAAAAGAGATTTTCACAGCTGGTTAGGTAGAACCAAGAGAGAGGACTATGGTTCTGATGGTTCTGAAGATAAAAGAGAAGCTATATCTTCCTTCCTAAGCAGTACTTTTGGTCACAGACATTCTTGCAATAGAGCCATAGGTCCCAGTGCACAACCACTGAACCTGAAAAGGAAAGGCGGATATGGGTGATGTTGGTCTCTATAGCATCTGCTAGATCTATGATGGAGAACTAATGTCCCTCAGCTCACTCTCTACCAATGTCTTGGTTGTGTCTCTAAAAGGACAGACGTTCAGTTTTCTACTAGATCAGTAAAATAGTAGCTTGAGGTTAGATACTAATTTGAGTTATAAAACATGAAAAGAGACTTGCACAGGTAAGTTGGTAGACTGTGATTTATACTCGCCACAAAAGCAAGCATATACATACCCTACTTAATTACAAAGCTGCATAATTGCTTTGGTGGCGACTCCAATAAATTAAAACCTGGGAATGCACACAATAATCTTTTCTAAGGAAATATGGAGCATGTGGCAGGAATAATCAGAAATTTTCTGCCTGGTTTTAAGGTGGAAATAGATTTCATAATCATGATGTCACAATTACATTTTACTTCAGGAAAACGGAGGATTTCTAGCAATAAACTATTTTGCTCTCTTTATTCACTCAGCAGATAATTATTCAATACTGCTGTGTAACAAGCATTGTTTCAGGTTTTATGATACCTGATAAATAAAACAGACAAATATCTCACCAAAGTGGAAGGGGAAACATAATAAACAATAAGTGTAATAAATAACAAAAAATAGAGTACATTAGAATGTAATAAGTGCTATAGAATTCAAGAATGGATGTTTGGGTAGATTGTAATTTTAATAGGTTGGCAAAGGAAGACCTCTTAAGAAGAAGGTGAAAGAGTTAGCCAAGTATAAACATAGAAATTAGTTTAATTATACCCAATAAAGCTTTAAAGTTTGTAAGAAATAGGGCTCAGGAAGTTTCTCTCTGTACCTGGTTACTTTGATGAACATGCGAAGTTTGTTGCAAGTGACACTGGTTATAAAAGCATTTCCAAAAATATTTTCAAAAAGTATAAAGGTACTCTAAGAGATTCGTCATATATTTTCAGCACCAAAAAAGGATGCTCTAGGGTCGTTAAGAATGAAGTAGAAGACCTAATGTATTAATGGCAAAATATGGTGGTTATATTCCAATAAAACTTTATTTATAGTCACTTAAATTTTAATTTCAAATATTTTCAAATGTCATAAAATATTATTATTATTTTGATCTTCTTTTTCAGTCATTTAAACACATAAAAGCTATTCTTGGCTTACCAGTCATATAAAAATAGGTAGGCTGGATTTGGTCTGAGGCCCTGATTATGCCTACCCTTGCTCAAAATATTGAACCTCAGGACTTGGAAAAATTTCCTTGTTTTGTAAATCCTTTATCAAAAGACCAACCACAGTCTGGGTCACTGAATTGACCTAAACCAGGCTCGCTGATTCCTGCCAAGCCAGCACCAATGTGCGTTGTCACAAGCATTGTTCCCTTCCAAAGAGCAATGCCTTAATATAGGCAGACTTACTAGAGGAATAAGCAAAATGAAAAGAAAAAAAAGCAATGCTCCCAGCCTACGTGTCAGTATAAGCTTATGCTAAACAAAAAGAAGTAAATAAATAGTTTTTAGGCTCAAAGTTAATTTGTCTATGGCTATATGATTTACTTTTTAAAATTTTAATGAAGGATTTTATGTTACTTTGTTTAGATACCATCTCAATTTGTTATTTCTAGCTATTGTGTTCTTCTAGATTTCTGATTTTGCCACTTAACATGTTAAACACTCTCCTAATTCTGCGGCCTCCAGATGTGCTAAGGATGACATGTTTATCTTCAATTAAGTTGTTGATGAAATATTAAACAGGGCAGAGCTGAAGACAGAGCTACCTGAACCCTGTAATCAAGACCATAAATCAACTTCACAATTTATTTCCATATGTCTACAATATATTCATGAGAGACTTTGTCTAATGCCTCAGAATACACTGTATTTTCATTATGTTTAAAAGGAAATAAAATTAAATTGGCTGATAAGACATGTTCTTAGAAAATTCATGTTTTCAGTGAACTCCTTTTATCAGTTGTCACTAGCCATATGCCTAATAAATAGTTGTAAAATTTTACTGAGAATTTATGTTAAACCCATGTTATTTCCAGTCAGAATTTACTGCTTTCTTGAACTTTGAAAATTAAAAGCTCATTCATCTCTCATATTCTTAATCCTCTTTCTTGATCTACAACTCCATATATTGACTAGCATTGATTATATAATCATATCTGCAAGTATTTTCTGTACTTTGAAATGAAATTCATCAATGCCTGGAAACTTGAACTCATTTAAAGCAGCTAGGTATGTTTTTGCTTTCAATAAAAAGCAGCTGATACTGCCCCGAATTCTTCCAAATCTGCCTGTAATTCTCAATGTTTTGTCTGGGTCTCTCATCAGCTTGCCTTTTCCTTTTCCAATCTCTGGAAAACTGCCTCCTCCATTTATCAGAGTAATCTCAAAATTTAAAAGGTTAGAATCTCTGAAATTTTTAAAGTTTAACATTTTTCCTTCCACACGCCATATCAAGTATGTTATAGAATCCATAGAGAAAAACTCATTTTAGTAGAATTGGCATCTAATTTTATTAAAAACTGGACTTTGTCATGGGGAACATAGGGTAGAAGAATCTCTGCTTCATCTCTAGAGACTCTGTGGTGATCTCTTAGAATCTCACAATGCGAAAACTCCTGGTAAGTTTTAAGCTCAAAATGTTGACATGCATTACCTCCCTAAACATCAGTCTCTGTGCTTCTGAGCTACCATGAGCATCTGAAGTTCCTGATCTGTCTCCTGACAGATTGTGGTTCAAGCAAGTGTCCAATATAGAAACATGAAAACTTCAAACATTTAGACTAACCTTAATCGGCATAGTCTCAAGGATTTATAGTATTAAGACCAAGATACGAGGTTTTAAATCTATACTCTTTGAGATGGGATCTCACATTTTCTTTCTTTTTTTTTTCATTTACTATAGGTATTATAAATATGTCACACTATACATTCACACTAGGTATTGTAAATATATCATATCAGATGAGCTTTTCAAATGTTTGTTCACACTAAAGACTCCACATGATATAAGGCAGAATTTGGTTGCCATGGGAAAATGTGAAAGCAGGAAACCAAATGCACCTAAACCCTGCATTAAGAAAGGGGGGCAAGGTGCTGTGGCTCACACCTGTAGTCCCAGCACTTTGGCAGATCATTTGAGCCCAGGAGTTCAAGACCAGCCTGGGCAACATGGCAAGACCTCATCTCTACAAAAAAGAAAAAAAAGAAAGAAGAGCAAAGAAAAAGAAATTAGCTGCCCATGGTGGCACATGTCTGTAGTCCCAACTACTCATCAAGTTGAAGTGGGAAGATCTCTTGAGTCTGGGAAGTCGAGGCTGCAGTGAGCTGTGGTCACACCAGCCTGGGTGATAGAAGACAGAGAGAGTCCCAGTCAAAAAAAAAAAAAAAAAGGACAGCCTGGCACACTGAGACTGCCCTGCCCATGAAATTTAGATGCACAGTTTCTGCCAAATGCTGACACTGGAGCAGAAGAATCAAGAACTCTACTCTGTGCTCACAGACAAAGTATTGTCCTGAATAACAAGAAATAGCAATCTATTGCAGAGGGATGGAGATAGCTTGGGAGAGATCTGCTTCAGTGGCACAGAAGATGGAGGAGGAACAATGAAAACCATTCTCTGGTCATCCTGATCTCAGTCAAGTCATAAGATATCAGCAATTTACCACTGGGGGAATTTGAAGCCTATGAAACACTGAATGTAATTACGGCAACAAGAAAACTCAACCCTGGTTTAAAACTACTGACTGAATCTACTCAACCCCCACATTAAAGGCCTAACAGTTGAAGAGGCATACCCATTTGGGACATATATACAATTTTCTCATTTTGACTGTTTTGTTACACATAACATCTGTCACTCAATCAGACACCATAACACAGATATAAAAATAAGAAGGAAGGGCCCATTTTTCAATACATAAAACAGTCAACAGAATCAGACCCAGAGATAGGCCAGACATTGGAACTATCTAAAATGGACTTCAAAGTAACTATGATGAATATGCTAAAGAATCTAGTGGAAAAGGTAAAATACCTAAATGAACAGAAAAGGAGTTTTAAGAATCAAATGAAACCTCTAGAAAGGAAAATCATGATAACAGAGGAGTCTTTTGAGGGGCTTATTTACAACCTGATTACAATAGAGAAACAGTGAGCTTGATTATAAGTCAATAAAATTTACTCAAACAGAAAAATATTTAAAATTAGAATGGGACAAAAAGAACAAAGCATGTTGGAGCTATGGGTCAATATCAAACTAGCATACTTTTAAATGGAGTCCCAAAAGGAGAGAGAAGGAGAAAAAATGATGGAAGAAATATCTAATGAATAATAGATGAGAATTTTGCCAAAGTAATAAAATACAACAAACCACAAATTGAAAAAGCTCAGAAAATTCTAAATGAAGTAAATATAAATAGAAACTCATGCAGACATATCATAGCCAAACTGCTGAAATCCAAAGATAAAAATAAAATATTGAAGGCATCCAGAAAAAAATAGATATTTTGTATAGTAGAACAGAGAATGACAGAAGACTTGTATTCAGAAACTTATATAAGGCCCAACACACAGTGGTGCAACATTGTAAATTACTGACAGAAGAAAATAAAATTTGTCAACTTAAAATTCTAGATCCAACAAAAATAAACTTCAAAACTTAAGTGAAATAAAGAATTATTTAGAAAAGCAAAAACAGAATTTATTGCCAATAGACAAGGACTGTTTTCAAGAGAAATGTTTCAAAACTAAAGAAAATGATTATATATGGAAATTTGAATCTATACAAAGGAATAAAAAAACAAAATTATAAAATTGATAATAAATTTTACAATGCTTTTGGATCTTTTTAATCCCTTTGAAAGATAATTGACGTATTAAAACAAAAATATTAACAATGTATTATGGATTTACAAAATTTTTACTAGTAAAATATATGATAAACATTGTACAAAGAAAGAGAGAGAGGAAACTTAATGTAATTAAAAGGTCTTTATGCTATATGTAAACTGACACAGTATTATTTGCAGGTAGACCATAATATGTAAAAGAAAATAAAAGTATATTTTAATTCTGAAGCAACCATTAAAAATATAAAACGAAGTATAACTAGTCTATAAAGTAAATAAAAGGGAATCATAAACATAATCCAAAAAGGAAGCAGAAAAAGAGAAAAGGACAAAGAAAATTAGATCAAATTCACAAATGATAGCCTAACAATAGGTTTAAACCCAATTCTATAAAATTTACATTAAATGTAAATGATCTCATCATGTCTATTAAAAGGCAGAGATTGCCAGACTTGATAAATATGTAAGTCCCACTTACTAATGGTCTACAATAAACCTACCCTAATATAAACATATACGTAGTGTGAAAGTAAAAGAATTCAAAAAAGATATACCATCCAAGCCTGATCAGAAGAAATCTGGAGTGGCTTTATTAATATCAGAAGAAGAAGACTTTAGAACAAAGAGTAGAAGCAGGATTAAACAGGGATGTTACATGATGAAAAGAGGGTCAAGCCAAGAATGAAAAAAAATTCTAAATGTGCACACATTTAATAACAATACTTCAAAATAGATAAAACAAAAACTTCTAGAAATGAAAGGAGATATGGACACATCCACAATTATACCTGGGGATTTAAACATAACTCATTTGGTAATCGATATAAGTAAAAAAAAGAATATAGAAAATTTGAATAATACTATTAACCGACATGAATGAATTTACATTTAATTTACATTTATAAGACTTTTTTTTTTTTTTTTGAGACAGAGTCTCCCTCTGTCACCCAGTCTGGAGTGCATGGTGCGATCTCTGCTCACTGCAAGCTCTGCCTCCCAGGTTCACACCATTCTCTTGCCTCAGCCTCCCAAGTAGCTGGAACTACAGGTGCCCACGACCATGTCTGGCTAATTGTTTTTGTATTTTTAGTAGACACAGGGTTTCACTGTGTTAGCCAGGATGGTCTCGATCTCCTGATCTCGTGATCTACCTGCATTGGCTTCCCAAAGTGCTGGGATTACAGGAGTAAGCCACTGTGCCTGGCTCATTTATAAGACTTTCTATCCAACAACAGTGGAATGCACATTCTTTTGAAGTATTCATGATAATAGTCACTGAGATAGACTATTTTCTGGGCCATCAAAGAAATCTCAATCACTAATTAAGAAATAAAATTATGCAACACATATTCTCTGAGCACACTGGAATTAAACTAGAAATATGTCTAGAAAATACACAAATACATACTTATAAATAGAAAATGGACCCAAAATTCAAATTAGTCAGAGAATAAAAATATTCTGTAATGAATGAACATGAACACACAACATATCAAAATTTGTGTAGTGTAGCTAAATGCTAATAGAGAAATTTAAAGCATTAAATGCACATATCAGAAAGGGAAATATGTCTCAGATAAATACTATGATCTTCCATCTTAAATTAGAAAGAGAAAAAATGAGGATACTAAACTGGAAGTTAAACATAAGGAAGGAAATGGTGAAGACAACAGCAGAGATCAATGAAACAGAAAATAGAAAATAATGGACAAAATCAGTGTAACAACAAGTAGTTTTTAATATCAACAAAATGATAAGGCTCAAGCTAGAATTATCAAGAAACAAAGAAAGCACCAATTAACAAACAATATCATAAATCAAAATGAATATCAGAGCACATCCAGTAGACAATAGAAAGATGGTAAGAGAATATTATGCAACTGTATGCCAATAAATTCAATAAATTAAGTGAAACAAACTAATTCTTTACAGTACATATATTCCCAAAACTCACACAGGAAGAAATAGATTACTTGAAAACTCTGTGTTTATTAAGGAAATGGAATTCATGGTTAACAACCTTCCTCCAAGGAAAATTCAGGTCCAGATGGCTTCACCAGAGAACTCTACAAACACATAGAGAGGATATAATACCAGCCCCACACAAACTCTTCCAGAAAGTAGAAGAGATGGAATGTATCCCAACACATTTTTTGATGCCTGTATTACTCTGATACAAAAACAAGAGAGATGCCCTATACACAAAACAGTGACAAAGAGTCATTCTCATGAATGTAGATGTAAGCATCTTTAACAAAATACTAACAAAGTGATTCCAATAATATATTTAAAAAATAATATATAATTGCTAAGTTATATTTATCCCAGAAACACAAGATAGGTTCAACATCTAAAATCAATCAAAATAATTCACCACATTAACAAACTAAAAAGAATAAAACAAAACATATCTCAACAGTCCAGAGAAAGCATTTGGCAAAGTTCAATATTAATTCATGATGAAAACTATTAACAAATCAGTAATGAAGACAATTTGCTAAACGTGATTAAAGAATTAGAATAGGAAACCTACAACCTACAGCCTGTGGGGAATAGGTTACTAAGTACTTTCACTTTTTAAATTCAACATTTCACTAGAGGTCCTAGTTAGTGTAACAGGAAAAAAGAAGGAAGGGAATACAGATGGGAAAGGAAGAAATATATATAAGATACTAAATAACCTGTAAAAAGTTATCATAACTAAATAACTTCACCAAGGTTACAGATTTCAAGGTCACAATGCCAGAATCAATTTTTTTTTTGAGGCGGAGTCTCGCTCTGTCCCCCAGGCTGGAGGTGCAATGGTGCAATCTTGGCTCACTGCAAGCTCCGCCTCCCGGGTTCACACCATTCTCCTGCCTCAGCCTTCCGAGTAGCTGGGACTACAGGCACCCGCCACCATGTCCGGCTAATTTTTTTGTAGTTTTAGTAGAGATGGGGTTTCACCATGTTAACCAGGATGGTCTCAATCTCCTGACCTTGTGATCCACCTGCCTTGGCCTCCCAAAGTGCTGGTGTGAGCCACCACACCAGGCCCAATCAATATGATTTCTATATGTAAATATGTATATATACGGTGTTTGCTTCTCTCTCTCTCTCTATATATATATACACACACACACATATAGAAACATATATATATATATATATATGGTGTTTGCTTCTGTCTTTCCCTACTACCCTATTTTTGTTTTTTTAATCTTAAGATTTTAAGATCAAATTTAAAATTTTATCTTGAATAATTCCTTTCTTCTATTTTTTAAAGTTATTTACTACTTTTCCAGTTTCTTAATTTTAACATTTCATATATTGATTTTAAAACTTGCTGTTGTACATTTTAAGAATACAATTTATTCTGAGTTTAGTTTATGTAGATGCCATAGATTTTTATGTTGTCCCCTCCTTTCTTGAATTTTTTAATGAACTTGTAATTTTAGTTTTGATTATTAGTTTCTTAAAATCTTTGTTTTTTTGCAGGAGAGGTTTTATTGTTTGCTTGTCTCATAGATTACTATCTATAGAGTTTATTACATTTCTTTAAATTTTTTTATAATTATTAGATCAAATTGTATGAAATTATCAATATTTTACTGCTTTGATCTATAAAAATGGCTATTTTATGTGATTCAGTCTAATATATGATTAGTTTGGTGTTTTATGGACCTAATAGAAAAATATCTTGAGTATAGATACAAACACATATATACCTATATGTATATTTATATGAATAAAAACTGAGCTCATTTAGTCAATCTTCAAATACCGTTTTGATTTCTTTTATCTACTGATGTTTCAGTTCTGAAAAAATGTATTAAAATCTAACACCATAATTTTGTGCACAAATTTTTAGCTCTTCATTGAAGAATTTATTTTGTTTATTAAACCACCATGATGTTTGGTACATAAATATTAACATGTATTTTATAATTTTGAGAGGCTATTAATAATTAGGTGGATTAAATGAACAATCTTGCGAATGTCAGTCATTCTCTTTACTCAGCCACCTGCTACTTGCCAAATGGACCCATGTACAAAGTGACCATGAAGGCGGTGATAGAGGCTTATGCAGGGACTTAACAGCAGGGCATCTACCTCACCAAGTGTGAGACAACTACCACCACTGCTAAATGCCCAACCTACCAACATTAGGAGCCAATGTTTAATTGTCAATAATCATCATGCCCCCAGCATGCCCTGGGGGGACCAGCTGTTCCTTGGTCCCCCTACTTTAACCCATAAATTACATCAGATCTGCTTCATCATAGTAGAGGTGAAGATATATCCTCAGAGCAAAAGACACATGTTCCAGATATAGATTTGTCTTCCATGGCTGTCGCAGGCTTTTGCTAGCACCATTATCTACGAACTTTCAAATTGCCATAGTGACTGTTTTCAGTCCACATAACATTGTTTCCACTTAAGTGACTCATTTCACCACAAAAGAAACATAACAACTGTGACAATGTTTCTGAATTGCAGTAATCTTACAACTTACTCCATTTCTCAGAAATTGCTGGCTCAGCAGAATGATAAAATGGCTCATGGAAGATTCAATTATACTGCCATCTGCAAAATTACACCTTGCAGAATTGGTGTGTTCTGCCATAGAACAGGGTATAGTCAAAATAAACACATCTGGGAATCATGAGTAGATACATCATCACTCCTAATAATAATATACCTGCTAAAGTTGCCTCCTATTTTTGTATTCTTGGTCTCTGTTGGCTTAGAGGACTTTGTTTCTAAAGAAACACTTCCATCAACAGATACAATAAAAATGTCCCTGCTAATTGGAAACAAAAAGAAATATAGGACAGCATAATAATATTACTCATTGATGTAACATTTTGGGCAATGGAAAAATTTCACATAACACGTTAGCCTGCTAAATCTATTTACTGCCTTACAAGTTAATAATTTAGGTTACTGGATTGCAAAGTGTGACCTACAGGCCAAATCTAGACCTATAGCACAACAGACGGGGTACCACTGTGAGCTGCAGAGAACAAGAGGCAGAGTTTCCCCTCTGCCCCTGTTTTCTCCTGGTGCCCAATGTTTTCCTCCCCAGTCAGCAGCCTGCCTTGCTACTGCTGGCAACTTCCCAGGTGGACACCAGTCAGTGACTTAGTTCAGGGCTTTGCAACTCAGCTAGGAAACTTGCCTCCAGTCACAGAGAAAGAGAGAGAGAGAAAAAAAAATTTTTACATAAATTGATACCTTAAATGTGTAATTTGAAACATTATAAGTTATGTAAGTAAATAAGTTAGTCAACAAATACAGTTAAAAAGTTAATGTTAATAGCTTTGTGATTTTTAATTTAGCTTTTAGTTTAAAATTTGTACTTAGTCTTATACTGAATTAAAATAATTATACTTATTCTTTTTGCAAATAAAACACAGATATATATATTATATACATAGAGTATATAAACAGATATAGACTACACCTGTGATATTAAAATTTGATGGGTGAGTGATCAGGAAAAATATTTTTAAAGGCTCCTTAAAGGGGCAGTAATAAAAATAATTAATAATAATAAATGGTTTGAGAAATACAGCCTTGAGGCAACTACTCAACAAAAAGCTCAGAAGTAATCAGCAGATAGGGCTTGTCTTTTGACTTATCAGATGTTTCCTATTCCACTAGGGCCTGGGACAATTTTTCCAAAACTCACTAAACAAGCCCCTAGTCCTCTTGAACTATGAAGGTTTGGGCAACTAAGTTAGAAAAATAAAACTTTATCTAACAGCAGGGTGTAAGCTGTAAAGTTTGAACATGAGGGTCATGAAGTTCTGCTAATGTTAGTTCTATAATATTGCATAGATACTCCATTTCCTTAAAGATTCAGTGTTCTTCCAACTCCACTTATTTTCTAGGCAGATTCAAATAATGCCTAGAATATGAGTGGAATTCCATTCAAAATTACCCAAGTAAAAATTATCCTAAATATAGTTAACACAGTCTCTCATCTAAGTCTCCCTCTCAAAAATAACATTGGTATTGTGGATCTTATTACTAATTGCTTCCTGATATCACAGCCTTTACATAGGAGTTGATTCAAAGTTGATTTTCAGTGGTTGATAGTCTGGCTCTATGTCCCCACCCAGATCTCATCTCTAATTGTAATCCCTATAATCCCCACATGTTGAGGGAGGAACCTGGTGGGAGACGATTGGATCATGGGGGCAGTTTCCCCCTAGGCTGTTCTCCTGATAATGAATGAGTTCTCAGGAGATCTGATGATTTTAAAAAGTGTTTAGCAGTTCCCTGCTGTGCTCTTCTCTCTCTTACCTGCTGCTATGTAAGACATGCCTGCTTTCGCTTCCACCATGATTGCAAATTTCCTGAGGCCTCCCCGGCCATGTGGAACTGTGAGTCAATTAAACTTCTTTTCTTTGTAAATTACCCAGTCTCAGGCAGTCCTTTACAGCAGTGTGAAAACAGACCAATACAGTGGGCTAGGTAGTTAGGCTGTCAGACAGTGAAAACAAAACAGAATTTTGATTGTCCTTGTAATGGGAATTGAGAGAGTAGGGTAGAGTTTGTGAACCATATGTGTGTTCTGGGGAAACCAGAAGGCTCCTCAGTACATTTAGACTCTTAAGTGACACTGACTCATGTGTACATGGATTAAAAGAGTGCTATTTTTTTTCTACAAGTCATCTGGTTTTTTTGTTTTTTGTTTTTTTGAAAAAATTGCTTCCAATTCCTTGTTTTACTCTGGATGGTTGAAATTGAAGATGTCTGACTCCTAGGTAATTGGGTACATCACCTCAAGTAATTAAGTGCTAAATGGAATCTTAAGTACTAGGACGTATACAGTACTTTAGAGTAGGAAATGATTAGTGAGGGCGTCTTATGAGAGGTGAAACTTCAGCTCTGTCTTGAATAAAATACATGATATGAATGAAGGAGAGAATAGCACAGCATTCTGGGAGAAAGTTGCAACAGGAACAAAGGCAAAGAGAGAAACCAGCAAATCCCAATTGGTGCACACTAAATAACCTGGATGTAGAGAAGGGTTTATTTCAGAAAACAGAGATGCCAGAATGGGCACAGAATACGACAGGCTTTAGATTCCTGTTAATTTCTTTACTGGTCCTCTTCTATTAATACTTGATTCTCCAAGTTCATCATAACGCAAGATTTAACTCTATTTTTGTTTTCCACTGTTAACTCAAGAATTATTCTTTCTTTGTCATACCACTTCACATCATGTCCCCTGATGGTATAAGATTTATAGTAGTTAGTCTTTCCTCTTTAACCCTCTAGTTTAAATTAATTCTTCCTATTCTCACCTTTTTTTTTTTTTTTTGTCTTTTTTTCCAACCTTCACTCTCCTCCCAGCCTTCTCCCTTCAGTAGGCCTCAGTGTCCATTGTTGTCCTGCTGTACTCAATATTTAGCTCCCACTCATAAGTTAGAACATGTGGTATTCTGATTTCTGTTCCTGCATTAGTTCACTTAGGATAATGACATCCAGCTTTATCCATGTTGCTGCAAAGGACATGAATTCATTCTTTCTTTTGGCTGCATAGTATTCCATGATGTATATATACCACAGTTTCTTTAGCCAATCCATTGTTGATGGGCATCTATGTTGTTTCCATGTCTTTGCTATTGTGAATGGTGCTGCAATGAATATAGCACATGTGTCTTTGGTAGAATAATTTATTTTCATTTGGGTATACACCCAGCAAGGATTGCTGGGTTGAATGGTAATTCTGTTTTAAGTTCTTTGAGAAATATCCTAACTGCCTTCCACAGTAGCTGAACTAATTTACATTCCCACCAGCAGAGCATAAGCATTCCCTTTTCTCTGGAGCTTCACCTGCATGTGTTGTTTTTTGACTTTTTAATAATAGCTATTCTGACTGATGTGAGAAGGTATCTCATTGTGGTTTCAATTTGCATTTCTCTGATGATTAGTGATGTTGAACACTTTTTCATGTTTGTGGCTGCTTGTATGTCTTTTAAGAAGTGTCTGTTCACGTATTTTGCCCACTTTTTAATGGGGTTATTTGTTTTTTGCTTGTTGAACTTGAATTCCTTATAAATTCTGGATACTAGATGTTTGTTGAATGCAAAATTTGTGAATATTTCCCCCCCTTCTGTAGGTTGTCTTTTTACTCTGTTGATAGTTCCTTTTGCTGGACAGAAGTACTTAAGTTTAACTCAGTCTCACTTACCAATTTTTGCTCTTGGTGCAGTTGATTTTGAGGATTTCATCATAAATTTTCTATTTAATTTCTCTAATGATTAGTGATGTTGAGCCTTCTTTCACATGCTTGTTTATTCTCTCCTTTTACATCTCCACTTTTGATTGGGTAATAAAGATGAAAACAGAAATCATTGAGAAATGTAAAGCAGCAGAAATTGGGGAGTATAAAGAATATTTCTTAGAGGAAACTGTATTTACATGGGCCCTAAACTGAGAATGAGCACAGATATTTGTCAGGAACCAAACAGCTAGTATGGATACATTTTAGAGAGCAAGCAGAGGGAAGTGCAAAAGAAAGAGGCAGAAGCTTGGGCCAGACCATGCCAAGCCTTGCAGATGTAGCTAAGGCATTCGTGTTTGTGATGAAAGCAATGACAAGTCATTGAAAGCACAATTTGAGTAGGAGTTTAGGGAAGAGTTGAAGGTAATAGGATTTTTTTTTTTTTTTTTGGAGGAAAAAGTTCTCTGACCATGCAGTACAAATGGATCGTAGGCAGCCTGGGCAAATGTGGGGCAGCTCGTTCAGAGATGACTGTAGTGGTCCAAAGAAGAAAGAATGGCAACTTGGACTAATTGCAGTGCAGACATGGAGAGAACTGAGTAGACGAAAGGAATGGCTGGTTGAAGCAATGCTCAGAGGCGTGTAAAGGTTTTATGAGCTTGATTCTTATAGAGGACATTTCTATTTCGAAAAGCACATTTTAAAAATTTTCTGAATTTCTTATTTGTGAACAGGTTTTGTAGGTCAGGTTGTCTAGCCTACCCACAGCTTGCCCACGTACCCAGTCCAAGTTACCCTAGTGAGGGGATCTTTTCTCCTTAGATCTCATCTTCCAACTGTAGGGCTCATTTAAAAAAATATTTTTTATTAAGTATTAAGTAGAAACAAACTAATATTTATAAATTATCTGGAAACCACATGACTATCTCAATAGATGCAGGAAAGTCCTTTGACAAAATTCCACCGCCCTTCATGCTAAAAACTCTCAATAAATTAGGTATTGATGGGACGTATCTCAAAATACTAAGAGCTATTTATGACAAACCCACAGCCAATATCATACTGAATGGGCAAAAACTGGAAGCATTCCCTTTGAAAACTGACACAAGACAGGGATGCCCTCTCTCACCACTCCTATTCAACATAGTGTTGGAAGTTCTGGCCAGGGCAATCAGGCAGAAGAAAGAAATAAAGGGTATTCAATTAGAAAAACAGGAAGTCAAATTGTCCCTGTTTGCAGATGACATGATGGTATATTTAGAAAACCCTGTCGTCTTAGCCCAAAATCTCTTTAACCTGATAAGCAACTTCAGCAAAGTCTCAGGATACAAAATCAATGTGCAAAAATCACAATCATTCTTATACACCAATAACAGACAGAGAGCCAAATCATGAGTGAATTCCCATTCACAACTGCTTCAAAGAGAATAAAATACCTAGGAATCCAACTTACAAGGGATGTGAAGGACCTCTTCAAGGAGAACTACAAACCACTGCTCAATGAAATAAAAGAGGATACAAACAAATGGAGGAACATTCCATGCTCATGGATAGGAAGAATCAATATCGTGAAAATGGCCATACTGCCCAAGGTAATTTATAGATTCAATGCCACCCCCATCAAGCTACCAATGACTTTCTTCACAGAATTGGAAAAAACTACTTTAAAGTTCATATGGAACCAAAAAAGAGCCCGCATTGCCAAGACAATCCTAAGCCAAAAGAACAAAGCTGGAGGCATCACACTACCTGACTTTGAACTATACTACCAGGCTATGGTAACCAAAACAGCATGGTACTGGTACCAAAACAGAGATATAGACCAATGGAACAGAACAGAGCCCTCAGAAATAATACCACACATCTACAACCATCTAATCTTTGACAAACCTGAAAAAAACAAGAAATGGGGAAAGGATTCCCTATTTAATAAATGGTGCTGGGAAAACTGGCTAGCCATATGTAGAAAGCTGAAACTGGATCCCTTCCTTACACCTTATACAAAAATTAATTCAAGATGGATTAAAGACTTAAATGTTGGACCTAAAACCATAAAAACCCTAGAAGAAAACCTAGGCAATACCATTCAGGACATAGGCATGGGCAAGGACTTCATGTCTAAAACAACAAAAGCAATGGCAACAAAAGCCAAAATTGACAAATGGGATCTAATTAAACTAAAGAGCTTCTGCACAGCAAAAGAAACTACCATCAGAGTGAACAGGCAACCTACAGAATGGGAGAAAATTTTTGCAATCTACTTATCTGACAAAAGGCTAATATCCAGAATCTACAATGAACTCAGACAAATTTACAAGAAACAAACAAACAACCCCATCAAAAAGTGAGTGAAGGATATGAACAGACACTTCTCAAAAGAAGATGTTTATGCAGCCAAAAGACACATGAAACAATGCTCATCATCACTGGCCATCAGAGAAATGCAAATCAAAACCACAATGAGATACCATCTCACACCAGTTAGAATGGCAATCATTAAAAAGTCAGGAAACAACAGGTGCTGGAGAGGATGTGGAGAAATAAGAACACTTTTACACTGTTGGTGGGACTGTAAACTAGTTCAACCATTGTGGAAGACAGTGTAGCGATTCCTCAGGGATGTAGAACTAGAAATACCATTTGACCCAGCCATCCCATTACTGGGTACATACCTAAAGGATTATAAATCATGCTGCTATAAAGACACATGTACATGTATGTTTATTGTGGCACTAATCACAATAGCAAAGACTTGGAACCAACTCAAATGTCCATCAATGATAGACTGGATTAAGAAAATGTGGCACATATACACCATGGAATACTATGCAGCCATAAAAAAGGATGAGTTCATGTCCTTTGTAGGGACATGGATGAAGCTGGAAACCATCATTCTCAGCAAACTATCGCAAGGACAATAAAACCAAACACTGCATGTTCTTACACATAGGTGGGAATTGAACAATGAGAACGCTTGGACACAGGAAGGGGAACATCACACACCAGGGCCTGTCATGGGGTGGGGGGGAGGAGGGAAGGAGAGCATTAGGAGATATACCTGTTGTAAATGACGAGTTAATGGGTGCAGCACACCAACATGGCGCATGTATACATATGTAACAAACCTGCACGTCGTGCACATGTACCCTGAACTTAAAGTATGATAATAAATAAATAAATAAATAATCTGTAAGATACAAATGTACTAATGTTATGGACATTCCTATACTCACAACCCAATATCAGAAGAGAAAATTATTTTCTTTGATGCATGCATGCCTCTTTCTGATTCCATCAGAAAAAAATTTATTTTTTCTCTTTCTCTCTGAAAAAAAAAACTATCCTGATGTTGTATTTTATTTATTTGCTTCGCTTTATACTTTTACCATATACCTATTTATCTAGAATAGTATATTATTTATTTCTGCATGTTTTTTAAATTTTAAAAAATATAGCTCTTATTATTTTCTGAGTTTCTCTTTTATATCAATATTATTTTCCTAAGATTTGTCAGTATTACTGCATATAGCTATAATTTAATTTTTATTACTTTTTAGGACTTCATTGTATGAATATACCATAATTTGGCCATTTTACTTTTAATGTCATTTGTGTTATGCATACCTTTTAAAAAAAATAATACATTTTTATTTCAGAGAGTACATCTATGAAGATTTCTGCATCTATTTCCAGGTGCAGAGTCTCCATAGTTTCTGTATTATACAAAAAACTAGTACTAGAACTCTTGGGTTGTACAGTATGTTCATCTTCAACTATAGTACATTACACCTAATTGTATTCCAAAGTGGTTGTACCAAGTTACATTTGCACCTGCAGTACATGAGTACTCTTATCATAGCACTATATTCACTTCAATACTTAATATTTTCAGGTAACTTTTTTTCATTTTTTACTTTATAGATTCTATTTTATGTCTATTTCCTATTACATTAGCTTCTTCTCTGATCTGTATTATCTTCTTCCTTCTACTTCCTTTGGGTATACTATATTGTTCTTTACTAACTTTCTATGTTAGATGTTTAGTAAATTCATCTACACAATTTCTATATTCCTAATGTATGCACTATAAATGTCTCTTTAAATACTATTTAGCCAGATACCACAAATTTGACTATGGTATAGTTTTATCATTTAATCTAATTTTTAAAATTTTAATTAGTATTTAATTTTGATTTATGAGTTATTTAAAAGCATGTTTCTTGATATCATACAGATGAAGTTTAAGAAGTTATATTATTTACTACAATCATAATTATTAGTTATGGTCAGAGAACATGGTCTGTAAGAGGTCATTTCTGAAATTTTTTGTGACTTGCTGTGGAACTCACTAAGTAGAAAGTTTTTCTAAATATTCTGTGTATGTTCAAATGAGGTATGTATTATGCACTTGATAGAATCTAAGACACTCTTAATCTATCTCTCTATTTGCAAAAACTTTAAATTATGTTATTCTGATATTCAAATCCATGCTTAATTTTTATTTACTTAATCTATCAATTTCTGAGAAAGTTACATCAAAATTTCCATTGTGATTTGTGGATTTGACTATTCTTGGTTTTCAGTGGTTTGCCTTATACATTTTGATGATATGTTATTAGGTGCATGGAAATTTGTTATATCTTCCTAGAAAAATGGAAGTTTTTATTATTATAAATAATCTTCTTTAGCAGTGGAAATTAATATTTTTGCTTTAAAGCTTTTTTTCTGATCTTAATATAGATAAATTGTATTTATTTTGGTATTTTCTTTTTATCCTTTTCATTTTCAACCTTTCTCTATACATATATACAGACATAAGTATTGCAAATAATATATAGCTGAATTTGTTTTTAATTTACTCAGTTTTTTTAAACAAAGCATTTATACCTTGTCATTTTGTATTTTTTATGTGACCCATCATTTCTGCATTCTGTCTTTTAATAGTTGGTCATTTTAACATATATTACTTTTTCTCATTCTATTTCTTTGCTACTACTATTGCACAATTTATTTTACTTTTTTACATGGTAATCCAAGAAGTTTTGAAGATTTGTATTTCTTAAATTCTAACATTTGGTAATATACTTATTATTCTCCAAGAAATCCACTTAGCTTCCATATACTTAAAATACAATGACCATTTTCTAATCTATTGGATATTGTCAAATATTTTGTTCTTTTTTTATCACGCAATGCATTATTTTAATTGTGGTTTATGTAATCAATGTTTAGTTAGATTAATCACATATTACCATAGTATTTGCTCATTGTTACTTTTTGCATCTCAGACTTACTCTCTGGAATCTTTTTCTCACACAAATGCCTTCTTTATAATATTTTGGCTATTGTGAATAATGCTGCAATGAACATGAGAGTGCGGATATCTCCTTGAGATCCTTATTTCGGTTTTTAAAATATATACTTAGAGGTGCGATTGTTGCATCATATGGTAGTTCTGTTTTTTAATTTTTTGAGGAAGTGAAATAAACTAGTTACAGAAGAACAAATACTGCATGCTTCCACTTACATGAAGTATCTAAAATTGTAAAACTCAGAGAAACAGAGAGTAGAATGATGGCTGTAAGAAGGGGGAAGGGAAAACAGGGGGTTGCTGCTCAATGGGTATAAAGTTGTAGTTATGCAAACGGAGTAAGTTCTAGACAGCTGCTGTACAACTTTGTATCTTTAATTAAAAATACCATTTGGTACACTTAAAAAATTGTTAAGAGGATAAACCTCATGTTAAGTATTCTTACCACAGTGAAAAATAATAATTGACTTTAAAGAGTATCTCTTGGTGCAAATTTCTGTTTTATTTTGTCTGGAAATATTTAAGTATAACTCTTATTCCTTAAAATATTCTTGCTGAGTTTATAAATCTGGTTTAGTTATCATGTTCTTTCAACACATTATGGCATTGCCTTTCAACTCTCAGTGCTGCTATTGAGAAGTCAGATGACACTCTAAATGTCTTTAAAGAATGATAAGCAGACTTTTCCTATTGACTAGAAAGTATTTTGGGTTTGGCATTTTTAGTTTTCAATTTCACTTGGTTAAAAAATAATTTTAGATTTTGATTTTTGTTTATTGGGTTTGTTTGTTTGTTTGTTTGTTTTTCAGTTAGCCTGCTTCTGGGCTTCATGAATCTGTAGCTTGGTATTTTTTTTTGTCAATTTTCACTATTCCTTATGTATTGTTCCTAAATGATATAACCTCTCTTCATTTCTGGTTTAGGTAAGATATAAATTAGATCTTCATGTATCCATTATACCTTTAACACTTTTCCACATTTCCCATCACTTTTTCCCTTTGGACAACATTTAGACAAGGCTTGTGATTTCTATTTAAGTTTGTTAATTCTCTCTTTAGCCCAATAAAACATATCTATTGAATTTTTATCTCAATGTTCATACTTTCCACAGCTAGAGGTTTCATTCAAGTCTTTATTGAAATGTGTTCAGACACTTTAATAGTCTGTCCTTGCAAATATTTTCAGTTGTTCCCTTTATTTACTTAAACATATCATACATACTTCCTATATTTTGGTCTAGCAACTTCAAAAGATTAAAAATGTGCAGGTTTTGTACTGCTGTCAGTTTTCCTCTTTGCACTTCCTCATATTTTCTTTTTTAATTTTTATTGCAAGCTCATCCTTTTTAGGTCTTTATCTGAGAGAATACTTAACAGTCTTCTTGTAAGTGACTTGCTCCAGAGAGACTCAGCATTCACTTCTGCCAATTGCTTAAATCTACTATAAAACAATAGTGGTTTTAAACTAAATTATTGGCTTCAGTTTTTTGAAATAAATTTTATTGTGTATATTTGAAGTTTACAACATGACATTATAAGATACATATAGACAGTAAAATAGTTACTATAGTGAAGTATGTTAACATACCTATCATCTCACATAGTTACTTTTTGTGACAAGAACAGCTAGAATCTGCTTATTTAACAAATATATTTAATTCAACATAATTTTATTAACTTTAGTCCTCATGTTGTTTATTGGATCTCTAGACTGGTTCATCCTAAATTTTTGCATTTTTGTATCTTTTGACCTATATCTCCCCATTTCCTCCCCTCCCCAAGCCTGTGGTAATCACTGCTTCATTCTCTACCTCTGTGAGTTTGACTTTTTTAAAAAAAAATTTCATATATAAGTGAGATTATGCAAGATTTTTCTTCTTTCTCTGTCTGGCTTATTTCATTTAGCATAATGTCCTCTAGATCCATCTATGTTGTGGTAAAAGCAGAATTTCCCTCTTTTTAAAGGTTAAATAATATTCCATTGTGTGTATATACCACATTTTCTTTATCCATACATCTGTCAATGTGCATTTAGGTTGTTTCCATTTCTTGGCTATTATGAATAATGCTGCAATGAACATAAATGTGCAGATATCTTTATGAGGTAGTGATATCATCTTCTTTGGATATATACACAGAAGTGGGATCACTGGGTCATATGCTAGTTCTATTTTTAATTTCTTTAGGAACCTCCATAATCTGTCCCATACTGGCTGTACCAATCTACATTTTTAACAATAGTGAACAAGGGTTCCTTTTTCTCCACACCCACACCAAAATTTGTTATCTCTTGTCTTTTTGATAATAGTCATACTTATAGGTAAGAGGTAATACCTTATAGTGGTTTTAATTTACATTTAGCTTATGATTAGTGATATTCAGCACTTTTCATATATCTATTGGCCATTTTTATGTCTTCTTTGGATTAATGTCTGTTCAGATCCTTTGCTCTTTTTTAATTGGGTTATTGGGTTTTCTGCTATTGAGTTGTAAGTGTTCTATAATAAATTTTATATATTAAACTCTTATTAGATATGAGGCTTGCATTTTTTCCCAGTCCAAAAGTTGCCATTTTATATTGTTGATTACTTCCTTTTCTGTACAGAGGCTTTTTGATTTATGTAGTCAATTTATTTATTTTTGTTTTTGAAGCTTGAGCTTTAGTTGTCAGACTCAAAAAAATTATTCCTAAGGCCAAAGTAGAGATTATATTCTATGTTATTTTCTTAGAGTTTTGTGGTTTTAGGTTTTTTACCTATTTTAAATTGATTTTTGTGTATGGTGTAAGATAAGTTTTCAGTTTCATGTTTTTGCAGGTGGAAAACTAGTTTTCCCAGAAAAATTTATTGGATAGGTTATCCATTCCCCATTGTTCCCTCCTGGTGCCCTTGTCAAAAATTATTTGGCCATACATTTTTGGATTTATTTCTGGGAACTGTCTTCTGTTTCATTAACCTATGGTCTGTTTTTATGCCAGCACCATATTGTATTGATTACCATAGCTTTGTAATATAATTTTAAATAATAAAATGTAATGCCTCCAACTTTGTTTTACTTTCTCAAGATTGCTCTAGCTATTCAGGGTATTTTTGTGGTTCTATACAAATTTTAGGATTGTTTTTTCTATTTCTGTGAAGAATACCATTGGAGTTCTTATAGAGATTGCATTAAATCTATATATTGTTTTGGACAGTATGGACATTTTAAGCATATTTTTTTCCATCCATGAATATAGGGTACCTTTTCATTTATTTGTATCTGCTTCAAATTCTTTCATTAATATTTTATTGTCTTCAGTGTATAAATATTTCACCTCCTTGGTTAAATTTATTCCTAGGTACTTTTAAAAAATGCTATTGTAAGTGGGATTGTTTCCTTGATTTTTTTTCAGCTAGGTTGTTATTTGTTTGGAATTGCTACTAATTTTTGTATGTAGATTTCTGTGTTCTTCAACTTTAATTCATTTTCTAGTTCTAACAGTGTGTGTGTGTGTGTGTGTGTGAAGTTTTTGGGGTTTTCTACATATAAAACTATACCATTGGTTAATAGTGAAAACTGCACTTCTTCATTTCTGATTTAAATGCCTTCTATTTCATTTTTCTTTTCTGATTGCTCTTGCTAGTACTTCCATTACTATGTTGAATAGAAGTGAAAGGAGTGGGCATCCTTGCCTTGTTCTGAATCTTAGTGGAAAAGCTTTCAGTTATTCTCTGTTGATTATGAAATTAGCTGTAGGGTTTTCATAAACAGCTTTTATTGTGTTGAGGAACTTTCCTTCTCTACTCTAAGTGTTAAAAGCTTTTATCATGAAAGAATGCTGAAGTTTGTTGAATGCTTTAAATGATCATGCGGTTTTTATCTTTTATTTTGTTAATTTGATGTATCATATTGTTTGATCTGTGAATATTAAACCAGCCTTGCATGCCCAAGATGAATCTTACTTGTTTAGGATGTAATCTTTGTGATGTGTTGTTAAATTTGGTTTGCTAATATTTATTGAGTATTTTCGTATTGATATTTAGAAGAGATATTGGCTTGTGGGTTTTTTTTTTTTAGAAAAGATATTGGCTTGTGGGGTGTATTTGCCTTGCTTAGGTATCAAGATGATGCTGGCCTCATGAACTGTCCTTGGAAGCATTTCCTCTGCTCCATTTTTTTGGAAGAATTGAAGAAGTCTTAGTCATAATTATTCTGTGAATGTTTGGTAGAGTTCAGCCATGAAGCCATCTGGTCCTGGGTTTTTCTTTATTGGAAGGTTTTTAACTACTTATTCAATCTCTTTATTTGTTATTGGTCTTCTCAAGCTTTCTATTTCTTCCAGATTCAATCTTGGTAGGTTATATTTTTCTACAAATTTATCCTTTTTCTCTAGGTTATTCAATTTGTTGGGACATAACTATTCATAACAGTCCCTTATAATTCTTATTTCTGAGGCATCTGTTGTAAGATCTCTACTTCTTTTTCTGATTTTGTTTATATGAGCCTTCTTTCTTTTTCTTTCTTAGTATAGCTAGAAGTTTGACAATTTTGTTTATTTTTTCTAAGAACCAACTATTTGTTATACTAATTTTTATACCATTTTTCTGCTCTCTATTTGATTTATTTCTGTTCTATTCTTTATTATTTCTTCCTCTCTGCTAACTTTGGGCTTGGTATTTTATTATTTCTCTTGCTTCTTGAATTATAATTCAAGGCTATTTATTTGAAATCTATCTTCTTTTTTTAATGTAGGCATTTATATCTGAAAGTATTTTAAAATTTCCTTTTGGTATTTTTTTGGCTTATTGGAACATGTTGCTTAATTCCCACATATTTGGAAAATTTCTAAGAATCTTCTGGTTATTGATTTCTAGTTACATACAGTTGTCAAAAACAATATAGATACAATTTGAATCTTCTTGAATTTGTTAAAACTTGTTTTGTGGCCTAACATATGTTCTATTCTGGAGACTGTTCCATGTACACTAGATAAGGGTGTACAGTCGGTTGCTGTTGTATAAAAAGTTCTATGTGTGTCTGTCAGGCCCATTTGGCCTAAAGTACAGTTCAAGCCCAGCATTTCCTTGTTAATGTTGTCTGATTGATCTGTCCATTGTTGAAAGAGGGATATTTAAGTCTCATACTATTATTGTATTGCTATCTGTTTTTTCCTTTATGTCCATTAATATTTGCTTTATATATTTAGATGTCCCAATGGTGGGAGCATATATATTTATATTTATGTTCCCTTGATAAATTGAGTCATTATCATTAAATAATGACTATCTTTGACTCTTATAATAGTTTTTGACTTACAGTCTTTTTTATCTCATATAAGTATAACCACACCTGCTTTATATTTGTAACTGCTTGCATGAAATATTTTCTTTAATCCCTTTATTTTCAGCCTATGTGTGTCCTTAAAGCTAAAAATGACTCTTGTAGGCAGCATATAGTTATATCTCATTTTTTAAATTCATTTAGTCACTGCATCTTTTGGTTGGAAAATTTAATTTACTTACATTCAAAGTTATTTTTGATAGGTAAAAACTTAATCTTACCAATTTGTTAATTATTTTCTGGTTGTTTTGTAGATCCTGTGTTCCTTTTTTCCCCTCTTCATGCATACATTTGTGATTTGGTAATTTTTCTGTAGTGCTGTTTTGATTCCTTTCTCTTTCTTGTTTGTGTATGCAATGTCGTCTCTTACTTTTTGTTTTCTGAGACTTACATTGAATGTCTCATCATTAAAATAGATTATCTTATGCGGATAGCAATTTAATTTAGGTAACATAATTTAATTTAGGTAACATACATGTATTCTAGAATTTTACCCTCTAGACACACACAGTTTATATTTTTCTTGCAAAAATTTACATTTTTTAATATTGTGTATTTATTTATTTATTTATTTATTTATTTATTTATTTATTTGAGATGGAGTCTCACTCTGTGGCCCAGGCTGGAGTGCAGTGGCATGATCTCAGCTCACTGCAACCTCCACCTCCTGGGTTCAAGCGATTCTCCTGTCTCAGCCTCCCGAGTTGCTTGGACTACAGATGTGTGCCACCATGCCCAGCTAAGTTTTTGTATTTTTTAGTAGAGTCAGGGTTTCACCATGTTAGCCAGGATGGTCTCGATCTCCTGACCTTATGATCCATCCACCTTGGCCTCTTAAAGTGCTGGGATTACAGGTGTGAGCCACCATGCCTGGCCTGTGTATTCCTTTATTACTTATTGTAGCTATTACAGTTATTTTGGGCCGTTTGTTTTTTTACCTGTATACTAGATATTTCAAATATTTATACATCACCATCACAATAATGGAGTGTCATGAATTTGATTATGAATTTACCTCAATGAGTGAGTTTTATGCTTTTATATGTTTTTGTGCTTGTAATTATTGTTCCTTCTCTTCCAGTAGAAGCATTCTTTTAAGAATTTCTTAATGTCAGTCTAGTAGTTATAAATTCCCTCAGCTTTTGCTTGTTTAAGAAAGACTTTATATCTCTTTCATAACTGAAAGGTAGCATTTCTGGGTATAGTATTCTTGTCTAGAAGATGTCTTTTTCTTTCAGCAGTATAAATATATCATCTCATTCTCTGCTAGCCTGCAAATTTTCTGCTGAGAAACTCAGTGATAGTCTAATGCAATTCCCCTGTATGAAATTTGATGATTTTCTATTGCTGCTTTTAGAATTCTTTCCTTGTCTTTGAGTTTTGACAGTTTGAAATAATGTTCCTAGGAGAGAACCCTTTTGGGGTGTATCTATTTGAGTACTTTTGAGCTTCAGCGGATCTGGATGTCTATATCTCTCCCAAGACTTGGGGAAGTTTTCAGCAATTATTTCCTTAAATAAGACTTTTGTGCCATTCTTCATTTCTTTTTCCTCTGTGACTCCCATGATGCCAAAATTTATTCACTTAATTGTGTCCCATAAGTCCAATAGACTTACTTTGCTCTTTTTCATTCTTTTTCTTTTTTATTCTCCTGGGTTATTTTAAAAGACATGTATTCATTCTAACTGGTGTGAGATGGGGTCTCATTGTGAGATGGTATCTCATGTTTTGATGTGCATTTCTCTGATGGCCAGTGATGATGAGCATTTTTTCATGTGTTTTCTGGCTGCATAAATGTCTTCTTTTGAGAAGTGTCTGTTCATATCCTTTGCCTACTTTTTGATGGGGTTGCTTTCATTGTAGATTCTGGATATTAGCCCTTTGTCAGATGAGCAGATTGCAAAAATTTTCTCCCATTCTGTAGGTTGCCTGTTCACTCTGATGCTAGTTTCTTTTGCTGTGCAGAAGCTCTTTAGTTTAATTAGATCCCATTTGTCAATTTTGGCTTTTGTTGCCATTGCTTTAGAATGGCGATCATTAAAAAGTCAGGAAACAACAGGTGCTGGAGAGGATGTGGAGAAATAAGAACACTTTTACACTGTTGGTGGGACTGTAAACTAGTTCAACCATTGTGGAAGTCAGTGTGGCGATTCCTCAGGGATCTAGAACTAGAAATACCATTTGACCCAGCCATCCCATTACTGGGTATATACCCAAAGGATTATAAATCATGCTGCTATAAAGACACATGCACACGTATGTTTATAGCGGCACTATTCACAATAGCAAAGACTGGGAACCAACCCAAATGTCCAACAATGATAGACTGGATTAAGAAAATGTGGCACATATACACCATGGAATACTATGCAGCCATAAAAAATGATGAGTTCATGCCCTTTGTAGGGACATGGATGAAGCTGGAAACCATCATTCTCAGCAAACTATCGCAAGGACAAAAAACCAAACACAACATGTTCTCACTCATAGGGGGGAATCGAACAATGAGAACACATGGACACAGGAAGGGGAACATCACACACTGGGGCCTGTCATGGGGTGTGGGGAGGGGGGAGGGATAGCATTAGGAGATATACCTAATGCTAAATGACGAGTTAATGGGTGCAGCACACCAACATGGCACATGTATACATCTGTAACAAACCTGCATGTTGTGCACATGTACCCTAAAACTTAAAGTATAATAATAATAAAATTTTAAAAAAGACATATTCAAATTCAGAGAGTCTTTCTTCTGCTTGATCTAGTCTGATGTTGAAGTTCTTAGCTGAATTTTTTATTTCATTCATTGAATTCTTCAGTTCCAAAATTTCTGCTTCGTTCTTTTTCATTACATTTATTTTTGTGTTGAATTTCTCATTTAGACCATGAATTGTTTTTCCAATTTCCTTGAATTATCTATCTGTATTTTCCCATATCTTGTTGTAGATTCTTAAGACCATTATTTTGGATTTTCAGACAATTTATAAATTTCCATTTCTTTGGGGTCAGTTACTGGAAAAACATTATATTCCTTTGTGGTGACAAATTTTCTTGCTTTTTCATGTTTCTTGTGTCCTAGCATTGATATCCATGCAGACAGGGTAAAAGACCCCTCTTCCAATTTCATAAAGTGTGTTTTGTAAGGAAACACTATCATCTGCAGATGTGTCTTAGGATATCATTTGAGTAGGGTAGGTTGGCTCTGGTTCTGGGTGGGTGTAGTAGTGTATCATGTGTGCAGCTTCTTCATCTGTAATATGTGTCAACAGTAGCTGCAGGTGCCTCAGCAGCCTAGGCTGCAGGGCTTTGTGGCATTTGTGGTGCAATGTAGATTGTGCCATGTCAGTTCAGGCACTGAGGGGGCACAGCTTCTTTGCTGACTCAAGTGTGGCTTCCCTGGGGGTGAGGTGCCAGGCTGATCAGTGTGCTGAGTGGCTGCAACCACTATGTCAACTTGAACATGGCTTCCCACTTTACTTTATTTTTAACCTATGAAAGAAATGTGAGTTTCCTCAAACTTAAATAAAGAACAGTTCATGGTTATAAGCCAAGGGAGAGTTTTTCACTCAATTCAATGCCAAGACTTGAGACGTGTAATTTTTTCTTCTTGTAGTTTATAACAGGTGTTATTTTTACTATACTCTTACATAGGAGCCCTTTGGAGTCCCAGACTTTTGTGAAGATGTTTCCAATGATACTTTCCCCATTGTTCTACCTCTGAGTTTTGTCTCCTGACCCTGCTGTGCCCCATAGGCCATAACAATCAAATCTTAAATTTAATCTCTTTTATTTCCCCATTTATGAATATGCCTGATATGGTTTGGCCATGTCCCCACCCAAATCTCATCTTGAATTGTAACTGCCACAATTCCCACATGTCGAGGGAGGTGACTGAATTATGGGGGTGGGTCTTTCCCATGCTGTTCTCATGATAGTGAATGAGTCATATGAGATCTGATGATTTTTAAAAAGGAGACTTTCCCTGTACAAGCTCTCTTCTCTTGTCTGCCACCATGTGAGATGTGCCTTTCATCATCTGCCATGATTTTGAGGCCTCCCCAGCCATGTGGAACTATAAGTCCAATAAACCTCTCTCTTTCTTTAAATTGCCCAGTCTCAGGTATGTCTTTATCAGCAGTGTGAAAATGGACTAATACAATGCCTCTTGATAAATACGAGCTTCCTTTCTTTTCTCTCTTACAACATGTTTTAAGTTTCACTGTTTTTTTCTAAAGTTTTCCTTTTTAAAGTAAGGGTTCAGCAAGTGAATGATTATTTGTAACTGGATATTTAATCTGTCAGTATTCAATACTTGTTTTAATTAAAATGAGTAAGCTCAATAAATACAGGTTCTATTGTTAGTATATCTGAAAAGTCTTGGTAAGGAAGGTTTAGCAATACAAATTCATGCTTTTCAGGAATATATTCAGTACTGTAAACCTAGCATTGGAAATTCATCAACCACTGTAATTTTATATTACTTCAGTAGTATTCAGAAATTTTTTTTCAAATATATGTTTTTGCCAAATAATCCTACCTAGTTACTTTGTATAAAATTATGGTGCTATGCTATTACAAATAAATTTACACATATTTTAAAAATATCTACTGTTGAAAGGTATAGGCAAAATAAATTAGATACAAAAACAATGTTATTAGTAAAAGTGACCAAGGTCAGTGAGTAAAAGCAAGACAGAAACAGAATGGCAAAATAATAAGAAAATTAATCATCCAAAAAAAGCATGTCTCAAAAGATAACATCTTGCAGCTTTAGGGCCCTTCCAGTATTATGCTCACATAAGGTGACAAGTCTTTGGACTGTCCAGCATCCTATCCACTTTTTATGATTTAAATGTATGTTGAAGGCCTTTGTCCAGAGCAATAGGTTTGAATGCATTTTTTACAAAGCTGACTATCCTGTCACCACAGTCACCTACATGTTGAAAATGAAAAGTGAATCAGGCTTATATAAAATGCTACAAGGTACACAAAAAATAGAAATAATAGTCACAAGATATTTTTCTCTGCTGTTTTCCCCATTGTAAATAATGCATTAGCTAGTCCTTGTTTTGCCTGAGACATTAAGAAATGCTAAAATTTAACATTTAAGTTGACACACCAAAGATTCTATTTCTAATAAAGTGCATTATATGTAGAGTTATATACATATCCATCTGTGAATCAGTAGCATCATGATAATATACTTTAACTTGTATATTACTTTATAATTAAAAAGCATTTCATGTATAACATCACAGTCTTGTTTCATCCATAGAAAATCTGTTGAACAGGCAGATAAAGTATTATTATCCTCTTTTGTACAAATTGGAAAACTGAGTCACGGGAGTAATATGTAAATATCTCAAGGTCTCACAGCTAATAAGTAGCAGCAAAAGAATACTATTTTTGCTTGGATATATTCAGACTTGGGCACTCTGGAAGCCCAAAAGCATGGTAGAATATTATAATAGAGGCATACCCCAGGCCTGGGGCAAAGGGAGGAACTGGAGAACTAACCAATAAGAATACTCTACTGCCACCTAACAAATTCTGCAAGTGATTATTATTAGAACATCCAGTTAGGTGGGAAGCAATGAATGTGGTTAATAGGTAATATTTAAGAGTCAGATCTACAGCAACAATGATTCTGAGCTCTCTTTCCGTATAGCTAAGATCCAGGCAAGGAAGTATGGATAGGGTAAAATAGCTTCTAGAATGAGACTGAAAAGTGTAAGGAAAAATATATTGGTCTCTGCTAAATGAACTGCAAATTTAAAGTTGATCCAAGCCCATAAAGATTTTGGATTAATTGGAAAGATGGTCAATTAAGGAATCAGAGCAGAATCTGAGTCTTATGGCCTGACAATAATCAGGGAGTGTTGCAATACTGTTACTACACACAGGTAAGAGTTTCACCTTGGTGCATTAGTCCCTGCCTTTAATTGATTAAAAGGATGACTTGGTTGGGATGAAGAAGAATCAATGGTGTTACATTATCTGTTCTCAAATGAAGGGGAGTGGCTTAGTTTCAGCTGTTACTTGGGCATCTCTCATCCCTTCTCTTAAATAAGGTCAAGATCTAAAAAGTATGATGCTGGTAGAAGATATTTTCTGGTCATTGGTTCAGCTATAGTTAACCTGATGCTCCATTATTCCAAACGCATCCTGGGGGCATAAAGTGAATGCACAGGATTGAGATTCAACAAGGGTTTCACATGTTTTTGCAAAGCGAACATTTTTTTTTTTCCCGAGAGAAACAGACTTTCTGAATTAGATGGGTGATTTTTTTTTCAATGATGAAATCTGCTATCTTGTATCTTGATGGTTTTAACTCATTAAAGAGGTCATGGGTTGAACTTAAAGCAAGAATCCTTAATCTTTAAAGCCATTAAATTAAAAACATGGAGAAGAAATGGAAATCCAGCTACTGAAAGGATTTAGCAAAATCTAGGAATGGGACATAGTTGTTTTCTAAATGTTGTATAGGTGATATTCAATATAAATACATATGAACATAATAATCACAGGACTATTGCAAAAGAGGTAGAATCTTTGTGGACCTGGTCAAATCCATGAGCAAGCATTCCCTTGGAAGTCCTGGACTGCACGGTGAAAAGCTGTGTGAGAGCTTGCCACCCACTAGTGCTTGTGACCCTCATGGGAATGTACAGTGGATATGGGCATGATTCTTCCAATTACAGAAGCCTGAGAATAAGAATTTTAGAAATAAGAGTATGCACTATAGTTTAAAATAATGCTGGGAAGGTACAAAAATGGGCCTACTGGCTTTTTCAATTACAAGTCAATGTTAGGATGACCATGTAATTTATTTCCAAACTGAGAGAGTTTTGAGATTAAAACAGAATGCTACCAATGATTATGCTGAGACAACAGGTGTACACTGGGACTGTCCCTGGAATTCTTGAAATATAGTCACTTGAGACATTCATGATCTGTGCCAGTAAAAGATTTAGATGATGGGTTTAGAAGTATGGGCTAACAACAATGACAATTTCCAGCACACACTAAGTACTGTGTATTATCATTTTTAAGTAGTTAAAAGTATCTCATTTAATTTTCACAGCAATTCTAAGATGTAGGTACAATCATAATGTTCATTTTACAAATGAAGTTATTGTAGCATATAAAAATTAAAAATATTTAACCAATGTCACAAAGTCAGGAGGTGTAAGATCAAGAGTAGAACCTATGTTGTATGGCTTCAGAGCCCACATTCCAAACTACTATGCTATGTGCTGCCTAATCATGAGTGTATTAGTCCGTTCTCATGCTCCTAATAAAGACATACCTAAGACTGGGTAATTTATAAAGAAAAAGAGGTTTAACGGACACATGGCTGGAGAGACCTCACAATCATGGTGAAAGGTGAAGGAGGAGCAAAGACACGTCTTACATGGTGGCAGGCAAGAGAGTGTGGGCAGGGGAATGGCCTTTTATAAAACAATGAGAACTCATGAGATTTGTTCACTATCATGACAACAGCATGGGAAAGACCCGGCCCCATGATTCAATTACCTATTACCAAGTCCCTGTCATGACATGTGGGAATTATAGGAGCTACAATTCAAAATGAGATTTGGGTGGGGACACAGCCAAACCATATCAATGAGTTAGAGAAGGATGGGGTGAAGTAGATGGCAATGGAAAAGGCAGATGTTATCCTATTGCTTTTCTTTCTTAGTTACCTTTTTAGTGGCTTTTTAGAGAATGAAAGGAAAAGATAGTGGTACCTAAAGGATCCTTAAGTTTATGAAAGGAATGTGGGGAGACAAACATTTATATACTGAGATTGAGGATCCAAAGAAGAGATAAAGCTATAAAGTATAAGAGAGAAAAGGAGCAAGGCCTCCTTCCTAATGATCTTATTGGCTTTGTCCAAGCACTCTGATGAGATACTTCTTCAATGTACAGAGGATTTTGCACACATCCCTCAGCTATGTATGCCCAATGAAGAAACACTATCAGTAAAGTTCATTACTTAAGATCATGATTACATCTGTATGATAAAGTGTCTTGTCTATAAAATAGTTTGTTAAATGAATAAGCTAAAATTAATTTTATAAATTGTGAATAAGCTTTTAGGTTTTAGTGATTTTTTTCTGTTAATTTGACTGTTCTTAGTTAAAAGAAATTCTCTTTTAAATAGAGATTGTGGATCATCATGGCAGATGGGAGGCAGGATTAGATTAAATTTCCAACTCAGATGGACAGAGCAGGGTGCAGAGGCTTGCATTGTGAATTTTTCCTCCAGAACAACTGCAGGAATAAATCAGGAATCCTGAGAGGACCCACAGACCCTCTAAAGGAGGAGGACTGCTCCCCCAGGACTCAGGAGACACCCCAAATACTGTGAGTCCCCAAACTGCAGAAGTGGCAAAGGGAGATCCTCCAGCCCCAAACACAGATCCCCATGGGGGAAACTGAAGGTCTAGTTTGTGGGAGAAGACTCTGACCTTACCTGCAACTGAGTCAATTTAGAGAACTGACTGAAATATAGGGCTAGATGAAGGAGGCGGAAAGGGCCTGGGAGCTCGCTGGGTCTCTGAGGAGGCCATTCCTGCCTGGCATCACACAGATCATTCAGGTGGGTGGCCAGAGGTGTGAGCAAAATGTCACAGGGAGAAGGAAGTCTCCAGCTAAACTTTGTAACAATTTGAACCAGTTGAGAAGCCTCCTGGCCAGAACTTTGGGGAGGGTGTGAATCTGGTATGCAGACTCAATAGGCAGGGGAAGAAATAAAGCCCTTTTCTTTTGCAGCTGGGAGCTAGGTAGCCTGGGGCAAGTTGTCAGCCCTACTTTCCCACTGCCTGGAATCAGACTTGGTGCTGTTAGTCGGGGGGCATGGTGGGAGTGAGACCAGCCCTTCAGATTGTGAGGGAGCTAGGTGAGGCCTATGACTGCCAGCTTTCCCCCACTTCCCTGACAACCTGCATTACTAAGCAGAGGCTTAGTAATCCTAGGTACAGAATTCCATTGACCTGGGAACCTTATCCCCATCCCCAACAGTGGCTGAAGCAAGACCCACCCAAGGAGAGTCTGAGCTCACACATGCATAGCCCTGCTGCCACCTGATGGTCCTTCCCTACCCACCCTTGTAGCTGGAGACAAAGGACATATATTATTGGGAGTTCTAGGGCCCCACCCACCATTGATTATCTCCATACTACCACAGCTAATGCTCTCTGGAAAGCCCCACCTCCTGGCAGGAGGTCAACCAGCACAAAAATAGAGCATTAAGCCACCACAAGTAAGAACCATCACAGTCCATTTCACCCTCCTACCACCTCCACCAGAACAGGTGATGGTATCCACAGCTGAGAGAACCACAGACAGTTCACATCATGGAACTCTATGCAGACAACCCCCAGTACCAGCCCGGACCTTGGTAGACTTGATGGGTGGCTAGATCCAGAAGAGAGATAACAATCTCTATAGCTTGGCTCTCAGGAAGCCACATCCATAGGAAAAGGGGGAGAGTACTACATCAAGGAAACACAACAAGGGATAAAAGAATCCGAACAACAGCCTTCAGCCCTAGACCTTCCCTCTGACACAGCCCACCCAAATGAGAAGGAACCAGAAAACCAACCCTGGTAGTATGACAAAACAAGGCTCTTTAACACCCCAAAAAAATCACACTAGCTCACCAGCAATGGATCTAAACCAAGAAGAAATCCCTGATCTACCTGAAAAAGAATTCAGGAGGTTCGTTATTAAGCTAATCAGGGAGGCAACAGAGAAACGCGAAGCCCAATGCAAGGAAATCCAAAAAATGATACAAGAAGTGAAGGGAGAAATATTCAAGGAAATAGATAGCAAAAAGAAACAACAATCAAAACTTCAGGAAATATTGGACACATTTATAGATATGCAAAATTCTCTGGAAAGTCTCAGCAATAGAATTGAACAAGTAGAAGAAAGAAATTCGGAGCTTGAAGACAAGGTCTTTGAATTGACCCAATCCAACAAAGACAAAGAAAAAGGAATAAGAATATATGAGCAAAGCTTCAATGAGGTCTGGGATTATGTAAAATGACCAAACCTAAGAATAATTGGTGTGCCAGAGGAAAAAGAGGAACCTAAAAGTTTGGAAAACATATTTGAAGGAATAATTGAGGAAAACTTCCCTAGTCTTGCTAGAAACCTAGACATCCAAATACAAGAAGCACAAAGAACACCTGGGAAGTTCATTGCAAAAATATCATTGCCTAGGCATATTATCATCAGGTTACCTAAAGTTAAGATGAAGGAAAAAATCTTAAGAGCTGTGAGACAAAAACACCAGGTAACCTATAAAGGAAAATCTATCAGATTAACAACAGAAACCTTACAAGCTAGCAGGCATTAAGGCCCTATCTTTAGGCTCCTAAACAAAACAATTATCAGCCAAGAATTTTGTGTGCAGTGAAACTAAGCATCATATATAAGGGAAAGATTCACTCTTCTTCATACAAACAAATGCTGAGAGAATTTGCCACTACCAGGCCACCACTATGAGAACTGCTAAAAGGAGCTCTAAATCTTGAAACAAATCCTGGAAACATATCAAAACAGAACCTCTTTAAAGCATAAATTTCACAGGACCTATAAAGCGAAAATCCAATTAAAAAAGCAAAAACAAAAACCAAAAAACCAAGGTACCCAGGCAACAAATAGCACAACAAGTGAAGTGGTACCTCACATCTCAATACTAACATTGAATGTAAATGGCCTAAATGCTCCAAAAAAGATACAGTAAAAATAACTACTTAAAAGATAACTACTTAAAATGCCACTTAAAAGATAACTACTGAATAAATAAGAATTCTCCAACCAAAAATCTGCTGCCTTCAAGAGACTCACCTAACACATAAAGACTCACATAATCTTAAAGTAAAGGGGTGGGAAAAGGCACTTCATGCAAATGGACACAAAAGCATGTGGAGGTAGCTATTACATCAGACAAACTTTAAAACAACAGCAGTGAAAAATAACAAAGAGGAACATTATATAATGGTAAAAGGCCTTGTCCATCAGGAAAATATCACAATCCTAAACATATATGCACCTAACACTGGTGCTCCCAAATTTATGAAACAATTACTAATAGACCTAAGAAATGAAATAGACAGCAACATCATAATAGTGGGGGCCTTCAATACTCCAGTGACAGCACTAGAGAGGTCATCAAGACAGAAAGTCAAGAAAGATACAATGGATTTAAATTATACCTTGGAACAAATGGACTTAACAGATATGTACAGAACATTCTATCCAATAACCACAGAATACACATTCTATTCCATAGCACATGGAACTTTCTCCAAGATAGACCATATGATGGCCATAAAATTCTCAATAATTTTAAGAAAATTGAAATTATATCAAGCACTCTCTCAGACCACAGTGCAATAAAACTGGAAATCAACTCCAAAAGGAACCTTCAAAACCATGCAAATACATGGAAATTAAATACCCTGCTCCTGAATTAGGAGAATTAGGTCAAAAACAAAATCAAGTTGGAAATTAAAAAATTCTTCGAACCAAATGATAATCATTACACAACCAATCAAAATCTCTGGAATACAGAAAAGGCAGTGCCAAGAGTAAAGTTCATAGCCCTAAATTCCTACATCAAAAAAATGGAAAAAGCGCAAACTGACACTCTTACTTCACAACTCAAGGAACTAGAGAAACCAAACCCAAACCCAGCAGAAGAAAGGAAATAACCAAGATCAGAGCAGAACTAAATGAAACTGAAACAAAAAAAATACAAATATAAATGAAACAAAAAGCTGGTTTTTGAAAAGATACATAAAATTTATAGATCATTAACAAGATTAACCAAGACAAGAAGAGAGAAAATCCAAATAATCTCAGTAAGAAATGAAATGGGAGATATTACAACTGACACCACTGAAATACAAAAAGCCATTCAAGGCTACTATAAACACCTTTATGAACATAAACTAGAAAACCTAGAAGAGATGGATAAACTCCTGAAAAAAATACAACTCCCTTAGCTTAAATCAGGGAGAAGTAGATACCGTGAACAGACCAATAACAAGCAGTGAGATTGAAATGATAATTTGAAAATCACCAACAAAAAAAAAGTCCAGGACTAGATGGATTCACAGCAGAATTCTACCAAACATTCAAAGAAGAATTGGTACCAATCCTATTGACACTATTCCACAAGATAGAGAAAGAGGGAAGCCTCCCTAATTCATTCTGTGAAGCCAGCATCACCCTAGTACCAAAACCATGAAAGGACATAACCAAAAAAGAAAACTACAGATGGATATCCCTGATGAATATAGATGCTAAAATCCTTAACAAAATACTAGCTAACCAAATCCAGCAACATTAGAAAAGGATAATCCACCATGATCAAGTGGGCTTCATACCAGGGATGCAGGGATGGTTTAACATCTGCAAGTCAATAAATGTAATACACCACATAAACAGAATTAAACAAAAATTGCATGATCATCTCAATAGATTCAGAAAAATCATTTGACAAAATCCAGCATTGCTGTATGATTAAAATTCTCAGCAAACTTGGCATACAAGTGACATACTTCATTGTAATAAAATCCATCTATGACAAACCCACAGCCATCATACTGAAATGAGAAAGTTGAAAGCATTCCCTCTGAGAACTGTAACAAGAAAAGGATGCCCACTCTCACCATTCCTCTTAAACGTAGTACTGGAAGTCCTAGGCAGAGCAATCAGACAAGAGAAAGAAATAAAGGGCTTCAAAATTGGTAAAGAGGAAATTAAACTGTCACTGTTTGCTGATGATATGATCATTTACCTCAAAAACCCTAACAACTCCTCCAGAAAGCTCCTAGAACTGATAAAAGAATTCAGCAAAGTTTCTGGATACAAGATTAATGTACACAAATGAGTAGCTCTTCAATACACCAACAGCAATCAAGTGGAGAATCAAATCAAGAACTCAACCCATTTTACAATAGGACCAAATATATGTATATATATATACACACATGCACACACACACACACACACACTTAGGAATACACCTAACCAAGGTAGTGAAAGACCTCTATGAGGAAAACTACAAAACACTGTTGAAAGATCATAGATGACACAAACAAGTGGAAACACATTCCATGCTCATGGATGGGTAGAATCAGTATTGTGAAAATGACCATACTGTAAAAGCAATCTACAAATTGAATACAATCCCCATCAAAAACCACCATCATTCATCAAAGAATTAGAAAAAACAACTCTAAAATTCATAGGAACCCAAAAAGAGCCCACATAGCCAAAGCAAGACTAAACAAAAAGAACAAATCTGGAGGCATCGCCTGATTTCAAACTATACTATAGGGCCATAGTCTCCAAAACAGCTTGGTACTGATACAAAAATAGGCACATAGACAAATGAAACAGAATAGAGAACCCAGAAATAAACCAAATACTTACAGCCAACTGATCTTCAACAAAGCAAACAAAAACATAAAATGGGGAAAGGACACCCTTTTCAACAAATGGTGCTAGTCAACATGTAGAAGAATAAAACTGGATCCTCATCTCTCACCTTATGCAAAAATAAACTCAGGATGGATTAAGGTCTTAAATCTAAGAGCTGAAACTCTTAAAATTCTAGAAGATAACATTGGAAAACCCCTTCTAGACCTTGGCTTATGCAAGGATTTCATGACCAAGAACCCACAAGCAAATGCAATGAAAATGATAAATTGTTGGGACTTAATTAAACGAAAGAGATTTTGCATGGCAAAAGGAACAGTCAAGCAGAGTAAACAGACAATCTACAGTGGAGAAAATCTTCACAATCTATACATCTCACAAAGGACTAATATCTAGAATCTACACAAACTCAAACAAATCAGCAAGAAAAAATACAAACAATTCCATCAAAAAGTGGGCTAAAGACATGAATAGACATTTCTTAGAAGAAGATATACAAATGACCACAAACATGAAAAAATGCTCAACATCACTAATGATCAGGGAAATGCAAATCAAAACCACAATGCAATACCACCTTAGTCCTGCAAGAACAGCCATAATCAAAAAATCAAAACACAGTAGATGTTGGCATAGATGTGGTGATCAGGGAACACTTCTACAGTGCTGGTGAGAATGTAAACTAGTACAACCACTACGGAAAACCATGTGGCAATTCCTTAAAGAACTAAAAGTAGAAGTACCATTTGATCCAGCAATCCCACTGCTGGGTATCTACTGAGATGAAAAGAAGTCATTATACGAAAAAGATATTTGCACAGGCATATTTATAGCAGTGCAATTCACAATTGCAAAACTGTGGAACCAACCCAAATGCCCATCAATCAATTAGCAGGTAAAGAAACCCACTCAGCTGGGTTTGATGGACTACTACTCAGCTATAAAAAGGAATGAATTAACGGCATTCACAGTGACCTGGATGAGATTAGAGACTATTATTCTAAGTGAAGTAACTCAGGAATGGAAAACCAAACATCGTATGTTCTCACTGAAATGTGGGAGTTAAGCTATGAGGATGCAAAGGCATAAGAATGATACAATGGACTTTGGGGATTTGGGGAGACGGGTGGGAGAGGGGTGAGGCATAAAAGACTACAAATGGGGAGTATTCTATATTGTTCGGATGATGAGTGCACCAAAATCTCATAAATCACCACAAAAGAACTTACTCATACAACCAAACAACACCTGTACCCCAATAACCTATGGAAAAATAAAATAAAATAATAAAATAAAATAAAATAGTGTCACACACATCATTAAATATTATGTATCATAATTTATAAATATTATTACATAAATATTATTATATACAAATATCTTTCTAATAGACACCCAATTTATAAAATGTAGTGGAATATGTTGAAAATGTATGTATATACCAATACACAAAGCTAAAATTTTAAATACTGAAGGTATTTCACATCTCAAAAGTATCAGAGAACTCAATAAAGTTTTCCCCATTGCATTTAAGATATTGTTTATTTAAAAATTTATTTACATGGAAACTTTTAAACAATCTGATTGAAACTTAAAAATAATAGACAAAGTATATCTAGTAGACACATTTATCCACTTGTAAATTCTTTCAACAAATATTTATTTAATGACTACTGAGTTCTGTCCTATAGAGATATAGTAATGAATCAAATAGGCCAAGCCCCTGCTCTCCAGGAGCTAAGATTCTAGCAAGCAATTAGCAAAGATAAGAACATTGGATTTGAAAATATGGCTGTGCCATCTAGTGTTTTTTCAGTCATGCCTAGTCCATGAGGTGAAGATTTCTCAATTGGATCACACACATATGTAACACGGGGCCAGATTCCCACTCTATGCTACATCTTACTATCACATGAGAAGTTCTCTGGCTCTCCTCTTTCCTGCACAGACATATGTCATATTTTAATAACTGAAGCCATTAGCATCTCATGTAACTGGACTTAAAAGTAGTACACAAAGATAGGATAAATTCTGGTGTTCTGTTTGTGCAGGAGGGTGAACGTAGTTAACAATACTGTATTGTATATTACAAAATAGTGAGAAGAGAAGATATTAATTGTTCTCATCACAAAAAAGATACATTTTTGAGATGATGGATATGCTAATTATCCTGACTTGATCATTACACAAGGTGTACACATATTGCCCTAAATATGTGTAATTCTTGTCAATTAAAAATAAAATAAAACTTTAAAAATTATGATGTATTTTAGACTACATCTAATTTTATTTCTTGGTTCACAAAATTAAGGAGTTGATTTAGTTGGCATCAATTAGATCTTAGGGCTATAAAATAAGTATTTTGCAAGGAAACAAACAATAAAATCACCAAACTTATGTAACTCTCCCTATGGAGTGATATGAGTAGAGGTCAAAAAACTTCCTATCTTCCCTGATAACCAGTGACTCCACTTTATTCCTGGACTTACACTCCTATAGCTTCTAACATCCCAAATCTACTTTTCAAAGTTTGAGGATTCTGCCTCTTTTGACAGTTTCTCTGTATTTACCACTTAGATTTATTAACTTTCTGTAAATTCTTTCATTTGCCAAGACTACGACTACTGTTTTAAAATGTGTATTTTCCAATGTTAGAAACTAATTTTCTATATATCTGGTTCTCAGTCCTCACTTTATCTTTAAGTGTTCCTTTTAATATTTTCAGTTATCCATTTAGAATATTTATTCCAGAGACTACATTCAGATACCCTAAAACTGGGAATCATTGCAATCCAAACCTACATTGTTTTGATTTAGGGGTTCTAAATAAGTCTAGTCTTAATGTCTAGGGTAGTGATAAATTAGTGTCAGGACTTTAAGTTGGGTAATGCAGACACAGATAAGATAATCTTTAAGACAAATTGAGTTGGATCCATGTTTAAATTTGTGGAATAATTTCTCTTGGCAACCTGGTGCAGAGTTACCATCCTTTGTGGCAGCTGACTACAGAGAGCTCATCTACAGAATGGATTGTCATTCTTTCAATTCCTACATATTTTCTTGTTTTGCTTCTGGAAAACCCCTACATTATAAATTGTGAACATAGACGGTCAGTGGAACTGAAGGTGATGATGTTGATGGTCACCCCAAAGGCAGCTTGCAACATACTAATTTACCTCTAGAAAACATGAAATGCCAGGTATGTCATGCTGGTAGTATGGAGGAGCCATCGTGATTTCCTCAGGATACTGAGTGAACCTTATTATTTTGTGATCTGTCTGAGCTGGTGTTGAATGAATGACAAGAATAGTGATCTCTTTCTAAGATGGAGATTCCCTTTTGTGATGAACTTTTCTTATTGAATTTTAAGAGCTTCACTTTAGATCAGTTTTGCTTAGTATTATAATATTAGAAGCCATGAGGCAAATGATTTCTAGTTTGTCCAAAGATATAAAAATGTTATAAGTGTCTGACATATATTTTATCAACAAGTCAATTACTAGAGTTGCAGAGGTAATTCTTGTTTTTTTCTATTGTAAACTTTTTTGGTTTAGTCCCCTGCCTTATACTTTTCTGTAATTGTTTCTTTTCCTGTTTGATGACTATCACCATGTTTTACACATCTCAGGTTTTCAATATGCATCTGTTAAATAAATCATGGCTTCAGAAAACATTCTGAAGCCTTTCAGTACTGATATTATAGGATATTTAGCTTGCAATTTGAATTTAAAAAATTGCTCAGTTTCTCAACAATTAGGTTTTCAGTTTTCTAAAGTCAAAAGGAAAAAAGACTGCCTTATAATCAATTCCAATTTTCCAACTTTTAACAGAATTTAACATATGAATTTCAGTTGACAGTTGGTGTGTGTCTTATATCCTGTTCATTGCAAGCTTGCTAAAAGGTGATATCCAAAAATATAAAATTCAATAAAAGATGTGTGAAAATAAATGCCAGTTGATTTCAGTATTTACTTTGTGATGAAATTCTCACTTCACATTTCTTGAAGTAGATTCCAGTTTTCTAAATGTTGCATTCCCAAAATAAACATGTAAACAATGAAATGATGATGACAAATGTACAGTCTGAGAGTTGGAGAAATCTTAAAAAATGGATGCTATAGTTTAGACATGAAGGATTCAGTTGTGAGCTCATAGAAGCATGCGTTACTTTAAGGCATTGATTTCTAATGCAAGTGTCTTCTTAAATTATAGTTTTGCCTATCTGGACTTCCTTTAAAGTGCAGACTTATCATAAGTATGATAAAATAAATGGGATATTTGAATGTCTGCACGTAAAAAACACAAAGGAAAAACCTTAAGCCGTTTAAAACATATATTCTATGTGGGGGGAAAACACAAATGTGTGTGCATGCGCACACACACACACACACACACACACATGCACACATATTCAGGCTGCACCTTTATAAAAAACAAAATCTATTTCTGTGATGCATAAAGACAAGCCTATGGTACATTGCTGGTAAAAAAAATACACACACACACACACACACACACACACACACACACACATATATATATATATGTATGTATGCACTTTTACTCTTAGACTCCTCCATCTCATCTGGCTATATTTTCCTCCATCCTTTGGATAAATAGAGTGCCCACCTCAGTATTTTACACAAATAATGCCTTCTATAATTTCTGCCCCATACATCAACATTATCTCCTCCCTTTCATCCAAAATATTTGGGAAGAAACTTTAAAGGACTGGCCAGGATGTGGATGGGTGTTGGGGTTCAGTCAGGCTGGTGGGAAAAATATTAGAGATATTTACAGAGATAGACACAAATCTCCTCGAAAGGCCGAGAAGTTTGCATAACTTTGGTAATAGATCTGGCTGAAGTCAGCCTGGTCCCTTTACCATTAGTTAAACAAATTAAAGTAGTAATAAAGGAAGGCAGAGTAGTTTACCTAGCTAGCTTGTTTACTCATATGATCTTAAGACTAACCTTTGAGGTATGGCAGGTGCTTAAGTGCTTTTTACTTGGGAAGTCCACAATGTCAATTACCCTCTAACTGTGTTGACTCAAGCCTTTGTTAATTAATCTTACTGAATAAATGCAAGTCTCACTAGTTGATCAGCGCCATAGTCACAGCTGTTTACGGCCCTCAGCAGGGAGTCTGTAAGAGGCTTGGACACCCTCAGCTGGACTAGTAAAGTGGAATATCTGTGTGTCAGTGTACTTCATTCATCCGTCCTTGGGTCAGGGGTCTGCAAGGGATACACCCCTCACAGCTGCTGCCCCCGTGAGAGGACCGTTGCCACAGGTGGGCATAGGAACAGGGAGAGAGGCAGCTGGTGGACAGATCATCCTCTTACATACATTTCAGTGTCATAATTTTATAGAGTACTTGCTTCAGATGCTACAATTTTCTACATTTTATATTAGCATGTAGAAAAAAATTCTGAAATTAGAAGTATTTGCAACAGCACCTAGAACTACACAAAATACACTCAGTAAATATTTATTAGGTTAGTATTCATGAAGTACATACGTGAATAAAAAGCATATCCAAACGGAAAGAAAAGTGTGTTTGAGTGGCTCAGAATGAAGGTGTTAGCAGAAATAATGAAGCTCTAATTCCAAAGTTGTCAACACTTGGTATATCCATTTTAACTGTATCTCTCTTTTAGATGCATTTTATTTGTGACAAATGTTACCAGCATTTTACATGGAAATATTAAGTCCTTTCCCCCTTGATGGAAAGCTTAAATATTTCAGAATTTGGTAACTTTAAATAACTTTAGAGATTATGCCTGTAAAGTTCCACATTTTGCAGATGAGGAAACTGCTACTTAGTGGAAAAAACAAGGTTAGCACGCATATCTCCCAAACAACAGTCTTGGAATTTTTTTAATGCTGACACAGGTCAACATGAAAACATAGAAATCACTATATTGGAGAATATAGTTTAAGGGGAAAAATTTCAAAATTAGGATTCTGAAACACCAAGAACATCTTATCATTTATGAAATTTTGTTCAGGATTTGCACTCAATTCTTGGTCAGAGAGCTTACACATTGCCATCTCATTAGGGTCAGTCAATGGATGTTAGATTCATCCTTTTGGGGAGTATATATTTATGTCTTTCATTGAAGGATTTGTTATTTACTCCAGTTTTCTATGTATGGCCTGTTTGGTTTTTATTGAATATATTTGCTTAATCTTTACCACTAGATCACTGCCTCCTTTCCAGCTCTAGTTGGCATCTTAAGCCCAAGTTTGCTTTAGTTCAGGTAAATGATTGGAGTGCAGCCTGTCCTGAAATGGGGAGGTTCCAAAAGATTTATCCCAGGAATGTGTCAAGGCTTTCTAGGGGTTTATACCCAGGGAACTAGGGATTTATGAACCAGGGAATTTATGCATATTGAACCAGGGAATCTCCTACCCAATGATGATGCTGAAGAGCCACTCTGATTTAGCATCTCCCTTAGCTGAGTAGCAGAGCAGAGTTTCCAGGGCTGGGGATGGTAGTGTGTCTGGATTTGGTGGGTTCTTGGTCTCGCTGACTTCAAGAATGAAGCCGTGGACCCTCACGGTGAGTCTTATGGTTCTTAAAGGTGGTGTGTCCAGAGTTTGTTCCTTCAGATGTTCAGAGGTGTCCAGAGTTTCTTCCTTCTGGTGGGTTCGTGGTCTCGTTGACTTCAGGAGTGAAGCCGCAGACCTTCACAGTGAGTGTTACAGCTCTTAAAGGTGGCATGTCCAGAGTTGTTCATTTCTCCCAGTGGGTTCATGGTCTCACTGGCTTCAGGAGTGAAGCTGCAGACCTTTGCAGTGAGTGTTACAGCTCATAAAGGTAGTGCAGACCCAAAGAGTGAGCAGCAGCAAGATTTATTGTGAAGAGCGAAAGAATAAAGCTTCCACAGCATGGAAGAGGACCCCAGCGAGGGTTGCCACTGCTGGCTCGGGTGGCCAGCTTTTATTCCCTTATTTGGCCCCATCCACATCCTGCTGATTGGTCCATTTTACAGATCGCCGATTGATCTATTTTACAGAGTGCTGATTGGTCTGTTTTTACAGAGTGCTTATTGGTGCATTTACAAACTTTAGCTAGACACAGAGCACTGATTGGTGTGTTTACAATCCTTTAGCTAGACAGAAAAGTTCTCCCAGTCCCCACCCAACCCAGAAACCCAGCTGGCTTCACCTCTCAATCAACCCTCTAAATAGGACACCCCAAATGCTGTTGGGAATTGGCCAATGACGGCTCTAGCTACTTCCTGCTGGATAGGGGCAAAGAAGAGACCCTGCATTTGTAGTGTCCTCCAGAGGGGAATTCTTTAGGGCAGTGAAAGGGACAGTGGGTTGGTCCAGGGGTCCTTGGTAGAAGTTGTTAGCTGAGCTCACTGGGGGTTCCATTTGTAAGACCATCTGTAGCTTGATGGCCTCAATTCTACAGGAAACAAATTTGACAAGGAGGTTAAAAATACAGGGCCTGAAGGCAAGTAATAGCAAGATCACTGCCACGGGACCTAGAAAGGGGAGAAGCCATGTTGCCCAACTCCAGAAGTTGGTATAAGAGTTTGAAAGGCATTTTCTGATTTCAGAAGCCTTTTCCTGTAAACACCAGGTGGCATCTCTTACTATCCCTGACTGGTTAGTGTAAAAACAACACTCTTTCCCTAAGAAAGTGTAGAGTCCTCCTCTCTCAGCAGTGAGGAAGTCTAGGCCTCAGTGGTTTTGGAGAGTCACTGCTGCCAAAGAGTCTCTTTGGGATCGTAGAGTAAGGATAGATTTTGTTATTTCTTGCAAACTGTCTGAGAAATTCGTTGAGAGTGTGAGGTAGTAGGATAACGAAGTAGATAAACTGGCTATTCCAGTTCCTGTAGCAGTAGCCACTTCTAACCTTATAAGTAGGAGTATTAGTTGTATGGCTCTGTGCTGATGGACTTGAGCCTTGAGGGTTACTGATAGGGTCTCCTTTCCACAAGATTAGAAATTAGGATAATATATGTTTACACTGTTAACTTTTAGCAAACTTTACTTTTGTTGAAAACCTTGTAAGTTTGGGATTCCAATTATTCTTTGCTATTAATAAGACCTCATTCAGTCCATGTTAACTTAAAATTGGTATAGATGGCTCCTTCCTGATTCCATAAGTACTTTAAGGTTTGGCTGAGTGCAAACAGCTCGCACATTTGAGCAGACCAATTATTAGGCAATTTTCCTAACTCTGTTTCTACAAGAGTTTCCTCATCATTTACTGAATACCCATTGTGTCTTTTTTCCTTAATTGCCGGGGAGGAACCATCTATCATCCTGTCCTGAAGGGAGTTCCTCTTAGATCTGGTCAGACTTTTGTATGGCAATTAATTAAGATTTAGATCCCCTGTTAAGAAACCTGCTGGGTTAAGGATTTTTGATAGGAAGCCTACAGGTTGTCAGTGGCCTCAGTGCTTTTGGGCTATGCCCTTGTTTATACTGACAACGAGGTGGTATTGGAGTGTTATAGAGTTACAGAGAAGACCTTCATTATCAATTATAGGTTTTAAATTTACCCTGGCTTTTAAAGGAATAGGGTACACTGTTTTTTCTTGACTACTTATATCTCTCTTTCTCTTTGACTTCTTCTGTCTCTTCCTATGTCTCTCTCTTTGACTTTCTGTCTCTCTGTCTCTTCCTCTCTGTCTCCTTCTCTTTGACTTCCTATGTTTCTCTTTCTCTCTCTATCTCTTTGTCTCTCTCTCTTCCTCTCTCTTTCTCTCTGGCTCTTTCTGTCTCTTCCTCTCTCTTTCTCTCTGGCTCTTTCTGTCTCTTTCTCTCTTTCCTTCTGTTTTTGACTTTGTCTCTGTCTTTCTCTCTACTGGTCTTTCCTTGCCTCTGCCAGCTGCTTATGGTGCTGTTCTCCCCTCTCCTTCCCCTTTCTGATGGCTTCAGCTGTGTAAGACTTCCACCTCCTTGGGTTTTTGCACGAGTGCAATAACTCCATGATTTCCTTGTGGCATTTAATGGGGGTTCCCCCAGAGGTTAGGAACTCCCTTTCTTTCCATATTGCAGCATGGGCATGTAGGCTTAGATAAGCATACTATCTGTATACACATTTATTCTTCTTCCCTTTCTGGTTCTAAGGCTTGGGTAAGTGCCACTAGTTCTCCTAACTGGGTGCTGGTCCCTGGGAGAAGAGGCTTACTTTCAAGTATGGTTACATCACTAACTATGGCATAACCTGCCCTTCGTATCCCATTCTTCACAAACGCACTTCCATCAGTATATAGGTTAAGGTCAGGATTAGCTAAGGGGACTTCTAAGAGATCATCTTGGGCGGCATAAGTCTAGACTATAAGTTGTTGGCAGTCATGCTTGATTGGTTCCCCATCCTCTGGGAGAAAAGTGGCAGGGTTGAGGGCTGCACATATGCATATTTGAAGCACCAGTCCCTCAAGGAGTAGTGCCTGGTATCTAAGTAGGCAGTTGTCTGATAGCCATAAACTTCCTTTGGCACCTAGTATGCCATTTACATCATGAGTAGTCCAGACAGTGAGATCCTTTCCTTGTATGATTTTGATAGCCTCTGACACTAAGACAGCCACTGCTGCAACTACTCTTAAACAGTGAGGCCAGGCTTTTGCTACTACATCAACTTCCTTACTTAGGTATGCCACTGATGTGGGGTTGTCCCACGAGTCTGAGTAAGGACTCCAAGAGTTATTCCTGCTCTCCCTGTGAAGAGAAGTTTTCTCCTGTGGGAAGGCTTAAGGCCAGGGCTTGAGTTTGTTCCTTCCAATGCCCAGACTTCAGGGTTGATTCCTTCCTCAAGTAGGGGAGAACAAATGGGTAATTTGTTTCCCATATTCATGTAGATAATAGCTCCAGGTTCAGCTAATATATACCCCCCAGTAAGGGTGTGGGACTTTCAAGCATAACAAGAAAGGCATGTGAAAAGAGCAAAGTCTCCCAATTACAACCGAGGAGGTGGGATAAATACCTGGTTACAGGCTGTCCCAGGATTCCTTGAATGGTAACGGACCTTGAGGACAGTTGTCCGGGACATAAGATTAACACCGAGAAGGCTGCACCAGTGTCCAGGAGGAAGTCAATTTCCTGGCCCTCAATGGTTAAACATACCCGGGACTCAGTGAGGGTGATGACATGAGCTGGCGCTTGCCCTGGGCACCCTCAGTCCTGTTGTTGGATCATCTGGTTGGGGGCTTCTTACCCAGAGAATCTTTGTCCTCTAAGGCAGTGCACCTTCCAGTGATTGCCTCAGCATAGCAGACATGGACTAGAATTGTTTCTCATTGGACAATCTTTTTTAAAGTGTCCTTGTAAACCACACTGATAACAAGCCCTACCAGGTGATTGGCCTTCTCCATTTTCTGTACTCTTTGAACCACAAAGGTTTGTTTGTCTGAGGGCCATGACTAAGGCTGTGGCCTTTCTCTAATATCGCTTTTACTTTTGGGCCTGTTCCTCTTGGTCCCTATTATAGAACACCAAGGTTGCCAGGTTTAATAATGACTCTAGATTTTGTTCAGGGCCCAGGTCTCACTTTTGGAGCTTTCTCCTGATATCTGTGGCTGATTGGGTAATAAACTTACCTTTTAGGATCAATTGGCCCTCTAGTGAGTTGGGTGACAGGGGAGTATATTTCCTTAAGGCCTCCTGTAGCCACTCGAGGAAGGCCAAAGGATTTTCTTCCTTTCCCAGAGTTATGGTGGACAACATTGAATAACTCATGGGCTTTTTCATAATTCTCCTTAGTCCTTCTAGAACACAGGTCAGCAGATGTTTACAACTCCAGTCCCCATGATCTGAGTCTAGATCCCAGCGGGGATTCATAGTGGGGACAGCTTGCTGACTGGTAGGGAATTTGTCCCTTTCTTCAGCTGTCATTCTATCATTTGTTTGACTAAGATACCAGGTATTTCCAAACTCTCGGGTGGCAGCTAAAGCACATTCTTTTCATTGAAGGCCAGGGTTTGATCTAACAATAGCATGACATCTCTCCAAGTGAGACCGAAGGTTTGCCCTAGACCCTGTAGGACATCTATATACCTATCAGGATCATCTGAAAAATTCCCCAGGTCTGCCTTGATCTGCTTTAAATCAAAGAGGGAGAAGGAGACATGTACCCGGGTTGGGCCAAATTCCCCTCCCCCTACAGCTTGAAGGGGACATAACCGATACCCCAGGGGGTTTTGTGGTCCTTTGGAGATTTCTTTGCTTATTTCCTTCTGGGAAGGGGAGATTACAGGAGGCTTATCATTAACAGAAAGGGAACTATAGGGAGGCTAGGATATGGAGGTAAGCTGAGAGGTCCTCCTGTGGGATATAAATTGCAAGCTTTGCATGCATTCTCCTTCAATGAAAAGAAAGCTTGGACATAAGGTATTTCACTCAATTTGCCTTCCCTCTTACAGAAAAGGTCAACCTGCAGTATAGTATTGTAATTTATACTTCCCTCAGGTGGCCATTTTTCCCTATCAGAGAGAGAATATTGCGGCCAAGCTGTAGTGCAGAAAAAAATGAGCCACCTCTTTTTCAGGGTTTGTGGGTCAAATTGGTCCCAATGGCTTAGGATGCATTTCAAGTGTGAGCCTGTTGATGCCTGAGTGTTTCCCATCTGAAGGACAAAACTGTCCGCAGTTTTGATTTGTTTGTTTGTTTGTTTCTCCCCTGCCCAAGAACTCGCAATTGTCCCTGGACCCTGCTGATTGGAATAGTTGCACTCACTAATGCGGCAGCAGAAACACCTCTTGCCCAAGAATCTGCAATGGTCTCTGGACCCTGCTGAATGGAATAGTTGCATTCACTGATGCAGCAGCAGAAACAATGGTTTTCCTCCTAGATCACAAGGAGGACTGGGGAAGGTCAGATTTAGTGGCCCTTACCTACACATTCTCGAAAACCTGTTAGAGTTAGAGTCCTAAGTGTTCTCCTTTTAGTATTGGGACTTTACTCATGTCCTATAAAGATGTCATGCCCCAAAAATGAAGTAGAGGGCCATGCCCTGAGGGAGGGAAGGGATTTCCAGTGTTGGAAGGGTGATGCCTTTTGTCCTCACTTATATGAATAGGAAAGATAGAATTTCTGAGGCTCCCCATATCCTAGCTTCAGGAATAGCTTTTGTTAGGCCTGCTTGTCTGAGGAGGGATCCTAAAATTCCACATAGTCCCCCTACGATGGAGCTTTGGGCAAAAATTATGTCTTTCTGATTGGTGAGCCTGAGTGCCTAAAGAAGGTAACAGAGTCCTGAAGTTTATACTAGAAATCATTCTTATAAGAGAAACTAGAAAAGCACCAGAGACAGGGAGTGGTTTCTAGAAGCAGGACTAGCCTTAGAGAAGAGAGGTGAGAGAAAGTTTGTCTGACAAGCATTAGGACCCAGGAGGCCAGGGTCAGGATAGATAGGATAGAGGGGAGACTCTCACTTTGGTGACATGACTTTGAGAGTTCTGCTCATGGCCGCAGGGTCAACCAACTTGTTGTCGGGACCCTGGAGCTGAATGGCTTTCCTCTCTGTCGACCCTCAGCTCAGCCCAGAAGTACAGGAAAAGCAGAAGCTGGTTCTAGGCAAACAAACACTCCCAACTCCAAAGAGTCGGGGGTTGTTAGAGAGCCCTTTCCCAGAAAGGCTGACACCCTTGTGTTTAGTCTGGTTGCTGCGCTAATCACTTTTAACTGGCTGGCAGGTGCCCAGTATTCAGCCCCCGAATTCTAAGGAAAGATAGGACAGAATAGCAAGTGAAAGGGGTCTGATGGTACTCACTACTTGGTGATTATCCCTTCGTGGTCACCAAAATGTGTCCAGAATTGGTGGATTCTTGATCTCACTGACTTCAGGAATGAAGTTGCAGACCCTCACAGTGAGTGTTACAGTTCTTAAAGATGGCATGTCCTGAGTTTGTTCCTTCAGATGTTCAGATGTGTCTGGAGTTTCTTCCTTCTGGTAGGTTTGTGGTCTCGCTGACTTCAGGACTGAAGCTGCAGACCTTTGCCTGAGTGTTACAGCTCTTAAAGGTGGCACATCTGGAGTTGTTCATTCCTCCCAGTGGGTTCATGTTCTCACTGACTTCAGGAGTGAAGATGCAGACCTTCATGGTGAGTGTTACAGCTCTTAAAGGTAGTGTGGACCCAAAGAGTGAGCAGCAGCAAGATTTATTGTGAAGAGCAAAAGAACAAAGCTTCCACAGCATGGAAGGAGACCCCCACAGATTGCCACTGCTGGCTTGGGTGACCAGCTTTTATTCCCTATTTGGCCCCACCCACACCTGCTGATTGGTCCATTTTACAGAGCGCTGATTGGTCCATTTTACAGAGCGCTGATTGGTCCATTTTTACAGAGTGCTGATTGGTGTGTTTACAAACCTTTAGCTAGACACAGAGTGCCGATTGGTGTGTTTACAAACCTTTAGCTAGACACAGAGTGCCGATTGGTGTGTTTACAATCCTTTAGCTAGACAGAAAAGTTCTCCAAGTTCCCACCCCACCTGGAAGCCCAGCTGGCTTCACCTCTCAGTAGTTCTATCCTTCGTCTCTGGCTGTCCTCAGGGATTTTTCTCTCTTCAGGTACTTATAATGCTTCCATAATTCTTGGCTTAAAGCAAAGGTGAGTCTGCTGAAAAGGCACTGAAGATGGCGTAAGATGGCTAACAGCCTCAATCTGACTTTTTCCAGTTTAGAAACTATGAGTTGGAGGAGACTTTCCAAGTGTTTGGTACCAAGCAGAATGGGAGACCGGGCATTGTGTATGTAGAAGTCTGATTCTCTTACCATCTGCTTGAAATTTTTTCACCTCTCTGTGGCTGTGGGAACTATTTCATTCTTATACTTGAGTTATGGTACGTTGCTGGTAAAAATCTCAGTGTTGGCTGGGCGTGGTGACTCACGCCCATAATCCCAGCACTTTGGGAGGTTGAGGCAGGCAGATCATGATGTCAGGAGATTGAGACCATCCCGGCTAACACAGTGAAACCCCATCTCTACTAAAAATACAAAAAATTTGCTAGGCATGGTGGCATGTGCCTGTAATCCCAGCTACTTGGGAGGCTGAGGCAGGAAAATTGTTTGAACCTGGGAGGCAGAGGTTGCAGTGAGCTGAGATTGTGCCACTGCACTACAGCCTGGGTAACAGAGTGAGACTCCATCTCAAAAAAAAAAAAAAAGAAATCTCAGTGTTATATGTTTGTTTTTGGTTTTCTGTGTTGAGGGGATGTGGGGGAGAAAAGCCAGTTTGCTTCTATGCTGCCATTTTGGAAACAGCAATTTGTGAGGCTTGCCATGCTTAAAAGTTTCCCAAGGCCTTCCAATTCATGTTTCTTATACAGCCTATGGAAATTTGAGCCAACTAAACCTTTCTTCTTTATAAATTACCCAGTCTCAGGTAGTTCTTTATAGCAGTGCAAGAACAAACTAATACAGAAAATTGGTACCAGGAGTGGGGCATTGCTATAAAGATACTTGAAAATGTGGAAATAGCTTTGGAACTGAGTAATGGGCAGAGGCTGGAATGGTTTGGAGGGCTCAGAAGAAGACAGGAAAATGAAGAAAAGTTTGGAACTTCCTAGTGTCTTCTTGAATGACCAAAATGCTGATAGTGATCTGTACAGAGATGGCCAGGTTGATGAGGTTTCAGATGGAGATGAGCAAATTATTGGGAAATGGAGCTAAGGTCACATTTGTTATGCACTAGCAAATAACCCAGTGGCATTGTGCCCTGGCTGTAGGGATCTGTGGGACTTTGAACTTGAAAGTGATGATTTAGGGTATCTGGTGGAAGAAATTTCTAAGCAGTATAGTGTTCAAGATGTGGCCTGGTTGCTTCTAAAAGCCTATTCACACATGTAGAAACAAAGAAATGACCTGAAACTGAAGCTTATATTTAAAAGGGAAGCAGAGTGTAAAAGTTTGGAAAATTCATAGCTTGGACATATGTTAGAAAAGAAAACCCCATTTTCAGGGAAAGAATTGAAGCAGGCTGCAGAAATTGGCATAACTAAAAGGAAGGCAAGGAGCAATAGCCAAGACAATGGGAAAAAGGCCCTGAAGATACTTCAGAGACCTCTGCAGCAGCCCCTCCAATCACAGGCCTGGAGATCTAGGAGGGAAGAATAATTTCATAGGCCAGACCCAGGGATGTGCTGCAGTGTGCAGTCTCCTGACAGTTTGCACCATACACTTAGAAAAGCCACAGGCACTCAACAGAAGCCTGTGAAAGCAGCCATGGGTGCTTTCCCTGCAAAGTCTCAGGGGCAGAGGAGCCCAAGGTCTTGGATGCCCACCCCTTGCACAGTGTGCCCTGGATGTAAAGCATGCAGTCAAAGGAGATTGTTTTGGAGTTTTAAGATTTAATGACTGTCCTCCTAGGTTTTGGACTTGCCTGAGGCCTGTAGCCCCTTTCTTTTGGCTGATTTCTGCCTTTCAGAATTGGAGTATTTACCCAATGCCTGTATCCCCATTGTACCTTGAAAGTAACTAACTTGTTTTTTATTTAACAGGCTCATAGGCAGAAGGGACTTGTCTTGTCTTAGATGAGACTTTGGACTGTGGACTTTTGAGTTAAGAACTCGGGGGACTGTTAAGAAAGGATGATTGTATTTTGCAATGTGAGAAGAACATGAGGTTTGGGAGGGGTCAGGGTGGAAAAACATGGTTTGGATTTGTGTCCCCACTCAAATCACATATCAGATTATAATCTCCAGTGTTGGAGGAGGTGCCTGATAGGAGGTAATTGAACCATGGGGGTAGAATTTCCTCACGCTGTTCTTGTGATAATGAGCAAATTATCATGAGATGTGGTTGTTTAAAAGTGTATAGCACCTCCCTCATCCTGCTCTTCCTCCTTCTCTTGCCTTGTAAGACATGCCTGCTTCCCCTTCACCTTCTGCCATGAATCTAAGTTTCCCAAGGCCTCGCCAGAAGCAGAAGCCTATAGGACCTGCAGAAACAGGAGCCAATTAAACCTCTTTTCTTTGTAAATTATCCAGTCTCAGGTATTTCTTTCTAGCAGTGTGAGAATAGACAAATACAGAAAATAAACAATAGATAATGGGGACTACTAGAGAGGATTGGAAAGGGGAGTAAGGGATGAACTACCTATTGGACATAGTGCTCACTACCTGGGTGTTGGGATCATTCTTACCCCGAACCTCAGTGTCACACAACATACCCATGTAACTAAACTGCACATGTACTCTGTGAATCTAACATAAAAGTTGAAATTATTAAGAAAAACAAATAATCCAATAAAAATGGGCAAAATATCTGAAAAAATACTTCTCAAAAGAAGACATATGAATGGCCAACAGGTATATGAAAAACTGCTCAACAGCTCTAACCATCAGAAAAATGCAAATCACTGTCAGAATGAGATATTATTTTACCTCAGTTAAAATGGCTTGTATCAAAAAGACAGGCAATAATAGATGCTGTGAGGATATGGAGAAGGGGAAACCCTAGTATACTGTTGGTGGGAATGTGAATTAGTACAGCCACTATGGATAATGGTCTAGAAGTTTCTCAAGAAAACTAAAACTAGAACTACCGTAAGATCCAGCAATTATACTACTGGGTATATATCCAAAGGAAATGAAATTCCAGGCTCAAAGTACTCCCATGTTTATTGCAGCAATATTTACAACAACCAAAATATGAAATCAATGTAAGTGCCCATCAACATGTGAATGGATGGAGAAAATGTGATACATATACACAAGGGAATATTAGTCATAAGAAGAAGGAAATCATATCATTTGCAGCAACATACGTGGAACTGGAGGCCATTATAAGTAAAATAACCCAAACCCAGAGAAACAAATATCACATGTTCTCACTCACACGTGGGAGGTTAAAAAGTGAATCTCATGAAGACAGACATTAGGATGGTGGTTAGCCGAGGTCAGAAAGGGTAGCAAGGAGAGAGGCATAAAGACGGAAAAAAATAAATATACTTATTACCACTGAACTGTACACTTAAAAATGGTAAAGATTTAAATTATATATGTATATTTTACCCAAATTATAAATAAACAAACAAATGAATGAACGAATAAATAAATAAACAAAAGATTTGCCCTGAAAATAGCAGTCCAGTGTTTTATTGAGAGTGGATCCAATTTAGAAAAGTTGGAATTAATTTTATGCAATAGTGATTTAAAATCTCTGTATGTTCAGCAGAGAGAAAACATGTTTTATCCCAGAGGAATTATGGTATCTTTGGCTCACAAATTATATCATATAAGCATCACTAGATGATCTACCTATTTGGGCAGTTTTATGCCCTAAGCAGTTATAAACATTGAAACTCACCTTTTCAAATCTGCTCCAATTCTCCTGTCATACTGAATGCTGACATGCAGTTTCATACTCTCATTTCATAAAGAATGAGGACATTAGAGCTTAAGATGAACTCAAAGTTATCGCCAGGAGCCATAAATTCGATTTCTCTTAGTCCCCCATTATATTCGTTTGTTTGTTTGTTTGTTTTAAGATAGCATCTTACTTTGTCACCAAGGCTAGGGTCCAGTGACATGATCTTGGCTCACTGCAGCCTTGACCTCCTGAGCTCAATTGATCCTCCTACTTCAGCCTGCTGAGTAGCTGGAGCCACAGGCATGTGCTACCCTGCCTGGCTAATTTTTGTATTTTTGTAGAAATGGGGTTTTGCCATGTTGCCTAGGCTGGTCTCAAACTCCTAGCTCAAGCAATCCATTTGCCTCAGCCTCCCAAATTGTTAGAATTACAGGTGTGAGCCACTTGCCTGCCTCCCTTCCCATAATATTCTTTATAATATTCAACTTATAATACTCAAAAATAGTTGATTGAATGAACACAGCAATGTAAAAGCCATAAATATGGTTGTTTAAGATACCCCCATCCATCAGAACTTTCATATTTTAAATTTCATTTATTATTATTATTTTTGAGACAGGGTCTGGCTCTGTTGCCCTGGCTGGAGTGCAGTGGTGCAATCTTGGCTCACTGCAACTTCCACCTCCCAGGCTCAAACCATCCTCCCACATCAGCCTCCCAATTAGCTGGTACCACAGGTGCATGCCATGATGCCCAGCTAATTTTTTGTATTTTTGGTAGAGATTGGGTTTCACTTTGTTGCCCAGGCTGGTCTCGAATTCCTGAGCTCAAGCAATCCTCCTGCCTTGGCCTCCCAAAGTGCTAGAATTACAGGCATGAGCAACCTGGGCCAGAGCTTCCATATTCTATCACACAATTTGGAAGAGACAGGAAACAACGTTTTAATCTTTATAATTCTAACTGCTCATCCACATCAACTCCGGATTGGGATCACATGTTGCCTACTGGCTTTCTAAGAAAATATGGTGTGCTCTGCCTACACTTTGGTAACATCAAAAGACACCAATGAAATAGTACAAAAGGGATAAATACCTCCTGGTTCAGTGCTTCCATGATGTCAGTAATCCAACAGTGCACAACCTGCTTTCATGTTTTTCATACTGAGTGTTCAAGTAAGAGTTTGGGTCTTAAACAATGGTTCTGTGGCAAAAAAAAAAAGTAGAATAAAGGTTAAAAAGTATTACTAAGTCTTCTCAACATTAAACTTCAATGAAAAGAGAAGATATACCTGTGATAAAAATTGAACTGACCTATCACATGCCCCCTTATAAATATGACCTTGACTCTTGCCAAGAAGTATATTAATAGTCAGATTGCTTCAGGGAAGATCTTTCCTGAGTCATACTTGCCCCAGCAAAGCAAAACATTTTATTTAAATAATGATTTTCATAAATATATAATATAGGGCAAAATGTGCCTTGGATTGGAGTATATAAATACTAAGTTACATTTTAAAAATCTGTGCACCTGCTATAAAATGAATGTATTTGTGAGAAAATTGACTTTGTTACAACTTATTAAAAAATTGTAACATAAAAAACTTACATCACATGTGGAAATAATGGCCACTGCTGTTTTTGACTAGTGTTCAGCATCTTTTTAATTGTAGTTATATAGGTCTAAAGAAAGGTAAAAATTAATAATAGGATACTATAAAATTGAGAAAATATGTAAAAGAATTAGTAAAAATAGAGACTTTTAAGGAGATTTTAATGCAAAAATTATGATCTAAACAAACACTTTTCTGTGAATCAAAAGCTATCCGATGGGAATCCCTAAATACAAGGATAAGGAAAGTAACCAGACAGAAAAATTACATCAATGATTTATGAGGCATAAATTGAAGCTACTATTATCTACCATAAAAATATACTGTGAGCTAAAATGATATACTAGAGACCAATCTTCCTATCATTTAAAAGCAAACTTTAAAAATAAATGAGTTGGGATTTTCACTTCCAGTCAAGGTAGATTAAAAAGGACTGGATTTGCTCTGGCATCTGAAATTGTCACAAGACCAGACAAGATATCTGCAGAACAGTTTTCAGGATACCACCCATCAGGTAATAAAAACCAATAATCTCTGAGAAATGGCATACAAGTGAGGGGATCCCTACAATTCCCTCAGGTCATTTCCTTGAGTGAATATCTAGGATGCAGTGAAGGGAGGATTTAACCCAAGTGGACCCTAGCAGAATTTCAGAGTTGATGAGATGGAACTGAGTATCCAGAGAGACACAGCTAGAGTGTGTACAAGTAATGGAAAGGAGAGAACTGCACACGGGGACAACTCTGAAGATCTGCAGAGGGTCCCTTCAAATACTTAGCTGAGTACTGACTAACACATGTATGTAAGAACACTACCTAATGTTTGAAAAAGAATTGGAACAGTACCTGGTGGTCATGCAGGGCTTAAAATAGTACCCATACTCCCCAGCAGACTGAAAAAAACCTCATAATTCTCAGCCATTGAGTAAAGTACTCAGACTGGTCTTGAATAGTAATGAAGAACAATTAGCCCTAGACTAACCACTGAAATGATCACATCTAAAAATACTATAAACACAACATGAAAGAATCCAGCTGTTTGCAATAACTTAGCTATATCTCAGAACACAACTTAGGAGTATTTATATGTATACAAAAATTTCCAGCACTCAACAAGGCAGAATTCACAATATCTGATACCCAATCAAAGGGCTTACACAGAAACAGGAAAATATAACCCATAATGGGGAATCGCACCTAATTGAAACTGACTCAGAAGTGATATTGATATTAGAATTAGCAGACAAGATCATTAAAAAACATTAAAACATCTTCCATATATTTGAGAAGTTAAGTAGAGACATGAATAATGTAAAAATACAAATCAAGCTCCTAGTGATGAAAATTGTAATGTCTGAGATGAAAAATACACAGAATTGAATCAATGTCAGATTAATGTCAGCCATTGAAAAATAAATAATTAGTAAACTTAAAGATATAACAATAGAAACTACTTGAAAAAAACCTTGAAAGAGAAAAAAGAATCAAAATAAAAGGAGCATCATTGAGCTAGGACAATATCAAATGTATTCATATAAGTGTAAATGGTGTCTCCAAAGGATAGAAAGGAGAAAGAACAGAAAAAAAATTTGAAAAAATAATGACCAAAATATTTCCAAAGTTTATGAAATTATAGATACACAAATACAAGATGCTGAACAAATCCTAAGCACAAGAAAGATAAAGATTATACTAATACACATCTAATCAAATTGTTCAAAATCACTGATAACAAGAAAAATCCTAAAGGTAGTGAGATAAAAAAGACACACCGTGTAAAAAGAAATAAAGATGAGGATGACAGCAGATTTCTTATTGTAAAAATTTCAAGCTGGTAAGATAGTGGAACAACACAAAAAACACTGAAAGAAAACTCAGTATAAAATTCATTAGACATCAGAAATATATTTAAAATCAAAGGCGAGGATATATAAAAACTGAAAGAATTCATCACCAGAAAACTATCACTAAAAGAACTGTTACAGGAAGTACTTCAGGCAGAAGGAAAATGATGCTACATGAAAATCTGGATCTATACAAAGAACAAGCACCACTAGAAATGATAACTATGTGAGTAAATAGATACAATATTTTTCTTATTATTTAAACCTCTGTTAAAATATCTGACACTTTAGCAAAAATAACAACAATGTATTGTAGTGTTTATAACATATGACAACAATATCGTAAAGGCTATTTATGGAAGGGAAGACATGAAAGTATTGTCTTTATACTATATATTAAGTGCTAAAATATTGTTTGAAGGTAGGCTGTGATAAGTTAAAGATGTATATTATGAACCCTAAAGCAACAACTGAAATGACAAAACTAGTTATTAACTAATATGCCAATAAAAGAAATACAATAAAATAATTTTTTAAAACACAAAGGAAGACAGAAAAAGAAGAAAAATAAATAACCAAGGGGAAAAGTAGAAAACAAATAGCAGGATAATAGATGAACAATTAATCAAATCAATAATCGCTTTAAATATAAATGGCCTAAACAACCTAAGTAAAAGATAAAGATTGTTGTATTGATTTTTTAAAAAAACACAAGACCCAACAATATATTGCATAGAATAAATGTATTTTAAATACTAAGACAAATGTAAGTCAAAAATACAAGATTGAAAAAATATACCATGCTAATAATACAAAAATAAAGCTTCAGTGTCTATATTAGTATCAGACAAGGCAGGTTTCTGAGCAAAGGATATTGCCAGGGATACAAAATATAATTTCATAATGACAAAAGCATCGATGTGTCAAAAGGATATAACAATCCTAAAGGTTTATGCAGCAAATAACACAAAGTACCAAAGTCCATTGAAAAAGAAATGGTCAACATAAATTGAATTTATAATTTAAAACTTTTCACAAAGAAAACTCTAGGCTCAGATGATTTCATTAGAAAATTCTACCAAGCATTTAAAAATGAAGTCATACGAATTATACCCCAATTTATTCAGAAAAATGTAAAGAAGTTATCTCTCATTCCTTGAGGCCAGCATTTCGCTGATTATGAAAATACACAAAGACAATACAAGAAAATAAAACTGCAAACCAATACACATCACGAACAGAGATGTGCAATTTTTTAACAAAATGATATCAATTCAAAACCAATGCAGGCTTGGTTTAACATTCAAAATAAATCAGTATAATACATCACATTAAAACATGTTTAAAAAGCAAACAGCTGATCGTATTGATAAAGAAAAACATTTGACAAAGCCAAACATCCACTCCAGATGAAAACTCTCAGAGAACTTTGAATGAAAGGAAACTTTCTTAACCTGACAAACATTATTGTTGAGAAAATTATGGTTAACATCATATTTATTCATGGAAGACCAGATGCTTTACCCCTAAGTTCAGAATCAAAAGAAGAATGTCTATTTTTAACTCTATTTAATATTGCACTAGTGGTTCTAGAGAGTGGAATAAAGCAAGAAAGAAAATAATGCTGTACAGCCTGATAAAGGAAGAAGTAAAACTGTCTTTGTGTACAGTTAATATGTTTGTTCATGTAGAAAAATCAATAGAATCTACAAATAAGCTACCTAAACTAATGAGTTTTATAATGTCTCAGGATACAAGAGAAATACAAAAAAGCAATCATAGTTCTATATACTAGCAACAAACACTTAGAAATTGAGATTCAAAAACAATATAGTTTGCAACAGCATCAAAAATAGGAATACATTTGTATATGACAAAACATAGATTAGACTTGTACAGTGAAATCTGTGTAACATTGCAGACAGAAATTAAAGAAGATCTAAATAAATGGAAAGATATGTTTTCTCCTAGGTTGGAAGGCTCAATATTGTGAAGAAGACAGTTTTCACCAAAAGGATCTATAGACTAACCATGGTCTCAATCAAAATCTCAGGGTTGTGTTTGTTTTTAGAAAATGAGATGGAGATCTAAAATTCATATGGATCTGCAAAGACATAGAATAGCCTAAAAAATTTTGAAAAAATAAAGTAGGAAGAAAAACATTATTTGATTTAAAAAACTATTACAAAGCTATAGTAACAACGTCAGGGTGGTATTAAACTTAGACATATATATTAATGGAACAGAATAGAGAGCTCAGAGATAGACATATATATTTGATTTTTTCCAGAGAAGCAAAATTGACTCAGTAGATCAATGATAGGCTTTTCAATGAATGGAACTGAAACAACCAGATATCCCTATGCCAAAAAATCTTCACTTAGTCTATACTCATTCCAAATACCAAAACTACTCAACTTGGCCATAGAACAAAACTAAATTCTAAAACTTTTAACATTTCTGTGAGAAAACATAAAAGAAACCACTATGACTTTAAGTTTGGCAAAATTACCTTGGATAAAGCACTAAACTTTTGATCTATTAAAGAAAATATTGATAAGTTAAACTTCATCAAATTTTTAAACATTGCCCTTTGAAAACATTTTTGAAAGAATATAAAAAGACAAGCCACAGGCTGAGAGAAAATAATTGCAAAGAATATGTATAATACTGAACTTTTATCCAAAATCTATAATGAACTCTCAAAACTCAGCAATAAGAAACCCATATACATGGGCAAAAAACTTGAACACTGTCCCAGGGAACATATACATATGGTAAACGAGCATATGAAAAAAATATTCAACATCATAATGTTTAGGAAAATACAAACCAAATGCACAATGAGATACCACTACATACCTATTAGAATGTCAAAAATTTTAAAAAAGAATGGACCATACTATGGGTTGATGACCATGTGGGGCAACTGGCTACACCACAGATGGAATTATAAAAATGGCAAACTACTTTAGAAAATAGTTTGGCAGTTTCTTAAAAATTAAATATACCCATACATGTTTATCAGGCCATTCCAATTCTAGGTATTTATTCAAGAGAAATAGAAGCATATGTTTATTTAAGAACTTGGAGTTGTACGCCAATGTTTATAGCAGATTTACTTGTAATAGCCAGCAATTGAAAACAACTTAATTATCCATCAACAGGTGAATGGATAAATAAAATTTTGGTTTCTGTACAATGAACTACTATTCATCAAGGGAAAACAATAAACTACTGATACATGCAATAACATGAATAAATCTCATTGTAATTATGTTCAGGGCAAGAAGCCAGGCCAAAAAGTACATATTGCGTAATTTCCTTTATATAAAACTCTAGGAAATATAAACTAACCTGATGCAAAGCAAATCAATAGTTGTCTGGGACAGGTGGAGCACATTAATAATGACCAGACATGTACTTTCTGATTGCCAATATATAAGGTTAACTCAGATTTCAGATTTACAATTGGTTGTACACAAGGTACAGGCAGAAAGAGGCAAGCAAGGCAGACCTGACCAGGAACTTCAATAGGAGGAAAATAATTATATGAATTGAAAATGAATACTGTTACTTGAGGCTGCGAACACAGCCTTGCCACCCTACCCACAAGCCTAGTTTAGCAATGGCCACATTCTTCCAAGTGATAATGAAATAGGAAGGAACTCACCCTAAGACCAAAAGATCATCATATAAAATATTAAATTGTCTTTCCATATGGCCTCTATCTGGTCACAACAGAGACCAACATTTGCACCTTGACATCTCAGCTGTGGTTTTGTTCTTTTCATTCTTTCTGGGCACTAACAGAACAACTTATTATTGTGATACAATGTCTTTCATGTTCCGTTCCTCACCTACCTCTTCAGTCTTACACCAAGCCATATTTTATCAACCTCCAAACTACTTCAGTTCTCCTAAAGGACCATACTTGTTCATAATTCTATGCATTTGCATACAGCACTTTAGGGATGCCAAGTAATTTGGATTCAATCTGAAGGCAATAGGAAGTTTTGAAGCAAGTCAAGGTGGGCAGTGACATAGTTACATTTGCATTTTAAAAAGATGGATCCAGGCTTGAGATGGGTTGTTTGGACAAGTGGAACTATGTCTTCTAGGCCTATCTATAAGAGTACTTTATAGATTGCCTGTGGTCTCCTCCATGGTGGGAAGTAGGTGATAATTATGCTAAACCATCCTTTACAAGAAGAAGGAAAGAAGAAGAGATGCATATTCTTGCAGGTACAAATGTGAAGGACTTCCTCTTGCTCACTGGATTCAGAGCTTTTCCAGTGGGAGCAAGTTGTTAGCATTCAGTTTCAAAAACAATTTTGGAGGTTTGAAATAATTCTGAAGAATTATGAGAAAGCAAATAGTTATTTAAGATTTCCATGCTGCAGTAGGGTTTGTGACCATACTTTTTTTTTTTTTTTTTGGAAACAAACCATACAGTTGTGTGCATTTAATTAAATTATTTAACAGCTTGGGTATAGAGCAGAAAAGCCAGAGGTTGTATTAATTTAGTCTTAAGGATTGGCAGGGTAAGTACAGTAGAATTGCCAATTTTTTATGAATATGGGGATGACACCAGAAAGTTATGGAAAGTCTGGAGAAGCAGAAGGGGAAAGGGGGTGAGATAGAGAGTGGATATGAGTATTGAACTAAGTTTTAGGGAAAAGTTTCATGCAGTTGGTGGTGGACCCATACACTGGTTGAGTCTACTTCATCCCCTCTCATTTTCTCCCAGAGTCACTGTAATATGACTTTTCTCTTGCACCAAGCATCTGCTTCACCAAGGTAAACAATGCCCTCATTATTGAATAAACCCTCATCTTCTTAGTCCTTATCTTCCCTGACATCAGGAAAACCAGATCCCTATCCCAAGCCTGAGACCCACATATAAAATTTCATTAAGTATATTTTGTGTTGGGCCTGGCATGGTGGCTCACACCTGTAATCCCAGCAATTTGGGAGGCCGAGGCGGGTGATTACCTGAGGTCAGGAGTTCGAGACCAGCCTGGCCAACATGGCAAAACCCCATCTCTACTAAAAATACAAAAATTAGCCAGACGTGGTGGCACACTCCTGTAATCCCAGCTACTCAGGAGGCTGAGGCAGGAGAATCACTTGAATCCAGGAGGTGGAGGTTGCAGTGCACAGAGATTGCGCCACTGCACTTCAGCCTGGGCAACAAAGCAAGACTCCATCTCAAAAGAAAACAAAACAAACAACAAACAACAACAACAAAAAATACACCCACACAGAACATTTTGACTTGGATGTTTGAGAGGTACTTCAAACTCTTAGAACTTTGCTTGTCCAAGCCTGAAACTTTACCATTCTCCTGGAGTTTTAATCTCAGGATATAGTACCACTGTTCATCTGGGGAACCAACCCTGAAACATGGGAGATTTTTTTCCTCACACTGCAGTCAACCAATCTAGAATTCCTGTCAGTTATACCTCCTAAATATCCTTCAATTGCGTCCTGTTCCGTTTTCAAATTGATTGGTATCTTTTCAGCTGTGGATGCTATGGATCATTCTCTTCAAAGGCAATTTTTCTTTGGTCTCTGTAGCCTAGTACTTTAGTGGTTTTAGTGTTTTTCCACCTGATCACTCCTCAGACTCTTTTTGATAATAATTTTCCTATCCATTTCTCAAATGTTGATTCCTAAGCCAGCTGTTCTTCTCATTTTTACACACACTCTGGCTATTCACTAACCCCCATGTACTCTAATACAATTTATGCTACCAAATATACATTTAAAAGTCATACTGACTTTTTGAGTTTCAGATTCCCACTGTCTACTGGTCATATTGGATTACCATTGACAAACTCAGTATCCCTAAATATCACATCATGTTCTCCATACCCACTTATTTGTTAACATCCATCATTTTATTACCATTTCTGATAACTTTTTAATTGGTCTTCTTGCCTCTAGTCTTTCCATACTCCAGCCAGAATTATTTTTCCATAATGCAAATTTGATCTGTCACTTTTTGTCTTCCTAAAAAGGCAATGGTGGCTCTTTGTTGCCTTTCAATTAAAATTCCAAATTCTTAACATGGCTATTCAGGACTTCTCCTACAGTTCTCTCCAACATTATCTTTCTCTGTACTGTGCTCCAACTAGCTGACCTTCTTTCAATTACTGACTCTTCATCTTGTGTCTTTGCACACCTCATTCTCACTTTACCTTGTTTCCAACTTATTCTTTACGGCCTCTCATGTAGGACTTGGTACATCGTAGGGCATAAAGGCACACATTACATTTCATAGAATGAATCAGTATCTTAATGTTGACCATCTTAACTCATAATATGAGTTTTTTTTTTTCAGAGACAATTCTAGATAAACCAGGCAGATTTCGTATATCTCTTTATCTCTGTTCAAAAATAAATCTCTTCCAAAATGTCAGTAGAGGAATAAATGAGGTATAAAACTGAAAGGTACAGAAAATGAGAGCATCAGCAGATGAGAGACTTCAACCCATTGTTAGAATATAAACAGCAGGCAGAGGAGAGATGAGTGACATGGAAGAGCAGAGAAACTTGAACTTAAATGCAGGCAGAAGGGATACAATAAGAAGAAAGCAGAACTGCTCATAGAACTGCAGCTTGCCTCAGAATTTCTGTAGGTGTGATTACTGTGAAAGACAAGGATGACAATGAAGCCAGAAAAAAAAGGATTGGTTATAGTCCTGCCCAAGGAACAGTTAGGTCTTCAGGTCCTCAGCACTGCCCCTAAACGGTCCAATTTCTGCCCCAGCCCTACATGAGCATGGAGATTTATTTATTTTTGTCTGGAAAATTGGAACCAGAGAAGGGGACTCAGGGACAGTAGAAGAGCACATAAGTGGGTATGGATTAAGAAATAGAGAAGTTAATTTAAAATAGTCATACTGGGAGGTGAAATCTTCTCCTACTTCCCTTCATCTACTTATCTCCCCCAACACTTGCAACTAGGCTTATATTGTGAAGTGCAAAATAGTGGCAGGAGAGAGAAACACTTCTCAGGCTTCCATTTGACTATGCTGACTATGCTACAGTGAAGTCCAACAACCAACAAGCCATGTCATGCAAATAGTGCTTCCAATCAGCTTCTTAGTGCCTCACTCTGAAAGGAACTGAGAGCTAAGAATCCCCTGAAAGTTGAGGAAAGCCAGAAGTCAAGAAATGCAGACTAGGAAATCACAATGTACTCAGATCATACAGAAGCAAAGGAAGGTAACATGATATTCTTATCATTTTTAGGTTATGAAACACTATTACATCCATGAAACAAGTAAGAGTTGCCACAAAAAAAGACCAATAAAATCACAAGAAAGTATCTTGGAAATGTAATCATTTAGGATCTACAAAATTTTGCTGTGGTAACAACATAAAAAAACTCAAGAATTTAACACGATGAAAATTTATTTATTGTTTGTACCATCTGTTGTTAACCTGGGTGATTCTCCAACATCGTTATTCTCTCTATGGAGTCTTAGCTTCTCCACTAGGCTGCTCCAAACTTGTGAAGTTTCTATTTAAATATGATGCTTCTGGGTTCACCATGGAAGGGAAAGAGAACATGGACAATCACACAGCAGCTCTTAAATGGTTTTACCCTAAGTCCCTGCATTTCATTCACTAAACCAAGTCACATAGCTTCTTTGAAGTATAAGGACACAAGGAATTGTAATCATTTCACATGTTCAGGAAAGAGAGGAGAGCCATATATGTTGATAAGCACCAGTAATATCTACCCCAGATATCAAATTGAGACAACTCCCAGAAAGTAGAACAAAAGGGCAAAGGGACGAAAAGTAGAAGAGAAAATATGAGAAAATATAAGGAAATATCAGGATAATTCTAAAGGTTTCAGTGTCCAACTAAAACACCCAAGTAACAGAAACAGATATGTTCAAAAATAATAGTAATAATACAAAACATTTACTAAAACCAAAAGCCATACATCAATGAATTAAAATGGTCTACTGAAGTTAAGCAGAATACATGAAAAAAGAAAAAGACACACTAAGACACAGCATTATGAATTTCACAATACCTAGGATAAAGAGGCAATCTTTAAAATTTTCCAGAGTGGAACAACATAGATTACATAAAAATGGAATACAAATTAGAATGACATCAGTTTTTCAACATCACTTTGAGAAGCAAAATTGCAAAATTCTGGGTGAAATAATTTTTACACTAGATTTATAGACTGTTGGTTAAATAATGAGGAAGTAGAATTAAAATATGCAGATTTAAAAGATCTCAAAATTTTACCTCCTAGGCATCCTTTCCTAGAAAGTAAAACAAGGGTATGAGCTACAAAACAAAGAAGTTAACCAAGAAAGGGGAAGGCATGGGGGTCCTGCTATCAGGAGACTCCACACAGAAAAGAGGCAAAGGGAAGTCTCTGGATGCTGGTGCAGGGAAGTTCCAGGATGGCATCTGCAAGCAGGCCTCGAGAGCCACCAATCTGGACTGAACTGGAGGAATCAGAGCTCTGGGAGGAAAGTCTCTAGAAGAAATCTAAAAATGAAACATAAGACTATATGGCAAATTGCACTAAGAAGTTGTAAGGAAGTTGTGGAAAGAGTTAGTAATCTTTACAAATAAAACTCATCAAATGACAAAACAAGCTAATTATTAACTTCAGGATTATCAAAAATTTGTACAAGAAAAGAAATTATTGTTCAGTATTTGGCAGAGTAAGAACAACATTCACATAATCATAGTAATTTAAACACAGAATATTTGATTTACCCTTTATGGGAAAGAGGCAGTGCAAGGAAGAGACTGGATTTCAAGTTAAATTGTCTGTCTTCAAATAAAAAGGTAATGGCCAAACCTTACTAATAAATAAAAGCAGAATAAGAATACTAGCTAGAAATATGAAAGCAGATGCCAGAGAGACAGGTAAAAGAGTTAAATATGATTGTTTCTAAGAATCAAAACTAGGGGATAGGGCAAGGGCACAGTAAAAGCCTGCCATTTAGAACACACTGACTTTTTAAGCTGTGTGCAAGTATTAGCTTGGCAAACAATTTTTGAATCATTTAAAAATATTTTGGAAGTTATTTTAAAAAAATAAAGGGGGAAATGTGGTACTCAGAAGTAACAGTAGAAATAATAATGAATTCTTTGTTACAGCAGCACTTACATCCACAACTGAATTACTCAAACCCTTTGTAAGGGGGAATTTCTGCTGGGATTTTTCATTTGCTTTGATGATCTTAATGTTTTGTTTTGAATGGGGTCTTTGCTGAGCTCTGTGACATGTTGAACACCTCACCAAGGTCAGAGGCATATGTGGCAAGGGCAGTCCAGATTCTAAGAGGAAAAAGGGAATTAGGGACCTCCGAGAACAAATCAGGGACACAGGAAGGCTGGTAGCTCAAAGAAATGAGAAATTGAATTAAAAAGTTTTCATTCAATAGGTTAGACCTCCCAGCCATCACACTTCATTGTCACCTGCTGGAAAAAGATCACACTAGGTGAGATCAGCCCTTTGAGTGGGAGTTGTGCATATGAGAGAGGAAGGGGAAAGAAAGGAAAGGAAGGAAGAGCCAATTTATCTAGGTCAGATTTCTATTCTCAGATAAGCCACCTCTTTTAACTGTACTTAATTACTTCTTTTTTCATTTCAAACATTTACTACAGGGCCTTCAGGGATACTGAGAGTTTCCTTCATGGGTATGCAGTGATATTTGATACAGATTTTTAATGTATTACAATTGATAAGGCAAAGAGCCCAGTAAGTTACACCCTCCACAAAGACATTCCAAACAAGTTCTGGAGATTTTTTGCCTGAGTAAATAAGAACAGAGCTGTGTGTAGTGTTTTTCTGCTGCACATAATGGAATCTTACAAGCAACCTGAGCAATAAGGTCGGGGGAAGGGCTTCCAGAGACTGGGATTCATTGGCACCTCACTGAAACCCATGTCCTACTTCTAAATGTGTGTAAATGGAGAGATTGGGTTTGCTACAAATGATTTTGCTTTATAAGCAACCTTAATGGAGATAGAGGAATACCAGAAAGACCTTTTTTATCATTACAAGAAGTAACAGCAAAACAGGTCATGAGAGCAAGGGCACAGTCAGGAGCTTCTGCTTCAGGAAAACTCATGTCGTAACAGTATTCCTTTAGAGATGGGAATGAACTATTTTGAGCTCTTTGATTTTCTTTGAAAAAGAGAATACTTTTGAACGTGCAATACACGTCTCTCTCTTTTAAAGTTGGCTGTCTGAAGAGAAGGCCTTAGAGAGAAGACTACCAGAGACAGCTCCTAGTAATTCCTAGAAGGTCACTGGAAAGCTGATTTGCATGGCTCAAGATGCATGTGGAAGCTGTGGGCTTGATTCAGATGGTCACCACTGCCCTACAGTTATAGCACATTCTCTTCCTTATAAGAGTTCTCTAGACCCTTAATATTGAAGGGTAAACTTATCACATCTAAGTGTTAATGACAAATTTTGCTGTCACTTCACTCATGGGTTGAGTGTTTAATTTAGGACCAGAGAGAAGGCCAAGGCATATTGGATTTCCTGCCCTGATTTATGGGAGGTTGTCTTGGGTCAGAAGGTCCTAGCCAGTTCTCATCACATCTGAGATTTTATATTTGCAAATTCTGACAATGCACACAAAGGTGGTTACAAAATTAACTATTATGGTGCTTGTCTTATAGTAGGTATTTAGAATACTTTTCAAATTTAAACTTCATAGAAATAATTATCTTTGAAAGTTAAAAAGAATGCTTAGAGGGGTAGGATGGTATGCCTTTTTTGCATCAACTCAGATAAGATTTGTTGAAGAATCAAGTTTAGAGTTTAGATTTAAGTTTAGGTACAAGAGTCACACTTAATGGGGAGCAGGGAGGGACAAGTCTAGACATAGGGAATATTTTGAGCAAAAATTCAGAAGCAGGATAGGTGACCCTTGTAATATAACTGCCATATAATACCCAGGGCCAGCGTTTTACAACCTCAAAGAAGATGTCATAAATACTGATGATTTGGCAGCAAAAGCAGCCCCAAGTGGCCTCTTCAAGGTCTATGTAACTTCAGATCTCCTTCTCTCGTCACTCTCTGCCTCACTCATTCAATTTATAGGCAGCAATAAGTTATTCCTGATCCCCTTCTACCCCTTAACTAAGTGGCCCTATGACCTTCTTAGGGGTGGAAATCAAAATGAGAGAGATGAATTTAAAAAACAACAAAGTTAAGTACATTTTTAGTTAAGTGTCAGGTTGATAGCTTTATGCTATTTATATAGATATATAATCTTGCAAATCTTGCAAATAGATTATGGCAATTGCCCCAAAACAAAAGAACACATGACAGACTCCAGAAATTTTATTCTTCAGCATGAGATAAAAACAAAATAGATCTTGTCATTGTACATGGATGAAAATGCAATAAAAATAAGTGATTTGATCATCCTACCGAGTGGCACTGAGACAAAATCTTCTTTATTACGTGTGCTATGGGATTTGATGACGAGGATCATAAAATGAAGACCACAAATCAGTATAGAGTATAATGTGTAATGTATAACCTTGTCTCGGGGAATTTCTCTAATCGTCTCTTGAATTGAAGTTAAAAATTGGGTAAAAATTAACTAAAAGAAATTATAATTCCTATTATCCTTTCTCAAGTAAATACAACAAGCTCTTAGTACCTGTAGGTATTAGGAAACTTGCTGCAGTCAGCTCTGCCTCTTAGAAAAAGCCAGTGAATCAACCAGATTTTGCCCTCTGCTAGTTGCAGTGTCATGGAAACAAAGACTTGATCCACAAAGCCAGCCAGGTCATTTAAAATATCCACCCTTTCAAATAAAAGACATACAAAGACTGTTTTATAGTATCAGATATTTTTATAAGCAGCAGAGTATTTAAACCTGACCCATTTTTTTTCTGATATAACAAATTGTCAGCAATAACCATAATAGTAGAGGCAAATTACTTTTATTCTTTGTTGCATCAGAAAAAAATCAAATTATTTGGCCTTTTGCTTTCCTTTTACATATCAACAATTTTAGCAGTTCATACGTTGGCAGTATATTATTTGTGATATGCAAAATTGAATCTATGAAATACATACATAGGGACTTTTTTGAAGTAAGATTTATATTGGCTCCTAAGTATATAAGTCCTATTCCCTCAAAGGAGAGAATGGAGAAATTGTGATTGTAGAGAAAACAGCATTTGATTCAGCTTCCTAAAACTTGAATTCAGAGGCTTAAAATTAGGGAAGATCTCAGAGACCATCTGGTGCTAGCCAAATCCCACATTTTACAAACAGGGAAACAAAATTCTGAGAGATTGAAGTGGGGAAGATGGAGCTAGCACCCTCCCACTCAATTGGGTGGTTCTGTCCATGAAGAACTCCATTGCCCTGGATCAGTCAGTTACCTTTCTTAGATACCTAACTGTAAACCAAGGGATGGAGGAGACTAAATTCATGTGCTGTAAGGGTTAAGGTACAGCAACTTCCACATTGTGTACTATAAGGGGCATAAATGAAAATTAGGAGAAGTGCTCAATCTAGGAAACTTAATTCAAATTAAAGCAACACCAATATCAACAATGTACCTGTGTGCTGGCTGCTCTTCAACCAGTCCCCATCACCCAGTGAACAAATAATATATCCACCAGCCATACTTATTCCTGAAGCTATGGAACCTCCCCTTGATTTTCCATGGTACCTTCAGTATCTACACGTATGGCTCTTTCCAGTTATGAAAAATTCCACGAAGCTATACTACAACACACACCTCTCTCCAGTTTATATTATCCCATATCATCCTTTAGTGTCTCCCATCTTTTTCTTTTGAAAGTAACAGATAAACAAAAGAGCAGACAATGTATCAGCATGCTGTTAAAAGTGAAAACCAAATAAGCAAGGTGTACTGACCTTCTACACAGTGGTAATGACCTATGCAACTTATTGAAATCATAAATTACAAATATGATTATCTATTGTATAAAATATGATTTGCAGATATGATCACAATAAATTTTCACAACAGTCGTGTGAAGTAGGTTCATTATGTTTTTTTATAGACAAGTAAACTAAATCTCAGAATGGTAGAGAGACTTCCTCAAATTCGCCCACCCCAAAAATGGAGAAGTCCATTTTCAAAACCAGATCTTTTTTCAAGCCAATGTTTTCTCACTAAACCATAACTAATTATTTTTTCTAATAAGAGTAGGTGAATAGCACACCTATAGAGAACTATCTAATACAACGAAGTGCATTCTTTAGTCTTGCTTGCTTCTGCAATGGTGGCTATAAACGTAAGATTTAAATTGGGGGATCAAAAGTACCAGCATTTGTAGGTTTTCTATATGTCATACTGAATAACACAGTGTATTTCATGACTTGGCAGACGGCACATCAACATACAATTTTATGCAATATTTTAGTTTCTGAAGTTCTGTATAATTGATTTTCTGTTGTATTAGGGAATATTCTTCTATAAATGATTTTAGTGATTCAGTTTCCTTCCTGATTTTTCACTTGAGAGATTCTGACTAGGAAACTTGGGAAGCCTTCACTCAGGAAGTAAAATTTCAGTTGGCATTTGAAGAATGTTTAATTGCTTATATTTCCGACCTGTTACATTAAATTTTTTGTCCCTTTCCCCAGGTCAAGCTCTGTAAACCAGAATTGTATAAAAACAAACAAACAAAAAAACTGGACAAAAACCTACCTTTAGTGGAATCAAAAAATATGTTATTTGCAATATCAATATTTTAAACACATCTTTGATAAATGAAATAAGGGTATTCTATCATAACAATATGAATCCTTGCATGCTGATTCCTCTTAAGAAAGTGGGGTCACATCTGTATTATTTGAGACTTTGAATATAAAGAGAACATTTAGATGAGAAATAAGACAGTGAAGCAGATTTTTTTTCTGTGTCAAAACTATACACCAACTTGTAAGTGGCTTCCATGTAATTAGTTGAGATTTATTTATCTATTTACATGCTTATTTTGTATTAAAATCATAAACTAATCAGGATCCTTAATGGAAGCTATTCCAGACACATGGAATACAGCCTGCAAAAGAGAAATAAAAGGGAGTAAAAAGTAAAAAGAAGACATTGATAGATTCTACTAACTTTAAAGCCCCTAAAAGTTTCTTTCCTGATGATGATCTGACTCTCTGGCCCATTTTGTTTCAGTAAGGGCTGAACCAAATTACCTCCACCTACCGCCTCACTCTGATTTCAGGCTTATGCTAGTTTATGGTTTTTGTTTGTTTCTTCACTCTCAGATCTCCCTCTCTTGATGTCCCTAAACTTGGGCAGGTAACTTTATTCTAACTCCTAGTTGCATCCTTTGTATGACAATCTCATTTCAGGAGTCTTGACTTTGGCTTGTGCCTAGACTCATTAAATCAATCCCAGTGAGATTAATAACAGAAATCTCATAGCAAAGAAAGGTACCTCTCTGCTATGATGTGTGTCCCCAACAATTTATTTGTTGGAAACTTGATCCCCAATGCAATGTTGTTGGGAGGTGGGCCAAATAGAATGTGCTTGAGTCAAGGGGGGACCATACGCTTGAATGGATTCATGCCATTACTGCTGCCATGGGTTCATATTCTTGGAAGCAGGTGTTCCGTTTCTCCCATGTGATACATTTGCCATGATATAATACAACAAGAAGGTCCTCACCAGATGCCTGCACCTTGATTTTGGACTTCTGAGCCTCTAGAACTATGAGAAAAAAAATTTCTGTTCTTTGTAAGTTACCTAGTCTCAGGTATCCTGTTATAGCAGCCCAAAATGAACTAAGACACTCTCTTTCCCTAATTGTTCCAATTCATCTGACAATTATATTTTGAATCCTCAAAGCATTTGGGCAAAGCTTTTCACATTTTTTTCATTAGTTGAAATATTTACTGTGTTACTAATATGATATAGAGTATAACAGGTATTCAATAAAAACTGGAAACTGGTTAGACTTTTTAGAAACTTGTTTTTGATTACTATGCAGCAACCACTCTAATCAACATGGTCATTATTTTAGCATTTAACTAAATGTGTTAGTTTCATGTGTTTCATTAAACCCTAAAGAGAAAGGTAGATATAGGTTTGAAAGTACACAGAATATGAACTCTAACTTCAAAGCATTTAAAGTATGTCAAGGGTAACAGCTGTGAAATCAAGTACAATCGAAAATTAAATAAAAAATGATAAAAGAAGTGAAATCAGAATATCATGAGTAGACAGATGAAAACATAGTTAATTTAGGGTTTTATGGTGTATTTAAGCAAAGAAGTGGCATTTGAGTTCAAACTTAGAGAATGAAAATCATTTAACAACAAAGTGTGAAGATGTTGAAATACATCATGCATCATGCATTCAGTGAGGGGCTAATTGGAACTGGGCAGAGGGCTTTGGGGGCTGTAGTAAGAAATATGTCAGAATTGAATGTCACCTCTGTGCTGACTCTTGCGGACACAAAGCAATGAGAATGAATGGCCTGCTTTGTGGGGTATATAGTACACAAGGGAGTATCTATTACACTGAACCCAGTCCTGTCCTTTTCTGGCACACCATAAATTGCAAACACTTGTAGAATAGAATTGTAACCCAGGAGCTCCCTTGTGATTGCTTGCTCCCTTTTCAAATGTGCAGACTTTCCTAACTGACAAGGAAATCAGGAGTTTGGTCTCAGTCTTCAGCCTAGAAACTTTCTGGTACATCTTTGTACCAGGTAAGTCTTCCTGGTGTGCTGACTCCTGTGCAGGTGCTCTCTAGGATGACCTATCAACCCTTATGTAAAGCCATAGTGCCCTTGCTAATCCACTACCCCAACTTGCCCTCTATGAACACAAGCTCAGAAAGGAATGGGTCAGAAAGAACCCCCTTCTTGCCACCATATTCCTTTGATCTCCATTAGATTAATACTCCAGCCTGCACAAGCACATACAGATATATTACTGAAGGAGTAGAGGAATTTTAGAAAGGAATTTAATACAAATAAATATGAGGTAAAAGTTCTAGCTACTGTGAACTTTCTCTTAAATTTCAAATTCTAAACAATTTGGAATAATGGTGAGCCAAGGGAGAAGCCTGAAGAGAACTTTTTAGAGAGACCAGGAAAGGTGTTTACTAAGTGGGGAGATTGGTACCTTAGCCCCAGCTCAATGGTAACCTTTACAGTTGATTATGGGTAGTTTTTAAACATCTCGTCAGTAATAGCCCTAAAATGAAACAAATAATAATATTAGCCAGAAAATAAATGCAGACTGTGAAAAATCTTTATTGAGCTTCATATACATAAACATGTCAGTAAAAAGTAAAGTAACAATAAAATTTTTATTTATTATTACATTTTGAGATGGAGTCTCGGTCTGTTGTTCAGGCTGGAGTTCAGTGGCGCGAGCTCAGCTCACTGCAACTTCTGCTTCCCAGGTTCAAGCAATTATCCTGCCTCAGCCTCCTGAGTAGCTGGGACTACAGGTGCATACCACTACACCTGGGTAAATTTTTGCATTTTTAGTAGAGACGGGGTTTCCCCATGTTGGCCAAGCTGGTCTCAAACTCCTGACCTCAGGTGATCTGCCCGCCTGGGCCTCCCAAAGTGCTGGGATTACAGGCATGAGCCACCGCGCATGGCCAAAATTAATATTATAGTACAAAAAAAGAAATATACAACAAATGAACATTTTAATTACATTAATATATACATTGTAAAATTCTATCTATATATTGATTTGTCACAGTAATGAATAACATTACAATTTAGCACAATTAAATAAAAAATAAGAGCACAAGACATTTTTTAAAGGAATGTTTCCATTTTAAAAATATTATTCGAAGTTAATAAAGTGTTTTTTGTCTTGTTTTGTTTTTGAGACAGAGTCACTCTCTGTTGCTCAGGCTGGAGTGCAGTGGTGTGATCTAAACCCACTGCAACCTCTGCCTCCTGGGTTGAAACAATTCTTGTGCCTCAGCCTCCTGAGTAGTTGGGACTGCAGGCATGCGCCACCACACTTGGCTAATTTTTGTGGTTTTAGTAGAGATGGGGTTTCAGCATGTTGGCCAGGTTTGTCTCGAGCTCCTGACCTCAAGTGATCTGCCCACCGTGGGCTCCCAAAGTGCTCGGATTACAGGCGTGAGCCACTGTGTCCGGCCTTAAAGTTAATAAAGTGTTTTATGAGTAAACCAATATTTATATTTACCAAACAAAAATATTGCCCCTCGCAGTTTGCACCTGTTTCACTGTTTTAAATTTTAAACACAAATACAAACTCCAAGAGGTCACAATGAATGACAGGAATGAAGTAACTTGTGTTCTGTTCCTTTGCCGCTATGATCACTGTGCGGTCACTATTTATTTGTAATCTACCATTTAAATGCAGGAATATGTAGCATCACAGGGGGTGGAGACACAAACCACACTTGAAGTGTCAACCATTACACACTATTAGGAAGTTACTCTCAAATATGAATCCCTGAAGCCAAGACTTTGTCTGTCAGGGGGCAACTGTATAAGTAAGGATTCTCCAAATTAATGTCCTTATGGAGTCCCTTGCTGAAGGATAAGTAATAACAATATGCTAATTTGAAGGCTATTATGTATTATTAATACTCAAAAAGAACTTAGAATAACAAAATATTTTTTCACAAGGAATATGTTATCACTGATACTGTTTAGAATTGTCAAGTGCCTAGTAATAATTTTAGAAACTGACTTTTGGTGAGTTTTATTACTGTTTTAAAATTTTTACACCAAAGGCTTCTCCTTATTATCTGCACCCAGGGAGACATCCCCTATTGCCACTGCCCTAGTTAAATGGCTACTGAGCTGTAGGAATTTTGATATTCTCCTCAACTATTCCGAATAGAGCACAAGGGATATTGAGAGAACTTGAGATACGCACCCAGGAATATTAAAACTACATGTGCATTTCAAAACTTTCATCTGCTTTTCACCTGGGGAGTCAAGGGGATGCCACAGCACTTAGCTTGACTCAAGTCATTTGGAATGACTCCACCTAGAAAGCATTTTGTGGGGGGAGAGGGGACTCCAGGAGAAAAGGTAAAGATGTGTTACAGGAAGCAAGAGATCAGGAAATCAGCCAGAGAGAATAACACCCATATTGGGGAAGAGTGCAGTATGCAGGTTCTCAGAAGGGGATCTTTAGAGAGATGCTGTATGGAAAACCGGGTATTTGTCTACCTACCATGACATGCCAGTCCCCAAGAAGGAATCGCAAGCCACATTGGCTAAATAAAAAGACACTACTCTTTTCCTTCTTCTTTCTCTTCTTTTCTGCCTCTCCTCCCTCAAACTTGGAGAAGCCAGAGGAATAGCATAGTACATGGGAGAGAAACAGGAGAAAGATGAAAGTCAAAATTACAACCCATCCTTATTTTTTCTGCTGTTCTCCATTCTCTGGATCAAACCTGGGCTCTACAAAGGGAATAATCTTAGAATGTATTTAAAGTAGCCTAAGATTTTACTGATAATGAATATGTTTTTTACACCTAAAAGTGATCTAAAATTATGACATTAGCCAAGTGCGGACAGATCTTATGGAACCTATTTCAAAGCAATGAATGAGAAAAATAAAGTGTGCACTGCTGAGCTCAGCCCATCAACAAAACTGGTTACAGTATAATCCCACCCATAAACTAAACTAGTCTATCAAAGAATGATGTAGGAGACTGATAAGCCTTGTTTGATCCCTTAAGACAATTATACATCTTTGACTTTATTCATAATGCTTGCAGACACGCAAGATCTTCCTGCTTCAAGTTTCTTGATCTCTGCTCCACCAACAAAACCTCTTATTTTTTTTTTTATTTGAATGAAGAACTTACAGAGCTCTTACAATCAGCTTTGGAAAATATACAACTCTACAGTCTTCTAGCTCTATTCTCACCTCCTTAATTATTCTGAAAACTCCAGATCCCATGCAAAATGGCCTTTGGGGAGGGAAAAGAACACTGCATTCCTTTCTCTTCCCTTCCTCTTTCTACAGTGTCCTCCTTTCCCAATCCACCCCACATTTAGCCCCATGTAGGGAAGAGAGTCACTGCAGGTTCCCTTTGCGATCTGTTTTCTTCAGTACAAACTTCTTTAGGGGCTTAGGTTCATTGCCAGGCTCACCCCATCAGGCAGCTGCTGCTAAGCACTCAGCCCATTTTCTCTTCCCTGCTTATTAGCACTTTGCCTAAGCTCCTGTTAGTAATTCCCTTTCCTATTTTGTGACACCTGGAGTGTTTTCAATTATCTCAAGGAGTATCATGTAATTCTCAAAAATTCTCTAAGCCAAATCAAACTTTAAGTCACTTTAAATAACAAACCTATGCTTTACAGCATTATAATGAGGGTAATACACTATCCATACAGTTTGGGGGGTGTAATGACCCAAGGGTGGATACTGACTTGCTCATATTGTTGTTTCTTCCACTTTAACAAAAAAGCTCACAATGTGTGATGAGCACATTCAAATGTTGCAGGAAGGGGTCTGGAAGATGGTTTTAGTACTGTGAAGATGAGTGACAACAGAGTGAGTACAGATAGAGCCAGAAAGGATCAATAAGACTTTTGTCAAATCATGGGAACTCTTTCAAGATTAGATATAAACTTGCTGCCCCATAACTTTTTAACTTAGCACTTTATACTTATGAGGTGCTGTTATAGGGACTTTGTGACATTATTTTATTTAATATGTACAACAGCCTTATGATGCATACATAATACTTATCCTTACTTACTGATGAAGAGGCAGGCTTAGAATAGTAAAACTTAGTAATAGTAAATACTGAATCCTGACCCTAGAGATCTTTCCACAATATGATGCCTTTTTTAAAACAACAAAGTAAAAATATTTCTAGTGAGCCTATCTTCCTTAGTAGGGGGTGGGGGGATTGCGTAGCTTATAGCTGCATATTTAGCAGGTTCTATATATCAGGAACGTTAGCTATACAATTTCTGAGCATCTCAACTGTCCTGTAGTGAAGCAAGAGTGTGATGGAGCCAGCTCACACCAGCTAGTGAGAGTTGATTGTTATATTTCAGAACTTTTTGAGATAGTAAACATTATCCGTATTAAAAATTAAATTATATAAACTCACATTAAAAATAAATTGCATTAAGAACACAGGTATTAAATTTTTAAAAAATACTTCCTAATTATTTTAGGATATTTTATATAAATTATGCTCTTGAGTTTCCTTGTACTTTTTGTATACATGTAGTGGAAACATACAATGGTGTGCTACTGCACTTCTCTTCCCAACTCCATGTTTAGTGACATCACATAGGGAGCTTCAAATTGGCCATGGTGAGAGTCTTCATATCATAGAAATCAACCACACTAAAAAGAGCTTGATATACCTTAGCCTACTTTTCATTAAAACAGGAAACAGCTGACCATTTCTTGCTTCTATGTGTCAGTAGCTATTACACCATGAATAGGACAAAAAATTTAGAAAACATTCTTTCAGTATTTGATAACTATTATTAGATTCAACAAAGAATTCATTCACATCATTGATGAATGAGTGAAATTCTAGCATGTCTTCACTGTTTCATTTTTGTCTTACTCATTAACATAAATAAAATTATCAACCAATATTCACATCAGAACTACATTCACTTGTCAATGACATGAAGAGTTTCTTTGCTGAATTGGATAGTAATCAAGGATTTATTCATAGTCTGATATTGTGATGCTGTTGTTGGATTATAAAAATGATAGTGGATTTATAAAGAAATGGCAAATCACATGGAAATTACTATGGTTAGGTGCACTTTGCAAAAAATAATATTGCATATCTCATTATTTGTAGTGTCTATATCAAAAATTTATAATAAAGTTAAATAGGTATAAATATGGAAACACTTTCCAGAAAGAGTCAATTGTTAATTATTTACCAGCACACCACTGGTGTGAGTATTATTACCTGCATCTTACAGAGTAGGAGACTGGGGCTCAGAAATTGCACTTACCTGCCCAAGGCTGAACCACTAGTAAGTGCAAGAGATATGACTGACTAGAACTCAGGATTGCCTGAATAAAACACATACTCCTTTCTTCAATGTTTTGACTTAGGGTTGATACCTAAATTTGTTATGATGACTTTGCTTTCACTTTTAGGTTTGAGTCTGCAAGACCAGTTAGAATTGCTTTGCCTCTCTCTTCTTCCGGATTGCAGGTGTTCGACTTCAGATGAAAGGCAGTTGTCACCTCATATAGGTGGGTGCGGATGGCTGACTCTCCTTTTGTGTCCTGTCCTCACCATCACCATCAGGACAGGAGAGAATCAAATGACTACGTGAAAAGGGATTAGATGCTAAAATAAGGAGAGATTGATGTTCAAATCTTCATTTGACTGTATAATGTACAATTTTAAACTTCACTTTCCTGCCTTTTAGGATTTTTGTCTTAAACGTCACATGTGAAAGCCCTTTACATACAGCTGGGTACAAGTAAAAGGAGCCACAAATTCAGATGCTTCAAGAGACTGAGTAAGAAAATGAAACTGACACAATGTCAAGTAACAGTAAGTGGTGGGGATAGGGTGGACTGGAGAGTTTATAATTGTGGCTTCCAAATTAACTTCCCTGCAGAACAGATTGAAGCTGGAGTCTTCTGTGACTGATGTAAGCCCAAGAAAATAGCAAAGTAGATGTGTTTTGAAAAACACATAATTTAGGGAAGGATCCTAAAAGAGTACAAAACCCTAAGTGGGAATTAGTGCCATTGAAATGTCCAAACGGTCATCAAGTTTTGCTTCATTAAATTAGTGAGGCTTTTTCCCTTAAACTTGGAAAGAATGGTCTTGTTCTGTTGTATATTTTTAAATTGACCACGGCTCTTTTAGGTCTTACATTTCTAACTCTACAACTCCGTCACCTTTCTGCTTCTACAGGCTTCCCGTATAACCTAATCATCATTGAAGCAACAAATAGCAGTCCATTTACTACCTCTATTTACCAGTGACAGAAACCCCGGTTGTTATTCCACAATCTCTATATGGTTCCCCTATTGCTTCCTCTGCTAATGTTTCAAAAGAGAGCATTGAAAAACATCTTATAATATGCTAACCTATTTTCAAACTGTGTTAACTTTTCAAAATAGGGACTCCATAGCTCCTAAGAATTTCATTAAACTTGTATGTATGTAAAACTTGACATGCATATAGAAAGTACTAAAATATATCCATATTGTTTTAAAAATGATAATAAAATAAATGCTTATGGACTTTATTTCTTCTGGGGTTTTTTTGGCCAGGATGAAGTAACAAGAACAAGATTTGTACTCCTGCCTGAAACAATCACACTCTGCCCTCCCAACACACACGATAAAATATATGAAAAAAAAAATGGTTTTCAAGAAACTGGATGTCAGGAAATGAAGGACTATGATCTGTGAGGAACAGGAATTGAAGGAGGCAAGACATAAACTTGTCCCAGCGTAGTTTTTGAGAGAGTGTCTAGGCCGTAACCCAAGGAGGAAGAAGCAGGATATGCAGGGAGAACTGCCTGGGTTGGGAAGACAGAGATGAAAGTCTGGGGAAAGCAAGGCAGCTAGAATTCTTAGGATAGAGCACCAGAGAGCACTTTAAACAGACAAAATAATACATGCCATCTACAGTGCTGTCAAATAACATCAAATGATTAGGAATACATCTAAAGAAGAATTTAGTGTACTTCTGTAAACTAATATGTATTCACTCTAAACTTACATATTATTGAGAAAAATTTAAAGAAGATATGAATAAATTGAGAAATATTCCATATTAATTGAATGGAAGACTTAATATTGTTAAGAGGTCAATCACCACCACCAGAAAGACTAAAAAAATAGAAAAAAAAAAGATACTTCTAAGTGTTAGTGAGCATGTAGAGCAATTAAAACTCATGCACTGCTGATGAGAATATAAACGATTAAACGACTTTGGAAAAATGTTTGGCAATATCTACTAAAGCTGATCATATACATGCCCTATTATCTAGCAATAATATCTAGATACACGTTTAACTAAATTGCATACATATGTTCACTAGAAGACACATATAGTAATGTCATAGGCTCTATTCATAACAGCTGAAAATCAGAAGTATTCACATGCCTATCAAGAGTAGAATATACAAATAAATTGGAATGTACTTCCACAATGGAATCCCACACAGCAACGAAAATGGATAATCTAAAAATATATGTTAGCCAGGTGCAGTGTCTCACGCTTGTAATCCCAGCACTTTGGGAGGCTGAGGTGGGCGGATCACAAGGTCAAGAGATGGGCGGATCACAAGGTCAAGAGATGGGCGGATCACAAGGTCAAGATCCTGGCCAACATGGTGAAACCCTGTCTCTACTAAAAATACAAAAAAATTAGCTGGGCGGGGTGGCACATGCCTGTAGTCCCACCTAGTCAGGAGGCTGGGCAGGACGATCGCTTGAACCAGGGAGGCGGAGGTTGCAGTGACCTGAGATTGCACCACTGCACTCCAGCCTGGCGACAGAGCGAGACTCCATCTCAAAAAACAAAACAAAACAAAATATATATATATATGCTACAAAATGGATAAATTGCATACCTGTAAGGTTGAGTGATGGAAGCAAAACACAATAGAAAACATACTATGTGATTTCATTCCCTTCAATATATATACAAAATTAGTCTAGACAGTTACCTTGGGTGTAAGTGATTAGAAGGGAACATTAGTATGCTGGGTGCTGATGATGTTTCTAGGTATGGGTTACACGGGTCCTCTCAATTGTGAAAACTCATAAAACTATACATTTTAAATATGTGCATTTTTCTGTATGTATATGTTAATAAAAAGCTTTTTTAAGTATTTGATATCTGAAGTGTCAGCTTCATACTACTCCATAGAAAATGCTACATCTTGGAAACTCTAAAACTATAAAATGTTTTGTAAACAGAGAACAAAACTAAATAAAGCTAACATAGTCCTCTAAAAAGCAGCAGTTTTAAATCAATTGCTACAATGATTGCTATATTGACAAATACAATTTCACGAATCTACTTTAGTTTTTTGACAGCCCATTTTCTCTTTTCAAAATTGCTTCTTTTCTAACTATAAACTAACACATATTTATTGTGGAGAATTCAAGAAAGGATTATGGAAAGGTAAAGGGAAGATTATAGAAATCACTTGTTTTAAACACAATATTTTGTCATATATCCTTTCAAATATATAAGAGTGTGTGTAATTAAATTGTCTATATTTATAAATATATACAGTTCTGGTGTTCCCTCTATATATTAGATAACATATTATACATTTCATTTTATGTGCTGCTTTTTTATACTAACCATTACGATATGAGCATTTAAATGTAATTTAAAAATTTTCCTGGCTGACTCTCTTTTTGGACTCAGCCTGCCTGCACCCAGGTGATATAAACAGCCTTGTTGCTCACACAAAGCCTGTTTGGTGGTCTCTTCACAAGGACGCGAGTGAAATTTTGGTGCCATGACTCAGATCAGGGGCCTCCCAAGGGAGGTCAATCCCTTGTCCTCCTGCTCTTTGCTCCGTGAGAAAGATCCACCTACGACCTCAGGTCCTCAGACCGACCAGCCCAAGGAACATCACACCAATTTTAAAACAGGTAAGTGGCCTCTTTTTACTCTCTTCTCCAACCTCCCTCACTATCCCTCAACCTCTTTCTCCTTTCAGTCTTTTTTTTTTTATTATTATACTTTAAGTTTTAGGGTACATGGGCACAATATGCAGGTTAGTTACCTATGTATACATGTGCCATGTTGGTGTGCTGCACCCATTAACTCGTCATTTAGCATTAGGTATATCTCCTAATGCTATCCCTCTCCCTTTCCCCTGCCCCACAACAGTCCCCAGAGTGTGATGTTCCCCTTCCTGTATCCATGTGTTCTCATTGTTCAGTTCCCACCTATGAGTGAGAACATGTGGTGTTTGGTTTTTTGTCCTTGCGATAGTTTACTGAGAATGATGATTTCCAATTTCATCCATGTCCCTACAAAGGACATGAACTCATCATTTTTTATGGCTGCATAGTATTCCATGGTGTATATGTGCCACATTTTCTTAATCCAGTCTATCATTCTTGGACATTTGGGTTGGTTCCCAGTCTTTGCTATTGTGAATAGTGCCACAATAAACATACGTGTGCATGTGTCTTTATAGCAGCATGATTTATAGTCCTTTGGGTACATACCCAGTAAGGGGATGGCTGGGTCAAATGGTATTTCTAATTCTAGATCCCTGAGGAATCACCACACTGACTTCCACAATGGTTGAACTAGTTTACAGTCCCATCAACAGTGTAAAAGTGTTCCTATTTCTCCACATCCTCTCCAGCACCTGTTGTTTCCTGACTTTTTAATGATTGCCATTCTAACTGGTGTGAGATGGTATCTCATTGTAGTTTCGATTTGCATTTCTCTGATGGCCAGTGATGATGAGCATTTTTTCATGTGTTTTTTGGCTGCATAAATGTCTTCTTTTGAGAAGTGTATGTTCATGTCCTTTGCCCACTTTTGGATGGGGTTGTTTGTTTTTGTCTTATAAATTTGTTTGAGTTCATTGTAGATTCTGGATGTTAGCCCTTTGTCAGATGAGTAGGTTGCAAAAATTTTCTCTCATTTTGTAGGTTGCCTGTTCACTCTGATGGCAGTTTCTTTTGCTGTGCAGAAGCTCTTTAGTTTAATTAGATCCCATTTGTCAATTTTGGCTTTTGTTGCCATTGCTTTTGGTGTTTTAGACATGAAGTCCTTGCCCATGCCTATGTCCTGAATGGTAACGCCTAGGTTTTCTTCTAGGGTTCTTATGGTTTTAGGTCTAACGTTTAAGTCTTTAATCTGTCTTGAATTAACTTTTGCATAAGGTGTAAGGAAGGGATCCAGTTTCAGCTTTCTACATATGGTTAGCCAGTTTTCCCAGCACCATTTATTAAATAAGGAATCTTTTCCCCATTGCTTGTTTTTCTCAGGTTTGTCAAAGATCAGATAGTTGTAGATATGTGGCGTTATTTCTGAGGGCTCTGTTCTGTTCCATTGATCTATATCTCTGTTTTGGTACCAGTACCATGCTGTTTTGGTTACTGTAGCCTTGTAGTATAGTTTGAAGTCAGGTAGTGTGATGCCTCCAGCTTTGTTCTTTTGGCTTAGGATTGACTTGATGATGCGGGCTCTTTTTTGGTTCCATATGAACTTTAAAGTAGTTTTTTCCAATTCTGTGAAGAAAGTCGTTGGTAGCTTGATGGGGATGGCATTGAATCTGTAAATTACCTTGGGCAGTATGGCCATTTTCACGATATTGATTCTTCCTATCCATGAGCATGGAATGTTCCTCCATTTGTTTGTATCCTCTTTTATTTCATTGAGCAGTGGTTTGTAGCTCTCCTTGAAGAGGTCCTTCACATCCCTTGTAAGTTGGATTCCTAGGTATTTCATTCTCTTTGAAGCAATTGTGAATGGGAATTCACTCATGATTTAGCTCTCTGTTTGTCTGTTATTGGTGTATAAGAATGCTTGTGATTTTTGTACATTGATTTTGTATCCTGAGACTTTGCTGAAGTTGCTTATCAGCTTAAGGAGATTTTGGGCTGAGACAATGGGGTTTTCTAGATATACAATCATGTCATCTGCAAACAGGGACAATTTGACTTCCTCTTTTCCTAATTGAATACACTTTATTTCCTTCTCCTGCCTGATTGCCCTGGCCAGAACTTCCAACACTATGTTGAATAGGAGTGGTGAGAGAGGGCATCCCTGTCTTGTGCCAGTTTTCAAAGGGGATGCTTCCAGTTTTTGCCCATTCAGTATGATATTGGCTGTGGGTTTGTCATAGATAGCTCTTATTATTTTGACTTACATCCCATCAATACCTAATTTATTGAGAGTTTTTAGCATGAAGGGTTGTTGAATTTTGTCAAAGGCCTTTTCTGCGTCTATTGAGATAATCATGTAGTTTTTGTCTTTGGTTCTGTTTCTATGCTGGATTACATTTATTGATTTGCGTATATTGAACCAGCCTTGCATCCCAGGGATGAAGCCCACTTGATCATGGTGGATAAGCTTTTTGATGTGCTGCTGGGTTTGGTTTGCCAGTATTTTACTGAGGATTTTTGCATCAATGTTCAACAAGGATATTGGTCTAAAATTATCTTTTTTGGTTGTGTCTCTGTCCGGCTTTGGTATCAGGATGACGCTGGCCTCATAAAATGAGTTAGGGAGGATTCCCTCTTTTTCTATTGATTGGAATAGTTTCAGAAGGAATAGTACCAGTTCCTCCTTGTACCTCTGGTAGAATTCGGCTGTGAATCCATCTGGTCCTGGACTCTTTTTGGTTGGTAAGCAACTGATTATTGCCACAATTTCAGAGCCTGTTATTGGTCTATTCAGAGATTCAACTTCTTCCTGGTTTAGTCTTGGGAGGGTGTATGTGTGGAATTTATCCATTTCTTCTAGATTTTCTAGTTTATTTGCGTAGAGGTGTTTGTAGTATTCTCTGATGGTAGTTTGTATTTCTGTGGGATCCGTGGTGATATCCCCTTTGCCATTTTTTATTGCATCTATTTGATTCTTCTCTCTTTTCTTCTTTATTAGTCTTGCTAGTGGTCTATCAATTTTGTCGATCCTTTCAAAAAAGCAGCTCCTGGACTCATTAATTTTTTGAAGGGTGTTTTGTGTCTCTATTTCCTTCAGTTCTGCTCTGATTTTAGTTATTTCTTGCCTTCTGCTAGCTTTTGAATGTGTTTGCTCTTGCTTTTCTAGTTCTTTTAATTGTGATATTAGGGTGTCAATTTTGGATCTTTCCTGCTTTCTCTTGTGGGCATTTAGTGCTATAAATTTCCCTCTACACACTGCTTTGAATGTGTCCCAGAGATTCTGGTATGTTGTGTCTTTGTTCTCATTGGTTTCAAAGAACATCTTTATTTCTGCCTTCATTTTGTTATGTACCCAGTAGTCATTCAGGAGCAGGTTGTTCAGTTTCCATGTAGTTGAGCGGTTTTGAGTGAGTTTCTTAATCCTTAGTTCTAGTTTGATTGCACTGTGGTCTGAGAGACAGTTTGTTATAATTTCTGTTCTTTTACATTTGCTGAGGAGAGCTTTACTTCCAACTATGTGGTCAATTTTGGAATAGTTGTGGTGTGGTGCTGAAAAAAATGTATATTCTCTTGATTTGAGGTGGAGAGTTCTGTAGATGTCTACTATGTCTGCTTGGTGCAGAGCTGAGTTTAATTCCTGGGTATCCCTGTGAACTTTCTGTCTCGTTGATCTGTCTAATGTTGACAGTGGAGTGTTAAAGTCGCCCATTATTATTGTGTGGGAGTGTAAGTCTCTGTGTAGGTCACTCAGGACTTGCTTTATGAACCTGGGTGCTCCTGTATTTGGTGCATATATATTTGGGATAGTTAGCTCTTCTTGTTGAATTGATCCCTTTAGCATTATGTAATGGCCTTCTTTGTCTCTTTTGATCTTTGTTGGTTTAAAGTCTGTTTTATCAGAGACTAGGATTCCAACCTCTGCCTTTTTTTGTTTTCCATTTGCTTGGTAGATCTTCCTCCATCCTTTTATTTTGAGCCTATATGTGTCTCTGCACATGAGATGGGTTTCCTGAATACAGCACACTGATGGGTCCTATCTCTTTATCCAATTTGCCAGTCTATGTCTTTTAATTGGAGCATTTAGTCCATTTACATTCAAAATTAATATTGTTATGTGTGAATTTGATCCTGTCATTATGATGTTAGCTGGTTATTTTGCTCATTAGTTGATGCAGTTACTTCCTAGCCTCAATGGTCTTTACAATTTGGCATGATTTTGCAATGGCTGGTACCGGTTTTTCCTTTCCGTGTTTAGTGTTTCCTTCAGGAGCTCTTTTAGGGCAGGCCTGGTGGTGACAAAATCTCTCAGCATTTGCTTGTCTGTAAAGTATTTTATTTCTCCTTCACTTATGAAGCTTAGTTTGGCTGGATATGAAATTCTGGGTTGAAAATTCTTTTCTTTAAGAATGTTGAATATTGGCCCCCACTCTCTTCTAGCTTGTAGAGTTTCTGCCGAGAGATCTGCTGTTAGTCTGATGGGCTTCCCTTTGTGGGTAACCCGACCTTTCTCTCTGGCTGCCCTTAATATTTTTTCCTTCGTTTCAACTTTGGTGAATCTGACAATTATGTGTCTTGGATTCGCCTTCTCAAGGAGTATCTTTGTGGTGTTCTCTGTATTTCCTGAATTTGAATGTTGGCCTGCCTTGCTAGATTGGGGAAGTTCTCCTGGATAATATCCTGCAGAGTGTTTTTCAACTTGGTTCCATTCTCCCCGTCACTTTCAGGTACACCAATCAGATGTAGATTTGGTCTTTTCACATAGTCCCATATTTCTTGGAGGCTTTGTTCATTTCTTTTTATTCTTTTTTCTCTAAACTTCCCTTCTCACTTCATTTCATTCATTTCATCTTCCATCACTGATACCCTTTCTTCCAGTTGATCGCATTGGCTCCTGAGGCTTCTGCATTCTTCACATAGTTCTCAAGCCTTGGCTTTCAGCTCCATCAGCTCCTTTAAGCACTTCTCTGTGTTGGTTATTCTAGTTATACATTCATCTAAATTTTTTTCAAAGTTTTTAACTTCTTTGCCTTTGGTTTGAATTTCCTCCTGTAGCTCAGAGTAGTTTGATCGTCTGAAGCTTTCTTCTCTCAACTTGTCAAAGTCATTCTCCATCCAGCTTTGTTCTGTTGCTGGTGAGGGACTGCGTTCCTTTGGAGGAGGAGAGGCGCTCTGCTTTTTAGAGTTTCCAGTTTTTCTGCTCTGTTTTTTCCCCATCTTTGTGGTTTTATCTACTTTTCATCTTTGATGATGGTGATGTACAGATGGGTTTTTGGTGTGGATGTCCTTTCTGTTTGTTAGTTTTCCTTCTAACAGACAGGACCCTCAGCTGCAGGTCTGTTGGAGTTTGCTAGAGGTCCACTCCAGACCTTGTTTCCCTGGGTAACAGCAGCGGTGGCTGCAGAACAGCAGATTTCTGTGAACCATGAATGCTGCTGTCTGATCGTTCCTCTGGAAGTTTTGTCTCAGAGGAGTACCCGACCATGTGAGCTGTCAGTCTGCCCATACTGGGGGGTGCCTCCCAGTTAGGCTGCTCGGAGGTCAGGGGTCAGGGACCCACTTGAGGAGGCCGTCTGCCCATTCTCAGGTCTCCAAGCTGCATGCTGGGAGAACCACTGCTCTCTTCAAAGCTCTCAGATAGGGACATTTAAGTCTGCAGAGGTTACTGCTGTCTTTTTGTTTGTCTGTGCCCTGCCCCCAGAGGTGGAGCCTACAGAGGCAGGCAGGCCTCCTTTAGCTGTGGTGGGCTCCACCCAGTTGGAGCTTCCTGGCTGCTTTGTTTACCTAAGCAGGCCTGGGCAATGGTGGGCGCCCCTCCCTCAGCCTCGCTGCTGCCTTGCAGTTTGATCTCAGACTGCTGTGCTAGCAATCAGCGAGACTCCGTGGGTGTACGACCCTCCGAGCCAGGTGTGGGATATAATCTCCTGGTGCACCGTTTTTTAAGCCCATCGGAAAAGCACAGTATTAGGATGAGAGTGACCCGATTTTCCAGGTGCCGTCTGTCATCCCTTTCTTTGACTAGGGAAGGGAACTCCCTGACCCCTTGCACTTCCTGAGTGAGGCAATGCCTTGCCCTGCTTCGGCTCGCACACGGTGTGCTGCACCCACTGTCCTGCGCCCACTGTCTGGCACTCCCTAGGGAGATGAACCCGGTACCTCAGATGGAAATGCAGAAATCACCCATCTTATGCGTCGCTCATGCTGGGAGCTGTTCCTATTCAGCCATCTTGGCTGCCCTCCACCTTTCCTTTCAATCTTGGCATCACACTTCAATCTGTCCCTTCTCTTAATTTCAGTTCCTTTCCTTTTCTTGTAGAGACAGGAGACGTGTTTTATCCGTGGACCCAAAACTTCAGCGCCGGTCATAGACTTGGGAAGACAGTCTTCCCTTGGTATTTAATCACACGGGGACACCTGCCTGATTATTCACCCACATTTCAGAGATGTCTGACCACGTGGGGATGCCTGCCTTGGTCCTTCACCCTTAGTGGCAAGTACCGCTTTTCTGGGTGGCAAGAACCCCCCGACCCCTTCTCTCCATGTCCCTATCCCTTCTCCACTTTCCTGGGGGGGAAAGTACCCCCCACCCCTTTTGTCCGTGTCTCTACTCTCTTTTTTCTCTGGGCTTGCCTCCTTCATTATGGGCAGCCTTCCACTCTCCATTCCTCCTTCTTCTCCTTTAGCCTGTGTTCTCAATAACTTAAAACCTCTTCACCTCAAACCTGACCTAAACCTAAACGCCTTATTTTCTTCTACAATGCTGCTTGACCCCAATACAAACACAACAGTGGTTCCAAATAGCCAGAAAACAGCACTTTCGATTTTTCCATCCTACAAGATCTAGATAATTCTTATCGTAAAATAGGCAAATGCTCTGAGGTGCCTGACGTCCAGGCATTCTTTTACACATTGTTCCCTGTCTCTGTTCCCAATGTGACTCGTCCCAAATCCTCCTTCTTTCCCTCCCGCCTGTCTTCTCAGTCCCAACCCCAAGCGTCACTGAGTCTTTCTAATCTTCCTTTCCTACAGACCCATCTGACTTCTCCCCTCCTCCCCAGGCTGCCCCTCGCCAGGCCGAGCCAGGTCCCAACTATTCCTCAGCCTCTGCTCCCCCACCCTATAATCCTTTTATTACCTCACCTCCTCACACCCTGTCTGGCTTACAGTTTTGTTCCACGACTAGCCCTCCCGCACCTGCCCAGCAATTTCCTCTTAAAAAGATGGCTGGAGCTAAAGGCATAGTCAAGGTTAATGCTCCTTTTTCTTTATCCAACCTCTCCCAAAATCAGTTAGCGTTTAGGCCATTTTTCATCAAATATGAAAAACCCAGCCCAGTTCATGGCTCGTTCGGCAGCAACCCTGAGACAATCCTAGACCCTAAAAGGTCAAAAGGCCGTCTTATTCTCAACATACATTTTATTACCCAATCTGCTCCTGACACTAAATAAAACTCCAAAAATTAAATTCCAGCCCTCAAACCCCACAACAGGACTTAATTAACCTCGCCTTCAAGGTGTACAATAATAGAGTAAAGGCAGCCAAGTAGCAACGTATTTCGGAGTTGCAATTCCTTGCCTCCACTGTGAGAGAAACCCTAGCCACATCTCTAGCACACAAGAACTTCAAAACACCTGAACTGCCGCTGCCAGGGGTTCCTCCAGAACTTCCTCCCCCAGGAGCTTGCTACAAGTGCCAGAAATCTGACCAATGGGCCAAGGAATGTCCACAGCCTGGGATTCCTCCTAAGCCGTGTCCTATCTGTGCAGGACCCCACTGGAAATCGGACTGTTCAACTCACCTGGCAGCCACTTCCAGAGCCCCTGGAACTCTGGTCCAAGGCTCTCTGACTGACTCCTTCCCAGATCTTCTCGGCTTAGCAGCTGAAGACTGACACTGCCCAATCACCTCGGAAGCCTACAGGACCATCACAGACGCTCTGCATAACTCTCACAGTGGAGGGTAAGTCCATCCCCTTCTTAATCAATACAGAGGCTACCCACTCCACATTACCTTCTTTTCAAGGGCCTGTTTCCTGTGCCTCCATAACTGTTGTGGGTATTGATGGCCAGGCTTCTAAACCTCTTAAAACTCCCCAACTGTGGTGCCAACTTAGACAACATTCTTTTATGCACTCTTTTTTAGTTATCCCCACCTGCCCAGTTCCCTTATTAGGCCAAGACATTTTAACTAAATTTTCTGCTTCCCTGACTGTTCCTGGACTATAGCCACACCTCACTGCTGTCCCTTTCCTCACTTCAAAGCCTCCTTCGCATCCTCCTCTCGTATCCCCCCACCTTAACCCACAAGTATAGGACACCTCTACTCCCTCCTTGGTGACTGATCATGCACCCCTTACCATCCCATTAAAACCTAATCACCCTTACCCCACTCAATGCCAATATCCCATCCCATAGCACACTTTAAAAGGGTTAAACCCTGTTATCACTTGTCTGTTACAGCATGGCCTTTTAAAGCCTATAAACTCTCCTTACAATTCCCCCATTTTACCTGTCCTAAAACCAGACAAGACTTACAGGTTAGTTCAGGATCTGTGCCTTATCAATCAAATTGTTTTGCCTATCCACCCCATGGTGCCAAACACATATACTCTCCTATCCTCAATACCTCCCTCCACAACCCATTATTCTGTTCTGGATTTCAAATATGCTTTCTTTACTATTCATTTGCACCCCTCATCCCAGCCTCTCTTTGCTTTCACTTGGACTGACCCTGACACCCATCAGGCTCAGCAAATTACCTGGGCTGTACTGCCGCAAGCCTTCACAGACAGCCCCCATTACTTCAGTCAAGCCCAAATTTCTTCCTCATCTTTTACCTATCTTGGCGTAATTGTCATAAAAACACACATGCTTTCCCTGCCAATAGTGTCTGACTGATCTATCAAACCCCAACACCTTCTACAAAACAACAATTCCTTTCCTTCATAGGCATGGTTGGATACTTTCGATTTTAGATACCTGGTTTTGCCATACTAAAAAACCATTATATAAACTCACAAAAGGAAACCTAGCTGACCCCATAGATCCTAAATCCTTTTCCCACTCCTCTTTCCTTTCCTTGAAGACAGCTTTAGAGACCGCCCCCACCCTAGCTCTCCCTGACTCATCCCAACCCTTTTCATTACCGACAGTCGAAGTGCAGGGCTGTGCAGTCAGAATTCTTACACAAGAACCGGGACCGCGCCCTGTAGCCTTTTTATCCAAACAACTTGACCTTACTGTTTTGCCTAGCCCTCAAGTCTGCGTGCAGCGGCCGCTGCCACCCTGTTACTTTTAGAGGCCCTTAAAATCACAAACTATGCTCAACTCACTGTCTACAGTTCTCATAACTTTCAAAATCTATTTCCTTCCTCACACCTGACACATATACCTTCTGCTCCCCAGCTCCTTCAGCTGTACTCACTCTTTGTTGAGTCTCCCACAGTTACCATTGTTCCTGGCCCGGACTTCAATCCTGCCTCCCACATTATTCCTGATGCCACACCTGACCCCCATGACTGCATCTCTCTGATCCACCTGACATTCACCCCATTTCCCCATATTTCCTTCTTTCCTGTTCCTCACCCTGATCACACTTTGTTTATTGATGGCAGTTCCACCAGGCCTAATCGCCACACACCAGCAAAGGCAGGCTATGCTACAGTACAAGCCACTAGCCTGCCTTTTAGAACCTCTCATTTCCATTCCATTGTGGAAATCTATCCTCAAGGAAATAACTTCTCAGTGTTCCATCTGCTATTCTACTACTCCTCAGGGATTATTCAGGCCCCCTCCCTTCCCTACACATTAAGCTCAGGGATTTGCCCATGCCCAGGACTGGCAAATTGGCTTTACTCAACATGCCCTGAGTCAGGAAACTAAAATACCTCTTGGTCTGGGTAAACACTTTCACTGGATAGGTAGAGGCCTTTCCCACAGGGTCTGAGAAGACCACCACGGTCATTTCTTCCCTTCTGTCAGACATAATTCCTTGGTTTGGCCTTCCCACCTCTATACAGTCCTATAACGGACTGGCCTTTATTAGTCAAATCACCCAAGCAGTTTCTCAGGCTCTTAGTATTCAGTGAACTAATGGTCTTTTAAAAACACACCTCACCAAGCTCAGCCACCAACTTAAAAAGGACTGGACAATACTTTTACCACTTGCCCTTCTCAGAATTCGGGCCTATCCTCGGAATGCTATAGGGTACAGCCCATTTGAACTCCTGTATAGATGCTTCTTTTTATTAGGCCCCAGTCTCATTCCAGACACCAGACCAACTTGGACTGCGCCCCCTGACCAAAAAAAAAAAAAAAAAAAAAAAATTGTCATCCCTACTATCTTCTGTCTAGTCATACTCCTATTCACCATTCTCGACTACTCATAAATGGCCTGCTCTTGTTTACACTGCCGGTTTACACTGTTTCTCCAAGCCATCACAGCTGATATCTCCTGGTGCTATCCCCAAACCGCCACTCTTAACTCCCTCTTAAAGTAAATAAATAATCTTTGCTGGCAGGGCTATGCTGAACCTCCTTAGGCACTCTCTAGTTAGATGTCCTGGGTCCTTCCAATTCTCAGTCCTTTAATACCTGTTTTTCTCCTTGTCTTATTCCATTCTTTTTTCAATTCATACAAAACCGTATCCAGGCCATCACCAATAATTCTATACAACAAATGTTTCTTCTAATAACCCCACAATATCACCCCTTACCACAAAATCTTCCTTCAGCTTAATCTCTCCCACTCTAGGTTCCCACACCGCCCCTAATCCCGCTCGAAGCAGCCCTGAGAAACATCGCCCATTACCTCTCCATACCACCCCCAAAAATTTTCACTGCCCCAACGCTTCAACACTATTATGTTTTAAATTTTTCTTATTAATATAAGAAGACAGGAATGTCAGGCCTCTGAACCCAAGCTAAGCCATCATATTCCCTGTGACCTGCACGTATACATCCAGATGGCCTGAAGTAACTGAAGAATCACAAAAGAAGTGATATTTAAATGGCCTGTTCCTGCCTTAACTGATGACATTCCACCACAAAAGAAGTGAAAATGGCTGGTCCTTGCCTTAACTGATGACATTACCTTGTGAAATTCCTTCTCCTGGCTCATCCAGGCTCAAAAAGCTCCCCCACTGAGCACCCTGTGACCCCCCACTCCTGCCCACCAGACAACAACTCCCCTTTTTCCTTAACTTACCCAAATCTTATAAAACGGCCCCACCCCCATCTCCCTTCGCTGACTGTCTCCTCGGACTCAGCCCACCTGCACCCAAGTGAAATAAATAGCCTTGTTGCTCACACACACAAAAAAAATAAAATAAAATTTCCTAAACACAATTATTTGAATGGGTCTAAAGAATCCATATCAATACACTAAATTACTGTTATTCATCTTATTTGTATTAACTTGCTTCCAAATGTGTCATTATAAGGAATATTGCAGTGAACATCTTTGCACATATATCTTCATTAGTACTGTTTACTTAGAATAAATTTATCAAAGACGAGTTGTTAATTTAAAATACGTAATTTGTTCAAGACACTACATATATATATAATTTTGGAAGAATTGGGACCAGCATGCATTCTCAATAATTATATGAGAATTGTAGTTTCCCTGAACCTTTACTAAAAATAAACTTTTTTTGCATTTGTTGTTTCCATATTTGCAATAATTATTTGGTAAACAAAAAGTGTGTGTGTTTTAATTTTTCTTGGTTTTTAATGAAAATAAATGTATTTTAGTCATTTGCATTTTTTTAAGCATTGTGTATTAAGGTGAGCTAATATCAAGTAAAGTCTGAAATAAACAGAGGTTTATTTATCACCCTGTCCAGTAGGTGTTAAGTTGGCAGGTGGACACAAGCTGTTTGAGAGACCCAGGCTCTGCCACCCCCTAAAGCTTTATTATTGAGACTGGGTCATACCACACAGGCAGAATAGGAAAGGCGGAGAAAGGGGAAAGTGCAGTATGCAGACCTTCTGAAAAGCCCTGGCCTTGAAGTGGCACATCATTTCTGTTTCTCTTCTACTGGAGATGACTTAGATATGTGGCCATGAGGTAGGCTGGGAATGAGTCTAGCCATGTGCCAGACTACATTTCTGTCACTACTGAAAAGAGGGAAATTTTGTTGGCCAACTGGCACTCTCTGCCATGATGCCCTTTGTTCACCTTAATGGGTAGATTTAGTGAGTTTTCTCCATGAAATCTTTACATAAAATGATAAAAAATTGCTGTATATGTTACAAATATGTTTTCTGATTTACCCTGCTTTTTCTTTGAATTGGAATAATAACACAGAATTCTTTACTTCTTGTAATAAAAATATAAATTATTTCCTTTGAGTGTTCTTGCATTCCTCTTATACGTAGAATTTAATTTTCCATCACAAGATCAGTAAAAGAAACTTTCATATTGTCTTTCTTTTTCCTAATAGATTTATGTCTTCCATTTAACTTTTTAATATCTCTATAATCCATTTTGATAAAGCAGCATCACTGATGAGAGAACATTTAACTATATACATATTCAGCATAGTTTATTAATTCTTCTCCCAAATATTTTATGATACCATGTTTATCACACACTAATTTTCTATATATGCCTTATCTATTTCTGAGTTATCTAGTCTGATCTCTTTGAGCTTGTACATCTTCTCTCAGAACGACATGTTTCTAATTAATGAGGTTGTTTATTTTTATATCTGGTAGTACATTTCCCACTCGTGACAATTTTTTCCCCGAAATGGCTATTTTTATAAGAATAAACTTGAAATCACTTATAACTTTCCAAAATGTATTGATATCTCTATCAGGTATCTATCCATCTATTTTCTCATTGACATTCTTATTGAATTGCATTCAACATTAAAATCGGTTTGAATATTAAGATATTCAATCTCTTCAATTCAGGAACATAATGTCTTTCATATATTCAAGTTTTTAGTTTTTTTTTTCTTTTTAAATGTCGTTTGGTAAAGACTTCATGTTTTTTCTTTAACTTGGCATGAGAGCAGGGTCTCTTGTTGCTCACAGCAAGAATTAATAGCCACAAGTAATTAGATAAAACAATAAACACTTGTTGAGCATCTGTGATGTTTCTAGCACTGTGCTGGCTTGGAGGATTACCAAAAATGAAAAAAAAGTGTAGTTGCTGTCCTGAAAAGATTTCTAGGTCCAGTAGTTAAAGAAAAAATATAAGTATATTATTATTATATAACACGTATAAGATCACCTTAAAAAAATGATGCATTTAGAAACCTTTTTGTAGAATTCTTCATAAACTTCCCTTCCCATTTCTTTACATGCAAATGAGTTCATTCAGCAAGCACTTTTGAGAGTCTACGGGAGACTCTGTTGCATTACCTCTTTGATAGTCACTAGAAGTAGAACATAGCCTCTGTCCTTGGTTAGCACATAACCAGCAAATGAACATGATCAAGGTATCTACAGCAATGTTAACTCCTTTGGAAATGGCGCAAATAGCTCCACATTTGATAATTACAAATCTATCCATCATAAATATCAACTGGTAAAAGTTGAGTACTTTGAATAAAGAGAGAAGTTACGGGTGGTAAATATTCTTCACATATTCTTTTTAAAATTTGTTTTATTTTTGGCCTCCATAATTTTTTCAATAATTTTTTATCTGATGATTTTAAAAATTGAATTAATTTTTAGATTTTCATCGTATCCAATCATTTTTCCTTTTCCCATAATAACAAAGTACTGATCTTCCCCTTTTTGATAAACTTGATAAACTGTGGTGGAGAAAATGCAAGCAAATATCTGAAAATAGTGTAAGGTGGTTGAAAAAACGTTGGGGGTGGGGGTGGAGTGGAGATAAAAGCAGGAGGATACAGAGCCTCTCACTGCGTGGGCCTGGCCTGAGCCTCCTGAGAAGCATTTGGCTTCACTCACTTGTGCTGACGCTTGCTCACAAAGGAGGGAAGTTTCATTTCACTCGCACTCACATGCTCTAGTTTCATAACTGAAACCGTGACTGATAGGATGTGATTAGGTGCAGTCTCAAGACACTGAGTTACCTCTTTAATGAGATTCCTCATCCTGAGCTTTTTTCAGAGTGTGTACTGATAAACATTGGTCATTTCTGTAAGTTGCCTCTAAAATGTTGCTTATTGCACAAAATAACTAAAGCAAATTGTTTTATTCAAGAGGCTTGCCTGGTTAAAACCAACATTTCTGTTGCCAATAATGAACAAAAATATATCCATATTTTAAAAGGAGATAGCATTACTTACATTTTTTATTTAGAATTAATATTTAAAGTTTTTTTCCTTCCTAAAATGTTGGAAATATTCTTCAAGAAATTCATATTCATGCTCAGTTTCTTAAATTAATATTATAGTTTTTAAAGAGCAGGTCCTGCTGCTTACTAGGTCTCTGATCCATAGCACTGACTCCCAATGCAGAACCTAGTAGGTGCTCAATAAACATGGAACTGCATGCCCAGATAGTCTTAGTCTCTCAATCTAGAGCTTTCCCTTACAGCTTTAAGTTAACTCTAAAAACCAGGGAATAAGGAATCATTTTCAACTGGTCTCATGTAAATTTTTACATCTTTAATAGTTATAGTAGAATTCTAGTCTGAAATACAATTTTTAAACTTTAATGTAATGTACTATCTATATGACTATAAAAGTCTGCAGATAATATATTCCCTACAGTCTGTGACATTAATATGGTCTCTTTAGCCCCTATCATGGTCCATTTAGAGTTTCCTCCAGGGAAAAGATGTAGATAGTTTCTGTTTCTTACTCTGTCTCCCTAAGAACATGCCAGTGCATAATAATGATGATATTAGTACTTGTGAAATAGCCATCAGTTCTAAAGGGATTAGTAACCGGGGAAAAGGAGTCTCTAAATGGGTTGTAATGAAGATCATGAACAGTAAATTAAAATAAAGGAAAGCAAACAAACGAAACCCTTCCACAACAACCTCCAAAGGTGGGAAAGTGCAATGAACTGATTTTAATTGATTTTCCTCTTTAAATGTTCAAATTTGAAAGGGAGTAATCCAAAATGAAAAAAAATACATAAAGAAAGGAAATAGAAAGCAAGTCAGATATATACTATGCCTGCAGATTTCAGATCTGAGATGGCAGGTTAAGATGTGGAGTTGCCCGTGTGTATTTTTAGCAGGATTAAAAGACTGGGGACCTGACAAAGGTTATCAGGTTGCACTAGCACTGCTTCCTCTAAGCCAGCCTTCAGCTACTTTACCTTCTTTTGGCATCATTCGTTTCTGACTTTTGTCCTTTACCTCTCACTCAGCTCCCTTATGGCATTTCCTGTTTAACCATTCACATTAAACCATAGCTGCATCCCTTCCAGTAAACCACTACCTTCTGTGGAACATATCTAACACTTGCTCACTCTTTGTTTCTTGCATGACTCTTGAATGTCTCTGGGTTTTGTCCTGTGTCAACACACGGATGACCCAATCATCATGCAGGTAACATTTAAAGATGAATACATTTTATATATAATCCATCTAAGAAATCAAGAAAGCCTCTTATTCATTTTTTAAAGGTCATCTACATTCCTTTGCACTTTTAACAGGTTAATTTGTCTTCAAAATATTTATAATAGAATCATGTTATATGGGAAGTGAGATTTTACCCTATTTGCAAGGTAGCAAGTTAGCCTGGTACAGTTTCATGGATGCTGGTAAAAGACATGAGACTCCTGGGTCAGAAATAAAGAACTTTATTACTCTTAGCAATAGCAGTAGCCAAAATGTCAGCATCTATGTCAGTTTCCTGAGCCCCAGTTTCCACAGGGTCATGTGAAGAAGACTGGGTGATGCTTGTCCATGCAGAGGGTTATGTTACAGAAGAGAACCCCAAAGTTAGGGAACTTCAATTTTTTTTTTCAATTGACATTATGCTTGTCCTTTGCTGTGGAGGAAGAGGCTATATTTAATACACTGGACAGTAAGCACATGTGCCCTTTAATCTGGAGGAAGACACTATCTCTATCTTTCAAGACTGTTCTCAGTACAAACATTTGTGGAAAGACAGTCTAGGACAAAGGCGGTTAGTGCTGCCACTTATAAGCAATCAGAAATATGAAAGACCCATGAAATATTGTTTGCTAACAGTAGGGCTAAGAGTAGAACACATGGAAGAGGGCTGCCCTGGGTGCAGGCAAGATAGATATTCAGCATCTTCAATAATATCAGTGATCAATGCACTTTCCTGAAAACAAAATACAACAAAACAAATTTTTTTGCTCTAATTTTACATTTGTTTCAATTACAGGTGAGTTGAATAATATATGAGTAATATTCAAATTAGAATATTTTATATTTATCCTTAAATAAAAATAACATGTACATCAGAGTTAATTTGGGGAAACTTTCAGTTATACAGTAAGTGTTCCAACACACAAGACTGTCACATATGTTCCTTTATAGAGTAAGTTTGCAAAAGGATGCAAATAATTCAGCATAATTCAAGCTCACTTTGGGTGTAGTTTGTAAGTCCAACCCATGAAGGACAACGCATTTCAGAGTTACAACATTTAAAAGCACAAGGATCATAAAGACAAAGAGATACAACTTGAGTTAATTCACTTCTGCCATGCTGTGTGACTGTTTGGAGGATTTTAACTGTGTCTAATTTTTTTTCCATTGCAAATACATTTGAAAGTTAATACAATTAATCCTGGGGGGAAATACATGTTGAAATTTCAAGAATTTTTTATGAATGAAATTTTTACAAATCTCTGTCAGATGTATCCTTATGTTTAAAACTTTTCCTAATAATTGGAATATCTGTTGCTTAATGAAAATGAAACTTTTTAAAAATTAAAATTAATAAGTGTTAATTAATGAAGTATAAGATGGATTGAATCTATATATACTGTCTATTGAACATGTAAGTGCACAATAAAGACAGCAATTGTCACAAAATCATTGACAAATTTATAAAACTGTCTTGAAACAGCAACTGTAATTTTATTATTCTTTGCTGTGACTACCCAATATTTAGGTACAAGTTTTTTCTCCTTTTTCAAAAGATTTATTAGTGTAATTGAACAGTATCAAACCATTAGTTTTTTCCTTTTTGTACTTTTATAGTTTTTGTAGTTAAAAATTTTACTGGCATGATTATATATATGAAGTTAAATAGAAAATCTTACTTATTTTCTGGCCATTAATATTGTTTATTTTATTTTATGATTATTACTGAACATAGTTTTGCTGTATGGGAGAGAGAGCTGATAAAGCAAACAAACAAATAAAACTATCTTCCCCGGGTGTCAAATGTGCTACTGTAGGGCTATCAACAATGAGCCAGCACAAAGATTATGACTAACCACTAGTCTGAATAAATGTAACTGAGTCTTCAGCATTAACAAAATCTAAAGTGACTGAAAATCATAGGATTGATTGGGATTGTTGTTAAGAGAGCCATCCTCCAGAGTAAAACAGGAATTCTGCAGCACACAGATAGTATAGTTACTGGGATGATCAAACTGTTTCTTTTTCATACCTCAATAAGTCAAAGCTCCTCATTATACCAGTTATGTTCTACTTCCTTGTTCCAGCTATCATGCAAAAGTCCTTGAAACAATCTTGGTTACAATCTACAACCTTGGTTACATCAATTGCCAATCCCTTAGTGTGCTGTGCCTATATATTTTATTACTATATTAATACAATTACTTGTTACCACAATTTCAATATGCAATTATTACACCCATTTTATAGCTTGAATTATTTCATTAAGCACACTCACCTTAAGAAGTTGATCCAGAAGTAAAACTTTTCTAAAGAGCCCACCCTAACCTCCCCAAAATATGCACTGTAGCTTCTAATCACACATTAAAATAGCTAAGGTAGCTGAGGTGGAGTAGAATTCACTGAACTACTGTAAATAGATAAATGTATAGATAAATGATACAACTGGGATATTGTATGTCTTCATAGTACCTACATTTATTATTAGAAAAATATTACTACAGAAGTGAAATTGTCCTTACTATAGAGACATGTTAATTGCACTTATAAGCATTAGATTTAGTGAGAAAAGCAAGATCACACATAGATTTCTTCTCCAATCAATTTCCCTAAGTATGATGTTTTATTCAATCTTTAGCTTATAGATATTTTTGTTTCTTTTGTCATCTAAAAATTCATGAAATATATAGGCAACTAAATTTTCATAAGTATGACAGTTTTAAGTTTCTTGTAAATAAATTCAGTAATTATGCTATATCAAATTTAATGAAGTATTGCAATTGTTATCTCTTTATTGTAGTATGAAATTTAGCCCCGCATGATGGGGTTGAGGGGTCTGGATTGATTTGCTGCCTCTTCTGTTCCTCTTTAATGAAAATGAAAATATAAGTATTTTCTTCAAGTGACTGAGAATTGCAAAGAAATATACAAAATACCTGAAAATATCGACAGGTCCTAAATCTCTTAATCTAAATGAGAAGAAAACATTAGCAATTCAATGTCTTCCCAATGGACAGAAAACTCAATAAGAAAAAGAGTGGTTCCACATATTATTCTACCAGACTTCTCTTGTATTTTGTTTTTAATTACGTCATTTAAACTGAGGTAAAAATAACCCAGTAATACAAGGGAAATGGAAATGATTAGAGACCCCAAGATGGGAGAAAACACTGCTGGAATTCTTCAGTGAGCAAAGAATAGCTCTAGATATAAGTGGAGTCTTAAAGATAATCTCTACTTTGTAAGAAATGTATCACAGTATTTGAAAGCCCTTCTCGCCTTAAATTCTATCTCTTTACAATGGCATAAAGAAGCAATATTAAGAACGAATTATATCTGTAGTCAGCCTTGAGGCTAGACAATCATCAATGCTACATTTGCCAGGCATCTCCCAGAATCTTTTCAGAGGTTCTAAACTGTCAGGCAAAGATGTAATTCTCCATGGGAATTAGACAGGAGAGGAGAAATATGACCAGTCTCTCACCCTTATTAATGCCTGTGCAGACCAGGGTCCTGTTAAAATATTCCAATAATCTAATTTATTTAGAGGACTCCTTTCTAACAGTTTCTCTTTCTGTGGGACACACACACACACACACATACACACACACACACACATACGACTGATACGGAGGAAGAAAAAAGTTTTCTAGATCCACAAAAGTTCAGGCTAGATACATGACTCAAGGTAATTTGTATACAACTCCAAAGCCACCTCTTTAGACCACTTGGAAATATGATTGCCTGCAGAGTGTCTGTCACAGCCTGAATTGTGTTTCATACAAAATTCCTAAGTAGACTGTGGAAGCCCTAACCCCCAGCATCTCAGCAGGTGACTGTATTTGGGATCTTTAAAGAGTATTTAAAGAGGCAATTAAACTAAAAGGAGGTCACTGGGGTGAGCTCATTCAATATGACTGTTATTCTTATAAGTAGAGGAAATGAGGACACAGATACACTCAGAGAAAAGAACATGGGAAGACACAGGAAGAAGGTGGCCATCTATAAGCCAAGAGGAAAAGTCTCAGAAAAAACCAATCTAGCAACACTTTGATCTTGAGCTTCTGGACTCCAAAATGGTGAGAAAATGAATTTCTGTTGTTTAAGCCACCCAGGCAGTGGTACTGTGTTATGGCAGCCTTGGAAAACTAATGCAGTGTCCACGAACCCCTACTGAGGTCCAGGAATGCCATGGCAGTAGACTGCATTCACAAGTTCGTTCACCAATGTTTTTGGAGAACCCGACATGCACTGTGCTAATATTTCTGGCTGTACAGATGAATGTGAGACCAAGCTCTTTAACGTCACCGCCTTTCTAAATTTTCATGGGCAAAGCACGCTGCCACACTGATACCAGTGAAAAACCCAGGGCTTTGAGTCCAAATGACTGATTTCCCCAGATCACCGGCTTTCCTCTCCTCTATGTTCTGAACCTTCTTCCCCTAATCCCTTGTTTGAATTATCCATAACCACAAGCAGCAACACTGAAAGCTTTCTGACCTTTAAAGAAGCATTTGAACAGATGTTCCCCTCACTAATAAACAAGGAAATGCAAACGGAATAAAACAATGAGATGCGATGTTTAACCCTTCAGATATACATACTTGGAAGGTGCAGGTTATGTTTAAATTATTTGAAGAAGTATTCTCAGAATATATCAATGCGATACGAGGATTACTTGAGACATTATAAATGATACACAAAGAATGAACAACTTTATTTTGCAAACTGGGTTAAACAAAGAAAACAGATATTTTACTGCACTACGCCTCAGGCTCTTTAATCACAAGTGTGCCTCAAGAATCTCTCATGCAGCAGTTATCAGTGTTTGCTACACATTAAAATCACCTGGGGATTTTTTTTTTTTTTTAGTTTTTAAAAATTCTGATGCCTTGGTCTGACCCCCAGAAGTTCTGACTTAATTGGTATGATGTATAGCATGAACATCCAGATTTTTTAAGCTTTTCTACATGACTTAAATGTGCAGCCAAATCTGAGAACCTCTGTATTCTACAAATACAAGAGAAAGAGAATGTTGAGTTTACCCAAATTAGTTAACCATACAGGTTTTGGAGGTTTTGTTGTTGGCTTCTTTACCAATCACCTACCAGCACTTCTAGAGGCCATCACTCTATCAGGCCAGCAGCTTCTACATGGTGCAGTATGTGATAGAAACAGTGGATCTCATGGTCCTGTAGTGGTCCTATAGGTCCTGTGGTTTTGTGCAATGTTAGGCAGTTTCCTATATTTTTGAATTGAACACTCTGTAAGCTTAAATAGTACTGGTGTTTGAATCCTAAAGGCAGGAAAGCCAAACAGATTGCTGATATATTCATTAATTTTAGTCAAGATGAATTGCTGTCTGTAGGAGAGTAGAAGGGGTTCAATAACATCAACTTTCTACTAAGTGGCTGGCTGGTGTTCTCAAAGGATGGTGCCATATCAGGAGCTTGGGATGTTCAGTGTTGCTTGGCAAACTGAACACTTGACAGCAGCAGCGTTGTCAGCTTAAGTGTATGAGAGTTTGTCTTAGTCTATTTTTTCTGCTATAACAAAATACCTTAGACTGGATAATTTATAAAAAACCGAAATTTATTTCTTACGGTTCTGGAGGCTGAGAAGTTTAAGGTCAAAATACCAGCAAATTCAGTGCCTGGTTAGGGCTGCTACTGCTTGCAAGATGGCACCTTGTTGCTGTGTCCTCACATGGCAGACAGCAGAAGGGCAAGAAAATACTCCTTTCGACATTGAGCCCTTTTATAAGGATGCTAATCCCATTCATGATAATAGGTTCCATTCAGGATGGAGGTGACTTAAGCACCTTCCAAAGGCCATACCTCTTAATACTTTGCATTGAGAATTAAGTTTCAACATGAATCTTGGAGGACACACTATCATTTATACAATAACAGAGTAGTACAATTGGATAGCCTTTATCCCTGCACCGCAATACTCTCTTTATGCTCCCATGGGGCCAACACTGGGGTAGCTGTAACAGAGATTGTATGACAACTAGCTGACTCATTACACACTTTTGGAGATAATGTGTCTCTGGTGTTTGTTAATATATAATGCAAAGATCTTCACACTCTGTGCCTCTTGCCTTGTTTGTGCCCAGTAGTAGATACAATACTTCTGTGCTATAAAAGATTGCTACAAGGCCCATGCAACCCTGTAGAATCTAGCTCATAATGAACAGTTAAGGACACATGGTTACTTATTCCATGGCCAGGGACTCTGTTTCCATCAGGATGCAATAGCATGCTGGGAGCTGATTTTTGAATAGTTTCAAATTTTCTGCTGCAGATGACAGGGTTTTGCTCCAAAACTCTTGAGTTCTATCTTGTGATTCTAATATCTGGGCTTGCCATGAACTCCACGGTGGCAACTTTTCCCATCATGGTTGCCTCTAAGGGATGAGATCTGCTAGGTCACAAGGTCTATGTGACAGGAGCATCTGGACTACAACCATTAACTCCTAGATCCCTTTTCTCTTATGAGCCTTTCTCAAAGCTAGCCCTCTATGTCACTCAGTAAATGGGTCTAAGCACTACTCCTACGTGAGTAATATGCCCCCTCCAGAACTTGAGAAGCCAAGGAAGCTTCTAGGGCATTATGCTACCTTCTTAGCTGTGAGAACTGAGAGATGTAGTATGATCCTGAATTTGTGTTAATTTGTTCTAGCAAATTTGTATTTGGTATATCTAATTTGTATTAATCTGTTCTAGCAAAGCTATCATATCTAGCACAGCAGGTATAAATGATACTATTTGTTTGGCTAAGTTTCTAGTATTCCACTGCTACCCTCTAGTATCCATGCCATTTACACAGGGGACAGGTGGTGAATTAGTGAAGATATGATGGCAAATCCCTTCCTTGTATATTAAGGTCCTTATGGGAGGCACTAATCCCTGATGTCTCCTCAGGTTGCAACATTGTTTTTGATTTACTATCTTGATTTGGGAAGTGGGGATGGGGCAGCACTTTGGGAGGCTGAGGCGGGAAGATCACCTGAGGTCAGGAGTTCAAGACTAGCCTGGCCAACATGGTGAAACCCTGTCTCTACTAAAAATACAAAAATTAGCTTGGCATGATGGTGGGCGCCTGTAATCCCAGCTACTCGGGAGGCTAAGACAGGAGAATTGTTTGAACCCAGGAAGCGGAAGTTTCAGTGAGCTGAGATCGTGCCATTGCACTCCAGCCTGAGTGACAAGAGTGGAACTCTGTCTCAAAAAAAAAAAAAAAAGTTTCTACCTGGCTCCTGTGATAGTTCCTACTCCACAGGTCAAAGAACCAGTGTGAGTTTCTGTAACTACAAAATATGTCCACTGTAAAATACATTGACAAACCAGGAAAATGATCCCTGAGTGGGTGGGTGGATATAGACAGCCCACTGTGAGCTGTGTGGACCTGAGCCAAAACTCCATTCATTACCTGTTGCCCATGTACCTTCTACTCTAAGAGAAGGAACAAGATGACAAAATTTTGGTGGGTTTCCAGGAATAAGTGTCAACTCAAATATAGTGTTGAATAGTTCTCAAAGCTGTTAACACTGTCTTTTAACCAATGTATGATAACCTGAGTAAATGCTGGAAGGTCCTTTTGGGAGAGGAAAGCAGGGATAATTACTCTACATGCAATTGTCATAGTGTTGCAGAATTCTTCCTCCTAGAAACTCAGCCTCTCCTTCAGTTGTGGCTTCTGAGTCTGAAAACTAGCCCAAGTATATAAACTGATCAAGGGAACTGTAATAGTTTATTGGGTACTGCCTCAGCCCCTTAAACATCCACCTTGATTTCTTTGGGTTGTATAGATTAAACAAAACCCTCATTTGGTTCCCATCTATCTTGCCTCTGGGATTATCCTGTTTTATTAAACATCATCATAGCTTTCTGTAAGTCAGGCTCTCTCGAGTGCCACTTTGTCCTTGGTGCTCATTACAATAATTGTGACATGAACTAGGTATCTAGTTAAAAACTGGATACTTAATTAATCATTCTTTATATAAAATTCTCTCTGTTTACATAACTGATGCGGTTTTTGTCTCTTGAATTGTCTTTGGTCGATAAATAAAATAAATATTTGCTAATGGATCAGTAAATCTATTCCTATTGGGACCCTTCCACAACATTTTCAGGGAGAATACCCACAGGACTTTTGTTACAGAAATTCCTATCATCTGGAATATTAATTTCATTTTTATATGTAGCTCAATGACCATGATTTCATGGTTCTAATTGCTCATTGTTCTTTTTTATTGTCTCTATATTGAATTAAAGTATTATTTTGTCCTCTTAACTATAGTGGCTCATCTAAACTATATACGAGTTTCTGTTCAGTGTGAAATTCAGCCTTCAAGGTTTAAAACCAGTAACAGAAATATATTTCTCATCTTTATGACACCATTGCTACATGGAGAAGCAATTTGTGGTCTCAGTATCATTCTCTATATTAGTTTCCACAAATATAGAAAAAAATTTGTTACTTGGTGATAATCAAATAGCCTGCTGATAAATTAACAGAGAATTTAGTGCTTGACATGTTCAGAACCCTCTAAACACCTAAGCATTAGTTCTCCCATTTTGTAATCTTGCATCAGGTGTGATGTTGAGGGTAACCCAGGCCAATTTTGAACATTAAAGTTAATATTACTCAAGTGATCTCACTTCTGTTCAAGAAAATAAAAATTGCTTCCTAACAATCTGACAACACAGTGCTGAATTAAATGTGGCATCTCCTTGGCATATTTATCAGTTTTGAAATCATAATCTGGAACAAACAGAAATTTAAAGCAACACAATACCAACTGAAAGCCCCACACCCGTTTGATTTCTAACCTGTAAAAATAAATTAAATAGATGTTGACATTTACATAAACTTAATTGGAATTTCAATTTCCTTCTAAACATCAGATGTAGTCTTTGACATGTGAAACCTAAGAAGGAGGATCAGAATTAATACCTCTTAATCCAGTGCAAATTGTTCACAAAGATACTGAGCTAGAAAAGTAGTTCTGTTGATGGAAAACACCCATCTCTCTTGTTGGAGGTGTAGAATTTCTTCAAAATAAGTGCATCTGTCATCTTAAAGTATTTCCTTGCTTATCTTTTGTGTAGAGGAATTTTCCTCCATTTTGTAATGTATCTTGCATTAATCTTGAGTTGAAAGTAAGCTTCTTAATATTGGTACTTCATTGATGTGTATTAATCAACATAAAATTGGAGGTTAAGCAAAAAATTAATTGGTGAGTTTAAACAGAGAACACAGCTCAGAATATCACACCCCCTAAATTCCATCTTACTTGTCCCTGTCTCCCTTACTGTATTTCCTGGTAATAAATTTTGCTGTATTTGTAAGTGGTGCTAAAACGACATAAAGAAGGTGAAGTATTCAAATGAAATTGACTCTCACTAAACAGGATGCTTATCTAAGGATAGACAACAGAGTGAAGATTTAGGGAGAATGCTGTATCTCATGATTTTGATGATCATCTCATCAGATCTTTATTTTCCAACTATTTTGACCTTCTTCTTGCCCATTCCTGAGTTTAAGCACTCCCCAGGGACTTCTAGAATCCTAGCAACTACACATTCGTGGTTTTTGTTTTCTTTTCTTTAATGTCAGCTCTAAGATTAGAGGACAATCTTGGTTTAGACAGGTACCCTGGATCATTTACAGATGCAATTATAATGCCAACCCACTGGTGGGCTCCAGTCTTAATAGTTCTCAGCACAAGGAGAATTGCAACAACATTATTTCTTTTGGCTTTTAAAATATTTCTGTAGAATGAAAGGCATTTCATTCCAAAATAGGTCATTTGAAGCATGTCTATAGTTGAAAGGGCTATATTTTTGCAGCCTCATTTCAAATTTATTGATAAACAAAGCAAGCAATGTGCAAAAATACCAATGAGGTTTGGGTTCTGCTCAATAAAAACAAGTTAAATCTAAATTTAGGTTTTTGCCACGTCATTAGCCAAGCCCCAGTTTTTCCTAGGTATTGCAGCACATATGGTCTGCAAGATCACCCACAGTCTTCAGGCTTCCTATTAGATGACCATATGGACTGGCTGAAGTCCCAGGGAGCAAGAGGGCCATCCAGACATCCCATTGTCCAGCATTTCAGAGTGTTTTTGCTGTGGGCATTTATCAGAGTATATTTTCTCCAATTATAGGTTTTTTCAAACTCATAATTTGGTATGTTTTAAAACATTTTGATTTTTTTTATCTTACTTTAAGTTATGGGATACATGTGCAGAACATGAAGATTTGTTACATAGTTATACATGTGCCTTGGTGGTTTGCTGCACCCATCAACCCATTATCTAGGTTTTAAGCCCCGCAAGCATTAGGTATTTGTCCTAATGCTCTCCCTCCCCTTGGCCCCGACCCCCTGACAGGCCCCAGTGAGTGATGTTCCCCTCCCTGTGTCCCTGTGTTCTCATTGTTCAACTCCCACTTAGGAGTGAGAACTAACATTTTGATTTTCAAATAACATTAAGCTCTTTTTCCTGACTATAGCCAATACCATTTATTTTACATCAACAATAATAATATATAGTCAAATAACACTAAAATAAAGCTTTGTAATTTTAATAACTTAATTGAATGGTTTTAGGCTTGATCAAACTGTGATATTTCTTTTTATTTACGTGGTCGTTAAGTATTCTTTGTAAGAATTTCATTTTAAATTATTTTTCACTTATATACAAAGTATTTTGCATTACATTAAAAAATGAAAATGTAAGTAGTTCAAATATTTTATTTTTAGCCTTTATAATTTTATAATACTATTTCATGGTTTTTAAATTATATGTATTATATGCTATATAAAGGTATATATAATATAGAGATATATAGAGGAGTATGTGTTTATGTGTGCATACCTGTCTGTCCATTTATCTCTCTATATTCTAAGTTTATAGAGGAAGAGAAAAGTGAAATGATTTAAACATGTACTATGTGTCAGGCCTATTTTTTCACTTTTAATATATTAGCTCATTTCATTCCTACAAGATAGGAGAATTAAACATGGAATAATAAGAACTCAGTAAGTTTAGACTGTGTTGCAATTTGTTGTTTTAATTTGCTGTTTCATCCTTCCAATAATATATGAGGCTTTCTAATACATTATACATTAAACAGTGGTAAAATTGATCTTCACACAGACACAATTATAAGGCAAAATAGAAAGTGGAAAGAACAGCAGCTTTTAAATTAAATCAGACCTGGGTTCTAATCTTGCTATGCATTCTTAAAGCAAATTACTTATTTTTTCTTCTCTATAAAATAGACATATGAATATTCACTTGATAGGGTTGTCTTGAAGGTTAATTCAAATCACTTATGGAAGTTCTTGACTTATGATTACGATTTATTTAATCAATACTTGCCCCCCCTTTTTTTTTTTTTTTGAGACGGAGTCTTGCTCTTGTCCCCCAGGCTGGAGTGCAGTGGTGCAATCTTGGCTCACTGCAACCTCCGCCTCCGAGGTTCAAGTGATTCTCCTGCCTCATCTTCCCTAGTAGCTGGGATTACAGGCACCCGCCACCACACCTGGATAATTTTTATATTTTTAGTAGAGACAAGGTTTCGTCATGTTGGCCAGGCTGGTCTTGAACTCCTGACCTCAAGTGATCTGCCCACCTCGGCCTCCCAAAATGCTGGGATTACAGGCGTGAGCCACCACTCCTGGCCAATAAATACCTGCTCCTTACTCTTACTAGTTGTAATATTTGGCAATTTACCTGAAATCTTGGAAAGTCAGTTTGTTGCAAACATTGGGATAATAATTTCTATCCTCAGAGTGATTGGGAGATTGTAAAAGATTATATGTGTAAATTAAATTTAATATACAGTAAATTGTTATTTCTATTGCTGCATAGGAAATAATGGAACAAGAATTTCTAATTAGGAATTTACATCTTTGATTAAAAGTCATTATTATTATGGATATCAAAAATGAATTGAAAGCAGTCATTATATCCATCGATGTAGCAAACCACCCTAAGCACCTACCCTAAGTTTTTCTTCCAAAAGATGGCTCTGGGCAATTAGGGTGACATTCATAGTCATGAAAGCACAGTAAAAGAGAAATATTAATAATTGCTTTTAGATATTACCCCCTAGTAAACATGGTATATCTTGGTTTAATGAGGGGAGAGCTGGAATTCTTTTTCTTTATTATTATTTTAATCTAGCAGGCCTAGCAAGGTTGGTTAATAGAAGAAACTACATTTAAATGTATTAACATAAGAACAGTTATCTTCCTATTACAAAACAAAATTTGGCATTTACTCTACAAACACTCAAGTGTCTACTATGAGTCTACCACTGTACTACCTGTTGGTGACAGAGATATGCAAGATCCTGCTTTCCTGTGCAAAGCACTTGCAGTTTATTAGGAAGGAAAAAGCAGTCCAAAAATAATAAATATAAGTGCTTTTATTGAATTCTTAAGTCAGTGTCATTCAAAGCACACTATGGGAGAATACAGTAAGTACATTGTCTTAACTTTTGTGTCCTCCACTATACTTACTAAAGTACTTTAAATTCAATTCTGTTGAATTCATTTGAGTGCTCCCAAGTGTGACTGTGCCAAGAAAGACATTTCTCAGAATGGAATAGCAGATTAGTAGGAGCATCTCTTACCATTTCCAAGATTTTGAGGTTCTAGCCACTGAAATATGATCAATAGTTTCTTATCTTTCCTCTTTATTGTATCATATTAATGGAACATCCCTTATTCTAAAACATCCAAATAAATTATTTTCTAAAAGTATATGGTACCTGAATATGATCACATCTACCTGTCTGAAATTTTTAGACGATAATACTGTGTTGTTGCTTGCCTGCTGTTGACCACACTCAAAGAAAAGGAAAATTTCAAGAAATATTTACCTAGCATAAACCATTAAATGAATCAAGAGAGTCTCGGGAATCAGATTCACAGCAAGAAGAATCTGCTTTCCAGCAAGCAATTGATGAGCCTGCCATGTGGTATTAAAAACACGCATACAATATTGAAATGAATAGAAATGTATCACACCCCAATTCTTTTCTCTCAGAAAAAGTTTTACAAAACTAAGGCACGTTCTTGCGAACTTTCATCCTCAGCGTCACAACAATAGTCCAAAATAAGAAATTTGCTTAAGATTCTATGTTTTCACACTTTCCTAATTAAAAACCTGTCCATGTACTGCAGTTAAATTTAGACAACAAACACTAGTCAAGGGTATTTTAAAGTTTTAATTTTCCAGTTTGTGGCTTTTGAATTTGGGTCTTGATACAGGCAAAAGTTCTTTGGAGGCTTTATGGTATACAATTTCAGAACATTTTTCTTTCTTGAATTAGGGAAGAAAAAAACAGTAAGGCAGCAGCAGTTTCTGCTTCTTGTGCAGTAACAAGTTATTGTTGCAAGTCTTTTTATTCCTAAATCTTCTGGTACAGAGATTTCATAAGGAATAAAAATGAATCAAAATTGGCAGAACATGAAGTACATAGTCATGGAACCTAGGCAGCTCCAGAGGCACGTGGTACTTCACACAAAAAATTAAGTTTTGACATTCCACATTGTTGCTGCTTTAAGGAGAAAAGCTCAAAGCTCAAAGGAATCGCTTCAAGCTGAAACCAGGTGACAAACCTTTGCATCTAAGATACATAAGTATAAACAAATGTGGTTTTCCCTAAAGCTATTACGTAAATTTGGAATCTAATAACTGCCAGTTTAAAGCAAAAAAGAATAATTGACTTGTTACTGGCAGGGATTCACTTTCCTGAGGTTTTTTATCTCTTTGCCTAAGACTTTGTGGCACTTTAATAATTCCACTTCTCAGACCAAATATTACAACTAATAAGAGTAAGGAGCAGGTATTTATTGGCCAGGAGTGGTGGCTCACGCCTGTAATCCCAACACTTTGGGAGGCGAGGCAGGTGAATCACCTGAGCTTAGGAGTTTGAGACAAGCCTGGCCAACATGGTATCCTTTTAGAAGAGACAAGCCTGTCTCTTCTAAAAATACAAAAATTAGCCAGGAATGGTGGCATGTGCCTGTAGTCCCAGCTACTAGGGAGGCTGAGGCAAGAGAATAGCTTGAACCTGGGAGGCGGAGGTGTGGTGAGCTGAGATAGTGTTATTGCACTCCAGCCTGGGCCACAAGAGTGAAACTCTGCCTCAAAAGTAATAATAAAAATAATAATTCCACTTCTCAAACTCCTACTCTACTTTTTATATATCACTACGAAAGTTAATGTAAAATTCCCCCGAAACATGTTACTGAATTGTTTTGAAAATTAAGTTACTGTCTTAAGTACGATGAATTTATCCACAATCCTTCTATTACAGAATTTTCTTTAAAGATTTATTTTTCAGAATTTCTTATTATAGCATATTTGACAATAATATGTGATATTTAAAATTTGGAAAGAAAGCTAAGTCCCAAAAAGAGTCTCATGTATGTCACTCTCCCAAAGGAATTGGATCAATTAACTATTAAGAAAAAAAGAAGGCAGAAAATGTTTTTCTAGGGCTTACAATGATTACTATATCTGGTTAATTAAATGTGGTGAGTATATGAAATGAATGATTGGCCAAATCTCAAAACGATCTGAGAAATCCAATTCCTTCCAGCAAATTTACTTGTTAGCTCAGGATTTTTAAAAGTAAAGCATCTAGTATTCCTTTTAGCACTTTTGCATTCTCATTCTAGAATTACAAACAACAATACCAAGGCAGAGAGACACAGCAATTTGTCCAAACGTAAAAATTCAGAAAGACATAATAAGCTTAAGATTCAAAATATCTGCCTCCCCAGGCCACTCTGGCATTCACCTCTTTGAGTGTTACTTCCTCTTACAGGCCACGTGGAAGAATCTTCCTTTTTCTAAGCATGTCTCTAGAGATGCCACAGTTTCTCTTCCCCTCATCTCTGATGCCATCCCCAATGACTCCAGGGTGCAAGAGAGAAATGTGAATCACCCAACAGGCTCCTGAATAGAAACCAAAGTCCTAGAAACCACAAGGAGACAGGGCAGCAAAACTGCCAGGAGTATAGGTTGAGAGAAGTGTCAGAGGGAAGCCGTCACATTTTTTGTCTCTAGGGCTCATTCTTTCACCTCTTGATCTTTCTGTTATCAATTCTCTTAGGTTCTTAGTATCATGGAAAGAGTAGGTAGACTTGCTTTTCAGTTTCAACTCTGGTGCAGATTAACTGACTAACTTCAAGAAACCAATCTGCCTTCTCACTTTCCTTTTCCATAGAATGCATTGATAAAAATCACTGTTCACTCAGCCTCACCAGATTTGCAACCATGTACAATAAGCTCATGCAAAAGTTCAAGTATTTTGTAAGTGGAAAGTCTTGGTAGAGGTTTTTAACTTGAGAGCTGAAGCCTGTTACTATTCAGGGCATTTCCCTCTACTAGGCAAGGCTGTTGAAAGAAACAAATTCAAGGTCAGAGGATCGCTAAACAAAACAGCATCAAAACAAATTGGGGAAAGATGGTCACAAAGTACTTGAAATGACCCATCTTACTTAGGAGGAGTGTTTCTAATTAACTCGAGAATAGGTAATGAGTTTCTAGAATTAAAGTATTCCGTTTCTGAACACTAGTGAATATGAACTACCAAATACTTGTCCTTTGGCTTTCTTTTCTGTGCACTTCATATAGACCACTAACCTCCTGGTAGCAAATTGCCAGTCAGATCCTCTGATTTTTATTACCTAAGATCCACTTACTACCAGTTACTACTAGCACTACTTATCACATACTTAATTCTAGTCATGTAGCCCAACACAGTATCTTGTAGAAAACAGTTTTGATGTATTTGTTGAAGTGAAACCCTTCTACCTGGACATATATTCTGATCTATTAAATAGAGACTTGGAATATGTTACCACCTACACTAGAGTAGGATAAATTCCATCTGCAAAAGGATAACTTCATTCATTATTATCTCCAGTTTCAAAGTCACGTTTTCCTGACCTTGTCCCCACTTTGCTGTGTCTACATGTATTGATTATGAAGGATGAAAGAAAGTCTTCTTTCTTCAGACCAATTGAAATATCAGAATGGTTGAGACCCCTATGACTTTTGCTACTAAACAGGACAAAGAAATACATGACAGATGCTGTTAATAAACCCATGTGAGTGAGGCAGAGCCCCATATCCTCAACTATAGGAAACGTAAAAGGCCTGAAAAAATTGAGATGCACATTAATTAGTAAACTACCAAATTGCTATAGACTGAATATTTATGTCCTACCCAAATTCACACATTGACGCCTAATCCCCAATGTGATAGTGTTTGGATGTGGAGCCTTTAAGAGATGATTAGATCATGAGGGTGGAGACTTCATGAATGGGATTAGTGCTCCTGATTAAAAAAAGAAAAAAAGTACCCAGAGAGCTCCCTTACCTCTACTACCATGTGAAGACACAGGAAGAAGATGCTATTTATGAACCTAGAAGCAGGCCCTCACCAGACACCAAATCTGCCATTGCCTTGATCTTGAACTTCCCAGCCTCCAGAACTGTGCAAAATAAATGTTCATTGTTTACAAGCCACACAGTTTATGAAGTTCTGTTATAGTAGCCCATACTGACTGAAGCACAAATGTACTGGCAGTTAAGTCTTCTTGAAGATCAAAAAGCCTGCATGGCTGTTGGCATGGTCACCTTACTGGCAGCACTCTTGGCACCATCATGCTATTGGCAAGTTATTCCACAATCCCCACCCAGTACCTGCTCTCTGCCTTATCTCTCCATTAGGTGTACTTCCTGGGATATGGAAGGGACAGAAAAGGGAAGTGAGGCACTCAATCACAGGAAAATTCCTGGAGGCTCCCTAATACTCTGTGTATTCACATGGAACTGGAAAAATGGTATCATTATGCTGCACTTTTGACTGCTTCTCTCTGGGGGTGATATGCTGTTTCTTCTTGGCTCCTTGCTGCTTATGTATTACAATTGTTGAAGTCCAGCTGAAATCTTATCTCCTCCCTGAAAGCTTCTCTACACATTTTATAAAATCCTGGTTGGACTCTTCTATCAAATCCTGCAGCATATGCCCCATGTTCTAATTTATGTCATAATTTCACTATCTTGAAACTTTCTCAATTTATGTGTATCCCCAACTAGATCAAAATAATTTGAATGCAACATAATCTAATCTAGGTTCTCTCTACTGGAACACTATCAGCATTTCAGGCCAGATAATTCTTTGTTGTGGGGGCCTGTCCTGTGCATTGTAGGATATTTAGGAGCATTCTTGGCCTACACCAACTGGAAGCCAGTAGCACTCTGAGTAGTGACAATGAAAAATGTCTCCAGACATTGCTGAATATCCCCTGTAAATCAAAAACCAAGTAATTGAAAAGACAAAATTTCCCTTGGTTGAAAACTACTGATCTACCCTGATGTCGAAATATTTTTTATGTTTGTTATTAAAACATAAATTTAGGAGTAACACTTGATTTTTATCAACCGTAATTTCCATACTAAAATAGTACAGGCTGACCGTCTGCACGTATCTGAGGATGACTACGCCTTTAGGGGCCTGGAGCCTCTGCAAGGAATACCAGAAGGCTGAGCCCAAACCCCTAAGAAATGTTCAGGTTCTTCCTTCTCTCAGTAAGAGAATCCTAATGGTAAGGAAGGCCAGCCAGAGATGATAAATGCCCTCAACATTCAAAGTGGATGCCTGATCAACTTGGCTAAAGCTGCTTTGGCATAAAAAGTCAGATAGATAAAGCCTTTGGAACTGTTGGTGACAAAAGCCTCTCCAGGGTGCTATTTAATATACTGCTGGCTCCAGGGTGTTCTACTCCGTAAGTGCTCTGACCTCAGCTCGGGCTGTTATCTTGTAGACATCTCTCTCCTACCCCCTACACACTCTACTTCAGAGTACAAGTTGGCCTCCATCATCAGTGATAAAAGAATCTATTGTGACCTGGAGCTTAAGATGGAGTAGTCCTCAGTCGGTGGTTTTGGCTGCCTGGCTCAGGTGGCTGAGCCCTCCAGTTATACATTCCAGAATTAAATCCCCATAAAACCCAATACCAACTTAAATGGTGTATCAGTCACTGATGACTTGGCTAATGAATGAGTCCCAGGAAATTTGTTAGATCTTCTGTGATGACCATATGTGCCTGGTTGATCATTAAGGTCAGAGTCAGCAGGCTATTTGCTTTATCCCACTCATGAGCTCCAGGCTCTTGGAGTCCTAAAATTTCTTTGCAGATTCTATTCATAGTACTCTTCTATCTGGACTTAAAACTAAAGACATATCTGTTCATCCCTATTCCTGAACACCCTTAAGAAAGTAGGTCGGTTTGCTGTGTTTTAATTGTAAAGCATCTTGTGAGTCTCTGTAAAAGAAGCCGAGTAAGTGCTTGTTGTTGTCAGGGTAATTATTTCCTAAGGAATGCACACACTCTGACTTTGCCAACGAAATCACTCCACAAGACACATAATTTAAACCACCATTTTATCTTATTTGTTGAATTAAGTAACAGGAGGAAAGCTAGCCTTTAAAGCAGGCTAGAAAAGAAAGGCCAGAGTTTCTACATATAATTCCCATCAATGAAAATTTGCTTTACGATACATTATTTTTCCTTTCAAATTATTGTTAGGTTAAAATAGATGCATACATGGATGTAGAGTGCTGAGTGATAATATAAAGCACACATTCTTTCTTAAATTTTTATTTTAGGTTTGGGGGTACACATGAAGGTTTGTTACGGAGGTAAACGTGTGTCCTGGGGGTTTGTTGTACATATTATTTCATCACCCAGGTATTAAGCTCAGTACCCAATAGATATCTTTTCTGCTCCTCTCCTCATGTTTTGTGCATTTACTTTTTGATAACGTCATTATCTTTTCATAAAAGAGGAAAAAAGATATTAAAAACTATAGTTAGGAAAAAAAACAGTGCTTCCCCAACTCTAACTTAACCATATATTTTTGCTGGTCATTTTCACATGGTCATATGTGTCCAAGCCAGGAACTACATAGAGCGTTGCTTTAGAATGGCAGATTTTTGCTCCATGTGGCCCATTTTAAGTAGATTCCATCTAGCAGAGAGTGGACCCATTGGTGTATTTTATGACATTAGAGGTTTCCTTAAAGAACAATGCAAAAGAAGGAAAAACAAATGGAAGAATGTATTGATTAGTTTGACACAAATTATCTAGAGAAAGTTGCTGCCTGGATAGCTTAATAAACCAAGTAATTGAAAAGATCAGTTAACAGCTTTTAATCTTACGAAAATTTCTGGTGTAGCAGACAAATGTGGAAAGAAAGGAATATTGAATTACTCATCAAGATTTTCTTATTTTATTTCAGAAGTCTCTTAGGGCTTTGGAAAGCCTAGATTATAGCTGCTTCTTTGTGCCAAGCCTTACTCACTCTTCCAATGATGAGGTCCAGGGCATGCTACCCTAAAATAGCTGAAGCTGAGGAATTTGAGAAAACCACAAGGTAGGAAGTTCATTCTCATCTTCCTCTACCGTCTTCTTGTAAAACAGGTCATAACACCTAGGAAGGTTTTTCTGACCTTCCCCTAAAGCAAGTCATAAGACCCTCTTGTGAGAAATGCTCTCCCTATATCCAGAGGAAAGGACCATCCTTATCTTTGAAGATGAAAGGACACAGAGAGGAATCTGAACAGGCTTTTCTAAATCTCCCCTAGTTTCCATTAGATTATATCCGCTTTATTCCATCGTATTTCTCCACGGTGGTCCACTCTTCAAATCTTCAATAAAATACAGTCATGTTTAACTGTGCTTTGAGTCTTTATTTCCTTATGAAGTCTCCTGTATCACATACAAATTTGTGTATTATATACAAATTAAATAAATCGGTATGCTATTCTTTTGCCAATCTGTCTTTTGTTATAGGGGCCTCAGCTATGAACCTAGGATAGATGAAGGAAAAATGTTAATCCTCTCCTACACCGACATTCATTTACCTTGAAGGAAAATTGCCTACACAAGTTTTAGAGCAGTTCATGTCAGTTACACGTTCATGCCACGCCCCCTGTGCTAATAGAAAGTGATTAGAAGTAGTATGGCTCGGTTGAAAAGAAGCACTTTTTAAACCCTGGGACTCTTGGGTTAAGGTGCACCATAAGTCCGTCCCAGCCAGCAGGAAGGAATGTTGAAAGGAAGAGTTTAGACTATTTTATAATCACTCAGGTTTAGAGAGGAAGCAAAAGTTTTTGGCCATTTCATAAATATTTTATTATTTGGAAACTTCATGGGCAAAATACAAGCAAGATGATCTTGCTTAAACAGAAGGGTCAATAACCGACCTTTGAGGTCTCCATTGTGAAGAGTAAAAGGGCACAGGTTTATGGGCCTTCTATTTAGTTAATAGGTATCAACAAAGGTAATTACTTTTCATATACTATAACTTTGTTTACATAAGACACGAAATGTGTTACCATTTATAGTGTTTATGTGTGAGTCTGTGCTAAGGGCTTTAAGTATATTAATACTAGGAGCTGTATTAAAAGAGGTCTCTCTAGAGTTGTCAGGTAAAGTACAGAATGGCCAGTTAGATTTCAATTTCAAATGAACATTCAATACTTTTCACATTAAGCATATCCCAAATTTTGTCTGAAACATACTTATACTGAAAAAAAAATCCATTGTTTATCTGAAACTCAAATGTAACTGGGTATTCTATATTCTTTTCGCTAAATCTAATAACCCTAAATCTTAGCCCTTATAGGTTAAACTCAAAATATGGAAGAATTGGGTTCATATTCATTCAGAGACAGAAACCAGACTTTCTAAGTACACAAATAATGGATCCATTGCTCAGTCACACTAACCAAATACGTAAAGGTCTATTTAATTACAGTAAAAAAAACAACAGGTTGTTAACTACCCAGGTTAGCATGATAGACCCACACAATCTCTGTAAGCACATCTATATCATACTGAGATCAGGTAAAATTGGTTTTCAAGCACAAGAAGCTCTTTGGAATGTGTGAATGTTTTATAGTTTAAGACTAAAATGGGCTAAAGTATTAATCCCACAGTTGGAAACTTGGCAATGGGAATTTAATATTTTTAAAAATCTACTGGCTCAAATTTCCTTTTTCCCGAAAGTACCCAGATGGGTTCTGCTAATATTTGTCTCTGTGACTCCTTTTCCTAAGCTCCCATGGGCTGTCCAACCCCCTACCTTGGAGTGACACATCCTTCCGTTAGCTGTATTAATAGCTCCAGTCGTATTACGTCAACTCCTGCTGCTAGAAGAGACTGTTTTTATCCATTATGTGATGATTTTAAAGTTTAACTCTCAAAAGGCAATCATATTTCTTTCACTACCAAATTCTTAAAGAACATTTCACTGAACTCCTCATGTATTTACTGTACTGACTTGAGAGGTAGATTTTCTATAATACTATTTTCTCTTAATAACGGAAATGCTGATCATCTTTTGTTTCAAGCCAAGTGTTTATCTGTATCTCATTTAATGCTCACTAAAAATCTTGGGAGAAACAGAGCACAGTATAGAGTAGCAGAACAGTATCTAAATGTAGGTCTGTCTTGGAATCTACTATATCACTATAGCACTAGTTCCCACTTTTAAGTAAAATGTTTACTGTGGATAATCATGTAAAAAAAAAAAAAAGATAAAACAAAGCTGGACGAATTTAGCTTCTCCTGTGGCTGAAGTATTCTAGGAGATATAAATAAACCATGGCTGGTGACCACTATGATACTATAAAGAAATGAGCACCAGCTTTGGAGTACTAAAGATCTCGATTAGAATCACACCTCCATCACTGGGTGAGGGTAGTAGTCAAAGAGATCAGTGTGGACATTGTTATGGGCTAAATTGTGTCCCCCAACAAAATGCATAACTTGACATCCTAACTCTTAATACTTCAGAATGTGACTGTGGAGATACAATCTTTAAAAAGGTAATTAAGTTAAAATGAAATTATTCATGTGGGCCCTAATCTAATATGACTAGTGTCCTTTCAAGAAGAGGAAATTAGGACAGCCAACTGAAAACCCGAGGAAGGCCCCAGAAGAAATAAACCCTGCCAACACCTTGATCTCAGACTTCTGAACTTTAGAACTGTGAGAAAATAACCCACCCAGTCTGTGGTACTTTTTTATGGCAGCCCTAGCAAACACATTTCTTAACAGCTTAGATCCTAGTTTTTTTTATTTTTTAAAGGCATAATCCCCATGGGTTTGATGTGATCATTAAATAATTAAGTGCCTAGCATGATGCTTTGAAAAATGAATTTGCTCGAGGAATATAAGAACTATATTTTTCACTTACGCTCACAACATGAACTAGCATATTTATTAATTATCCTTGGCAAATTCATTAAGGATCCGTTAGGTGCAAATACACCAATCAATATCACATTCCCAGTGTTTTTCTTCTGACAGAAGATGGGAGGGCAGTATTTGTTATCCCCAATGAGTGCTTTATACACTGCATTTTCTTGATTCTGCAATGCATATTTTGAAGCACCCTTTTTATTTTAGAACAGTTTTAGATTTGCAGAAAAATTGCAAAGATAGTGCAGAGTTCCCATCTCCCCCAAACCCCATTTTACCTATTATTAACAGCTTACATTAGTGTGGTACATTTGTTACAATTAATTATTAACAATGATACATTATTAACTAAAATTCATACTTTATTCAGATTTCCTCACCATTCACCTAATGTGATTTTTCTCCTCCAGAATCCCATACAGCATACCATATTACATTTAGTGATCCTGTATCCTTAGGCTCTTCTTGACTGTTAGTTTCTCAAGCTTTCCTTGTCTTTGAGAGTTTTGAGGAGTATGGGTCAGGTATATCGTAAGATGCCCTTCTACTGGGGTTTGCTGCTGTTTTCTTAATGAAACTGAAGTTATGGCTTTGGGGAAGGAAGACCACAGAGGTAAACTGTCATTTTCATCACATCATATTAAGGGTATGCACTATCAACATGACATATCACTGTTGATGCTGACTTCGATTACCTGGCTGAGGTAGTGTTTGTCAAGTTTCTCTACTACAAAGTTTTTTACTCCTTTCCATGCAGTACTTCTTTGAAGGAAGTCCCTATGCACTGTGCATAGGGACTTCTCTCACACTTAAGAAGTAGAGAGAGGCTGAAGCGGGTGGATCACTTGCGGCCAGGAGTTCAAGACCAGCCTGGCCAATGCGGTGAAACCCTGTCTCTACTAAAAATACACAAATTAGCCGGGTGTGGTGCTGCACACCTGTAATTCCAGCTACTTGGGAGGCCGAGGCAGGAGAATCATTTGAACCCAGGAGGCAGAGGCTGCAGTGAGCTGAGATCGTGCCACTGCACTCAAGCAGCCTGGATGACAACGTGACACTCGGTCTAAAAGAAACAAACAAACCAAAAACAGTAGAGAGTTATGTGCTACCTCCTTGATGGCAGTGTACCTACATAAATTACTTGGAATTTTCCTGCAAGGCATATTTCTCTATTCTCCCCAATTTATTTATTCAATTATTTATATAAGTATGGACTTACGGATATTTATTTTATACTTTGGGCCATTATATAGTATTATTAGGTTGGTGCAAATGTTATTGTTTTTGCCATTGAAAGTAATGGCAAAAACCGCAATAGCTTTTGCACCAACATAATACATTACTTTGTTGCTCAAAGTGTTCTGGCTTTGACCATTGTTGTTATTTTTTTTTTTCCTGATCAGTATTTCTTTATCTCCAATTAGTGCTTTGCATACTGTATTTTGTTCATTCTATGATACACATTTTTTATGTCTGAAATTTATATAACTAATAACATCCTATAATTACAATTGGTAGTGACTTTTTGTTCCTTAGTCACATGTAAAATAATAGTGTGCCTTTCAATAAATGGCATCTTAGATTCAATGAAACTTAGAAATTGCTAAACAATAAGAAATACTTTTCTAGGATAGTGTATTCAATTCTTAGCACCCTTGCCCTGTCAAGCTTTGACATTTTATAGAGAACATTTTCTTCAGAGATTGTTTTTGTTTGATCTTTTTGATTTACTGTAGACATGTTGCTTTTTCTCTCTGTTGATCATTTGAACACATGTACATTGATCTACTGAAACAAAGAATTTATGTTCAGGCATAAGAATATCAGCAATGGTCATTGCCTTACCCTGTTGGCTAATTCTGAGATTTAGGTGCTCTTATCTTCCTACTGGCATCCATTTAAGGCCATCCATTGACAGGCAAACTGTATATGATTGGAACAATAATAAGTAGGCCATATTTTATAATTCTAGTCTCTTCCATTTTAGTAATTTCAGTGTGGATACAGGGGTTTCAATTTGCTTATTACAGGATTTTATTTCATATCACTTACAAATGTGAAGACGTATCATTATACTTGGCTTGATAGCTGAACTCAATTATTTTAAATCCCTTTTTTCATTTATTAATACAGTTATTGAGCACCATTTATATGTCCAGTTCTATGCTCCTAGGTTTCTGTGTTTGCCCTTTAAGCAGCAAATATAAACTTCACTAGTATTTAGAGATTGTCTGAGGAATATTTATTTAATGACACTTCATAACAAGCACAAAATATTTTAAATATGTTCTCTCTGAAAATTGTAGAAAATATCAAATGGGTAAATTTTTGAATAGCTAATTTTAATCTTTCTTAAATAGCTTCCAAGCAGAAAGTTTTCCAAGATCAAGTAAACTGAATTCTGCAATAACAGTTGGCCTTGTCAGTAAGTCTATGAAGTAAAATATCAATCTTCACATCATATATAGGAAATTGAGGCTCAGAGATATTAAGTATGACTTAGCGACAAACCAGTAATCAATATGTCCAGCACTGGTACACTAATAAAACCCTCATTTTGGGAGGCTGAGGTGGGCGGATCACCTGAGGTCAGGAGTTCAAGACTAGCTGGGCCAACATAGTGAAACCCCGTCTCTACTAAACTAAAAAAATTAGCCAGGTGTGATGGCATGTACATGTAGTCCTAGATACTCAGGAGGCTGAGGGAGGAGAATCCCTTGAACCCAGGAGGTGGAGGTTGCAGTGAGCCAAGATTGTGCCACTGCACTCCAGCCTGGGGGACAGAGTGAGACTCTGTCTCAAAAAAAAAAAAAAAATCATAAACCAGGCCATAGGCCATATGTTGACATGCTACTTATTCACCAAAAACATTAAGGTAACTTAGCATATAAGCAAATAAATCATACAGTAGTTCGGATGCTTTTATAATGTCCAAGAGGGTATATTCTTTTCCATAGTGTTAATGCTTGCCATCAAACACATTTAGAAACTCTTCTGATGAAATCTAGTAGCTATTGAAGGGTTGTTCTTCAAGCATTCATGACAAAAGTGTATAAAAGTTGAAACCTTTATGAAAAAATACACCGTCAACATTTAACCATATGATGCTTTTGCAAAAATATAATCTAATAAATGAAAACAAAATTTAATTTTCTGTAATGATTAGATCTTTTCATTGAGCAACAAAAGACATTTTTAGTACTTAAATAGTATATTAAATTTACAAAGCACTTTACATTCATTAATAATTCCCCCAAAAACCCAACAAGAGAGATGGTTTGGGCAATTTTCAATAATGTTAGTTGGTTCCAAATATAGGGAAAAGAAGCATAGATGAAGGTAATTTGGCTAATGCAAGGACTAATGAGAGCCACAAAATACACACCTGAAAGGAGAACAGTCTCTTATTATTATCAATTTTTCTTCCATGTTAGTCTCCCATATGGCACATTGCAGAATATATTTCTACCAGAAGTTATTTTGCATGTTACATTTCTCAGTTACAACAAAATATATGAAAATTTCAGTCAACTTCATGCCCTCAAAAAATTAACTATTCTACAGAATATGTATGATACCAAATTGATTACAATAATAGAGGTAGGACTCAATGTTACCCAAAGAGTGTACCCAGGAGTCTAGGTTATTTTCTTTAAACAATCTTAGCTAGCCCTTAATGATTTTTTGCTGGCCCACTTGCATTTTGTATGAGATACTGATTTAGATCAATGTTACTCTACTACTAGGTATAAGGTCCAAAGATGTTTATTATGTTTATACCTGGCAAATTCTATTGTGTGTATGAAGTAGTGATTAACAGTATCCCACAGAATAGACAAATTTCAGTCTGTAGGAGATTTTAAAAACCAAGAATTAGTAAGAGTTTACATCTTTATTGTTGTAGGTCTCAAATCAGTTTTTATTCCATTTATTTAAGGAAATCCTAAAAATTAAAAACATACCTGAGACAGTTTTTATAAATAATATATACTTCTTGAGAAAATTCTGGGTTAATTATTCAGCACAATATTTATACATAACCTGCACTCTCTGTGTATTTTAAGATAGTTCATTTTGAAACTGCTCTAATAAGCATTTTCATAATAAAGAACAAGTTATTATTAGATGTGAAGGCATATTGTCTGTGAGTATTTTTATTCTTGCCTTTGGAGATTAGTGAAAATTAGTGAAATGGAGATTAGTGAAAAGTACAGAATTCTGTACATAGATTATAATTTTCTTGATACAGAAAGTTCACACTCCTTTAGGAAAAAACAAATCCTATTTTACCATAATCTTATTAACTAATAGATTTCCTCTCTGGATGAGCCACTAGAGGCATTTGTGAGGAATTTTTAAACTGCCCTATTCCTAAGAATCACCTAAAATGCTATTTTTAAAAATCTGATTCAAGAGCAAAATGGTATAGCCACCTTGGAAAACAACTTGGCAGCTTCTCATAAAGTTAGACATAAACTTTTTGTATGACCCAGCAAACCCACTCGTGGTTATTTACCCTGGAGAAATGAAAATTTATATTCTCAAAAAAACCTGTACATAAATGTATATAGCAGCTTTATTCATAATTGTCCAAACCTAGGAACAAAGCAAATGTGCTGTAATGGATGAATGGATCAACCAACCCTCCTCCATCACCACAGTGGAGTGCTCCTCAGCAACCAAGGGGGAGGCACCATGGATACATGCAACGGCTTGGATAAATCTCAAAGGCATCACGAGGAGATGGAGCCAGTTCCCAAATGTAAGATGTTATATATTTCCATTTATTTATATTCTTGACAAAAACCATAGTAATGGAGAACAGAGCAGTGGTTGTAGGGGTTAGTTATAGGGATGTAATCACAAAGGAATAATATAGGGACCTTTTGGGGAATGAGGAAACAGTTCTGCATCCTGATTATGGTGGTGGTTCCATGAATCTGTACATGTATTAAGCCTCTTAGAACTTCATACCCCCCAAAATCAATGTTACTACATATTAACAAATAAAGTTCAAGGCTTTCACACTCAAAGTATTTGACTCAGTAGGCCTGAAGCAGAGCTTAGGAATCTGAATTTTAACACCATAAGCACAGGTGCATGTTCAAGTAGTTCCAGCAAAGGTGATTCATACTTTAAAAAACATCATTTTAGAAGAAAATGCATTGGACTTAAAGTTAGAAGATTACAGTATCCTGCCAATTAATAGCTATGTGACTTTGGGTACAATTTTTTTTTCTTTTTTTTTTAAATTTTATTATTATTACACTTTAAGTTTTAGGGTACATGTACACAATGTGCAGGTTTGTTACATATGTATACATGTGCCATGTTGGTGTGCTGCACCCATTAACTCGTCATTTAACATTAGGTATACCTCCTAATGCTATCCCTTCCCCCTCCCCCCACCCCACAACAGTCCCCAGAGTGTGATGTTCCCCTTCCTGTGTCCATGTGTTCTCATTGTTCAATTCCTGCCTATGAGTGAGAACATGCAGTGTTTGGTTTTTTGTCTTTGCGATAGTTTGCTGAGAATGATGGTTTCCAGTTTCATCCATGTCCCTACAAAGGACATGAACTCACCATTTTTATGGCTGCATAGTATTCCATGGTGTATACGTGCCACATTTTCTTAATCCAGTCTATCATTGTTGGACATTTGGGTTGGTTCCAAAAACACATGAAAAAATGCTCATCATCACTGGCCATCAAAGAAATGCAAATCAAAACCACAATGAGATACCATCTCACACCAGTTATAATGGCAATCATTAAAAAGTCAGGAAACAACAGGTGCTGGAGAGGATGTGGAGAAATAGGAACACTTTTACACTGTTGGTGGGACTGTAAACTAGTTCAACCATTGTGGAAGTCAGTGTGGTGATTCCTCAGGGATCTAGAACTAGAAATACCATTTGACCCAGCCATCCCATTACTGGTTATATACCCAAAGGATTATAAATCATGCTGCTATAAAGACACATGCACACGTATGTTTATTGCGGCACTATTCACACTAGCAAAGACTTGGACTTTGGGTACTATTATCACTTGAATTGTGACCCCCTCCCAAATATGTCCTAAACCCCAGTAACTCAGAACGTGACTTTATTTGAAGGCTGGGTCTTTACAGAGGTAATAGTTTTTATTCCATTTATTTAAGGTTAAAATAATGTTTTAACCTTATTTAACCATAATTTAAAGTTAAAATAATGTCATTAGTTTGGGCCTTCCTCCAGTATAACCAGTGTTCTTTAAAAAAAAAAAAATGAAAATTTGGACACAGAGACATGCACACAGGAAGAACCCGTGAATATTACAGCTGAGATTGGGTTGAAGCATCTACAAGCCAAAGAATGCCAAAGATTGCTAGCAAACTGCCAGAAGCTGGGGAATAGGCATAGAACAGATTCTGTCTCACAGCTCACAGAGCGAACCAGCCCTGCACAGACCTTAATTTCAGGCTTCCAGACTCCAGAACTGTAAGACGGTAAGTTTTTCTGTTGTTTAAACCAACCAGTTTGCAATACTTTAATATGGCAGCCCTAGAACAACTTTCTTATTGATCTCCTCAGGAATTATTGAAACTAAGTGAGATAATACCTGTGCATTAGTTAAGAACTCAGTTGAGAAATCACAAATACCAATGATTTAAGCAATATAAGAACTTGTTTCTTTCTTTGAGAACAAAAATACACTGAGTAGGCTGGTCCAGATTTGTGTGGTGGTTTGATATTATCAGGGGCTAAAGCTGCTTCTACTTTTTTATTCTTTCATCCTTATGTTATGAACCTTGTCCTCATGCTGGTAATATGGATGCTGAGTTCCGGCAAATACATCATAGTCCCTTGCAAAAGGAGAAGGGCAAATAGCAAAAGGAACAAGAGTAAAAAAAGAAAACAAGTAAAATCCCTGTCCTTTAAAAACTTCCAAAGTCTCACTCAGTAACTTTCAATTACATCAATTCTGTTTTATTGGCTGGTAACTACTGACTTATCTTCAAGGGAGTCTGGGTAGTTCATTATAGCTGATAAGATTGAAACCTCCCCCATTTCCAGGTTTTAGCTTTCTTAGTAAAGAAAGAGAAAATGCATATCAGAGGAGAAAAGTATATAAAAGCATTCTGTAAATTATTCCACATTCCTCAATTGGAATACAGTATTATTTCTTTATGTGCCTTTAAAAACATATCCGTAGGCTAGGCATAGTGGTACATACCTATAGCCACATACTCAAGAGGCTGAGGTGAGAAAATCGCTTGAGCCCGGAAGTGGCTGAGTGAGAGTTCGTTCAGTGGGTCCAGAGGCTGCCATGAGCCGTGATCGCACCTCTGCACTTCAGCCTGGGTGACAGAGCAATGCTCTGTCTCAAAAACAAACAAATGAAAACCCTCTAATTATAATGGAAAAAAATTCACATTTGAGGACATGTTGTTTTCAATGTCAAATGCTATACTCACACTCTAAACAAGTCATTCTCCAATTTTTTCTCTTCGGGACCTTCTTACACTTTTAACAGTGTTAAAGCACCCAAAGAGTTTTTGTTTAAATACATTATATTTCTTGATATATGTACCATTTTAGAGATTAGATTATTAGATTAAACATGAATAGGTACCATAGTAGAGATTAAAAGTGAGTGGTTTCACATACAGATTTCTTAATTCATTTAAAAATAATAACAAACCCATTACATATTAACATAAATTTTGTATTTTTATGAAAATTAACTATATTTTCAAAAAAAGCAAGTGAGAAGAGTGGTGTTGTTTTACATTTTTGCTAATCTCTTTCATGCCTGGCTTAATAGAAGACAGCTGGATTCTCATAACTGATCCTAAATTAAATCTAATGTGGCTTGTTGTTTTGGTTAAAGTACATGAAGAAAATCTGACTTCACAGAGATATGTAGTCTAAAAAAGGAAAAGAATTTGAGCCTTTTCAAATAATCATGGATATCCTTCATTAATACTACATCAACACTTAATAGGTAGTAATTTCTTAAAGATTACTTGCAATGTGGAATCTAAAATCATTATGATCAACTTTCACACTCTATTACATTAAAATTGAGCAGTCTACCTTTCACTTTGAATGGACCTTTTACTCATGTGTGATATTAATTTCATAGAATTCTGAAAATGTCTCAGAAACCCGCAGAGGTCCACAGACTTTGAAAATGATTGCTTTAAATAAATCATTAGGATTATTCACTTTGAAGTTTGGGTTGTTCTAATTCTGCAATTAATAGAGTTTTAGACATGGGAAAAGTTTATATTGGCCAACCAGAATCCTCATTTTATAGATAAAAATACAAGAATCAAGAGGCTTTATCCTGATTACAATGGCAGTTTATTAATTCATTCAAGTATTTACCAAGCACTATTATGTGCAGAGCTAGAAACAGAAGCCAACTCCTCACCAATGCTCTTTCTATTAATACATATTGCATATGCTCTGCTTTCATTTATAACTGAGGGGCCTCAGATCTAACTTTTGTATTTATTAGTTTTTTTTTTCACTTTCCTTCCTTGTGCTTGAGCTTTTACGATAAAGACAGACAAACTGGTGCCTTATGACAACATGCAACTTACAACATTTCTTGTTCTTAAATTCCCAATAGTAATTTTACATGTAATAGGGACATTTTTGTGAAACTGAATATTAGGACTTGAAAGACTGTGGCAGGTGTATATTTCTCATTGAATCCCATATACGCCTCTTAATTTCCCAGCTACTATGAAGTTAGGGTTGCTATTAATATACAAGGCAGACATGACACATGCCACTTCAAGACCAATGCATTTAAAAGCTGGTGCACCAGAATAATCTCACTCTCTTTTCTCTTGCCTAGACAGACATGGAGGTCTTGAAATGAGATGTTAAGCCACAGTTTGGAAAACAAAATCTGGGTTTTTTTTAACTTACTACATACAGGAACCTGATTTAGGAATACTGTAGACTTTGAATGATAAATAACTTTTGTTGCATTTAGCCGCTGATTATTTATTACTATAACATAGCCCAGCTTTCTCTGACTAATATAAAGGCAGAACTAAGAAGATTAATTCAACGTGATTAGAAATAATAAAATGCATTGTTTAATTAAATGTCTTGAGCCTGAACAGTTCTAATTCTCAGTATAGCTGTTTTCTGTTTTCTTCTGGGGGAAGGAGGAAAAGAATATGAATTAAAAATCAGGAGATTGTACTTTCTACAATGAATGAGGTGAAGCAATAATAACCCCCACATAGTCTTAAAAATAAACAGGAAATTAACCAAAAGCAGGTAGGTTTGTAAAAATACAGATTGAATTTAAACTCTCACTTGATCTTTTAATAGTATGAAAATTCTAAATTCTCATTAACTGACTCAAATTCATGATAAGGATGAGATATTAACTAACCATATTACAAGCAAAACAAAACAAACAATAAGCAAAGCCTGCTGGCTAGAATCAGAGCCATAGTTTCCCTCATGAAATTTTGTCTCTCATCATCTGACAAAGGAAGAAATATGTTTGTGTTCTTTTGTGAAAGAGGAATTTGTGTTATTTAGGCTTTGAACTCTAGCTGAATGAGCCCCTTCAACAAGCAAGAAGGTAACCCATGTTCACTGAATGAATGTTTTTACTTGAGAGCATCCTGAGGGTAATAAAGTCATGCAGGCCTTCAACCTGAGTTACTGAAATGTGCTGTCTTTTGAGTCCTTCTATGTAAAATGTTTGTAATAGTTTACAATTCTAATTTTCTATATATTAGTTTTCTACTGCTTCCATAACAATTACCACAATCTTCATAGCTTAAAAACATACATTTATGGCCAGGTGTGGTGGCTCACACCTGTAATCCCAGCACTTTGGGAGGCCGAGGCAGGTGGATCATGAGGTCAGGAGATCGAGACCATCCAGGCCAACAAGGTGAAAGCCTGTCTCTACTAAAAATAAAAAATGAAAAAATAGCTGGGTGTGGTGGCACGTGCCTGTAATCCCAGCAACTCAGGAGGGTGAGGTGAGAATCACTTGAACCCAGGAGGCAGAGGTTGCAGTGAGCCAAGATCACGCCACTGCACTCCAGCCTGTCTACAGAATGAGACTCTGTCCCAATTAAAAAAAAAAAATTATGTAGGTTCTATAGGTTAAAAGTCTAAATTCTGGCCGGGTGCAGTGGCTCACGCCTGTAATCCCAGTACTTTGGGAGGCTGAGGCAGGCGGATCACGAAGTCAGGAGATCAAGACCATCCTGGCTAACACGGTGAAACCCCACCTCTACTAAAAATACAAAAAAAATTAGCCGGGCGTGGTGGCGGGTGCCTGTAGTCCCAGCTACTGGGGAGGCTGAGGCAGGAGAATGGCGTGAACCCAGGAGGCAGAGCTTGCAGTGAGTCGAGATCCCGCCATTGCACTCCAGCCTGGGCGACAGAGCAAGACTCCGTCTTAAAAAAAAAAAAAAAAAAAAAAAGTCCAAATTCAAGGGCTAAATTCTAGGTATCACCAGCCCTCATTCCTTTTTGGAGGTTCTAGTGGAGAAGTCTTTGCCTTTTCTAGCTTCTAGAAGCTACTCATATTTCTCAGACCATGGTCCTCTCTCCATCTTCAGAGCCAACAAGTTTGTATCTCTCCAACTCTTCTTATGTAGTCATGGCTCCCTCTGACTACACAAGGAAGAGGTCCTCTGCTTTTAAGAATTCACGGGTTAGGCTGGGCGTGGTGGCTCACGCCTGTAATCCCAGCACTTTGGGAGGCCGAGGCGGGTGGATCACGAGGTCAGGAGATCGAGACCATTGTGGCCAACACAGTGAAATCCCGTCTCTACTAAAAATACAAAACAACTAGCCAGGTGTGGTGGTGGGCACCTGTAGTCCCAGCTACTTGGGAGGCTGAGGCAGGAGAATGATGTGAACCCAGAAGGCAGAATTTGCAGTGAGCGGAGATCACGCCACTGCACTCCAGCCTGGGCGACAAAGCGAGACTCTGTCTCAAAAAAAAAAAAAAAAAAAAAAATTCATGGGTTAAAATGAGTCCATCTGCATACTTCAGAATAACGTTCCCATTTCAGAGTCTTTCATTTTAATCACATCTGCAAAGTTCTTTTTGTCACGTAGGGTAGCATATTGATGTGTTCTAGGGATTAGGACTTGGACATCCAAGGGGTAAGAAGAGGACATTCTGCCATCTATATTTTATAAAGAACCTGATCTCTAGAAGAAGCGCTTCACCTAGAACTCAGAGACCTCTCTATAGACATGCCCCTTACTTCAGGCCAAATGTGGGCAAATATTTAACTTTTCTGGGCTTTGCCAGGCAAAATATAGTTAATAATACCTTAGCTTGCTGAAGGTACAAAAGTGGACAGCATGATTTCATGTGGGTTCCTTCTTGCTACAAAATCTGTAATAATATTATTTTAATATGGAAACTCAAGTCTATATTTGGGAGAATACAGAAGTTTAATCAAGTAGAAGAATAATTTAACAAAAATGAATAAATGGTAACATTTATTCATTTATCTATTTCCCTATTAAGTTTCCCAGTCTCTCCTTCTTCTACTTGATTAAGCTTCTAAATTTCCCCCTACCAGCAATCTTCCTTATCAAATTCAATCTTACCATGTTCATTTCACTTGGATCAATATTCTGTATCAGATGAAAGGAGAAAGTGATAAATCAGACAAATGAACTAATTTAGCTAATAGTTTAACAAGCTTGTTTATTGTGCCTTAATTATACAAATAGATTACCTCCCAAGGAGGAACCTGGATGGCAGGAATTCCAATAGAATGGTCATCACATCACTGATGGATTCCTCAAATCTCTCCCACCAGTTGCTCTGTGGAAACTTGGATGCAAGAGCGATCAGGAGTACAAATGTTAAAGTCAGACTTATGTTTCAATCCCTTCTCTTCTACTTACAAGTTATTTTCAGACAAATTTCTTAACCTCTCTGAGCCTCAACTGCATTATCTATAATAATATCTAATTCACAGTGTTGTTATAAAAGTTAAGTCAGATAATGTGTTTAGAGTAGCTATAATCATAACTTGCATAAAAGTACATTCAATAAATAATGAGTACTGTAGATATTTTTGTTGCTCCTGCTTTACTATATTGACCAGCCTTCCCAATGGACTGATGCAGTCAGGTCTCTCAATTCTTCCACATTCAATCACCAGGAATTCATTGAGCATCTATTTGTGCAAGGTGCTGGGGATGTAGAAGACAGCCACATCGATAAATTGCCTTACATAGTGGAGCTTGCATTCTAATCAAGGGGAAATAGACAAAAACAAAACAATACAAATGAAAAAACAGGAACATACAAACAATATTATTTCAGATTGTGACAAGTGCAGTGAAGGAAAGAAAGAGGGTAATGTGACCATGAGTAGTTGGGTAGGGTGGAGAGGAGATATGGGATGGTCAGGGAGAATGCAGCTTAGGATATGACATTTCAGCTGCCACCCAAAAGATAGATCTGAGCCAGGAAAGTGAACAGCAAATGTAAACAAACAGAGACAGGACAGAGGATCATGTGTTGGAGAAACAGGAGTCTCGTAGGCAATGGTGAAAGTGATAGGAAATGATGCTGAAGAACGGGGCAGGGGCCAGACTCAAGGTGTTAGGGCTTTGAGTAAACACTGAGGATTTTACTCTAAAGGTAATGACAAAACATCAAACTATAACATTTAAGGATAACATGCCTTCATATGCAATTTTACCAAATGATAGAGGGAATAGATTTGAATGTAGAAGGAAGAGATGGGTTGACAAGAGTGGAGTCAGAGAGACTAGGAGGTTATTTCTGCATTCCTGAGAAAAGATTACAGAGGTTAAACATAGGATGACCTGTGTTTAATCTGTTAGGAGTGGCTGACATATTAAAGATACATATTCATCACAGAACAGTAAGATTTGCATTATATTGGGACAGTGAAGTAAAATTTATCCTAGAAAGAGAACCTTCAAGGACGTTTCATTGGGTTTTGGCTCAAGTTTATGGGTGGAGGGCAGTGGCATTTACTTCATTAGATAAGAAAGAATAGAAAAGGAATAGGGTTAGAAGGTGGTTGGAAAATAGGGACCAGAGTTCCTTTTAGACATATTTATGAGCTATTAGACCTAATGACAACATGACAGGGGGTCAGTCAAAGAAGATCTCTAAGTTGGTCAGAATGACAATCAGTTCCCCTCTAGTCTGCGTGCCTTCCTTCTTGTATGCCAGTAGCTTCCTTGACATACCTGTCATGGATGCATCTCCTGTCCTGATGATTGTGCTGGTTCCTCAGGCCCTACTGGTCTGTGAGTGAGGTCCTTGGGTACATCTTTGCATCTCTAGGTAAGACTCAATGCCTAGCCTAATGTAATAGCCCAAAATCATGCCCTCCAAATAAATGAATGTATTGGTGCTTTGTACTTTAGCTTATCATTTCTAAGTCCAAGGATCCCATTCTCTATTAGAAAAGTGTCTTCTCTGAAGATAACAAGGGCCTGCTCCAATGTCCCCAATAAGTTATCTATTATTAATGGTTTCTATCCTTTCATATGTGCCCAAACAATGTTACCAGTAATTTTATCAACAAATCCAAAATTCTAATCTTTAATGGAATGGAAAATTGTTTTCTTGTGGCCCAGGAAGGAGATGATTAGGAATCCAGTGTAATGCAGGGAGAAGTTCCCAGAAATACAAATTTTCCACTTGGTTTATGCAACCGGACAGGATGCTGTATGTCTTCAGGAAGGGAAATATGGTATTTACAGTGAAGGGAAAGGAATGATCCATATAGTGAACAGTCTTACAGTTTTCGTAATACATTTTTCTGAACATGAATCAGAAGAAAGTCTGCTTGATATATGGAATTAATGGTAAAATCAGGGTAGAAAATTTTGACTACATGCAATTCCTTTTATGGAGATTCACAATAATTATTAAAGGCTCCAGGAAGTCTCAATGACTCCTGTTTAATGCTGACTGGCACAGAATTTTCCAGTTTTATTTGATCTCACAATACTTTTTATTTTTAATAACACTTTTCAAAGTGCCTTAGAACTAGTGTTTTTGGAACATGCAGAGCTGACACAATCATGTCAGTGATTGATGAAAAAGCAGACCCAAGCCAAGAATGCATACACTTTAATGCAAGTAAAGTATATAATAGATACATCTGCAGAACAGGGACACAACAATGCTACCTTCACAGCTATATAAAAGGGCAAGAATTCCACCTGATGGGACTGAGCATTCCATGAAGCTCCTGAGAGCGCCTCAACTGTTGTGCATACTGGCTCCACACCTGCCTGCTCACCAGGTGAAGTACATTGCAGCTTATTCCCGAAAGTTCAGCACTCAGGTGTATATCTCTTCTGCCATGCCTAAAGCCTGCACTTGCAATCCAGCCTCTGGTCTCAGATCAATATCTCACAGTATTAACTCAGCAGGCTCATCTTTCTTTGTCATTATAAGACACGTCTTATACTTCAGCCAGAGTAGAGCAAATGCTTCTTACTAACACTTCAATAACTACTTGAACTAGTCAATGAGAGGATAGTATTGTTCTAATTAAATAAAAGTAGTCCACTTTTAGTCCACTTTCCCTTTAATCATTTGACTTAACCCATTTTTTCATCTGTGAGAAACTGGGCTCCTACTAAATTGACTCCTATTGACCTACATGATCTTCTCCAGCAGCTTATAGCATTTTACTCTTTTTAAGCGTTATTATGGACTCATGACCTTTTCCAAACTCGATTGGTTCAAAATAATGGTATTGTTTTCCTTTAGACATTCAAATTATCAGTATTAGGAAACCAGCAGCATTCACTTCCTGTTTTGTCTTTCCTGACACTGCTGAAGGCTCTTCCTCTGTCTCTCTGAAAGTTTCTTGCTTTCTGTTAAAATGTCACAGTTCATCTGGGCTTTGCTTGTCCCAAGACATAAAATTGGATTCTGAGTCTGGATTTTTTTTTTCAGTGGAGAACGATATTCTAGGCCAACATAATCAGCCAGCGGTGAATAAGTGTATGTGCCAATGATAAGTGGAGGAGGAACAGAGGAGCTATCAGCCCTCTCATAAAAAAACATGTAAATAACCATTTTCTCAAAGAATAATGAGTCATGTTGATGCTTCCAATTAATATCTGTATTTTTCCAGGTTTTACATATTCAATGCTTATTTTTTCCAGGTTTTATATATTCACAAAAGTATGTGTGGCATATATGTAAGGTGTGATGAGTATGTCCGTTTTAAGCAATAAAACACTCTAGAACCTTAAAATTTTGTGTGACCTTTCCTGATATCACCCTACTCTCTCCCCCAACATCTGAATGTAGTCACTATCAAGAAGTTTGTGTTTATCATATCCTTACTTTTCAAAAATAGTTTTACCACATATCCCTAGCAATGTATCCTTAAACAATACATTATCTTTATCTGTTTATGAACTCTATAGAATATATGTTCTTCTGCAGCTTGATTTTTGCTCAGTATTGTTCTTGAGATTTATCCACATTGACACTTACAGCTGAAGGTCATTTATCTTCACCACTATATAAATTTGCTATTGTCTGACGATACAATAGTTTATTCCTTGGCAGAAGAAAATTTGGGTTGTTAACCAATGTTTTATTCTTAAAAATGTTGCTATTAGGAGCATTACTGTACTTATCTTTGAGTATATATATCAAATAATTTATTTTAGGTATGTGTCTCAAAATGGAATTTCTCCAATGAAAATACATGCCCATTTTTACCTTCTTTCGATACAATCAAATACTTTAGACTATCTTTTTAAATTTTACATTGTCACCAGCAAGGTATAAAGTATCCACTTGCTTTCTATTTATGGTTGTTCATCTTTATCATTTGTGCTAACTAGATAAATGTGGTATGATATCTTAAAATTTTTGATATACACTTTCCTGAATATGGGTGAAATTGGGCATCTTTTCCCATGCTTATTAACCACTTGGGTTTCCTCTTCTGTGAAGTCGTGGTGTCTCACAGGACCAGTGCTCCATCTGGTTCTTAATTCTTCAGGAATGTCTTTGCTCTTCCATGTAAATGTAAGGCTCAGCTAGACAAGTTGCACTGCAATGGCTTGGGATTTTGAACAGAATCTAGTACTTCTCAACCTGAGAAGAATAGTTATATTTTATATAATGTGTCTTCTAGCCATAAACATGTCTCCATTCATCAGATCTTCCTTAATGACTTTCAATAAAATATGAAATTTATAATTTTCTCAATAAATGCCTTCAAAGTTTAAGTTGAATTATTTCTAGGCATTTAACATTTTATTCAGTTTTAATTGTATGTTTTTATAAATTACATTTTTTTATATTTATAAATGCAATTGTCTTAGATTCTATAACTAGAAACATTGTTAAATCTCCTCAATAGCTCTAATATATTACCGGTGAGTGTTTTCTGTTTGTCTATACAGACAACTGTGTTACCTATGAATAATGATGGTTTTATTTTCTTCCTTCCTAATCCTTTTACTTTTATTTTTTTCATGCTTTTCCTCGCTAGCCAGGACAATTAATTCAATGTTGAATAAAAGTGATAATATCATTCTTTTATTCTTTCTAATCTAAAATGAAATACTTTAAGCAATTATTTATTAATTTGATGTGCCTCCAGATTTATTTAGAGGCACAGTTTACCTGGCCACAGAAGTTCCCTTATGCATGAAAAGACAATTAAAAATAAAAAGATATTAAAATTGCCCTTAAATACATGGAAAGATGTTCAACCTCACTCATGACTAACGAGATGAAAATTAAAACATTTCTTATCAGGCTTGTGACCATTAAAAAGTATGACAATATAATCTGCGGGGAAGCTACTGGGGAAACAGGAACTGACGTATATTGGTGGTAAGAATGCAAACCTGTGTGATGCTTCTCAAGGGGAATTTGGAAATACCAGCAATATTATATATACCCTTATCTTTTGACCTAGCTATTCTACTTGTAGGAGTTCACCCTGAAGATACATCTCCAGCAACACCAAAATACATATGCAGCACTATTTGAAATTGTAAATTATTAGTAACAACCTAAATATCCTTATATAGGAGAATGGATTAAAAAACCATAGTAGATCCACAAAGTGGAGTTATATGAAGCTGTAAAAAATAAAATACCTCTATGAATAGATACGAACTTATTTATCAGATATATTGTTGAATGAAAAAAGTAAAATGTAAAAGGTTATCTATTGTACGCTACCTTTACTATTAAAAGAAAGAGGAAAAAGAAAATTTATATATCTTTTCATGTCTAGAAAAACTAAAAAAAAAGAACAGAAAAGATAAAACCAGAAATTAGTGAGACTGGTTACTGTGGCCGGCTAATAATGGCTCCCACAGATTTGTTCATGCCCTAATCCCCGGAACCTGTGATTATTACCTTAGTTGGGAAAAGGGTTTATAAATATTATTTATAATGTTTAGGTGGGAAGATTATTCTGGATTATCTGATTAGGCCTTAAATGTAATCACAAAGGTCCTTCTAAGAAAGAGGCAGCCTGGAGTTTCACTCAGACACACAGAGAACAAGGTGATGGGAAGGCATAAAAAGAGACTGGAGTGATGTGGCTACAGCCAAGGAACTCTAGCAATGCTGGGCAGCCACCTGAAATGGGAAGAAACTAGGATTTAATTCTCACCCAGATCCTCAGGAGACAGGGCAGAGGCTAGAATACATTCAGAGATGGGATTGGAATAATCAGCATGAACTCATGATTTTAATATACATTTAAATATATATTTATAAGCAGACATGTGTGTAAATATTAATATATATTCGTAGTTATACTTTCTAGCACAGTTTTGCTGATGGAGGCCTAAAAACAGTAATACCAGTAACACCAAGTACATCTTGCACCCAGATCTTCAATTCTAATTATCATTCTCCAATAAAAAGAACTAGAGTTCCTTGAAGAAATGGCTGATTCTCAGGCTGGACACATAAAGTACATGATGAGCCTGGAACACCTTTTCAGCCTAGAGAAGAGGAAAGTGCTCCAAAAAATGATGAGGATATTTTAAAAGGTCATAGGAGTGAACTTGAAGTGGCACCCAATTATCAAAACTAGTACAATTTGAAGAATAAAAGATATAATGAGAGTAATGAATTATAACCCAGAGAGTATACAAATATTCACGTCTGTATTGAATATAAATACATGAATTAATAAATAAAAGGGGAGGAATAGAAGCTCTTCCTCACAGTTGAATTTCAATTATTAGACAAAGATATAATCTTGAAAATCAAAGATGACCATTTTAGCAAATCCCACAGTAATAATTTTTTGCAGTCAAGCATCATCAATGGATATTGAAAATTGCGGGCAAAAGTGTGGTGGGAAACAGAATATTTACACAATCAAAAAGTATTTCCACAAGACACCTATTTAGAAAGAGGAAGATAGTATCTTTACAATGAAAAAAACCCCAGCAAACTCTACCTTAATGAGTTGAATAAAGATAACATTCTCATTAATGAGACATATCAATATCGTAAGTTTCCTAGTAGGATGTACACAGATGGTACCTCGCCTCTGTGATGTTCTTGCTAAAAATGTGAAACCTGAGTTTAACAATTGGGAGTCATAACTCAAACCTAAATTAAGGAACATGGTACAAAATACAGACACACCTCAGGATATTGTGGGTTTGGTTCCAGATCACTGCAATAAAGTAAATATAATGATAAAGGGAGTCACAAGAATATTTTGGCTTCCTAGTGCATACAAAAGTTATGTTTACACTATATTGTAGTCTATTAAGTGTACAATAGCATTATGTCTACAAGAACAATATACATGCTTTAATTAAAACTTACTTCATTGCTAAAAAAAAAATAAAAAACAGTAACAATCATCCCAGCCTGCAGTGAGTCATAATCTTTTTGCTGGTAGAGGGTCCTGCTTCCATGATGCTGGCTGCTGACTTGTCAGGATGGTAGCTGTTGAAGGCTGAGTGATTGTGGCAATTTCTTAAAATAAAACAACAATGAAGAAGTTTACTGCATAGATTGATTCTCCTTTTACAAAAGATTTCTGTGCAGCATCCCATACTGTTTGATACAATTTTACTCAAAGTAGATTTCTTTCAAAATTGGAGTTAATCCTCTCAAACCTTGCTACTGCTTTATCAACTACATTTATGTAATATTTTAAACCTTTGTTGTCATTTCAACAATGCTCACAGAATCTTCACTGGGAGTTGACTTTATCTCAAGAAACCGCTTTCTTTGCTCATCCATAAGAAGAAACTCCTCATCTGTTACATTGAGTCATGAGATTGCAGCAATTCAGTCATATGTTCAGGCTTCAGTTTTAATTCTATTATTTCTTTTTTATTATGTTTAATTATTATCAATACATAATAGTTGTATATATTCATGGGCTATATGTGATGTTTTGATACAGGTATATAATGTGTTATGAAGAAATCAGGATAATTGAAGTGTTCATCACTTCAAGCATTTATCATTTCTTTGTGTTAGAAATATTTTGATTCTACACTTAATTATTTTAAAATATATGATATTATTATTAACTATAGTCACCCTATTGTGCTATGAAATACTAGATCTTATTTATTCTCTCTAACTGCATTTTTCTACCCATTAACTATCTCCAATTTATCCCCACCTCCCTGTTACCCTTCTAAGTCTCTGGTAACAATCATTTACATTTGCAGTGACTTTCTCCACCAAAGTCTTGAAGTCCTCAAAGTCATCCATGAGAGTTGGAAGCAACTTCTTCCAAGTTCCTGTTAAGGTTGATACTTGACCTCCTCCCATGAACCATGAACGTTCTTACTGGTGTCTAGAAGGGTGAGACATTTTTAGAGGTTTTCGATTTACTTTGCCCAGATCCATCAGAGGAATCATTATCTATGGTAGCTATAGCCTTACAAAAATATTTCTTAAATAATAAGACTTGACAGTCAAAATTACTCTTTGGTCCATGGGCTACAGAATGGATGTTGCATTAAAGCAACATTAATTTCCTTCTACACCCCCATCACAGCTTTTGGATGACCAGGTGCATTCCTTCTACATCTCCATCCCAACTTTTGGATGACCAGGTGCATTGTCAATGAGCATTAATATTTTGAAAGGAATCTTTTTTCCCTAGTAGCAGGTCTCAACAGTGGGCTTAAAATATTTGGTAACTATGCTGTAAACATATGCTGGGTCAAGTTGTTTCATTTATAGAACACAGGCAGAGTAGATTTAGAGTAATTCTTAAAGAAGCCCTAGGATTCTCAGAATGGTAAATGAGAATTGGTTTCAACTTAAAGTCGCCAGCTGCATTAGCCCCTACTAAGAAAGTTAACCTGTCATTTGAAGCTAGGCATTGACTTCTCCTTTCTAGCTATGAAAGTCCTGGATGGCAGTTCCTTCCAATAAAAGGTAAATTTATCTAAAGTAAAAATCTGTTTAGTGTAGCCACCTTTATCAATTGTCTTAGCTAGATCTTCAGATAACTTGCTGCAGCTTCTCTACCAGCACTTGCTGTTTCACCTTGCACTTTCATGTTCTGTAGAGAGCTTCTTTCTTTAAACCTCCCACACCAATCTCTGCTAGCTTCAAACTTTTATTCTGCAGCTTCCTCATCTTTCTCAGCCTTCACAGAATTGAAGAGATTTAAGGTCTTTCTCTGGGTTAGGCTTTGGCTTAAGGGAATGTTATGGCTGGTTTGGTCTTCTATCCAAACCACTTAAACTTTCTCCATATCAGCAATAAGGCTACTTACTTTCTTATCATTCATGTTCACTGAAGTAGCACTTTGAATTTTTTTCATGAACTTTTCCTTTACATTCACAACTTGGCTACCTGGTGCAAGAGGTCTAGCTTTCAGCCCATTTCAACTTTCTACATGCCCTTCTCACTAAGTTTAATTATTTTTAGCTTTTGATTTAAAGTGAGAGACCTGAAACTCTTCCTTTCACTTGAACACTTAGAGGACATTGTAGGGTTGATAACTGGCCTAATTTCCATACTGTTGTGTCTCAGGGAATAGAAAGCCCAAGAAAAGAGAGAGAGACAGAGAAAACCAGTCAGTGGAGTAGTCAGAACACATACAATATTTAGTAAGTTTGCAGTTTTATATGGGCATTGCTCACAGAACCTCTAAATAATTAACAGTGACATCAAAGATCATTGATCATAGATCACTGTAGCATATGAAATGAAAAAATATAAAATATTCCAAAAATTACCAAAATGTGACACAGAAACATGAAGTGAGCATATGCTACTATAAACATTATACCAATAGACTTTCTCAATGCAGGGTTGTCACAAAACTTCAGTTTGTAAAAAACACAGTTATCTGTGAAGCGCAATAAAGCAATATGCAGTAAAACGAGGTGTGCCTGTAACTGGCCATTATTCTTCAAAAGTATCAAGTTTATAAAAGCAAAGAAAAAACTGAGAAACGAATAGTGACAAAGGAGAGATGAAAAATAAATCAGTCTCTGGTTCTGGATTAAATTCTGTCTCAGAGAAAGTAAATTAGTGGGATAATTGATGACACTTGAATAAGGACCGTAGATTACTCAATAAGTATTGTATTGATGTTAACTTCTGTGTTTTGATAGTTGCACTTTGGTTATGTAAGATCTTAACATTTGGATAAGCTGAGAAAGTGTATACAGAAATCCTTTTGCAAGTTTTTGGTAAGTTTAAACTTTTTTCATAAGGAAAAATTTCTTAATTAAAAATTTAGAAGTTCTCATTTATTCTTCATTTGCTAATATTTTTAATTGAAATATTCAATTTTGAATTTTATTCACAAGAACAAGATCATGTCCTTTGCAGGAACATGGATGGGGCTGGAGGCCATTATCAAACTAACGCAGGAACAGAAAACCAAATACCACATATTCTCACTTATAAGTGGGAGCTAAATGATGAGAACACTTGGACACATAGAGTGGAACGACACTCTCTAGGCCTCTCTATAGGAGGGTGGAGGATGGGAGAAGGGAGAGGATCAGGAAAAATAACTAATGGGTACTACACTTAACACTTGGGTGATGAAATAATCTCTACAACAAACCCCCATGACACAAGTTTACCTGTGTAACAAACCTGCACATGTACCCCTAAATGTAAAAGTTAAAAAATAAATTTTTTTTGAAAAAAGAGAATTGTATCAAATAATTTCCCTGCATCTATCACGATGGTAGTATTTTTTTCTTTCATCAGTTAATATGGTAAACTACATTATTTTACTTTTCTAGTGTTAATCAAAACTTGCACTCTTGGCATAAAACAACTTTGTCATCAAATATTATCTTTTCAAATATTGCTGTATTGGTTTGTGGTCTGGTTTGGAATTTTTGTATCTGTATTAATGAGTAAGATTGGCTGTCATATTTCTCTCTTATACTGCTCCTGCTTGTTTTCAGTTTCAATTTTGTAATATCTTCTCAAAGCAAGTTGGAGGGTTTTTACTTTTGTTTGTACACTGAGTTCATCTAAATATTAGGTTTTGCTATATTATAGTCCATTGTTCTATTTTCAAAAATATCTCTCTTCCCTAGCCCTGTACTTTCTGAAAACAGTATGCTTTCTGACCCCACTGCTGTGGACTTGGTCACGTGACTTGCTCAGTCTAATGAAATGTGAGTGTATGTAATATGTGCCACATCCAAGAAGGAGCCATAATACAACTGGATACATATGCAGTCTTTCTTCTTCCTGTGTCCCCTATGGTGAGAAAGGCATATCCAGGATAGAGAAAGTTTCCTCAGTTTGAGTCCCAGAATTAGAAGACACATGTAGAAGACATGATTCTAAAGCACAGCTAGAGAAGAGCTACAGCAAAGCTGCAGCAAAATAATATTATCATGTGAGCAAGAAATATGACATGCTGCATAAGACACTGCTACTTTAAGATTTCTTGTATGTAGTATAACCTGGCAAAAATTGACTAATATTCTATGCCTTAAATATTTTGTAGAACTTACATATAAAATAGTTTCGGTGGTTTATTTATGGGGAAGTTTTAAAATACTGATTAAATTTCCTTAATGGTTATAAGACTATTCAAGATTTCTATCTTTTCTTAAGTCAATTTGATAATAAAATTATTAGAATTTCATCTATATTTTCAAGCTTACTGATACAACTTTTTCTATATCTTCTTTTTATCTTCCTAATGCCAGTAGAACTTAGGTACCCGTTTGTATTCCCTCATGTTGCAGATTTGAGCCTTCTTTCTTTCTCTCATTTTTTTGTTTTCCTTTTTTTTGGAAAGGGGGGTGAATGTACCTAGAGATTTGCAAATATATTACTTTTCAAGGAGCCATTCTTTAGCTTTGTTGATTTTATGAGGCAGAATTAGCTTAGATGACAGTAACAAGGAAATTCCAATTAACAGTTGCTTGATAAATGTAGAATTTTATCCCTGTCTTCCAGAAAGTTCAGAGAGGGATCTTTAAATCAGACTAGTGCCTTTATTCATGGAGACCTTAAGTATTAGGTTTATTCCAGTACATCATTTTACCTTTGTTCTCATGGTCCAAAAGAGAGGAAAAGCGAAGTAAGAAAGGAGCAAAGACATTCAGTAGCTCCCTTTGAAGGAAAATTCTCCAAAGCTTCTACAGAACATGTCCACTTACTCATGATTGGCCAGAATCGATTCCCATAACTATACCTAGTTGCAATTGCATTTATTACCAAAGTGTATTCCCATAACTATACCTAGTTGCAATTGCATTTATTATTCTAGGCCACCTTATGCCTATCTAAATATTGGATGCTGTATTAATAAGAATAAAAATAGAATAGATATTAAGGAAAAATTATTACTCCTTGTAATTACTCCTTGTAATTGATCTTTACTATTATATATAAATTTTCTAATTCTGCTCTTATTTTTATTAACTTTCCTTCTTCCAAACTTGAAGTTAATCTTGTTGCTCATATTTTTACCAGTAAAAATAGCTAATTAATATTCAGAATAGAAGAGGTTGGTACAAATTATTTTGCATCTTATAGTTTAAAAACATATGATTACCCTTGTAACTTATGTCTATTAAATATGAAAGTGAAATAAATATTAGCTCTCTAACACCCAAATTCATCTTATTTTCTTCCAACTATTATAATAATTTATTATGTTCCAGAACAAAGACTGGCCATCTTTATTACTTCAAGAATTTTTATTTTCATTTCCTACTTCTCTGCATTTTCTAACTTTTCTTCAATAAAAATCTGTTGCATTTTAATCAAGAAAAAAATATTTAACCAAAGATAATGAAAATCAAAGATAACGAAAAGTGTCTATAAAATATTAACAAAAGTTATAACTACTACCCCCTATAGAACAAAACAAAAATTAGCAAGAAAACCAAATAAAATAGAGATATATATTAGAAAAAGAGAATTAAATTGAATCAATTAAATTAATTAATACTAGAAAATTGTCATGATTAGCCTCAAATAAAAATATATTAAATTCAAAATATCTTGACACATTAATTAGTAAAAAAAATATAAGTAATGATGATATTGCTGATTGCAAAAGACATCAGATAATGTTGAATTGTCTAACGTGTTTCTATTGCTTCCTGATTACCCTGATTTATGCCAGATATACCCTGTGGCAACAAACCAGTCATGAGACCACACAACATTTATTGGATGTCTACAATCACAGCCAAATCAATATTTCTCAGTCATATTGCTAACAGAAATGCTGATTAACAGCCACCTAAGTGAGTCTTATTAGTGTATTTACTCAGACAGAAAATTAGCAAATCCCATTTACCCAAATCATTACCATACACTCATCCAACACCTAATCAATGACCATCTCCTTCTCTCTTCCTCTGTGACGTACTGCGTCTCTTAAGTTAGAATTCCATTTCCTAAAGTACTCAACATCCTTTGTCATTACTGACCAATTCAAACATTTGGCATTATAACCTGCAGAACACCCTGGGAACTGCACACATAAAGTTCTGAGAATTTATAAACAGATGAAGTGTTTTCTCAGGAATACAAATCAAATAGGAACTAACTGTTAGAAAGGTAAAGACAGCCAAATCTGGAAATTGTAAAAAATATAAATTTTAATTTTATATTTTGGAAATTGCTGGAGGAACATTATTGAAATTAATTCGTGGTTAAAGATACTGTAAAAAAAGTCCCGGTTTATGTAAAACATGTCTTAGCACATTAACACAGAATATTACTTCTCAGGACATTAGACCAATTAGACGTATATGCCTTGACTTTTTTATTTTTTTGTACAGACATACGAATTTAAAAAACACGTTCTTGCTAAGCCCATTGCCTCATGACTTCTGCCTACTGTTTTGTCTCTCTGTGTCTTTTCAGCATCTGCTTCTACTGCTAACACCCTCAACTTTCTCAGTATCTCTCATTTAAAGTTTCTGAGATAATCCCCAGGTTACTTGACCTCAAAGCCATTTTCGCAGCCTATTACTGTACTTTCCTTACATCAATATCCACATCCAATTTCATCACTTGTGATCAAGGCTGAGGTCATGCAGTACCAGTCAGGTAGCTTATTAAGGGACTACCTAGGGATACTTCCCTCATCGGGAAATGTGCAAGTTTCCTCAGAAGGGAACTGTGAGCATGGCAACCATTTTGAGGCTGGTTTTGCCTACTATGGGTGTGTGACAAAATCGATGGGCAGTCTTCCTGAAAGGACAAATCGTTATGTGAAGCAAAGACCAATCGAGACAACAGTTTCCCTGTACAGACATCTTTATGAAAAAACATAACTCACTTGAGATAAAGGAGCACCTATTATTCTGGCCCATATCATTTCGGGCCTATGTGTTGAGAGAAGGGATTTCTGGGGGATTCTGTCAGAAGGGTAACATGTGTTTTCTTTCTCTCACCCTCCACATATGTATAGATAGGTAAATAGATAGATATTTTCCACTTTCAGAATTTGTTAATAAATGTGATGATATAATACAATTAATTGTTCCTAATATTAGTGTTCTGACTGCACCCCCACCCCCCACAGTATTGGAATAGCTTGTGGAATAGCAACTATAAATTTAATTGGACAAACTTTTATTTCAGTTATCCTCTAGATTTATATCTTAGTCAACAACAATTGAGAGGTAGTGATTGTCTAAAGTCTTGAGTGGAGAAGAATTCTGAATACAAATCTAGGCTCAGTGGGAAAGGGGGCGATGACTGTTCAGCAATGTATGTCATGGGAACAGATGGAGAGAGTGGCAGGGTATATGCTTGACTTGACGCCTTGAACTTAGATGGCACCCCTGTTGTAGTAACTAAGATGATTTCTTAGATACTTTGAAAGGAAGGACCGGGCCCGGTGGCTCACGCTTGTAATCCCAGCACTTTGGGAGGCCGAGGCAGGCTTATCACCTGAGGTTGGGAGTTCAAGACCAACCTGACCAACATAGAGAAACCCTGTCTCTACTAAAAATACAAAAACAAAAAATTAGCTGGGCATGGTGGCGCATGCCTGTAATCCCAGCTACTCAGGAGGCTGAGGCAGGAGAACTGCTTGAACCCAGGAGGCGGAGGTTGCGGTGAGCCAAGATCACGCTATTGCACTCCAGCCTGGGCAACAAGAGCAAAACTCCATCTCAAAAAATAAATAAATAAATTAATTAATTAATTAATTAAAATAAAGATACTTTGAAAGGAAGAGCGGTAAGCTAGCCAGAGAAGACTGGATTTGGAGTCAGATTTTGTCTGAATATAGGCTCTGGAACTTTAATTTATGTTATATTTTACTTTTAAAAAGGTATAAAAATATTTTACTTTAATACAATAATATAATTTTACAATTTAATTTTTTTCAATATCTCATGAGCAGCTAGCTACTATGCATCAGTCATTGTTTTTGGATATGGTAATAAAATGCTAAGCAAAAAAAGACATAAGCTCTGCCTTATAGATGAGTAAAACAATAATCAAACAATCATAAAAATAAGTACACATTACAATTGAGGATAACCATTAGGAAGATGTACCAGATGTCATAGAAGTTTATGGTGAGATGATATAGCTGTTTAGTAACAGTGTGATCTTGGACAAGTTACATAACCTCTCTGAGCCTCTATATAATGAGGGCTAAAAATATGTCATAGGGATTTGTAAAAATTAACTGACAATATACCCAGTATGTATAATGTGTATAGGTAGCTAATTTATATTATTATACCTTAAAACACATAATTTATAGAATATACACATGTCCATTGAAATATCCTATTTAGTGGTTGTACATGATGTATATCAGTTGCTATGGATATATGCAGACATTCTATTTTTTGGCTGCCCATATATATTCTATGTATTCCTTACAATCTATGTTAGCAGTGCTGCTTGACAGAGAAAATTGATATAATAACAGGAAACATACTACTTTCACCAAGAAAATGGAAGAATAATCAGCACTGATAATCACACAAAATTGCTAAGTGGAAAGAAGGTCCAAGAACGTGTGGACTAGCCCAAAGTATCAAGAAGAGAGGATACTTGCATTCAAGCCCCTTCTTCCTGGAAAATAAAGAATTTGTTCCACCCTACAATAGGAATAAGATGATTAAGATACGTTAATAAGAAAAAGAAAAAATTAGGTAGGGTAACTGGCAATTAGAACTTGTTGAATATAGGAACACAATGGGAAAGTAAGGGGGAAAAGTTGAAGACGGGGCAAGCAGAGATTCTCTTCATAACCCTTGGGAGTCTTGGCCATGTGAGTACACACTTCAGGGGCAGACATCACAGGTTCTAATCTCAACTTTGCTAATAACTAGTTGTATAACCTTGGGAAGGTTAGTTGTTAATTTTTCTGTGCCTCTCTCTTCTCATCTGTAAAATGGAAAACATATGATTTGCCTTATTGGGTTAAATGAAATGATATAACTAAGGTACTTAGCACAGTGCTTGGAACATATAAGTAGGTACTATATAAGCTGTAGCTACCATTACTGTTGATATTATTATTATTATTATTAAAGCATTTATAGACTCCTTTAGATGAAAGCACCACAATGGAAATAAAGGATGTTTTTCAGTAAGAAATCTAAGCTACTTCCACCTTTGATTTTTAGCCACCAATTAAAGTCAAAATTGTATCAGTTACGTATGTTCTCAGCTACAAGTGACAGCTTTTACTTCCCTAGGAAGTATGACTTAATCAATAAAGACATTTAATTATCTTATATATGTAAGACTAGTGGTGAGGGTTTACTGATTTGGTACGGAACTGCAACAGTATCACACAAAACCAAGTCTCTTACTATCCTTCTCCTCTGCCATCCTCAGCTGATTGGATTTTCCCCTCATGATAACAAGATGGCTACTGCAGCTATTAATGCAAACATATGATATCTGGCAAAGGGGAATGGAATTTTCATTACTTGGATCTAAACAGCTTGCCATTCTATACAAAACTGGAATTCTATTAAAAAAGAAGGAGATATGGCTGCTGGCAGGCAGCTAACAATGTCTAACACAATCTTCATGATTTAAAAATGTTCTGGGTTGTACTTTCAAAGACAAATGAAATTACCTGTAGCAAGTTAAAGTATATGTAATATTTAGATACAAAGATCATAAGTGATTTGGATGAAAAAAGACAGAAGCATTGTCAGTGCTTTGGGCAAATTTTCACAGTGAATTTTAAGCATAATATGTGCATAAAAAACATAAATTTATTTTCAGAAATGCAAATGAAGCACCTGGAATACCTGAAAATAACATAACTAGGTTTCTTATATTATCACTCCCAATCATATGTATTATCTGAGTTATAAAAAATGTTTTGAAATGATACTTAAACTCAACTTATTCTAATCCTTCTCTAAAAAACTATTCTCCTTTCTCTGCCTCCTTATACAGCAAAACTCTGGAAAGTGGTGACTCCTCTGTCTGTACTTCCATTAATGCTGTTCTCTCTTGAATACTCTCCAGTAAGACTCATGACCATTGTTCCACCAATCTCCTCTTGTCAAGATCATCATTCACATCCATGCTGCTAAATGGAATGGTCACTCAATATCTGACACAGGTCATCAAGCCCACCTTCAAACAGTTTCTTCAACTCCTAACACACTAGTGTTTTCTGCCAGTCCTCCTTTACTGAATCCTCCTTACTTTCTCAACTTTCAGATGCTGGAGAGCCTCCTTAGGATCCTGAAAGAATCAGACCTTTGAGCTTCTTCTCTTCTTCAGCCACACACATGTTCTAGATGGTGCATCCAGTCCAATTGCTTTAAATATCATCTGTAATGCCAAACACGTCTAAAATTAAATTTCCACTCAATACTTTTCACTTGAACTCTGGAGTCCTGTATGTCAAATAGGCATCTCCAACTTAGCACACCCAAACCTATTCTCCTGATCATTCCCAAACCCATCATCAAAACTTGACCCTTGCATTGGGTGTTCCTTAGATTAGTATTTGATTCTACACTTCACCCAGTTGCTCAGGCCCTGAACTTTGAAATCATCCTTGACTTATTCTTCTCTTCCTCCTTGCTATAGTATTTACTTGGAAAAATATCAGAAGCTATTGGAGAGTTTCGAACAGAGGAGTGAAATAATCTGATTTCCTTCTGAACCTTCTCCTTGATCATAACTGGATGAAATCAAATAGCTCTACAAAATGCCTATGTTTCTATTTATGGAACATATCCTCCATATATTGTGCATCTTTCTCTCTCTGCCTCTTACTCTGCTTCATTCCTCTTCTTTTATTCCTTTAATCCAACAGCATCCATATTCTTGCTATTTTCCTGGATTTTGCTCCTTAGTCAGTCGACTGACAAATCCTGTAGGCTCTATGCTCAAAACCTATCTTGATTATGACCACTTATCACATTTATCCTATCACTGGGCTCCAAATCACTCCTGTCTAGCATTTGTTTATCACTATAACTGGTCTTCCTAATTCTGCCTTTCCTCCTACAATCTATTCTCCACACAAGAGCTAAAACAATCTTTTAAAAATATAAATCAGATCATTTCATGCCTCTGTTCAAAACTCTCCAATAGCTTTTGATCTTCTTCCAAGTAAGTCCTACAGTAACCTCTAAAGCCCTCTACATACTCTCCTATCTCCTGTTTCTCCACCTTCACAATTCTAAATATTCCAAGCATGCTCTTGTTCCTCCTAGCTAGCATATTCTTCTCCTAGATAACGACGTGGCTATTTCTCTGCTCCTACATGTTTCTCTTCAAATACCTTCCATTAGAGTGGTCTTTCCTAACCACCTGTCTAAACATTGATTCTCACCCCATCCCTCTTTATTCTGCTTTTCTCCACAGCCCTTATAACTAACTGACATACATATTTGTTTGCTTATTGTTTGTGTGTTCCCACCAAAATTCTTGCAACACAAGATCAGGATCTTGTGTCTGTGTTGTTCACTGCCGTACTCAGGATGCAGAGTGGTGCCTGGCTACTAGTAGGTGTTTATTTTATATGTATTGAGAGTATTGAGAGTGAGTTAATCAAAGAATGGCTATTTGCTGAGTAACTACTTTTTTTTTTATTTTATTTTTTTTGAGACAGAGTCTCGCTCTGTCCCCCAGGCTGGAGCGCAGTGGTACGATCTCAGCTCACTGCAACCTCCGCCTCCCGGGTTCACGCCATTCTCCTGCCTCAGCCTCCTGAGTAGCTGAGACTACAGGTGCCCACCACCGCGCCCAGCTAATTTTTTGTATTTTTAGTAGAGACGGGGTTTCACCGTGTTAGCCAGGATGGTCTCGATCTCCTGACTTCGTGATCCACCTGCCTCAGCCTCCCAAACTGCTGGGATTACAGGCGTGAGCTATCGCACCTGGCCTCATTCCCCTTCTTTCATTCCTTTAAGCTTCCACATTCTTGCTATTGCCCTGGATTTAGCGATTATATCCTCTGCTGGTTGTCTTTTCACATCTTTCATTACTGCTTAGAAATAATATAATGATGTTTCCTTTCTCAGTCTCTGGCCTTTGTTATTTTCCTTACTTTGTTCTAAGGTGATTTCATCTCATAACTGTTAAATTGCCATCTACATAATCACAACATTTTAGGTCCCAATATCTAACTGATTTCATCACAATGACTAATGACAAAGTCAAATTCAACATCACTGAAAAGATTAAGGACATCATTTGTCCTCTTAAATCTTTTCCACTCTCCTTTTTCTGATCTACACTACTTATTCTCTTCTTCCACACTTCTCAAACTTGCAAGTTTGGTTATCTTTTTTCCTCTTTGTCTTCAAAATTATCTGCTTATACAACAAACAAACACACACAAAAAAGGTGGAAACTTCACATTACCTTACTTCAAACTATGCAATTACAAAAGGTATTATAAAAGGCTGTAGTCACCAAAATAGCATAGTACTGATACAAAGACACATAGACCAGTGGAACAGAATAGAGAACCTAAGAAATAAAGCCACACAGCTACACAGTCATCACATCTTCAACAATGTTGACAAAAATAAACAATGGAGGAAGGACTCTCTATTCAATAAATAGTGCTGGGATAGCGGCTAGCCATATGCAGAAGAATGAAGCTGGATTCCTACCTTTCATTATATGCAGAATTTAACTCAAGATGGATTAAAGATGTAGATGTAAGACCTCAAAGTATAAGAATCCAAGAAGAAAACCTATGAAAGGCCAACTTGGACATCAGCTTTGGCAAGGAATTTATGACTAAATCCTAAATGCTTTTTGAGGAAAAACAAACAAAAACAAAAATTGACAAGTGGGATCTAATTAAACTAAAGAGCTTAAGCACAACAAAAGAAACTACCAACAGAGTAAACAGACAACCTAGAAAATGGGAGAAAATATTCACAAACTGTGCGTCCAAAAAGGTCTGCTATCCAGAATCCACAAGGAACTTAAACAATTCAACAATAAAAAATAACCCCATTAAAAAGAGAGCAAAAAAAATGAATGGACACATCTCAAAAGAAGACATGCACACATATTTAAAAAAATGCTCAGCATCACTAATCATCAAAAAAAATGCAAATCAAAACCACAATGAGATAGCATCTCACACCCATCAGAGCAGCTATTACCAAAAAGTCCAGAACTTAAACGTCTTTTTCCAGAGTTCTGATGATAAGCATTTGGAGTGCATTTATTCCTCCAGATAATAAATGTATGTTCAAGAACTTTTGTGTTTTTAAGGCATTAATAAACCCTTTTGTAACATTAAATACAAAAAAAAAAAGCCCCAAAACAACAGACTTTTGCGAGGCTATGTGAAAAGGGAACACTGCTTGTGGGAATATATTTTAGTTCAACCATTGTGGCAAGCAGTTTTGAGATTTCTCAAAGAACTTAGCACTACCACTTGACCCAGCAATCCCATTACTGGATATATATCCAAAAGAAAATAAATATTTCCACCAGAAAGACATATGCACTTATTATTGCAGCACTATTAACAATAGCAAAGGCATGGAATCAACCTAGGTGCCCATCAATGGCAGATTCAATAAAGAAATTGTGGAATACAGGTACCATGGAATACAGCCACACACACAAAAAAAGAACTAAACCATGTCCTTTGCAGAAAACCAAATACTGGCTATTCTTGATTATAAGTGGGAGCTAAACACTGGGTACATATGGACACAAAGATGACAACCAGAGACACTGGGGACTACTAGAGGGAGGAGGATGAGAAGGGGGGAAGAATTGAAAAACTTACTAGGGGGTGCTATGCTCCCTACCTGGGTAACAGGATCATTTTTACCCCAGGCATCAGCATCATGCAATATATTCATGTAACAAATCTGCACATGTACCCTCAGAATCAAAGTAAAAGTTTTAATTTTCCTAAAATTATCAGCTTACACATAAGAGTTATGAACAACTGCTTGTAAGTAAGTTTATTTCAAATGGGTTGGTTTTTAGCTATAAATTATACATTGGGTTGAAGTCAAAACATAAAATTATTTGGAAGGCTGTACTGCAAATAAAACAGCATAGAATTACAGGGAAAAATCAGTCTTAAATTACAACACTATCAAGGCAGATCAGGCTAAAATAAAATTTTCAAATCTATTGATATATTTTCCCCTTAGCTCAAAAATCTATGCTTTCCTTTCATCTTGTTAACTGAAACATGTTTTTATATAAACTTTCATAATTACCTGCTACCCACTGGGGTTTAAAGCTTGTTCACTAATCCTTTTCAGTTGTATAGTGTTTAGAGTTTGAAATCCATATTTATACCCTTAAAAGCATTGAACTTTATAACAGCACTGGGAGGTAAACATAATCATTCCCCCATATAGATGAGAACATAAGGACTAACGAAGGTTAATTTTCTTGTTTATGTCACATAGCTTAGAAAGGGTACCAAAGCTAGAATACAGGTGTCCCGAGCCTTGGACAATTGCTAGATTTGGCTATCTTACAGATGTCTCTAGAACAGAACATTCATAAAAATATATACAAAACATTCTGTCCATCATCAGGTAATAATTGTTCTATAATGACATAGCAAATGTACATAATGCATTTTTTTCTCAATATATGTGTGTGAGTATGTGTTTGTATAGCTCTACTTTGCTTTGCGGAAATGTGATTTGAGTTTGCCCTCCTCAAGTGTTTAATAGCCTTATATTTATATTTGTGGAGAGACAGAGAGAGATATGTTAGGGAATGTTTGGAGACCCCAGTGTTCAGATTGTAATTCTTATTTCAATTAGCTAACCAGGTTAGAGTCTGTAAATCTAACATAGAATGAAAGACATAAGCTGAAATACCTTGAGCTTTTATCTTCCTGGACCTCAACTTCCTCATCTAATAAAATGAAGAAAGTCTCATTCATGATAATAATAAAACCTATAATGAATTGAGTACTTACTTTAGGCCAAGCACAATTACACATATTATCACATTTGATACGTGCAAAAATCCCTCGAGAAGGAGACTGTTAGTATCTCTGTTTTACAGGTGGTGAAACTGAGTCTCACCTAAGGTGATACAGCTGATGAGTGGCAGATTAGGATATGGGCCTTTGTTCTATCCAAAAGTTTATACTCATAAGTCTCAAGCTGTGATGTCCCTCACTGCTCCAACTCTCTGTTATTTCTAAAGTCCCTTGCAGCAAGGATACCGTGTCTGGAATTGGTGGGTTCTTGGTCTCACTGACTTCAAGAATGAAGCCGTGGACCCTCGCGGTGAGTGTTACAGTTCTTAAAGGCGGCATGTCTGGAGTTTGTTCCTTCTGATGTTCGGATGTGTTCAGACTTTCTTCCTTCTGGTGGGGTTCGCGGTCTCACTAGCTAATGAATGAAGCCAGGGACCCTCACAGCCAGTGTTACAGCTCTTAAGGTGGCGCCTCTGGAGTTGTTCATTCCTCCCGGTGGGTTCATGGTCTCGCTGGCTTCAGGAGTGAAGCTGTAGACCTTCGCGGTGTTACAGCTCATAAAGGCAGTGTAGCCCCAAAGACTGAGCAGCAGCAAGATTTATTGCAAAGAGCAAAAGAACAAAGCTTCCACAGTCTGGAATGGGACCCCACCAGGTTGCCACTGCTGGCTCAGGCAGCCTGCTTTTATTCTCTTATCTGGCCCCACCCACATCCTGCTGATTGGTAGAGCGGAGTGGTCTGTTTTGCCAGGGCACTGATTGGTGCCTTTGCAATCCCTGAGCTAGACACAAAGGTTTGCCACTGTTCCCACCAGATTAGCTAGATACAGAGTGTCTACACAAACGTTCTCCAAGTCCCCACAAGAGTAGCTAGATACAGAGTGTCCACTGGTGCATTCACAAACCCTGAGCTAGACACAGGGTGCTGACTGGTGTGTTTACAAACCTTGAGCTAGATACAGACTGCCACTTGGTGTATTTACAATCCCTTAGCTAGACATAAAGGTTCTCCAAGTCCCCACCAGACTCAGGAGCCCAGCTGGCTTCACCCAGTGGATCCTGCACCAGGGCTGCCGGTGGAGCTGCCTGCCAGTCCCGCGCAGTGCACTCGCACTCCTCAGTCCTTGGGTGGTCGATGGGACTGGGCGCTGTGGAGCAGGGGGCAGCGCTCAGGGAGGCTCCGGCCACACAGGAGCCCACGGAGAAAGGGGCGCTCAGGCATGGTGGGCTGCAGGTCCTGAGCCCTGCCCCGCAGGAAGGCAGCTAAGGCCTGGCAAGAAATTGAGTACAGCAGCTGCTGGCCCAGGTGCTAAGCCCCTCACTGCCCCAGCCGGCCTGCCGCTACGAGTGTGGGGTCCGCCAAGCCAACACCCACCCTGAACTCCCGCTGGCCCGCAAGCACCGCGTGCAGCCCCGGTTCCCGCTCGCGCCTCTCCCTCCACACCTCCCCGCAAGCTGAGGGAGCCGGCTCCAGCCTTGGCCAGCCCAGAAGGGGGCTCCCACAGTGCAGCGGCTGGCTGAAGGGCTCCTCAAGTGCCACCAAAGTGGGAGCCCAGGCAGAGGAGGCGCGGATAGCAACGGAGGGCTGTGAGGGCTGCCAGCATGCTGTCACCTCTCAATACCTCATTATTCTCTTAAACAGACAAGAAATTATTTTCTATTTTCTCATTAACCATTGAAACATTCAGGACTTTTTTTCCTTTATTATGAAATCAATATTTGTTGATTAAATTAAAGACCTAGGCAAGGAGCCAATAAGTGAGAAGTCATTGGAAGTTCTTAAATTGATATTGGATGTTGCCAAATTAAGAAAGCTCATCATTTCAGGAGAACTTTGTTAATAAAATTTCAATTAAAGCAAAATCACATAGTTTTGTTAACTACAATGACAAACCTATACTCCCAACATGCTCTCCTTTAGAACATTTACATTGGAATAACTTTTCAACTATAGATGTTTGTAACACATGCAATTGAAAGTTCTAGATTTATCTCCACAAATGTTTAAAATTTATGTATTTATTATTTTTAAATATATTAATATTAGATTAAACATTTTAATCTTAGGATGTCACAAATCAATATGCCATATAAAACATTTTTTCAATATGATTTTTAATTAAAAGAAAACTTTTTAAAAGTTTTTGGGATTGGTACTTTTCCTGCTGGAACTGACACAAGAATAATAGTAACCAGAATTAATATCGCATTAGTTGTTTCTACATAACTAAAATGAGGTTCAGAAGACCAATACTTAACTTTAACTCTGAAGTCTTAATTCTCCAGTTATTTCATATTCTAATGTAATCTTTATTTTCATATACTTTGATTTATGCACTATTAAAATTCTGCTATTAAGGCAAGAGGAATATATTTAGGAAATAATTTGATCTTTCTAGATAGATCATCTAAAATTTTTGCTTTAAAATAAAATTTACCTATGTGCATGGTAAATTTACCTATGTGCATTGGTAAATTTACCAATTTTCCTATGTGAGACAAGAAAAATAGTTAAGAGACAAACAAAAAAATCCAAATTGAAGCATACCGGAACTTGGAGTTTAATATTTTAAAGCATAAAAGAGTCAGGCAATTCAAACAAGAACTTGTGAGTTTCTTGAAAATCAAGAAAGCATTAAATAATGAAAATGTTGACTGCAGGTACCAGTTAATAATTTGTTTAAATTAATTTTTATTCACAATTGCTTTTGAAGAACTTCCATTGCTTTGGTACTTAAAGATAATCTTCAATAGTAAATAGAAAATAATTTGTCCCACAAAATATGAATTGGTCTTAACACATGTACCCACGCCATACCCTTAAACCCACTTCAAAGTGTTCCTAACACCAGTGGGCCAACAAAGTAACATAGTTGCTTATGGCAAATGTTTTTTACCTTTAAAAGATACTTGAAAGATACCTTTCCAAGTCTCTGGATCTTCAACAGCTTCCTGTTACGGCCAGAGCACCATCCATTAGGTTCTCAAGTCATTGCTTTTCACCAACTTAAGCCTGACCCCAACTTTCCATCTGGTTTCACACTTTTGAAAAAGGCTTAGCCCTCATATGAGTCTCCGAGATCTCTGGCTGTTTCACACAGGCTCAAACTAGACATGGACCTGGGAAAAGTCCTTGACCTTCCTCCTGGATGCTACTTTTTCCCCTTGCCAGAACCAAAAGTCCTGCACACCCAAGTCATTTCTACAGAGAAGTTCCACTCATGCACCCCTGAGCCTTCATACCTGAACTGAAAGGAGAGGTCTCATGAAAAGATTCACAGCAGATGATGATGATGGAAAGGAAATGTGCACCACAGTAGAAGAGGGAAAGGTGCCCAGGAAATTCAGAGGCTTGGGGCAGTAGGAATTTTCAGCAGCAGCATCTGCTAGAAGTGAATGTTTGTCTGGGATCCCAAGTGAGCAGGCTGGGAAAGCACCCATAGCAGCTGCCCCAGTCCAGAAATCTTTTGAGAAGAATTCCCCAGGGGAGAAAATGTGATAAAATGGATTACTATGTGAGATCATGGATATGTTAATTTGCTTCACTATGGTAACTATTTTTACTATCTATGTGTATCCACAAACAGCATATTGTATGCCTTAAATATACACACACAAAAAAACTTTAATTTTAAAAAACAAGGGAAATTAAAAGTTGGAAGCAAGAGTTACAGACTGGAGGGACATCAGAGGATGAGGCAGAAGGAGAAACAAGAGTCTCGGGACAAGAACTTCAAACAGCTCTTTATAGTTGAGAAGGGAGAGGACTCAACAGAAAGGATCAATTTGAGTGAAGACTTCTTTCGGCTTTTGCTGAAGGACTTTCTTAGTCTTTTCTTCTATGTTTTTTGACATAACCCCAATTCTACTTTCCCACAAATTTAATTTTTAATAGAAAATAAGTATGGATTCCAAATGAAAAAAAATGATTCTACATCTGGAGAAAGGTGAATTTTGTCCTTGAAATATTATGTTCTCTTTAGTCTAATCAAAGACCGAATAAAATCTTCTTTTGAAAGGAAACCACAGTAACAGTCTTTTTTTTCTTTCACAAAAGGGAATTCATTCCATCAGTCTTGATTCATTAAAACAGATTGAAATTGTATCTACTTTGTCTCTGTTGACCTTCATCTTTGAATGAGGCTTTGTACGCTCTTATAATAAATTTCTCCTGAGATTTTTGGTGTCAGTTGCAATTTCCAGGAATTAATAATAATAAAAAAGAATGCTTTGTGAGTATCAGAAACAGAAAATTGAGAAAGCCGTATTTCTTCTTCTTTCAGGATATTATTGAACAATGAAATGAGCACTGAATAAGAACCAGAATTTAGACTGGCATCCCAGGACTACAACTTTCTGTGTTTGACCCCAGGCAAGTCACTTAAGCTTTCTCAGCCTTAGCTTCCTCACCTGGAGAACAAAGCTAATGATGCGTGCCAATTCAAAAAGTAAATAACATACACATAGTTAAAAACACATAAAGTATTCAACTTAATTAGTAATCAAATAAATAAAATTAAAATATCTATTGAGTTAGCAAAAACCTCTCCAAATATCCAGTGTTGGTGAAGGCTAAATGAGACAGGCACTTTCACACTCTGTCAGAAACAAGATGGTATTGCATACCAGGAATCTTAAAAAGGTTCATGTAATTTAACTCAGCAGATCTCTTTCTAGGAATGTATCTCAAGGACTTCATTTTAAAAACAGACTACACGGTATTCACAATGATAGTTATAAAGTTTATAACAGTGAAAAGTTTGAATCCTAAATATTTGGAGAAAATTCCCATATAAAACGGACCACAGGTGTCCACAACAAACCAAACTCGTAATACAATATATGTATGTTGATAAATATACCCGTGGGCTTTAGAAAGCAGTTTTAACCTATTTCAGTGCCCTCATCAGCTGCTGAATATGAAATGAGCTTATATTTCTTTTTATATTCCAATTGTAACTCAAGTCCCCACTGGTGTGTTTGTCAAAAGTTTGCTCTGCTCTGAGTTTCTAGCAGCTGTTCTGGAAGTTTCCAGGAGCCCACACATGCTCCAGGAGAGCCTTTCAGCCGCTTTCCATCTCCCCTGGCTCCCACAGCCACTCGCTCGCTTGGCTACAGATGGTTGTCCTTCAGAACAACTAGTGACCATGACTGAAGTGCCCCTCTGGTCTATGGAGGAGGCACTTTCTCCTCTGTTGCCCCAGCACAACCGAGAACAACTATGACATTTATTATGTCTCTCTGAGAACTCAGGGATAAGGGAAGGGCAGCCCAGAAAGGATCTCAAACCCCACCTTAAGGACCTACCAGGACCCAAGAAGATCACACACAGTGAGGGGCCCTCAACCCTTCCCAACAGGACTCTCCATATATCAGAAATGAGGTGTAACCCAAGCCCACTCCCCACATGCTCATACCTCAGGAGAGAAGATGCTGTCCATGCCTTAGGCTGATTGGGGAGATGGGGTCTCACTCTGTCACCTGGGCTAGAGTGCAGTAGCACAATCATAGCTCACTGCAGTCTCAAACTCTTGGTCTCAAACAATCCTCCCACCTTAGCCTCCCAAGTAGCTGTGACTACAGATGTGCGCTACCACCCCAGGATCTTATCCCCATTAATGTGGACTGTCTGACTCCTATAGTTAGGATCAGAGCTCAACCCACTTCTCAAAGTTTGTGTTAGTCAACCTTAAATAACACCAATAGTCTAGTCAGTGTGGTGCTGTGCAAGCTCATTCCAGTACCTCGTTTGGAAAGGTGAACAGATTACATTTGAATATTCCCTCTACCATAGTTCAAGTCCTGATTTCCAACAAGCAGCTTCTTAGATAAAAAAATGGAGGGAGTTACTAAGACAGGAGTTGGCAAACTAAGCTCACTGGCCAAATCTGGCCAGCTGCTTGCTTTGTAAATGGAGTTTTATTGGGACAAAACCATGCCTACCTATCATTTACATACTGTCCATGACTGTTTTTGTGCTGCAATAGCAGAGATGAAGAGTGGCCAAAGAGACCATGTAACCTGTAAAGCCTAAAATATTTGCTATCTGGGTCTTTGAAGAACATGTTTGCCAATCTCTGATCTTAAATCAGGAAATACAGCCTTAGATTAGGAGACAGAAGCTGGCCTCCTGGTGAATCAGCCCAGGTAACTAACCTGCACCAGAGAATTATAAACTGAACCTGCACCAAAGAATTATAGACCCAATAAAAAAGAATCAAGAAAGAGAACAAGATAAAAGAAGGTGATGTAGGAGATTCAGTGGCTCACTCCGTAAATACCCAACTGATTTCACAAGGTCAGACCTGGGGCTAACAGAGCAGACAAAGCTTTGCCACAAATGTGATAATAACCTGTTTTGAAAACCTCACTCTGCCATCTCTCACAGTGGTAACCAGGATAAAGATGGGACTTTCATAATGCAACTAACACAAAGCTGTTTGAAATCAGGGGTGATCTAGAAAGGAATCGAGTGTTCCAGGTTCTGGAGTGCTTCTTAACATGCCTCCTCTCTGCATCTGCACCTGGCTTCCATTGCAGTTCTTTTTTCTTTTTTTTTTTCTTTTGAGGCAGAGTCTCTCTCTGTTGCCCAGGCTGGAGTACAGTGGCATGATCTCGGCTCACTGCAACCTCTGCCTCCCAGGTTCAAGCAATTCTTGTGCCTCAGCCTCCTGAGTAGCTGGGATTACAGGCGTGTGCCACCATGTCTGGCTAATTTTTATTTTATTTTGTGTTTTTAGTAGAGATGGGGTTTTGCCATGTTGGCCAGGCTGGTCTGGAACTTCTGGCCTCAAGTAATCCCCCCTCCTTGGCTTCTCAAAGTGCTAGGATTACAGGCGTGAGCCACCGCGCCTGGCCTTCCATTACAATTTTAAGATGACATCTTACCAGGCTAAGCACTGTACACAGAATAGGTGTACACAGATTACACCTTTGTCTAGTTTCCAGAAATTGATTTAATTTATATTTTTATCCTCTCTCTGCATTCTTCCTGAAGTTGGCTCTGCATCAAACCAGAGGATCAAGTTTGCACATTGATAAGATATGGGATGAAGGGAGCACAAGAGGTCGAGATCCTCAACTGTTGTTTCACATAATTAGCTATCAGGTCATCTTTTATTCCTATCTACAAGTTCTTCACAGTTCAGTTTCAACCTCTGCTACTTTTTCTCAGCTCTCAAGAATAAAGAACTCATTCTGTCCTCCCACCATATATGGAGAACTAGAAACTTTATGAGGTTAGCTGGGGTCTTGTGTTCCTAGGGACATCACCGAAATTATTTCTTGGGACATGTCTCATCCCCAGGGATCAACTAACAAATCAGCCAAGAAGAGGGGACACAAGTTCTCTCTTCTCTCAGGCCTGTCAGGGGTTCCGTTCCTGCACTCACTCCTGGGGAGGGAAGGAACAAGGCCCATTCCTCACAGGCTGCCTCCTGGTCCCCAAGAACCTTTAGTTTCCTTTCCAAGTCAGAAGGAAACTAAGAGTTCCTTCTCTCCCCTTAGTTTTTTTCCCCTAAAATTCGAATGCAGAAAGACTGCATCATATTTTTGTCTCAAGTTTATTGTTTGCTACCCTTAGTCCTTTCTATTACTGGCAGGGCCTGAACCCTTGAAATTTAAAAGCCAGAAATAGCTCCTCCTCTGCTGCTTTTTGCCAACACATTCTTTAGCAATCTAAAGCCATGAATCCAGAATAACCTCTCACCTTGAATTGACGATAGAGGAACAAAGGGGAACAGAAAATGCCAGGGGAAACTTAGTTAAAATTTTGCTAATATTTCAAAGACATAATCCCACTGAAACCAATTGCTCTAGTTCTCTCTAAATAATGGAATATGCCATAGATCAATATCAAGATATAGATATATATCAAGATGATATATGTTTTGTAAGATTCTCTATAAATTAGTAAAAAGAAAGTAAAAACTTGGCAAAGGACACAAAATAGTAATCTACAAAAAGAAGCAGGCTGGGTGCAGTGGCTCACGCCTGTAATCTCAGCACTTTTTGGGAGGCCTAGGTGGTTGGATCACCTGAGGTCAGGAGTTCGAGACAAGCCTGACCAACATGGTGAAACCCCGTCTCTACTAAAAATACAAAAAATTAGCCGGGCGTGATGGTGGGTGCCTATAATCCAAGCTACTCAGAAGGCTCAAGCAGGAGAATTGCTTGAACCCGGAGGCGGAAGTTGATCATGCCATTGCACTCCAGCCTGGGCAACAACAGCAAAACTCCATCTCAAAAAAAAAAAAAAAAAAAAAAAAAAAAAAAAAAAGAAGCAATACAGATGCCATATATAAATGTATACCAAATATATTAACAATAAATAAAGGTAAAATCTCCTAGGGATATTCATAGAGATGCAGCTTCAGAGGCCCCACTCTTGGTATGTTGATGCAGAATTTCAAAGAAGAAACTTGGAAATCTGCATTTTCAGTTAAGCACCCACAGATATTTCTAGAGCCAACTAAAGTGTGGGTCCCACTGGTACTGAGGAAATTGTACTTGTTCAGGGATATTAGAGTATGATTAATCAGGATGACAAATGATCCTAATCAAGAAGTTAAACTTTAAATTATCTAAAGTAGGAATCAAAATACTGACAGAAAGAAAACATTACCACTACCACCAACAGCAGCAACAACCAACCAACCACATCTGTAGATGGTATTCTACTGAGAGGACATTTCCTTCTCTCTCTTATGATCTTGTATCCAAGATTCCAATGTATTATCCTGTGCTTTGCATCCTCTAACCTCCTTATACCACAATTTTTCCTTAATTTTTTTAATTAAAATTTTTATTGCTACTATTTAATTTTAAATCTTTACATACCTGCATATTATCCTTATCTAAAAATATTTCTTTTGCCTCAGCTTGGAGAGCAGAGATAATCAGTTATTGGTCTTCAGGTTTTTGAACTTGTACACAAGGCCGTGATTAATTTACAGAATTCAACAGCTAACACAGAAATTATAATACCTGCCTAAATGAACATACACCTCACATGAAAACCAAATATGTTTTCAGTAGTCCTGTTACTAGGTGACATCTAGATGCATGAAATGTGGATAACACAGTGATGGCATTCCATAGATAAATGTGGGTCAACAGAGCCTAAATGAAATTCTCTGGAAATAGACTTGTTTAAAGCAGCCCGCTCTGTGGTGGTAATTACATTTGCATTTATTAACCAAATGTAAACAAGATATGCTATAAAGGAAAGGAAAGTGAGAAATAGTTCTACCATCACAAGAAGATTCCATTTAGAGCACTGCCATCATCTCTTGGCAGAAATATCTTGTTGGCTTCATTTTGGAGCAGATTGCTTTGATCTCCTCTCCATTCCAAAATTTGGGTGCCAAGCTCTGCAACTAGTATGTGAATGCCAATGTTTGTTAACTGACCAGAAAACAAAAAACAGTCACATTCTAACAAATGATATCTGTGTTATTAGAACAGTTCTTGTCCCTAAATATTAATTGGAAAGGCTTTATGAAAGTTGCAGGGAAGTTCTGGTTTAGAATGTAATAGAATATGCAGATAAAATATTTAATATTTTTCTTAACCTGCTCTACATCCAACTACTACTCTCTTTTCCCATGCTTATACAACACTTTAAAAAATTCATCTATGATTTCACAGGTTGTGTTGTACCATAATCACCTGTTTAGATGTCTGTCCCAACTCCTCAATCATGAGCAACTTGAGGAAACCATCTCTGGCACTATTACATCTAGCATAGTATATGGTTAATAAATGTTAGCTGAGCAAATGGGTAATTCCATAATCAAAGAATAAGAAAGCCATGCTTATATATTTATGTCTAGCCAGAGTGTATACAAATGATGGAACAAACCATCTTATTCAGTGTGTAAGATAAATAGTGTCAACAGCATATGTTAGTTCTTATCAGATACAAAATTCCATTAAAAATTTCATGCAGTGTAGGTACTCATTAAATATGACCAATTGATTTGCTTTTCCATTTGTACATGGTGAAGGAGTTCTGCACAAAGTCTTTTAGAGGTAACTCTCATGCAGCTGGCTCAGGTGTAACTTCTGTTGTAGACAGCTTTAGCTTATCTTTATTCACTACAAAAAAATCCTTTCTTATCAAAAGCAGCAGCAAGAAATATAGATTTTATTTCCTATATATTTTTTCAGTAGATTCTCCTGAAGATTTTAAGGGGGATGGTTTAAAAGCACACCCCAAAGAAATCAGCTTAGTTAATATTACATTCCATATGTGTTCTTCTCCAAATCCCTCTTCTGCCACACTACTGTCCAGGATTCCTATCATTCTCTCTAATCTTCCACGCTCAGGGGCTTCACCCTCATCTTCCACAGGCTTTGCCATGCATCTTCCATCATAAGTTTCTCTTGGACCAGATCCAGCAGACAGGCCACCTTTTAAGTAATTAAAAATACTATCATCTCATTATGTTTAAAACCTCTCACTAAGTAGCAATTAGTCAAAATAAACTTGAAGGGGAATAGAAAATATTTCAGTCCGGGTATTTGGATATTCTAAATTAAAAATACTTCTTAAAATTTAGAATAAACCTTTGAAAAATTCCAAAGATTCAAAAAGTGATGAATGCCTATTACATAAAAACATTTTTCTAATTCTAATACTCCTATTATTACGGTCCAATTTTATATGATTCTTTAATTCTTTTTTAATACACTTTAGAATAGGTAGTATCACAGGAATAGAGGTGAAGTGTTTATCAGTTAACTCATTAGATTCAACTGTGTTCTTGAATGCAGTGATAGGTGCAAACAAATGTGATCCTATGTTCATAGATAATAATCTTGAGTGGTGAGAATGTGTGTCTTATTATCTTTTGTGTTTTTCCTTACTGTAAAATTTTCTTTTAAAAAGCTCTTGTTTTCTCAAGTATTCTGTGGTCAAAGATCCCTTCCAGCTCCCCTAGTTTTCTTCCATGTCGTGTAGTAACTTTCTTCTCATTTAGCCTCCAACCCTTTTTTCCTTGACACTCCTTTGCAAATCCTCTTCTTCCTTCTACTGCCTCTCATCTGTGAGCAGTTCTCCAATCCAGCCCTCAGACAGTCTTTCTGATGGGAAATCCCAGGAAAAGGGGGCCACCCATAAAAGCCAGGTACTTGAGTAGGTAAACAAAGTTGGAAGGTGAGAGTCCTGCGAGCAGCGTAGTCATTTGCTTACAGCAGGTTCCCTAACAAATCTGTGCTCACATGAAAAGGAGCTCTTATCAAAGCAGGGGAAAATACTTGACACAGACGGGAATGTCCATTATCAAAACTTATTGAAGCCTGCAGCATTTAGAAGGTAAGCATTACAATCAGTAAAAATCAGAAAGTATGCAATGGTAGATTTCAATAGGACAATCCTTGCTTATTAACAAAGTGATCTCTTTGAGTGCACCCTGAGTCTTGGAAGCAAATGACTCCAGAAACTCCAGACACCTCAGCACTACCAGGGAATCTGAGCCATTCCCCCCACCCAACTGGGCAGCAGTAAAATCTGGGAAGGGCGTTCTCTGACAGCAAGTGATGTACAGCCTATTAGCATATCCTTATTTAAGGGGAATCTATTGCTACCTCACAAATAAATTGTACAGGGCAATTAAATATCTCAAAATTGAAAATGTTCAATAATGATAATTTCCCAAAAGCATTTTATAAACACTGCTGAGGGAAATTACTGTTTTCTTTTCTCCAAACTGTCAAAGCAAAAATTTCACTGGACTAAGTTAAAAAGACAAGGAAGACTACCAGAATCCAGTCTGAATTCAACTCTGCCAAATAAAAAGGGGCACTGTAGAGTTTTTAAGAGCTATGGGGAGAGGAAAGGCATTGTAGGATATCTATGTTTGCTAACTGGCCTTACCTAAAAGAGATGTAAACTTTCTCTTATCTTCAAGATAAAATTCCCAAGGAAGCTAGGCTCCTACCCTCGCATCAATACTGGGCGATATCTGATATCCCAGCCATAGCCACTTGCACTACCTTCCTTAATTACACTTTAAAGGGATAGCTTACAGGTTCTTCAGAAAGACATTCCTGACTTGCAAAACTGGCAAGAGGCTGGGACATTATAAACCTTTCAGAGGGGCAGAGAAACAATTTGCAATGACAAGTTTTCTACAGTAAACACTCTAAGCAAATGGAGATCAGAGGCCTAGAGTTGGGAAGAAGATTATCCAATGTTTAATCAAGGTAAGGGGAACTCTAAGCCCATCTTGCTCACAGTATTTGCAGGGTTTGACTCTCACTATTCAAAGAGAATAATTCATGCACGGCTTAAAGGAAGGGTAATTAGAGCAATACTACCCCTACAGCAATGCCTCCTCTTAGTAGAATATTCTAAGATCATTGTCAGTAAAATCTCATTTGGAATTTATTGTTCTCAAGTTAATTAAAAAGGAACATGTTTGCTTTAAAAAGAACTATTTAATCTCCAACAATATGCAAAAACCTTACAATGGCTTCCGTTATGATTTTGAAATATTCCTTGGGTAACAGTGTTGATTAATCCTGAAAAAAGGATTTAATTGTATTACATAACTTTGGATAAGCAAATAATTTCTATTAAGATGTGTCTTTATTCAGCAGTTGAGCTATTCATAAAATACCTGAAATAAATACTAAATTTGGATCAGTGAAAATATTTTCTCTTTCTTTAGGCTATCGTTACCTTTCAACAAATATTTTAAATTCTTATTATAGGCAAAGAATAATACCTCCAGATTTAATGAGTAAAAACATGAATAAGGCAAATCTTTGCTCTTAAACTCACACACTATCAAAATAGTTTACAAACATCATCTTGTAGCTCTAATACCAGGTAGTTTGAAATTAGTGCCATAAATGAATGTGAATTGCTGAGGCATTACCGAAACAGGAAAAATTAAATCCTGTTATGTCTCTTTCAGCTCACAAGTATTTTGGTCAAGTATTAAAAGGTTGCAAGTAACATAAGCCTCTGATTTTTCACAAAAAGAGTGAAACATTAGCAAGCATAAATTTATCTCATGGAACCCAAGGCTAGCCTTCAGAAGCAAATCGATCCAGAAACTGGATAATAAAGAACCCAAAATTACTCTTTGTCTTTTTGAAGTGTCATGGTCTCTTATTTCTGCTTTTCTCCCTTTAGTTTTCTCTTTTTCTAAAAAAATTGCTTTCTCTACTTTGACATGCACAAGGCCAAGCATGATTGACCCAGATCTTAATTTGCATCACTTCTCAGTTCAAGAGCTAATAAAAACTGACCCACGCCTCGAAGACCCAAATCCAACTGCCCTGAAGAGAATGCTTGGAAGTATTTGGGCCTAAGTGGCCCAGCTTGGGCCAGGCATGCATCTCAGTCTAAACTTGTAATATTGTGATATAATAAGAAATATATATTTGGTCTTTGCCCTTTGTTGCAGATAGGGGTGTTAGGAGAATCTTTTGTTCTAATATTTGGTCTCTGACCTAGTTCCTGACACAGAGCTCCTAACTCCTCGGCAATTTTCTGAGTGATAGGAGTATCTGGCATAGAGCTCCTAGGTCCCTTGGAATTTCCTCAATTATATAAGTATCTTTTATTCTAATGAGGTAACACTTGGTGGGCTCCCGGATAGGATGGGAGGAGCTGGTTGCCAGAAGAATGAACTATGTGATTAAAGGCTGGAACTCTCAGCCCTACTCTCAGACCTCTGGGGAGGGGAGAGGTACTAAAGGTTGAGTTGATCATCAATGGTCAGCGATATAATCAATCATGCTTATATAATGAAGCCTCCATAAAAATGTAAAAAGAGAGGTTCCCTATAGCTAAACGCATGAAGGTGCCTGAAGGGTGTCTTACGCAGAGGGCTTCCACGCCCCTTCCCACATAACTAGTCCTATGAAGCTCTTTATCTGTTGTTCTGTATCTTGTGTAATATTCTTTATATTAAACTGATAAACATAAGTAAATGTTTCCCTGAGTTCTGTGAGTTGTCCTAGCAAATTAATTGAAGTTAAGGAGTAATGGTTACTCCAGTTTATAGCTGGTCAGTCAAAAGTATGAGGGACAACTTACTACTACTTGCAACTGGCATGTGAAGAGGGGGCAGTCTTGTGGGAATGAACCCTTAACTTGTACGATCTTATTCTAACTCCAAGTGAATAGTGTCAGAATTAAGTTAAATTGTAAAACATCCAGTCAGTATACACTGGAGAATTGTTTGGTGTGTGGTGAAAAACTCCCACATATCCGGTGTCAAAAGTGTTAAGTGGTGAATTTGAGAGTAGGAAAAACACTTTTTTCCTTTCTATCTCAAAGAAAACTATAACTAGGGGTTAAGGCTACTGAGATACAATGAGTCTCACCACTATAATCAGGAGAAAAATTTCCCAAAGGAAACATATGTTAGGACATTAACCCAAAATATGTCTAAGACAACAAGATAGACACTACCAAGAAGAACTCTCTTCAATAAACCTATTCTGTGGCATTTCCTCTTAGCAGAGATGAGGTTCTAAAGTCTGCACATATTGCAAAACTAAGAGACAACATTACCTTTGAACTATCTTAAATAGCTCTAAATCCCTTCATGTGTGTGGTTTACATGAATACAACCCTAGAATCTTGTAGCATGCTTTTGCTACAAATGGAAAATAACTGGCTATTGACCCAACTGGCTAAAACAACAAGAAGGAAAACTTGTCATCTCACAAATGGCTCCAGGATTTGTCAGTTTGGTCATTCAGTGACATTATAAGCAGCAAAGTTCTTTTCATCTTTCTGTTCTGCCATCTTCAGCGTGTCTGACTGCCCCCAAGCAAGTGCCCTTTGTGCTCACAAATAGCCACAGCAGACCAGGCACCAATTCATAAAGGATGATATCCAAAATCTCTTCCTTATTCATCTAATTTAAGGCTTTGGGAAACTAAAGCCTTCTCAGCTTACTCCCTCTAAGTCCCAGTCAGAAATGTGGCAGAATCTACCCTAAACAAACTCTGGGCTGGTGGGGCTGAATCACTGTAGTTGGTTTATAACAATCAAAATTTACTCAGCAGCCATTATGGGCCAACCTGGACACCATACAGAACTAAGCTTCTTTCAGTGTGGGAAAAGAAAAAAAGGAATAATTTGGAATTCAATTAGTATACTTTTGGTTCTAGCTGTGTTTATTTTAGGTCTAATTAAGCAAAAGAAAAGAGTGAAAATAAACCTTAAGTTCACTAAGGCTAATGAAACTTCAAGATTATTTACTTACAGAAATCATTTTTTTTTTTGTATACTCTATATTGACATCCTGTGACCTGGTGATCTGAAATACTCTTTGGGAACTTCTTGTCAAGGATATATAATTGAGGCTGTAAAGCCTAAAGAAATGAAGCAAAATTACTATTTTAGGCCAAATGGAAGATATAAATAAACTTAGGCAGCTTGTGAAAAAGTCATTTGGGTAAAATGGAAGAATACTTTTTCACTGGCCCAGTCATTCTGTGGCTTATATCACAGGGGCCTCAAGGGATCATGCTGCCCTCAGGCCCTTTGGGAACCCACCAGCAAAAGCTAAGGGTTATATACCATGCCTCTCCTCTAGGACATCAACGGGGTCACATCTGGCTAATTGGAAGACCTACCTTCTCATGTCTATTTACACTAAATTCCTAGTAGACTGAGAGACATGGAAATACCCTATGGGAATTTGACTCCAGGCAGAAAAAAAAAAATTATTTATGTCTTAAACTTCTTGCCTATACCTTCATACAGATTTTCTATCTAAAAAACTGTGTTAGTTTATTGTACTTAACTATAACCTTCTGGAGAGCAGATCTTTGATACCCACAGCATTATGTTTGTGGCCAAGGTCATACTGTCCACAAAGTGTCCAGTAAATGAAAAGAACATTTTCTTTCTTTACCCAGTTCTGCACCTTTACCCAAGTCACAATAGTATGCCAGTTGTCTTGTAAGTGCATAAACGTCATCAATAACTTAGCACAACCCTTGTAAAATGTTGCATAAAAACAAACATATATAAGGCCTGGTGGTAAAATTGAACAGAATATACTCAGTCCTCAAGGAGGTCGTGCCACTCCCTAAATGTGAATTGTACACAATGACTTCTCTAGAAACAGACGCCTACCTTAGAGATACTGCAGGTTCAGTTCCAGATCACTGCAATGGAAGAATGTCACAATAAAGAGAGTCATAGGAATTTTTTGGTTTGCACTGCATGTGAAAGTTATGTTTATATTATACTATGGTCTCTTAAATTGTGCAACAACATTATGTCTAAAAAATGTATATACCTTAATTTAAAAATACTTTATTCCCCAAAATTGCTAATGATCATCTGACTCTTCAGTGAGTCACACTGTTTTTGCGGTTTGAGGGTCTTGCCTTGACATTGATCACTGCTGACTGATCACAGTAGCAGATGATGAAGGCTGAGTGGCTATGGCAATTTCTTGAAATAAAACAACAATGAAGTTTACCACAGCAAGTGACTCTTCCTTTCTCTATAGCATACAATGCTGTTTGATAGCATTTTACTCCTGAAAGAACTGTCAACATTTTAGTGAAACCTCTCAAATCCTGCCACTGCTTTACCAGCTAAGTTTCTGTAATATTGTAAATCCTTTGTTGTCATTTCAACAATGTTCACAGAATCTTCAGTATGGGTAGATTCCATCTCAAGAAACCATTTTATTTGCTCCTCCATAAGAAGCAACTCTTTATCCATTCAAGTTTGATGGTGAGACTGCAGCAATTCAGTCACATCTTCAGGCCCAACTTCTAATTCCCTTGCTATTTCTCCCACATCTGTAGTGACTTCCTCCATTGAAGTTTTGAGCCCCTCTCCCCCAGTCATCAAATTCTTCCAAACAATTAATGTGGTTTAAAATATTTAGGAAACCATGGCATAAACAGATGTGCTGTCATCCAAGCTTCTTTTTTTCTCTTTATAGAGCACAGGTAAAGTACTGTAATTCTTAATGGCCCTAGGATTTTCATAATGATAAAGGAGCACTGACTTCAACTTAAAAGTCACCAGCTTCATTAGCTCCAAACAAGGGAGTCAGACTGTCCTGTGAAGATTTGAAACCAGGCATTGACTTCTCCTAGCTATGAAAGTACTAGATGATATCTTTATCCAATAGAAGGCTGTTTCGTTTAGATTAAAAATATGCTGTTTACTGTAGCCACTTTTATCAATTATCTAAGCTAGATATTCTGGATAACTTATTGCAGTTTCTCCATCAGCACTTGCTCTTTCACCTTACACCTTTATGGAAACTGCTTCTTTCCTTAAATCTCATGAACCAACCTCTGCTAGCTTCAAACTTTTCTTCTGCAGTTTCCTTACCTTTCTCAACCTTCATAGACTTGAAATGTCTTATGCTGGTTTAGGCTTTGGCTTAAGGGAGTATTGTGGCTGATTTGATCTTCTATCCAGACCACCTGAACTTTCTCCATATCAGCAATAAGGCTGTTTTGCTTTCTTATCATTTGTGTGTTTACTAGAGTAGCACTTTTAATTTCCTTCAAAAAACATTTTCTTTGCATTCACCGCTTGGCTAACTTTTGGCCCATGAGGTCTAGCTTTCAGCCTGTCTTGGCTTTCTACATGGCCTTCTCACTAACCTTAATCATTTCTAGCTTTTAATAAAGTGAAAGACATGTGACTCTTCCTTTCACTGAGAGGCCACTGGAATTTTGTTAATAGGACTAATTTCAATATTATTGTGTCTCAGGGAATAGGGATGCCTGAAGAGAGAGAGAGAGATGGGGAAATGGCCAGTCACTGAAGCAGTCAGAACACTCCCAACGTTTAGCAATTAAGTTCATCATCTTATATGTGCATGGGTCATGGTACCCTAAAACAATTACAATAATAATATCAAAGATGGGTGAATTAACAATCACTGATCACAGATCACCATAACAGATAAAATAATAATGAAAATTTGAAATATTGTGAGAAGGACCAAAATGTAACCCAGAGACATGAAGTGAGCACATACTGTTAGAAAAGTGGAGCTGATAGACTTGCTTGGTGCAGGGTTTACACAAGCCATTACTTTATAAAAAATGCGACATCTACAGACTGCAATGAAGTGAAGCACAATCAATGAGGCTGCCTGTGATACCTTATAAAAAGGGGGGAAAAGAGTAACATTTCAGTGGAAAAACTTGACAAACATTACTTCAGCCAGGTGATCAAGATCAGCATCAACAGTGAAAAGTCATTTTGATAGTAAGTACTTTGAATATGATGTGATAAGAATGGTATTTTTATAGTTTTTCTGTCCAAAACACATTGCCCCAGTCTAGTCATGAGAAAAACCTGAGCTCATCCCAACAGGAGGGCATCTTACAATTTATCTAACTGGTATTCCTCAGAGCTCTCAGTCATCAAGAACGAGGATCACCTGAGAAATTGTCACAGCCAAGAGGAGCCTAAGGAGACACGATGACTTAAGGTGATGTGATATCCTGGATAGGATCCTGGAACAGAAAAAGACCTTAGGTGAAAAGTAAGGAAATCTGAATCCAATATGGGCATTACTTAAAAATAATATATCAATATTGGTTCTTTAATTGGAATAAATGTACCATACTGATGATAAGAAGTTAGTAATAGGGAAACTGGATGTGGGGTATGTGGTAACTATCTGAACTATTGGAATTTTTCTGTACCTCTAAACCTGTGCAAAAAATAGTTTATTTGTTTTTTTTAAATTGGGAAGAATAACATATCTACCATTTATCACTAGGAATTTGGTACTTTCTATAAAGATGTTGGAATGGGTCACTGGAGGAAACATATGGGTCTCCAGAGCAGATACAATTGCCTAGATCTTTACCTCATGCTAGTCTGGAAGAAGAGAAATGCAATCCCCAAACTGTGGCATTTCGATAGATTATCACCCCTTTGTGAGTCTCCAAAGAGACACAACATACCTTCTTAATGGGGAAGAGTATATAAAGGGTGAGGTTGGAGACCAGGCAAGTCGGTCTGGTGAAGATTGCCCACATAGTATGTACAAAAGGAGCACTCCCTGACATCAGACCTCTTATCCACATTGTCTATTGTCACGCAACTAGGGAGGAAGCAGGAAAACCACTAACACTTGGTTGACAGGCCTGGAAGAATCAATCCAAAGTCCCCTGAACTTTAAAACTCTCCTCCCAGAGTTTTGTCTCCTCAGAACCAATAAAGATGCACAATATTTTCTTGAATTAAAAAAAGTTTACATTACGGTACTAATCTTCTCCAACAAATTTTTAAAAGTTTTAAACCAGTTCTATCTAAGACAGATAAATAACAAACGAAATAAAGGTTGAGGTTGCCTGGAGCTGGCTCAACTACTTTGTGTGCTGGTTATAGAATGAGAACATTCTACTTTTTAAATTACAAATGTTATAAACACTGGAAAAAGAGACTGAAAGATAACACATGGTATTCAGTCAGAAACAGCTGCATAGAGCCAATCTAGATGCCTGTTTCTTTCTGATTCACAAGGTATATTTTAAGGATCCTGAGAATTCTTGTCATGGAAACCTGTTTAACTTTGCTTAACCCAGCCTTTTCTAACATTATTTGAATAAAAATTCATTTTTTTGTGGTTATCTCATAGTGATTAGTGTCTGTAAAACACTCTGTGAAAATCACCCGAGATTAAAAGGTATAAAAAAATTAGACTTGGGTCATGGCTGTAAATCAATGAACATGCATATTTTACTCTACAGATAATTCTTAGTAAATTAAGAAGTATTGCATCTCACTACCCACTCTGTAAGTCCCTATTAAAATGTTCAGACTGGATGTGCAACAATGAGCAGAGAAAGAAGGTTCTCTCTCTCTATGAATAATTCTTTTTTCAGAGAGGAAGATTTGCACCAATTCTGTATGTGTGTGCATGTGATTATCTTTGTACAACTCTGAAGATTCTAGGATTGCTCGCTCTTTCAGGTTATCTGTGTCACTGCTTCTTCCAACTATTCACTGATGTTCATTTTAAACTGTCTGCCTGTGCTGGTTCATTCTGTTTCTTTTCCAGAACTGTGGGATGCTAGAGATCAGCAGACAAATATGGCTCTACTCCTGCCTTCAACAAGCTCTCACAAATAACCAGGAGCATTTGTTCCTTTATGAATGTTATTTTAAGGGAGTTCTAAAACAATAGGTTGTATATATTACTACTTATCATTCATTTATTTGACAAATATTTATTGAGGATCTACTATATGCCAAGTGCTGTTTCATGTACTGGAGACAGTAATGAATCAAAGTTCATGCCCTCATGGAGCTTACATTACATGTGGGAGATAAATATTTACATGAGCAAATAATGTGTCAGGGGCGTTGAATGCCATGAAAAAAAAGAAACAAGGTAAAGGGGGTAGAAATGGAAAGGAGAGTGTTATTTTATTTAGTCATGTCAGGAAAGATGCATCAATAAAGTGGCATTGGAGCAGAGATCCGAAGGCAATAAAGGAGCTGGCCATGCCAAAATTATGGAGAAAAGTGTTCCGCCGGGAAAGCATAGCCAGGCCCTAAGGTGGGAATATGCTTGACATGTCCTAGGAATAGCAGAGATGGCCAGTGCAGCTGGACTAAGGGATGGGTGTAGGAGATCGGGGCAAAAAGCTTGGTAAAGAAGCAAAGCCAGATCATGGTGGGGTTTTCATTCACAGTTAATAGTTTGAATTTTACTTTCATTCAAATTGGGAAGCCATTTTAGAAACTATTTTTTAAACATTTTATTGGGATTAGTGTTCTAATTTCTCTGATTTTCCTATTTTTTTGCATAAAAATATCAAACCACAATAATCGGCAAAGTTACAATGACAGAAACATACTCATCAAAATTAAATTCTGAAATTTTTTTTCTCTAGTTCAATGTCCTCTTAGCAGCACCAAAATGATACATTATTTTCCAAGTTCTATGATATTTTGCCATAGATTTTAACTTAAAAAATTATACATTCTTACTTTCAATAATGACTTTGAACTTTACTACTTCTGGCTAAGTTTTATGTTTTTTGATTAATCATTCATAGAGGTCTATCCTTTCCTTTCAATTTTCATTTCAGCCCTCAAATCCTCAAATACATAGGTTTATAGTTTCTTATTTCCCAAAGTCGTTATGCTGCAAGATTCTCCTTCCTTTGCAATGGTCCATCTCTTCACTGATTTATCCTCTATCCTCAATTCATTGTCTTTGACTAATTGATGAAAAAAATCCACAGTATTTCAAAGGAATTTTTTCCCATTAGCCAAGGTTGTTCACCAGCCAAGAAACCCTTAGGGCCAACCAAATTACCCATCAAATCTTGATGAAGATTGGAGAGATATAGAATTTGCTTCCTTCTGTTGGCTAACATATAAATATAGCAATAATATTTTGTAACCTAAATTCATTACCAATTATGGACATATCAGACATTCTATTTTGGAATGCGTTGCATATCAGCTTACAGGAAAAGAATTCCAAAGCCTGCCATCAAATTCTTCTTTGTGTCACTTGACAACGAGGCACTAAAAACAATTACAACACATGGCTATATCCCAAGATCATGAGCCATAGTTTTATATAGAAACTGAGAGTTTTAAAAGCTTAAAGCAGTTGAATTAACAAATCATTGAATAAGTCAAAATAAATAGTTCACAAATTGTCAACCAAAATGTACACATAATTTTGATTAGGGAAAGAGCACATTAATAAATTTGACCCATGACCTTAACTTAAAGGAACTCATCTGTTATCAATATAAATTTAAAGCAGCCCAAACAGACACATTCTTCTTGTCACAACAGACAAACCCAAATTGTTTGCTTGAAATATATGAATTTCCAGTCTTTCTCTGAAAATTTTTTTTTAGTTCACTTTTGAGAATTAGTAACTAAATCATATAAAACATGTCTGTAGCACTCCCTAATAATATTTAAGTACATATGTATTCTTAAGGATATATATAAATTCAAATATATATTATATATAAATACATACTGTATATAAATATATATATGGTATGTTTATACAGAGGATATATATGTGTCTACTCCTCACCCTGTTAAGATAGTGTTTTTTTCCAAAATAGCATTTGATAATTCACATTAAAATGTGGGGGATAGTAACAATTTCTAAAGGACTCTCAATGCTTGGCTGATGGGAGCTTAAAACAGGATCATGAGGAAAATGTAGTGATACTGTTTTGTCATTCATGTTTAAAGACACTTCAGTGCCTACTTTTTCCTGGTGCTCTGATAGGCACAATGGAGAATGGAAAAACAATGTGGTTCTGGACCTCAAGCAGCATGTCAGTAGTGGAAGAGATAAGGTGCACAATAACTAGATACAAAGTAGGATGTGAAAGGTGTAATGTGTGACAACAGAAACATCTGGGACTTAAGGGGAGATAGTGATCATTTCCACTTGAGAATGTTCTAAAGACTGCTTGTAAATAGAACAATGATCATTAGCATAGCTAAATTAATAATTACCTAAATAGGTTGAAAGAAAATAGAGTGGCAGTGAACAAAACTGATTCTTTGGATCCTGTCAGAATCTTATTAAAATGGTATCAGATAAAACATTACAGGGAGCCCATAACTAAAAGACACCTTGTTGATGTGGCTATGATATGCAAATTAACCAGTCTGACAATCTGATCAATATGATTCCTAAGAGTTTTATATTAGTTTTGCTTAGCAATTTTACTTTATAGTTTGTCATTATTTTTTAATTTTTAAAGAAGCTATTTATCTCTAATTTATGCAACCGGTGTGCCAAAACTTTTGAAGCTTTTAGGGTGCTCAGTCATGGCTACAAAATAACCAGCATGAAACCTAAGGTTCTGGGATAAAATATTTAGCTAGAAATTTAAAAGCCTAGTTAATACATTTAACACAAAAACTTATATAATAATGATGATGATAATGAATGTGACTCATGATAACCATTAGAGTTGAATAAAAATTAAATTAATGATGGTTTTAAAACATAAAATGATCATTTCAAGAGAAGATTAGTTTTGTGTGACCATATGGTGCAAACACAGAATAGAATTTGATGCCATGAAGAGGCACTGTCATAATACACAGGCAAACATTTCTCCTGTATTTGACTCAGTTATCAGATATTCAGGAATTCTCCACTAAGGTTAACAACCTCCCTACTGTTCTCAACATGAGATACCAGACCTCTCACACTTGCGGCTGTGCCTCTTTTTCTAATATCCATCTCATCTACACTTTGCTTTAACAAGGTTCTTGGTTTTGTTTGTTTCTTTTTTTTATTTTTTTTTAATACAGCACGCCTTTCCTTATCATGACTTTTGCTGCCTGGAGTATAGACCCTTCTCCATATCTATGGGCAGAGTAACCCCATCAAGGTCCAACTAAAATATTACTTCTATCATGAGGTAAAATAGTTACTACAGCCTTAAACTTGACTAGACGTTGTGCTACATCTTAGATAATTCACAGGGGCAGTGAGAAGAGTGCAGACATTGCAAAGAAATACGCAGAGGACACAACCACTGGAGGTACTGGGGCCCTAGGAGCAGTGAACCTGAACAAAAGGAAGGAAACTGGAACCAAGCAAAATAAGGAAAAGCAGAGAAACCAATGCAGGCAGCTAGCTCAAGGGGTGTGTGTTTGTGTGTAGGGGTATGGATAAGGGAAAACAGTGGTTCAGGGGGTAACTAGGAATCCCATGCAGTAATGTGGCAAATTCAGACTTTGTTCCTACAGAGATCAATCTTTTTTTTCATGTTTCCTTGTTCTCATTTATCTTAATTGTAAATGTCTTTATTGAGATATAACTCACATACCACACAATTCACCCATTTAAAATATGCAATTTTATGTTTTTAATATATTCACAGATATATGCAACTATCATCACAACTTTAAATCATTTTTGTCACTTCACCAAGAAATCCGTTATCTTTTAGCCATCACCCTTTCCTCTGTCCCCATTGTCACAGCCTTAAGCAAGCACCAATCTACTTTCTGTTTCTATAGATGTGACTATTAAGTGTCAAAATCATATACTATGTGGTCTGTGTGACAAGATTCTTTCACTTATGTGATGGTTAGCTTTAGGTGTCATCTTGAGTGAATTAAGGGATACCCAAATGGCTGGTAAACATCATTTCTGTGTATGTCTGTGAGAGTGTTTCCAGAAGAATAAATAAATGGATTGAGTAAAATGATTCACCCTCACTGAATAGGCTGAGGGTTGAGTCATGCATTTTCTCTTGACCATAGTGTATTAGTCCGTTTTCACACTGCTGATAAAGACATACCCAAGACTGATGGTTTTAAAACACAAAATTCACAAAAGAAAAAGGTATAATGGACTTACAGTTCCACATGGCTTAGTAGGGAGCCTCACAATCGTGGCAGAGGGCAAGGAAGAGCAAGTCACATCTTACATGGATGGAGGCAGGCAAAGAGAGAGAGAGCCTATGCAGGGAAACTCCCATTTTTAAAACCATCAGATCTTGTGAGACTTATTCACTATCACGAGAACAGCACGGGAAACACCTGCCTTCATGATTCAATTACCTCCCACTGGGTTCCTCCCATGACATGTGGGAATTATGGGAGTTACAATTCAAGATGAGATTTAGGTGGGGACATAGCCAAACTATATCACATGGACATTAGAACTTCAGGTTCTCTGGCCTTTTGACTCTGGGACTCGCACTAGCCACTACCCTTCCCCACCAGCTTTTGGTCTCAAACTGAGAATCACCATCAGCTCCCCTGGTTGACTTGAAAAGTGGACTCAGCCACCCTACCATCTTCTTTGGTTCTTCAGCTTGCAAATGGCATGTCATGGGACTTCTCTGCCTTCAAAATCATGTGAGCCACTTCACCTAATAAATCCTCTCTCAATTATCTGTTCGTATATATTCTATTTTTTTGTCATTTTTCTGGAGAACCCTAGTTAATACAACATAGGATATGTTTATGAGGTTCATCCATGTTGCATCAGAAGTCAGTATCTTAACAGGTAGACTAACCCATTGGAAGGTAGAATCTGCCATTGCAAGTGGTGGAACAAAAAACCATGTCTCAAAAAGATCCACCCTCTCAGAACAACTTTGTAAGAATTAAACAAAGTATGAGAATTCCCTATCAAATTGGCTTCAATTTAGAGCAGGTCTTCATGTCCAAGGAGGACTTCAACACTAAGATGAATAAACAAAATACCAGACTAGTTACTGACTAGGCCAATAAAGATGGAGGCAGTAAAGACTAGGCAACAAAGAATGGTGTCTCCTGACATCCCAAATATAAAGCCTGGCAACAAAGCAAACTATAGACTAAACCCAATTATTGCAGTCTCATAGCTCCTCCTTATTTTTATATCATAGATAATGAAACAAATTAACAATAGCAAAAAATAAAAACCTATAGGTCTTCTGTAATAAACATAAAAAGAACAACACAATAGGCTTGTTTTGGTTATTATAAACCATCAATGTGATTATGATCGTGAGAAATAGAATCACTTCAGAACAAGACTTTTTCATGAGGCAAGAATTGTTTACTTACTAATTTGGGAATGATGTACTATTTTCTATAACATCTGTTCATTGTTCATGTATTGGTAAACTTAAAATACTCTGTCCTTGACAAAGATGGATAGTTAAAGTTCTTAAGTAAAAATTTGAAATAATGAAAGTGCATATTGACCTACCAGATTCCTACTGGTTTTAAAAACATATAAAATATTTATATTGTTCAGGATTTTTATAACTAGTTTACTGTTAATTTGAAAATTTGAAGATCTTATATAAACAAGAAGTATTTCAGATTCATAATGCTTTCACTTTACTATAAAATATTAGAAATTAAAATCAGTAGCAATTGTTTCATAAATATAAATGGATTTTTGTGTTATTTAATTTTTTTTGTATAATTTAAGGTTTTCAATAGCCCATGCCTTTTCTCTAATGTGTAGAGATTAGATGTGGAAAAGGGACTACACTCCAGGGAGTTCACATTAGGTTTATTCAGGTAGAGCTAGCCTTCCTATTAATATATAATTTCAGGTAAATATTTTAATGTTAAAGTTTTTAAAAGCACTAAATGATTAAGCTCATTGTTATTATTTTAATGAAACCTTTATTGAGATATAATTCACATATAATTAAGTTCATCTCTTTAAATTATAAAGTGTAATGGTTATTCCATGTTTTTAAACGCAAAATCACCATCTTTACTTTAGAGTCAACACCTCTCATTCTATAATGGGCACTAACAACCAAAGCTAGAAATCTTTGCTTGATCTTTTTTGCCCTTCTTTTTTACCCTCTTTATGAAATATGTCAAAATCACTTTTCAATCAACCTTTGAAATGTTCACTGGTGTCCTCCCTGTGATTAGAAACATTATTTAATTCCTTCCACTATTCCTTTAATTTTTTTCTCTATCAGGAATGCCTTCTCCTCCCTTCTGTCTGCTATCAAAATCTCATCCATCTAAAATCCTGTAAGATTGTTCTCTATCATACAAATATGTATGTGTTATATAAATATATACATACATTTTATGCAAATATTAGAAATACAAATTTGCCACCTTAAGATATCATACATTTTCAAAGATAATTCACAAACTTATCCTTATTGTGTTGCTGAAACACCAGGGGTTCAGTCTAGGTCCTGCTGCTCACTGCACAGAAAGCCAGTGACTGAGAAGATGGGTACTGCCAAGGAAGAAGGCTTTAATCTGGTGCTGCAGTCAAGGAGAAAGGAGCTCAGTCTCAAATCCATCTCCCTGACCAACTAAAACTAGGGGTTTATATAGCAGGGAAGAAATGTAATAATGTGTAAGAAAACAGGCACTAGGGAAGGGCAAGGAAGCAATCATGATGAATAAGGGGTTGAGCATCTCATTTTATGTGGCAAACTGGTGAGTTTCAGTTTTTTGGTACTTTTTTGAGAGGCCTGAAGGTCATTTCCTGAGGAAGGAACTCAGATAAAACAAATGTAAGGTTCAAGCTTTAAGACCATAAAGGTTAACTTAATCCTCAGGATGAGGATATTAAAAATGTGATTTTTGAATCAGTTGAAAAATCAGTAAAAGTCAAGTCAATGAAACTGGGCAATAGTATCTTCAGGTTTTAAAAAAGTATGTCAATAAGAGACAGGTAGTCTCATGTGGTTTTGTAACTTACTCTGAAAGCAAATCCATGTGACAGCATTCCAAATTTGTTATGCTGTGGCAGTTCCTATGGACTTAGTTTGCCAAAGTGACCCTTTGAATGACAATATTCTTTTGAGTACACAAATTACGTTTTGTATTTTAATCACACCAATCTTCCACATATTATTCAAAACTTATTGTTTTATATGTTGTCTTCTAAAAATCAAAGATTGTAAGCTCCCTGAGTTCAGAATTTTTGCCTAATATGTTCATATTCTTCACAATGCATAATAGCTTTATTTCTAATGAAGTGGCTATTGTGGATTCACTGACAGAGTCCACACGATGTGTACAGTGCTTCATCATGTAATTCAAGAATCAGAGAGATGGCCCACATATTTTAAACAGCTTTTGATTTTGCTTTGAGATTTACATAATGAGTTTTCATTATAAGATCTAAAAGTCCCCGAGGAACAAAGCCAAAAGCAATTTTTTTAAAAAAAAAAAAAAGAATAAAGTGGTAAACTGCATTTGCAGAATTGCTTTTGGGTACTGGAATATACAAGAAATGAATTAATGAAAAATACTGGAGTGATAAGTTTTATATTATGATCCCAAGAGATGTTATTATACAAGCAAAACTAATCAATGTAGATTATTCAGTTTAGTCATTATTTCTACTTCAAGGGGATTCCTGAATCATCAAACTTATTAATTTCTATAGCTACTATGGGTCTCTGATTATATTGCTCACCTAATGAAACAGTTAACAGATTACCACATTGAAAGTTCTCAAGGGGGAAAATGGCTAAAATATTCATCTTTTAAATTTCAAGTCTTTAATCAGGATTGTTAGCTAGGGTGGACTTAATGAAGTCTTATCATGTACCTAAATTCAACTTTTATGGCATGAAGATTTTTTGTATTTTATTTTTAAAAACATAGCAATAGATATTTTTATGATATTTAAAAGTGAAAGTTTGTGTGGCCACAAGATTTGAAGTAAGCATTTATAGAAACAAAGCATCAGTTCTTGAAGTTTAAGGGAAAAGCTGACAATATAATTGTATAACTGGGCGCCTTCCTAATCTTCCTACATCTGCACCCTGTTCTCTTTAAGGAAGTGAACACCATGAATACCTTTTTGAGGTGTCAGTCACTTCATGGAACCCCTCCTACAGGATAGGGTTCACCTCCTACAGGATTGAATACCCCTCCCTTAATAAATCTTTTGGACCAGAAAGGAAATATCCTTAGAACTACATAATAACTTTGGATAGGAAACTGACACCATGAAATACTTTCCCATCTAAATCTTATCTTTTGATGTCTAGTGGTTGGTTGAGTGGTGGGTTAGCTTCTGTGCATGTAAAAGTTGACGTGTGATTTTCAAGGTAGTAGGGTGATGGTACTACACAGTTTGCAAAAACAGGACCAGTAATATGTTAAGAGTTAGAAACAAATAATATGAAGCTCATAGTGCTGTACTAGTAATATGTTGTTACAGGTGGGAAACAAATAATATGAAGCTCATAATGCAAGCAGAAAAAGTTAAACTCTATACAATCATTTTAGTCCAGTGGGACAATCATTTAAAAAGGTTGAGAAATGCAGGGTAAGCCATCTAGAATCAAGTTATTTAACCCTAGTAAAGGTTGCTTACTTTTTGACCACATTGACCAACTCTACTCTTTTTGTTTGTTTTTGACTCTTAAATGTGAAATGCTTGTACAAATAATCCATACATACATTTAGTTTAATGTGTTAACAATTGAAAATTACTTTGAAGACAAAACTCATATATGATACTCTTCACTCCTTTCTGCAATAAGGAATTATGCTGTTTTATTCTAAAAGAGGGATCCTTAAAGCACTCTTCTAAGAAAAGTACATTGTGGATGATGTGAATGAGTGGAATCCCCATGAATGTGGAAGAAACTCATATGCTTTACCATTATTCTTTCTCTGGGGGTCTATACTAAAATCCATTTGCAGACCACATTGCCTGTGATAGGGTGTGAACTGAAAACCTAGACTTTCTCTCTAAGTCAAATCCCATGGTTCAATCACTTGTAATTGATATTTATGTATAAACGAATACAGTGCAGCTCCACATTTTAAATTACTTAGGCTAAACAGAATACACAAGTATTGCCCATGAATAAGGCATTTGAATTATTTACATGTTCATTTCAAGCTCAACCAAAACTTTTTATTAAACTAATATTATTCTTTACTCCTTCTCTCACTTACATAGACCAAAAGTATAAAGAAAGAATATATCTGAAGCCAAATAAACTCATATTGTTTTCAAATGTTTGCCTTACATGAAGATATATTTTAAGCAGATATTTGACATCCGTTATTTGACTCCTCCAGAGGATCTTATCACCCACTCATTGCACTTAGTATCAAAGCAAATATCAGTGCACAGACTGACTCAGGTCTTTATGTTATATATTGCTGCATGTGATCAATTTGGCATATAATATATGGTTTACATTATTTGGAACAAATTTTTGTTTCAAAAACTGTTGCTTGTAACCTATTCTATAAGCCCCATATTTTAGATAAACAGTATTTCTATTTACCATGGAGAAATAGGACTCCAAGAGAAGCTTGCTGTAAAAATTCAGTAAATATTTGAAATTGAACTGATTCTACATTAGTTATATCTTTCAGGAAAAGTGGTAATCCAGAAATCTTTTACCTCTCTGAACCAAGGAAGGTAAGAATTTAGGAACTGCTGGAGAGAGCCTAACGTAGCCTTATTCTTAAATTTAGTATTTATTATTACTGCTTAATATGTGATACTGAGCAAAACATATTTCCGAGTCTACAGTCTAGTCAGAGAGAAGTCAAGTAGCCCAATGCCATCTTATAAGGTGCACTGATGACGGTCAGTATGGAAAGCTAGAGCAACAGAAAAGGAGTGCATAGCCAGGCCTCATGAGAGGAACTGAGGATAAGTAGTCAGGGAGTGCTTCTGAGAGTAGTTGACTCTGACATGACTGAGTTTTGGAGGAGAGAAATGGGATGAGGGATGAATTGAGTGAGTGCAGACACTACTGCTAGAAACAACTGCATATATAATGACTCAGAGACACAGACAAAGAGTTTGATCAAGGAACTTCAGGTAATTCAATATGGGTAGAATAAGAGGAGTTGGAGAAGAAAATGAGGGAATAGTAAAAGTTAAGAACTTAATTTGCTATTTTATGGAGTTTGGAATTAATCTTTAAGGTAATGGGAAATCACTGAAGGGTTGTAAGTGAAGGAGTGACATGATCTGATTTACACAGCCTGAGGAGCACCCTCGATCCTTGCTAGTGTGGACTGGGAGAACAAGAGAGGAGTTAGAGCCACTGGGCCAATGGGAAAGTGAAGCAGTTTAGATTTTTACTGTGAAGTTTTAATAGTCAGCTTTAAGTATAATGAACTTCCTTTATGTTAAAATCTCTAGCTAAATGTAAATACCATATCTCTTTTCCAACACTAATGGCAACTAATGTATTTAGCTGCCATTCTTAGCCTGAACCACTGCTCTCTGTGCTTCCTTCTATCATGCTGGTCACTAATACTGGACAAGATACACCCACTGCTCTCATGGAAGCTGCGAATGGAGACTGTGGGAAGTGTTTTCAGGGAGGACAAGCCCAACTCATGTCATCAGGCAGACTGGAATCAAATCTTGGCTTTAGCAGCTTTAGCTTTGTGGCCTTGGGAAATTCCTTAAACTCTCGGAGATTTGGTTTTCTCACCTTCAAAATGGAAACCAAAATATCTAGCAGGGTTGTAAGAATTGAAGCTCATGTACACAGGGCTTCTAGCACAGAGTAAGCCCTCGAGCAGTATACACATTTTATTATTAAAGACAAAATGTACATAAAATACAACATTAAGACAAATTTCCTATTTTCTAGTTGCTCTTTTGAAGAAAAAAAGACATTGGCAGGAGCTCACAGTAGAGGAACGGGGCCTGAGACTCTCCTGTCACTCTGATTCCAGGTCATTAGTGCTTATGAGTAGCTAAGCAGCTGAGCTGATCCAGAAAACCTATGCAAAACAATCTTGGTTTTAACTATGTAATCAACATGACAGGGCCACGGCTGAAATAAATATGAATGCTATGGCCAGGTGGCCTTGGGATTGTGGAGTGCAATTAACCTGCCCACTCCCATTCCCAGAACTCTTCTCAGAGAGGTAATTTCCTTGTCACTGGTTGAGTTTTGTTCTGGCTATTAATTCCAAGCAGCATTTGTGCTTCCTCAGTGTGGTCCTGATCAGTACCATTTCCAGAGATCAGAGGAAACCAAATGAAGACTGTCTGAAGCATCAATTCCTCTTCCAAACCTTTCAGAAATTTCAAAAGATGTTAGTGAGCAGGGTAGTGTAGGAGAAGGAGAGTTGGCACTTTTCTCCTATTTTCATAGGAATGTAATGATCAGACCCACCCATTTCTGAATGTAATGAGGATGCAATCCTCAGTCTAAGCAGAAAAACCTGGGTAGAGGGCAAATGGGGAATTTTAACCCTAGAAGTGCAGTGTGACAGCTTTGGGTAGAAGGTATGGAACCAGAGAAGGAAAGACTGCTACCTAACTGGCTTCCAATTCACATTCATTTGGTACTGTTTCTTCTTTCTGTTCCTAAAGTCAGGAAAATCAGAAAAATACTCCCTTCCATAGCTGCAGCTGGCATTTTGCAGTGATCATTAGTAGAACATGTTGGCAGTGGAAAACAGCTTTAGCATTTGCAGAACTGGCTGTCATTTGTGCCAAAAGCAAGTAGGAATAGAAATAGTAACACCAATATTGTTATTACCATACTAGAAGTCAGCTAGCTATCCTGTGCCTATAGCTTTGGTAAGTCATGCCTAATACCCTTATCTCACCTGACCTGCATCTCACATTGTGTATGTGAAATGGGAGAGCAGCAGAAAGTGGGTTGAGAGGAAAAAAATAAAAACCTGTCACTGAGTTTGAATAGCCAGCTTGACTTTGCAGCCCATGACTATCTATTCGCAAAGGGTTTAACTCTTTTAATTGCAATAAAAACTTTAAAAGTAAACCCCTTTTAGTGGAAGATTAATTAGTAGAAAATTTCCAGAAAGCAATTTAGATAATTTGACCATATTTACCAATAGCTTTCCAAAAATCATATTTCATCCAGAACGCCATTTTTAAGACTATACACTAAAGAAATAGTTTTAAATACACACGAAGATTTTTAAGTACAAAAATATATATGACAGATATTTATAATAAAAAATAATTGAATAAACATCCATAAAGTGTAAAATAGTCATTAATTTGTATTGAATATATTCAGTTCTTTTATTATTATTATTATTATTATTATATTTTAAGTTTTAGGCTACATGTGCACAATGTGCAGGTTAGTTATATATGTATACATGTGCCATGCTGGTGTGCTGCACCCATTAACTTGCCATTTAGCATTATTTATATCTCCTAATGCTATCCCTCCCCGCTCCCCCCACCCCACAACAGTCCCCAGAGTCTGATGTTCCCCTTCCTGCGTCCATGTGTTCTCATTGTTCAATTCCCATCTATGAGTAAGAACATGCAGTGTTTGGTTTTTTGTCCTTGCGATAGTTTACTGAGAATGATGATTTCCAATTTCATCCATGTCCCTACAAAGGATATGAACTCATCATTTTTATGGCTGCATAGTATTCCATGGTGTATATGTGCCACATTTTCTTAATCCAGTCTATCATTGTTGGACATTTGGGTTAGTTCCAAGTCTTTGCTATTGTGAATAGTGCCGCAATAAACATACGTGTGCATGTGTCTTTATAGCAGCATGATTTATAGTCCTTTGGGTATATACCCAGTAATGGGATGGCTGGGTCAAATGGTATTTCTAGTTCTAGATCCCTGAGGAATCGCCACACTGACTTCCACAATGGTTGAATTAGTTACAGTCCCACCAACAGTGTAAAAGTGTTCTTATTTCTCCACATCCTCTCCAGCACCTGTTGTTTCCTGACTTTTTAATGATTGCCATTCTAACTGGTGTGAGATGGTATCTCATTGTGGTTTTGATTTGCATTTCTCTGATGGCCAGTGATGATGAGCATTTTTTCATGTGTCTTTTGGCTGCATAAATGTCTTCTTTTGAGAAGTGTCTGTTCATATCCTTCGCCCACTTTTTGATGGGGTTGTTCGTTTTTTTCTTGTAAATTTGTTTGAGTTCATTGTAGATTCTGGATATTAGCCCTTTGTCAGATGAGTAGGTTGCGAAAATTTTCCCCCATTTTGTAGGTTGCCTGTTCACTCTGATGGTAGTTTCTTTTGCTGTACAGAAGCTCTTTAGTTTAATTAGATCCCATTTGTCAATTTTGGCTTTTGTTGCCATTGCTTTTGGTGTTTTAAACAAGAAGTCCTTGCCCATGCCTATGTCCTGAATGGTAATGCCTAGGTTTTCTTCTAGGGTTTTTATGGTTTTAGGTCTAACGTTTAAGTCTTTAATCCATCTCGAATTAACTTTTGTATAAGGTGTAAGCAAGGGATCCAGTTTCAGCTTTCTACATATGGCTAGCCAGTTTTCGCAGCACCATTTATTAAATAGGGAATCCTTTCCCCATTGCTTGTTTTTCTCAGGTTTGTCAAAGATCAGATAGTTGTAGATATGCGGTGTTATTTCTGAGGGCTCTGTTCTGTTCCATTGATCTATATCTCTGTTTTGGTACCAGTACCATGCTGTTTTGGTTACTGTAGCCTTGCAAAATAGTTTGAAGTCAGGTAGTGTGATGCCTCCAGCTTTGTTCTTTTGGCTTAGGATTGACTTGGCGATGTGGGCTCTTTTTTGGTTCCATGTGAACTTTAAAGTAGTTGTTTCCAATTCTGTGAAGAAAGTCATTGGTAGCTTGGTGGGAATGGCATTGAATCTATAAATTACCTTGGGCAGTATGGCCATTTTCATGATATTGATTCTTCCTACCCATGAGCATGGAATGTTCTTCCATTTGTTTGTATCCTCTTTTATTTCATTGAGCAGTGGTTTGTAGTTCTCCTTGAAGAGGTCCTTCACGTCCCTTGTAAGTTGGATTCCTAGGTATTTTATTCTCTTTGAAGCAATTGTGAATGGGAGTTCACTCATGATTTAGCTCTCTGTTTGTCTGTTATTGGTGTATAAGAATGCTTGTGATTTTTGTACATTGATTTTGTATCCTGAGACTTTGCTGAAGTTGCCTATCAGCTTAAGGAGATTTTGGGCTGAGACAATGGGGTTTTCTAGATATACAATCATGTCATCTGCAAACAGGGACAATTTGACTTCCTCTTTTCCTAATTGAATACACTTTATTTCCTTCTCCTGCCTAATTGCCCTGGCCAGAACTTCCAACACTATGTTGAATAGGAGTGGTGAGAGAGGGCATCCCTGTCTTGTGCCAGTTTTCAAAGGGAATGCTTCCAGTTTTTGCCCATTCAGTATGATATTGGCTGTGGGTTTGTCATAGATAGCTCTTATTATTTTGAGATACGTCCCATCAATACCTAATTTATTGAGAGTTTTTAGCATGAAGGTTGTTGAATTTTGTCAAAGGTCTTTTCTGCATCTATTGAGATAATCATGTAGTTTTTGTCTTTGGTTCTGTTTCTATGCTGGATTACATTTATTGATTTGCGTATATTGAACCAGCCTTTCATCCTAGGGATGAAGCCCACTTCATCATGGTGGATAAGCTTTTTGATGTGCTGCTGGATTTGGTTTGCCAGTATTTTATTGAGGATTTTTGCATCAATGTTCATCAAGGATATTGGTCTAAAATTCTCTTTTTTGGTTGTGTCTCTGCCCGGCTTTGGTATCAGGATGATGCTGGCCTCATAAAATGAGTTAGGGAGGATTCCCTCTTCTTCTATTGATTGGAATAGTTTCAGAAGGAATGGTACCAGTTCCTCCTTGTACCTCTGGTAGAATTCGGCTGTGAATCCATCTGGTCCTGGACCCTTTTTGGTTGGTAAGCCATTGATTATTGCCACAATTTCAGATCCTGTTATTGGTCTATTCAGAGATTCAACTTCTTCCTGGTTTAGTCTTGGGAGAGTGTATGTGCGAGGAATTTATCCATTTCTTCTAGATTTTCTAGTTTATTTGCGTTGAGGTGTTTGTAGTATTCTCTGATGGTAGTTTGTATTTCTGTGGGATCGGTGGTGATATCCCGTTTATCATTTTTTATTGCATCTATTTCATTCTTCTCTCTTTTTTTCTTTATTAGTCTTGCTAGCGGTCCATCAATTTTGTTGATCCTTTCAAAAAACCAGCTCCTGGATTCATTAATTTTTTGAAGGGTTTTTTGTGTCTCTATTTCCTTCAGTTCTGCTCTGATTTTAGTTATTTCTTGCCTTCTGCTAGCTTTTGAATGTGTTTGCTCTTGCTTTTCTAGTTCTTTTAATTGTGATGGTAGGGTGTCAATTTTTGATCTTTCCTGCTTTCTCTTGTGGGCATTTAGTGCTATAAATTTCCCTCTACACACTGCTTTGAATGTGTCCCAGAGAGTCTGGTATGTTGTGTCCTTGTTCTCGTTGGTTTCAAAGAACATCTTTATTTCTGCTTTCATTTCGTTATGTACCCAGTAGTCATTCAGGAGCAGGTTGTTCTGTTTCCATGTAGTTGAGCGGTTTTGAGTGAGTTTCTTAATCCTGAGTTCTAATTTGATTGCACTGTGGTCTGAGAGACAGTTTGTTATAATTTCTGTTCTTTTACATTTGCTGAGGAGAGCTTTACTTCCAACTATGTGGTCAATTTTGGAATAGGTGTGGTATGGTGCTGAAAAAAATGTATATTCTGTTGATTTGGGGTGGAGAGTTCTGTAGATGTCTATTAGGTCCACTTGGTGCAGAGCTGAGTTCAATTCCTGGGTATCCTTTTGAACTTTCTGTCTCGTTGATCTGTCTAATGTTGACAGTGGGGTGTTAAAGTCTCCCATTATTATTGTGTGGGAGTCTAAGTCTCTTTGTAGGTCACTCAGGACTTGCTTTATGAATCTGGGTGCTCCTGTATTGGGTGCATATATATTTAGGATAGTTAGCTCTTGTTGTTGAATTGATCCCTTTACCATTATGTAATGGCCTTCTTTGTCTCTTTTGATCTTTGTTGGTCTAAAGTGTGTTTTATCAGAGACTAGGATTGCAACCCCTGCCTTTTTTCGTTTTCCATTTTATTGGTAGATCTTCCTCCATCCTTTTATTTTGAGCCTATATGTGTCTCTGCACGTGAGATGGGTTTCCTGAATACAGCACACTGATGGGTCCTATCTCTTTATCCAATTTGCCAGTCTGTGTCTTTTAATTGGAGCATTTAGTCCATTTACATTTAAAGTTAATATTGTTATGTGTGAATTTGATCCTGTCATTATGATGTTAGCTGGTTATTTTGCTCGTTAGTTGATACAGTTTCTTTCTAGTCTTGATGGTCTTTACATTTTGGCATGATTTTGCAGTGGCTGGTACCAGTTGTGCCTTTTCATGTTTAATGCTTCCTTCAGGAGCTCTATTAGGGCAGGCCTGGTGGTGACAAAATCTCTCAGCATTTGCTTGTCTGTAAAGGATTTTATTTCTCCTTCACTTATGAAGCTTAATTTGGCTGGATATGAAATTCTGGGTTGAAAATTCTTTTCTTTAAGAATGTTGACTATTGGCCCCCACTCTCTTCTAGCTTGTAGGGTTTCTGCCGAGAGATCTGCTGTTAGTCTGATGGGCTTCCCTTTGTGGGTAACCCGACCTTTCTCTCTGGCTGCCCTTAACATTTTTTCCTTCATTTCAACTTTGGTGAATCTGACAATTATGTGCCTTGGAGTTGCTCTTCTCGAGGAGTATCTTTGTAGTGTTCTCTGTATTTCCTGTATCTGAATGTTGGCCTGCCTTGCTAGATTGGGGAAGTTCTCCTGGATAATATCTTGCAGTGTTTTCCAACTTGGTTCCATTCTCCCTGTCACTTTGAGGTACACCAATCTGACGTAGATTTGGTCTTTTCACATAGTCCCATATTTCTTGGAGGCTTTGTTCATTTCTTTTTATTCTTTTTTCTCTAAACTTCCCTTCTCGCTTCATTTCATTCATTTCATCTTCCATCACTGATAGCCTTTCTTCCAGTTGGTCGCATCGGCTCCTGAGGCTTCTGCATTCTTCACATAGTTATCAAGCCTTGGCTTTCAGCTCCATCAGCTCCTTTAAGCACTTCTCTGTATTGGTTATTCTAGTTATACATTCTTCTAAAGTTTTTTCGAAGTTTTCAACTTCTTTGCCTTTGGTTTGAATTTTCTCCTGTAGCTCAGAGTAGTTTGATCGTCTGAACCTTTCTTCTCTCAACTCGTCAAAGTCATTCTCCATCCAGCTTTGTTCCATTGCTGGTGAGGAACTGCGTTCCTTTGGAGGAGGAGAGGCGCTCTGCTTTTTAGAGTTTCCAGTTTTTCTGCTCTGTTTTTTCCCCATCTTTGTCATTTTAACTACTTTTGGTCTTTGATGATGGTGTTGTACAGATGGGTTTTTGCTGTGGACGTCCTTTCTGTTTGTTAGTTTTCCTTCTAACAGACAGGACCCTCAGCTGCAGGTCTGTTGGAGTTTGCTAGAGGTCCACTCCAGACCCTGTTTGCCTGGGTATCAGCAGCGGTGTCTGCAGAACAGTGGATTTTCGTGATCTGCGTATGCTGCTGTCTGATCGTTCCTCTGGAAGTTTTGTCTCAGAGGAGTACCCAGCTGTGTGAGGGTCAGTCTGCCCATACTGGGGGGTGCCTCCCAGTTAGGCAGCTCCAGGGTGAGGGGTCAGGGACCCACTTGAGGAGGCAGTCTGCCCGTTTTCAGATCTCCAGCTGTGTGCTGGGAGAACCACTGCTCTCCTCAAAGCTGTCAGACAGGGACATTTAAGTCTGCAGAGGTTATTGCTTTTTGTTTGTCTGTGCCCTGCCCCCAGAGGTGGAGCCTACAAAGGCAGGCAGGCCTCCTTGAGCTGTGGTGGGCTCCACCCAGTTCAAGCTTCCGGGCTGCTTTGTTTACCTAAGCGAGCCTGGGCAATGGCGGGCACCCCTCCCCCAGCCTCGCTGCTGCCTTGCAGTTTGATCTCAGGCTGCTGTGCTAGCAATCAGCGAGACTCCATGGGTGTAGGACCCTCTGAGTCAGGTGAGGGATATAATCTCCTGGTGCCCCGTTTCCTAAGCCCATTGGAAAAGCGCAGTATTCGGGTAGTAGTGGCCCGATTTTCCAGGTGCCGTCTGTCACCCCTTTCCTTGACCAGGAAACGGAACTCCCTGACCCCTTGCACTTCCCGAGTGAGGCAATGCCTCACCCTGCTTTGGCTTGTGCACGGTGCGCTGCACCCACTGTCCTGCGCCCACTGTCTGGCACTCCCTAGTGAGATGAACCCGGTACCTCAGATGGAAATGCAGAAATCACCTGTCTTCTGCGTCGCTCACGCTGGGAGCTGTAGACCGGAGCTGTTCCTATTCGGCCATCTTTCGAATATATTCAGTTCTTAAAGGGGTTTTATAGAACTTTAAATGACATGAGAAAAACACTTACTGTTTTCTCTTTTTCTCATTACAAGGAAAAGAGTTCCACTCAAGTTATCTCAAGTAAGGGGAATTTTTTCATAAGGATACACGTGAAGTAAAACTAGCAAGGATTTAAAAAGCCATCAGGAATTGGGAGAGAAGCTGCTAATCTGTCCACTCTGCATCTCTTTTTCTCCCAAAGCCATCCCATTAATTCTCTTTCTGCCAATAGGAAGGCTAACACACATGCTCACATGTTTCCAGATATGGCTGTTTATCATTGCCTTTCAGCTTGGGTTAAGAGTAGTTTCCCTCTGAAAGTCCTGTGGGGAGCTAGGAACATTGATGGTGATGTTAAATAAAGCAGGAATCAAAACTACATTTATGGTATCACCATTCACTGACTCACTCAACACGTATGCATTGAACACTCACCATAAGGTGGCAACATTGGCATGCATAGTTCTTGCTCTCACAGCTCTTCTAGCTTAGAGAATAAAGGCAATTCAAATCCATGTTCGTGGTGCTACAGTACACATGTGTGCATGATAGGAGAGCATCCTGAAAGAGATCCCAACTCAAACTTGGAGAAACATCAGAAAAGCATGTCCAGTTAATTTTTCTCCAGAAAGTACTTTAGTGCGGCTATTTGAAGTTGTGTGTTTTTAAGGGGTTATAACTTAATGTGTTAGGGGATATGAAGAACTTTATAAGCCAGAGTAAAAACTGTTAGTCTTATGAGTGGCAATGGAGAACTATGATAAGTTTGGGCAGGGGAGAGAGGTGATCAAATTTGTAAGTTACAAAAATCCATAAATTCCCTGTAAATAATGTATTGGCTGATGGGCAGCCTGGGGTCAGATGGCCCAGTGAGAGACTTTATTAATAACAGCAGCAAAGTTGAAGGAGCCCATACTAGAGCCAGTACAAGCGGAGGGGGAGCAAACTACATGAACTTGAAAGATGTATAGAATCAACTGAACTTGGAGAATGATAATTTGTGTGGGATGAGTGAGGGAAAGGAGTCAAGGATAAAGCCCAGTTTTATAGCTTAGTGTAATTAACTGAGATTGAAAACAGAGAAGTAAGTGAGGGAAAGATAATGAGTTCAATTTTAAATACATTGAGTTTGTAGTGAGAATGAGATATCTAGGGGTGATGCCCAGGAGGAAATTCGATCTATGCATCTGAAATGCAGAAAGGGGTCAGAGCTGCTGGAAACAGAGTTTGATATGTCATATGCATATGGGCCATACTTCAAATAATGAATATGCATAAGAGAGTCTGAGAATTAAATTATAATTTTTAATTATGGTCTTTATAATTAAAAAATAAGAAAAAAAAAGAGCCGAGGGCAAGGCACAAACATACCTAAAGGACACAAAAAGAAAGAAAGAGAAACTCATGCAGGAAGGAGATGGAAATAGCCTTCAAAGAAGGAGGGAAATAATCCAGTGTACAGCATTGTCACAGAAGTCAAGAAGAGAGAGCATCAGGAAACAAGAATGACTTGGTGATAAGAAATCAATTTATAAAATATATACTAATAAGTCAAAGGAGAAAAATGATATAATCATATCAACAGGTGAGAAAAAGTCACTGGTAGAATCTAATGAATATTTTAATGGCGAGTACTCCTTTAACATAATCATACATATGTATATATGCATGTGTATTTATATGTGTGTATATATGCAGGTGTTGTGTGTTTTGGGAGTCTCTAAGACCACTCTAGTTTTGATAATTTACTAGGAGAACTCACAGGACTCGGCATATAGTTGTATATTCTCACAGCTGTGATTTATTATGGTGAAAGGATATAAAATGAAACTAGCAAAGGAAAAAAGGGCACGGGGTGAAATCCAGGGTCCTCTCCCAGTGGAGTCAGACAGGATGAGCTAAATTCCTCCAGCAATGAGTTATAACAACACAAGTGAAATGTCTACCAGAGATGTTCATTAGAAGCTCAAGGCCCCAGTTTTTTATTGGGAGCTGGTCACACAGACACTGTCTGCCTAGCATTTTCTAAAACCTCAGAAGGAAAGATGTTCAGCATAAACCATATTGTTTGCACAGTTTAGGCATATAAAGTATTCTTAACAGGAAATGGTAGGAATCCTACCATGATCCAGATGCCACCCAAGGGCCAACCTTGCAAGCAAGTCTTTCTACAGATGGCAGTCTCAGGTTTGCCATGTTAACTCTTCTCTCTCTCTCTCGCTATGTGTGTGTGTGTGTGTGTGTTTGTGTGTGTGAGAGACAGAGAGTATGATGGTTGCATACACGTTAGAAAATCAGGAGAGATGCCTGCTCTTTCCATTATTACTGAATATTGTTCTGAAAGTATTAAACAATATAATTAAATAAGAAGGAAGAAATCAGATGGAATAAATATTGTAAAGTAGGTAATGTTACTTAAGAATAATACAATTTTATATTTGAAAATTATAGAAAATCAGTTCTAGCTTTGCACAGTGGTAGTATCACAGCCACTGAGGTCTGAGATGCAATTATTGCTCATTGAAAACCTTTCCCAAAACCCTGTCATGATGACTTGCAATATAGTTGACATTGGTAATTTTTGACAGTCTCTAAGGAGACTGATTGTTTAAAAAAGAAGAAAATCAGTTCTAGAAAGTATCAAGATAATAAAATGATTTGGAAATTTTAAAAATATACCAGAAAAATTAGAATATGTAATAAAAATCAGAAAAGATAAATGATTTAAGAATGCACTTTGAGGAAAGAGCAGGAAGTCAATTCAGTGTGTGTGAATAGGTCCAGACCATATCAGGAAGAAGTGAGAAACCAGTACAACTATAGCTGAGAGTAAGGTAATAGAGAATGAATAATGAGGCTGGAGAGTGAAAATCGGGGCATAACATGCAGGGCTTTGTAAGCCAAGATTGGGATTTAAAAAATTCCATTCTTAAAGCAATAAAAAAATTTCTGAAGAGTTTAAAAAGTTTTAAAATACAATAACATTTGCACTCTGAAAGCATCATTCTAGCTGCAAATATGGAAATAGTTTTGAGGTGAGCCAGATACATACGCTTTGGATGGAGATTTACAAGAGTAGTATCTACTATAGAATGAAATCCAGACAGTAGATTCTAATAGTTTAGGGTGATGGCAGTAAAGATGAAAGAAAACTAGAATAATTTAGTGATATTTAGAAAATACTACTGGTAGCACTCTATAATTAATGGGACTTGAGGATAAGAGTGAGTGAGGAGCTTCAATGACTTCCAGATTTCCGGATTACACAACTGTACAGATGAGAGCATCATTTTGTGAGACAAAAAACACTGAGGACATAACTCAAATAGACTAAATTCATAACTTGAATCCTTTTTTCTTAAAACTATTATTTTAACATGTGTTTCAATAGCTATTTTGAAACTCAGAAAACTGAGGAATGATTTTTAAAATTCTTTTATTCTCTGAAGACATGGGCTCACATCATTTGAAGGGGGATGGCCAAAGGGCAATAAAAAAAATTACCATGAGTTAGAAGAACATTTTTAAGTGTACCAAAATAGTATTATGTCAAATATAAAGTTTTTATCTAATGAAATTATAAGCAGAAACCTAATTGTGCCCTCCTCTGGAGTAGTACACTGGGAAAGCAGATTTGAGTTTCTCTTAAGTATCGTGTAAATGTTTTACATGAATTTGTATTTCTGATTAAAAAAATTAAAAAGTCATCTTGGAAAAAATAAAGTTGTTTGTTTTACTTAAAGTAAAAAACTGAAAGGAGTAGGAAATGTCAAACAGTAATCAAATGCAGAGTTCAAGCAAGGTACAGGCTAGAAAGTGTCCACCACATTTAGGAGAAGGGGGGTAATTGGTGACCCTGCGGAGCTAAGATTCAGGGGTCTGAAGAGCATCCAGACAGCAACAGCTTGTGAAGTGACACAAGATGAAGTGGAAACTTAAATACTTTGACAAATTGGCTAGCAAGTGGAATAGGAACTAGATGGTAGCCAAAGAAGAAAACAAAGTCTGGAAATACGCTGTTATTGTTTAATTTTAATAAAAGATGTATACATGTTTAATTGCTAATGAAGAAGTTTCGAGAGATTAGAAATTAAAATTTAAAAAATATTAAGTAACTTTAAAATAATGTAATGAAATATACCAAGAGAAAATATATTTTTTATGCTTGGATTTGGGAATCTGGAACAATTTTAAAACTTTTATTAGAATTATACGAATTTTAAAAATTTACTCTAGTAAAAAAAAGATTTTATATTGAGAAAAATAAGGACAGTCAGCCTCATTTTACAAAAGAAAAAAAAAGAATGCTGGTCTCCAGGATTCTATCCTCTGCATACGAGCTGAGGGGCCAGAATCTAAGTAATTTGTATAATGCTCTGTCCTGACTGCTCCTTTCCACCCAGGAGCAAGATCACTGTAAAAATTTCATTCTACATGATGCTAGAGGGCTAAAAGTTTACAAAATAATGTTTAAATGGAAAATAAATGTTAAAAAATTATAATGAAGATTTCCATGTCATCCTATCTAAAGGTAGTAGATACATTTCACCCTATACCTCTCACCTAATAACACCTAAAAACCCGGGAAAAAATATGTAAAACAAACATAAGAAAATTCTGAAATGTGAAGAAAAGAAGGCATCCTTCTTATAGATGTTATACTCAAGGAACAAACTGGCAGGATGTTTTCTGCCTCCTAAATATCCTAGCCTGGACAATGGAAAATTTCACAAGCTAGAAAGAATGGTAAGTGTACACCCCCAAAAACCAAAACAAAACAAAAACCAAGCAACAAAACAAAACAAAATAAGCCTATTTTCTTTAGCCAAAGGACCTGGAAGGGAGTGCCTATGCAGGGCATAACCTCTTGGGTGACACCAGAAACACTCCAGAGAAAAAAAATGTGCCCTCCCCCACCCTGTCATTTGCAGCAGCTGACACCAGGACTGTCAGCAGACATTACCACCACAACCCAGTAGCAACTACATGGTGCTCCCTCTTGGATGGTAGGTGTCTGTGGAGGCTTTGTGTGTGAGAGGGGCCTGACTGCCATGCCAGCCTGGTATTAAAGAGTAACACGATCTAAATACAATAAAAAGTAACTTGTCATGCCAAGAACCAGAACAATGTCAAGTTTAATGAGAAAAACCAATCAACAGACACAACATCAACACAGCGCAGATACTGGAATGATCTGACCAGATTTTAAAGCATCTATAATTTTTTAAAAATACCTCAAAAAGCAACTATGAACCCTCTTGAAATAAAAAAAAAAACACAAACATTCTCAGAAAAAAAAAACACACATATAAAAAAGAACCAAATGGAAATTTAAGAACAGAAAATACAAACAACAACAACAAAAATTCCTGCTTTCAGTATGGGTGGAATAGCTGATACTGACCAATACTCCCATAATGAACCATTAGAAAATTTAGACTAAGCACAAAAACATCTATTGGAAGGAATGAATGAGAGACCAGAGGAGACAGGACATGAGACACAGAACTTCAGAGCGAGAAGAAACTCATTTAGGTGAACATTATACTCTGTAGCACTTTTTCACTTGAGACATTTGCTATTTTTTAAGCAGAAGGAAAAAAAAAGAAAAGAAAAGCAGAAAGAGCTTGCTAACAGAAACCTGAGATGAGATTTTGGGGAGGCTGGGAAGGCAGAACTTGGAGTTCAGGGATATCCATGCAGGTTGGACTTGAAGAAAAATTAATCCAGAGAGAAACAAAACACAGTTGGGGAGCCCAATACCTTGACTCGTGTTTCCCTTGAAGGAATGTGCTATCTGTTGTGCAGCATAGAAGCTTGAGGAAGAGATGCCAAGTACAAAACAGTGTCTAGTTCTCTGGAAAGATGAGCAGAGATCTTGGAAAAATAATAAAGACAGGAAAAAAAAATAGAGTCCAGAGCTCTCTAAGGAGAAGGGGCACTGATCAACATCTAAGATTTATAGGCAAATGCTGGAAAAAACAGTATCATAGGAGTGAAAATAAGTTGGAGACAGAGTGGATCTCACAAAACTGAATTAATTCCAGTCCAGCTTCCTGTACTTTAACTGCCTGTGAGAAAGCAAAATAAATTCTCTCTGGAAGAGTAAAGCAGCAGCCAATGCCTCCAAATATCTCTAATATTTTTTATTATTCAATCTTCTATAACACATAGGAATGTCAAGAAATAAGACAGGATTAGCAAACCCAAGAGAAAAAAAGTCAGTAAAAATATGTGGCGATCTATTTTTCACCAATATTAGGTGATCAAGATACTGAAGTTGTCAGAGGGGACTTTAAAATAACTAATTAAATGCTCAGGAAAATAAATGAAAAGATGGAAAATTTCACCACAACATTGGACTCTACTAAAAAGTCAAATCAAATCTACAAAAAAATTATTAAAATGTAATCAAATGCAAAGGGCAACGCTAATTTTTAGAAACAAAATTACAGATTTATTGCAGTAGAAGAAAAGGATAGCAAACTGCAAGACCAGTCAATAGAAAATGTCCAGATTAAACCAAACTAAAAAATATTTTAAAAACTTTAAAAACCAACTTGAGAAAAATGTGAGACATAGTGAAAAGTCCTAGTATATGTGCAACTGTAGTCCCAGTACAGGCGATAGAGAATTATGACAGAAGTAATACATAAAATGACCAAACATTTTCCAAAATGATGAAAGACATCACGCTACAGATTCAGAAATCTACAAATCTGTAGAAGAATAAATTTAAACTAAAAGAAAATCACACAGAGGTGCCTCATAGTTGAACTTCTGAAAGTCAAAAACAAAACAAAACAATAGCATTTAAAGCAGTCAAAGGAAAATGGCATATTACCTTCAAATGAACAATGACGCTGCTAAAAACCAACTTCTCAGAAGAAATTATATAAAACAAAAGAAAATTATATTATTAAAGAGATTAAAGAAAATAACTTTGAAATTCTATATCATTAAAAAGGTTTTTTTTTCAATTTGTATAATTTTATGGGCTACAAGTGTCATTTTGTTACATGGATAGGTTGTGTAGTTAGTGGTGAACTCAAAGCTTTTAGGATATCCATCGCTTGAATAATGTACAGTGTACCAACTAAGTAGTTTCTCATCATACAACCTCCTCCCATACCTTGCAACCTTGGAAGTATCCATTGTCTAACATTCCACACTCTTGCATCCATGTGTACACATTGTTTAGCTCCCACTTATAAGTGAGAATATGCAGTGTTTGTCTTTCTGTGTCTGAGTTGTTTCACTGAAGATAATGACCTCCAGTTCCATCCACATTGCTGCAAAAGAAATGATTTCATTTTTTATGGTTGCATTGTATCCCGTTGCATGTATATACCACATTTTTCTTATCTAGTCATCCACTGATGGACACTTAGGTTGATTCCATATCTTTGCTATGGTGAATAGTGCCATTATAAACATATGGGTGCAGGTATCCTTGTGATATAATGATTTATTTCCCTTAGGGATAGATACCTAATAGTGGGATTGCTGGATCAACTGGTAGTTCTACGTTTAGTTCTTTGAGAAATCTCCATACTATTTTCCATAGAGGTTGTACTAATTCACATTCCCATCCACAGTGTATTAGCCTTTCTTTTCTCCACATCCTCTCCAGCATGTTATTTTTTGACTTTTTAGTAATGGCCAATCTGACTGATGTAAAATAGTATCTCGTGGTTTTAATTTGTATTTCTCTGGTTATTAGTGATGTTGAGCATTCTCCATATGCTCATTGGTCATTTGTATGTCTTCTTTTGAAAAATGTTTATTCATGTCCTTTCCCTATTTTTAATGGATTTTTTTAGTTGTTTGAATCCTTTGTAAATTCTGGATATTAGCCCCTGTTGGGTGCATAGTTTGCTATTTCTCTGTGTGTGTGTCTCTCTCAAGATACTGGCACCTTGATCTTGGACTTCCCAGCCTCCAGAACTATGAGAAATAAATTTCTATTTATTATTAATTACCTAACCTGTGATATTCTGTTATAGTAACACAAAATGGACTAAGAAAAAAATTGGTATAGAAAAGAGAGGCTGTTGTTTTTCATCAAGACAATGGGAGAATAAGCCAGGAAGCATTTCAGAGATCTTTGAGGCTGCACCTCTGATCACAGGCCCAGAGCAAGGCCTTGGGGCAAGGTTTTCAGAGAGGCACCATTGAGACCTCAGCGTTTGTTGCCCTGTGCCACCTCATGTCTCATCTCTGCTCCCCACATTCTGGCACAGCACCCCTCAGTCACTCCAGCCATGGCTTAACTGGGCCTAGGTGCAGCTTGGACTGCTACTGTGGAGAGTGCAAGCAATAAACTTTGGCAGCATCCACATAGTGCTAATTCTACATGCCCACAGATTGTGTGGGCTGTTGGGCCATGGCAGCCACCTGGATTTTAAAGGATGTATCAGGCAGCCTGGGGGCTTAGGCAAAATCCTGCTGCAGGAGGGGTGCCACCACAGAGTTCCCACTAGGGCAATTCCCAGCAGAGCTGTAAGGTTGAAGCCACTTCAGAGTTCCCACTAGGCTTAGTAAAGTGGTGGGGATGGGACCACCCCTGAAACCACAGAGCCGTAAAGCTACAAGCTTGAAACTCCAGTCTGGGAGAGCTGCAGGGATGAGACTCCCCATAAGAGCTGCCTCATGGGCTGAGCCCAGCAAAGCCATGGGGGGCAGGGCTATCCAAGCCTTTGGGGGCGAAACCCTTGCTCCAGTGTGCCCAGAGGTAACACAAAGAGTTAAAGATTATTCTGGAGTCTTAAGATTTCATGCTGTTTGTCATGTTGGCATTAGGACTTACTTGGAACCAGTTTCCCCTTTCTTTTCACTTATTTATCCCTTTTGAAATGGAAATGTCTAGCCTGTCCCTCCATTGTATTTTAGAAGTGGATACATTTTTATTTCAGTCTCACAGATGGAGGAGAACTCGTCTCAGAATGAATCATGTTTTGAGTCTCATTTATATCTGATTTTAAAGGAGACTTTGGACTTTTGAGTTCATGCTAGAATGAGTTAAGACTTTGGGGGGCTATTGGAATAGAATGAATGTAGTTTGCACATGAGAAGGACATGAATTTGGGGGACCAGAGGCAGATGATATGATGTGAATGTGTTCCCCCAAAGTTTTTCTGTGGAAAACTTGATCCTCAATGTGACGATGTTAGAAGATAGAACCTTGATGAATAGCCTAATGCTGCTTTTTTTTTTTTTTTTTTTTTTTTTTTTTTTTTTTTTTTTTAAGTAATGGGTCTGTCACATTGGGAGTGAGAATAATAAGTTCAGTTCTCTTCTCTCTCTCCCTCTCTCTCTTTCCTACTACCTCTCTCCCCACTCCCTTTCTTACTCCCTCTCTCCCTTTCCTGCTCCCTCTCTCCCCACTCCCTTTCTCACTCCCTCTCTCCCTTTCTCACTCCTTCTCTCCCCATCCCTTTCTCGTTCCTTCTCTCCCCCCTCCCTTTCTCACTCCCTCTCTCCCTTTCTCATTCCCTCTCTCCCCTTCTCCCTTTCTCACTCCCTCTCTCCCCGTCACCCTTTCCCACTCTCTATTTCCTCCTCTCCCTTTCCCACTTCCTCTCCTTTTTTTTGCTTTTCCACATGGGATGATGCAGCAAGAAGGCCCTCATCAGATGCTGGCACTTTGGTCTTAGACTTTCCAGCCTCCAGAACTGTAAGAAATAAATTTCTATTCGTTATAAATTACTCAGTCTGTGGTATTCTGTTATAGCAGCACTAAAAAGACGAAGACAGTACCTTAAAGAATTGAAATCAGTATATTAAACAGATATCTGCACACCCATGCTCATTGCAGCATTATTCACAATAGCCAAAATAGAGATACAACCTATGTGTCCATCAACAGATGAATGAATAAAGAAAAAATGTGGCATATATACATAACGGATTATTAATTAGCCTTAGAAAAGAAGGAAATAGTGCCATTTGTGACAACATGGATGAAACTAGAAAATATTATGTTAAGTGAAATGAACCAGGCACAGAAAGACAAATACCAAATAATCTCACTTATACTTGGAACGTAAACAAGCCGAATTCATAGAAGTAGAGAATAGAGGCCAAGCGTGGTGGCTCACGCCTGTAATCCCAGCACTTTGGGAGGCCGAGGCAGATGGATCACGAGGTCATGAGATGGAGACCATCCTGGCTAACATGGTGAAACCCCATCTCTACTAAAAATACAAAAAAAAAATTAGCCGGGTGTGGTGGCGGGCGCCTGTAGTCCCAGCTACTGGGGAGGCTGAGGAAGGAGAATGGCGTGAACTGGGAGGCGGAGCTTGCGGTGAGCCGAGATCCCACCACTGCACTCCAGCCTGGGTGACTGAGCAAGACTCCATCTCAGGAAAAAAAAAAAAAAGAAGTAGAGAATAGAATAGTGGTTACCAGGTGCTGGGGAGAAAGTTAGATGGAGAGAAGAGAGATGTTGGTCAAAGGTTACAAAGTTTCACTTAGGAGGAATAAATTTTAGTGATCTTTTGTACAGAATGATAACTATAGTTGATAATAATGTATTGTAAGTTTCAAAACTGCTAAAAGAGTAGATTATAAATGTTCTCACCACACCAAAAAACATAAGTGAGGTAATATTTTAATTAGCTTATGTAATCATTCTACAATGTGAATATATCAAAACATCACATTGCATATGATGCATGAATATATACATATTTATGTATATATATAATTTATCCCATAAATATATACAATTATTTGTCAAAAATAGAATAAAAATTTTAAAACATGAATTTAAAAATCAGAAATAAAAAAAGAAAAAAATAGGGAAATCCAAAATTACAGTTGGAAGATTTAACACATCACTCTTGGTAACCGACAGAAGAGGTAAATACAAAAGCAATAAAGACACAGATGACTTGAACATCCCTAAATTTGATAAACTTGCCTTAATTGAGACATCTACAATACTGCCCTTGATATTGGCATTTTTCTCAAGCACGTTTGGTATATTTACCCAAACTGATTGTTTGAACCATAGAACAACTTTCCAAAAATATCAAAGAATTGACATCATATAGAATATGCCTTCTATTGCCATTTTTGTTCAATATTATACTTGAGGTCCTAATCAGTGAAATAAGGTTAGAACAAAAATGTTTAAATCCTAAAAATTTGGAAAAAGGTCTTTATTATTCTTAATTTTGTATATATAGAAAGAGTCAAAAGAATCTACAAACCATTATAATTAATAAGTGAATTTAGCAACATGGCTGGATACAAAATCATTTGTATCTCTATGTATGGCAAAATTTAGAAAATAAAATTAAACAAACAAGATAATGTGAACATACAAAATTAATTCATAAAAGAGAAAAAAGAGATGAAACTAAAATCTTACAATTAGATATTGAGTAAAATTGGTAAATGTGATCTGACGACAAAAGCTGTATACAAAGAAAAAAATGAAAGTACAGAATTGTACCTTTAATAGAATTAATATACCAGTGAAACAAAGAAAAATAAGATAGAAAAACAGTTTAATTCTGCTAAGGACTAATGCCATTTACTTGCTTTTAAAATATATTTATATTCTTTTATCCCCTCTTGTTTTCTCATTTTCTTCTACTTTGTTGTACTTTGTAGGGTGTTATTCTGATTCTGCTTCCAACTATTTCTTTAATTTTTATCTTTTAAACTCTCAGTTTAAACTTTATTTAAAGTTTTCTATTTCATCTTAAAATGTATATGTACATATTATCCCATATCAGTATATTAGTATTTAGTATAAACTTACATATATATTCTATAAACAAGTACATTAGTAATTTAATCAATGTTTGACCGCCCCCCACCCCACCTCAGAGTTAAGTTGATGCTGTACTATATTTCCCTCAAAACCTCAAAAGCTCAGAAGGTATGTTACCTCAATTTGCAGAACCTAACCTTCTATTTCCCTTGAAAATGAAAGCTGGCTGGGAAATGCGTAAGGCAAAAAATGATGGCGTTTGCTAAAAGTCTGGTGCTAATAGTCAAGTTGAAGAATCCTTTACCTGAATACTTCCTCCAGAAAAGATATGTGCCTGCAGATAATTTCTTTACACAATAAAGAATACCAAGTACCAAAAGTGAGGATGCTGCTGAGCACAGGTTAACACTATGTATCATATATTGTCTGGGACTCATGGGGATAAAAGACAGGGAAGACTCCAGGCTTTCACCTTTTTCAGCATTTGTCATTCCATGTGTGTTTTTACCCCTTCATTTGCTGTCCCTTTGATAAAATCTTCTGAACTCACCTACTCTTTCATTCTAGATGCTTCTTCCCTTTCTCTGACTCTCCACATCTTCCATAATATCTTGCCATGCTGTTAATGCTGTTATCCTGGTGTTTGTGTTTTCAGAAGGCTTGAACTACTGCAAAGGTTGTGCCCCTCAGAATACATACCAAGAGACACGTGCATAGCCATCATTGATCATACAATTAGGCCAGTCAAGTGGGTGACAAACAAAGGGGAGGCAGTTGGGCAAACCAGTGTATTTTAGAATGCACAAAGGTGAAACAGGTTCCTTACCTAAGGAATGAAGAAAGCGGAATCACTCAGTGAGACTGTGAGTCATACCACACTCTTTTGTGTAGGTTGGTGTTACCTACTTCTATAATCAACCTACTTCTTTATTTATCCTCTGTGTAGCCTACATGGAGAAACACAAAAATATTACTGTTAAACTCCTGCAGATTGGAGTAATTTATTGGTAAAAAAATATGGAAATAAAAAATGCATGTGTGATTATGAAAAGTTTTATTTCTTATTTTATAATATATTTTCTTACAAGATCACTAAAAATCACTTAGGAAGGCACTTCTTTTTTTAAGCTCTTCTCTGGAGTCATTGTACTATGGTCTATTTTTTAATACAGGAAATGAAAGTTTTCATTGTGAAAACAAGCTTGATGTTCTGAAACTCACAGGCTATCACAGAGTGTTCTAGAAAGTGTGTCATTTCCTTTTTAATCTTTTTTTTGATAGTTAATCAATTTCCTCTATCTCATAAATATCACACAAATATAATATTGGCCAAAGAACACACACAGAGAAAGAACAGATATTTATATAAAATTCATTTCCATGTTCCAATGTGTGCACCTCCTAAAAGCAAGTAAAGGCAGTCCAGAACACCTAATTTTGTGAATTTTTGAAGTTATTTTTAAGTTCTATTTAGTCATTATTTGAGGGAGGTGCTCAAATGCCCAAAGACAATTAATCCTAACAAAGAATGACTACGTAATCAACAATCTTTAACTTAACTTCCTTTCAGTGCTAAGTAGAAATAAACAATTTTTTAAAAACAGGAAACTAGTACTCAAGTCAATTTGTATGTAACAATTGTAGAATACAAAATACAAAGAACTACAACAACTTTATAACAATCCCCAAGATAAATAAATTTCCATCAAATACAGAAATTTGACTGTGTTAGGCAACTGTGATAATTTCTAGACCCCTGATGTTTGCTGTATTCAGGAGATACAGGCAGGCTCCCTTCTCCAGAGGGCAGTCATAACCAAAAACCTTAGTAATCTTTGACATTTCCCTCTCCTAGCTTTCAAATGTCTGTGTCAATGATTTCAAATTGTATGTATTGTTTAAATTTATCCTCTTCTTAGTTGTGGTTCCTATCCAAAGCTACAGACTTAAGACCACTTCTCCCACTTCAGACCTATATTTCTACAAAGAGCAAGTCTCAGATAACAACCATGGCAAAAGTTCAAATGTTATCATAACTATTATTTTCTCTTTGGACAACTGAATCCTAAAATTTAACTAACTTTAACTGCCGTGATTAATAATCTGTGACTACACTAACTATTACTAACCTTTCCTTTAAATTCCCTTTTCAACAAAATTGAAAAAGTATATATGTGTTACCGGACCAAAGGCAACGGACAGTAGCCATCAGTTTTTAAAACTTACTTTATTGCACTATGCCATAACTCACCAATGTAAAAAAAATGCTCTTTTTATATCTCACAAAGCATATATTATCTCTGAGACATTCCCTCATATCCAACTCTAGTTTCTGGGTGGAGCTCAGAGATATTTATTCAACAAGTTCAAGTGATTCTGATGTCCAACAAAGTTTAAGAACAATTAAAGTGGTCAGGACAGCTAGATATAGAATTTTTAAAAGATCAATTTTGGATGAATATGGTATTTTTCCTTAAAAGGAATATTTTTCCTTTTAGCAGTAACTTTAAATGCAAGTTACTCCTTGAGACTCCTCACTTGATCCATAGAAAGAGCCAAGGGGAACTCCCTCAAAACTCTCTTATGTCCTAAAATTTTATTTTTGCTTGTAACAGCATGTCAAGCAATACAGAGCTACAATTATCTTTAGGGCAAAATTTGGATAAAATATTCACTATTTTTTTGTCTTTTGAGTATTTTCAACGATATCATTTTTTATACTGGAGCAACTACTATCATTCAGAAAGACACTTAATACCATCTGCAGAAACTCAGTCTGAGCTTTTAAAGCTTGAGATTGATCTTTCTTCTTGCCTACTTCTCTGGTCCTAGAAACACTGATCAATAGAAAACAATTTGTCATCCCAAATATAGTATACAATTTCCTTGTGGGATTTTAAATCCAAGGTATATCTGTATTCATCATTTTATGTGTGAAAAATATAAGAGAAATAAAACTTTGTCCATTATATTAACTCCTTCTAGTCCTCTCATTTTGAAGCATTGGTTGAATTCTTAATCCTCTATTGTCTCAAGATACTAGAGCTCTTTCACGAGCAGAAATCCATTTAGATAAAAACCTTCAATCATGTGATCCAGATGTCCAGGTGCTACACCAGCTTGGTATGCCCTCATCTGTCAACCTTAATCACTCACCATCTCATATCACAGGCTCCCAGCATCCTTCTTTTAAATTCCTCCTTACAGATTATTTTCAGAAACACCTTCTTATTAAAAATTACCTTTTGTGTATTGAGCAGTTAAGGTCTCTTTTTAATTATATTATTGTTGAATACCTGTTTTTCATCATTTAATCACTTATTTACTCTTACCCAATGAACTTGAAATTCACAGAATCTAAAGTCTCGAAATCCTCAGATACTGTTTATGTAAACAAAACTATAAAATATGAGAAAAATGGACTTATATTCTACTCTTGTAATGTTTGTTGTTATTCATTTGTTTTGCCATTGTTTCATTCACATGAATATATGAATTAGATTAGTATTTGCTTCAGAGGATAACCTGTCCTAAAGATAATTAAAATACTTCCAGTCCAGCTATTTAAGTCCATTTTTTTTTCACTCAATAGCCAGGGACACCTATCTGAATGCAAATATATTAATGACATGTTCTTTAATGATTCCTCCATTGTGAATCTCTACCATAAAGCTGGAACTCCTTGGCAGGATGACATACAAGACCTTTCATATTTTGGTCATGTTTTCCGCACCCCTTATTTTGTAATTATGCTTCTGCAAGACATACACTTGATTATAGTTGAAATACACACACACATACTCACAAACACACGTGTCTTTCCTCTCTAACTATACTCTACACTTATGTTGGTCTTACTGTCTTACTTCTTTAACCTATGAATGAGCTCAGGTCAACTTCTAAGAAAATCTTTCATGATCCCAATTCCAGAATGAATTATATGACTCGTGTTGGTGCTCCTATAGCACTGTGTCTATTTTCTATCAATGCATTTGATGTTACTATGTTTCACTGTCTATTAATACATCTTCTTGCCTGCTATTAGTAAACTTCTTGAGAACAGGTACTCCATCTTATTTATCTTTTATTCTTCTGGTTGGTATCAACGGGTGCTCATAAATGTTTGTTGAATAGATGAAATAATTAATGTATAAATACATAAGCTCAGTTAATGTGGTAGCCTAGAGAAAGAAACATGCTTAAATAGAAATAGGTTCCTCTGTTAGCAAATAGGCCATGAGTTTGGTATTCCAAGTATTTAAAGGCAAGATTTGTTTCATAAAGTTCTATGTGCCTTTTTAAATATTCTTTTCCTAAGTAATAATTTTTTTATTCTGACCATTTTCATTTTTAAAAGCTTAATCATAAAATAATAAAAATTATGTCTTCTTTTTTTCAGTGGTAGCATAGAGGGCACTAGAGAACATGTGGTGTGTGGGATTAACGTGGGAAGACCTGGCTGACTTCCCATTTTTCATGTACTATCTGTGAATTTGATTAGGCCACCCGACTCCTCAATGTCTTAATTTATGTGCATAAAATGATATAATAATACTAATCCACACTACTCATCAGATTTCAATGCAGATCAAATGAGACAGCTATGTGAGAATATCAGTAAGAAGTGTTTATTTTTTGTTTGTTTTTGTTTTTGATGACACTGTCCTTTCCCCCAGTGTGTGCCCTTGGAGCCTTTGTCAGAAATCAGTTGACTACAAATGCACAGATTTATTTCTAGGTTCACTATGCTGTACCTTTGGTCTCTATGTCTGTTTTTATGCCAGTACCATGCAGTTTTGGTTACTATTCCTTTGCAGCATATTTTGAAGTCAGGTAGTGTGATGCCTCCAGCTTTGTTCTTTTGTTCAAGATTGCTTTAGCTATTCTGAGTCTTTTGTGGTTCCATATAAATTTTAGGATTGTTTTTCTATATCTGTGAAGAAAATCTTTGTTGTTTTCATAGGGATTACACTGAAGCTGTAGATTACTTTGGGTAATATGGACATTTAAAAAATATTAATTCTTCCAATCCATGAATGCAAGATATCTTTTCATTTATTTGTGTCCTCTTTAATTTATTTAATCAATATTTTATAGTTTTTAATGTAGAGATCTTCTACCCCCTTGATTAAATTTATTCCTAGGTATTGTATTTTTTATAGCTATTATCAGTGGGATTGTTCTCTTGATTTCCTTTTCAAATAGTTTGCTATTGGCATTTAGAAAAGGTACTAATTTGGGGGATGTTCATTTTGTGTCCCACAAATTTACTGATCTTTCTTGTTATTTCTAAGAGTTTTTTGTGGAGTCTGTCAGATTTTCTATACATAAGGTCATGTAATCTGCAAAGAGGACAATTTGACTTCTTCCTTTCCAATTTAGGTGCCCTTTATTTCTTAATCTTGCCTAATTGCTCTTGCTAAGTCTTCCAGTACTATATTGAATAAGAGTGATGAGAATGGGCATTCTTCTCTTATTTCAAATTTTAGAGGAAAAGCTTTCAACTTTTCCCATTCAATATGTTAGCTGTGGGTTTGTCACGTATGACCTTAACTGTGTTGAGACATGTTCCTTCTATTTTTAATTTGTGCAGAGTTTTTATCATAAAGGAATGTTGAATTATATCAAATGCTTTATCTGCATCTGTTGAGATAATAATATGGCTTTTGTCCTTTATTCTGTTAATATGATGTATCATGTTTATTGATTTGCATATGTTGAATCATCCTTCAATCTCTGGAATAATCCCACTTGATCATGGTGAAAAATATTTTTGAGGTACCGTTGGATTCAGTTTGTTAATATTTTGTTAAGAATTTGTGAAAAATTGAACACTCATATGCAGAAGAATGAAACTAGGTCTCTATTTCTCATCACTCACAAAAATAAACTCAATAAGGAATAAGGTTTAAATGTAAGATCTAACACTATGAAACTACTAGAAGCAAACACAGAAGAAATGCTTTATGATATTGGTCTGAGCAAGGATTTTTAAGATTAGACTAGACTTCAAAAGCACAAGAAACAAAAGCAAAAATAGACAAATGAGATTAGATCAAATTACAAAGCTTCTGCACAGAAAAGGAAATAATCAACAGAATGAAGAGACAAGCTACAGAATGGCAGACAATTGTGTAAACTATGTATCTGACAAGGATTACTTTTAAGAATATACAAGGAAATCAAACAACTCAACAGCAAAAGAGGAAAACCCCACAAATAAACCAATTAAAAATGGGCAAAGGATCTGAATAGACATTTCTCAAAAGATGACATACAAATGGTCAACAACTATATGAAAAAAAAAGTTCACTGCCATTAATCATCAGGGAAATGCAAATTAAAAGCACAAGTAGATTCATCTCAACCCAATCGAGAGGACTATTACCAAAACAATAAAAAAGACTGGGAAGCAGAGCAAGATGACTGAATAGAAGCCTCCAGCAAATGCTGCCCCTCTCTGTGCAGGAACACCAAATTGAACAACCATCTACAAAAGAAAGCACTTTTATAAGAACCAAAAATCAGGTGAATGACCACAGTACCTGGTTTTAACATTACATCAATAAAAGAAGCACTGGAAAGGGAAGAAAAGACAGACTTGAATTGCCAACACCACTCTTCCCCCAACCCCCTGGAGCAGCAGCAGCTGTGTGGTGCAGAGAGAATCTGTGCACTTGAGTGAGGGAGAGCACAGTGATTGTGGGACTTTGCATTGGAACTCAGTGCTGCCTATCAGAGTGGAAAGCAACACAGGGCAGAAATTGCCAGTGACTACAGAGGCCACAGGGCTGGTGACCATTTAGACCAGCCCTAGCCAGAGGGAAATCATCTATCCCAGTGGTTGGAATGTGAGTTCCCAAAAGCCCTGACACTACTGGCTAAAGTGCTCTGAGATCCTAAATACACTTGAAAGGCGGTATAGAAAAGAGCTGCAATTCCTAGACATGTCCTGGTGCTGTGCTAGGCTCAAAGCCAGTGAATTTGGGATGCATGCAAGCTAGTGAGCCATTGGTGAGTGTAACCAGGCAAGTGCTTGTGTTGCCCCTCTCCCAGCCTCAGGCAGCACAGCTCACAGCTCCAGGAGAGACACCTTCCTTCTGCTTGAGGAGTGGAGGGGAATAGTAAAGAGGATTTTGTCTTGCAAGTTGGATACCAGCTCAGCCATTGTAGAATAGGGCACCTGGCAGATTCCTGAGGCCCCCATTCTAAGCCCTAGCTCCTGGACATTTCTAGACACACCCTAGGCTAGAAGGGTACCCACTGTCTTAAAGGGAAGGACTGAGTCCTGGCAGGATTCATAACCTGCTGACTAAAAAGCCTTAGGCCTTGAATAAACATCAGTGTTACCCAGGCAGTACTCACTGCAGGCCTTGAATGAGACCCTGCACTATGCTGACTTTTTGTGTTACCCAGCACATTCACAGATGTGGTGGCCATGAGAAGAGACTCATTTGGCTTGAGAAAAGGAGAGAGAAGAATTAGGGGAACTTAGCCTTGCAGCCTTGCGGCCTTGCAGCTTGATTATCAGTTCAGCCACAGTGAGGAAGAGCACCAAGCAGGCTCCTGGGGTACTCAATTCCAGGCCTTGACTCCTGATTGACTCTGGGCCAGAGGGTAGTCCACTGCCCTGAAGTAAGAAACTCATGCCTAGCAGCATTCACCACAAGCTGGCTGAATGGCCCTTTGTCCTTGAGTGAAAACTGGCAGTAGCCAGGTAGTACTTGCTATGGCCCTGGGGCAGTGCTGGCCACAGAAAGAGGCTCCTTCTGCTGATGGAAAGGAGAGGGAAGAGTAAGAAGGACTTTGCCATGTGGTTTGGGTGCCAGCTCAGCTGTAGTAGAATAGAGCACCAAGTAAATTCCTAAGGTTACTGGCTCCAGGCTATGGCTCCAGGACAGCATTTCTGGACCTTCCTTAGACAAAGAGGGAGCTTGCTGCCCTGAAGGTAGGGCCACAAGCCTGGCTGGATTCATCACTTGCTGATTGTAGAGTCCTAGAGCCTTCAAGTAACATTGGTGGTAACCAGGAAGTGATCCTGGCAGGCCTTGGGTGACACCCAGTGATATGTAGACTTCAGGTCTGACCCAGTGCAGCCCCAGTGGTGGCGGCAACAGGGGTCGTGTGTCACTCCTCCCCCACCAGGCTGCAGGCAGCTTAGCATGGAGAGCAAAACTTCATATTTTGGGGAGAAAGTCAGGGATGAGAACAAGAGTCTCTGCCTAGTAATCCAGGGGAAGCTCTTGATTCTACTCAAGGCCTCCAAGATGGTAGATCTATGAGTCTGCAAGAGCCACAGAATTATGGGCTTGAGGTGCCCCCTAAGGCAGATATAGCTGCAGTGACAACAGATGTAGATCACAGCACCCAAGTCCCTTCAAATACCTGGAAAGCCTTCCCAAGAAGGATGAGCATACAGAAGCCCAGACCACAAAAATGATAATAAATACCCAAGCCACTGAAGCCCAGACACCAACCAACATCCACAAGCATAAAGACCATACAGAAAAATCATGATCTCACCAAACCAACTAAATAAGGCACCAGCAACCAATCACAAAGTGAAAGAGATATATGATCTTTCATACAGAGAATTCAAAATAGTTGTGTTAAGGAAGCTCATTGAAATTCAAGACAACACAGAGAAGGAATTCAGAATGCTATCAAATAAATTTAACAAAGATATTAAAATAATTTAAAAGAATCAAGCAGGAATTCTGGCACTGAAAAATTCAATTCACATATTAGAGAATGTATTGGAGTCTCTGAACAGCAGAACTGATCAAACAGAAGAAAGAATTAGTGAGCTTGAATACAGACTATTTGAAAATACAGTCAGATGAGACAAAAGAAAAAAAGAATAAAGCATGCCTATGAAACTCAGAAAGTAGCCTCAAGAGGGCAAATCTAAGAGTTATTGGCCTTAAAGGGGGGTAGAGAGATAGATAGGGGTAGAAAGTTTATTTAAAGGGACAGAGACAGATAACTTCTGAAACCTAGAGATATATATCAATGTTCAAACACAAGAAAGTTATAGAATACCTAGCAGATTTAACCCAAGGAAGGCTGCCTGAAGACATTTAATAGTCACACTCCCAAAGATCAAGGATAAAGAAAGGATCCTAAAAGCAGTAAGGGAAAAGAAACAAATAATATACATAGGAGTTCCAACATGTCTGGAAGCAAACTTCAGTGGAAACTTAACAGGACAGGGGAGAGTGGCATAACATATTTGAAGTGCTAAAGGAAAAAAAAAACACACACACTCACTTTTATCCTGGGATAGTATATCTAGTGAACATATTCTGCAAAGATGAAGGAGAAATAAAGACTTTCTCAGACAAACAAAAGCTGAGGAACTCCATTAACACTGCATCTGTCTGATAAGAAATGCTAAAGGGATTTCTTCAATCTGAAAGAAACGGATGCTAATTAGCAAAAAAAAGCATCTGAAGGTACAAAATTCATTGGTTATTAGAAGTAAGCAGACAAACACAGAATATTATAACACTGTAATTGTGGTGTGTAAATTACTAATATCTTGAGTAGAAAGATTAAAGAAGAATCTATCAAAATTAATAACCACAAATTTTCAACCCATACAAAGTATAATAAAATATAAATAGAAACAACAAAAAGTAAAAAAGCAGGGGTGCTGAAATTAAAGGGTAGAATTTTAATTAGTTTACTCTTTGCTTGCTTGTTAGTTTCTTTTTGAAATCACCATTAAGTTGTTATCAGTTTAAAATAATGGGTTATAAGACGTTATTTGCAAGCCATATGGTAATCTCAACTCAAAAAACATAAAACACACGCACAAAAAAGCAGGAAATTAAAACACACTGCCAGAGAAAATCGCCTTCACAAAAAGAAAGACAGGAAGGAAAGATGGAATGAAGAGAAGACTACAAAACAACCAGGAAACAAATAACAAAATGGCAGTAGTAAGACCTTATCAATAATAACATTGAATGCAAATAGACTAACTGCTCCAAATAAATGACATAGAATGGCTAAATGGACTAAAAAATAAGCCCCATTGATCTGTTGCTTATAAGATACACACTTCACCTATAAACACACACACAGACTGAAACTAAAGGGATGGAAAAAGATATTCCATGCCAATAGAAATCAAAAAAGAGCAAGAGCAGCTATACTTTAATCAGAAAAAGATAGATTTTAAGACAAAAACTATAAAAAGAGAAAAAGAAGGTCATTATATAACAATAAAAAGGTCAATTTGGCAAGGGGGTATAACAATTATAAATATATATGCACCCAACTGTGGATCATCCAGATATATAAAGCAAATATTGTTACAGCTTGAAAGAGATTGACCCCAATATGATAATAGCTGGAGACTTCAACACCCCATTTTCAGAAATTGACAGGTCATCCAGACAAAAAATTAGCAAAGAAATACCAGACTTAATGAGCACTATACATCAAATGTACATAAGAGATATTTACAGAACATTTTATCCAATGGCTGCAGAATACACATTCTTCTCCTCAGCACATGGATCATTCTCAAGGATAGACCATATGTTAAGCCACAAAAAAGTCTTAAAAATTCAAAAAATTGAAATCACATCAAGTATTTTTTCTGATCACAATGGAATACACCAGTAATCAATAATAAGAGGAACTTTGGAAACTATACCAATACATGAAAATGAAACAATATTCTCCCAAATGACCAGTGGGTCAATGAAGACATTGAGAAGGAAATTGAAAAATTCCTTGAAACAAATGAAAATGGAAATACAATATACCAACACCTGTGGGATACAGTGAAAGCAGTATTAACAGAAAAGTTTATAGCTATAAATGCCTATAGCAAAACAGTAGAAAAACATAAAATAAACAATCTAACAATACATCTTAAAGAATCAGAAAAGCAAGAGCAAGCCAAACCCAAAACTAGTAGAAGAAAAGAAATAATAGAAATCAGAGCAGAAATAAATGAAATTGAAACAAAAGATATAAAAGATCAACAAAATGAAAAGTTGATTTTTTAAAAGATAAGCAAAACCACAAAACTTTAGCAAGATTCAGAAAAAGAGAGAGAATACCCAAATAAATAAATTCAGAGATGAAGAAGGAGACTTTACAGTGGATACTGCAGAAAAAAGGATCATTAGTGGCTACTATGAACAACAATCTGCCAATAAATTGGAAAATCAAGAAGAAATGGATAAATTCCTAGACACATACAACCTACCAAGACTGAACCATGGAGAAACCTAACACCTGAATAGGCCATTAACAATTAATGAGATCAAAGCCATAATAAAAAGTCTCCCAGCAAAGAAAAGTCTGGGACATGACAGTTTCACTGCTGAATTTTACCAAACATTTAAAGAAGAACTAATACCAATTCTACTCAAACTGTTCTGAAAAATAGAGGCAGAGGGAATGCTTCCAAACTCATTCTATGAGGCCAGTATCACCCTGATACCAAAACCAGACTAAAACACATCAAAAAAAGAAAATTACAGGCCAATATCTCTGATAAATATTGGTGCAAAAACCTCAATAAAACACCAGCAAACTAAATTTAACAACACATTTAAAAGATCATTCATCATTACCAAGTGAGGTTTATCACAGGGATGCAAGGATGGTTCAACATATACAAATCAATCGATGTGATACATCATATCAACAGAATGAAAGACAAGAACCATATAATCATTTCAATTGATGCTGAAAAAGCATTTGATAAAATTCAACATCCTTCGTGATTTAAAAAAAAAAAGCCTCAAAAAACTGGGCATAGAAGGAACATACCTCAACACAATAAAAGCCATATATGACAGACCCACAGCTAGTATCATACTAAATGGGAACTAATGGAAAGATTTTGCATTTATACATGAGAAAGCCATAAAAGCCATCTAAATTGAAAAGCAAGAAGTCAAACTATCCTTGTTTGAAGATGATATGATCTTATATTTGGGAAAAACTAAAGACTTTACCAAAAAACTATTAGAGCTGATAAATTCAGTAAAGTTGCAGGATACAAAATAAACATACAAAAATCAGTAGCATTTCTATATGCCAACACCAAACTATCTGAAACTGAAATCAAAAAAGCTATTCCATGTTCATGGACTTAAAGAATCAATATTGTTAAAATATCCATACTACCCAAAGTAATCTACATATTCAATGCAATTTCTGTCAAAATACCAATGACATTCTCCACAGAAATAGAAAAAATAATTCTAATATTTATATAGAACCATAAAAGACTAAGAATAGCCAAAGCCATTCTGAGCAAAAAGAACACAACTGGAGGAAGCATAATACCTGACTTTCATTTATACTACAGGGCTATAGTAACTAAAACAGCATGGGACTGGGATAAAAAAAAAAAGACAGATAGACCAATGCAACAGAATAGAGAACCCAGAAATAAACCCATACATCTACAGTAAACTCATTCTTTGACAAAAGTGCCAAAAGCATACACTGAGGAAGGGACAAACACCTCAATAAATTGTCCTGGGAAAACTGAATATCCATGTGAAGAAGAATGAGACTATACCCCTATCTCTCATCATATACAAAAATCAAATCAAAGTGTATTAAAGACTTAAATCCATACCACAAGCTATGAAGAAAGAGATATATACAACCCCTGTTTATTGCATCACTATTCACAATAGCAAAGATTTGGAAGCAACCTAAGTGTCCATCAACAGATGAATGGGTAAAGAGAATGTAGTATGTATATACACAATGGAATACTATTTGGCCATAAAAAAGAATAAAATTCTGTCACTCATGGCAACATGGATGAGCCTAGAGGATATTATGGTAAATGAAATAAGTCAGGCACAGAAAGATAAATACCACATTTTCTCAGTCATATGTGGGAGCTAAAAAAGTTGAGCTCATAAAAGTGGAGAGTACAACTGTGCTTATTAGAGGCTGGGATGTAAGCAAGGTAGGGAGAGTTTGGTTAATAATATAAAATTGCAGCTAGAGAAGGGGAATAAGTTCTAGTGTTTTATAATACTGTAGGGTGACTATAGCTGAGGATAATTTACTATATAGTTTCAAATAGCAAAAAGAGGATTTTGAATGTTCCTAACACAAATAATAAATGTTTGAGGTGAATATTTACACCTTATACATTACACATTATATAAAGTAAGACAATATCACTCTGTATCCCATAAATATGTAGAATTATGTGTTAATTTTAAAAACTCCAAAATCAAAGCAAGAGTGTATTAATAGCTCATCTTCAAAAAGTGGGAGATGCCTGTTCTTCCTGGCAGTCTGTAGCTTCCTGTGCACCAATTTAGAACCAGGTAGGGAGGAGGAAGGAGTTGACTAGCCTAGCTACTCCAAATCTCTTTCGTCAATTACTTTCCCTGACCAATTCCTCAGTTTCTTCTCCCCACTTCTTTATCTCTTAACTGTCAGCTTGTACACCCTCTCCCCAACTGCTCCAATGTTTGCCTTAGATGCCTCCTCCATATGATTTAAGTTGAATTTTCTTTTCATTTTATTTTTCTGTGATGTAATTTTTCTCCATTCTATCTTTTCTTAACATTTCTGGTTTGTTGACGGCAATTTTTCTTGTTTTCCGAGGGTATTTTTGACTTTTTAAAAGTATCTCCTTTATCATTTTGTAAGATTTTTGGTGGTTGGTAGGGTGTAGGTGTGTGTGCTTGGTTGGTTATTTTGATCCAATCTTTATTAAATAGTGTGTGTGGGGAGAATCTCTTTGTTTTTGCATAATTTTCTGTCCTATTTCTCAGGTTATTCTGTTCTCCTCTAAATGATTTTTTAAAGGAAAAAGAAAAACTAAGAGTTGAGCTGAATACTGAATACCTTCTTCACTTATACATTTTTGTCTCTACTCTCTTTGTTCTGGAAATAAAAGGCCAAATAAACTAAATATATTCACAGTGTGGGAATAAAAAGACAAAAAAGAACAAATGCTGGTGAGGATTTAGAGAAAAGGGAACTCAGACACTGTGGGTGGGAATGTAAACTAGTACAGCCATTATGGAAAACAGTATGGAGGTTCCTCAAAAAATTAAATACCATATCATCCAGCAATCCCACTTAGCATACATTCAAAGGAAATGAAATCAGTATATTGAGGAGACATCTAAACTATCATGTTTATTGCAGCACTATTCACAATAGCCAAGATTTGTAATCAACCTAAGTGTCCATCAACAGATGAATGGATACTAATATATTTGCACAATGGAATACTATTCAGCCGTTAAAAAAGAATGGAATTCTGTAGTTTAGAGCAACATGGATGAGCCTGGGGGATGTTATGTTAGGTAGGATAAGCCAGACACAGAAAGACAAATACTACATGATCTTATTCATATGTAGAATCTAAAGAAGTGAATCTGGTAGAAGTAGAGATTACAATGGTGGTTTCCAGAGTCTGGCAAGGACAGGGAGGAGGGGTAATGGGGGGAGGTTGGTCAATGGGTACAATGTTATAGTTAGATAAAAGAAATAAGTTCTAGTGTTCCATTGTACATAGAGTGGCTGTAATTTAAAATAATATACTGTACATATCAAAATAGCTTGGAGAGAAGATTTTGAATGTTCTCACCACAAAGAAATGACAAATGTTTGACCTGATAAATATGCTAATTACCCTAATTTGATCATCATATATTGTAGACATGTAAAAACATCACACTGCACCCCATAATATGTACAATTGTTATTTTTCAATTAAAAAAACAAAATTTCAATTAAGACGTGCTTTTTGACTGGGCGCAGTGGCTCACGCCTGTAATCCCAGCACTTTGGGAGGCCAAAGCGGGTGGATCACGAGGTCAAGAGATCAAGACCACCCTGGCCAACATAGGGAAACCCAATCTCTACTAAAAATACAAAAATAAGCTGGACATGGTGGCACATGTCTGTAGTCCCAGCTACTCAGGAGGCTGAGGCAGGAGAATCACTTGAACCTGGGAGGAGGAGTTTGCAGTGAACTGAGATCATGCCACTGCACTCTAGCCTGGTGACAGAGTGAGACTCCCTCTCAAAAAAGAAAAAAAAAGTGCTCTTTTTTTTCTTTTCTAAACCCCTTGGTTTTATATGATCCCCCACTCAGTATGGAGTTATATTAATTCAAACAGCCCAATATCTGAAGCACTTATTCATTAAAATCATTATTTATGTTCCTCAATTAACATAAATTTGTAAACCACAAGCTCTTAAAATTCCCTTGTACAGCCCCATTCTTCTTGCACTTCACTTGTCTTTTCTCTCATACCAGGCCTGAAGCTTCATTCTTCACACCTCATTTTCAACTCTGCACTAAAAGCTTTTACCCAAGCAGTGAAGGCTTTTCCCTCACTCCTCATTTGCTCCATCAATATCTTCTATTAAGGGATCAGAAAAAAACCTGCCCACAAATACTCATACATTTGTAGTTCATATTCCAGTTTTATACACATGATGAGTAGAGCTCTAAAGAGCATGTACATTTCCTCCTGAGCCTGCCCCTGACAGAGAGATTATAGTCTCTTGGCACTCTATACCTCCACAGTCATAACCCTGATCACACTTAACTGCCACAGCCTACCTCTTGGTACAGGGGACAAACACAAGCATCCCTTTTTCTAATTCAATCATTCATTCATTCAATGCTTTTAAATATCATCTCTGTGCCAGATACTACACTAACAATGAAAATTCTGGCCTCTGACTTCAGAGATTTCAAAAAAATACAGCGGAAGAAATATACATGAAAGTACCATTTATGTTACCATCTCATAAGTAAAATAATTAAATTAGTTAACCTTTATTTTTCTCCTTTGGGCTAGTCACTGCACAAAGATACTATGATAGAGTGGTGAAAAGTACAAGTACTAAAGATATATATGTAATACAAGGAGCATTCTGGGAAGAGATGTAGTCTAGGAGACCCAGCAGGCATCCCTGAAGAAAGTATCTTTAAGCTTTTACCTGAAGAATGACTAGGATTTTACCAAACCTGAGGCAAAAGAATTGGCATGTCTGGAGGTCTAGAGGCCAGATAGAATTGAATGTAGTAACATCTGAGAAAAGTTTATTATCTTAGAAACATATACAGTGAGTGGAAAGAGGAATATACTGGAAAGGTATGCAGGCACAGGACATGGAAGGGCTGGAAAAAACAAGGGCTTTACCATAAAGGCAAGGGGAAATTACTGACGAGTTTTAAATAGACAGATTTGAATTTTTGGAATTTCATCATCCTGATTCAGGGCAGACTACAGACTACTTTAAACTCTGGGGGAACCAATGCTTAGGTGACTTCACTGGTCTAAATAGATAAGCTGGTATGGTAGATTAGGGTGATGGTCATCAAATGGGAGAAAACTGATGTATGTAGAGATGCTTAGAAGATGGAATTAATAGTATTTCAAATTCATTGGATAGACAATATAGAGAGAAGGTGGGGTTCCTGGATTGATTAGAGGGAAACAGTAACTGAGATAAGGACACTGGAGGAGAAGCCAATTTGGAAAGGAAGATGGTGAATTCAATTCAAGCTATTTTAGAGACATTTAGGAAAAGATTTCAAATAAGTACTATGTTAGCCTGTTCTCACACTGCTAATAAAGACATACCCAAGACTGGGTAATTTATAAAGGAAAGAGGTTTAATTGACTCACAGTTCACAGGGATGAGGAGGCCTTAGGAAACATACAATCATGGCGGAAGGGGAAGCAAACATGTCCTTCTTCACATGGCAGCAGGAAGAAGTGCCAAGCAAAGAGGAAAAAGGCCCTTATAAAACCATCAGATCTCATAGTAATTCACTCACTATCATGAGAGCAGTATGGGGGAACCATCCCATGATTCAATTACCTACCACCAGGTCCATACTACAACACGTGGGAATTATGGGATTACAAGTCAAGATGAAATTTGGTTGGGGACACAAAGCCAAACTATATCATTCTGTCCCTGGTCCCTTCCAAATCTCATGTCCTCACATTTCAAAACACAACCATGCCTTCCCAACGGTTCCCCCAATTCTTAACTCATTCCAGCATTAACCCAAAAGTCCAAGTCTAAAATGTCATCTGAGACAAGGGCAAGTCCCTTCCACCTATGAGCCTGTAAAACCAAATCAAGCTAGTTATTTCTTAGATACAATGGGGTACAGGCATTGGGTAAACACACCCATTTAAAGTGGGAGAAATTGGCCAAAGCAAAGAGGCTACAGGCGCCATGCAACTCACAATCCAATAGGGCAGTCATTAAACCTTAAAGCTTCAAAATGATTTCCTTTGACTCTGTGTCTCACATCCACATATCACTCTGATGCAAGAAGTGGGCTCCCATGTCCTCGGGCAGCTCTGCTCCTGTGGCTTTGCAGGGTACAGCACCCCTCCCAGCTGCTTTCACAGGCTGGCATTTGGTGCCTGTGGCATTTCCAGGTACACAGTGCAAGCTGTTAGTGGACATACCATTTTGGGGTCTGTAGGATGGTGGCCCTCTTCTCACAGCTACATTAGGCAGTACCACAGGGGGGGACTGCTGTGTGGTGGATTTGACCCCACATTTAGCTTCTGCACTGCCATAGCAGAGGTTCTCCATGAGGGCTCCACCCCTGCAGTAAACTTATACCTGGACATCCAGGAGTTTCCATACCTCCTCTGAAATCTAGGCGGAGGTTCCCAAACCTCAATTCTTTACCTCTGTGCACCCATAGGCTCAACACCACATGTAAGCTGCCAAGGTTTGGGGCTTGCGCCCTCTGAAGCAATGGCCCGAGTTGTACCTTGACTCTTTTCAGTCACAGCTGGAGCTGAAGCAGCTGGGACACAGGCCACCATGACCTGAGGCTGCACAGAGCAGAGAGGCCCTGGGTCTGGCCCAGAAAACCACTTTTCCCTCATAGGCCTCCAGGCCTGTGATGGGAGGGGCTGCTGGGAAGGTCTGAGACATTATCTCCATTGTCTTGGTGATTAACATTCATCTCCTCATTACTTATGCAAATTTCTGCAGCCAGCTTGAATTTCTCCCCAAAGATTGGTTTTTATTTTCTATTGCATCATCAGGCTGCAAATTTTCCAAACTTTTATGCTCTGCTTCCTCTTGAATGCTTTGCTGTTTAGGAATTTCTTCTGCCAGTTACCCTAAATCATCTCTCTCAAGTTCAAAGTTCTACAGATCTCTAGGATGGGGCAAACTTCCACTAGTCTCTTTGCAAAAGCATAGCAGAATCACCTTTGCTCCAGTTCCGAAGAAGTCCCTCTCTGTCTGAGACCATCTCAGCCTAGAATTCATTGTCCATAGCACTATCAGCATTTTGGTCAAAACCATTCAACAATCTCTAGGAAGTTCCAAACTTTCCCACACCTTGCTGTCTTCTGAGCCTTCCAAGCCTCTGGGAAGTTCCAAATATTCCTACATATTTATGTCTTCTTCTGAACCCTCTAAACTGTTCCAAAGTCTGCCTGTTACCCAGTTCCAAAGTTACTTCCACAATTTTGGGTATCCTTGTAGCAGTACCCCACTCTCTGTGATACCAGTTTACTGTGTTAGTCCTTTCTCATGCTGCTAATGAAGACATATGTGAGAGTGGGTAATTTATAGAGGAAAGAGGTTTAATTGACTCAAAGTTCAGTATGGCTGGGGAGGCCTCAGAAAACTTACAGTCATTGTGGATGGGGAAACAAACACATCCTTATTCACGTAGCAGCAGGAAGAAGGAGAGTCGAGCAAAGAGGGAAAAGCCCCTTAAAAAACCATCAGATCTCATGAGAACTCACTCACTATCATGTGAACAGCATGAGGGAAACTGCCCCCATGATTCAATTACCTCCCACCAGATTCTTCCCACAACATGTGGGAATTACAGGATTACAATTCAAGATGAGATTTGGGTGGAGACACAAAGCCAAACCACATCAAGTACTTAATGCACCATGTAAGCTCAGGAGTAAGGGTTAGATGTTGCTTTAGGAGTAATCCAAAAATGAAAAGCCCAACAACTGAAAGTGATCATTGGATTTAGCAATAAATAGGCCATTGAAGATCTTAGTGAAAGTAGTTTGAGAGGAGGGGAGAACTGGGAACAAGGAATGGAGTGAGGACAAAGAGCCTCAGTCATACTAGCTTGTATAATAGATCAGAATATTGTGTGGCTTAATACATTGAACTTTCATTCTCTCTTCATAGTGGACTAAATCCAAGCAGTAACACAGGGACACAAGTTCTTCCCATTTTGTGGTGCAATCATCTTCAATAAATAGTCTTCAGGGTCAGAAGGGCAAGAGAGTGAAGTCTTGCATGTGAGAGCCTTTTATGAAATATTAGAGCAGCATTTATCCCTTCCATCCATATTCAATTGGCTACAATCAAAGTGGTACCCCTCAACTGCAAGAACTAGGAAATCATTTAATGGGCACCTAAGAAGAAGAAGATGAGCCCAAAGGTAAAAAGCATTAGCATTCACCTCTACAACAAGTAACTATCTTTGGCAGGATGGAAGCAGACTGGGAGAACAGAGAGGAGAATTCTAGGACATTTTAAAAGAAGGTGATGTTCAACTTGAGCCTTGAAGAACAGTTCACTGGGAAATCAGGGATGGCATTCTGGGACTCAAGAACAGTCTATGTCAAGGGCATAGCTTGTTCATACATAGATCGTGGATCATAAGGGAGATACAGGGAGAGTTGCAATCGGAAGTGAAGGAGTCAGCCATGTAATCCTACATGTGAAAGAAAGCTGCCTTTCAAAATAGTTATCAGTATTTCACCCCAAGGAAATTTCCAGACAAGTTTGCAATCAATCTCTAAGATCTGCTTTAGGTGCAAACAATAAGAAAATGGAAAAACAAACTTTGTGTATTTTCTTTTGTTTCTTTTCCTTTCACAATGCTTATTATATTCTACTACATGTAAAATAAACTCTCCATAATCATGTATCTAATACATAGAAATACTACACAAAGACTTTCTCTTTAAGATTTGATTTTTAAAATTTATTTTCTTTATTTATCCTCTCCTAGCTTTATTATTTAATCCTCAATGAGAATGTTGGCAAGTTTAACTGGGAATCTTAGAAAACACTGTTGCCACTTTCTTATCAGAATTCCATTAAAAAATTACCTTGCTATAATGTGAATTTCTATTGCAACTACTTTTAATAGTTTTTCTAAAAAGTTAAAAAAATTTTAAGAAGATGAACCTGGAAAGGACACATCAGGACAATATTTTTTGTTTTATTAAGAAGCAACAACAACAAAATGTGATCGGCAGCACTATTAAGGATAATTGGAAGTGTAATTATTCCAGAGAATTTTAGATTTAATTGTCACTTCACTGCACATGTTATTCAAATACCTGCCAGTCTCTCTCCAAAGATGTCAAAATCAATGGCAAAAATAATATCGAATTAATTGATTTGTGAAGCTGTATATTTCAAAATTAACATGTGACCCAGTATGAATTTTATTTATGAATTTTATATATTTCAACTATTTCTAGAAGACCTTGAGTTCATTGTAATTAAAAATTATTAGCTATATATTAATAAAATCCTTTTCCATGAAATCTTCTATTTATGACTGAGATTATTGAAACATAGACTAGATTTATTAGGTTTTAATATTCTTGTTTGCAAAATGAAAAGTGAAATAAGTTTCGATTCTAATAGAGTCAGTAGTTGATATATGAAAAAAATATTTTTACAAACATTCTCCAGGAGTGGAAAACTTTAAATGAAGGACTGAAATGGAAGAATTGCAAATACAGACAAAAACCTAACAAGGAAAAAGAATTCCAGATTATCACACATGCAAGCATCTTAATCAATGATTCTGTTAGTGTTTTTCATGCCACTTGAGAATCCTCATTCTTGGCATTCCCTGAAGCATCTACAGAGACAGAAAGGCTATACTGTCTCAGGTTGTATCTATTTACACCACACACCTGGAGGAAACTCAAAAATTCATCAGTAATTCCAAATATTCTGCCGCTTATTATGAAGACACTGCGAAAGAAGAAAGAGTGCCACCTAGTGAATTCCTTCAGGAATCTTTCCTAACTGTCATTCATTTGATACCCTTCTAAGGGTATCTACTCAGAGCTATGTACTGGGTACATACTTCTCTTGAGCCACTCATGCTCCTAGCAGCCTTCCCACTGCCCTGTTCCCTTACACTTGGTGTCCTGTGTCTGGAATGACTATGCTTTTCTTCTTCACACCTGCTAAAATTTTACAAGAGATAGTTTAAATGGTGCCTCCTTGTTAAGACTTTTCCAACTGCCCCTCTTCCCAAGTACAGTTACTTTCTTGAGGGCTTTGTGCTTCTACCACATTATCTATTATCCTCCTCTCTCATACATGTGTGTATATGTGATACATACTCTGTTACTATTTTTTTAGATGTCTGTACATCACATTCTGTATATTTTTAAGGGCAGAAGCAATATCTGTCATATAATAAATGCTCAATTAATGTTTGTTGCATGAATCAAAACACTAATTTTAAAAGGGTCACTTTCATTTTGTAGTACTAGTACCCATTACCCTGCTCAAGCAATCTAGATTTTAGAATATGTTTTGATAGTATCAGAGATATTGATGACTACTTCTGTTGTATCTTTAAATTGGCAGTCATCAGCAAATTGACTCTCTAAGATAATGTTTATCCACTATGGACATCTTTACTGCTAGATGAAAATACAATAATAACTAACAGACTCTATGTGTCAGCCCTTGATTGCTTTATAAAACTAAAAATAGACTCACAAGATACTCAATGAATGTCTGTGAATAAGTTAATAAATTCATGTTGTTAAGAACTTCAGGCCAGGCTCAGTGTCTCATGCCTATAATCCCAGCATGCTGGGAGGCTGAGGCAGGTGGATCACAAGGTCTGGAGTTCAAGACCAGCCTGGCCAAGATGGTGAAACCCCATCTCTACTAAAAATACAAAAAAATTTAGCCAGGCATGGTGGTGAGCACCTGTAATCCCAGCTACTTGGGAGGCTGAGGCAGAGAACTGCTTGAACCCGGGAGGCGGAGGTTGCAGTGAGCCGAGATCATGCCACTGCACTCCAGCCTGGGTGACAGTGTGAGACTCTGTCTCAAAACAAAACAAAACAAACAAAAAAAGAACTTAATCCATGTTAGGGTCTATGTCAGAAAAAACAGATGATGAGAACATAATCACTAATAGACCTGGAGAAATCCTAGTGGGAAGTTCTGCACTCGACATCCTGCAATGCACTGTACACACTCCCCAGCTTTGCACCTCAAAGTTATGCCACAACATAAAGAAAGTTTAGTGTCAGAGGCAAACAACAAGAGGTGAAATGAACCAAACAGAGCTTAACAATACAAGGTATAGGGGAGATCCAGGAAGGCCGCTGGGTCCAAGGGTTCACAGAGGAACCACAGGGAGAGGATCAGGGCTTGGTCTACAGGGAGAGCAGGGAATGGGTGCTCCTGGAATACCACTTCATATAGATTTCTATTTTAGAATACCACTTCATTTCACATTAAGTGTGATTCTAAAATAGAAATCAGGCAGTTGGAGGAAAGTCCAAATAGGTAAGAGGATTAAGAACTCAGATGAGAATACAAGTGTATTCTTAATCAGAGTTGGGCCAAAAAATTAGATAGCAGGAGGAAGGTGCCAGCAAAAAGAAAACAGCTAAATACTGCCCCCAAAGTCTTGTCAAAACAGAAATCTGTCTCATATTTAAAGTACCCTATTCTTCAGAGAAAAGAGGAACACAAATGCTTCTCAAACTTGGCTGCATACATTTTTAAAATCTCAATATCCAGGTCACACCCCATAACAATTCAGAATCTCTGCGGTTGGGATCTGGGTTTCAGAACTTTCTTAAAGCACCCTACTTAATTATAATCGCTAGCCAGAGTTATGACCACTGCTGTAGTGTGACAGGCAAGCAGAATAATTTTCTCAAGTCATCTCTGAAGAAAACCAAACTCCCAGGCTGATAACCAATCAGCTGCTTTCAGGCCATGGACCGGAAGAGGACTGACATAGCCAGGAGGTTCAACATCATGTTGAAAACACCAGGATCTGGCAGAGAAGGCTGTGGAGATGGCAGGAGATCTAACCCAGAAGAATTAAAGCAAGACTAGAAGCAGAGTAGAAGCAAGTCTGGCCTGGGGCCTTTCTGGAAACCGGCAACCAAACCAGAGTTTGGATCAGAACCAGGAGAGTGATTCAAAGTAGGATTGTGTACATGCACCAGAGAGTAAAACAAGGCAATCAGTGGAGACGTTACTATAAAATAATAATTACTGTATGCCATGCATTTTCTGTGCCTTTGCTAGGTCTTGCTGAAAAAACAAGTCTATAACTGGAAGATCATCTGTTTTTGTTGTTTTTGTTATTTTTGTTTAACATATACTTCTGGGTGGAGGAGTAGAGGGCTATAGAGATAGGATGAAAAGCCCAAAGGAGAGAGCATCTTAATGAAAGGAAAATTTTATTGATGATGAAATATAAATCTTTAGTTTCCTCCAGGTGTATATATGAGTAGTTGAAGGACTGTTTGAAGAAACTTTTGAATTAAAAATAAGCTGATTAAAGGCAAAATAATTTAAATGATTATACAATTCAAAGAATGTAAGTAAAAACATATTATTCACTCTTATGTTTATCATCCCTATTTTTTTATGGAATCTATTTAAAAACATAGATGTGAGATTTACTTTACTTTGTAAATATTTATGATTAATTTTGCTTATGGTATTTTCCATCTTATTTTATATGACTCATTTCAAATATGAAGACTCTTTCAAAAAAAGTGAATAAAAATTTCCATTAAACAAAATAAGTATGCATAGGAGGTTATAAAAACTAAGTGATAATATATAATCTTCCAAAATAGACTGTGACAGTCTCCATCAAAACTACTATAAATTTACAAAAACACGCAGATAATATCCTAGCATAAGCTGCTCTCACCTTTTAATACTTTTTGCATCTGCTTAAATAATAGTATTTTGAGAATCTCTGGTTAAACATCAATTTTCTTCTGCATCAAGAGAGAAAGCAATCAGTGGTATCTTTATGTAATACAAAAGTAAAACATAATAATAAAATCCCAATCAACTTCACCATATTAAAAGAACTGATCTATAAATACATGCAACAATATGGATAAACTTCACAAACAATACATGAGAAAAACAAAAGCCAAAAGAGGATGTACTGTGTGAGTCTGTTTATCAGAGAAATAGGTAAAACTGTTTCTGCTATTAAATATCAGGACAGTGTTTAGCCTTGAGAGTGGGAACAACTGGGGGCTTCAGCTTGAGAGTGGGAATAATTGGGGGTAATGTTCTATTTGCTCATCTGGTCCTCATTGTCGGAGTATAGTCAGTTTGTAAAAAGTTAATGCAGAATACATTCTGATAGGTGTACCTTTCTGCAGATATATTATGCTTTGATAAAATGTTACTTTTCAAAATCCCACCAGAAGTGCCCGTATATGCCCATTTTTTGCCATAATGGATCAAATCAGAAGCAGCATGAAAGACTGTTTATCATCTTGGATTAGAGTCTGGTAGCTTGTGTTTGAGTCTTGCCTCTATTACCAGCTGTGTGGTCTTGGGAAATGACCTAAACTCTCCAGAATCCAGGCACCTCATTGATAAAAGGTGATTTTAAAAGCCCCACCTCAGACAATTATTGGGAAGTATAAATGATGATTATAAAACAGCACTGTTTCTAGTACACGGCTGGATAAATGTGAGCTTCAGTTCCATATGCATTCCCTTCACCTATGGGGAACCTTAAAATATTTCATAACATCTACTAGAACTGTTATATTGATATATTTTCTTCATTTCTATCCTTCTCCCCTCGGTTCTAATACAAACTCAGTAAAGGCAGAGAGAATGCCTCATCATGGAGGTGGAGAGTTCGCATGACTAAAGGTGTTAGGTGGATGTAGAAATCAGCCAGGTGATCTTCATGAAGGAATTCTAGGCCTGGGGCACACCCAACCTAAAACATTCAAATTAAATGGAAATATATGTAAACACTCCCATAGCCAAACAGAACCCCTCTGCAGGGAAGGACTAGCCCTTGGTTTCTTATCCTTACTTAGAAATCATACTGTTTAACATCATGGGCATTGTAGTCACATACCACCTCATTCTTTTCTAGCTTTGCCTCTTAGCTGTTTTACCTTGAGCAAGTTATTTTACCTTCATAAGCCTCATTTTATTCATTTGTAAAATGGAGATTATAACATTTTACATGCTGCGTTGTGAGGATTAGATGGAGTTATTCCACTCATAGCTGGCACATTGTTATTGTAGCTAGGGAAAATAGTATTATTTTATATCTCCCAGCTCCTTGATTGATGGGCAGAACTAAAAGACAGTCAAGAGGCTAACATAATACTAAAGAAAAACAAAACAAGGCAAAAAAATAAAAAATAAAAACTCTGTGATTTCCTTGACTGGTTGATTGATCAAACAATAGATGGATTCTACTTTGTGTATTAGAAAAATAATAAGCATTTTTTCAGCTCAATTCCTAATGAAACTTGACTGCTGACTACAGACTACATAATTTTGATTTATTTTGCCAAGATCTGTGATTAAATTTTATTTACTAGTCCATATTTGTTAATTATTACACCCTTTGATGCAGAAAATGCAAAACTATGAAGCCCCTGACTTAAGCTGTGGTCCTGGAATAGGATAATGCTGTCTAGTGCATGACCTTGGCTTGCCCAAACTCCATTAATTTTATTCAAACAATACTAAGCATGTAGAATATACATGCACATTGATGGGCATATAAGAAGCTATAAATGTTATTAAAGCTCAGTTCCTTCTATAAAGAGTCCTGGAATGAACTAAAGGAGTGTATTAATCCATTTTCATGCTGCTGATAAAAACATACCCAAGACTGGGCAATTTACAAAAGAAAGAGTTTTAATAGACTTACAGTTCCACATGGCTGGGGAGGCCTCACAATCATGACAGAAGGCAAGGGGGAGTAAATCACATCTTACATGGATGGCAGCAGGCAGAGAGAGAGCTTGTGCAGAGAAACTCCCATTTTTAAAACCATTAGATCTTGTGAGATTTATTCACTATCATGAGAACAGCATGGGAAAGACCCGCCCCCATGATCCAGTTATCTCCCACCAGGTGCCCCCCAGAATACATGGGAATTATGGAAGCTACAAGATGAGATTTGGGTGGGGACATGGAGCTAAACCATATCGGGGGATATAGTATGCATTTCTAGAACTATCTATATGTAGAACTAGCACCAGGCAGATTTGATTTGACTAAGTGAAATCTTTCAAATGCGAAGGTATCTGGGAACACAGGGAAGGCAATAAAGTCATCATCCAGTCAGGTGTGTAGAGAGGGAAATACATAGAAAAGATAACTTTGGAAGAATAACTATTTGTAGGAGGTGGAGAAAGAAAGATGACCCAGAAAGAACACCTTAAGAAAAGTGAACTCAGAGACAGAAGGAAAGTAATGAAAAAATAATTTATTCTTTGAAAGTCAGTAGAAAAGAAGGCATTTAAGAAGAAATGTTGGACAGCACCTTCAAACATTTGAATGGACAATGAGGATAGAGAGCAGGCCACTAGTTTTGCTGTGACTCATTATTTGGATCTCTAGTGACCTTTTCAAGAGCAGTCTCAGTAGAATGCTGAAAAAAAGCATTAAGGAGGAATTGGGAAGTGATTTTGAATATGTAGCTTATTCTTTTGGGAAGTTAGACTATCACAAATAAGAGAAAAGTGTGTATACCCGTCAAAGGAAGAGAGTTGGTGATATAGTTTGGATGTGTGTCCCTGCCCTAATCTCATGTTGAATTGTAATCCCCAATATTGGAGGTGGGGCCTGGTGGGAGGTGGTTGGATCGTGGAGGTGGATTTCTCATGAATGGTTTAGCACCATTCCACATGGTTCTGTTCTCACAATAGTGAGTGAGTTCTTGTGAGAGCTTGTTGTTTGAAAGTATGGCACCTCCCCGCTCTCCTTCTTGCTCCTGTTTCACCATGTGTCATGCCTGCTCCCCCTTTGTCTTTTTGCCATGATTGTAAGTTTGCTGAGATCTCCCCAGGAGCCAAAATGATGCCAGCACCATGCTTCCTGTAGAGCTTGCAGAACTGTGATCCAATTAAACCTTTTTTCTTTATAAATTACCCAGTTTCAGGTATTTAGTTATAGCAATGTGTGAACAGCTTAAAACAGTTGAGGAGAGAGTAACTATACAGATTATGTGAGGGAATTTCAAATGTATCCTAAGCCTTCAAATGTGCTGAGGTGAGGGGCAGGAAAGGAGGTAGACACGTGGTCAGATTGTGTCTGGGAAAATCCCCCTGCCCATAATGGAGAGAATTAATGGAATTTTGTTCTGTTTTTGGTTTGGAGCTGGGGGTTATTTATCTTTTACAATGTCCCTTCAGAGGTTGCAAAAGGGAATCATTGTAATAAGAGAGTGAGTGAGGCTGGAATAAAACAAACAGATGATCAAATGATATTGTATCAAATCACAAGGCAGGGAACTACTTCCACCAAGGTAAGAGCCAACAAAGAGAAGAACAAATACAGAGGATCATTTTTAAAAATTTGTGTGCATGTGCATGTTATCTTTTGTGTAGAAGGTATAAATCAAGGAATTGGTAGTCTTTATCCAGTGGTAAGGTAAAAGCGAAATTGGCCTTTTCAGAGACAGAGCAGAAGTGAATCTTCAAGGGGATTGCAGAGGTTGGGAGAGTCACTGCAAGAAAAGTGACTTATGGAGATGAATCAACTAGCCCTGAGCAGTGTCTTAACACCCACCTTAGGGTAAGCACTGATGTGCAGTGCAAAAGCTGGCAGACACAGTTCCTGGGCCTTTCTACAGCAACGTGTACCAGCATGGAACTGTGGAAACCAATGGAGTGGATGGGGTGCATGTAAGAGCAGTGTTAAATAAGGAAGCCAGCCAAGCAGCAATGTCCAGTCAGGAGGGAAGATGCAGTGTGGGGATAGGAGACGCCACCATGAGGAACTACTAAAAACAATGCTTAGTGGACAGATGGCAGAGTGTGGGCAGAAAGGGGTGTTTCCAAATCCTAGGATTGACATAAAGTAGTTTTAAAGGATAAGAAGATATTAATCAATTAGCAAATAAAAGTGAATCTTTTTTTTTAGAAAAGCAAGTCTTCTTAGAGGAGAAGAGCTTGGGACAAATACTATATTGTGGCCACAAAATAAAGCACTATAAGGAAGATCAGGAACCTGGAGTAGAAATGGAGGATGGGGGCTTGGGGAGGGGCTGGTTAATATATGTTGGTCATAGAAAGCCTCACTGATGAAGTGACATTGGAAAAGACACCAGAATAAAGGTAGAGACCATTAAGTTATCTGGAGGAAGGTGTTACAGGGAAAGGGAGAATGGCCCTCTATTGAGAATGTACTCTGGTGTTCAAGGAATAGCAAAGACGCCGGTGTTGCTAGAACAGAATGAAAGAGAAAGTATTATCCATCACTGATATAGATATTGTTTGTCAAATTCAAACATTCAATTTTTTAGGATAAGGTGCATCTAATTTTCTTACATTTTACAAAGAGGTTTCTGGTTTTACTTATGATATATTTATAGATTATGTTTTGTTTGTAACATTTTTTATTATAAGGACAAATGTTGGAGGGTTAGAGCCAGTAGAAAGAAAGTTGGAAATACAGAAGAAAGACTGGTGAATTGGTCTAGTGAGTCTCTAAAGGGAATAAGAAAACGTGGGATTTAGAACATGTGAGCATGGATTAGTCTTGGATGGGAGGGAAGTGGATAAAGACAGGCACAGTTGCAGATATGTGTATAGGAAGAGATTTGAGTCTTGATAGATTCACTAATTTCAGGTGAGATCTCTCCAGTTAAGAATGATGAAGACCGTGGAGGCAGAGTAGGCAACTTAAAGAGAACAATTGGATTTGGAAGAACAGTTGGAATGAATGGAAGAGTGTGCTGAACAAGTATGTGCCAAGGATTGCTAACTGTCATGGAGCATCCATGTTAAGCTTGGACAGCACATATCTTGGGGGTCAACAGCCCACAGAGTTGCATGATTTTCTCCAGCATTTCCTTGAAAGCTAAAAGATAAATTCCGATTTTTATGGAAACCAGCCCCCTTCCTAAATAAGATGCAGCAGGAAAATGTATAGGCTGGCTGGCTCTGATATAAATGTAACACTTGCAGAATATTAAATACACATTCACTGATTCAATCATTGGTTACTGAGTGTCCTCTAAATGCTATGAGTAAAAACTAGAAACAGTGGTCTAATGGAAACAAAACATTAATCAAATTAGCTCACAAATAAATGGAAAATCACAGTAGTGGAAAAGAAAAGGAAAGGAAAAGACAAAGGAGCCATAACAGCATCTAACAGTGATTTTTTTCCCATTGCAGGATGGACTAAGAAGGCTTCCCAGAGGGAGGAAGAAGAGATTGAGCAAATATCTGAAGACTGAGTAGGGGTTCTTTGAGGAAAAGAGTGAGAGAATCGTAGCCTAGGTAGAGAAAACAACATATGCACGAACCTTGGGGTGGGAAGGAGGGGAGAGCACAGTAAGTACCAGAGGCTGAAAGCCAGGAAGAGGAAGAGCAGAGTTAGATTCTAAAGATAACAGAGCAGGCCTTGAGGGTCATGCTGAGTATTTCCCTTTATCATTAGAGCAAAGGAAGACATTGAACTTGTCAGCAGGAGAATCTAGTGAGCAGATTTGCATTTCTCAAAGACCACCGTGAGTGAAAGGTGGACGTCAGGGGGTTCTGCAGGAGCCTCTACAAGAGATAACAGGTCTGAGATTGGTGAGAAAGGGGCAGGGGTGAGGGAGGCAACAAAGTGAATGGTTGCAAGAGACAATTTGAAGTTAAAACTAATATAGATCAAGTATAGTGGATTGAATAAAAAGCATCAGAGAGAAAGAGGAGAAAGTAAAACCACCTGGGTTTCATCTCATTCAACAGGCTAGATGGTACAGCTTTGGGGATTGTAGAGGAAGCTCATGAGTACAGTTTCTGTCATAGTCAAATTTGCACAATCAGAGTAGGAACACTTACACAATGTACTTGGCATTAAAATAATTTGAAGTAAATTTGTTGACAGCGTTAAATATAACCTACATTCTAGTATTTGGTTCTGATATTACATATGTCTCTTCAGATTTTGCCTTTTGTATCCACATTGAATGACAGTATTGAATGACAACACTCTCATCTGCAGAGAGACGTTCATGGTACAATAACCTGCTTTCTATTAGGGAGACAAAACTTAATGCCATTTTACGGGTTAGGAAATTGCAGAGGAAAGAAGTCAGGAGCAGCATATAAAGAAAGAATACTGGGTTAGCTATCTGGAGTCCTAGACAGCTCAGCAGTTAACTAACTCTGACTTTCAGCCATTGCTTAGCCCCTCTAAACCTTAGTTTATTCCCTTTTTAATGCAAGATACAAAGAAAGAATAAATGGGTTGAACTATGATCTCTCCAGAGGATCTTCCAGCCATAAACCTTAAAGGAATTACTTGAGAACATAAAAAACTACACAGTAAGTAACTGAGGTTTATATTCTGTATTCTTAGATTTCTGAGTTACTATGTGAGGGCAGAGTTCTTTCCCCCAAATAGAAAAAAAATTAAAAAGAAGAAAGAAACAGGTTCTAAAGTGAATAACAGGTCTGAAAGTGACAGGCTTAAAGTAAAAGCAACAGAAGTCAAGATATGTAGGTAAGAAGAGAAAAAAAATTGATACTTTATGTATTATCAAAGAAATGCCAAGAACAAGGCCACTAAATCAATAAATAGTAGAAAGATGTTACAAGAAATAGAAAACAATGGAAGAATGACAATTAGCTATTAACAACAGCAAAAAAAATTACTATAGTTTATTAGCATGGGATATGCTATATTAGGGCAAAACAAGATTTTCTTCAATGTTGCTATTATAAATCTGAACAGTCATTGCAACTTTTATTATTTCTTTTTTCTTGTTATTTAAATAATCTGCATCATTTTTAAATGTAAAAATTTAACAAAATGTAAAGACAACACTCTTAATTTCATCTACTCTAGAGATTAACGTTTTTTTCCATTTCCTTTTCTTTTACTGCTTTGAGTAGCAATAATATTTATAAATAGAAGATTGGGAATGACACACAGCCTATATAATTGTGTGTACTGCTGTAAATATTGTTAATCATTTATGTTAACATTCATCTTTCCTAAATATTTTTCAAACATTTCATGCATACTTAGTAAGTAATTATTTGGATGTTTCATAATTCAATAAATTGCAACTCCCAACTCTAGGGAGGCCCTTCAAAGTTTTACATACCCTGCCTATGTGATTGCTTCTGGGACGGATGTGTAGCACAGCTGGGCTAATTGAAAGTTTTAGTAGAACTTTTGCAGGAATTATTGGAAAAGAGGTTTATTTCTTTAGGATGAAACTCAGCTGACAAATAAGCACCAGCTAAGAACACTAGGTAGGGGAAAGAGAAGAGAAGAAGAGTGAGAGAAGGAAAGGGAGAGAGGAAGAGAGAGCAGGAGAGGGAGAGAGGGAGAGAGGGAGAGAAAGCGAGAGAGAGAGAGAGAGCCAGAGTGAGAGTCAATGAGCAAGCCTAGTGCTGATGAGATGACAGTCTATAGGCCAGCCCGACCCCCTTTCCTCCTCTCAGCACAGTAGTGCTGGTTGTTACCTGGAAACAAACAAATGCAAATCCCATTCTGGAAACCCTGGAGAACATATATATATAATTTTTTTTTTTTTAGATGGAGTCTCGCTCTGTCACCCAGGCTGTAGTGCAGTGGCACAATCTCGGCTCACTACAACCTCCACCTCCTGGGTTCAAGCAATTTTCCTCCCTCAGCCTCCCGAGGATGGGAGTTACAGGCATGTGCCACCATACCTGGCTAATTTTTGTACTTTTAGTAGAGATGGGGTTTCACCATATTGGCCACGCTGGTCTCAAACTCCTGACCTTGTGATTCTCCCGCCTCTGCCTCCCAAAGTGCTGGGATTACAGGCATGAGCCACCACACCCAGCCAGAATATATTTTTTTAAATCTTTATTTGTATTACCCTAAAAGCCCAGGGATTTTACATAGTGCTTCATGCAGAGAGCTTTCCAAAAAAACAGTTTAGATGTTTGTCTGTCTTCTTAAAACTTCTCAATCTAGGTGGCTACAAAAAGTCTCTTCACTTTCTTCCAGAGCCTTTATTGCCCATCTTCCATTCTGCCCTCCACTTGGCCACTGGGCTTGGGAACCTCTGTCCTATTCTCAGCCCCGTGTATAGAATCTGGTCTACCTTGCTGAAGCTCTTCCCTTACAGGGAACAGCTCTCTGGAACTCTGGTGAAGAACTCTTCCACTTTGTGTCACACAGAACTGCTAGTTCAGGATCTAACTTCCCTGCTAGACTAAAAGCTCCATGTGAGCCACCTTCTTGTTTATTCATTACTCTATAGCCACCATGTAACATAGTGCAGAACACATGATTAAACCCAACAAGTATTTGCTGGCTGAATGAATATGTAGACTTTGTCAGCATGCAGTGGAGGAGGAGCTGTGAAAGATTGCGACCAGGATGGAAGAGGAGAGGAGAGTGGGCAACGGAAAGGAGAAGGCAAAGGGCAGACAGTACAGTATTAGAAAGCATAAACAGTATTTTTCAGTCAAACCAGAGAATCTCTATTTTCAGACCCATTTCTTTCTTTTCTTCCATTGTCATTTCATCAATTTATCATTCTGCTAATCCATTCATCAGTTGCACTGTGAAAAGTGACACGACAAAGCTTTCCAGGTTCCCAAACACAAATGGCTACTCTCTGATATGCTGCGAGGTTCACCCCCCAATCTCTGACCATGCCACTGCTATTGTCTTCCTGCAGAAAAGATATTTGCAAATGTTAAAGAGAACATCCTGATTGAGATTTTCTACCTGAAGTCATAAGAATTATAAGAGCTTTGAAATAGCACTTTCAAGAGAAAGCAAGCAGATTCTAAAGCATTTGTGTATCAAGAATACTCATGGCTTTGTCCTTTATGAAGGAAATTCTGAGTTTTTCTTGATAGAAAACGTGTAAGAAGAGTCAGTGATACTCAATGTCATCTAAATGTCAGAAAGAAAAACATACAGGGAATCTTCTCTGTAGGGAATTCCATTTTTTAGAAGGCAGAGTTTAGCTTTTGTTTTTGTTTTTAGCCGCTGCAAGAAAAGAAGAAACAACTTGTGTTTTGACATTAAGTTTGGCAAATATAATCATCTGAATTTAGCTTTCAGCCAATCTAACTTAATTTGTATCTTAAGTTCCTAAACTTAGTTTAGAAAAAGTCATCACTCCTAGCATATCCCAAAATAATAAAGACAAACATATGTGAGAGAAAAGATAGTCACCAGTACATTTTTTAGAAATCATATCTCTTTTTTCTTTTTTTTTTTTTTTTGCCACCAGTACCAGTAAGAAATGGAAATAAATGGCCTATCACAAAGCATAATTTTATGAAGACTTATCCAGTTTGGGTAATAGGAGGGTGAGTGAGCTTGCATTCCCTGCTGTCTACATTCTAGAATTAATTACTAGCAATTATCCTGAATCTAATACATATTTTTTAATCAACATTCTTATGTGAGAACATGTCTTCTTCTCTCTTCCACAACCACAGCACCTATTCCTTCCGCTCAAGCAGAGTCTATTATTATGCCCAAAATTAACCTCATTTAATTCAATGAATATTAAAAAAAAAACACTTCCACCTAAATGGGATTAAACATAAAGTGATGTAAGAGAAAGAAAAAGGGGCAAAGTTGTAAGATATAAGAGGAACTCTTCCACAGCATGTCAGCTTAACACAGAGAGAAATAATGGGTTATATTTGAACCCCTGACGGAAAGTTTTGTAGTTAAATCTCTATAAAATGTAGCCAACAGACTGGTCCATGTGATCACTGGCTCAAAATTCTCCTTGGATTTTCTAATGCTTTATGTAAGTTCTTAGAGATTTAGGTATGTTCTCTAAAGCTTAACCTCAGATATTAGTAAAAGCCCCTGCCTGATGGTGTGGGGAAGATATTACACAACGGTGTGTCATGGCCAGCTTCTCCTCATACATAAGTTCGCATTAGGATCAGCCTGTCAGCTATGTGAAACACCTAGTTATGATACATAATAGAAAAATGACGAAGTGTTTCCCACACTAAGTTCACATAAAATGACTACTATTACAAAACCTAAGCGAATCACTTTGGTAAATAATATGCCCGTGGAATAAATAACTATTGGAAAAACATTTCTGTATTTTATTAACTGAGTTAATGAAGCACTGCATCCTGGACCTTAGGGATCTAAATCTATTTTAAAAACAGAAAACACGATGGGCACGGTGGCTCATGCCTGTAATCCCAGCACTTTGGGAGGCCGAGGCGGGTGGATCACAAGGTCAGGAGTTCAACACCAGCCTGACTAATATGGTGCAACCCCGCCTCCGCTAAAAATACAAAAAAATTAGCCAGGCATGGTAGCAAGCGCCTGTAATCCCAGCTACTCAGGAGGCTGAGGCAGGAGACTCGCTCGAACCCAGGAGGCAGAAGTTGCAGTAAGCTGAGATCACGCCACTGCACTCCAGCCTGGGCGACAGAGTGAGACGTCGTCTCAATAAAAAAAAAAAAAAAAAAAAAAAGAAAAGAAAAAGAAAGAAAAATGAAAAAAACACACAGAACATTGTACAGGGCTGAATGGTGGCCCTAATAAAGGTATGTGTGCATCTTAGTCTCCAGAACTTGTGCATGCTGCCTTATTTGGAGAAAGGGTCTTTGCAGATGTAATTAAGTTAAGGATCTTGAGATAAGGAGATCACTTTGGGTTATTCAGATAAAACCTAAATCCAATGACAAGCATCCTTATAAATGATACAAAGCAGAGAAGACAGGTATATAAAGGAGAAGATAATGTGAAGATGGAGGCAGTGATACAGCCATAAGCCCAGGAACAGGGGCAGCCACCAGAAGCTGGGAGAGGCAAAGAGCCCCTGAGAGAGTACAGCCCTGCCAGGTGTTCAACTTCTGGCCTCCAAAACTGTGAGACAATAAATTTCCATTTTTTTAAACCACCCAGTTTGTAGTGATTTGTTATGGCAGCCCTAGGAAACTAATACAGCCATCTAGATTATTCTGTCTTTAAAACTCATATAGAGAATAAATTCCAGCTATAGAGAAAACCCTGGACTGGTTGTCAAGATAGATGGCTTCTTTTACAGGTACACCCAGAATTCACTGTGATGTTGAGCAAGAATCTTGGCTTTCCTGTTAATCAATTTCTTTCTATGGAGTTGAACTAGATGATCTTAAAGCTTCCTTTAAAATCTACATTTTAAAGCCCTCAAATCTACATTTCTGGTAATAAGTTACAGTGCAGCACACTGAAGGACAAGCACAACTAGCATTGAATGAACTTAGTCATACCCACAGACAAGTCCTTAAACACACATACACATATTTTTGCAAGCGAATTTTAGGATTTTGTTGGAGAGAAGGAAGACATAACAAGATTAGCTATAATTGTCATCATTTATTATGCCAAATGTTACTTCATGTACTCCTCATGATAAATCCTGCTGCAGTCCAGGTCCAGTCAGGAGATAGAAACCATATAATGGTTAAACAGGGAAAGTTGAATATAAAGAATAATTAAACTATAAGAAAGTAGAAACTAAAAGATAAGAAGAAATTTTATATAGTACTCCAGGACTGACAGTAACCAATAAAAGAAATTTGGAAGAGGGTAAGACTTTGTTAGAGAACGGGTGGTTCAACCACTAGACAGTGGATACATTTGATAATTTAGCCAGGCCACAATTGGTCTAGAGTTGCCGGGCAAATGACAGGCCACCTTCCAGAGTGTAAGTAGTGGGCACGTGAGCAGGAACTGATGGAATGAATGTGCAGTGGGAATCTGGGCACCCGCTAGGCCTTCAGAGTGCAGGGAATGTGGCAGAGAACACAGAAGGAATGACTACCTGTTTTGTGAGTCTCTGGGCCCTGGCAGCTGCATACAAGCTGCACAGTGCTCCAGGTTCCATGTAAAGTGAGCTGCAGAATGGGCATTGTCAGGCCTAGGCTGCAAGATCACAGAGAGACTGCATCCTGAGCCTGTGGCTGGGACAGTCTCTACCAGATGTCCTCGCACCCACACTGCTCATCTCCCCATCCCACACCAGAAATTGCAGGAAACCTCTTCCTTCCCATTGTCCTTCCAGCATCCTCTATTAAGAAAACCTAGCATTGTGCTCAATTTAAGTTAGAAATGCTTTAAAAACTCCTGTTATCACAGAACATATGCTGAAGAGTGCATGTGGAAATGAAAGGCAATAAATTAATAACCGACACACTTGCAAAGTAACTATTATCTATACTCGCACAGGACACACCAAGGCTTGGAGACATGAATGCAGCCGGGAATGATAGAGCTGGAAATTATGTTCAGCACCCCAAATGATTGGTAATTTCTAAAACTAGGCTCTAACCACACCCCAAGAGCACTATGATGAAAACTGTCCACTCAAAGTATTTTGTAGATGGTTCTGTATTTTGAATCCATTATTAGACTTCTTATGATCATCTGGTAAAACTATTTGATGAGAATTTTCCCATGCTCTTTTTGTTAACACAAAGAGGCAAATGGGAAAACCATTCCTATTTTCTAACCACCTCTTCTTCTCCATACTGGGTTAAATGTCTCTCTCCTCCTAGTTAAACGGCCCCCTCTTCTTAGCAAATGCATCTGTGGATTTCTTCAAAGCACTCGTCACATCCTAATGTAATTATCTGCTACCTGTGTGTTCTTCACCCTAAACTGCAACCTCCTCAGCTGTGGAGGCTGATCTTTGCAGTTCCAGGACCTAGGTCACTGCCCTGACTCACAAGAGATATTTAATATAAGGGTGTTGAACCAAACCAAAGAGAACAAATTTACCTCAGGTATTTATTCAAATAAGTCATTTCTAGGATATAACTCAGTGTCAAGACTGTCCACTGATCAAGGGGTTAAAGGACACACGCCAATCAGTGCCACAGGGTCTTTGATGGCATACAAGGTCTACAGGAAGGGATCAGAGAGTGAATTTCCAAAGCAATGTCCTGGAGGGAGGCCCAACATGCTCAGAAAGACCAGGCCAAACAAAAACCTTAATCAAGGGCAAGGTGCCGAGTGTCAAAAGAAAAATTGAGAGTATGTAGTTGGAGGATTTGAAGTCCTGAAACACAAGGAGAGCTGCTATGAGGGAATATTGCAAGCAGGTGAAAGAGAGGAGGTTTGGATTGATTCCCCATGTGATAAGCCCCGACAGCTTTTAACACCCTCTCAGCATGTTTGTGGAGTTATGTGGAGTTGATTTAAAGGGTTAGGAATGGTACACGCAGCACATTCTCCAACATTATAACAAACTGGCTGGCTCATTCTTTTTAAGGTCTCTCACATGGGTGTCTACAGTCATTTACATGTTTAGGTGTGACCCCACTTTAACAGATCAGATCCATAGCCATAGGCAAGGTGCCGAGGAAACTACATTCTCATTCCTGTAGCAAATACGACTTTAATCAAGTCATTTTATAATACCATTGGGTACTTCTACTCTTGTGTTTATCTAAGTCCCCTCTTCTCATTCTCCCAGTTCCTTGGAGAATAGTGCCTTGCCTGTCCCTCTGTACTCCATCTTCTTCTGAGACTAATGTTCTAATTTCCATGTGTTTTCCCAGGTTACCTACATCCAGGTCTTCCAAAAGTTACAGTCTTCCTGGATCTGGAGTGTTCTATTTACTGCCAGACCTTCCTTCCCACCTGTAAGTCATCAATTACTTCCTGTTGGATTCTTAGTTGTCACCTCCCCACTAGCCAAGACCTTTCCTGTTTGCTCTCCTGGAACCTCCTCTGGACTATATGCCAGCCCCGATGTGGGAATATATCTGTGTCTGGTTGTCTAGATGTTGAATATCTTTTATCTAATCAATATACTGACAATTGAGCCCCAGTGAAACCACATTAGCCACATCTACAGTGCTACAAAGTGATTACTGATGTTCAACACTTTGACCTAGATACACTACTTGAATCATAGATATATGAAAAATATAAACTTAAGTTCACAAAAGCATAATTACATCAAATTTTCTCTAGTTACCGGGAATATAAATTAATCAATATTAGAAAAATTTTCAATGCAAGGAATAAAACAAGAGGTATCCAACTAATATTAATTTAGCCAAAAACCCAATTAATCATAACACCCACTGCACTCAAACATTTTATTGTCAGTAATCAGTTATAACACCACTCCAAACAAAGTATGTAGGTTTTCGTATATATATAAATATACATATCACCACTGTTTCGATCCCAAATGTGGTTAACAGACTTCCACAATTGCTGTTCTGGAAATTCCTTTTTTTTTCTTTTTTTGGCTCATTTCTCCTCACAAAAATTTGATATGTAGGACAATATAATTTTAACATCAATTTTCACTGTGAAGAGACATAACGAGAATCTGGAAGAGATCCTCCGCTCACAGGGCTTGCAGGATATCTTCTAAGTGAGTCCAGATTGAATTTTGAGCACAAGTAAGTCTCTAACAATTTACTGTAAGCACCAAAAGTTTTCAAATTTTTACTTTATTTTTTGACATATTTAAAGATTTGAATAACTGTACTTTCACTCCCAATCAAGACAGGTAACCGGGACCAGATATACTCACTATCATTAGACAACTAAGAAACTAGTCTAAATATATTTTAGACATCAAAAAACAGACAGTGTGAGAAAGATCTCTGAGAGATGGGAAACAAACTAAGTGAGCCCCAGGATGTCCCCACTTACTGCTTGCAGAGTGTTTCCTGGCCACCGTGCTGGGAGTCTGAAGGTCTTCCTGCACTGAGGAGACAGAGTTGAGAATTCAGAGGCAAAGGTGGATGGAATTTGCAGAGCAAAATACTGGATAGGAAAGAGTTGCACAGAGAGGGGAGAATGACGAAGAGAGTTGCACAGAGAGGGTGAGAGAGAAAGAGAAAGAGAAAAACAGAGAGAGAAAGAGAGAGAAAAAAGAGAGAGCGAGAGAGAGAGAGATCCAGAGATTGGTAGAGGGCTTCAGCTGGGTACTGATGAGCACCTGTGTGTGAGGAAGCCACCTGAGCAGGGAGAGAACTAGTAGCAAGGAGCAAGCGGGAGAACCTCCAGAGCTCACACAAGGTGGGAAATAGTTCATATTCCCTCCAGCCAAAATAGGGGGAAAAATCATAATAAAATAGGCATTAGGCAGAGTATTTGGAAGAATATTGCCCCAGTAGTGAGGAATATTTTGTCCTAAATTTAATACTCTGGTCTCACCTAACAAAGCTTAAAAGGAGCAACTTTAGGGATCAGACTGTTTCCAAGTAACTTAACTGCAACCCAGAAGAAAGCTTAAGAATATTTAAAAGAAAACAAAAATAATATCAGCACTGAACAACATGAAATTCACATCTGTCATCCAGTCAAAAATTACAGATATACAAAGAAGTGAGAAATACAACCCATATAATGAAGGAAAAAATAATCAATAGAAACAGCTTCCAAAGTACAAAGTAGCATAGATGATAGAATTAGTAAAAAGGGACATTAAAACAGTTATTGTAGCTATATGCCATATGGTCAAAATCTGAATAACTTAATTACTCTTGGCAATAATACTGCTCATTGAGTTTTAAAATATGGCTATCTACAACATGAAGGCATTCTTATTTTGTTGCTTTTGTTACGGAAAATTTCAGGGACTATAGTGCCTGTATACTTCAGTTGTTTTTTCCTTTTTTAAACATGAACATTTTTCTATATTGCACAGGCTAGGAAGTTAAAATATTTCTGTCTGCTGAATTCAAAAGAAAAAATGTGTTGCTGCTTGGACTTAATTCTCTACTTACATCATTGTTTTACAGAACTACCAGTGTCAAAGCACATTGAAATTTTTGAAAACATTAAAAGCACGAATCAGTCAAAATGACTATTGTATAGTAGAATTTAGTTAAAAGCCAAGGAGTAAGTAGAAGAAGAAAAGAGAAAGTCAGAAATCATATCATACTGCCATGCTTAGCAGACCGGAAACACATTCATGGCCATGGTGTCTGTCAATAAAAATGAGGGCATATCCTGAATTATAGCCAGGTCTAATGAGCCTTGAGGTGAGTATCATGCATGCTTAAGCAATGAATTACACCCACTCCAGATATCTAGAGTATTATTCATTTTATTTCCTGGCTCACAAAATAATATCTCCACAGCTGGCCAAATTACTCAAACCTTAAATTACCTCACACATGGGGCCCAGTCTAGCTCCTTCAGCTACCTCAGACAGAGCTCAATGGGGGAATGAGTAGTGCTGGGAGGAGTGCAGGCTGTGCTGCCCAACTTTTTACTATACCCCAACATCTGTCAGTACTACAAACAATGCAGAGACATAAGGAAGTGGTGATAATTTTTATTATTGAGTTGTCCTCACTTTTACCCCTTTCTCCCTGTTGATTTCATGAGCTCATCCCAAATCACTCCCTGTACCTCTGATAGACAACTCATCTTTAGATGTCAGTTTCATTATGTCACTCAGAACTATAATGGTCTTCTGTTACTTTAAAATATCAGGTTGGAATTCATGTTTCTTATAATTAAGGTCATTAAATATGTGGCCTGATTCTCCTTTAAAAGTATCCTACACTCAGCAGTCAAGCTTTCTAAGTACCAATCTTGGCTCCACTATTCTTTGGCTGTGTGACCTTAGGCACTAAGCCCCAGCTTCCTCATCAGTAAAATGGAGAGGAAAACGGTGCTATCTACTTCACAGATTTTTGGTTAAAGATGAAGAGAGATCATTTATGTAGGACACTTAGCATTGTAAGCACTTTATAAATGATAGCTATTTTTACATATTCAAATATATTTACCTGTCTTTCAGAACAGGAACATTCTTTCTCCCAATAGGGATATTTATTATAGCCTGCTCGTCAACACAGACACACACACACAAAAACATACACTCATTTCTATCTCTGCTTGTTCTCATGCTCATCTTTTTCTAAAATCTGTGCCACTTGTTGGTTAATCTATCCATGCTTTAAGAGTCACCACCAGTCCCACCTGAATTATTAAAGCTTCCAAACTACTCTAAACCCGTGTTATAACTCTTTTTTTTTTAATTTTGAAATGCGGGTGATTATATTCTCTAGTAAAGCAATTTTTACATACTGATTTTTAATTTTAAAAAATTTGATATCTTTTCATATATGTATTTTGTCTCCCCAATAATAATCTGAGATCCATAATGACAAAGAACTATGACTATGTTTTTCACAGATGATTCTTTCCTCTTTGGTAGATATTGCAAAGTTCAACTCAGGAAATCATTACTTATTGATTTATTAAATGCAAGACAAAATTTCAAAAAACATGAACAACTTTTAATGAGTTTATATGGTAAGAAATTGACTTAAAGGTGTCGAAGAGGACAGGGCATGAATTTCGCCTGGGTGACTACCAAAGAAGAAAGATGCAAGAAATGAAAATATACTACATTTGGGGTTTCTCTTCTATGTCTGAAGTTTGAAAATGAAGTATAATAACTTTCTCTCTCATAGTGTTTTGGTTTTCATTTCTCAGCTTTGATTCTAATACTCTCTGCATACCAGAGATGCGTATTTAAGAGTTCTTTCATTGCCTGGCCCTAGAAGTAAAAATGCATTAGTCAGTCAGCAGTCAGCTACAAAAGTAAAAGTAAATTAAAAATTTTAAAAGCCTCTGAATTGAGAGATAAGATAAAGAAAAATTTTCTGAGTTTTGAAATCTAACAAAAATCAACAGTTGATGAATATCAACATGGCAGAATTAACTTACAATGGGAAAGGTTTTTTATTTATTTATTTTTTTGTCTAGAAAAGAATCCACCATATCCAATCGAGAATACATAGCATTTCTTTACAACAACATACATAATTATTGATTTGATATTAGAGAAAGCTGTTGCCAAGTCAATCATATTGTAATATAATAGCCTGAAATATGGTATCTTAAATCCATAATCCTGCACAAATTGTAAAAGTAGAGAGCCATAAAGCAGTAAGTTAACAGATTTTATTCAGTTCTCTCCAGAAGAGGATGCTTCTTCTAACCCTCAAGGAGCAATAGGTGTCATTGAGGTTGAGCTATTTGAAAATTGAAAAAGTGAAGGGCATCCACTAACCTGGGTTGTTGGAAATGTGTCCCAAGAATGTCTATGACCTTTGTTCCATTTTGATGCTGAGTGATCAACATTCTGATCTCTAATTTGATTTCCTAAATGAGTTCAACAAACAGGCTAAAAATTGGAGGCTCTGTGAACATATGGTCAGTTGGCTATTGTGCAAGATTTCAAATTCTGTGTATAGTCATATGTGATACATGGCTGAAAATCAGCTTCTTATGAATCTAGTTATTATGGGTCAACACTGAGACTGAGCTCACATGTGGGAGAAATAATAAAATTGTATCTTAAAGTTCAGAGCTTGAGTCTAGTCCCAAAACCTAGTGACCCATCAGGAGCTGCAGCAATGCTGAACATATGACTGACTTTGTTATTTGGATCACAACGACGATTCTCTCCCTCTGCCCAGAATACCCTTTCCTGCCTCATGGCCTGATTTACACTCAACAATTCCAGTTAGCTTTCTTTGGCCTATTTTCCCAATACCCCCACCCCCATACTCCTGCGATTAGGTGCTCTTACCTGGTACTCTTTGGAAACATTGTTGGTACTGCACCTGTATATTATTTTTAAATGATCTAATTATTTGTCTGTTTAACTGCAGTGTTCTTTAAATGAAGGTTGGGCCTTATGCATCTTTAAATTCTTAGTGCCTTGCATTGTGCTTAATACCTGGAGTGCCCTCAATACACTTTTGAGTTTTAAAATGTTTTGTTATAAGCTCCTATATGTAGGAAACAATAGTCTTTTGTATGTAAATACTTTTACAGATATTTGAATTAAATTTCCTACTAGAGCTCAACTTTCATAACATTTGCATAAATGACAGTTCCAAATATGGGGTGATTCTTGGGTCAACAAATGGTTATATTTCCCAGTAAATATATTTTAAAATGCATATTTTATATGACACTTATACAGTATGTTTTGTGTACAAAGAATTATTCTAAGTGCTTTATAAATATTAACTTGAATTATCCTCATATCAAATCTATGAAAGAGGTGATTTTACTACCCCCACCTACTACTGGGGAAATGGAAATACACAGAAATTATTTAATATGTAACTTGGCCAAGATTGCTCAGCTAATAAGGGCAAGAACCAGGACTTGAATCCAGGCAAACTGGCTCAGAGCCCTGGCTGCCCCTGCAGCTCTAATGGATTTGCCAGTAAGTCTTCATCCACAGAATGAGTGGGCATATTTGTATGCAGAAACCTTAATATATATATAGGTCATTTCCTCCCTTTTCCCCTTGTCTAGTCCTCTTAAACAGATGTCTTTTAAACTTCACATGTTAGACAACTATTTTAATGAATTACTTGCCTCTAAGGAGCCTGACCTATTTTACAAAAGGAAAAATAAAAAACAAAAATAAAAACAAGAGCTCAGTAATCCTCGCTAAATTCAATGAGGACTATAATGCTAAGAAAAGGAAATATTTTTAAATGGATATTAGCTAAACTCTTACTCCTTTAGGACAAGACTGAATAATTATTTCATTCTGCCCTGAGAATGAAAAAAAAAGTGTTCTTGTACGTCTTGGAAAGGAAGCAAAAGATCTAAGGGCTTTCAATAAAAACCTTCCATTTCCATTTTTTTGAAATTCAAATCCTGCGATGATTAGCTGCAGCTGACCTTAACTCTTTACAGTGCTTAGGGAGACTTATACTATCATAGAAATCAGAAATCAAATAAATTAGGCTCTCCTTTCAGATCAACACTTTAAATTGCAGCTGGAAGAAACCATCTATAGGCTAGTTAGCCCCAAAAAGCTTTTTTTCAGAAGCATATTTGACAAAAGGAGTGGGGCTCCTCTGCTGGGACTGCAATCCAGTCGTAGAGGAGAAAAGCAATAAAAAGAAAGCTGCCAAGACTAATTGAAAACTCTATAATAAAAGGAATGTTATCAATTAAATTGTTGTATTCTTAAAAGGATCAATAGGGGTCAAAGGAAAGATATTTTGCCACTGTTTAGAAAATTGATCAGGAAAACTCCTCAGGAGAATAACTTGGAAAACTGTATCTCTAGCAAGCAAATGTATAAGGAACACATTATGTGCTCAAATAAGCCCTTACCTTGTCTATTGGAAAATGAGAAAATTCCTGTCACCAAAGAAGATTGGGAGGGACCTCTGATTTGCAACGTTGGAGTAGTAGGGACCAGATTTACCCTCTAACCTGGAGCAACAACAACAACAAAAAGGCAAAATGTATAAAACAATGCTTTTCAAGATACTAGACTTTTCGGCAACAAAATACAGTGACCACTGAGAGGCAGGAAATGAATGGGGTGAGGCTTATGACTGCCCTAGTGTATTGCCTTAATATAAATTCCAGATCATGGAGCAGAGAGGGAGAAACCAAGTGGAGTTCTCTCTAAACTGGGGAGAAGAAGGCAGTTAGAATTCTTGGAAGAGAGTACTGGAGAGCAGAAAGATACACAGAGAAAAAATTCTGCATATTTGCAAACAGTCCCCTCCAGTATTCAGCTGTCTCCTAATGTTCATTGCATGAATGCAAGGAAACTACACTTGACCAAAAAAATAACTATCCAAAAGGATTCGTGGTAACAGTTCATGTACATAAATACAGTTACTGTGTCTGGTTCTCCTCTTCTGTTTAGATCACCCACTCATATTTCTACCTGTACCATCTTCCTTATTCCTGAAGGAGTTTATATAACATTTCTTGTAGTGAGGGTCTGCAGGTGATGAATTATTTTAGCTTTCATAGGTATGAAGAGGACTTTATTTTGTCTCCATTGTGAATTCTAGGTATAGAATTCCAGAGTTTTATTGTTGTTGTTGTTTTGTTTTCTGTCTTCCAGTATTTTTAACATGTCGTGTTACTGTCTTCTTGCTTCCATTGCTTCTGATGACATATTGATGTCAAACTTATATTTGTTACTCTGTGTCGTGTGTGTGTGTGTGTGTGTGTGTGTGTGTGTGTGTGTGTGTGTTTATTCTCTGGTTGCTTTTAAGATTTTTCTCTTTATCTCTGGCTTTGAGCAACTTGATTGTGATGTGCTTTGATGTAGTCTACGTTTCTTGTGTTTCAAGTTGATTGAACTTCTTGGATATGTCAGTGCATGGTTTTCAACAAATTTCGAAAAATTTTGGCCATTTTTCTTCAAATACTTTCGATCTCTCTGTTTTCCTCACATTCAAGGATTTTGTTTGAAGTTGTCCCACAACTCACTGATGCTCAGATTATTTTTTTAAAATTATTATTTTTGTCTCTGTTTTATTTTGGTTAGTTAATATTGCTATATCTTTAAAATCATCAATCTTTTCTTCTACAATGTTTAATCTGCCATAATGCCATCCCACTGTATATTTTTTTCTCCCATTTTGTAGTTTTCTTCTCTAGACATTTGATTTGGGTCTTTTTCTTTATATTGTCTATGTTTTTGCTTAACTTATAGATGTATGAAATAAAGTTATAATAGCTGTTTTAATGTTCTCATATGAAAATTTTAACATCAGTTCTGGGTCAATTTTGATAGATTAATTTTTTTCTCATCATACGTCCTATTTTCTTCCTTCTTGGCATGATCAGTCATTATTTATTAGGTCTCAAGAATTATGAATTTTACCTTGTTTGTTGCTGGATATTTTTGTATTCCTATAAATAGTACTTAAGGGTTTTTTTTTCCTGTGGTGCAGTTAAGTTACTTGGAAACAGTTTGATCCTCTTGGGCCTTGCTTTTTATATTTGTTAGGTGGGACTGGGTTATATTTAGTTTAGAGCTAATTATTCTCTAATGCAATGTGGATTATGAGACTGTCTAGTCTGTCTAGTGTGAACAAACACCATTTAGGGTCTGATATGAGCCACATGAACTGTTATAGCTAAACCTTTTGGATAGTTCTTTTTCTGGCCTAGCATAGTTGTCTCACATTCATGCACTAAACAGTACTCAGCTGAAAACTGTAGGAGACTGTTTGCAAATACCTAGAATTCTCTCCCTATGTATCTTTCTGTTTTCCAGGAGTGTCTTCTAAGAATTCTAACTGCTTTGCTCTTCCTAGTTGAGAAAATCTGCTGGGCTCCACTTGGTTTCTCCCTCCTTGCCCAAGATCTGGAATTTCTGTCAAGGCAGTAAACTGGGGAAATCATAAGGTTCACGTCATTTTCCTGTCTCTCAATGGTCACTATATTTTGTTGCCCGAAGTCCAGTATCTTAAAAAACATTGTTTTGTATATTTTTGCCTTTTGTTGTTGTTGTTTCAGGTTAGAGGGTAAATCTGGTCCTTACTACTCCAATGTTGCAAATCAGAAGTCCCTTCCAATCTTCTTTTGTAATAAGAATGTCCCCATTTTTTAATAGAAAAGATAAGAGTTCATTTAGGCAGTTTGTTTCTTACACCTTTACTCGCTAAAGGCACTATTTTCCAATCTCCTAAAGTGTCTTCCTGACCAATTTTCTAAATACCTTACATTATTTTCAAATATCAATTCAAAATGAATCATAGACGTAAATGTAAAACCTACAAATATAAAACTTCATAGAGAAAACATGCAAAATCTTTGATAACTGGGATTAGGCAAAGAGTGACTACATTGAACTCCAAAAGCCAAATCTCTGAAACCAAAATTAATAAATTGCACTTCATCATAATTAAAGTATCCTCTTCCAAAAGCGCTGTTGAGAAAATTAAGACAAGTCACAGATCAGGAGAAAATATTTTAAATTATATATCTGATAAAGAGCTTGTATTCAGAATACATAAAGAAGTTCTACAACTCAATAATAATAAGATAAGCAACCAAATTAAAATAAAGGCAAAAAATTTGAAACAACATTTTGCCAAATAATATATACAAATGGATAATTAGCATGTAAAAAGATGTTCAAAATCATTAGTCATTAGAAAAATGAAAATTAAAACCACATAAGATACCACTATGTATCAACTAGAATGGTTATAATCAAAAAGACTGACAATGCTGAGTGTTGGCAAAGATGTGAAAAAACTGGCAACCTCATGCATTGCTGGTGGAAATGTAAAATGATACAGCTACTTGAACAAATAATATGGCAATTTTTAAAAATATTAAAAATGAACTTACTGTAAATTCCAGTAATTCTACTCCAAAGTGTCTATCTACCCAAGAGAAATGAAAACTTACGTCCACACGGTTGTATGTGAATGTTCACAACATCATTATTCACAGTAGCTAAAAACTGAAAACAATTCAATGCCCATAAAGTAGTGAATGTATCAACAAAATGTATATATTGATACCACACAATACGTTCAGGAATTAAAATGAAAGAAACACTTATAAATGCTATAACATGGGTGATTCTCAAAAACATTATGCTAAGTAGAGGGAGTCATACTATAAAGACTACAGATTGCATAATTTCACTTATCTGAAATTTCCAGTAACAGCAAGTCTATAAAAGCGGTAAGCAAATCAGTGGTTTCCTGGGGCTAAGGAACAAGGAATGGTTACAAGTGTGTTTGAAGGATATTTTGGGGATGGTAGGAGGTTCTAAAACTAGATGGGTGCACAATTCTATAAATGTACTAAAAATCATTTGTCACTTACAAAGCATGAATTTGATTGCATGTAAATTATAACTTAATAAGACTTATTTTCCCTCCAATTATTGTCAACAAACCAACAACGAAGGTAAATTTAATGAGTCTATATTTAATAATTTTTTCCAAAATAATGAGATTTTATCAAGAAATTAAAAATCTGGGCTCTTTTTTTGGTTGGGGAAGAATATAAACTATTGATATTTTTCTAGAAAACAAAACTATAAGCAAAAAATGGGCAAGGCAAATTGCTAGTCTTCAGCAATTATACATTAATATATATTTGTTAAATTATTTAGAGAGCTATCACAATCCTATAATGTAGATAGACAAAATAGATTTAATTCATTTCATAAGTTGAAGAAACCTAAGGCTGCGTTAAGTTCAAAGGGTTTGTCAGAAGTCATGAGATCTCTAATTGGAGGAAAATTGTAATTTTCCTTATAATGACTGCTCACTTATGCTTGAATTTTCCTCCACAACTCTCCAAGAGCTTGTCAAATCCCTGCTGAAAGATCCTTCATACCAGAGAACTTGTTATCCTCAATAGGAAAAGTTTTCTTCTTTACAAAGGACAGGCATCTAGAAAGACCAAACACGAATTCTGTAGCTTCCATCTACAACATGAAACTAATTGGTAGAAAGAGGTCTCTACCAATTTCCCGATATCCTGACTTCTACAAATTCACACATATTCACTATACAAATATTGTATATAAAAAAATCAGTGGACACAATCCGGATCTTAGAGTCCCAATTCTCCATCAAATACAAGTGCCTTGAGAACTTGTACCAAGATTCATCATATTCACCATTGTATGCCTAAAGCCTGTCACAGTGCCTGATAATTTAAGCACTCAGTCAATAATTTTGAACCAAACTTAGAATTTTATAATACAAAACATGCCTATGTAAATCACCTGAAAATTTTTCTAATGTCCCTATTCCATAAACATATTTATTTTATGCTGTTTTTTGCAGAGATGAATATCTTTTCTTGTTATATGTTACATATAAACAAAATGTGGATATGTGTTAGAGTGGGTAAGGCAGGAACTATATGATTAAATTAATGATTTTACTGATATGACTATGAATGAGTCTGAAACTTGCCGCTTTCAAAGTGAGCTTTGTTAACAATTACATTTATTAGAAAACAGTCCTGAGATAGTGTTTATCACCATGCTTAGACTCCAAATTATCAGAAGCCTTAAATCATGGGAAGTTTTATTTTGAACTATGTAGTGATAACAACAGTCAAAGTAACAATCAACATGTGATCCTGAGAGTGCCCTCTACTCTGAGTTATTAAAGAATAATAGCTTCTATTGTTACACATAGAGAAAGAATAAGTTGCCGTTTTAAAAATCCACAATTTTAGAAGTCAGGAGACCTACATTGAAATCTGGCTAATATTAGCTGTGGTGAACTCATGCAACAACCTCTCTTTGCTTATCAAAAAACAAGAGGATTATAATTCCCACAATCTATGCATGATGAGGTAGTTGTGAAGCTCAAACAAGATAGTGGATATGAAAGTGATTGGGAAACTCTGAAGTACTTATCAAAAGTGAGAGATATGTACTAAATTGCTAAAAAAAATTATCCATGTTTATCACATTATATAATTCTTCAATAATCCAAATATTCAGTTCCCTGAGATAGCAAGTTTGTTCTATTTTTTCATGCTATCAATTTTACAAATGAATGTTACTACTCAGTGTGACAAAGTCCATGCCTTAAATGTTGGAACCAGTACCTTATGCCAAGAAAGCATAATGCATTCTTTGCTTGTAATAATCACTTAAGAAAAATATTTATTTGAAGAGATGCTCTCAGATACCCTTCAATTATCATTTAAAAGAAGATTAATTCTATGGAAACTTTTACAAATTATCTACATATATTTTTTTTACTTAAAATTTGGCATGCATGGCTCATTTAAACTGGTGGTTTTTAAATGGGTTTCTTAAAATTCTTGAACACCATTGGCAATCTCATGTGAGAAAATCTATATCCAATAAAGAGCACATATGAACACACATTTGAAATTCTGCTTATAATATCAGTAATTCACAGACCTTGTGTGGCCTAGCAATTGATCTATAGTTCACAGACCCAGGTTAAGAAATTCTGTTTTAAATTTGTGTGAACATTCTTAAATAGCATAATTAAATGCTATATAATAAATTAAGTCTCTTATTTTCTTTTTAGATTGTTTAAATAACAGTTTTCTACATTTGCAAATTTAGAGCCCTAATTCTGACTTTATTCTGACTTAATCTGTCTACTCAGCAAATAAACACAAAGTCATTATTCCATATGAGATAGCATTTTTAGGAGTAATGAGGTGGAAAATTAAATGTGGCTGAAAGTTATGAATTATTTAACTAAACACTGTAGGGTAGGGATAGGTGGTCTTTCTGAAGCCGTTTACCTTTTGTAAAATTATTCCTGGAACTCAAAACAGCAATCACACAAATGTTCCAGGAACTTAGGCCAAAGCCTTTCTCTCATTTCTTTGGATATTAGCAATGCTGCTGTTTCCAAATAGACGGTGCAATTCCCACATATATTGTGTGTTATACATTAAATCTGATAAGTATACTTATGGATGTATCCATGGACCTCAGACCCTCTTTTCCAGGCCCTGCCAAGAATTTGACTCTCTCCTACAATAGTGCTGATTAAAATCTTGCCTACCAAACAACCCAATTAAGTGTGCACTGGGTTAGTTTCCATGAAAGTAAAAGCATAGTTTTAAGAAAAAAGTGTCTTAGTTCTCAACCATTTCTATACAGATATAATCACCAGCATAACTGAGACCTTTCCCAGGATTATTCAATAAATTAATGCACATATAGCTGTTTGGTTTTGGTTTAGAAAGATATACTGTATGGAAAACAGATTCTTTAATCTTTTTCATAGTCCTAGTCTGCTAAAATTCTCATAGTTAACTACAATCAGAATTTTTTTTCATTTGGAGAGAGCTGTTACACATGACCCACTAGCAAAATCCATTTTTAGTTTAAAATTGATATCTATTTATGTTGTAACAGATTGTGTAATCACTGGATCTAAAACACTCAGCAGTCTGCCTACATTTAGGAGGCAAGTATCTGTATCTCACAGGCCGTCTTGCAGATTTTTCTAGGGAGTTGGTTCTCATTTCCATCCTTCATCATCCTTAAAAAGGGATAAAAAATTTTCTTTCCACAAACTAAACATGACCAAAAGTTTTCCTCAGATAACCACATGGCCAAAATATATTCTGTTTTAACCCTAAAGCATTAGCCAGAAAGGCAAAAATCTAGTACTAGATGTCAGGAAGTACTCTGCCTTCTGTCTTTAGAAAAGCTTCAGTTTTAGTGAAAATAAAGAGAAAGTTGAACCAAGAATTTGGCAGCCAAGGAGATCTGACATCCAAATATTTTTAAAATATTTTAACTTGTAGTAGAAACACATTCTTTCTCATCAACCCTATCACCACCCCATTCCTGATGCCAAGTGAGCAATTGTGATGCTATTTTCAAAACAGCTATAGAGAGCGACATTGAGCCCTAAGAGCAAGAATCAGCGTTTTCCAGATCAAGGGGTATCTGTTTCCTCAGGCCATTAGACTAAAATGCTGAGCTTTGCCTCTCGAAAGTGTATATGAAGTATGCTTTGGTGCAATTAGGAAACTGTAGATAAGTGGCAGAAGAGACACCTGTCTCTCATGCCCTACCTGGTGTTTAAGCAGCCAGCTGTGAAAACTCAGTTAGAAAAAAATGTCAAGAAGGACCTTTTGGGTACCATTCTTTCACTCCTCTCATCTGGTTGGCCGGCCTTCTCTCCTTCATGAAAACCCAGCACCTTTAGGTTCACTGTACCTGCACCACTACATAATCTGCAAAGCAAATGCCAATAAAGGGCCATAAGGATGCCCTTGATGTCTGTAAAGGGGGCTTACCAGATCTGCTCTCTTCACCATATATCTGGCCTCTAATACCCAACCTTCCATACCAGATGCTCAGTCAATCCTGGCTGCAGGAATTGAGGAATGTTGACTGAAGACAACTTAACAGCATACATCCTCCCAAGGGCTTGTGTGATTTAGCAAGTGCTAGAGCCTCAAAGTGAAGTAATCAAGACTAGAAAATAGATATCCACAACCAGTCAGCCTGAAGGGGGAAGCATAAGTGTCCCTTAAGAACACCAAAAGCCCAAGATCACTCCATATCCCATACATTTAGGATGGTGTCCTAATGTCCTAATGTCCCATACATCTTCGGAATAGGTGTCCCCTGCATGTCTTCCAGTCCTCAAGTAAGGGCCAAAACAAACACTAACTCTACCTCCATTTAGTCCCTCCCTTGGGTCAGAGCAAGACCTAGCGGTGGAGCCTGGAAAGCAGGTTGGAAGTAGATAGTGGACACTGAGGAGAACAGCAGTCTGGGCCTTCTTGAAGGAAGACTGTGTGCTCCTTTCTTCACCACTGAACACCTAGAGAACAGAAAAGAGAACTGACTCTATGTTCCTTCTGTGTCCACCATTAATTAAGGGTCTAGATCTAAATATCAATGAATGGAATAAAGTTTAGTTAACATTCTTTAGCATTTAGTATAAGCCCAGTCTTGTTCTAAATGCTTTTCATTCATTAATGTAATCTTCACAACAACACCAACAATAGATTTTACTATTACCTGGCCCTCTTCCATTTGATGAATGAACTGTGCCCAAAATAACACAGCTTTTAAGAAGTGAAGCCAACAACAAAATAAAAGAAATAATATTTATTGATAGCTCATCATGTGATGAGCATGGGCTTTACATGTAATATCTCATTTAATTCTCACCACAACCTTATGAAATAGGCACTATTACTATTGCCATTTTACAAATGTAGAAAATAGGCTTGAAATGATTTCATAACTTGTCCAAACTTTCACAGTTGTAAGTGACAGGGCCAGAATTCAAACCCAAGGATGTGGTTGGATGTAGAATTGTTCCAATTTCTATATTTATATGATGGAGTTGGAAATCTTCAAAATATTTAAAAGATCGGGACAGTTGTTTGGAGACAGGACAGGAGAAGCTGGAACATTCTTGCCTTTTCTGCTCCAGGAAGCCTAAGAAGATGGGCCAAGCCCTATGGTCAGCAAGAGAAGTAACAAGGGGCATTGAACAATGAAAAGACTGTTAGGTGGAAGCAACCCTGGCAGGAGGTGCCTTGGAATCTCACAGCCCCTGGAAGGAGGCTTCCCCAAATGTCACCTGCTAAGATGGGCAGACAACGGGACACCTTCAGCTGAACTTCTCTTCCGGGAGAGGGAGGGGAACTGGAAACTCCAGGTCCTTTCGATATCTTACCCTGACCCACAATCTTCTATTGTCTGTATTTTCATCTCTAACCACACCCCACTTGGATTTTGCTCCCTGGCAGCAAAAGGCATTACTTACATTTCAGCATTATGTTTAACATTATTTTTCGAATTAGCTGAATTGATAAAGCGCCGAACCAAATCAAATTAGCAACTTTTTTCACGAGTTGCTCCCATTGCTAATAGTCACAAGGTTTTAAACTCTTACCCATTAATCCCCAGATAAATTGTAATGGGTGGGGAGGAGGACGTTGGGATCTCCATTTAGAAAAGGTGTGTTGCATTTTACCTTATTTCTAACTCTCAGCAGTTTTCATATGATCGTGACTCACAGAAGTGATGAGGAAATTATGTTAATTAACATGGTAAAAATTCCAGACTATGCTCCTAGAGTGATTCATGCTGTACATTACTGGGAGGAAAAAAGGCTAAAACCCAATATTTTTAAACTGCATTGTAATTGTATTTTTGACAGAAGTCTAACACACCAATACCAGAAAGCGGCTGCCCCAAATGCATTCAAAGAGCCAGCCACGTTTTTGAGGATTTTAAAACACCTTGTACTTGAGGACGCTATAAATAAGGGGCTGAGAGGTAGGTCGGTCATGGAGGTTCCGTAACGGTCCAGGGGGGATAAATTATTTAGAAGCGCCGACATTGGGAAAATGCTGCAGATTTTAAACAGAAAATTAGTGAATCATCATAATCAATCAGAGGGGCCAATGGTGGGTTCTTGGAAGTGGGGTTAGAATTCTGCCAAACTGAACTCTGGTGGCGAGTGGGAAATGGGTCCGCGTTACTTCCTGCAACTGGTGCTGCCTGTCCTCTGCGTTTTGGGGAGGAGAGCGCCCCGTAGTTCCACCCTGGGAGACCCCAGCTTCCCACGGTCTAGAGGCACAAAATGGAATTCCTTCAATGGGGAACTCTCGCAGGCCTTGCACCTTTCTTCCCTTCTGCCTCTTAGGCTGCCGCCGCCGCCGCCGCCACTTGCTCCCTTCCCCAAGCTCATTTCGCTGCGCGGGGACCAGAGGCTAAAAAGCTCAGCTGGAAAGCTACAGTGGGGCGGCGCCAGCGCGGAGACTGGCTCCGCGAGCGCAAGGTCCTGGATGAACTGGGAGGGAAGGAGCGACTGGCCGGCCTGGGTTACTGAAACGCCGCCGCTGCGCGCGGAGTGCAATGGGGGAGCCGGAGACCCACCAGCGCCCCTGGCTAGCGAGTTGGCGGCTGCTTCAGTTGATGTTGCATGGTCAATGTCGTGTTGCAACTGGTGCCTGCTGCTAAAAGAGGCATCGCCACATTCTTCCCAATGACCAAAAATTAATTTCGGTCATTGCTAGGATTGAGAGGAAGTAATTTGAAGGGCATAATGTGTTTGAAGATATGTGGCCTTTAATATATATCTCCTTACTTTATTAAAATCTCCTGACACTTGAATACAGTACTAACGATCTGCACATATTATATGGAAGTGCACCATATTGAAAAATAATAACACAAAAATTGCACAAAAATTCTTAAAAACATAATTTTTTTTCCTAGTAGCTTTACAGTTTCGGATCTTACATTTAAGTCTCTATTTTTGAGTTGATTTTTGTATATAGTGTGAGATAAGGGCCTAGTACTATTCAGTTTTCCAACATCATTTATTGAAGAGGCTGCTATTGTACAACATGGGGACTGTACTTAATAACAATGTATTGTGTACTTGAAAATTGCTGAGAGTGGATTTTAAGTATTCTCACCACAAATTAATAAGTATGCGGGGTAATGCGCATACTAATTAGCTTGATTTAGCCATTTCACAATATATACATATTTCAAAACATTATGTTGTGTACCATAAATGTATACAGTTTTAATTTGTAAATTAAAATAGAAACAAAAAAAGTATAACAAAGAAACAAAAATGGAAGATTATGTGATTGAAGCCCTTTACAAAGCAGAAATGTTTCTAAAACTCTCCCAGAATTACTGTGTGGTTTGTTTAGCATCCAAAGTGTGTGTTTTAATGTGCTCAGCCGCTCTTGGGCCTTGAGAATCAAGCCTGTAATCAAGATCACTGAGAGACTGGCATCTTCATAGGAAGCAATTGACAGAAGACTCAGGATGAATGGAAGATGGACTCTCCCTGCCTTTCCACACCGAAAATACACTTCAGAGGATTATTTCTTATAACCTGAAAATTTCTTATAATTAATTGTAAGGGGGACGTTTTTTGTAGAGCTGAGCACCAAAACAACACAGATTTATGCCTAAACTATATCAATTCTGTTAAAATGAACACAATTATTTCAGGCGCTAACATGAATTACTACATACCGTGGCTGCTGACTGGGATTCTTCAGATCTTTCCTGGTTATTCCTGTGTTAAAGACTATGCTCACAAAAATGTGTACAGGTGACAGAACATGTAATACTAAAAACAGAAAAATAAGACTGAAATAATGCAAATGAAGCAGCTCAGGGTATTCTGAGAGGAAAACTTAAGGTCAACAGAGGCCAATGTTACAGCTATGAGGATGACTCCTAAGGACTCTTCTTGGTAGTGTTAGTGGGGAGAAAAGCCTAAAAAATCTAAATCAGACCTTGTATCAGCAAAGAAATGCTTCATAAGTTGGAGTAGAGATATAAATTAAACTCTAGTTGACTTCTCTACACAAGGACAGGAATATCTCAGATCGACTCTATCATCAGGTTCTAGATGTTCTGTTCTGGGTTGGCGGCTATAGGAGTTTCAAGGTGAGTCCAGGCTCCGCAGAGAACCTTCTCTATAACTTTGATCTAGTTCCCTCTGGATGCCTTGGATTTCCCCCTTGGAAACTAAAGAAGAGAGCAGAAGATTCCCTGGGCCTGTCTACATCCACCACTCTATCATTCTACAAGTATGCACCAGGGCAGGGGAAGTCTGTCCTAGAAGCCTCACAAGATAACTGGGAGACTAAATGGTACACAGGAGCCAGGCCCTGAAAAAAATCAAGAGGTACCAAGTTTTGAGAAAGGCCTATATTTAAGGCATGGAATAAATTCAGCCTGAGTCACAAATAAGAGTTTTGAAAAAGATAATAAGGAAATGGCCAGGTGCAACTGTTCACGCCTGTAATCTCAGCACTTGGGGAGGCTGAGGCGGGCGGATCCCCTGAGGTCAGGAGTTCAAGACCAGCCTAGCCAGCATGGTGAAACCTCGTCTCTACTAAAAATACAAAAATTAGCCAGGCGTGGTGATGTGCCTGTAATCCCAGCTACTCGGGAGACTGAGGCAGGAGAATTGCCTGAACCCAGGAGGCGGAGGTTGCAGTGAGCCGAGATCATGCCACTGCACTGCCTGGAGCAAGACTCCATCTCAAAAAAAAAAAAAAAAAAGAGAGAGAGAGAGAATAAGGAAACCATGCTTATTTCCTATCCACTCAACAGAACCTTAAGTGCCTCCTTGCCTGACCAGGATTGTTGAGTCGGATAAAGGCAGATGGATTCCCTGCTTTCACCTTTCTTAGCCTGGAGAAATGCAGAAACAGAAGTACAAATGGGAAGCAGATTCAACAAAGTGCAAGCAACGTGGATCTCCCTGGGTGGTAAAGTCACGGGTGATATTTATGAATTTCTGATTAGTTCGCCATGTTTTCCACATTTTTACAACGAGCATGTATTGTTTTTTCATATATATATATACACACACACACATATATATAAAAATATATATATTTTCCCCCTTGGACCATAAAATTTTATTGGCAGATCAGGCGAAGAGCAGGGGGTAAGGGTTCCTTCCTTCCCATCCCCCTACCCAGGAGACACCCTCCGAAGGACAGCAGCAGCCCCTTAGCCTGCTGCCTCAGAGGACCTTGGAAGCGGACAGGTTGTTGTAGTGATCTTCCTGGCCCTCGAGCAGGCTGCGGTAGGAGGAGATCTCCTGCTCCAGCCGCGACTTGATGTCCATGAACTGCTGGTAATCCTGATTCTGCCGCTCACCATCAGCTCGCACATCGCCCAGCTGGGCTTCAATACAGTTGATCAGCGGCTGGATCTGCGCCAGCTGGGCTCCAAAGCGCGCCTCCGTTTCTGCCAGTGTGCCTTCCCAGGCGGCTTTCATGCTCAGCCGTGACTGCAGCTCAAGACCCTGGAGGGTGCGCCGCAGGTCAGCGACCTTGGATCGGCTCATCTGGAGCTGATCCGTGTGGCCAGCGACCTCCCGGTTGAATTCTTCAGTCCGGCTGGTGAACCAGCCTTCAGCATCCTTCCAGTTCTGCTCCGCCATGACCTCGTATTGGCTTCGCATGTCACTCAGGATCTTGGCGAGATCGGTGCCCTGAGCCGAATCCACCTCCACACTGACCTGGCCTCCCACTTGGCCCCTCAGCCCACTGATTTCCTCCTCATGGTTCTTCTTCAGGTAGGCCAGCTCTTCCTTCAGGCCTTCGATCTGCATCTCCAGGTCGGTAATGGCCACAGGGTCAGCTCATCCAGCTCCCTGCGCAGGCCGCTGATGTCGGCCTCCGCGCTCATGCGCAGAGCCTGCTCCGTCTCAATCTTGGTTCGGAAGTCATCTGCAGCCAGACGGGCGTTGTCGATCTCCAGGACAATCCTGGAGTTCTCAATGGTGGCACCAAGAATCTTGCCCCGCAGGTCCTGGATGGTCTTGTAGTAGTGGCTGTAGTCACGGGAGGGCCCGGGCCCCTGCTTCTGGTACCAGTCGCGGATCTTCATCTCCAGCTCGCCGTTGGCTGCCTCCAGGGCGCGCACCTTGTGCAGGTAGGAGAACAGAGGGTCGTTGAGGTTCTGCATATTGAGCTTCTCGTTGCCCGCCAGCAGCCCGTGGGACGCGGCCAAGACGCCGCCGTAGCCCCCCAAGGAGGACGAGGACAGACACGAGGCGGGCAGAGGACACGGACACGCCGCAGCCGCTGGAGCCCCAGTGCATGCTGAGCGCGCGAAAGGCAACCTCCGCCGCAAAACTCACGGAGCCACCACCCAGGCCCCGGCAGGACTACTTGGCCGACGACTGGCGATAGCTGTGGGAAGTCATGACGAGGCGGAGCACGGACAGAGCGACCCTGGTCCCAGAGGCTGCGATTCGAGGGAGGAGCCATACATTTTTTTTTTAAATGGCCACTTTACATAAATATCAGATTATATGTTTATCAATGTTGTACAAGCACTTGACGAGGGAAATGACCGCTCAACAGATAAGCTACCTAAGGCGGAGGTTAAGTGGCTTATTAAGATCACAGAACTGGCCGGCAGCGGTGTCTCACGCCTGTAATCCCAGCACTTTGGGAGGCCGAGGCGGGCGGATCACGAGGTCAGGAGATCGAGAGCATCCTGGCCAACATGGTGAAACCCCATCTCTACTAAAAACACAAAAATTAGTTGGGCGTGGTGGTGCGCGCCTGTAGTCCCAGCTACCCCAGCTAATCAGGAGGCTGAGGCAGGAGAATGGCTTGAACCCGGGAGGCAGAGGTTGCAGTGAGCCAACATCAGTTGCCACTGCACTCCAGCCTGGCGACAAAGCGAGACTCCATCTAAAAAAAAAAAAAAAAAAAAAAAAGCACAGAACTATAGTGAAGAAGAAAGATGGCGGACGCACATAACTGCATATTACCAAAAGATTTTTTTTGTTTCTTTTCTTTTTCCTTTTTGCAAGAGAGCCAGGATTAAAATCAAAGCTTTCTAAGTCTCCGGATCTGTACCCTTTCCACCAGCTGACAGTCTGCTAATAACAATATGCACTCTCAAGAATCAAGATAAGCACTGCAATATATTCATTCACAAAATAATGAAATGTAAGAAACCTATATATGAAAAACATTTTCATGTCTCACTCTCTTGCTTTTACTCTGTCACTATTCCTTTTTAATTTTTTATTTCTTTTTATTTATTTTCTATCTCGATTAAAGGTTTACCCTTAAATTGTATTTGGAAAATAATAAAAGGAAAAATCACATATTCTCATTATACTAAAATTACTACTGTTGATAAGCAAGTTAGGTATGGTCAGACTTATAATATAGATTGAAGCATGCATAAAATTCACTTTATGTGCCTACAAGTCAAAAGTCATCGGGCACACTCTCCAATTATAGGAAGTGCTCTAAAATCTAGATGCTTCTCACACAGGCAACTCTGTGGTTTTCTCTGGGGTGAATAGCAGCATCAACCCCTTCTATCTGTAACCATAAGACAACAAATTTCCTGCATTTTCCAATTTTTTCTTCATCTTCTACATCCCCATTTGGGTTATTGTAAAAATCAAAAGAAATTAAAGAAATAAGTAAAGTAACCTGTTATGTTTGCTATTAGCAATAGCCTTGACACGTTCTCACTTTTTCAAGAAACCTTCATTTACAGCCCTATGGGGAGTAACCTCTCCCTCTGCTGTTCTGCTAGCATTTTCTTTGTACTTCTAATAATGCAGAAATGGGGTATGTCTTGAGTTAGAATTATTTATATATGTGTGTCTATTTTCTACCCTGGATTATAGGCCCCTTCTGAGCGGGGATCGTATTTTATTCATTGTGTTTTGCCCACATTGGGCAGGGGGACTTGTACTGTGAGAGCACTTTGCCAAGTATAAAGCACTGTCAACTTGATGATGATTTGCATCAAGCATATTCTGAATTGTATTGCATTCTTTGTCAGTGAGGGTCATTACTACTTCTCTCCTAGAGCAACGTTTATGAAGTTAGAAGTTAGGAAATTCTCCTTTCAATGAGAGAGCAAGCCCAGATGGCAGAAATGTGGAGTCCAGATACATCTTCTCATTGTTCTCCCTGGAACAGATCCACTTTCCTAAAGATGGAATTGTCTTTTTGCCTTAGTCGCAATGTAAGTAAATAGAAGTCACCTTTTCTAATGAGACACTTCCTCTTTCATGATTTCTTAGACAAAGGCATGAACACACACAACTTCCCATTATCTAAGTAACTGAGGCAGTGAAGAGTAAGGAAGTATTGAAGAAAATGCATGGTTTATGACTTCTTTTTCAGTGGTTTGGAAATTCAAAGCTATGGAGAAGGGCAAACCATGGAAGGCTATTCCTGTAAATGCCCTCAGCACTCACTTAGTTCAAGTCTTTTGTTCACACCTAAGGAAAATGAAATAGAGAAAAGTGAAGAAACATGCTAAAAAATTATGTGGTGAGTGGAAGAATCTCTCTTCTGAAATGAAATTTAGGTCAACCTGTATGAAAAGTGAGGGGTCAATTTGAAATTATTTCGGAGTCTTCTAATTTTAGGCATCATACCTTTCTAATACCAAGCGTTATCTTGCCTTTGCTGCCACAAAGCTGACAGAAGGAGAAGAAGCCAGGACAGACAGGGGAGCGAAACAGTGTCTTTAAATGAAGCTTCAGGAAATGCTGCTCTGAGGCCTCCCCAGAAGGCCTAAAGCTGAAAAGATTCCTGTGGAGAAGGTCACACTGAAACTCAAGTTTCGAGAACATTATGCGTTTCTTTAGGCTGCAGGATCATTGTTGTCCCAGGGTACCTGCAGCTAGTAGGACCAACTGCAAGATGCAGGCAACCTTGACTGCACCTGACATGGGGCCAGATCTATCAGTGATATGAAAATACTTACTTTATCTCCTTCCTCTTTATCACACACTTGTTATTTGCTTTCTATATCAGCTGTGCAGAAATTGGCTGTCTTTAATCACATTCCCGTCTCCATTTCATTACCTCCCCATCCCTATCTTCTGCACATCATCGCTTGTGCCTCCCTGTTTCTGGTTCCATTGTCAGCCTCACCATCCTTCCCTGCATGAATCTAGACACATCCAGATTGATTTCAACATGACCTCTTCACTGATAGAAAATGCAGAAAGGCAAAACAACAACAACAACAACAAAAACACCAAAAAGAAAACACTTCTCATCCTCCCATCCCTAAGTCACAAATGGCAGAAAATCACATGTTAAAATTAATTAAACACAAATATGCATAGTATCTGATCAGAAAAAGTAAAAAAGTAGAGGGCTGTGGTTAAGAGGGAAGACTCTGAAGCCAGATTCTCTGGTTCAAACCCTGGCTCTGCCACTCCATCACTTAAGATCTGTGTGTCTCAGTTTATCCAGCTTTAAAATGAGAATGATGATGGTATCGACTTCAGTAGTTACGGTAGTGGTTTGGCTATATAATAATAAGAACAAAAGTAATAGCCACTTAAATGAAATAGAAGTTTGCTTCTCTTCAATACAGGTGTCAAGGGCTGATACGGTGGCACCATGATTCTGTGGAGTTTGACTCCTTGTGTCTTTTTATTCTGTTCTCTCAAAAGGTGGTTTCCATCTCATGGACCATGATGGCTATTCCAGCTGCCACCAGGATATCTGCATTCTAGATAGCAGAAGAGGATAAGAAAAAAGGGAATATGTCCTCATTTCCTTTAGGAGTATGATCCAGAAGTTCCCACATCACTCCCACTCACAATCCCGTTGGCCAGAACCTAGTCAATAGCCACATCTAGTTTCAAGGGATGCCACATGCCTTGCTAAAACTTTATCACTATAGCAAGAGAGGAGAACAGAAACTGGAGGGAAAACTAGTAATCTCTGTCACCCCAGTGATTTAAAGCTGCGCAGATTAAAATAATTACATACAGAAACATTTAAAACAGTGCCTAAAACATAGTAAACCTGTGACGATTGTTAGCTATTAAAACAATAACAATACTAGTGAATTACTATTCACTAGTGTTTTCTTACTACTTTTGTACTATATCTTCATGGACAGTGAGAATCATGCAAAGTATTTAGACCCCTTAACTTAAAAATAACTATGCATTAATATGAAATATATGTTAATTTTTTAAAACAAAAATAAATGAAAATTAAAAGAACAAAACTGTCTATCTAACCTTTCAATTATAAAAAGCTGCATAATTATTATGGAACCAGTTTTGAGCAGTAGAATTTTTCTGTGTTATTTTCAGAAACTCTATATGTATACATCAAGATATTAACTCGGGAAATTACAAACTGTGGAATTCAAAAAAATCAATGTTTATAAGGGCCTATGATCGCTTATGGTTGAAGGGCACAGAATTTCTTAACAGAAAGAGTTTACAATTATAGAGCTATTTTCTTTACAAAAGATCAAAAGATTTAATTTGCTGGCCTAGCACTTCTTTAATCCAGAAGCACACCCAACAGTGTTCACTAACACCTGTGAGTATTTCTGACAGAATAAGGAAAGCCTCCTAATCTAAATGTGAAAACGAACAAAAAAAAAAATGGAAGTAATCTTTTTAAACCAGCAAGTGACACAACTGTGGCCTGATTCGCTGTGTATAAATTAGACGCTCTTCTCATACAAGAATCTTAGTTTCTTAAGGTTAGCTCTAGCTCCTTAGGACAGTACAGAAGTTGATTTTTCTACCTATGGATTAATTTATATTTTTATATTGTTTGTTACCATGAAACTTCATTAGAGTCTTAGAGATCTAGGTAGAACAGAGTACTGGTTTTGGAGCCAGACTATCTGGGTTTAAATCATAACTTTACTTACTGGCCGTGTGACCTTGGGCAAGTTACTTAGCCCCTGTGTACATTAGATTTGTCATCTGAAAATAAAAACAATAATAATATGTACCCCATACAGTAATTATGATGACTAATTAAAATAATATGCACACAGTTTTTGGAGCAGAAGCATTCAGGAAGTGTTGGCTATTTAATTATTAATATTAACCAAGTCTTCTGAAAGTTTTACAGCATTGCAAATGTTAACCCTTTACTTTCACAAGGCTTTACCAACCACACAATTCTTTTATATCCACTGTCTCATTTTGTCTTCACTACTGTTCTCAACTGGGGTCAGTATCTCCATCTTAAACACAAGAAAATGGAGCCTCACCAACAGGAAATAACTTGTCTAAAGTCACCAGCCCTTCAAACCATATAGCTGGGGTTCAAGTCTATGACTTGGTACTCTTACAAATAAGCTTCCCTCTGCTTTAATCAGAGGAACACCAGTGGCGATGATACAGGAAACTTGGGTAATACGGTCCAGGCAGCTCCTATGGAAATAATCCTGAACTATGCCATGTGACCATGCCTTTCTGGACACTCCTGATTAGGCCAGGGAGCGAGCATACGACTTGAGGGCAGTGCAAAAGGTCTACCCAGAGATGACAGCCACTTTCTATTCCAATCAGATTTTCTCTTTCAGAAATGTGTACATTTTTAGACCTGACATTGGCTTGGGAAAGAGACTCACTCCTGCTCCATAATCTTTATCACTCCCCACCTCAATTCCTTAAAGTAGGCAATTTTATTAATAATGAAAACATCATTTTAAGGCCCTTTTCAAACCTCATGCCTGCCCTTAAGTCTCAGCCATACAGAAATCCTAAAGATGCCACTAAAAGGAGACTTGAGTAGTTCTTACCAGAAGCTGGAGACATACAAAGGGAGGCCAGGGTGCTCAGGTGGCAACGTTCAGAAAGATGGCCCCATGGTAATGTGGCTATTGTTGGGTAGCACCAGTACAGAGTGTGTTTCTGAATTATGTTAAACGCAAAAGATGAACAATATCTAAGTTCCTAGGGGCTAAAAGTTAACCCAGTTCCAGTTTCTGACTCAGTGTTAGATTCTGCCTATCTGGAAACCCATGAGTCTTGCTTCTTTAAGCTCCACAGGGCCTCCCTTGTTATTACACGAATGGCCCAAAGTAATTTGATTGAATCTTTTTTTCTTGCCACAAAGCCTAAGACAGAGAGATATGTAAAATATGCATTAAAAGCTATGTTAGGACTTTTTGAAACAAAAGTATTCTTTATTTTACATATTAAGCCATATAGACAGAGACACAAAGGGAGCTGATCTGCAATGAGAGAGAAGAATGAGGCAGAAGCACCAGAAAAAAGATGCAGAGCAGCAGAATCCTTCCTTTCAGCTCGTCTTTCCCTTAGGTTTTCTGACACCCAATGGCCTTATAACAAATTCTATTTTGGAGTCTTAAGCTAGCTCAAATCAGATTTCTGTACTTTACTACCAAAAATAGACCTAATGCCTATGTTTCTCATCTCAGAAATCTGTGGGGAATTCAACTGGATTCACTCTGGATGTGCAATTCAGATATAAATACATAAATTAGCCCCAAATAAGCTATCTGAGAAACCTAGCGAAGCATTAGGTTTCACTGAAAATTATGAAATTAACTGTAACTGTCTTTGGTTTTGAGAAGATAGTCATGCACCCAGTGATATTCAACTAGGGTGACAATTGGCAGACAATGTTTCATAAATACTGTAACGTTGCTGAGCAAAGAGCACTGGCACCTGGCTTAACAGATAATTGAGGCCAGGCACGGTGGCTCACGCCTGTAATCCTAGCAATTTTGGAGGCTGAGGTGGCCAGATCACTTGAGGTCAGGAGTTCGAGACCAGCCTGGCCAACATGGCAAAACCCCATCTCTACTAAAAATACAAAAATTAGCCAGGCATGGTGGCACGTGCCTGTAATCCCAGCTACCCAGGAGGCTGAGGCAGGAGAATCGCTGGAACCCGGGAGATGGAGGCTGTAGTGAGCCAAGATTGCACCACTGCACTCCAGCCTGGGTGACAAGCAAAACTCCATCTCAACAAAAAAACAAAACCAACAACAACAAAAAAACCCAGATAACTGGATAGCAATCTTAAAGATAGATGCCTCCAGAGACCCATAGATATTTAGCTCCTAGGAGTCACTCGCTTACATTCCAGAGTGGTGAAGGTGATGAAATAGACACCTTCCCCTTCTGTCCCCAGATAGGATTGGTTCACATTCCAGAGCAAAGTTATCTCTATCTCTATCTCTCTAACTCTTTCTTTCCCTCCCCAGCAAAGAGGATGTGCAGGCATGCTAGCTGCCCTATGTAAGTTCTGAGTTTCACAATGTGGTGTTCTCTCTTCTACCACCTGTGCAGGTATATCTGGCTCTCACGAAATTGCCACATGGGGAATTGGGGTGTGGGAACTGACCAAAGGTGCTCTATTAAGAGAGATAAGAGATCTATTTTCAGATCTGACTAGAGGTCTTGTATTTCTGTTAGAGTGTAAACGCATGCACACACACATAAATATGTGCGTACACACATACATGTATGCACATATGGAGACATATGGTGGCAGGCTAATTTGTTAGCTTGCAAGTATGTTAATGTCTCTAACTGTGTTCAGTTTCAAACTTAACACTACATCCCAGATTGCCCAAGACAGTCCTAGTTTATACCTGTTATCCAGAGTAATTAATATATCTTCTTTCACTCTCAAAAGTGTCCCTGTTTTGAAAGATAAAGTACATGGCCATCCAACATGTGACCCATATAATCTCAAGAAGGATCTTCAGGAAAGTACAATATAACCTAATTTTTTTGCAGTATTTGATATTTGGTAATTTACTCCTTTAATTTGCCAATTCAGGTTATTCTGGTTACATTGCCAGCGAAATAGTAAAATTGTTCCTTGAGGCTTCTACCTTTCAATTTCTGTAGAACTTGATGCTAGTGTTGAAGCACAGATCATCTTCTGCTTTGTTGTATAGTATATTTACTATACTTTTGTCCCCTGTACTTGTCCACAATATATTTCTTCATACATGTGTCCACTGACATTCATAGTGTGGAGTTCCACAAATAAATGATATATCTTTTGGATAAGGTAAATGATTATCCTCAAGTTTAACTGCTTCAAGATTCAGCCTGTTTTCAGGTTTACTAAGAAAATGATTTACCAGTGCCAAAGTTGTGCAGCACCAACTCTCATCTTGCAGTTTAAACAGGTTTGCTATTGGTTTTCCTCTACAAATGGAAGATTGAGACACAACATTAAATCATTTATCCCAGGTTAGTTGCAAAAGGGAAAACAAAATCACAAAATATAGCTACTAGAATTCCTGTTCAGCATTCTATCCTCGGTATGAATACATGTTTCTATGTTATGTGCTCGCTTTGTGGACATCTCTGTGTGGCTGTATTTCATTCATTATAAGACATGTGTATGAAATATTGAGCTGCCTTCAGTCTAATAACACAGCATTAATAATATTTCATTCTTAAGGATCATGTTTTATTTATAAAAGATAGGGGAAAGAAAACTGAAAGAGATACAGCTAAACAATAGAAGTAGGTATGACAGCCAGAGATTTTGGCAAAACTTAATCACAAGCTGGGAAAAAAAACAAGAGTAAAGATATCACTATTGATATTAATAATATATACATACATATATAAAGATAGTTCCAGAATTAGAAATTTTGTTCAGACCTAGGATGGGAATGTGAATGTATTTAATTAAGTTACAATTTTTTTTAACCGCCGGAAGGAGCATACTCCTTAAATTTAAAAACTAATGCATATTAAATTTAATTTGATTTAAATTACAAAATTTTCTACAACTGGAGGAGCCTGGTTCACCCACAAATTACAAAAATAATGTGTTTTCTTTGCCAATCATTCCCAGACAAAAATGTGGGGATTCTGTGGGAATGCAGGTGAGTAATATTTCCAGAGCCTGTTTAAGTAGGTAGCTGAGTGGGTAACACAGGTTCTGAATGAACAAAGAAAAACCATGTTAATTTATTCCCATGTAGTCTGAAAGAAAACAAACATTTAGTGGCCTAGCCCAACCCCCTTATTGTACTGAAGCAAAATTATGCAATGGATTGGGATGCAGAGCTGTAATTAGAAGTTGGGTGGCCTTATGTTCACTGGAATGCCGCACCAACTCCACTGTGACTCACGGTAGAGTGTTTCTTCATAGTGTTCCTTATAAAGAAACAGGGAGAAGTGGGAATAATGAAGAGAAAATGAGGGGAGAGAGAGAGAGACATGATCTCATATACATTCGCTGTAATTAATCTACCAAAACTATTTGTTCTGGTCCCTGAATTCAAATTCAGATAGTCTGAAAAGAGAACCCAAGCTTTTAAACACTCATGCAAAACTACTTTTCCTGAAACATTTAATAATATTAATAAATATATCTTACCTTTCAGTATATCAGGTTCATGTAATTATATAGTACTGTAATATGTTTGATTTAATGCATAACCATTGGCCTATTGGGTTAGAAATCCAGATCTTCCATTATATTACTTAGGTCATTGAGACTATGGAATAGAAAGAACTAGGGTGAGAGCAGTTTCTGGTAAGCTTCCTCCCCTTTTCCCAGAGGCAGGGAGAGAATTATTATTCTGTGCAAAGTGCCTTAGGCTCTTTGGAGGACAGCTGCCATAATAATAAATATTTATAATCATTTTGGAAATGAATAAGGTAAGGGAATGTTAGTAGCACTAGTAACTAATCCAATTCTGAATTTTGAGAGTAAATGTCTGAACTCTAATTCTTCCTATGTCAGTTTTGGGTATTATAAAATACAACCCAATTATAAAATATTTCATTATAGCAGTCTTTTTGCTGTGTACCTAGTGGTGTGCAGAGTTTTTCTCTCACTGTAAAACAGATACCCCATAACCAATAAACATTAATTGTCAACAGGACCCTGCTGTGATGTTTAATATACAGGAAAAAAAAAAGAAAGAAGAAAATCTAAACTGCAGCCTTAGGCTGGAAGTCTGCAGCTCTGCCATTTTGCATTGTAACCAGCCTAATACGTTAAATATTTAGGCTTAGGGGATCTGTGAGAGTTTAGACCCAGCTATAATATTGGATTAACAATCAGGAAAAATAACTTACCATCTCAGAAGCAAAATTAAAGTAACAATAAACTGTGTGATTGACTGAATGTTATAACTTTGAGCTATGTTTCAAAGATGTTCATCTTCCCATTGTCTCAAATAGTGAGAGTAAATTCATCATTTAATGTAATTTATCCAGTAAGGAACAACCCAAGAATAAGAAAGCCTAATAAATTGTATAAATGTATTTTATTGATGCACAGCACTTTACATAACTCTATGTACATAGAAATATACCTCATTAATCCAGACACCACAATTTAGAGAATGAGTTAATATAGTTACTGAATAGTTTAGAATTTGCTCAGACATAAGATCTCTGTTAGGATTAATGATGCAGCGTTTAAACAAATCAAGTCTGAAAGGGAGAGGAAGAAGCTCAATGTCTTAAGATCCTTTTAGTTTGATTTTTGTAACTGGATTACTATTTTGGAATTAAAGTGTTGATAGTAAGTTGTGTTAAAACTCACTGGATAAGAAAGTATTGGGAAGCCAAATATTAATAGCATAGCTATTTGAACCTGATGAAGGTTTGAATCTCAGCTCTGCTCTCCCACTTATCTAGCCAAGCAAGTTATATTTAATGAAATTCTGCCTTTAGTGAACAAATGGGGAGAAACAGTTGCAATTCATTATCTCACTTATATATGGAATCTAAAAATGTCAAACTTACAGAAGCAGAGACTAGAATGGTGGTTGCCAAGGGTTGTGGGCGTGGAAAGAGGGGAGATGCTGGTTAAAGAGTACAAAGTCTCAGTTAAGATAAATACATTCTGAAGATCTATTGTACAGTATAGTCACTATAATTCATAATAATGTGTTGTATACTTGAAATTGCTAAGAAATTAGATTTTAATAGTTCTCATCACAAAAAAATAGGTATGTGAGATAAAGGTTGCTAATAAGGTTGCTAATAAGGTTGATTTAATAATTTCAAAACGTATACAGATATCAAAGCATCATATTGTACATTGTAAATACGTACATTTTTTATTTCTCAATTATACTTTAATAAAGCAGGTGGAAAACACTTGGAATGGAGTCTGTTCAAGAAAATCTTGACCGTATGTTCATCATGTATATGTTCTTACTAAGACTGATTCCAATACATACTGATTCATTAAATTACAGAAACCCAAAGTATCCTTGACACTCAGGTATTTATTCCACAAATAAATTCCACTGCTGGTCCAAAATGATCCTAAAAGAAGGCTGCCTGTGGGGTAGAAAGGAGAGACTCATCACTCATAAAGGCCTGGAGAACAATTAATTTCGGCAAATCTTTGAATATCTCAGAGCTTCACTGTCCTTTATTAATAAAATGGAGATAATAGCAACTCATAGGGTTCTGGGAAGAATTCAGTTAAATGAAATAATACTTCAATAAATAGTAACTTTTATTGATAGGCAAGGTATTAATATTAGCATAATTTTAAAAACAAATACTTGGTATAGATGTTTTAATTATAGTCATTTGAACATATCTAAGAAATTGAAATTCAAACTATTTTTTTAAGCTGAAACTAGCATCACTTGTTAATCCATTCTAGTGCCTTTAATAGTGTTAAAGAAGCTATGTTGCTCTTAATCTTTGCAGGTCAAAATTCAAAATGTAAATTATTCACCTAAAATCACGTGGCTAGATTATATCCCATGTCTTGATTCCTAGTCAATGATCTCTCTGTTATAACGAAGGCTTTTATTCCTCTTCTTTTTGTTCTCTTTATTTTTCAACAGCAGAATTATTTTTTCAAATGAAATCTTGCCTTGAGTCACAATACTTAAAACAGAAAAAGTGTAAAGGGATCATTCACCTTTCACCAATGCTTTCTTTTAACAATTTCACACCTTTCATACCTTTTTTGGGAAACCCTAAGGCTCTGTGAAATACAGGCTGCAAACTGTTGTGTTCTAGACTGATGCACTGTTTCTAAATGGCTCATTTGGGAGGAGAGGTTAAAAAAGTGAATATTCTTATTCATATTTTAAAGTAATAAATCTGGGCATGATACCATATTTTGCAAGGCTTTTCTATTATGAATTATTGAAGAAATTTAGGTTCAAGTATTAAACCTTATTACAGGCTTTTTCTTCATGAAGCTTATGTGATAAAATATGTTCATCTAATTTAGAAGTGAGTACTTTTTCCTGTTATTTTCTAGCCTCTTTAATACCTTTCATGCCATTTTATTTCTTCTAAAAATGTCAATTAGAATATTATGAGTGTATATATATGTGTGTGTGGGTATGTATATGTATATACACACACACATACATATATAGCTTGCTCTTATATGTGTAAGATACAAGAGAGCAAGCAATAAAGAAAATAAGTGCCTAGTATAGTTAGGCTAGTACTAAGCCTTTTATAGTTATTTTCTCACTTGATTCTTACGTAACATGAATGTACCTAGGTGTCAAATGCCCATGGATAAGAATGAGGCTATATTAATGTTAATATCCAATCTTGTTTCTCTGTGTCCCACCTGCTCAGTACAGAATTCCTAATCTCTTGAAAACCTCCATTCATGTTATTGCTGAATATATAGTATGTACAATATGTGTTCATGAACCCACTGAGTGATAACCTATCATTGGCTTCTTCCCTTCATCTTTCACCAGTTTTGCCTGCCCTCTGCACTGCCCTAGATGCCTCTGCCTCCCCGACCTCTGCGTCCACGAAGAGCAAAATCTTCCCAGAATGAAAATGCAACCTAGGCAGGGCTCTTGGCCCATGTCTGTAATCTCAGCATTTTGGGAGGCCAAGGCAGGTGGATTGCTTGAGGCCAGGAGTTCAAGACTAGCCTGGGCAACATAGCAAAACCCCATCTCTACTAAAAATACAAAAATTAGCCAGGTGTGGTGGTGCACGCCTGTAAACACAGCTTCTTGGAAGGCTGAAGCATGGCAATTGCTTGAACCCAAGAAGCAGAGGTTACAGTGAGCCAAGAGTGTACCACTGCACCCCAGCCTGAATGACACAGCAAGACTCTGTCTCAAAAAAAAAAAAAAAAAAAAAGCAACCTATGGAGTAGGAGGAAATATTTGCAGACTATATATCTGATAGGCATTAATCTCCAAAATATATATAAGGAACTAATAACTTGATTTAAAATTGGGCTAAAAACTTAAATAGACATTTCTCCAAATATATATAAATGGACGACAAATATATAAAAAGATGCTCAATGTCACTATTCATCAGGGAGATGCAAATCAAAACCACAATGATATATCCTCTCACCTCTGTAAGGATGGCTATTATCATAAAAACAAAAGACAACAAGTGTTGGTAAGAATGTGGAGAAATTGGAACCCTTGCACCCTGTTGGGAGGAATGTAAAATGGTGCAGCCACTATGGAAAACAGTATGGAGGTTCCTCAAAATATTAAAAACGTAACTACCATCCAATCCAGCAATCCCATGACTGGGTACTTATCTGAAAGAACTGAAATCAGGATCCCAATGAGATACCTGCACTCCCATATTCACTGCAGCACTATTTATAATAATCAAGATGTAGAAACAGCCTAAGTGTTTATTGAAATATGAATCAATAAAGAAAATGTGGCATATACATATAATGGGATACTATTCAACATTAAAAAAAAAATGAAATTCTGGCTGGATGCGGTGGCTCACATCTGTAATCCCAGTGCTTTGAGAGGCCAAGGTGGGTGGATCACCTGAGGTCGGGAGTTCGAGACCAGCCTGACCAACATGGAGAAACCCCGTCTCTACTGAAAATACAAAATTAACCAAGCGTGGTGGTGCATGCCTGTAATCTCAGCTACTTGGGAGGCTGAGGCAGGAGAATAGCTTGAACCCAGGAGGCGGAGGTTGTGGTGAGCCGAGATTGCGCCATTGTACTCCAGCCTGGGCAACAAGAGTGAAACTCCGTCTCAAAAAAAAAAAAAAAAAAATTCCACAAAATGGACAACATGGATGAGCCTTGAGGACTTTATGCTAAGTGAAATAAGCCAGTCACAGAAAGATAAATACCATAAGATTCCAATTATATAGGGTATCTAGAGTGGTCAAACTCATAGAATCAAAGCGTGGAATGTTGGTTACCAGGGGCCGAAGGGAGGATGAAATGGGAAGTTATTAATCAATAGGATTAAAGTTTCCATTAAATAAGATGAATAAGCTCTAAAGATTCCCTGTACAACATGTACCTCTGATAAATTACAATGTATTGCACACTTAAACATTTGTTAAGAGGGCAGGTCTTATGCTAAGTATTCTTACCACGGTTAAAAAGAAAAGAATCCTATCAATTCACCTCTGCTCCTGAGATGGCTCCTGTCATTTGGTAACATGAAAGGACTGAAATGGAAACCACCACAGCTCCACTGAGGAATGCTCTGGGGAATGGAACAGAATAGTTAGTTGGAACCTAAAGTATTACAAAGTGCGAGAGCACCTTCAACTCTCAGGAAACTCTTGAGTCAGAACTTTTTGTAATCATTTCCTGAGCTCTGTCCAGAATGACTAGTCCTCTCACGGCACTTCCCATTGCTGAATAAAGTGGATTCATTGTATTATACTTCTCCCCTTTATAAATTCTCAGGGCTTCCAAAATCACATCACCAAAATTGTCTTTTTTGTCACACTTTGCCCAAGCCAGCTAAAAATTCTTCGTGTCTGAATCTTGGTTGTGAACAAAGTTCAGGGATTTTTGGTTTTGTTTGTTTGGTTTATTGTTTTTGTTTGTTTGTTTGTTTTTGCATTTCATATTTGTATTTCCTATAAGTTTTCTCATTTCAAAGATAAAGCAGGATATTTAAATAGATACTTAGGGAAGAGGGAATATTGCTTAACTCATGCCAGACCTAAGTCTCAGTTATAACACAGGACATACTTCTATCAACCTTGGGTGTTATTATCCCCATTTTACAGAAAAAAAAGGGGTACAAAGTAATGAAGTAACTTATGAAGCAACATAGCTAGCAAATGACATGGCTGAGATTTGAGCCCAAGTAGGCTCTGATTAGAAAGCTCATGATTTTTTCCTATTTGACAATATTTCTCTGTACTATTATGCTGTATTTAGGCTAAGCTAACTTGCACTAGGTAACAAGTGGAGGATGTTTGCTATTTAATGAAGGCCCTGTGTGTCAGCAGCTTTAGACCTGATATCATGGTTCCAGCAACAAATTTGCAAGGTACGTTTTGCCATCCCCATTTACTTACGAGGACTATCCTGAATCTGGCTGCCCAAAATCAGATTCTGAAATGAAGATTCTTGTGCGAGCGATTTTTGAAGGAAGCATTCCCAACAAAATAGGAAAGAGGGTGAGGCAATCAAGGAAAAGGACAGAAAGAAGCCAGACATGTGTAGGATTTCAGTCAAAGTCCTGCTTCATGAAACCTTGTATGGCAAGAGACCTCTGCAATGGCAGGCAAGACTTTCTAACTCCCACAACTGTCAGTCATCAGCTAGGGACCACGGAGGCTACTAAGTGACTGATGGGCATGTAGTGTATACAGCACACAAATACTGGACAAAGGGGTGATTCATGTCTTAGGCAGAACAGGGCAGAGTGGTAAAGATTTCATCATGCTACTCAGAATGGTGTGCAATTCGTGATTTAAAACTTATGAATTGTTTATTTCTAAAGTTTTTCACTTAATATTTTTGGACCACAGTTAACTGCAGACAACTGGAACTGTGGGAAACAAGACTGAAGATAAGAGAGAAGTACTGTATCTATTTAACTTTTAAAGAAAGTACCAAATTGTTTTCCAAAGTATTTGCAACTTTTTACATTCCCACCAGCAATGCATGAGTTCTAGTTCTTTCACATGCATGCCAACACTTGGTAAGTTTAGTTTGTCTTTTTTATTTTAACCATTGTAAAAGGTTTATAATGGTATAGTGTCGTTTTTATTTGCATTTCTTTCATGACCACTGATGGTCAACATCTTTTTTGTGTGTGCTTTCTTGCCATCCTTATATCTTGATTACTGAAATGTCTCTCCAAGCATTTTTCCAATTTTTACCTTAGGTTGTTTTCTGTCTTAACACATTTGGAATACTATAACAAAATATTATAGACTGGGTGGCAAAAAACAACAAAAATTTATTTCTCATAATTCTGGAGGCTAGGAAGTCCCAGGCACCAGCAGATTTAGTGGCTGGTGAGGGCCTGCTGCTTATTTCACAGTCATCTTCTCCCTATATCCTCACATGGCAGAAAGGGTGAGGGAGCCCTCCTAAATGTCTTTTATGAGAGCATTTATCACCTATTGGTAAACCATCACAATAGGGGTTAAGATTTCAAGATATGAGTTGGGAGTGGGTGCACAAACATTCACCCTATAGCATTTTCTTAACATTGAGTTTGAGAGTTCTTTGTGTAATCTGGAAACAATACTTTTATTATATTTGAAAATACTTTCTCAAAATATGTGGCTTTCTTTTTCCATTCTCTCAACAGTATCTTTGAAAGAGCAGTTTTAAATTTAGATGAAGTCAAATTAATTATAGTTTTGGTTTATTATCTTAGCAACTTCTGCCTAACCCAAAGTAACAAATATTTTCTCATATGCTTACTCCTATAAGTTGCCTGGTTTGAGTTTTACATTTAGTTTTATAATCCATTTTGAGTAAACTTTTATATCTGTTATGAGATATAAATAGAAGTTTTCTTTGGGCATATGGATATGGTCTTTTTTCAGTATCATTCAGTGCAAACAATATTCTTTCTCCACTGAATTTACGCTTCACCTTTGTTGAATAGCCTTTGTTCATACATGTGTGAATCTATTTTTGAGTTCTCTATTCTTTTCCATTATTCTATTTCCCTCTCTTTATGCCAATACCACACTGTCTTCATTACTGTAGCTTTATAAGTATTCTTGAAGTCGGGTAATTTTAATTCTACAACTTCCTTCTTTTTCAAGGTTGTTTGGTCTATTCTCAACCCTCTGCATTTTCACATGAATTTTAATGCCAGTTTCTGAACTTCTGCAAAACAAAAACAAAAACCCGTCTGGCATTTTTATTGAACTGATTCTGTAAACCGATTTGGGAGATTTAACATCTTAACAATATTGAGCCTCTGAACTCATAGACATATTATGTTTCCCTATTTACTTAGGGCTTCTTGAATTTCTCTCAGCTACGTTTTGCAATTTTCAGTATGTGGATTTAGGGCATCTTCTGTCAGATTTATTTCCAGGTATTAAATATTTTGATGCCATTTTAAATGATATTTTAAATTGTAATATCAGATTTTTTTATTGCTAGTATACACAATTGATTTTTTTAAATGTGATCCTGTATCCTGTAACCTTGCCAATAGCATTTATTAGTCCTGGTATTTCTTTTAATAGATTCCATCTATGAGTTTTGCTTCATGTATTTTGAAGCTGTTATTAGATGCATGAAAATATTTTGCATTTCTAAGTTTTCCTAAAGAATTGATCCTTTATCATTATGAAATAACTTTCTTTATCCATAAATATATTTATACATAGAGTTCAGAGCAAGAGTTTTTCTGACACTAATATATCCATTCCAGGTTTTCTTAGTTAATGTTCATATGATATATGTTTTCTATGCTTTCATTTATTTCATTTATTTATTTTTACCTATTTGTATCTTTATTTTTAAAGGGTGTTTTTTTGTAGGCAGCATAGAGCTGGGTCTTGGTTTGTTATCCAGTCTGATAACTGCTGATTTAATTGAAGTATTTAGATAATCTACATTAAATATTATTATTGATATGGTCAGATTTAAACCTATAATTTTGATATTTGTTTTATATTTATTCCGTCTGTTTTTTTCTTTTTCTTCCCTTTCTGAATTAATTTAACGTTTTAAATGATTCAATTACATCTTCAATTGGCTTATTAGATCTAGCTCTTTACTTTTTATTTTAGTAGTGGCTGTAGGATTTATAGTATACATCTTTAACTTATCACAGTATATTTTCAAGTTATATTATACTACTTTGTTATAGTATAAGAATGTTACAGTGGTACATTACTCTAACTCTCATCCTTGCTTTTGTGTTATTATTACAATATGTTTTACATTTTCAAATGCTATAAACTCCACACTACTTTGCTATTGTTTTTGTTTTAACAGCCAATTATTTTTTGAAGAGATTTTTTACGATAGGAAAAAAAATCTCATATACTTATTCATGCAGTTATAATTTTCAGTGCTTGCTGTTTCTTTGTGTAAATCTGTATTTCCATTTGATATATTTCTCCCTCTCACTAAAGGACTTTTTTTGATGCTTCCTGTATTGCAGACCTGCTAATGATGAATTTTTTCAGCTTTTTAAAATATTCTATGAAATTTTTATTTCATTTAAGTTTTCAAATATATTTTTACTATGGAATTTGGGGTTAATGTTTTTTCTTATATAACACATAAAAATGTTGCTTCACTGTCTTCTCACTTGCATTGTTGATGAAAATAAAAATCTGTCATTCTTTGTTTCTCTTATGTGTCTTTTTTGTTCTGGCTGATCTTAAGATTTTCTCTTCCCAGTAGTTTTAGCAATCTGATAAAAATGTGCTTTCTTGCAATTTTCTTCATAATTTTTGTGATTGGGATTTATTGAATTTCTTGAATATGTGGGTTTATGGCTTTTATCAATTTAGAAAAATCTTGACCATTATTTCTCCAAATTTTTTAAAATTTTCTCTCTCTTCAGGGATTCTAATTGCATACATAGATCACTTAATATTTCTCTACAGCTTATCAAGTTCCTGTACTTTGTTATTTGATTCTTTTTCCTCTGTGTGTTTTACTTTAAATTATTTCTATTGCTTTAACTTCAAGTTCACTATATTTTCTTCTGCAATGCTAATTTGTCATCAGTCCTATCTATCATACTTTTCAACTCACACGTTTTAGTCTTCATCTCTAGAAATTTGACTTGGGCATTTTTTATATCTTACATGTATTCACTTAACTTTTGGAACATATTATATACAACCATAATAATTGTTTAATATCCTCTTCTGCTATTCTATTTTCGATTTCAATTCTTGGTCAGTTTCAATTGCTTATTCTTTTCATTATGGACCTTGATTTTCTGCTTCTTGCATGCATAATAATTTTTATTGGATGCCAGACATTGTGTTACCTTGTCGAGTACTGAATTTTTTGTATTGCTATAAATATTCTTAGCTTTTGTTCTAGGATACAATTCTCTGCAAACAGTTTGAGTAAGTCAGATTCTGCTTTTAAGATTTGTTATGCAGGACTGGAGCCGTGCTCAGTCTATGGCTATTTCCTACAACTGAAGAAAGGCCCTGTGTACTTTACTCAATGCCCTATTAAGTACAGATTTTTTATTCCAGCAGGTAGAAACTGGCACTATTCTTAGCCCTGTGTAATTGCTGGGTGCTATTCCCTCTAATCCTTTCAAGGTGTTATTTTCTGGACCTTGAGTAGTTTGCTCACTTGAATACACCGATCAGGACTCTTTTTTTCTTTTTTTTTCAGACGGAGTCTCGCTCTGTCGCCCAGGCTGGAGTGCAGTGGCACGATCTCGGCTCACTGCAAGCTCCGCCTCCTGGGTTCACGCCATTCTCCTACCTCAGCCTCCCGATTAGCTGGGACTACAGGCGCCCGCCACCACGCCTGGCTAATTTTTTGTATTTTTAGTAGAGACGGGGTTTCACCATGTTAGCCAGGATGGTCTCGATCTCCTGACCTCGGGATCCACCTGCCTCAGCCTCCCAAACTGCTGGGATTACAGGCGTGAGCCACCACGCCCGGCCAGGACTCTTTAACTTTAACTTCAAGTTCACTATGTTTCCTTCTGCAATGCTAATATCCAAAGATACCAAAGAATACCTTCTTCAGATCTTCAGAGTTATTTCTCTGTACAGATCTGTCTTATCCAGCACTCTCATCCAGCAAACTCTAGTAACTATATTCTCTTGGACTGCTAGCTCTGTCTCCTCAACCCAGGGAGATCACTGGGTTCCCCTCCCTACACCACAACCTGGAAACACTCTCAAGGTTCTAATGTTGTACACCTTGTTCATTTCCTCTCTCCCAGGAATCACTATGATGCATTGCCTGATGTCCAATATATTGAAAACCATTGTTTCATATTTGTACATTTTTTTGTTTTGGCCAGACTGTAAATCCAGTTCCTGTTATTACATCTCGATTGAAAGCATAACTTCCTCATGATTTTTTAAAATTAAAAATATGGTTACTTTAGACATGTAGAAGTAAGAAGAAAATTGCCAAATACAAAGATAAACCTCAATAAGCTGTCACCTTTGAGAATTCAAGGACAATACAAAGACACAAGTAATAGGGGATAACAGGAAAAGATAGCACATTATAAATAGTTCTGAATCAACAAAGCACAAAGATTTTTCCTTTTTAAACATTTCATACCACAACACTAGCAGCATCGTCTGGTCACAGTACATTTATATAAGGCTGACCTGCCTTAAAATGCATGAACCAACCTTTATTTAGAATTAATTTTGGATCCTTTAACCTTTTATAAATTCTTAGCTTCAAAATGTCAAAAAGCTTCAAAAGTTTACTCAAAGTGATGTAATTTCTTTTCATGGTCAAATTCTATATTGTGCTTTTGAATAGTGACTATGATTATTACACCTGTTTTAACTTACACTACTTTTTTTTTTTTTTTTTTTGAGACGGAGTCTTGCTCTGTCCCCAGGTTGGAGTGCAGTGGCACGATCTTGACTCACTGCAAGCTCCACCTCCCGGATTCACGCCATTCTCCTGCCTCAGCCTCCTGAGTAGCTGGGACTACAGGTGCCGGCCACCACACCCAGCTAATTTTTTGTATTTTTAGTAGAGACGGGGTTTCACCATGTTAGCCAGGATGGTCTCCATCTCCTGACCTCGTGATCCACCTGCCTTGGCCTCCCAAAGTGCTGGAATTACAGGCGTGAGCCACCATGCCTGGCCCAACTTACGCTACCTTTCTTACATTTTGTATACATTGTAAATGGAAGTGACTTAAGAGTGATTATGTATTGATTCAATTTACTACAATGTTACGTCTAAACAAATATTGTCCTGCAATACCTAAACCATTAAGCAAATAATTTTGGAATTGATCTCGAAAAAAAAATTTGAGCCAACCAGAAAATCTGTCCAATTATTTTACCTCTTATTTCCTGCCTGCACTCTTAGATTTTGCTCCGTTTTGCTCTACACTTTGCCCTATGAAGCTTGAGCAAATAAAAAAAAAAAAAAACCATGTAAGGATCTGCAGGTATTCATTACTAAGAGCTCTGCCCAACAGATGGCAGAGGTGATAAGGTCTTAGTGAACCGGGCACTAAACCCAATCAAAAATGAAGATGATGAGTAATGTCAGCAAGATGGCTGACTAAAGGTGCCTAATGCTTGTCACCTCAAAAAAGGACCAAAACAATAAATAAGCAACTACATTTCAGCTAGAGTCTAAAGGAGAGCACTGGAGTATGGGTGGGGGTGGAGGAGAGTAGAGAAAATGATATGGAGAACAGAAACTCAGATTGGCAGCATAGAGAAGGGAAGAAAATGACACACCTCTTCCATCCCATCTCCCTAGTTGAGATCAGCTCCAAACTAAGAAAGACTTCTCCATTCAGTGAAAAGGTAAACAGGAGGCCCCCTCCGTTTGCCACTCCATTACCACTGTAGATACCTGAAGTCTCTACTACTGGACAATTCCGCAGTAATACAAGGCCCTGAGCCCAGTTTAGGGAACTGCCTGGAGTTCACATGGCTGCATTATTCCAGAGGAGGAACCCACCCCAAACTCCCAGGACCCATCAACCCCACTATGATGCAAGCTGCTATGGCACACTGCCAAACTGAAACTGAAGTCACTGCTAGAGTACATTCTGCTCAGGGGGACAGTAGCCACTGTGCTTCTCCATTTCTGAGGCTGCACTGACTTTCCACCATGCTCACACACCTGGCTACAGTGCCACAATATCAATAATTGGAAGCTAGGCAGTATAACAGCTGTAAGCCCAGCACCCAAGCCCATGTAGTATCCTATTCTCCAGTGTACGGGTGGTTCTGCACAACAGGGATGCTAAGGCAAAGCCACTGAGCCCCCTTTGTTTGAGAAGCAGCCCACTGTCCTGGCCCCAGCAAAGCCATACCACTGCTACCACAAACTTCTATAGCCGAGGCCACTGAGAAACTCACAGGCATCACTGGCATTGATTACAGCTGAAGAAACCCCATAAGCATACTTTGCACCTACCTAGAACCAAGGCCAATTCACACTACTCAACTGACATCCTAGGAACATCTTCAAGGAAAAAAAAACTTTCTCTAAAAAAGCTACCCCATAAAAATACAAGAAACAACTGTCCCACCAGATGTGTGGATATCAAGATAGGGACACAAGAAGCAAAAAAGCAAGAAAACAACACCCTCAAAGAAGCACAATAATTCTCTGATAACTGACCTCAAAAAGCAAAAGAAAATTTAGGAAATGCCTGAAGGGAGTTTAAAATAATAATTTTAAGGAAACTCAATGAGACACAAGAGAATACGTGAAATGAAATGATGAAAACAATTCATAATCTGAATGAGAAAGTCAACAAAGAGACAGATATTATTCTAAGGAACTAAACAGAATTCTTGGAGCTGAAGAATTCAATAAATGAAAGGAACAATACAACTCAATACAACTACCACCTACAACTGCAGACTGGATCAAGCAAAAAAAAAAGGGAATTTTTGAATTTAAAGACAGATCTTTTGAGATAACCCATTCAGAGAAAACAAAAATTAAAAAGAATAAAGAATGCCTACAGATCTTATAAGACACCATTAAGTAATTATTCACTATGCAATTTTCAGGAGGAGGAGATAGGGAAAGGCGCAGGAAGCTTATTTAACAAAATAATAGCTTAAAATTTCCCGAATCTTCTGAAAGATATAGACATCAGACCTAGGAAGCTTAATGGTCAAATTCAATGCAAACGGGTCATCCCCAAGGGACATTATGATCAAACTTCAAAAGTCAGAGACAAAGACAGAATTCTAACATTAGCAAGAGAAAAGTGTCAAGTCAGATATAACGGAATCCCCATTAGACTATGAGTACATTTCTCAGCAGAACCTTGTAGGCCAGGAGACAATAGGACTATATAATCAAAGTGCTGAAAGAAAAAAGAAATAGTTATATCTTGTCATCACTGCTCTGAGTTCTCTGCTCCTAGACACCCAACATCTGTGGTGCTGTGACTGGCAGGTATTGGGATATCCATAGCTAAGATGCCAGGATCCTGAGAAGCCTATAAATGGACAAATAAAATTGGGTGATGTGTCCACATAAAAATCATCATGTGCCCTCAGCTTTCTGACCAATCTGGTGCTTCTGCATGTGGTCCTGCATGGCTTGGTGTGCCCCCTTATCTTGGATCTACTTACAGAAACATTATAATAACAAAGAAGTCCTGGCTGCAGCTGGTGCTCTCTTGAAAGTGCCAAATCCTGACTGGAGACTAACCAACTTAGGTGATTATAGCAACTCATGACAGAATAACCCTGATCCTAGGAAGAAGACAACAACTAATGCCACTACCTGCAACATCCTGGATAACCAGAGGTTTTTTTTTTTTTTTTTTTTCTTCTGAGACAGATTCTTTGTCTGTTGTCCAGGCTGGAATGCAGTGGCATGATCTCCACTCACTGCAACCTCCACCTACTGGGTTCAAGTGATTCTCCTGCCTCAGCTTCCCCAGTAGGTGGGACTACAGGCACACACCACCACACCTGGCTATTTTTTGTATTTTTAGTAGAGACGAGGTTTTGCCACATTGGCCAGGGTTCTCAAACTCCTGACCTCAGGTGACCCACCCACCTCGGCCTCCCAAAGTGCTGGGATTACAGGCGTGAGCCACCATGCCTGGCCAACTGGAGGTGTTGAGTGTGTCCACACAACAAATTCACCGCTAGCATAACCAGCATTAGAGAAAGCCAGAACACTAAACATATCTACAACCAAGGACTCTCACAGAGTCTACGTCACCTCCACTAGAGCAGGTGCTGGTATCCATGGCTGGGAGACCTGAAGACAGATCACATCACAGTACTCTTTGCAGACATTCCCCAGCACCAGCCCAGAGCCCAGTAGCCCCACTGGGTGGCTAGAGCCAGAAGAGCAATAACACTCATTGCAGTCTGGCTCTTAGGAAGCCCCATCGCCAGGGGAAGGGGGAGAGCACCATATCAAGGAATCACCCTGTGGGACAAGAGAATCTGAACAGCAGGCCTTGAGTTCCAGACTTCCTAATAAAATAGTTCACTCAAATGAGAAGGAACCAGAAAAGTAATTCTGGTGAGATGACAAAACAGGGCTCTGTAACACCCACAAAAAATTATACAGGCTCCCCAGCAATGGATCCAAACAAAGAAGATATCTCTGAATTGCCAGATAAATAATTCAGAAGGTTGTTTATTAAGCTACTCAAGGGGATACCAGAGAAGGGTGAAAAACAACTTAAAGAAATTTAAAAAACAATACAAGATATGGATGAAAAATTCTCCAGAAAAATAGATCTTATAAGAAAAAACAATCACGACTTCTGGAAATAAAAGACAAACTTAGAGAAATACAAACTGCACTGGAAAGTTTCAACACTAAACTAGAACAAGTAGAAGAATAAACTTCAGAGCTTGAAGGCAGTCTTTAGAATTAACCCAATCAGACAAAGACAAAGAAAAAAGATTTTAATAAATGAAAAAAACTTCATAAATGAAGGAGAGATAAAGTCTTTTTCAGACAAAGGCTGAGAGAATTCACCACTACTAACCAAGAATTACAAAAAATGCTAAAAGGAGTTCTAAATCTTGGAACAAAACCTTGAAGTACACCAAAATAGAACTTCCTGTATTAGTCCATTCTCATGCTTCTCTGGAGTAATACCTGGGAATGGATAATTTATAAAGAACACAGATTTAATTGACTCACACTTCTTCGTGGCTGGGGAGGCCTCAGGAAACTTACAATCATGGTGGAAGGCACCTCTTCACAGGGGAGCAGGAGAATGAGGGCTGAGAGAAGAGGGAAGCCCCTTATAAAACCATCAGATCTCATGCGAACTCACTCGCTATCACAAGAACATCATGGGGAAAACTGTCCATGATTCAATTATCTCCACCTGGTCTCACCCTTGACCCATGGGGATTATTACAATTCAAGGTGAAATTTGGGTGAGGACACAGAGCCAAACCATATTATTCCACACCTGTCGTCTCCCAAATCTCATGTCCTCACATTTCAAAACACAATCATGCCCTTTCAACAGTCCCCCAAATTCTTAACTCATTAACTCAAAAGTGCATAATCCAAAGTCTCACCTGAGACAAGGCAAGTTTTCAAAACTAATCATGTTTTTCCCCAAATTGCCCCAAAGCCTTAACTCATTCCAGATTTAATTCAAAAGTCCAATTCCAAAGTCTCATCTGAGACAAGGCAAGTCCCTTCTGTCTATTAGCCTGTAAAATCAAAAGCAAGTTATTTACTTCTTTGATAAAATGGGGGTACAGACATTGGGTGAATATGCCCACTCTAAAAAGGAGAAATAGGCCAAAACAAAGGGGCTACAGGCCCATACAAGTCTGAAATCCAGTAGGGCAGTCTTCTAACCTTAAAGTTCCAAAATGATCTCCTTTGACCCATGTCTCACATCCAGGTAATGCTGATACAAGAGGTTGGCTCCCATGGCCTTGGGAAGCTCCTCCTCTGTGGCTTTGCAGGGAACAGCCCCTCTCCCAGCTGCTTTCATGGGCTGGCACTGAGTGTCTGTGACTCTTCCAGCACACAGTGCAAGCTGTCGGTGGATCTACCATTCTAGGGTCTGGAGGATGGTGGCCCTCTTATCACAGCTCCACTAGGCAGTGCTTCAGTGTGGGAGCCTCAACCCTACATTTCCTCTGCACTGCCCTAGCACAGGTTCTCCATGAGGGCTCCTTCCCTGCAGCAAACTTCTGTCTGGACATCCTGGAATTGTCACACATCTTCTGACATCTAGGTGGAAATTCCCAAACCTCAGTTCTTGACTTCTGTGTGCCCACAGGCTCAACACCACATGGAAGCTGCCAAGGTTTGGGGCTTGCACTCTCTGAAACCATGGCCAGAACTGTATCTTGGCCCCTTTTAGCCATGGCTGGAGCACCTAGGACACAGGGCACGAAGTCCCTAGGCTGCACACACCAGGGAACCGTGGGACCATCCCATGAAACCATTTTTATTTCCTAGGCATCCTGGCCTGTGATGGGAGGGGCTGCCGTGAAAGTCCCTGATATGTCGTGGAAACATTTTCCCCATTGTCTTGGTGATTAACATTTGGCTCCTCATTACTTATGCAAATTTCTGCAGCAGACTTGAATTTCACCCAAGAAAAAGGGTTTTTCTCTTCTATTGCATCATCAAGGTGCAAATTTTCCAAACTTTTATGCTCTGCTTCTTCTTGAATGCTTTGCTGCTTGGAAATTTCTTCTGCCAGATATACTAAGTGATCTCTCTCAAGGACAAAGTTCCAAAGAACTCTAGGGCAGGGGCAAAATGCCATCAGTCTCTTTGCTAAAGAGTAGCAAGAATCACCATTATTCCAGTTCCCAACAAGTTCCTCATCTCCATCTGAGACTACCTCAGCCTGGACTTCATTGTCCACATCACTATCAGCGTTTTGGTCAAAGCCACATAGCAAGTGTCTAGGAAGTTCAAAACTTTCCTACATCTTTCTATCTTCTGAGCCCTCCAAGTGTCTAGGAAGTTCCAAGCTTTCCCACATTTTCCTGTCTTCTTTCGAGCCTTCTAAACTGTTTCAACCTCTGCCTGTTTCCCAGTTCCAAAGTCACTTCCACATTTTTGGGTATTCTTATAGCAGCACCCTACTCTCTGCAGTATCAATTTAATGCATTAATCCATTATCAAGCTACAATGAAGAAATACCCAAGACTGGGTTATTTATAAAGAAAAGAGGTTTAATTGACTCACAGTTAGGCATGGCTTGGGAGGTCTCAGGAAACTTACAATAATGTCGGAAGCACCTCTTCATGGGGTGGCAGGAGACAGAATGACTGCCAAGTGAAGGGGGAAGCCCTTTATAAAACCATCAAATCTCATGAAAACTCGCTCACTATCATGAGACCAACAGGGGAAACTGTGCCCATGATTCAATTATCACTACCTGCTCCCACCCTTGAAACATGAGGATTAATACAATTCAAGGTGAGATTTGGGTGGGTACACAGAACCAAACCATATTATCTCCTTAAAGCATAAATTTTACAAGGCCTATAGAACAATAACTCACACACAAAACACAAGATACTAAGACAACAACTAACATGATGAATATAACAGTACCCTACATGTCAATACTAATGTTGAGTGAAGTAAATGGCCTAAATACTCCACTTAAAAGATCCAAATTGCAGAAAGGATAAAAATCCACCCAGCAAGTATCTTCTGTCTCTAAGAAACTATCTAACACATACAAGCTCACATAAACTTAAGGTAAAGGGGTGGAAAAAAATACTCCACTAAATGAAAACCTAAAGCAAGCAGGAGTAGCTATTCTTATATCAGACAAAACAAACTTGAAGCAAAAAGAGTAAAAAAAAAAAAAACCCAGACATTATATAATGATAAAGGATTAGTCCAACAGGAAAATATCACAATCCTAAATAAATATATATATTTATTTAATATTTATTTAGGATTGTGATATTTTATATATATATAAAAAACACTTGAGCTCCCAAATTCATAAAACAATGACTACTATACCTAAGAAATGAGATAGACAGCAACACAATAATAGTGGGGAACTTCAATACTCCACTGACAGCACTAGACAGGTCAACAAGACAGAAAGTAAACAAAGAAACAATGAATTTAAACTACCCTAGAACAAATGGACTTAACAGATATTTACAGAACATTCTAGCCTACAACTGCAGAATATACATTCTTTTCATGAGCATATGAAACATCCTTCAAGATACACCATGTGATGGGTGACAAAACAAGTCTCAATAAATTTAAGAAAATCAAAATTGGCCAGGCATGGTGGCTCACACCTGTAATCCCAGCACTTTGGGAGGCCAAGGTGGGTGGATCCCCTGAGGTCAGGAGTTCAAGACCAGCCTGGCCAACATGGCAAAACCTCATCTCTACTAAAAATACAAAAAAAAAAAAAAAATTAGGCTGGGGTGGTGGCACACGCCTGTAGTCACAGCTACTCAGGGAGGCTGAGATAGGAGAATCACTTGAATCCGGGAGGCAGAGGTTGCAGTGAGCCAAGATCGCACAACTGCACTCCAGCCTGGATGACAGACAGAAATTCTGTCTTAAAAAAAAAAAAAGAAAATCAAAATTGTATCATGTCCTCTCACACCACAGTGGAATAAAAGTGGAAATTAACTCCAAAAGGAACCTTCAAAACTATACAAATATTTGGAAATTAAATAATCTGCTCTTGAATGATCTTTGAGTCAACAATAAAATCAAGACAGAAATTTAAAAACACTTTGAGCTGAACAGTAATAGTGAGTGACACAACTCATCAAAACTTCTGGGATACAGCAAAAATGTTGCTAAGAGGAAAGTTCACAGCATTAACTGCCTATATCAAAGTCTGAAAGAGCACAAATGGACCATTTAAGGTCACACCCCAAGGAACTAGAGAAATAAGAACAAGCTAAACTGAAGCCCAGCAGGAGAAAAGGTATAACAAATACCACAGCAGAACTAAGTGAAATTGAAATAAAAAAATATAAAAAATAAATGAAAGAAAAAGCTGGTTCTCTGAAAAGATAAACAAAATTGATAGACCACTAGCAAGACTAAAGAAGAAAAGAAGAGAGAAGATCCAAATAAGTTCAATTAGAAACAAAATGAGATATATTACAACTGATACCACAGAAATATAAAAAATTATTCAAGGCTACTATGAACACCTTTACATGCACAAACTAGAAAATCTAGAGGAGATAGATAAATCCTGGAAATATATACAACCCTTCTAATTAAATCAGAAAGAAATAGAAACTCTGACCAGACCAATAACAAATGGTGAGATTAAATCAGTAATAAAAAAAAAATTGCCAACAACAACAAAAAGTCCAGGACCAGATGGGTTCACAACTGAATTCTACCAGCTATTCAAAGCATTGGTACCAATCTTTCTGAAACTATTCCAAAAGATAGTGAAATAGAGAGCCCTCCCTAAATCATTCTATGAAGCCAGTACCGCCCTAATACAAAAATCAGAAAAGGACGACAAAAAAGGAAAACTACAGACCAATATCCCTGATGAACATAGACGCAAAAATCCTCAGCAAAATACTAAATACTAGCTAACTGCATCCAACAGCATATCAAAAAGATAATACACCATGATCAAGTGGGTTTTATACCAGTGATACAAGGATGTTTTACATACTGAAGTCCATAAATGTGAGAAAGAGAATAAAAATCAAAGCTTAGCACTACAGAAAACCAGCAAGCCAGAAAGATAAATGAACGAATTAATGAATGAATGAACGAACGAATGAAAGAAAGAGAAAGAAAGAAAGAACGAAACAACCAGAAAACACTTAACAAAATGGCAAGAGTAAGTCCTTACCAATCAATAATAACCTTGAATATAAATGAATTAAATTATTCAATTAAAAGATATATAGTGGTTAAATGTTTCTTTAAAAAATCAAGACTTAACTATATGCTGCTTACAAGAACTCACTTCACCTGTAAGACCACACATAGACTGAAAGTGAAGGGATGAATATAAGCTACATTTATATCAAATAAAATTAACTTTAAATCCAAAACTGTAGAAACAAAATATTTATCATTATATAATGATAAAGGAATTGGTTCGGCAAGAGGATATAACAATCATAAATATTTATGCACCCAACATCAGTGCACCCAAATATATAAAGCAAATATTAGTAGATTTAAAGAGGCTACAATACAACAATAAGAGGAGATGTCAGGCTACTGCCATGTTGTAGGATGCTGAAGGCTAGTACGCATTGACACAGTGGTTACTCTGAGTCTCTAGCTGGACTTGAATGTCTGTGTTGCCATTGCTCACTGTGGGTTCATGATCTAGGGGGTGGCAGGCCCAGGCCCTATCATCTGGGAGCTGGACCCCAATTCTGACTAGGAGCCAGAGGAATGGAAGCTACAGGAGGTGGAGAGGTACCGGCTCCTCCCTGGGCCCTCAGCTTGAAGCAGGGCCTCATGCCCTGGCACCCCAGGCCACACCCCCTTGGTTCCAGGTGTCCTGCTGCTACATGCACAGGGGCCCTTGTTTCTTCTTACCCAATGTCCAGAGCACAGTGTCAGGTGTCCAGCTCCCCTGGGACCACTAGTCCCTTCACTAGTGACATATTTCATCACCAGTTTAGAGAGTTCAGCATGCTTACAGGCAGTTATTGTTCTAGGTGTTAGGTTTCTGGGTTTACAGAGCAGCTCCAAGCTGGCAGACACAGCCCAATTGCCCTTGCTATCAAAGAGAAGAGGGCTAGGTGCTCCATGATTTAGCTGGAGGCTCTTCAAACATCCATCCTGCTTCCACACATGGCTTCTGCCATTGGCTCTCTACCCTAGCACCCTGCAATGACAGAAAAAAGCAATCCAATTCCAGAAAATTTGGAGGCAAATGGAGACACCTGGTGCTCTGCCCAGAACCCTGACATGGGAACCCATGGAGTAGATCCGGTATTTACATAAGGAATTTGCAGAGTCCTGGTCAGTTCCCAGGTTGGCTGAAGGCTTTGATGTCAGCACTGATGTGATCTCAAGAGTTTTAAAAAGCAAGTTTGTACCCACATTGGAGCAAGTTTGTACCCAAACTGAAGCAGGATCAAAAAGTCCTTAAGAAAACTGGGGTTGCCCACTTGCTCCAGCAGCTCCAGGGCTCTGGAAATACCTCAAAGCCACTCCCTGCAGGCCACTCTGTCTCAGGCTCTTTGCTTATGCCAGAGCATGAAGCCTCATCCAAAGACCCGAATCATACCATAGCTTTGAAAGTGATAGAGTCAAACACTCACAGGACAAATGTACCAAGGAGATGGAAGGAAAGGAATAAAGGAAGCCAGAATCTGGAGAAGGACAGCTATGTGCTTCTTGCTGCAGCCCTAGGTCATCAGAGAGAGCTGCAGAAGTACTCCAGTGCTTCTGAGAGCACCAGAAGAACTGACGATGGTAGGCTGCCAAGTGATCAGAAGCTGGAGAAGTTGAAAGCAGGGGAGCCAGGTCACTTCAGCAGCAAAGTAGTGCAAAGGAGGAGAGAGTTCTTTGACAGCAACAGGAACTTCCTGTACAGAATTTGAGCTGGGGCTTGGCTTGTGGAGATCCCTCGTGAAACACAGCTGAGCAATTATTAACATATATGGAGCAGCCTATATTTCTGTATGTGGATAAACCACCTTAGATTAGCAAGAAGTGATGAGCCTGGACTGTGGGAGGAAAAAGCTGTTTTGAGATATTCAAACTTCCTGTGTCAGGGCTCCCAGTCTGACCTCTGTAGATCTTCAGTACTCACCCTTCGTGCTTGGGCTCACTATGTGTTGAAAACCAGCCCGTGTCGCATGTGTTGTTACAATTTTCTGTGATACTTGCAACATGTGTTTGGGAGGAAGTGGGAAAAAAATAGGGGATGTCAACACCCCATTTTCAATAATGGACAGATCATCCAGGCAGAAAATCAACATAGAAACATTGGATTTTGACTGCTGTTCAGACCAAATGAACCTAACAGACATTTACAGAACATTCAATGAAATAACTGTGGAATACACATTCTTCTCAACTGCAAATGGAATATTCTCCAGGATAAATATGTTAGGCTACAAAACAAGTCTAACAAATTTAAGGAAATAGAGATCATATCAAGTATATTTTCTGACCACAATGATATGAAAATAGAAACAATACCAGGAGGAGCTTCACAAACTTTGCAAATACATGGAAATTTAAAAACAAGCTCCTAAATAAACAATGGATCAAAGAAGAAATTAGAAGGTGAATTTAATATTTTCTTGCAAAAAAAGAAAATGGAAAAAATAACATACTAAAACCTATGGGATATAGCAGAAACTGTTATAAAAGGGAGTTTACACCAATAAACAGCTTCATTAAAAAAAAAATCTCTAATAAACAACTTAATGTTGTAACTCAAGAAACTGGACAAAAATAAGAACAAACTAAACTAAAAAATAGGAGAAGAAAGAAAATAATAAAGACCAGAGCAGAAATAAATGAAATAGACACTAGAAAAACAATACAAAAGATTAACAAAGACTCCGTTTTTTAGAAAAGATAAACAAAATGAACAATTCTTGACCAGTTACGGTGGCTCACGCCTATAATCCCAGCACTTTGGGAGGCTGAGGCAGGCGGATCAGTTGAGGTCAGAAGTTCGAGACCAGCCTGGCCAACGTGGTGAAACCCTGTCTTTACTAAAAATACAAAAATTAGCGGGGCGTGGTGGTGCACGCCTGCAGTCCCAGCTACTCAGGAGTCTGAGGCACAAGCATCACTTGAACCCGGCAAGCAGAGGTTGCAGTGAGCAGACATCATGCCACTGCACTCCAGCCTGGGTGACAGAGTGAGACTCTATCTAAAATGACAAAAAAAAAAAAAAAAAAAAAAAGAACAACTAATTAGCTAAACCAAAAAAAAAAAAAAAAAAAAAGAAGAAAGACACAAATAAATAAAATCAGACTTGAATAATTATACATCAAAAAACTGAATAACCAGAAGAAATATATAAATTCCTAGACACATACAATTTACCTAGATTGGATTATGAAGAGAAGGAAATCTAAACAGACCAATAATGATGAGGAAATAGAAGCAGTAATAAAAAGTCTCTCATCAACAAAAAGCCTGGGACCTGACAGCTTCACTGCTGAATTCTACCAAATATTTAAAGAAAACCTAATACAAATTATTCTCAAACTATGCTAGAAAATTGAAGAGAATACTTCCAAACTTATTCTGTGAGGTCAGTATTATCCTCATACCAAAATCAGACAAGGATACAATTAAAAAAAAAAAAACTAGAGTTTCCTGATGAACATACAAGCAAAAATCCTCAACAAAATACTAGCAAACTGAATTCAACAGAATATCAAAAAGATCATTCACTATGATCAAGTGGGATTCATCCAAGGGATGCAGGACTTGTTCAACATATGCAAATCAATAATGTGATGCATCACATTAGCAGAAAGAAGGACAAAAACCCTATGATCATTTCCATAGATGGTGAAAAAAATTGACAAAATTCAACATCCATTCATGATTAAAAAAAAAAAAACTCTCAACAAATGAGGTATAGAAAGCATGTATCCCAATGCAGTAAAGGCCATATATGACAGACTCACAGGTAACATCATACTGAATGAGAAAAAGCTGAGAGCTTTTCCTTTGAGATCTGGAATAAAACAAGGACAACCACTTTCACCACTTCTATTCAACACAGTACTGGAAGTCTTAGCCAGAGCAACTAGGCAGGAGAAATAAACAAATGGGAAAAGAAGAAGTCAAATTGTCTCTGTTTGCAGATTACACGACTTTATATATAGAAAACTCTAACAACTCCACCAAAAACTGTTAGAACTAATACATGAATTCAGTAAAACTGCATAATACAAAATCAACCTATAAAAATAAGTAGCATTTGTATACACCAATAGCAAGGTATCTGAAAACGAAATCAAGAAACAATCTCATTTACAATAACTACAAAAATAAACCTAGGAATATATTTAACCAAGAAGGTAAAAGATCTTTATAATGAAAACCAGAAAACACTTATGGAAGAAATTTAGGAGGACACATAAATAGAAAAATATCCCATGTTCATGGATTGGAAAAATTAATGTTTTTAAAATGTCATACTACTTAAAGCAATCTATAGGTTCTGTGCAATGCCTATCAAAATATCAATGACATTCTTCACAGAAATAGAAAAACAATTCTAAAATTCATATGGAATCACAAAAGACCCCAAATAGCCAAAGGCATCTTGAGTAAAATAACAAAACTGGAGGCATCATACTACCTGATTTCAAAATATACTACAAAGCTGTTGTAACCAAAGATGCATAGTACTGGCATAAAAACAGAAACATAAACCAATGAAACAGAATAGAGAGGATTTTCAATGTTCTCACCACAGAAGAATGGTAAATGTTTGAGATGATGGATATGTTAATTACCCTAATTTGATCATTTACACAATGTATACATGTATTGAAACATCACATTGTGCCCCATAAATATGTGTAATTATTATGTGTCAATTAAAATGACACAATTAAGATGACGCAAATAATACGTGCTTTGGTGTCTAATGCACTGATGTCAGTTGGTGACATGAGAATAAATTCCTGAGTTCTGTGCATATGAATCATCCAACTTGAGTAGCAGGAGGTTACAGAATTAACATACACAATACAATTTACAGAACCTAGGCCACTAAAAAATAATTAGCAGAGACCTTTGCTGCTAAACAACCACAGTTAAATTTTATGTGAATCATACCTAAGATAAAAGTAGTAGTTATCAAGAGCTTATCAAGGGTCTGGCACTGTCATCCACATTTGACATACATATCTACCTCAATCATCACAGCAATTTTGGAAGAGTGATACTCTAGTTCATATTCCACAGATAAGAAAACTGAGGCACTAATTATGTGGCAGAATTGTTATTTGAATTTAAGTCCCATTCCAAAGACTTTTTCCTTCTTTTTTATGTATTCATTTTTAACACAAGTAGATATAAAGGATACAGAAGTGAAAAGTTAAAAAAATGACATAAAATAAAAAGTAAATCACTCTCCTGTCTTTATGCCCAGATTCACAGTTCCTCTCTCAACTGAAAATCACTTTGTTAGTTTATGTGTACTTCTAGAAATGTATTACCAACTGTCATGGTGGAATATTTTCTTTCTCATTTCAGTTTTATTAGTTTTTGCCTCATGTATTTTGTCAGTCTGTTCCCAGGTTCAGGAAAGTTTAGCGTTGTTATATCTTCTTAGAGAAGGGACTCCTGTATCATTATGTAATGCTCCTCTAATATCCCTAATAATCTTCCTTGTTCTGAAATCCACTTTGTGTGATATTAATGTGGCTCTTCCAGCTTTCTTTTGATGAGCGTCAGGATCGTATTTATTCCTCCATTCCTTTACTTTTAACTTATCTGAGTTTTATATTTAACATAGATTCATTCCTTGCAGACAACATTTACTTGGGTCTTTTTTTTTTCTTTTTTTGTAATCCATTCTGACAATCTTTGTCTTTTAGTTGATATATTTAGACCTCTCACATTTAAAGTGATTATTGATATAAGAGGATTAATATCTATTGTCTTTATAACTATTTTCTATTTGTTGCGTTGATTCCTTGTTTTTTGTTCTTCCCCCACTGCTGTGGACTGAGTGCTGTTTCCCTCAAATTCATGTGTTGAAGTCCTAATCCCTAATGGATGGTATTTGGAGACAGAGCCTTTGGGAGATAGTTGGGGTCAGATGAGGCCATGAGAGCAGTGGTGCCCTCATGGTGGGATCGGTGTCCTTACAAGAAGAGATGCCAGAGAGCTTGCTCTCTCTTTTTATCTCTCTACCATGTGAGGACAGAGAGAGTAAGTAGGTATCTGCAAGCCAGGAAGCAAGCCTTCACCAGAACCATGCTATATCATCCTGGTCTCAGATCTCCAGGCTCCAGAACTGTAAGAAAATAAATGTATGTTGTTTAAGGCATCTACATTACAATATATTGTTATGGTAGCCCTAGCTAACTAAGATACCTACTTTTAATGCCACCTGGATACTGGGAGGCTTGATTCACTGGGGGCATTAGTGTAAAAATCTATCCTAGCCTTTCTGTTGGCCCCATGGATTCACATCTCTTCCACACACCAGATTTACTCACTGCCTCTGAAGACCCCCAAAATCTCATCCAATCACTGCATCAGGCTTAAAGTCCAGGCTATAGTCATCTGCATGAGGTCCTGATGCAAACGAGTCTTCTTAGGTGAAATATCTCAAGGGCAGCATTTTGAGAGAAGCTCTTCTTAAGCCATGGATCGGTGAACTAAGTAGTTATTTTCATGCCACACATCCAAAATACATTGGTGAGATGCAGAGATGATAACTTCAATCAGACTCTCACATTCCAAAGAGAGAGCAACAGAGGCATCATAGCAGTCACTGATTTATAACAATTACGCAATCCTGCCAGGCACTTGTCAATGCCCACAACTCTGGGAATGGGGAATTTTCTGTGATAGAGGTCAGTTCTGTTTCTTACCAGTGGTTCCTTAATGCCTTATTTTCCTTAGCGTTGTCTTTGATTTTTAGCCATTTTAATACAACATGAATTTGCTTAAATTTGGCAGCACTTGCACTTCCTGAATCTTTACTTTGGAGAATTTAACATAGTTATGTCTATAGATATTCCTTCTGCCTCGTCTTCTCTCTTCCGCATTTCTGAAATTTCAATTATACAAAAGTTTAATCATCTCACTGAGTCTCATGCTGCTCTTGCATTTTCATTTGTTTTTTGATACTTATGACTTCCACACGAACTCTGTTAACAATAACAGAGCCAGAGCAAGAACACTCAGCTGAGCTGAGACGTACTGGAATATCCAGCACTTGTTCCAGATGAGTTTGTTGACTCCTCGGACCATTAGGTCTGAAAGTATAGAAGGCTGAATTTACTCTTGAGTAACAACTAATAATATACTGTTGCTAGAGAGAGAAAGAGAGAGAGAGAGACCATCTGGATATCAAAAGAAGGTCCATTATTGAAAAAAAGAGTGGGGGAATAAGGAGGGGAACCAGGTGCATAGAGGGGAGTATTATGCAAAACCTGGATTATAAGAAATATTAGCACTTCTCTTATTTTCGGTTCAGCATCCTTAGTCCAGAAAAATCTTTCCAGACATTCTATTTCAGCATACTATATCATCATCCAGTTTTTATCACTACCCAACTAAAGAAGAAAAAAGAAAACATGGATAAAGAGGTAATGCATACATGGAACTTCTCTCTCTCTCTCTCTCTCTCACTTTATCAATCTTCAATAATTTAGGACAGGAAAACTTTCATGAGATTTCCCCATTTATTCACAGCTACTCTAAAACACATGCCCCAAGAATGTGCAGAATTTGCTGCATAGTCTTATGCCCTCACTACATACAACTAAATTAAGATTTTAGTAGGTAAGGAAGTGGAGTAAGTGTGCTGTAAGCTAGCTATTGATACTTCCAAAATAACCACTTTCAGCTTACTAAAAGATGATGAGGCAAATCAGTATCTTACAGGAGCTTGATTTGGTAGGAAAGTAAATGGACTCCTTCATTCAAATGAAAACAAAGGAGTTCTGAATTCATCTGAAAAACAAGACTTTACTAGCACAAAGAAGATATTCAAGTTTAGTGTGTTAAAATAGATAAAATAGGTAAACGAGAAAAACAAACAAACAAACAAAAAACCCTTGAAATATGCTATAGCAAAAAACGGTGCTGCACTTAGGCCCAGAAATCGATACCAAATATGTCACTTACACACTTTGTGACCTTTGGCCAAATATTTACACACATTAAACCTCAAATTTGACAACTTTAAAACAGAGAGAGAGATGCAGGCAAACTCTACCTCCATTATTATTTTATTAGAAGGATAAAATGAGATAAAGTGCATGAAGGCATTTTGTAAATCTCTGAGCACTGTGCAAATGTAAAACATTATTTTTGTACTGATACCTATTATGAGAAAAATAAAAGAGTAATTCAAGACATATTGCATGGTTATGAAAAACTCTGTACTTTAAGATATTCAGTTAATTTTAAGGGTCCTCATTGCTATAGACATGAACATTTAATCAGTCACTGGAAGAAGAAAAAAAAACATCCAAAAGAGACTGACTAAGAAAAACCGATAAAACAAAGTCATGCCATGTTTGCTTCACAATCCTCTTTCAGCATTCTTTCACCCTTCCTGCCTGCATGCTTTGCATACTTGGAGTTTTAGGCCATTGAAAATATGTATATTTGTTGAATGGAAATGATGCAAGAGAAATAGATGCCATTATTGTGGTTGGTAAAAATCTAGCTTAAGGGACAGTATCTGCAGTCAAATGTGGAGCTAACCCAGTAAAGCTCGATTTGCTCTGTTATAGAAAAGGGATGCTGAATCTGCATGGGAGTAAAGAACATTCTTTCCCTTAGGACTTTGTCGCTTCCGCCGATACACCTCACTGGTTTTATCTTTCAGATCGAATCTTTAAAATAAGAGAAACATAGGAAATCACTGGTACAGGGCTAGAAAATTGGGAGGTTACCATAAAATAAACTTAATTTTTAGCTTTTTTACATTGTTGCAAGTGTAAGCATGAAACAGGAACAGGAGTTTTCTTGCTTACTTAGCAATGTCCTATTTTCCTTAGCTATTCTTAAAGACTGAGTAAGAACACCTTTATGTCATTCTCCTTCCTGATTCTAAAAATAGTGAGCAAAAGTAATGTCATAGAGATAATATAAAAATAACTGCCATTTATTGAGCATCTACTTCAGACCAGTATCTACTGTCTTATTACATTATTACACTTTGGGAGCGTTCCAGGCAGATTTCATAATTCTCATTTAGGGATAAGAAAACCAAGTTTCAGAAGGTTAAATAATTTAAACAGGTAACACAACTAGTAAGTGGCAAAGTGCAAAAACAACAAACAAAAAACAAAAAACAAAAAACCTTATGGAATGATGGAATGACTCCTTACTTGCTAGGAAAATTTGTTAGCCAGATAACAGGGCATTTGAGGAATGGGAATACTGGTTTATTTAATTTCTTGATAGCTGAAGAATAATCAGAAAATGTGTTGTTATAATCATTGACACAAATATCTGCTCGTAATATCCACTTTTCTTCCTTTTTATGTAGTGGATGCAGCCAGTTTAAAACCTTTTGGAATAAAGATGGGCTAACAGAGTAGGAAAAATGGGAAGCAAAGAGAAGAGGGAAGAAGATAAGGGGCAAAAGAAGAAACTAAAACATAATTGATTAATATTGATTTTTGATTTTTATTTCAGAGCATCAGGTCATTATTTTATACATGAATTCTATATGTAATTGAATGAGATGCAGGACATTGAGGTGATTCTACTGTGGAACCTTGTTTTATTAGTCAGGACTTTTCAGTTGCAAGAGAAAGAAATCCCAAATTAAACCAGTTTTGTTAAACAGTGGGATGGTGGGGGAGTTTGCTGGGGAGGGATTTATTTGGCTCATGTAATTAATTGGGAAGTCCACGAAAAGAGGCTAATTTGTTGTTGTTGTTGTTGTTGTTGTTGTTGTTTTGTTTGCCACAGCCAGAGCTGGGAATTCAAATATCATTTTCTTTCTCACTGCCCTCTTAGTTTTACTTTTCTTAATGGTGCCTTAATTTTCTCATCTGTTCAAAATATGCAAAGAAAACTGTTACCAATGTGCATTATAACCAAATGTAGCAACCCAAAAACCTGGACAAAAGGTTTGATCAAAAAAAAAATTAATGTTTTTCCTAGGTGTTGGTAAACTTTACTTTGAATACAACGTTGTAAATTTGGTACATTTCAATGGCTTATGGGTACTAGGATATCAGCAATTTAATTGGCAGTTTCAGTGTGCTGTGCAACATGCCCCTGCTCAAAAACTAGGACCTGAGATGATTCTCAACAGGAAACACAGATACACAAAATTACCTTAAAGATACTAGCTTCAAGTATGCCAGGATTGGCTGTTATATATTTAAAAATTTTTCTTTATATAAATGAAAATTTTGTCAGAAAAGTACTGATCTGCTATAGAAGCAAAATTAGAAATAAAAACTTTGGTATTATTCATCTAAGAAGTCTCTGGATAAGAGGGTCTTTGAACAGAATATCTGACTGGTTGGTTCTCTTTCATTGAGATGATGGCCATACAGCAGAAGGATCACGGGCTTTGCAATCCGGTAAGCCTTTCATCCACCATACAAATATTTCCTTAGCACCTACTATGTGCCAAATACCTTTTCTAGACACTTAGGGTGTGTCAGTGAGCAAAACAGAGAGCCCCCTACTCTATGTAACAGATGACAATAAGCATTAAGCATAACAGGTAAATCATATAGTATTTCAGAAACCAAATAAGTACTACAAAAATGAAAACAAGAAACAAGATATAATTAATTTGAATGATCAAGGAGTTTTTGTTGAAAAGCGATATTTGAGAAATGATCTGAAGGTGGCAAGGAAGTCTGCAAGTGGCTATCTGAAGGATAACACTCTATGCAGGGAATAGCTATTGCAACTGCCTCAAAGATAGGAACATTGCTGGTACTTTTGAGGAATGTCAAGAAGGCCAGGGTGACAGGAGTTGAGTGAAGACATGGAAAAGTAGCAAGAGATACAATCAAAAGAAGAGGTTACTGTAGGCCATTGTAAGGATGCCTGCAGTAATTCAAGTGTGAGATGACAGTGGCAGGGTCTGGGATGGAAGTAATGAAAGTGGTAGGAAGTCATTCTGGATATATTTCGAAAGGAGAGAAAAATATGATTTCCTGAAAGATTGGATGTGGAATGTTAGAGAGACAGCTGTCAAGAACAACGCCAAAGCTTTTGGCCTGAAAAGTTTCAGGCCTTACTAGCCATGTCTTCATTGGTAGTTTACTTTATCTCTCAGTTTTCTCCATGGTAAAATGGGGCTCAAATGGTACCAAACGCACAGAATGTTTGTGAAGCTATTAAATGAGATACTGTTGCAGAGCATCTGGCACATGGTAGACACCAAACAAGTTGTCATTATAAGCTACTTCCCTTCTGTGATTCACTTATCAAGCCAACTTCAGAAAACAATTTAGCCTTCTCTCATGTTGACTTCAGAGAAAGGCTACACCAGCCAGAAAACACAAGAATCTAGGAACCTAGTCCATTCAGCAGTTATTGTTTTTATTGTAAATGCATTGTTAGTCCAGTTTTGTACTTGAGTCTTTCTGAGCTCCCATATTCTCAGTACAACCCTGAGAGATCAATCAATCCCTAGTAGTTGGAAGAGTCTGGGCCAGTGGAGCCTATGCCTGTGCTGCAGAGTTTTCCCCGAAATTTGAACCCTTTTAGTGGACAGTCTCTCTTAAACATATCCTGGCTCTGCTAGGAGTTTTTCTTTAATCAAATTAAAGCACGCATCTAAAACTGAGACTTACCTAGACATTTTGGGAAATTTATCAACAGTATTACTTTAATTTCAGTAAACTAGATTTAGAGACACTGGTTGTACTCATAGTGTAAATATTTGAAGAAATTTTATTTTTTCAAAGGCATTTATTATATCAAAAAAGAACATTTTAATGTAATGTGATTATATGAAAATTACAAGAATAGCTACCATCTCTTGAACATCATCTATCATGTAACAGGCACTGTATTCGACATTTCACATTGTATAATCTCATTTAGCCCTCAACATAATCCTTCAAGGCACTATTAGTTTAGCTGGGCAGGCAGGGTCTAGACCCCAGTGCCTGCATATGTTTCACAAGCAACAAAGACCCTCGTGAAGCCAGATGTCTCTACTACCTTAGATCATGTTTTCATTGTTTCCGTTTGCTTGTCCAGTGGAGAGGAGAGGAGGTTGTTTTGTTTTATTTTGCTTTGTCTGTTATTCACTATCATGCAAATAATAGATCATGTTTACCTTTGGCTCTTTTTTGCTTGTTTGTTACTTTTTGTTTACTGATCCACTCTTTGCCCCCAACCAGACTTCAGAGCACTGTGAATGGGAAGGAAACCGGAAGTAGCTGCAATTTCCAAAATATGTTCTGCAGAGGCCCGGTCTTACAAGTGGCTACCTTACAAATGAGTCCTCACCCAAAGAAAGTCTTACCATAAAGAAAATAGTTTTAATCATGTTTCATCTAGTAGTTTCCAAAATTTTTTGACCACACAGCCCTCTTATATTGAAAAATAACGATTGACATTCCTGAGACTAGTTCTGAGCAGCAAATAGTAAGAATCTTCTTGTTACTCAATTCAAACTGCTGAAAATCTTTGCAATCCAAGGCGGAAAAGTGAGTAATGATGCTGTTTGTTGGGATGACAGATCAAGCATTAAATTTAGAATCTGAATCAAAAAGCTGCTCATGCAGAATACAGGGCAGCTTCAAGAATATGCCTCAAAATCCTGTCACTCAGATCTGTCCTTGTATAATGTCTGGGAGTGGCTGGACCTGGCATTTGCCTCTTCACCTCTCACCCCGTCTGACCTACGTATATTCTAGCCCCACAAGAACCATATTTCACATTCAGATAAATGAGAACCAACACATGAAAAAGGAACAACCCTCACCTTATTATTACCCATCTTCAGGAAGAGCTTGAAATGATTTTTTTATGTCAATTGTTTTTGGGGAACAGGTATGTTTTGGTTAAATAGATGGGTCTTTATTGGTGATTTCTGAGATTTTAGTGCACTCTTGTCACTCAAGCAGTGTACACTGTACCCAATATGTAGTATTTTGTCCCCCATCCCCTTTCAACCTTCCCCACTGAGTCCCCAAAGTCCATCATAACATTCTTATACTTTGGCGTCCTCAAGCTTAGCTCCCACTTTTAAGTGAGAACATACGCTATTTGATTTTCCATTCCTGAGTTACTTCACTTAGAATAATGGCCTCCGACTGCATGCAAGTTGCTGCAGAAAACATTATTTTGTTCCTTGTTATGGCTGAGTAGCATTTCATGGTGTATGTATACCATATTTTCTTTATCCATTCATTGGTTAATTGGCCCTTAAGTTGCTTCCATGTATTTGTAATTGTGAATTGTGCTGTTATAAACGTGTGTGCATGTATCTTTTTTATATTAATACAATGACTTCCTTTCTTTTTGATAGATACCCAGTAATGGGGTAGCTGGATCAAATGGTAGTTCTACTTTTAGCTATTACTAATTTTTTTTTTTTTTTTTTTTTTTTTTTTTTGAGATGGAGTTTCACTCTTGTTGCCCAGGCTGGAGTGCAATGGCGCCATCTCAGCTCACTGCAACCTCCGCCTCCGGGGTTCAAGTGATTCTCCTGCCTCAGCCTTCCGAGTAGCTGGGATTACAGGCGCGGCTACCACACCTGGCTAATTTGGTATTTTTAGTCAAGACAGGGTTTCTTCATGTTGGTCAGGCTGGTCTACTTTTATTTCTTTAAGAAATCTCCATACTGTTTTTCATAGTGGTTGTACTAATTTACATTCCTACTAGCAGTGTAAAAGTGTTCAATTTTCACCACATCCATGCCAACATCTATTGTTTTTTGACTTTTTAATTGTGGACATTCTTGCAGAAGTAAGGTGGTATTAGATTGGTGCAAAAGTAATTGCAGTTTTGCCTTAAAAGTAATTGCAAAAACCACAATTACTTTTGCAACAACCTAATATCTCACTGTGGTTTTAATTTGAATTTCCCTGATGATTAGTGACTTTGAGCATGTTTTTCATGTTTGTTGGTTGTTTGTATATCTTTATTTTTCAAAATCCTGCTGAAACTATTCCAAAAGACAGAGAAAAAAGAAATCCTTCCTAAATCATTCTTGAAATATTTTTTTTTTATGAAAAGGAAGCCACCCTCCCAAACCACTTCTCACCAATTCCTACCAATAATGGCAGAAAGTATAACACTGGGCGAAGCTTCTCTACCTGTAGTCCCATTCCTTGTTCCACCCCCAATCTGACCCACTCTCCCACCCCACTGTGAACACCAGGCCAGTTACTAATGACAGTGCCCACTACTTGGTTTCTGGTAGTCCTATTTCTGCAGTGTTGGAATCAAATTATTGGTTTAAATTAAAGATTTTATTAATTTAACTTAATGACTAGCTTAGTTAATATCTGGGAGGGCTTTTTGTTATTTGAAAAGAGCACTTACCATCACTTTTTTTTTATTTAATGTCCAATTTATTAAACTTATACTTCATTTCCAAAACTATGAAAATTAAATTTCCTTAAACAGTTAAACATTGATTAAAGCTTTACTTAATTAAAATCTCTTCCATTATTTTAACAATAATTATAATTCTACTATGACTAATTCTTTTGAATATTTTTAAACTCCAAAAACAAGAGACAAAATGTGTACAAATCCAATGAGTATAAAATGTATTGCTACACTTACACCTATTTTGTAAAAAGCTGGACTCTGAGTTTATTTTTTCTCAGTATTTCTTCATTATTTTATATTTTTCTCATTTTTGTTTTTATACCTTCTTGTATGATAGCATGTTTTTGAAACTGAACCTGCTTCCTCTTCCTCCAGTTAACATCTCAGATTTGCTGAGGTTCTAGGATTTGGGTAACCAACCAATTGCTTTTTGGCTGGGCAAAGAATCTGCCTACTTCTGCCAAAATGAGTCACATGTGAGCTACTAGTCATCTCTCTGAATTGTTTGTTTTGCTTTTTATAGTTAAATCTTATATTTTAGCTCACTAAGTCTTTTTAACTTCATTTTTTTCACCTAGGATTTTTGCAACCTAGCATCTCACATTCTCTTCTGCATTTCCTTTTCAATCTTGCATGGCCAGTGTTTTATAACTCATCTCATCATTTTGTATAGACCTGAACTGCTAACATTATCAGAAACTCACATATGTTTTGTTATGGCATATTATTAGAGGCACCATTGAGGTTTCATCTCATAGAAAATAAGTCATAGGGTTTGCTCAGTTGTTTATTCCTATATCTCTTGTTAGTTAATTAGCAGTCTTAGTACCCCTAGTGCTGATTTCTTTCTACTTGGTTATTGCGTGAACCAACCCTTCTGAATGTGGGACCCTGTTGTATCTGGTTGTTCAATGTATTCAGTAGTACCAAAAGTTCTTGGTCCAGTTACTACATTTCTCACATCTATTTGACTCACTCACTTCCGAATTACATAGAATAAAAGAAATGCATATCTATACTTTATAAATATAAATTTAATAATAAATCAAGATATTCATATATAAATATTCTCTACTAATTAAAGACAATACAACAAATACCATTAAATTTTTATTTCTTCTCACTTATAGGTGGGAACTGAACAATGAGATCACATGGACACAGGGAAGGGAGCAACACACACAGGGACCTGTCAGGTGGTGCCATGGGGGGTAGGAGAGCATTAGGAAAAATAGCTAATCCATGCTGGGCTTAATACCTAGGTGATGGGTTGATGGGTGCAGCAAACCACCATGACGCATGCTTACCTATGTCAGAAACCTGCACATCTTGCACATGTACCCCAGAACTTAAAACAAAAAATAAACATTAAAACAGATTTTCTTTTCTCTTCGAATTATTGTGCCCCTTATATTGACATTTCTTAAATTTTCAAGAATTAAAAAACACTTATTTCCATTAACTCAAATCGGATTGTCACAACTTCATCAAAAGGAGCTTCATTAAGCTGCCCTTTTATTTTTTTAGCACTACCCCCAACATCCTTGAAAAGATTTCTTGCTTTCCAGCAATAGTAAGATGGTCTTTGCTTATTTTGAATTTTCCATTGCCTAAGATATGGAATCAGCTACTTCCCTAGGAATGCTGGCATTTCTCTGTGAAGACAATATAAGAGACCAAATCTGTGCACATAGCTATGTGGATTCCCATGTCAGTGGTGGGCAAATACACCACTGCTCCTCTTGGCCACTTTTCATATAGACCTGGAGAGAATATTCCTTTAAAGTTCATAAGTTTACTTTGGTTTTTCCAATATGACATCATAAATTGTTGCTCCTTAGGTTTTTTAAAGACCAAGACTCCAAACCAATGGACATACCCCATATTTATAAACCCCTGATAAGTCATTTTCCATTAGCTTGTATCCCACTGTAGTTATGGGGCTTCTATATGAATCAGGCTCACATTTTCTCCTTCATGACTAGAATAATTGGGGTCCCACAAGTGCCAGAACTCCTCCCTGACCCATTCTTTGCCATCTACTTGTTTGCTATCCATAGCACATTACCTGTCCAAACTCTGAAGTTTCTAATCTTTTCATTGCTCCTTCTACCTTCTGAGCAATCAAAGGTCCTCATGAAAAATCAAGAATTTTCAGAAATTCTACTTTTAGCAGAACTATATTTCTGGTAGATAATTATATTTGTGTCTTTCTTTTTCCTTTGTAAGTAAAATTTCCTTATCAATGAAATGCTCTGTTAAGAATTAGACACTTTCCCAAGCTATAAAGATTTAGACAGATACAGTAGGTGGGACATTTGTCCAATCTTCCTAGTCCTTGAGCAACATTTCTGAAGGATCCCTGCTACTAAACAGGAAAGTGGGCCCACAGGCAAGCCACTTAGAAAATGTATATCCTGGATGGTAGCAGCTCTTCTCCTCTTAGTATTTCCCCAGGGGACTTCATTACCTGAATGGAATACTTTTTCCTGCCATAGTAAGAGGCACTTAGTCCTTTGGCAAATCTTAGCCATTTGCTATTTCCTCCAGTAAGTAAATAGGATAAACTGCCTCCTCTGAGGTGTTCTTTGCTGCTCAGTGCCATCCAAGTATCTCCTGGAAAAAAATAATCTGGAGATATTAATACTATTCACTACCATTATCATTACATTACCAAGCATATATCACAAATTGAGGACTATTGTTTCATATAATCTCAATTAATCTTAACAACTGCTTGCAATAATATCACTTTCATTCCATTTTTCCAGATAAGAAAACATAGATGTAGAAAGTTGAATTCACCCACCTTGAAAGTGGCAGCACAGGAATTAGAACTCACAATAACACCTCTGAGTCTATATTCTTAGCCATTAGCTCGACTTCCTTGTTCCTTTTCATCCTTTCTCACACCCCCTAATTTCACGTTTAGAGAATGAGTCCCCAAAACAGATTTTATATTTCATTAGCCTAATCATAGCACAATTCTATTTAGGTACAGTCCTAGCAACAGCAACCATTCCTTATTTTTATATTGTAATTGACAGTAACCTAGAGACCACATGCCATTTCTGAACTATGCCCATTAAGTTTATATAACATCAAAAGCTCAACTTCTCTTATTGTTCACCTACAACTTCCCTTCTGCCCTCTTATCGGTGAAATCAATTACAGCATCCTGTTCTTGCCTTTCACATATTGTCAAATCATTTCTCACACTACATGCTTAGACTAATTGTGTGAATTCCACTCCCCTGAGTTACTGGCTTTGAAAGGTTGCTGAGCTCTGTCACCACCTGGCCACCAATGTGTACACAATCTTCCTAAAATGCTGCCATGGCCTCATTTTGTATTAACTCTTTTCTGTTACTGTGAGGGTATTTCTTCTCTCAGCTCAAATTTTCCCTTTCACCAGCAACTTCATATTCAAATATGGTATCAGCGATGATTTCATTAGCGTATGTGACAAAAAAAGTGAGGTTGAAATATTAAGAATATACATATATGAATCAGCTTCTTGGAAGATAGGTATTTATTATGCACCAAACGTGGGAAAGGAAAACAAAGGAACAGGAGAAACCAAAAGAGTTAGGTTGAAATATTAAGAATATACATATGTGAATCAACTGCTTGGAAGATAGGTATTTATTATGCACCAAACGTGGGAAAGGAAAACAAAGGAACAGGAGAAACCAACATTAGAGAGATACATACATACATGCATTTATGCATATATGAACATGTGTTTTCTTCAATATATCATAAGTTCTCATGAATATCAAATTTTTAAAAATCCAATTTGAACAGAGGATAATGTTTAAACATTCCAACTTTTGCAAATAACTTTAACATTTCAGTGTTACCTCCCTAGATCTTTCTGATGAGAATTGACATTGGGTTATTCAGAGCTTGCAGAGGCCTCAGACTGGGACCATAGACACACAAATTTACATTCTCTTGGACCAGGTGGCTCTACATTTTGAACTTTGTTTAGACATTCAGTGGACTTTCATAATAAATACCAGTAAGAATCTTTTCTATTCCACCTCTGTTTCTCCCCATCTTATTACCTAATGTATGCTTTAAGTTCTCATTTATAATATCGGTAGTGACTTCCATGATTGTGAATAATAAAATATCAAAGAATGCCATCAAGGTAGCATAATGGAATTTAAATGTTACTATGAAAATATTCTCAGCATGTATTAGAGAATTCTAAATTAGGAAGAGATCTAATAGGTACCAAAAACAGTTCTTTCATTTTACACATAGGAAATTTAGGTGTTTGTTTATAGAAAATAATGATTATAGCTTTTAATAATAATAATATATTTTATTAATAATAGTAGTTCTGTAATTCCTGACCAAATTTAGAAGCAAATTTAAAACCTTTAGGTTGGGTTAGAGTGGGAAAATGTGAAAAATATCAGGATTCATTGCATTTCTGAAACAATACTGGCTCCATCTGGTGGCCAAAGTAATAATTCCCAGTCAATAATGTGTTTATGATTAATACACTATGCTTTCTTGAATTGAAAATGTCCGATTGGAAAAAAAAAAAAAAAAGAAAATGTCCGATTGGGTCCAAATATTGAAGAATTTAGAATATAATCCTAAATTCTTATATATTTAATCTATAGACAGTTACAGTTTCTACCTGTGATTAATTTCTTCCAAAGTGTATATGATTAATTGTAAGTTGAAATTGAAAAAGAGCCAAAAATCCAGTTTAGAAAAATGAAGATAATTTCTCAACTATCTTCTGAGAAAAATTTGTATTCATCTAAAAATATATTAATATATTTTTTATGAAAAACAGCAACAAAATCCATTACTTTTTAATCAAGGCAATATAATTAGTACCAATTTATTATTTAATATGTATTACCAATTAAAATGTAAAACTCAACATAAATTATTTAGTGATATCAAAAATCAATGAGGTTAGCACTGTATTATCATTTGTTCCTGTTCTTTGAACTAAGAAACTAAAACCAAATGAGTTAGGCTGTTGTATTCTCGTAGGGAAAATCTACTTAGATTTTATTATTAAATAAACACGGGCATTCTTTCCTGCTGTTCTGTGAAAATTTTGAAATTTCAAGCTAATTGTTTTGTGTTAGTGCCTATTTTAGAACAAGAGGCTTCAACTTTCTTTGGATTCTGAAAAGAGCTTCTAGCACCTTAATCATTTATGAAACTGTGTACTAGTCACACAAGTGGGTTCAGTTTTTGAAAATTCATCAAGTTGTGCACTTAAAATATGTTTGTATATTATACTTGAAAATCAAAATAACATTTTTGGAAGTTTAAGAACCATTGTTTTTACGTCCCCAAATTTAATATATACTAATAATTAGCCCTACCATAAGCTGAGTTGAATATATGGTAAAGGTTATTAAAACCTTCTGAGAATCAGTTTCTCTAAATTTAAAGTGTAAATAACTTCCCATGGGTTGTTAAGAAAACTACTATATAAAATTAAAATTGTCTGGAACTTCATGCTTGCTTCTGAGAGCTACTCAGACGGCTTCTCACGAATTCTTCCTCCACAGCTGGCCAAGTGATGTTTAGAATCATCGATGCACTCACTGCCTGAGGAATGGAATTATATGTTTATTCTCACTATCTTAATAAGAAGAGAAACTTAAGAAAATAAGGAAAATAAAAGGTATGCATAGTTTAGATAGTATTACAGCACCAGTGTCAAAATATGGCTTTTCAATACCTCTGTGCTGATTATTTATTTATTGCCTCTCAGGTCCAAATTCACCTGGTTTTTCGGCTATAAAAACGGATTTGGGCCCTTTAAATATATATATACATCAGCTGGCCCTGAAGCTTTATGAGTAGAAGGTGTTAGAGAGACACTGCAGGAGAAAAAGAATTTTGCTTCCTGGTTCCAGGGTACTCACTCGGCAGGTTCCAGCACTGGGTGCTTATGGTACTCACAGCATCACTAATGTCCAGTTTCTGCAGTCTACAGTAGTCAGCAGCACTCAGCAGCCAGTAGCTCTTTCCAGCAACCCTCCCCTCCCACGCAGTGAATTTGTAGCAGAGCGCTTCCAACTCCTGTGGCATGTGCGGCATCTCCTGCGTGCAGTTCCTGCAGGGTATGGTAGTCAGCGCACTCAGCCTCCTCGCCCACTGTCCCTTTATATGGTTTGTTATGGAGCTCCTCCTGTGAACTAACTCCCCAGGAACAGCTTTTCCGGCTCTCTGGAGGGTGGATTGCCAACAAGTTCTGCCAAGACACCACAGCAGCTCCTCTGTCAGCCAGTGAGCCAGGGAAGTGATCCTTCCCAACCAAGTCTGGATCTAGCACCTGAGCTCTCTCAGCCTGAAGGCGCGCTCCAACCTGAGCTCTCTCAGCCCGAGAGCAGTCTCTCCTTATACTGTTATTCATATATTCTTTCCAATTCTTTCCAGTTCTTATTGCCCAACCCCTTGTATTCTAATCCCTGTTCTAGTTAATAATTCTTTATATGAAACTTTCCCTGTTCAACTTACTTCATGGTTGCTTTCTCCTGACTGGATCCAGACTAACACAGCCTCTTTTTTTTCACTTAGCTAAGATGAGTAAAGGACTGTATTACGTATACAAAAGGAACAATAACTAGATTGCATTCATTCAATAGAATACTTGGTCTGGTTACACACAGCTGTGTGGCTTGCTAAGTTTTCTTCACAAGGGTGTAAAATATATGAAGAGTAGAAACTAATCCTTAATTGATGGGATTCATGCAAACAGTACTGATTTGTGCCTGTGTAAAATACAGAAATTTGTAAATCGGTTATTTGTACAATGAAGCTCTGGAACATTTTGAGAGTTATTTAACTAATCAGATGTGGTTCTTTTAAGGAAAGACGTCCAAAGACATCTTGAAAATAAAAAGGATGAGTCACACTAGGGATAATAAGGTTAGATTATTTTGGTAGTCATTTTCCATTGGCAAACCAGGCTCTCCCACTCTCAACCTGTTGTTTGTGTGAGTTTGACCTAGTCCAAACATTCATCCCTCCCCAGGCCCTCCAGCTCCTCCAAGATATTGAGATGGTGGGAATGTGACACAGGCCCAGCTAATCAGCTCTTTCATCCTCTGACCATGATGATTAGTTCAAGATGAACAAATAAAACAAATCTGTCTAATGAATGTGATCTGATATATTTTGCTGGAATTTTTGGGAAAAAAAGGTCTCTTTTGGTTGGGGTTGCCGAGTTGCTAGGAAGTGAGCCTGGATCTGCTAGTCACTATTTTTGCCAGTGCATGGGAGGAACCAATGTGATAAAGAGGGAAACACAGGAAAACAGAATCAAAAGATTTAAAAAGGGATACTAGATGACATCATTTGGTGGCTTGGATCTGGCCTCTGGCTGCAGATATCTAAAGTTTTCAGAAACATAAGACAATAAATGCCCTAAGTCAGTTTGAGTTTTATTCTGTCAGTTGTGAATACAGTCCTGATAGCTGCAATTATAGTGATTTGAATAACTGAGGCCTTTAGATCAAAGACCTAAGTAATTCATTGTTTCCTACGTTAAAGTCCAAGAGTGAATTTTGGTCAGGTATGTGTCAGGTTCTTACTTTGTATACAGTACTCTATGCCAGAGAATGGGCATTCGAATTGCCAAATCTAAGAAGTGTTTCAGGGATGATTGATGTCATTACCAGAGCGGATGCTTCTACCCTTTGGTGTTCAGTAACAAAGTTACACTATTCTGGGTCAGGCAATCATTCCTAAAATATTAGGAATAAACACTGGGTGAAATGGCCAAACATAGTGTTTTATGCTGCAATTTTTTTTTGCAATCTGTGACCTATTGTTTCTCATTACTTTCACCAACTGATGTTGGTAGAGATATTGAGATAGAAATAAACTACAAAAATATAGCTTGATTTCAGACAGATCAAAAACGTAAAAGTGTAGTCATTAAAGTCTTCTGCTCCTCTCCTTGTCTCCCTAACAGCAGCATTAGCATGCTGCCCACACTGACATGTCTTGTGTCACCTAACGTGATTGATTAAGGGATATATTTTTAAATTTCACCACTGCCTTTGTTTTTATTTTTTTATTTTCTAGGCTGCTTGTCACATGCCCCAGATCTGTGAAAGGTTTGTATAAAATAAAAAAGCATATTTTAAAAGAAATACAATGTGTGACATAATGACAAAAGCCAGAAAATTGTGCGTCCTGACGGACTTGCCACTCTTCACTCAGGTCCCTGCTTTGTCTTCTTCAGCTAGGAGAGTGACAGGCTGAAGGGCCTGGTGTTTGTCAGTTTATGTCACAACTGTGATATTTAAACATAGGCTTCTTTGTAGCTATTTTCTTCCACCCAAAATCTTTTTGGAAATGTGCCAAATATACATTTACTCAAACAAACACAAAAGGTCAACTTTTCTCCCCGCCTTCCCTTTAAAGCAAAATATTGCTTAGTTATAATCCATTAACTAATGTTAGTTTTTATGATCTAATCTGTTTTTAGGTGTTGAAATTATCTTCTCTGTGCCTATTTCTACTTATTATAACTGGTATTTGTTCTTTTGTACTTAAAATTCAAAGTTCAATGCCAGTCTTTTTTAAAACTCTATAATTCTTTTATCTCTATGAATGCTTTTCAAGAGGGATATGTGCTTACAGTAGTGTTTACATGGCAAACTTGGATTAATGTTATTTGTTACATAATGTCAACTTTTAAATGTATCATTTTAAATACATCTATCAAAAGATAGATTCTTATAAAACTATTGTAGGATACTATTAATCTATGTTACAATGTAATATATGTTCACAGTGAGTTGTCAGTTATAAGAACTATAGTTTTTTAATGATGTAATAATAAAACAACATATTTTTCATGTTGTTTATTGGCACTTTGTCCAAAAAGCTGACACTCTTTTTCTTGACAGGAACATTAAACATTACAAAACTAAAACCTGTTTTACAAGTATTCTAAAATAGTAACTTCTTATCACTCAGAGCCGAACAGAATAGAATGTTTCTATTTTTTTTTCTGTGATCAAAAGATGGCTTTAATGACTGACTAGGTATAGCCATTTTTACTAAGGACATTAATATTTCTGGAATTCCTAAGGACGTACTATTGAATAAATGAGTGTTTTCTTCCAAAACAGTTGTAAAAGGAAAATGTGTGCGGTATTTTCAACTGCTGAAAGTTTAAATGTATTGTAAATAGTTTAAAAATATGAATTACTAACAAAATTTAGGTATGGTTGTTCTACAGTTAGTTACACATTATTATTTAGATCATGTTAATTTTAATCTACATATTTTCTATTGCTAAAACATTTGAAGTTTTCATAATAAAATATATGTCACCAAAATCATCAGGATAAAGCAACATTAGCCAATTAAAAAGGTATTAAGATAATTGTACCTGAAAAAAAAGATAAGCTAAGAACACCTTATATAAATTTTTCCAGGTAAGGCAAAAAATAAACTCTAATACATTATATAATGATCAACCAACATAAGGAAGTGTAGTAATTTAACATAAGAGATAAACATTTTCAAGCTCCAATCCCCAAAATTTGATTGTTTCAAAGTTTAAAGAAGAAAAAGTTAACTCTATTGTTTTTCATATATAAAAGTTTTTCAAAAATACCAAAAAGTTTATCATAGGACCAACTTTCATTTATTAACTACCCATAATAGCCAAGATTAGTAGTTCAATCTTTCTTTTCTGAAAAAGTGTTTATGAAGCAATAAAGTATATTTTTAGGTAAATGACTCTAATTGATATGTAGGTCATACACAGAAAAGATCAAGAATTAAACAGCTTGAAGTTCAGTGGTTTCCAACCTGTTCTGGGCCAAGCTCTAGAAATTCTGTTCTAGGGCCTCCATACTTAACTGGCCATGCTCCACAGAACTCTCCATTCTCATCACCTCCCTCATTTCGACAAAAGCAGCTCCACTTTTATATACTTTAGCCCTCTGCATGAAATTTTATCTAAGGCACATTTTCCAAGCTAAAAATGGTAAGTCATTCAGATTCAACTTCAGGCAGCCTTTTGTAGCTAGTTTTTTCAACATCTCTTAATACTTCTTATAATTCTAAGACGAAGTCATTATTATATCTATTTTACGAAAAGAGGAAACTGAGAATTTAAAAGGAAGTTTATGAGTGGAGAAGAGGTCAGTTTCCTGAAAGGCCAGAAAGTTGGAGTTTTGAAATCATTGAGGAATGTGACGGGAATGTGTTCTGGAGACCAGCAGTAATCTGGGAGTCTTTAAGAAAGAAGGACAGTGAGGCAGAGGCTGGTCAATGACTGATGCAAAGAGTAGATACTAGAATCTGATAGGAAATTCAGTCCCAGAGATTTTTAGAACAGAGAAAGAGTCAAAGGTCTAGAAGCAGCAATGAAGAGCAAGAAAGATATCTATGCCCCCTCCCAAGACCAAGGTATGAAGGAAAACATGACCTCAGGGAAGAACCAGATATCAGCTACATCAACAACATCAAGGGAATATTATCAGCAAAGAAACTGGGGACAAAGATTTATGCTGATGACTAAGCAAAAGCTCCAGAGGGCACAGTGAAAGGATTTTAGGTATTGAGGGAAGGTTGAAGGTGGAGTTAGAAAAGGAAAGTATAGCACCATGGCAGCTTCCAGTGGTAGTTGACATAAACAGGAATGGTAAGAGTTTTCCTGTTGGGCCCATCGAAGCTACGAGTATTAAGAAAGAAAGAGAAGGATCTTGAAGGAGAGCCTAGATAGTTAGGTCTCCCCCTTGACGCCTGCTGATGGAATAATGGACTCTATACAGGGTTAGGTTTGCACTGAGTACCTGGGTTTACTGCTAAGTTCTGCAAATGGGGCAAAAAGCCTTCGAGGGGCAGACTCGCCCCTCATGTGGAAGGGATGTCATTTCAACCTTTCTAACAGACGTATGGAGGCCAGAAGAGGGGTAGCCCCACTCTGAAAATCATGAGTGTTTCCTCTTGACTTCTGCCAGTTCTTGAGCTTACAAGTTACATATCCAGCTTGCAAGATAAGTTATCCCTTGGTCCTATTTTGAAAATTCTCTGGAAGCATATTCCGATTGGTCCACTTTGAGTCTGGGTCTAATTATCTGTAACCAGACCCAAATGATAATGTTGTAGAAAGTGACTACGAAGAGCTCCTCAGTATGATGGAGGGAGGCAGCTAAGGGAGTGCTTGCATGGTGGGCCGACACTCCAACAGGTGTTGATTAGGGGTTTGATCAAATATAGCTTTAAAATATAGCTAAAAAGTGATGGCTGGTGTCTGTCAACAATTGGTGATAGAAATAGGTAACATTAATGGCAAACTTGGCATACACATGTTCCCAACTTTGTGCCAAACAGCAATTTAAACTTTCATGATGCAGAATTAAGAGAGGAGAGAAAGAGAAATGACCTAGAATGGCTGAAGGAATTTTATGGAAAAGAAATACTTGGGAATAGCTGCATGGTATGCAGGCAAAGTAGATAGGAAAGGAAAATAGGATTTTAAGAAGCATTTATGTGGACACATATTATGTCATGATGTTTAACAACCATAAAAAATAATTTTAACCACTTTGAAAATACTTTTGCCACTGGATGTGTTCCAGTGCTGTGACCCCAAGCTCAGGCCAGTCCACATGGATTGTGGCTTCAGCGAATTTCAATAAGTAGGAAGAAAGAGCTGGGTTTCTGGAAACAGGGGGACTTGTGCAATGAAAACTGGACACCTAAGTAGAGACATCTTAAATAATTGGAGAAACGAACTTGAAGTTCAAATGAGAGGTCAGGGAATTTATATACATAGAGCTGAATATGAACCTTGAGACTGAATTAGTTATGCATATATAGAGAGAAAAACAGCTGTGAGGGACTGAGCCTCATAAAAGACTCGCAGTTGAGATGCACAGAAAGAAAGAGAAGACATAAAAGATAGAAACATCAGAGCTATGTGGTTTACCATGGCAGAAGTCAGAAGACAATATGCCAGGAACAAGGAAGAAGTCAAATACTACAAGAATTTTAAAGAATTCAAGAAGCTGCAATGGGAAGCATGCCCTTAGTATCTTCGACAGATGTCCTCTGGCTGAGCAATCCCTGTTATGGGAAGCTCTTCTCAAGGATAGTGCACTCCACTACTGAACCAGTTTAGTTGTTATAGGTTATCTTGCATTCTTGGGATTATATTGCCCTCAGCAGGGGGAGAATTGGTTCTTAGGGTTAATCCAAAATAATTTTACTTTTTGTGTAAATATATGTGCATAAACATATACATCTGCAGTATATCTGTACTATTAAAACTTAACTGCAAGCAAGGAACACCGGCTCACATCTGTAATCCCAACACTTTAGAAGGTCATAAATGGGAGGATCTATTGAAGCCAGGAGCTCAAGACGAGCCTGGGCAACAAATCAAAACTCCGTCTCTAAAAAAAAAGAAAAACAAAAACAAAAATTAGCCAGGGGTGGTGGTGCATGCCTGTAGTTCTAGCTACTCCAGAGGCTGAGGCAGGAGGACTGCTTAAGCCCAGGAGTTTGAGGTTACAGTGAGCTATGATCACACCACTGCACTCCAGCTGGGTAACAGGCTGATTATTATTATTATTATTGTTATTATTATTATTATTATTATTATTATAAAAACTTCATTGTGAAGTAAGGGTGAGCAGCAATTAGGAAAAAAAGTCTTTAAAGTCTTCTTAATAAAAGATAGTTGAGATTCACTGTCTTCTATTAATCTGCAGGTAGTAAATTCCAGTGGCTTAAAAGAACCACGCCTATGTTGCTATAAGTGTTTTGTGAGGTGTAAGGGATGTGATGGTAGCAGTTTGGGCGGAGTCTGCTCAAACAGCTACTCTTAGATTCTAGCTGACAAGGCTGCAGGATTTTGTGGTTGGTGTCATTATGGAACAATTTCTTGATGGGAGAGTGACTGGAAAATCACTCATGGCATTTACTGTTTAAGCTAGAGGTCACACTCCTCTCTTCTGCTCACATTTCATTATCCAGAACAAGACACACACACTATGTAAATTCAGGAGGACTCGGAAATATAGGGGAGCAACTATTTAGTGAGCATCATGATGTCTATAGTCTTGTCATACCTAGCTGAAAACTGCCTCTTTAGAACAACTCACAGTGGTCCTTGTATGGCACCTTAGAGCAACACATTGCCACCTTATTCCCTCTTCTGCAAAAGAGAAAATTAATTCTCTTTAAATACCTTTCGCCATCTCTAACATGAGAAAATTACCAACATGTTTATCAAACCACTGCCCTGGGGCACGTATCTCCACCTACCTGGATGTTGTATTTCAAGAAACAAATTCAACTGTGTGCTTATGTTTCTAAGTAATGTTAAAGTTTTTGTGCTTCTAGAAATTTCTACATGGAGTATAGTGTATAGTAAGATCATGTCCCCAGATCTAAGTATGAATTGTTCAATGCTGTCCAGTTATTTTTTCTTTTGCCACACTATTTTATATGCTGATACTGAGCTGTGGTCAGCCAAAACCTGAGCTATTTTTTACACATTCTGCCACAAAGCAAAAAAGTCATTGTTTTTATCAAGGATTAGATACTGATGGATAAAATGTATCTGTATGATGCACTTTCTCGTAGGTTATCTTGTTTGTTTGCTTCTCTTTTGTTTAAAAAAAGTTAAAAATGAGAATAGCAAAAGCAATGACTATTTAAAGCAACTTACAATTTTATGTTTTTCTTAAAAAATAAGTTCCACTAGAATTGAGCCGTGTGTTTGGTGCTTGCGTCTTTGTGGCTTTTTTGTTTGTTTGGTTTTTGGTTTTTTTGAAGTAACTATGCCTCCATGTAGCTTCTGAGGCTTGCCCCAAGCACAATGGCTAATCAAGTAGGTGAAAATCAAGTGCCTAGGATTTTCAGCCACTTGTATTCTTAAGACATTGTCTCAAGTCTCTTCCGGATTTCAGTGACAATTATTATTATACTTCTTGTTCCTTTTTACACCCTTTATTCTCATATCAAAGTTCACCTTCTCACTTTCTATATCAAGAAATACTTACGTGCAAGACACTTTGTAACTATGAAAAATAAATGTTACAAGTCAAATTTTCCTCATACAGTAAAGTTTCTTACCTCCCTTCCAGCTGTCAAGGAGCTTCCAGAGAGAGAGAGAAGAAAAAAAAAAACACTGAAAAAGACTTGCGAAGCAACTAGTAGAATTTACATGGACCCGTGGGAGACTCTCAGAAAAGAACCCTTAGAAGGAGAGAGACTTCAACTTTGTCAATATTATTTGGAAACTGGGGGAAGGAACTTTACATTTGTCCACATTTGGGATACAATAAGAACAGAAGTAAAGTAGTAGTGAGGAAGCTGCATGACCAAACAGACTAAAGGGACTAAATGAATAGAGAAACTTCACCTGAAACCCAGAGTTTGTGCTGAGAGTAATGAAAGATATGGTTAGAAAGAGAGGTTTCAGTCATGTTATGCTGGAAACAGAGTTTGGACTTGGCACTGAAGGGCCATTAAAGACTTGTGTAGAGAGAAGTGACATGATCAGTCAATTTTTACGACAAGTGTTATGATAGCAGTATCTGAAATAAATTTCAGTAGATACGATGGCAATAGGAAAAGGAATTAGAAAATGAATGCGCTAGTCCAGTGTGATATGACAAGAGCCTGGACTGGGGCTTGAGAACCAGAGTGAAAATAAAAGGAAACATAAAATATGGGAAAGGTTATGAGAGGAATAAAAGCCAGGCTTCATTAATTGACTACAAGTGAGAGAAGAATAGAAAAGAGGCTTCTAGTCAATATAGTAGAGTAAGATGCCAAGTGAAATACTCCTCTTCCATTTTTACCACTGAGAAATATACCACAACCACAAAAGTAAATCCATAGCTGAGCTGAACTAAAAGTCAGAGTGGTAATAGGGAGTTAAATCTGAAGGTTTAACACGAGAATCAGGGTGAATAGTAACACTTGCCCTAGGAAGCTCACTGAGAGCTGGAGCTGAAGTCCTAGAATCAAGAAGGGTCACCCTATAGGCAAAACAGATATGAGAAAACCAGCACCTACCAGACTCTGGAAAGCAATTGGAAAGCTTGTCAAAATACCAGGTCCGTGGGTAAAAAATAATTAACTGTGAGAAATAAGAAAATCAGGCCTGTGCCACATGTATGTGTAGTTAGTATTAAAGCAACCCATATGGTACAGAAACCCCCTTCTGAGAAATTAACTTAAAAACGATCTGGAACCAGTGAAAATCCATTAGTCCCCTGCAGAAGCAAACACTAATTACGCTCTAAGGTTTCTCATACAATCTATGACAGAAATTACAATTCACAGAGTAAAATGGATCACCCATCATTGGGAGTCAGCTGACGGAGAAAAGAAACAACAATTTGTACTTGTGAAACAAGTGATAATAGATTTTTAAAAGAGATGGAGTCAACAATGACTACATAATCAAACTTGAATGATTAGAAAAAATGGCTAAAACTCTTATAGAAACATTCCTCATCTTTTTTATGCCCAGAGAAAAGACCCCAAAACAACCAAACCTGCTGGAGAGTGAAAAGGAAACCTGAGAAAGGGGAGAGCCAGAAAAGCAAAAACCGAACTTGATGCTTAAATTTAGCTCGTCTCTGGATAATCTCTGAAATAAACACTTATGAAACAAGCAGAAAGTAATTTGCAGCTAAGAAGTAACTTATATTTGAGCTGTCAACAACTGCAGACATGAAAGTATACAGTTTGAGTCCAACCAAATCAACTAGCGACTAAAACAAAAACTTCAACACTCTTTAAAGCAATATGATGGATTCTAGAGTCTATAAAACATAATATTTATAATGTCCAGGGTACAATCCAAAATTATTCAACAAAAGTCCAGAAAATATGACCCATTGCTGAGGAAAAAGACGATCAACAAATGCCAACTCTGAGATGACCCAGATGTTGGAATTATCAGGTAAGGACTACAAAACAGCTATTATAATTCTGTTCAGTTAAGTAAAGAAAAATATGTTCATAAGTGAGAAGAATTTACTTGAAAATCTTAATAGCAGAATGGAAATTACACAAGAAAGAGTAAGTGAACTTAAAGATGGATCAATAAAAATTATTCAATGAGAAAAACAGGAAGCAAGAGGAGGAAAAAGAGGAGGAAGAAGAGAGAATGAGAAATTATACTAAGCAAGAACAGAGCCTCAGTAATCTGCTGCACAATTTCTGAAGGTCTTTATATGGGTAGCTAGAGTCCCAAAAAGGAGACAGAGATTGGGGATGGACGTTCTCAAATGCAAATACAAAATATTTATAGATATAATGCCTGAAAGCATTAAAAAATGGCAAAAACCATAAATTTACATATTCAAGAAGCTCAGTAAACTACAAACAGGATTAGTTAGAAGAAAACCATGGCTAAGAACATGATGGTCCAACTTTTGGAAACCAAAGATAACAAGTATATCTTAAAAATGGCTACAGAAAATTGTCACTTTACATATGGGAAAATAATGATTTAAATGGTCACTTGCCTCTCAGCAGAAACCATAAAAACCAGAGACCAATAAAACAATGTTCTTAATGTACTGAAAGAAAATAAACTGTTGATCCAAAATTCTAAATCCAGCAAGAATGAAGGTGAAATAAAGATATTTTCAGATTGTAAAACAAATAAAAATTGTAAGGGAACTTATTGCCTCCAGATCTGTATTGAAGGGAATTCATCAAGCTAAAGAGAAATGATACCAGAAAAAAATTCAAAAATAGACTTCATGACAAAGAGTACTACTAAATATAAAGAGAAACATTTTGTAATAAAAAAGATTCAGTTCATCAGTAGGACATAAAAATAATACATGGATATGTGCCAAACGACAGAGCCTCAAAACACATGAAGCAAAAATTAATAGAATTAGTGGAATAACTATTTCCACAATTTTGAGAGGAGAATGTTACACTCTTGTCTAAACAATTGATAGAAAATTGAGACTGAAAATTCATTGGAAACATAGAAGAACTAGAAAGCATTACCACATGGATCTAATTGACATTTATGCAACATTATATTCAGAAAACTTCTCCATGAAAGACAAAGAACAGTACGGTCTCTATAATTCCATTTATATAAAATGTAAATGAATCTATAGTGACAAAAAAATCACATCAGTTGTTGCCTAGGATAGAGAGCAGAGAGACATGGAATGGGGAGTGAGGAATCTTTTGGGATTGATGCAAGTTTGCTGTGTCTTTATTGTGATGGTAGTTTCATGGGTGTGTATAACTGTCAAAACTTATCAAGCTGTGCACCTACATGGATGGAGTTTATTGTATATGAAATATTTCACTTATTGAGTTGATAAGAAAAATAAATATTGAATATCTTGAATTTGAAAAGACCATAAATAATATAATCCTATTTTTCTAATATTTTAAAATTTATCTCCCTATTGATTTATGCATAGAGAGATTTCCTAAGTAACACTTCTTAAATGTTTATGATTGTGATTTTGAGGAGGTGGAAAATTAGGGGTAAGATTATTTTTCTAAGTTTTCAATATTGCTTATATTTCCTTCTATAATAACCATTTGTCATCTTTACAAAATCAATAATTAATTTTTGAAAGTGAATTGTTAATGAGGATATGAAAACAGCATAATAGAACACTTCTTTCATAAGGTTGACAGCAAATAGAAGCAAAAAAATTATAACATGACTATGGGATATATTAAAAGAGGAGAAGGGTTTTCACAAAACAGAAAAATCTTTAAATATGTGAAATAGTTGTGGAGGAATGCTTCACTTTCCCCTCACAGATCCTTGAACTTTGTTTTCCTCTGTAGTAGCTAACTAATCTGTGAAGCAAATTTATGCCAACAGGCAAATAATTATTACAAAGGTTTTCTGCTAGTCAATGTCAAATTTCCATTTCATTGAAATGAAGGAGATTCAATCCCTTTTTCCTAAGGGGCAATAATGTTGCAAAATAAATAATTTGCAATACAAAATAGGGTACGAAATAGGTGCTCAATCAATTTAATTTTAGTAAACAAATGAATACATGAATGAAGAAACAATAGCTTTCTATTATCACTGGAATTATGCTCCATCAGTAATTGCATATTTCACCCCAGCGTATGTCTGACCCACCTTTTGAGACCTTTAAGTTGGTGGTGATTTAGTTACAAGATCAGTTTCTCAAATGATAAGAGAGGCTGTATATAAAGTACATCATTATACCATAAATGAGATTTTATACTTCAGTGCATATCATGACACCTGTGTACATACTGAGGGACACACAACTGTATAACCACATGTCAGAAATCCAGAATAAGATTCTGTCTCTCAGCAGTTCTTGAAACTGAATTACAATGTTCAACAGTAGTAACTAAGCTTCCATGAAATACATTATGCACCAGGGATAGTTTGCCTTTTGAAGTATCTAAACCATCACCCATTTCTGGTTTTATTGTTTTATACATGAAACAAAAACACAAATCAATGGTAAACATAAGCCCAACTGCCAGGAAATGATGAAAACTTAAGTGAAAATTTTAATCACTATGTTTATAAAAAAATGTTATAAATATCATCCAGATATTTAAATAAATGAGGTTTCTTAACTGCAGATTTTCAGTTTTACCTAAGAACTAATCATTCTTAAAAGTCCCTCTGGGTAAGTATTTGTAACTTTTTTCAAAATAACCTATTTTTGTGATATTATTTTTGGCCAAAACTTGAAATATTAGATGCTGTTGCCATTAGCAACAAAAAGCATACATAAGTAAAGCAGTATTCATAAGATAAATCTAACAAGATAAGGGGTCATGCTCCTGACCCATTATGAATTCAAAGATTTATAGAGTTCATAAGGTTCAAAGCTGTGAAGACCATACCAATTTTAGGCATTATCATGGCTGCTATAGGAATCTAATTTTAAAATCTCATATGACATATCTTTCTTCAAGAGAGAAGAAGAAAAGTTATGGTTCTGAATTACACATTGTCAAAAGATTTTTGGTTGCGTACCTAGGAAGTTTAAAAAATACTGATGCCAGATCCTACTCTGAGATTGATATACTGGTATGAGATGTCCCTAGGCATTAGGATATTTTTTGCGGGGGAGGGGGATGGAGTCTCGCCCTGTCACCTAGGCTGGAGTGCAATGGCACAATCTCGGCTCACTGCAACCTCCGGCTCCCGGGTTCAAACGATTCTCCTGCCACAGCCTCCCGAGTAGCTGGGATTACAGGTGCCCGCCACCATGCCCAGCTAAATTTTGTATTTTTAGTAGAGATGGGGTTTCACTATGTTGGCCAGGCTGGTCTCGAACACCTGACCTCAGGATCCACCTGCCTCGGCCTCCCAAAGTGCCGGGATTACAGGCGTGAGCCAATGCACCCAACCAGAATTTTAAAAAACTGCAGCTATAGAACTATTGCGCTGGAATATCCTGAAACTTTTCTGTTCAAAAGCTAAGTAACTTTTCTGTTATGAACAATAAAGAGATTTATTTGTTTCTAGCAATCATATGTAATTTTGTCATTATCTTGAGGTTCCTATTTAGCTGGCAACAAGAAACAGTGACTGAAGTTTGGGAATAAACTATAGAATCCTATGAGAGCTGTAGAGTGAGAAAGTCAACTAAAAGCTTTGAGGAAATCGCATGTTTTTCCTTACAAAGATGATAAAGCAAATACTTGATACATACACCACTCATATTTGACCTAAAAAGTTTAAACATTAATATTTTAAGTTGCAAAACCGAAAAGTATGTTACTAAAATGCAAAATATGTTTGTATGTGTATGTATTTATGTGTGTGTGTGTGTGTGTGTGTGTGTATGTATAGTCACATACCTCATGACAATGTTTGGTCATCAAGGGGCCACATCTACAATGGCAGTCCCATGAGATTATAATGAAGCTGAAAAATTCCTACCTAGGTATGTCATAACATCATAGCATAACCCATTACCCATATGTGTTTGGTGATAAAGGAGTAAACAAACCTACTGCACCACCAGTTATATAAAATTATAACACATACAATTATGTGCAGTACAGAATACTTGATAATAAAGATTATGTGACTGGTTTATGTATTTCCTATGCTATGCTTTTAGTCATTATTTTAGAGAATACTCCTTCTATTTATTTTTTTTAAAAGGTTAACTGTAAAGCAACCTCAGGCAAGTCCTTCAGAGAGGATCCCAGAAGTCATTATCATCATGGAAGATGACAGCTCCACGTGTGGTATTATCCCTGAAGACCTTCCAGTAAGACAAGATGTGGAGGTGAAAGACAGTGATATTCATGATCCTGACTCTGTGTAGGACTACACTAATGTGTGTTTGTGCCTTAGTTTTTAACAAAAAAGCTTAAGTAGTTTTTAAAAAGTAATAATAAAATTTGAAAACCAAAAACTTACAGAAAATGGATATAAAGAAAGGAAACATTTTTGTATAGAAGTACAATGTGTTTGTGTTTTAAGCTAAATATTTACAAGACAGTTTAATAGTTAAAAAAATTTAAGTTTACAAAGTAAAAAAGCTACAGTAAGCTAAAGTTAATTTATTATTGAAGAAGGAAAACTGTTTTTATAAATATAGTGTGGTCTAAATGTATAGTGTTTATATCATCTACAGTAACATCCTAGGCCTTCCCATTCACTCTCCAGTCACTCACCAGCTTACCCAGAGCAATTTCCAGTCCTGAGAGCTTCATTCCTATTAAGTGCCCTAAATAGATGTACCATTATTCATCCTAACTCTGTAATTTTACTGTATCTTTTCTATTTTTAAATATGTTTAGATGCATGAATACTTACCATTGTGTTACATTTGCCTACAATATTCAGTACAGTAACATGTTATCCAGGTTTGGAGCTTAGGCTATTCTATAGAGCCTCAGTGTGTAGTAGGCTATACCATCTAAGTTTGTGTACGTACCATTCTGTGATGTTTGCACAAAGACAAAATCTTCTAATGATGCATTTCTCAGAACTGCCCCTGTCATTAAGTGACGTATGACTGTATATACATACACATACATATACACATATATATATTTACATATATATGATAAATACATGTATATCATCTAAAATGACCTCCCCTCAAGAAATATCAATCTTAGCTTTTTGAGAAGTAAATTTTCAAGTTTATTTATATTTAACATAGCAGTAATGCATGCACCTGAAATAAAATTTTGAAGTGACCTAAAACTAATATTGTTATTAAATTTTTCAAATATTTGTCTATGTCCAAATAATAATTTTTAAAGTGTAAACATCACCTAACATTATTTTCAATTAGTAAACTACTTTTAGAGCAGTTTTAGTTTCACAGCAAAATTGAACAGAAAGTACAGAGTTCACATATACCTTCTGCCCCTGCATATGCCTCCCTTACTATTAACATTCGGCACCAAAGTGGTACATGTTTAAACATCCATGAACTTAGAATGATGCATCGTTATCACCTAGAGCCCGAAGCTTACCTTAGTGTTCACTCTTGGTGTTGTACATTCTTAACATATTACTTTGCCATATTTGCTTAACTTGTTTTTGTTTAAAAAAATAAAACATTACATATTCAGTTAAAGCCCTTCTGTACATCCTCACTCTCTTCTTTTTACACAGTATGAGTGCCCACATGCACACACAGCCACCCATTGCCCTCACCATCTTTTTAAAGATAAACAATATTTTAATGTTGGTGGATGTTTTGCTCTCTTTTAAAAAATAATCTTACTACATATGCCTGTATAGTATAGTATAGCATACTATGCTATAATATAGTGATATAATTTCTTAAACTTTTAGTCGACTTTCTCAACTAAATGTGTTTAAAGTTGTGATAAGGGAAAGCATATGATATATATAATTTTGTAACTTGCTTTTTTCACATGACATGTTTTCATGATAAACCCATGCTGATATATATGAATCTAGTTTATTTAAATTACCATACAATATTTTATTTGCTAACTATATCAAGCTATATGTATTTTTCTGCTGATGGATACATAAATTATTTGCTCTTTTCTGAATTTATAAATAATACTACAAATAATAGATATTCTTTCTGCATATCTATGTTCATGTGCCAACATTTCCTTACATTACATAGAACTAGGAGGAGAATTTTAAGGTTTTAAGGTATACACATCTTCAGTTGTCCTAGGTATTGGTAAACTATTCTCCAATGTGGTTATGACAATTTATATTCTTACCAACAGCTGGCATTGTTAAACTTTTAATTTTGGTCTTTCTGATAGTTTGAAAATTGACTGTTGTCTTAATTTGTATTTCTCTAATTACAATTTAGGCTGCATATTCTTTCAAATGATTGCTAGTTACTCAGGTGTCCTCTTTCAAGAATTACCCTTTAACCTTTGCTCATTTTCCATTGGATTTTAAATCTTTTTCTCGTTGACTGTAGGAGTGTAAGAGCTCTGTATGTACTCTGGTTACTAATCTTTTGTCTGCTGTATGTGTCCCACATACCTTTCCTGTTTGATTACTTACTTTCCTTTTTTTTTTCTTTTTTTTTTTTGAGACGGCGTCTCTGTCTGTCCCCCAGGCTGGAGTGCAGTGGCACAATCTTGGTTCACTGGGACCTCTGCCTCCCAGGTTCAAGCAATTCTCCTGTCTCAGCCTCCTGAGCAGCTGGGACTACAGGCGCATGCCACCACACCTGGCTAATTTTTGTATTTTTAGTAGAGACACGGTTTCACCATATTAGTCAGGCTGGTCTCGAACTCCTGAACTAACGTGATCCTCCTGCCTCGGCCTCCCAAAGTGCTGGGATTACAGGTGTGAGCCACCGCACCCGGCCTTATTACTTACTTTCAACCTGTATATGATGTCTAATGTCACACAAATTTTTAATTTTAATATATTGCACTTATTAATCTTTTCCTTTATGATTTATGCTCTTTGTGTATGCACTTAGGTTTACTTCCATAGAATAGAAATGTAACTATTTGGTTTAAAAAAACTGTAAATATCTTGAAACTTGATAAAACATTCAAATTGTTTGAATTATTGAAGAGTTAGTACATTCACCATCAATGTGTGAGAGAACTGATTTATCATATTCTTGTAATGGTTAATCTTATGTGTCAACTTGGCTAGGCCACAGTTCCCAGGTGTCTGGTCAAACACATCTGGATTTTGCTGCGAAGGCATTTTCTACATGAGATTAACATTTAAATCAGTAAGTAAGCTTTGAGTAAAGCAGATTATCCTCCATAATGTGAGTGAGCCTCATTCAATCATTAAAAGTCTTAAGAAAAAAAAAAACTGACCTCTCCTAAGGAAGAGGAAATTCTACAAAAAGGCTGCCTTCAGCCTCAAACTGCAATATCAACTTTTTCCTGGGTGTCTAGACTGCTGGCCTATCCTGTAGATTTTGGATTCGTCAGGCTACACAATCACACTGAGCCAATTCCTTAAAATAAATCACTCTCTCTCTCTCTCTCTCTCTCTCTATATATATATATACACATCCTATTGGTTCCGTTTCCCTGGGGAACTCTGACTAATATAGTTATATTACACAATGTTTTATTTCCTTGTAAGTTAGATATATACGTAGCCCAGTGTCATTCATGGTTAATATGAGATGTCAGCCTTTCTGATTCCAGTTTTTCTATTAGAATCATGTTTTAATTTCAAGTGTAATATTCACTTCCTTGGTCTCCTTTGATCATCGTGTTGGTCTTTCCCATGAGTTGGTTGACATTTCATTTGGATGGACTCCTTATAAAATGATGCCTCTATTAATAAAAATTTTGTACTTAGAAAGTTCATTTCCACCCACCAGATTTCTTCATATTACCCTGCATTTTTAAAATCACTGGTATACATAATTGATTTGCTGGAGTACATTTATGTTTTCTAATTTTCCAGTAAACTAATAGTAGTATTTAAATAAAATGTACCTTACAAGTACAAACCAATTTCTAATTATTTAATTTGTCTGTTTGAATGTGGTTCAAGGGAATATTTTTGTATTAATAAAGATAGCAATAATTTTTATTGCTGTAGTTATTTTTAGGTTTAGGAATATTTCAAAAAATGTATTCTAAAAATCAGCTTTTGTAGCATTTTGTATATGACCATATCTATATGAATGTGTAGAACAAAATCCTTTTCTTATCTATATAAAATATTTTTTAATTTGATGCTTTATTTAAAATATAGCTTGAAAAGCATAACGAACTTTCAATAAACAATCTCATGGACTGAGAATGGGAAACTTGCTGTTGTTCCAACTCCCACAGTAACCAAACCAGCTTTATTCACATTCCACACCAATAGCCAATGCCATTCATGGAACAAAATAATTGCTGATAGCAACAGAAATATTTCTAAACTACCCTCTTCTTTTTATTCACATCTGTTCGGCATTTGAATGAATTTTAATTTTGTTTTAGAGAATGTGCTTAACTGTATATTAAGTAGCTGGGATCTGTGTGTGTGAATGAGTGAGGGAACAGCTGATTTACGGGGCTGTAACATAATATGGCCACAGTGACCCATGCTGGTCTTTGCCTTGTAGGATAAAGTATAAGAGAACTTGCTATTAGTTTTCAAACATAAACAGTACCCATAGTTGTGTGCCTTATCATTTTCAAATCATGAGGTGTTATTGTTAAAAATACGTGCTGACATTAAAAATAGGTACTGAATGCCTAAGATTTTTCACAAGGCTTGATTGTATTCCAGTGAAAACTGCCTTTTGATTTTCATATTTATCAGGACCATATTTTCTATGCAGAAAGAACGTAGCAATAGAGAAATAAGCTGCTTTTTAGTGTTATCTTCATGAAGAAGTAACTATAACTAGAACTCAGAAAGTCTTAAATAAAAGTGTCCATAAGACATAAAAATTTAAGAGAAAGGAGTTCATTTCACACAGCCAGGTATCTGCCAGTATTTGCTGCCTTTCCCAAGCAAAACAACTCTAACAAACTTGAGTGAGGTCATGAGCAGTAAGAATCTCTTGAAGCTGCTGAATGCTGAATGCTTTTTAAAGAAATGTCCCATAAAGTATGTCATATCACAAAGATAGGTCCAGTTATTACCTTTTTTTTTTTTTCACATGAAAAACCTAAAGTCAGCAGTGGTTTCTCAACCACGTGGCTCACAGCTGAGTTGTCCTTAATTTCCCTTTCCCACATACCCCACACCAATTCCATTAGCAAGTCCTGTCAGCCCTATCTTCAAAATATATACCAAGTCCAACCAGTTCTTACCACTTCACTGCTGCCACCCTAGTTCAATTGGCAACTATCACTCTTCAGAACAGCTGCAACAGCCTCTAATTTCTCTTTCTGTATGCGTTCCCACCCTCCGACTATCCAGTGCCTACACACAGCCAGAAAGATCTTTCCAGCGTTTAAATCAGATCATGTGCCTCCTCTAGCCACAAATCCTCCAATGACTTCCCATTATTTCAGGGCTTTTTGTGATTAGCCCCTGCCTATATCTCTGATTTTACCTTGCTCAACTTTCTCCCCAATTCATCATCCTCCAGCCAAATTGGGTGGCTTTCTGTGCTTCAAACATGCCAATCTTCCTGACTCAGGGTCTTTGTCCTTACTCCTGCTTCTTTCTGGGTTTCTTTTCCTTCAGATCTTTTCATGATTGATTTCTTTTTAAGAGACAGGGTCTCGCTATGTTGGCCAAGTTGTTCTTGAGGTCTTGAACTCCTGGCCTCAAGCAATTCTCCTGCCTCAGTCTCCCAAAGTGCTAGGATTACAGGCATGAGCCACCGCACCCAGCCCTGATTGCTTCTTTATGCTCAGTCTTGTCTCAACTCAAGTGTTACTTCCTCAGAGAGGTTCCCAGCCTTAGCAAAGCAGCTTTTCCCCCATTCCTCTATCGTATTGTTCTCCTTTATCTTCTTCATAATACTTACTGACACCTGAAATTATTTTATTTATTATGTGTTTATCACTTCCTCAATATTAGTTATCAATCACTGCATAATTATGTAAAACTTTGCAGCTTGAAACAACAACAATCATTTATTATCTCACATACTTTTTTGTGAGTTAAGAATTTGGGAGTGGCTTAGTTGGGTTGTTCTGCCTCAGAGTCTCATACGAGGTTGCAGTTAGATGTCAGCCAGGGCTGCAGTCATCTGAAGACTTGACTGGGGCTAGAAAATCTGATTTTAAGATGGCTGACACACATGGTAGGCAGGTTTATGCTGGTGACCAGACAGAGGTCTAAATTCCTTGCCACATGGATTTCTCCACCGGGCTGCTGGAGCGTCCTCACAATATGGCAGCTGGATTCTCCAAGAGCAAGTGATCCAAGAGAAAGCAAGGCAGAAATCACAATGTGCTTTTTTATCTAGATTTGGAAGTAACACATGGTTGTTCCAGCACTGTCCTATAGTTTATACAGGTCATCCCTATTCAGTGTGAGAAAGGACTAGACTAGGGCATGAATATATATATATATATATATATAAATAAAATATATATATCATATGAATATATATTCAATATATATGAATATATATATTGAATATATATGAATATATATTCATATGAGATATATATAAAGAGACAAAAATCACTTGGGGGGCACTTTGGATGCTGGCTTACACACCCTGGAAATCCTGACTCTGTCCTGTTTAAAAATATCCCTACTAACCAGGAAAATATCTGATGCTCAGTAAATGATTAATAGTCGACCAGCTGGTTAATGGAAGATTTGTGTCTCAGTTTCTGAGTTTGTGTTCATGCATATGTGTGTTGTAAAAAACACTAACTGGGAGTCAAAGGAAGTGAGTTCCTTCTTAGTTTTGTCCTGACTTGGTCATGTGCCCATGTATAAGTCACTTAACCTTCATGATCTTCAATAGCTTCATCTATAAAATGGGAATAATATCTATCCTGTCTCATTCCCACATTTGCTGTAAACATTGTGTAATGGAAACTTCACTCAATTTGGATTCAGAATAGCAAATTCTGGATTCAAATCTCGTGGTAGTAAAGTTGTGTCACATTAGTCCTCACCCTCCATTTCCTTTTTAACAGAATGGGTTAAATTAGATCATCTGTAATGTTCTTCAGATTCTGTAGTCTCTGGCTAATGCAACAAATGATGTAATTTGAGGGCACTTTAAGAAACAGTATTGTGTGGTTTTGCAAAGAACATTATTATTATTGCCAAAAGAGTCACAACACAAGTCAACCTGTCATTAAACAGCAGTTTGGCATTCTGATTGAGGGATAGGCAGGCCAGCATGGCAATGCCACACATTGTTAGAAGGGCCTAGAGGACAATTGGAGGTGGAATTGGCAATTACTGGCAATCCCGACTTCAGCTGATCATGCTGTTGCTACCACCTCACAGGCTCCACTTCAGCTGGCTAAAACCTTGCCAATAGTCTCTGAGGTTTCTGATTTGATGGCCCAGATAATTCAAGAAAGTGTGAGGAAAAACTTTCTCACCAGGGCCCCAGAGGGCACCCTTGTACCTTTCTAGAAATGAAGGGTAACAGCCCCAACCACAAGTCAGCTGTGATTTGTGAGTACTATAAACACAGACTTATTTTAGAATTCTGGTCAGCCTCTCTCAGTCTCCGCATGTACTCATGGACCTCAGCCAAGAACAATTCCCCTCCCTAAATTGTAAGAAATCTTCAAAGGCCACCAAATCACTAAATGCAAAAGACTCTTGGTAAGACTCCTTCATCATAAGATGTCATTTAATATTCTCTCTGCTTTTGTTTTAAAACTTGTTTATCAGAAGCCAGTAAGAATTGAGGCAATAACACCTATCACATTTGTACTTCAGGCATGTTTGTTTTTTCAATATCATTTGAAAACTAAGATTAGTAGGTTTTGCAAAAAACATTTTTTTTATTTGGCATAGAGACAGTTTAACTTTGAGATCTCTCACTAATTGTTTTTCTTACTAAAACAGCTTCAACTTTGGCAATCATAACCCACTTGGTCCTCATAGTGGACAATACACTTAGCAACCTGTATTTTATATATATACACACACATTATACATAGTAACAGAAAAGTAAATGTCTACAGAAATGTTATTGTTTGTATCTTGTATGAATAACACATTTCCCATACTTCTAAGAACTCAGAAACATATCTTTCATCTGTCTTTAGAATAAACTCTGGGGTATAAAATTCTGAACAGTGATGTAACTGATATATTTGAACAAACATCTATAAAGCAAGACAAAGTGTCATTGATTTGTTTGTGGAACTAGACCATTTGAAGTCAAGTATGTGGATCTTAGTGGCTTATTTGTCAGCATTCTTACCAGTGGTGGCTAGCTATAATAAGCTTAAAACATTCAAGCATATTAACACAGCTCTGGGCATAGGACCCAAAAGAAAACATTAGGATTCAAAGCAATACAAAACAGTGCTACCAATTACACTGCATTACACTTCTTACATTTTTGATGCTTAATCCCTCAAAGCCACCTTGAACCATGTGCTGAAGCCACCAAGAGTGTTGAATGAAAAAATCCAAGGGGATTAAAGAGCCATTTCCGCTAGAGAGAAACACATTTTCTCAGCTGTTCTGGTTTCTATGAGGAGAGATTTTCCCTAAACACTTCTGCCCTCTTTCTGTTCCTTTACTCCCTTTCTCCTGGGGAGCAGAGTTATCTATCATACTGGGAATTTAAGGGTAAATTTGGCATGCTGAGCTCAGTTTCACCCGCCATCATTTTTGGAAGAAAGAGACCCTCTGCTCCTTCATTCTTAAATCCTATCTAGCAAGCCAACGCCCCCCTACCCCACAAGCTGAGGAGGCTCACTAGGCTCCAGCATTATAAATAGAGTGGATAAGTCTCTGAGGGTCAGTTAGCAGAATACTTCTTTCTCACAAAGAACAAACGTCAACTTTCCCAATATTTTGGGTTTCCATCTGTCAGTCTTTATCTTATGCTGTGTAACAGTATCTTACAGTATCCAACGGTGTCCAACAAACCAATTAACAGAAATGTTTCTCCACATTTTTTATATCCCCCAAATCTAGCCCACACTTGCAGCTATATACTGGGTTTGAAGAAATACACATGTTAAGAAGGTACATAGTTAAGGTTGAGACTTAAGAAAATGCTCTTGATACCATATTAAGTGAAAAGAGAGACAAAAATTTTTTCCATATTTTGAATACTGCATTAAGCATTCATGAAAGTCCACTTTTTTTGCAAAATCACAAGTATTTTATTGAGTTTTATAAAATAATTTTTTCATGTTTTAGTTGGTTCTTTCCCTACTGAAATACATCTTACAAATAGGTTTCCTAAGCAGAGACTTCTTGCTTAGCATACAACTCAGAAGAAAAAGCTATTTTGTGTAGAAAGCAAAATAGTTGTTTTATAATCAGCAAATGCAGTATCTACAATTACTGTTATTTATTTTATCCAGTCAATATAGAGGAAATGAACTTTCTAGTGTTTCCTCCTTATCTGTGTTTTTTCTTCTTTACTCCATACTTTTTCCTATGCTTTGAAATCATATTCAAAATTCCCATTTCTTTATTTTTATTGTTATTTTTGAGACAGCCTCACTCTGTTGCCCAGACTGGAGTGCAGTGGCATGTATTGGATCACTGCAACCTTCACATCCTGGGTTCAAAAAATTCTCATGCCTCAGTCTCCCGAGTAGCTGGGATTACAGTCACCCACAACCGCACTTGTCTAATTTTTGTATTTTTAGTAGACACAGGGTTTATACATGCTGCCCAGGCTGGTCTCAAACTCCTGGCCTCAAGTGATCCACTCACCTCAGCCTCCCAAAGTTCTGGGATTACAGGCATGAGCCACCACGCCAGCCAAAGGTCCCATTACTTTCTTGACAGCCACTGTCAGGAACTCTGTCCTGAGTCAATAGAAGTTGGACGGCATTACGAAAAATTTTGAGGGCTGCCTCAATTCAAGCACCTAAGTGAGTCCATGAGAATATTATTATTTGTCTTTGATATTTTTAATATTCCTGCAATTAGATTGATATCTATATAATGAAGCTAGAAGAGTCACATATACAGCATTGAGGTGGACTGCTCATTGCTATTATATTGAAATGAAGAGAAAACTCTAATTTTCAGGAGGAAAATTTTATACCACTCACCACCTAAATGTTTCAGTTAATATTAAGGTCTAAATTTATTAATAGTTCTACCTTTTTAGCCTATATTCAGTCTATAGGCTAGTAGGAAATGTTCCATGTAACGTGTGTGTGTGTGTGTGTGTGTGTGCGTGCATGCATGGGTTTAAAAAATAGGTGTGAATTGAGGATGCTCTGATTCAGTTTGAATGCCTGTGTCAGTGTTTTTTTCAGCTTCTTCTATAGTACACCTGGGCATTTAAATCTACTTTCTCAGGCTTTACTTGAGAATCATGAGAGATTCATCATTTGCTTTCAAAGCACTCCTGCCTGTTGAGTTCCTCAGCTAATTTGATTTATTCTTAAAAGCCACAGCAGCCATCTTTTTCTTAACTTTTCAGGATATAACAAGAAAAGGTGACAGATCCACAACTTTGTTTAATATTCTTCCTCTGAAACTACTTAGGATTTTGAAATTACAGAATAGGCCAAGAAGAAATATTTAAGGTGATTTGTTTCAAGGGGGAAGTGAACAAGATATGGCAGGACCCAACATGAAATGGAATAAAAGAAAGGGGAAATGAACAAGTGGAAGATGCTTTGGATTAAGAAGTAAAAGTAGAAATTAGGTGACGAAGACCTTTCATCAGAGAGTTAAACAATTTTTAATTTACTTAGACTATAAGGAGAAATGTGAGGTTCTTTTAAAGCAGTTTTCATTTCTTTCACTATGTCAAGATTTTCGTTTCTTTTATTTTATGATTATTATTTATTATGAAAGAGCATTAAAACATTAAAGAAACTTCTAAACATAAAAACACTGTTTCCCATTACCCTAACACACTGAACATTTGTGTCACTTCCTTGAGCCATCCTCTTCCACCCTCAGGCCAGATCAGGTAACCTATTTAAAGCTCTCTATACTTGTTTTCACAAATTTAGCCCAGCTGAACATGAAATTTTTACCCTCGATTGCATGCCCTACATCTAACGTTGTGTGTGACACATAGTAGGTATTCAATATTTTGATAAAAATGAATGATGAATAAATATTCCTCTTAATTATTCATCCTTGAACTCCATATGTCCTAATGCCTCACCAGTTTATAGATATAAATGAAAACATTTAAATCATTAAACTGAATTTCATTAGCTTTAAGGCCTCACTTGCTTGTGAAGGAGTTCCTGGATCCTAAAATATCCCTCTTCAATATTTAAATTCTCAAGATTTTCCCTGGTCTCTGCTCCTCCAAAGAACAGGTCTCTGTCAATCCTACGAGCACCAAGGCTCTCAATGCCATATGGAAAAAGAAAAATAGTTTCTTCCTCTCTCTGTCTGCACTTTGATGTACTCAGTTACAAATGCCCCACAATAATACCACCTGGTCTCTGATATGTTACAAAGCTTAACAGGCACACAGTCCCTTCCTCTCTACGGTAAACCCATGCTGGCAAATAAGAGTCAATGGACTCCATATGAGTCAATCAGTTCAGACAGTAGAGAGAAAACGGTGTCTTCTAGTCCGCATGCCGGCTTTTATACTTACGCGTTTAGGAAACTTGTTTACTCAGCAGTTTTGTCTTGATATGGACATACTTGATATGTTGGTAGGGGGTCTGATTTTTGTTTTGTTCCCATCACTGTACTTAACCATAATCTGAAGATTTTTTTTAATCTCCTAATTGTATCTCTGGAAGATGTTGTAGCTTTCTGGTCCCTTTTAGATATTAGAACAGCCTCATTCAACTCTTCACATTTCAAATTCTACTGTTGTATTTCTTCCTCCCCATAGCTAAGGCTTAGTCTTTAACCTGGGGGATCTGTAGTTCTTAAGAGACATGGTCTGCTCTTTTACTCATCCCATCCCTCTTCCAGTGAGCTGTCACATGGGAAGGAGAAATAGAAGAAATGGCAGGGGTCATACATAGCTGGCTGCCCGATGCTGAGTGAAGGTGACCCTAGAATCTACTCCTTGAAGTCTCCACCAATGTGAGACTCTCTACATAATTGTTGTTATGCACGATTTTTTAGAGGCACTCTTCAGCTTTGCTGTGATCTCTCCTTTACTTAATAACCCTTCAGAGAGGATCAACCACATCTCTCTTTTGGCTACAACAGGGACCTATGCCTCCAAACCCCTCCACAAGGGAAGGCATCATCCGAACAGCTCCATATCATCTGTATCTTCTGCTGCCTCTTTCTCGAGTGTTATGCACCTTCTTTTGTTGTTGTTGTTTCTTTGAGACAGGATCTTGAGCCATGGCAGCTCCTGAGGTCCTTGTGTGGGACCCCAGATGGACTAGGAGTTAGTCCATCAGGTGGCCATGTTCCCTTCATGTTCCTCCCATGTAACCTACAACCCTGGTGACTCCACTGATTCAGCTACTCCAGTGAGGCTTCTGCCTTATGAAATGACCAGGTGAGAAATAAGCACCAGTCTTCATGTTCACATTTGGACCCCTAACTCCAGGGAACAAACATCAAGATCTCCTGAGATCTCCCTCACCTTCTGTCTTGGGGGATGTGTCAGGTGGCTCTACCAGTTCTGCAGCTCAATAAACACTTAGTCAAGAATGAGATGCCTGTTGTCCCCTTCTTGCAATTCACGATTTCTCTTCAAATCTCTCTCCCTCTTTGCTTTTGTTGAAGGGAGAGCCAGCTGCCTATGAAAATGCATGCTCCCCTTTCATGATGTATATATGTCTCTAAGAGACCATGACCCATTCAGAGACTGTGTTTCCCAGCCCCCCTGTCATGTAGGTAGGACCATGAGACTTGGTCTTACCAATGAAATACAAATGAAGGTGATGTATCTGCACCAGGCCCAAGCCTTTAAGAAGCTGGTAACTTCTCTCTGCTCTCTTCTGCAGTTGGATGAAGAGGACTTTAATGCCCTGGGGGATGGTCAAGACACAGAATGCAAAAAGCTTTGATTCCTAATTGACTCCATAGAGAAAAGCCATTGCTGACCAATAACACACACATGGATTTTATGTGAGCAAAATATAAATCACTATTGTGTTACGACTGTTCTGCATTCTGTTAACAGTACCCAGAAGTACCCCCAAATAATATACGTAGGCCGGGCACAGTGGCTCATGCTTGTAATCCCAGCATTTTGGGAGGCCAAGGTGGGCAGATCACAAGGTCAGGAGTTCAAGACCAGCCTGGCCAGCACGGTGAAACCCTGTCTCTACTAAAAATACAAAAATTAGCTAGGCATGGTGGCAGACACCTGTAATCACAACTACTTGGAAGGCTGAGGCAGGAGAATTGCTTGAACCTCAGGAGGCAGAGGTTGCAGTGAGCCAAGATCATGCCACTGCACTTCAGCCTGAGCAACAGAGCAAGACTCTGTCTCAAATATATATATGTGTGTGTGTGTGTGTGTGTGTGTGTGTGTATGTAATATGTCTGTGAGAGAAGGCAAAGAGTTTTCACGTAGTCACTGAAGCTTACAAGGCCAGACTTCTAAATGAGTTATAGAGATGCCTAGATCCAATTGTTGGATATTTTCTTTGAAATACAGGTCATGAATTGGCCTTTATTTCATCAGCTTTGAGCCCTAGTCATTGTCATCATCACAATCATTATTACCACCTCACAGCTAAACTTTGTGTGCCAGAAACCGTTCTTATCGTGTTATATGTATTAGCATATTTAATTCTCACACAACCACATTTTAAAGATGAAGAAACTGAAGCACAAAGAAGTTTATGGAATCTGCTGAAGGTTACATCAGGAAGTGGTGCAACCAGGACTCAAACCCAGGTAGTCTTGTTCTAAAGCCCAAGTTTTTAACAACTAATGTATACAGTCTACAACTTCAAAGTACTCTCACATGTTCCAGGACTTTGAGAATAGTCCTAGTCGGCGTCTTCTGCTATGTGTATCTTTATGTAGTGATATAACTCATGTTTCCCTAGACCGTATGTAGTAAATATACACATTAAAAATGCAGTGGCAAAATAGGTATTCTCCCATTTAATTCAGGAACCATGTGTTTCCAAATGGCCATGCCATTCCTCTCTTGTGTCTAATTGCATCTGTTCTGACCACAGCTTGAGTCTCTGTAATAGAAATGAGTCTGGCCTCACTTCTATACCAGCATTTACTGCTCTGAATAGAAAAATGGTTCTACTCTTAACATTATCAAAACTTCTTTTTAGAATACAAGACAGAAAGTTCTTACCTTCTTTGTAGCACACACACATACACACACAGACACACAAACACACACACACACTGTTCAGCTCATTTATGTGACTTCTTTTCCATTTTTAGCTTCTCTTCAAACTTGGCACAAGTGCTTGGGAATGGGGAAAAAAGGCTATGGAAAGAGGTTGAGTTTGAAGAAAATCCAAGGGATATTCACTAAATATTGCAATCAAAATGGCCTCTACCCTTGCCTCCTGTCTTCCCCTCTCACCCAAACCTCTACCAGTGTCTCTGCACCAAGCTTATAAATCATGGTGCTCTCTCTGGCTTATTTGGTGAACTTCCCAATAGCAACGTGTACAACCCTTGTACCCTCTCCATCCTCCCTAGCCCATATTTCTTTTGAGTCTCAGTGATAGGACCAGTCACGAACTCCAATATGTTCAACTATTCCCTCTCTGGAATCACTATTTAAGTTGTCATAGAAATAGAATCCCCAACAGCACTCATTCCCCAGTTAGTCCATCTAAAAAAATAGAGAATATTTTGATGAAGTTGAATTCAAAGCAGCCCCCACAGCTAAAGTCCTTACTCTGGAACTATGGCTGTGATTTTAACCTCAAAGTAGAGAAAACTCTAGCTCTGCTTTCTTTTACATTATTTCATGGTAATCTTTCATGTATCAACATTGGCTTTCTAGTTTTTATTTTAATAATTTCATTTGATCACAAAGTTTGAAAATAACATACATAATTATTATTTTGTTAATAAACATTTAGGATTTTTTTGGGTCCCACTTCAGTTTATTTTCGCTAAGGAAAAAAATTACTACTATGGTATTTTCAAAAAAATTATTGAAATATTAATCCTAGTTCTCTAGGGGAAAAAGTACCTTTATGAAGTAATAATTTCCTACAGGATCTCAGAGTATCAGCTAGTGGCTTCAAGGCTGAGTCTATAAAACTATGTGTGGTAAGTTTAAAGGTGCCTATTTGTTAAATGATAAACTTATGAACAAGGTTTTCAGACTGTATTTACCTGGGGATTCTGGGTCCTCTGAAGAGGCCAATAATTGTGAGAATTGCTTGATAATTCAAGTATTCCTGGAATTTCCAGTGTGTTATGAAGTTTGATTATTAAACCTAACTTTGGCAAAGAAGGCAATGATGTTTTTTGCAATCTATTGCTGTTACTACCTTCTCCCCAACTGCACTGAGGTTTTTATGTTGAAGAACCATGGGGCTTGAATAAACACAGAAGACTCAGCAATAAGAGGCCTCACTGAGCACAAAGGAGCATGGCCCCTGGGTCCAAGGCCCAAGGTGAGCAAGAAGAGGAGGAAACTGAATCTTCTATGAGACCACATTTTAAGAAGAATGTGGTTAAGATACAAAAGTTGTAGCTGGAAAAGCAATGCAGAGGGCAAAGTCTCATGTGAAAAGCAAGGGTAAAAATGGAAGAAACACGTGATAGGATCAGAACTCCAAAAAGTGGACAGTTAGTCAGGATGGAACATTCAGAACAGGTACAAGAAACAGCTTTATGGTGCCTGTTGCAACATAAAAAGATCATGGTCTGACACTCTATTGACAAGTATTATTACAGGTTAATGATAATCTAGTTACATAATAATAAACTGAAGGTTATAGAGGATCTAAATATGCTTCCAAGTGCTAAAAAATAAAATCTTTCATCAAATCTAAGATGCTACTGTGTGTAAGATGTATCTGAATGTTAGAGGGTTAAGATGTGGAATCAGGTGTGACTTAGAATCTAAGATATATGGTAAAGTGAATTCTCTTCCATATAATTTAAAATGCTGGATACTTTATTATACCATGATTCTTTGAAAGTGGCAGAATGTATAGTATATTTTGTAGTTACGTACTCATTCCACAGATTATTTAATAAATCTCTGAAGTGAAACACACTACACAACAATCTCTAAAGGCTGAGAATTAAAAGGTGACAATGATCATGTTTTCCCAGATCATATTGTTTTGTAATAATTTGATCAAATACCCTATCTACAAATACCATATCTTTTGTTATCTTAGGATGGGCTGGGCCTTAATGGTCTCAAATTGACCCTCAAATCTCAGTAGAGTAATCCAACAAAGGTTTTCCTCTAGATCAGCTCACATCACGGTCTGATGCTGTCAGGAAGCCTTTCTCTATCTTGGAGCGACAAAGTCTGGAGCATAGAGTCTCCTGGGCTGCTACAGCAGGGAAGAGACATGGAGGGAACCTACTGAGACCATTAGCAGCCTTGGCCTGAAGCTCGCTTTGTTCCTCTGCTTGTGGTCATTGGTGGAGCATTCATCTAGGCCAACTGAACTGCAAGAGAAGCTGGGGACTATTGAAAATCAGAATGGAGATTTCTGAACACTATTTCTGGGATAGGAGTTATTTATTAAATGGCTTTACTTGGACAGAAATCCTCTAAACACCATGTGTTTTCATGAAGCAATCAATGAAGAAGTTGCCTGACTCCATGATTGACATCTGTGCTCCACGTTTGCCCTCTTTGATACATCTTTTTGAAAATAAGTGGCATCTTTTTCTAGCTTAATATTTTATACATAACATACTCTTCTGTAAAAATAAAATATAATTTATTTACAATAATCTCATTAGGCATGAACATCACTTTTGAAGTATCATGGACAAAGTATTTAGAACCATACAAAAATTATAATTATGGCTATGGAAGCTCCCCTTTGGATCTCAGACTTTAAATATTTAAACATATAGCACAACAAATAACATTAGGTATGACAAAGCTACTGCATCGCCAGGCCCAGGGAGTACCATTTGTGTGTACTGGGAGTAAGTGGTGTGTGCAGGGTCATCTGAAAAGAGCAAGGCAAGCCTACCCCTGGAGTTGTAGGACACACAGCAGCCCAGGGTGGAAACCCGAAAAAAATACTCATTTTAATCTTTATTGGAAAACATTATCTGCCCTGAAACTATAATTATGGACTCTCAAGAAGAGAGCAACTTTATGGAATAAAATTAGAGAGGAGTTTTGCCTAAAACACTCTATTTGAAATGATGTAAAAATGAATGAATAAAGGAATTTAACTGCTGGCCTGAAAATGTAAGCATAGAAATAAATAAAAATAGAAACATAGTCCCTAGTATTTTAGAACAAGGCCAGGAAAATGGAGATTTTAACAGCAGAAACCATTAAAATTTTTGATGCCTCACCACAAGAAGGTGGAAGCTTCCCCACTCCTGAATTGTTTCAACTGCCTTCTTTCTTTCTTTTGTTTGTTGTTTGTTTGTTTTAGAGACAGGGTGTCATTCTCTCACCCTGGCAGGAGTGCAGAGTGCCATCATAGCTCCCCGCAACCTTGAACTCCTAGGCTCAAGTGGTCTCCCACCTCAGCCTCCCAAAATGCTAGGATTACAGGTATGAGCCACAATGCCCAGCCACTTTCAATTATTTTCTTTCACTCTCTCTCCAGTCTGATTATATATTGTTACTAATTTTTAACAAACATGCCAGAGTTTTGCATTTAAATAAATGCTGTTTCAGTCTAAGTAGTCATCTTGAGAGGCTGTGGGTTAATTTGATTGATGTTATCATTGTCCAAATATTTTTGGAAACTCCTCTTTTGGAATTGCCTTCAAAGTCAACATCACATACTTTGGAACAGTGACAAATCAATGTCCTAAAAGGAAGACTCTTATTTGAAGCCACCAAATGTTCTTTGAAGTTGAATTCATTACCTAAAGGAGATTATCCAGCTTATTAATATCACTTTAAATTCTAAGATATATATAAGAAGATATGACCTTAATAGTAATTATGGTTTTATACAACCTACACACAGGTATGAAAGACACTTTGATAAAATGTTTTGAGCAAAAATAGCTAGTGTTAATGTTGTTGGTAGCTATCGGTCCATGGAAATCTCTACAAAGTCTACTATATTTACTTAAAATCGTTTTTTGGCTTTTTTTTTAAATTACACTTTATGTTTTCAGGTAAAAATTCTCTGAGCATTCTAATCAAATAAGGCCAGATGACTTATTGACCCTTCCACCAGTTTTTAAAATTATGGTGTCATTTTGTATTTCCACTACCTTAAAATAACTATATAACCAAATTAAACTCATTAGGATTTTATATTCAATTAACATTAACAGTTTTTTTTAAAATATAGTTCTGTAATAGTTTTAAAAAGCATGAGATGAAAGGAAAAAGCAATAGATTTGGGGTGCCTAATCAATGCCAGGCACTCAGGCTGACTGAAACCAGAAGATAATTGGAGTGGGGGGAACCCAAGCCAAGTGTGTACTTAGATCTTCCTTTTGGATGAGGGCACAGTGGGCCCTCTCAAACCAGGATGGGACAGACCTTCCTGGGTGCCCTGTTGATTTGTCCCTCAAACCACACAGTGAAAGTTACCTCCCACTGGGAAGATGCCATGGAAGGCCTGATTTCCCACCACTAATGCTGCTGAAGCTCAGGCTTGTTGGTTGTTTTGTTTTAGAGACAGGGTCTGGCTCTGTTGCCCAGGCTGGAGTGAGTGGTGTGATCATAGCTCACTGCAGCCTCCAACTCCTGGGCTCAAGTGATCCTCCTGCCTCAGCTTTCCACATTCCACCTGCTGGGATTACAAGTGTGAGTCACCACACTGGGCCTGAAACAGAGACTTAATGTCCCAATCATGGCCACTGGATACTGAGAGAAAAACTTGTGTATGGATGGGAAGGCTGAGGCTTGGTAGGCATAGCTTTTGAGACAGGAAGAGGAAGCCCCTCTTTTCTTCTCCAGATTGTGATTTGGGGAAAGCCAGGAGAATCTCAGAGTCCTGCCACTCAAAACTAACCATCCTATATAATGCATCAAAATCTCATTATTTTTATTTTTATTTTATTTATTTATTTATTTATTTATTTATTTTATTTTATTTTTTTTTTTTTTTTTGAGATGGAGTCTTGTTCTGTTGCCCAGGCTGGAGTGCAGTGGTACAGTCTTGGCTCACTGCAACCTCCACCTCCTGGGTTCAAGTGATTCTCCTGCCCCAGCCTCCTGAATAGCTGGGATTACAGGCACGCGCCACCACACCCAGCTAATTTTTGTATTTTTAGTAGAGATGGGATTTCACCATGTTGACCAGTCTGATCTCAAACTCCTGACCTCGTGATCCGCCTGCCTTGGCCTCCCAAAGTGCTGAGATCACAGGCATGAGCCACTGTGCCCGGCCATCATTATTTTTAATAGATCTATAATGTCCCATGTTATGACCATATCATAATTTATTCAACTATTTCCCTGGTCATGAACATTCAACTTGTTTTCAGGTTTTTGCCACCTGAAAAATCATCTGTTTATTACAGAGCTTTTACTTTACAAGTAATAAACCCTTTAATAGACATGTGTTTAAGTACTGGTAATTCCTCAATTGGGATTGCTAAATAAAAGTATATGATGTTTTAAATTTTAATAGCCATTTCCAGTTTGATTTCTAAAAAGGTTTGAGCAATTCACACTCCCAGCAGCTAGGTAGAGGGCCTACTTCACTAATGTTGGAGAGTGTTACCTTTTCTTCTTTAAATTTTTGCTTATCTGGTGTGTGAAATATTCCATCTAATTTTCTTATATTTTTCATTTCCTTGATTCACTAGTGAAAATAAAATGTTTGTGGCCCATTTTCTTTTCTTTATTTACAACTTCTTTTAGAAGTCATTTGTACATTAGGGATATAACTTACATGCCTTCTGATGGCATTCTGATTGCATATATTTTTCTCAATCCATTGCTTTGTATAAGATATGTCTTTAAATACACACAAATACACACACACACACACACAGTTATGCACTGCATAATGACATTTCAGTTAATGATGGGCCTCTTATACGATGGTGTTCCTGTAAGATTATTGGTCCTATAAGATTATAATACTGTATGTTTGCACTACCTTTTTTATATTCAGATATGTTTACATATCAAAAACTTACCACTCTGTTACAATTGCATACAGTATTCAGTAAAGACACAAGCCATAAAGGTTTACAGCCTAGGAGCAATAGGCTATGCCATATAGGCATGTAGTAGGCTATACCATCTAAGTTTGTGTAAGCACTCTACGATGTTTGCACAGTGGTGGAATCACCTCATGATTTATTTTTCAAAATGTATCCCCATTGTTAAGTAATGCATGATTATATATGTATATACGTACACACACATATATATATTCCTTCATTCTAATCCAGTTAAATATAACCATGTTTTCTTGCTAAGTTTCCTACCTACCTTAACATCTCTCTTGACCAAAATTGTACACGTATTTTTAAATATTTTGTTTTATTTTTAATTTTTATTTTGTTTATATTAAAATTTCATTTAAAGATAGGTTCAAGGAGGAACCTCCTAGAAGCTGATGAGCCTTGTAAGTTCCAGTAGTTTCCAACTCATCTTTAGGTCATTTCTTCCTCACAAATCATTCCTTTCTCATCCAAATATTTCTCCTGTTTCCATCAATATACTTGGAAATAACAAACCACTTTCTTTTAAAATAGTGAATCCAAAACTTGTATTGAATTTCCCCCAATTAATTAAAATAAATTTACTTCAACAAGCACTCTCTATTGCTGTCTGCTGTGCATCAGGTGTTGGGGAAACATTGGCAGAGATACAGATAGGGGAAAATGTGACATGGCAGTTTTCCATAGGGCACTTCCAAACTTGATAAGATGTTCTTTTTTAGACCAAAGCTCTACAAAGTTTACAGTTCAACTTTATATCAAGGGACCAATTTTTCACACACTAATCATCATTTAAAATTTGGTGGTGAAAAGGGAAATGGCAGAAAAATTTTGTGGAGTGGGGGTTGTCTCTTTTGTTCTCTTGTGGGAAAAATCAAAAAACAAAATAAAATGTGACTGTTGCTTCCTTTCCCCACATCCCAAACTATGTGGTTTAGAGGAAGGAAGTGTTCAGGAGAGAAGTCAGTTTCCTAAAGTTTTTACAACCAAAAGACTTAGGGGATTGAATTTTTTTCTAAAATAACAACTGCAAACGGATATTTATATAAAGAGTTAGGTCAACCCTAAGAACTAAGAGTTTATTTTTAGATTTCTGCTTGGCCAAGGGGGAAATATGGTAAATGAGCCTCATGTTCTTAAATGGGCATGCAGTGGAGCTCAAAAGATTTCAGAAATCTGAGAAAAGGCACTTAAGAACATCAGTTGCCGCAGGCATTATTAGAAACCCCTAGACAATAACAATATTACTACGGGTTTTCTTCCTTCCCCGCCGGCCCCCAAAGTTACTTTCAGTTTTAGTGCTCTGGTCTCTACATTCTTGAAGATACCAAAACAAAAAGAATAAAGATTATGTAAACATAGAAGATATAAATAGAATGTCAACTGACTTTAGCTGCACAGGTGGTGAAGCTGTGCTTTCTGTGGGGCGGCCACCAGCCCTGTGTGGCTATGAAGGTTTTAAATGTGGCAAGTCCAAATTGAGATCTGCAGAAGCATTTAGTACACATTGGATTTAAAAATGAAGTATGAACAAATATAAAATATCTCATTAAAATGTTTATATTGATTACATATTGAAATGGTCATATTTTAGACATAGTTGGTTCTATAAAATATATTATTAAAATTAATTGCACCTGTTTCTTTTTTCCTTTTTCAAGTGTGACTACAAGAACATTTAAAATTGCATCTGTAACTCAGAAAATCTTTCTATTATATAACAGTGGTACAGTATTGGAATTAAGAGCTGGGCTCTGAAGTAAACCTACCTGGATTCATAGTTGGGCTACTGATACACAGGCCAGATGACCTTGGGTAAGTTCCATAGGCAATCTGTGAATCAAATTTCATATTTATAAAACTATGAAGGATAAAAGCTTTCCTATTTCAGAGGGCTGTTTGAGCATGAAGCATTCAGAGCCTGGCACAGTGTAAGAATTCACTAAGGCTTGGTTCTGTTACTTTTGCTTCAGAATCCAAAAAAGAAAACACTTTTTTTCTGTAAGAGAGAAGCTCTAAAAATAAACAACAACAAAAAATAAAAATCAGAAATTTGATGCCTCCCCCACCTTCCTTCCCCATTCTTTGCAGCCAACTTATTACATTGAGGAAAAAAATCAAACTATCCTTCTAAAACAAAATATTTTCAAGATGTGAGATTGTCTGTTAGGCATTTTTTACCCCCCATAGCTGTGCCCAGTTCTCTGAGAAGACCAATGCAATTAGAGAAAACTATAGATTTTTCCTTTCTATTAATACATCTCCTACAGAATTATTGGCTGTAGTATTGGATCTGACTTTAGAAAACATAAGAGCATGTATCTGATGCCCCTGACATCATGGAAGTGAGCCTGAAAACAATAATAGTTACAAGGCATAACTTGAAGTTATTGTGGGTTCAGTTCTGGACCACTGCAATAAAGTACACATTACAATAAAAGGAGCCATACTATTTTTTTTGGTTTCCCAGTGCATTTAAAAGTTATGTTTATACTATACTGCAATCTATTAAGTGTGCAATAGCATTATGTCTAAAAAATGTACATATCTTAATTTTAGAATACTTTATTGCTAAAAAATTCTAATGATCATCTGAGCTTTGAATGGGTCCTAATATTTTGCTGGTGGAGGGTCATGCCTCGACGACCACTGCTGATCAGGGTGGTGGTTGCTAAAAGTTGGGGTGGCTACAGCACTTTTTAAAAACAAGACAACAATGAAGTTTGTCACATTGATTGAATTTCCCTTTCACAAAAGATTTCCCTGTAGTGTATGATGCTATTTGATAACATTTTACCCACAAGAGAACTTCTTTCAAAATTGGAGTCAATCCTCTTAAAACCTGCCACTGGTTAATCAACTAAGTTTATGTAGTATTCCAAATTCCTTGTTGTCATTTCAACACTGTTCACAGTATCTTCACCAAGAGTAGATTCTATCTCAAGAAACCACTTTCTTTGCTCAGCCACAAGAAGCAACTTCTTATCCATTCAAGTTTTAACATGAGATTGAAGGAATCCAGTCCAATCTTTCAGCTGAACTTATAGTATCAGTTCTCTTGCTATTTCCACCACATCTACAGTTCCTTCCTACACTGAAGTCTTGAATCCTCAAAAGCATCCATGGAGGTTGAAATCAACTTCTTCCAAACTCCTGTTAATGTTGATATTTTGACCTCCTCCCATAAATTACAAATGGTCTTTCTGACATCTAGAATGGCAAATCCTTTCCAGAAGGTTTTCAATTTGCCCAGATCCATCGAGAAATCACTATCTATGGCAGCTATAGTCTTATGAAATGCATTTCTTAAAAAATAAGACTTGAAAGCCAAAATTACTACTTAACCCATGGGCTGCAGAAAGGACATTGTGTTAGCAGCATGAAAATAACATTAATCTCCTTATACATCTCCATCAGAGGTCTTAGGTGACCAGGTGCATTGTCAATGAGCAGTAATGTTTTGAAAGGAATCTTTTTTTCTGAGCAATGTGTCTGAACAGTGAGATGAAGATATTCAGTAAACTATGCTGTTAACAGATTTCCTTCACCTAGGCTTTGTTGTTCCACTTATAAAGCACAGGCAGAATAGATTTGGCATAATTCTTAAGGGCCTTCAGATTTTTGGAATGGCAAATGAGCACTGGCATCAACTTGAAGTCACCAAGATGCATTAGCCCCTAACAAGAGAGTCAGCCTATCCTGTGGAGCTTTGAAACCAGGCATTGACTTATTTTCTCTACCTATAAGAGTCCTAGATGGCATCTTCTTCCAATAGAGGGCTTTTTTGTCTTCTTTGGAAATCTGTTGTTTAGTGTAGCCACGTTCATAAATTATCTTAGCTAGATCTTCTGAATAACTTGCTATAGTTTCTACATCAGCTCGGCTCTACCCTTTTATGTTATAAAGATGGTTTCTTTTATTAAACCTCATGAACCAACCTCTGTTAGCTTCAAACTTTTCTTCTGCAGCTTCCTCATCTCTCTCAGCCTTCATAGAACTGAAGAGTTGGGACCTTGATCTGGATTAAGCTTTGGCTTAACAGAATATTGTGGCTGGTTCAGTCTTCTATCCAGACCATCAAACTTTCTCCATATCAGCAATTAGACTGTTTTTCTTTCTTGGCATTCATGTATTCACTGGAGTAACATGTTTAATTTCCTTCAGAAAGTTTTTCTTTATGTTCACAACCTGACTAACTGGTGCAAGGGACCTAGCTTTTGGCCTATCTTAGCTTTCGACATAGCTTTTTATTTAAAGTAAGAGACATGCAACTCTTCCTTTCCCTTAAACACTTAGAAGCCATTGTGTGGTTATTAATTGGCCAATATCAATATTGTTGTGTCTCAGAGAGGCCTGAGGAGAGGGAGAGAGATGGGGAAATGGCCATTTAGTGGAGCAGTCAGAACACACACAACATTGATCAATTATGTTAATCAATTATGGCAGTTCATGGTGCCCCAAAACTATTACAATGGTAATATCAAAGATCAATGAACACAGATCACCACAATAATAATGAAAAATATTTTTTCATTATTAAGAAATAATTTTTATTTATATAATAATTTAATCATAATTATTTGAAGATTATTGTTAACTTTTTCAAAATTATTTCATATAAATAATTTCAAAATTTTCAATATTATTCAAATAGTGCAGTAGTTACTAATATGTGACAGAGAGACATGCAGTGAGCACATGCTGTTGGAAAAATAGCACCAATAGACTTGAACAATGAAAAGTTACCACAAATCTTCAATTTGTAAAAAACACAGTATCTGTGAAGCACAAGAAAACAAGGTATGCCTGTACGTCTGCAGAGCTTTTTCTACTTGTGAAGCATTACGCCCAAGTGCTTTACATGTTTTGTCTCATTTAAATTCATACAACAATCCACTGAAATAAGTATTATTATTTTCTCCATTTGATGGTGAGATGGTATCTTGGAGAGGTTAAGTAATTGCTGGAAGTAACATAGTGACAGGGTAAAGATTGGGTCTAATCTGGGTCTACTAAAGACATATATTGCTAGGGGGTCTTATTATTTCTCAGACAACTATCAATAGGTCAGCACAGATCACAGCCTCATGGAGGAAAAAAAATGCTCTTATCCTGTAGCAAGGTTATTACATAAGTGAAAGAAAAATAGTTATTAGGCTCATCACATTGTTTCTGCTAGAGCATGACTTCAGAAATTAAGTTATTTTCATAATTTCTTGCAGTTCACTCTGTGTGATGGTGATGTTTTTGAGATAATTTCACAGCACATAATGTAACACTTAGCATATAGTTACTGCTTATTTAATGATAGTTGAATAAATAATCATATGAGTATGTGTGCCACTAGCTTTTCCTAACCAGAGCTTGTCATCTGAAGCACAAAGCACAAAAATATTCTGAGTGATTATTTACTCAATCTTTTCAAGTATTTTTATAGCAAACACCATTCAAGATCCACAGAAGGTAAGTTAATTTATTACATGCAATAGATGCCTTAGGACAATGGGGCTTAATTCCCTCTTGGAATCCTATAAAGAACTATACTTAAATTAATCCATGGTCTTTGAGGGTTACCTTAACTTTAGTCTGGGGTGGCAAACTACAGCTTGTGCCAAATATGACCTATAGACTGTTTTTATAAGACCTCTGAGCTGAGAAATCTTTTAAAAATTTAAAGGCTTATTTTAAAAATAGAAAGAATAATATGCAACACAGGCCATATGTAGCTTGCCATGCCTAAAATATGTACTATCTGACTCCTTTCAGAAAAAAAAACTAATCTCTGTTTTTGGTCATAGTACCTATATATCCAAGCAGAGCAACAGCTAACTTAACTGTTATTATTTGAGAAGCCGCCTAAGACACACAGCCTATAAAGTATTTGCTACCAATCTATCTTCAGATACAACATTCATACTTGTTTTCACTTGTACATTGAGCATTAAAACAGCAGCCTTGCCACCCTCATCCTCCACTAAAGGCCCTTGCACAGCAGCATGGCATAGTAAGTAATGCCATAGACTCAGAGTGACATGAGTACCAATTTCAGCTATTATTAGGTATTGCTTGTTAGGTGAGAAAATTGAACATGTCAGAGATAATTTCTTTATTCATCAGTAATTTGTACAGTAGAGTCTCATAAATAATGCTTATTGGTACATACCATGTGTATTGGATATCTATTGCTGTGTATCAAATGACCCTGAAATGTAGTAGCTGGATAAAACAACATTTACTATCTCACAATTATGTAGTTCAGAAATCTAGGCATGGCTTAGCTGGGTCCTCTATCTAGCTCATGGTCTCTTACAGGATAAAATCGAGGTGTCAGCTGTATCTCCAGTCATCTCAAGATTCAGCTGGGATAAGATCTGATTCCAACATCATTCACCAGTTGTTAGCAGGATTCAGGTCCTTGGCAGCTGTTGTCAGAGGCTGCCACCAGTTCTCTGCCGTATGAGCTTTTCCATAGGGTAATTCAGAATACTGCAGTTAGTTTCCTTAAACTGAGGAAGCAAGCGAATGCCAGCAAGACAGAAGTCACGGTCTCTTGTAAACTAATTTCAGAAGTGATATCCCATCATCTTTGTTGTATTCTATTCATTAAAAGCAAGTTACTAAGTCCAGCCCACACTCAAGGGGAGTAGACTACAGAATCTTATTACCAGGAGGTGGGGATTGTTGGTTAGCATCCTAAAAGGCTGCCCAATACACCATGATTGTCATGAGCAGGGAGTACATAGGATGGAAACATATTCATGATATTACCAGAAAAAAATGCAAAAATTATTTGGGATATATCAGCATCTCAAGGAAGGCATATGTTGAACATCACAGCTCTGCAATAAAACAGAAGTGAACACACTCCTTTGTTCTGTGACTTACAAACTATACACTTTTGGACAAGATACTTCATGTCTCTGAGTCTCTGTAAAACCTACCTTGCAGAATAGATGTAAAGATTAAAATAGAAAAGACCGAAAACACCTAGCACAGTACTTGGCAAATGGTATATGGTCAACAACAATAGTTACCACTATTTTCCTTCTTACATATATCCTAGTCTATCCAACTAGAAATCAATATTTTTAAAACCATATAGCTCTGTATAAAGACAATGGCATCTATGAATGATGTTTCAATGAAAACAGTATTGCAATAAAAATAATATCTTATGTTAGTTTAGCACTTTTCACTCAACAAAGTGTTTTCACAAACTTTATCTTACTTGATCCTCACGAGGTATGTGAAGGCAGTTTGGGGCTTATCAAGGCTCATCTTTATAAAACAGGAAAACTAAGAAACAGAAAGGTTAAATAAATTACCCAGGATTGCACGATAAATCAATATATCAGGACAAGGATCTCTGAAAAGATATGGAAGGGATTAGGAGTGTCTGGTGGTGGTAGGACCAAAAACATACTGAAACCAGAAGTACCAGTAAAGCAGGGGGCCACTTAAATCCAAAGAGTTCTATGGATGGAGTAAACCTGTGAGTCAACAGTCAGGAAGGCGAGGGCAGTCAAAGCTTCCCCTGATCAGAGCAAATATGTGAAAGAAAAAAAATATGTGAAAGAAAAAAAAAAAGCCAGAGCTCAGGGCAAATATGTGAAATAAAAAAAAAGCCAGAGCTCCAGGCAAATATGTGAAAGAAAAAAAAAGCACTCAGAGAATGACCATGTTGCCAATGCAGAAGAACAAGGCAAGGGAAAGTCAGGCAAGGCTGATTTTCAAAACTTTTGTCACATAAATTTCTTTCATTAAATTGATTGAGAACTATAAAAAGACATCAGAAGAGCAGTCAGGAACCTGTAAATCAGGGGAGGATGTAGGCAGTAGGCGGAGCGAATCAGGAAAGGGATTTGGAATGGCACTGACAATCAAAGTCATGCTCCACTAAGAACTGTGAATTAACTTAAAGTAAATACAGTGAGTATATCCAGATATACATACAACACGGGGATATTGTCAACTACAGGCTGTATACAACTCCATTTAGGTTATAGTTCATGATGTAAAAAGAAACCTTTAGGCCCAACTTAAAATACATATAGTTTCATGGTACACCTCCCCAACTGCATCTCCCCCATGTTGTGCATACGAGAGAGAATCATACAATGGCCCCAACCAAGGGACCTCGTGGGCATTCCATATAATACTTAAGACACATTTTGACAGAATATAATATAACTCTACAAGTTGTGTTTTTAGAAAGAGTATTTTCATGGGATGGTTAACACCAACATTCATTTGGAAAATAAGATACTGCCAACCTACATGCTGAGACACAAACATTTCTTTCTTCAAGGGCTTGACCTCAGACATGCGACCTTAGTAGAATACCTTTGCAAACCTTTATAAACTATATATATTAAAAAAACAAATTCTCCCTGTGAGAAATTTGTTTTACTGTAATCTGACTTAACACCATAGCCTAAGTTACATGAGAAAAAAAATGAGTATTTCTCTTAGGATAGAAAAAAACAAGAGACATAAGTAAGACTGTTCTCCTTAAAGCCTTTGTAAAAATGGGATGGGCTATAAACACATATGCATTTATTTTATAAGACAAAATTGCTGTACCCAAGTTGCCCCAAATCTAGAAAACTGAAGAAACATGTAAATTACCCACCTCAATAATGAATAATAAATACTTAGAGGTGATGATAGGGCCTAGAGGAATTAAAAACAAAGGGGACGTGTGAGCAGAGGGAACATTTAAGTAGAGCTTCAAGAGATGAGCAAATGTTAAGGATGCAGCTGTTAAAAGAAAAACTATAGCCAAATTAAATTTAAAAGAGTTTAATTGAGCAAAGAATGATTCACAAGTCAGGCAGCCTGTCGAGCCAGAGTTGGCTCAGAGACTCCAGCACAGCCACATGGTGGAAGAAGAGTTATGGACAGAAAAAGGAAAATGACACACAGAAAAGGAAAGTAAGATACAGAGACAGCTGGATTGGTTACAGCTTGACGTTTGCCTTATCTGAACACAATTTGAACAGCTGGCCACCTTTGAGGAACTTGGTGATTGGCACAGGCATAGACTACAGTCTGTAAACAACTCCTGGTAGGTTATAGTTCACGATGTTCAGAGAAAGCTTTAGACCCAACTTAAAATACATAAGGAGGCAGCTTAAGGCTAAACTTAATTTAACAGTGCTGAAACATAGCAATTAGCTCAATGGCTGGACACCAGTGTATGAAGAGGAACATTGTCTTAGTCTGTTGAGACTGCTTTGTTACAAAGTACCAAAACAAAGTAACAGAAATATATTTCTCACAGTTCTGGAGGCTGGGAAGCCCAAGACCAAGAAGCTGACAGAGTTAGTGTCTGGTGAAGGCCCTCTTTCTGGTTCATAGATGGCGCCTTCTCACTGTGTCCTCAAATGGTAGAGGCACAAACAAGCTCTCTGAGCCCTCTTTTAAAGAGCACTAATCCCATTAATGAGGCCCTGCCCTCATGACCTTATCACCTCCCAAAAGCCTAACCTCCTACTAGCATCGTCTTGGGAGTTAGGATATAAATTTGTGGGGGGACACAAACATTCAATCCAGAGCAGACATTAATAGGCTGGTCTACAGAGGTTAAGGCATTAAACCTTGAGGAGTTAAGGAGTCAGGACTCTTTCCTGATAGCAACCTAGTTCTGTATGGACTAATTTTAAGTAGAGAAACGACAAGATCAGATTTGTATTTTAGAAAAATCACTTGGAGTCAGAGACAGGGATGGAATAATAGGGAAAAGACTTTTAGCAAAGTAATTTATTCTTGGAGAAGCTTCTGAGAAAAGGATGTACCTAATCAAAACAATCTAATTTTATGCATACTCTTCCACTGTAGGTTTTGTACCTGGTTCTATTTTTAACCCATTGTTAGTGATTCCTGTTACAGACACATCTATTTTAGACTGGAAACTACTTTAATCGGTACCCTGGGTGATGAGGTCTTTTCAGAATATGAGGTATTGTGATTAACTTCACTTATTCACTAGCTCCCTAAAGACACACTGTAATTGGGTTTGATGGCCACTGTATTTTTTTGTCATTTATAGCTGGGTTTATGTTCTTTTTCAGAAATAATAACCAAAAAATAGAGTCTTTATAGAAATAATGAGCCGTAGAAGAATCTTTTACCATTTGTTAGTGGCATCTGCCAGTCTGCTTGGCCGTGCATGACAATAAATGTTATCTTTCTTGCTTTATGGAAATGACAAACTGAAATATGACTTCACTTTAAAGTGCATTTGGAAAGGAATAAGACACATATCATATGTATCATAAGAACAATAAAGCATAAGAGAGTTTCACCTGACTTTTTACACCTCTTTTTGGACTTCTTTAGTTGTAAAAAAGAAAAGGTATGGAAATTACCAAATGACACACAATAGGCAGCTGACACCCATAGAGCTGAATATGTAATTCTGTGGCCTTAGGGAACTGGATATTGTTTTTGTGTGTGTGAGGGGAGAAATAGTGGCCCAGAATCTATAAAACAAAAATACTGTCATGGACCTATGATATATGCCACAGATGATCTTAAATGTTTACTTTTTCTAAATTTCCAGAAGTAAATACCAAGTATTGGGCATTGGTGCTGTGCAGAAATCATTAGTGCTGTTCACGTAAAATTTGGGGTTTTCTTCCCAAGCATATGGTAAGGCTGTAGTTTCCTGCCCCTTTTAAATGAAAAGCACCCAAGTGACTCACTTGGTGAAAGAGCTATTTTTAAAAGGTGACGTGTGCTATATCTGAGGAGAGGTTTTAAGATGCAGTGGCTCTCTTATCCCTCTGGCATGGCACATGGGCATGTTCAGGAATATGGTTCTCCATCAGTCTGGGTCCCTGGGTGACTACCAGAGACCCATTTTAGACCTGACAGACAAGTAACAAAGCAAGAAAGGAATGTGTATTTTTATGGCAGCAAAACATCTATCTTGAATGATACAGAAATAAGTACCTAGACATGAGTGCTACCATAGCAAATAAGCCTAAAATATATGGTAGAGACTAACAGCTGGGCAGTAGACAGCAAGCAAACTGCCACTGGAGACGAGAATGATAGTGATCATTGTAATGCAGTAGCAAAACAGTTGGTAAAACTGTTGCCTGGGATAATATGGAAGATAGAAAATGTAGCTCTAGAGAATAAGATAGGAAAACAGTGTTAGTGGTATGTATTGATTATAATTGGCTGTACAGTCATGTACTGCATAATGGTATTTCAGTCAACAATAGACCACATATGTAACAGTGGTCCTATACGATTGTAATGTATTTTTACTGTGCATTTTCTATATTTAGATATGTTTAAATATACAAATACCTACCACTGCATTATAATTGCCTACAGCATTCAGTACAGTAACATGCTGTCCAGGTTTATAGCCTAGGAGCAATAGCCTATACCATATAGCCTAGGTGTGTAGTAGGCTCTACCATCTAGGTTTGTGTAAGTACATCCGTAATGTTCACACAACAACAAAATCATCAAACAATGCATTTCTCAGAACATATCCCTGTCATTAAACGATGCATGACTGTATTTGACAGGGCACCACAAAAAGAGATGACTTCAAAAACCATCAGGGAGGTTGCAAACATCAATAAAAGAAAATAGGGACTGGGCGCAGTGGCTCATGCCTGTAATCCTAGCACTTTGGGAGGCCAAGGCAGGCAGATCACTTGAGCTCAGGAGTTTGAGGCCACCCTGGGCACCATAGTGAAACCACCCCCCCATCTCTGCTAAAATACAAAAATTAGCCGGGCATGGTGATGCGCACCTGTAGTCCCAGATACTCGGGAGGCTGAGGCACTAGAATTGCTTGAACCCGGGAGGGGAGGTTGGAGTGAGCCAAGGTCGCGTCACTGCACTACAACCTGGGCGACAGAGAAAGACTGTCTCAAAAAAAAAAGGAAGTGTCCAGGAATTTGGGAACCTGCAGGATTGCAGAAGGTGATTTTATCTCTTCAACACTTAAAAGACGAAACTAGAGGCTTTGAAGCAAAGGTCACCTGGAATTCTGCCTTGGGTCAAGGATCATATCAAGGATGTTATGGGATGAATTGTATACCCTTCAAGATTCACATGTTGAAGTTCCAACCTCTAGCATCTCAGAATGTAACCCTATTTGGAAATATGGCCTTTAAAAGGGTGATTAAGTTAAAAGAAGCTGTTTGGGTGGGGCCCTGATCCAATCTAGTTCTTATAAGGAGAGAGAAACACTGGGTGTGAGAGTTGTTCTATGTACCAATTTGAGTGGCCCACTGGGTGACCCATATTAAACATTGTTTCTGAGTGTGTCTGGGAGAGTGTTTCTCAATGAGACTAGCACTGGAATCAGCGGAATCAGCAAAGTTGATTGCCCTCCCAATGAGGCTGGATGTCATTCTATGTGTTGTGGGCCTGAATAGAACAAAAGGCAAAGGAAGGGGGAATTCAACCCATTTTTCCTGACTCTCTGCTTAAGCTGAGACATCTCATCTTATCTTCTGCCCTAGGACTGGGATTTGCATCATTGGCTCCCCAGGTTCTCAGGCCTTTGAACTCAGATTGAATTGTATCACCCACTTTCCTAAGTCTTCAGCTTGTAGATGGCAGATTGTGGACTTCTCTGTCTCCATAATCATGTGAGCCAGTCCTGTATGATAGATAGATAGATAGATAGATAGACAGACAGACAGACAGACAGATAGATTCCCTATGGGTTCAGTTTCTCTGGAGAACCCTGATACACTAGAAATACATACACAGAGAATAGACCATGTAAGGATACAGCAAGAAGACAAGCATCTGCAAGCCCAGGAGAGAGACCACAAGAGAAAGCAAACTGCCAACACCTTGATCTTAGACTTTCAGCTTCCAGAACTGTGAGAATATACATTTCTGTGGTTTACACCACTCAGTCTAAAATGTTGTGATAGCAGCCCTAACCAACTAATAAAAGGAAATGGCCACCAGTTGTGGTGGCTCACACCTGTAATCTCAGCACTTTGGGAGGCTGAGGCAGGTGGCTCACTTGAGGCTAGGAGTTCAAGACCAGCCTGGCCAACATGGTGAAATGCCATCTCTACTAAAAACACAAAAATTAGGAGGGCCTGGTGGCACACACCTGTAATCCCAGCTACTCAGGAGGCTGAAGCAGGAGAATCTCTTGAACCCAGCAGGCAGAGGTTTCATGAGTGGAGATACCTCCACTGCATTCCAGCCTGGGTGACAGAGCAAGACACTGTCTCAAAAAATAAAAAAGGTAACGTCCATCACATCACTGAATGAAATAAGATGTTTCCACAAAAACCAGTAAATGGGTTCAGTTCAGCTGGACCAGGTATCACAGACATCAAAGATTTCAAAATTAAGTCAAGAGGAAGAGAGAGGCATAGGAGCAATGAAGAATATAAATATGGTACATCTAAGAAATATGTCAAGAGAAGACCTTTGGGTGGCCATTGACACATCTAGTTGTTTGAATCGAATAGAAATGAAGCTTTGTCAATTTGGCAGGAAGTAGGTGGCATACACAAATTATGTAACTGAAGGAAATGTAATAAAGAGGTAGTCTACAGAAACATATCAGAGGTAAGGTACCAATTAGGAATGATGAGGTACTCAGGAATTAGCAACCACAGGAAACCTTTGCCACCCCTAGACCTCAAGGACAAAGGGACAGCACTGTGGGGAAGGATCCTGGTGAGGTCTGGAGCCAGGGAAGAAAAGCCTTTAGACAGGAGTTAAGACCAGCTGAGTAAGGCAGCCACTGCCAGGATTGTGACAGGGTTGAGGAAGGGAATGTCAGGATAGGGATAAATACAGCAACCTCTCTCCCTCTCAAATCCTGCCCTCCAATTTCCTACCTCTGTCTCCCACTTGCCCAACCAACAAAAATCCAGAGTATAAGGAATTCTGGATAATGCAGTCCATAGAGGTCAGCTCCTGGGACACAGAATAAGGCAGAGAAGGGAATATATTTAATGGGGCAGAGAATAACCAACACAGAAACTTATTCAATATTTTAAAAAGACATACTGGTGAAAAAGAAACAAGCCTGGACTGACAAAGTGACTGTGTGAGATTTAAGATGGTCCTGGAGCCCCCAGTCTTCTGTAGGCCAAATGTAGGAAAGCTGCTCATCTCTCTTGAGTTGAAGACTTGGAGCCTAATCAAGCAATATTTCCCATCACCTGGGGACCATCCCTTCTGCCCAGCATGTTCTTTTGGTTTCTATGGATCAGTGATTGCTGTGTATCTCCCTTTCCTTCCCTTTCTGAATGGGAGTATTTATGAAGTTATCATGCTCTTGTTTTTGCCATTGCATATCAGATGTATAGGGGACAGATAACTTGTCTTATAGTTCATAGATCTCTGGGTCATAAGGAACCACACTGGACCTGCATGGTGCTGTGACTGAATGGCACTTTAGCGTGTTCTGCCTCTGGGAGGCAGTAAATGTACATATCATGAAGGAAGAAAAGAAAACTTTATGTTTGTTAGCTAGACAGATGTCCAGTGGTAGTCATTAGTGCTATTCTGCATTTCCCCACCCAGCCAAATTTTCCTGGTAACATGACTTGCTCTGGCAAATAAAATGTGAGCAGAGGTGAGATGGGTGTAATTCACTGCACACTCTCTTACCCTTTCCTTTTGGCACAACCACACACAAGTTCAGGATGGTAGCTCCTCCATCTGATTGGGTCACTGAGGGCCCACAATATGTGGAGGTAATGAATATACATCATTAGCAAGAAATAAACTTCAACTGTTTAAGTCACTGAGAGGTTTGGGGGTTACATGTTGCCACCATGCTATCCTAGCCAATCCTGAGTCGTACATGTAGACAGTGAATTAATTAGCACCTGTAGTTTAGATTATGTAGTAGTCACTGCTGGGGTGGAAACAGTAACTTTAAAATCCTGAATATCAATATCTTTATTGTCATTCTTTAGGGCTAGCTATGTTAACTGTGAAACAAATGCAATTTGATTATCATCTCCATCCTCCTCACGCCCAATAAAAAACTTCCCTGTCCTATTCCTCCTTGGGTATAATGTGAATTGATCTGAATCATAATGGCTAATAATAAGTGTGTGTTTCTCCTTTCACCGGTACTCAGAGAAATTTTCCAACGTGGCAGCACATTTCTCAGCCTCAAGTATACTACAGTGAACAAGACAGATGTAGCACCCTCTCTCATAAAGCCCCTTCTAGCAGGAGGAACAGACAATGATGTGAGTGACTCAGCCACATTAGTGGGGAGGCTGAAGAAGTCTTCTCTGAAGAGCTAACAGTAAAAGTAAAATCTGAACAACAAGGGACCAGCCATGTGAAGACAGGGAGAAAGAAAATCTAGGGAGGGAAAACAACTTGTGCAGAGTGCCCTACCACAGGAATGAGCTTGGCACATTTGAAGAACAGCCCATAGTCCGCAGTAGAGTATGGTGGTTGAAGGGGCAAGTAATAGAAGCCTTTTGAAGAATAGGCAGGTCCAGATCATAGAAGGCTTTATAAGCTAGGGTAAGCAGTTTGGGATTTATTCTAAATGGGAAAACACTAGAGGATTTGGAGCACCAGAGGGATGTGATTTCATTAAGTTGTAAAAAGTTCACCCTAACTGAACTGTGGAGAATGAATTAAGAGGGGACAAGTATGGAAGGAAATGGACCCAGGAGAAATGCACTGCAGCAGCCCAGGTAAGAGGTCGGGATGATGGAGAGAAGAGGGCAGGTTTGGGATGTTTTAAGGTGGGTTTGACACATCTTAATGATACATTTCATGAAAAGATGAGGGAATCAAGAATAACTCTAAGACGTTGGCTTCAGCTACTGGGTGGAGATTGGTGCCATTTAACTAAGCTGGGCTAAATGTCAGCTAAGGTGTTTTGATAACATTTGCATTTAATTGTGGCCTTTAATGTCTTTAGCAGGAACATGAATATTTAGGAGATTGCAGAAATAGTAGGGGAAATACTTTTGAAATGCTGTGGAGAGAATGCTTCCTTCCTTTAAAAAAAAAAAAGAAAGAAAGAAAAACTGATTTTCTGAATTTGGCAATGAAAGCTGGACCTCCTCAATGGCATGAGGTGATATGACCTTTTCCTGCTAGATTCACCCCTCCACTTGGCAAAATCTTCTCTTTGGCCCAAAGAGCAAGAAGGAAGGGGAAATCCTGATTTTCCTTTAATGCTTGATCCAAATATGACTCTTCCTTTGGTATCTTTGAGCATGTCTTTGACACAGCATGAACATTTAAATATGAAACAGATGTAAGACATACCATGAAACTTAATTTTTTAGTTTACCAAGACATAACTTTTCCCCAACTTTCTGTCCACTACAGATCTCTTTTAAATTCCTTATCCTTCCTCAGGAGGTGGAGATAGTAGGATGTTGGGAGTCACTGTTTAGCACATCCACCGTCCAAACACTCAGTCCAAGACCTCTCCTTTCATCTAGCCTGGTGTTCAAATTCTCCCTCTTTCTCTTACACAACGCCTCCCCTTTCTTGGATGAATGATGCTGGGGATAACCCCTTCCCTATCCAGAGGACTGTGGTATCCGCCTCTTTAAGTTCAAAGCAATCACATACAAGCAATACACATGCACTTGCTGGGGCAGGAAGGGGTGGGATCCTTTCCTTCCTTTAGCTTTTGGCATCTCAAATTAGTCTATGTGAAAGGCTTTCTCTTTACAGACACCTAATGATTAAGAAGTCAGACTGGGAGAGATGACCAGTTTTCAAATCTTAGCCCTGTTGCTTACTAGATGAATGAACTTCAGCATTTATTTAATCTCTCTGAGCCTCAGTTCTTCTAATGAAGATCAGGGATAATAGTACTAATCTCACAGGGTTGTTGTGAGGATTAAATGAGATGATATATGTAAAATGCTTACCCCAATGACTAGTTCTTAGTAAATTCTCAATATACATTAGCTATTATTATTATTACAGAAATATCATCATCATCATTATCATCATCATGATTATCATCATCCCAGTTCATATTGAAATCAAGATGTACAATCGTGGTTACAAATTTTTCATAGACTCAACCCAGAAATAAGAGTGCTTTGGTGCAATATCTGGGACATATGCATAGAGGATCATGAATAAATTAATAACTAAGTTTCTTTCTGTACTTCCTCTATGAATCGATAAATATATTCCTTTCTTGTATACTAAAAATAAAAATTAAATTCATGATTTCTAAGGCCATGCATTTTAAATGTTTTAGGTGTCCACTTGATATTAACTCTGTTAGTATAAAATTTCCCAAATACTCACCTAATCCTATGCCTTCCAGCTTTATTATAACTAACAGTTGCCTCTTTCATAGTTGCCACCATGTAATATCAAATGAGCACTCTTCTGTTATAAGTTCACTATAGAGTAGTTGTTTGCAGATTGCTCTTAATAACAGTACAGTTTTGTTCTGAACCTATGATTCATGAACAAGTTTGAAAACAAAAAGGCAGAAGATGAACTATAAATCCTAATGCTGGGAGAGAGAACCAGGCTATTCAGGCAGATAGATCTCAGATATCTCAGAATTGTGATCTTCTGGGTCCTCATTAGTATTCTCAGCAGCAGGGAGAATTGAAAATAGTTGCATTTCTACAATGGATAAACAGGTAGCTTATACAAGATCTTTCTGTTTGGGTCAAAAATAGAAATACAAATAAAAGCAATGAAACCGTCAAATAGTAAAGATATTCTTGAACCAAAAGAGCCAGAGTTCAGCTGTACTTGCAATAAGGCCCATTGAGGGAGCCAATCATTCTAAAATATCCCTTCATTTTATTCATTTTTCTCTTTAAAAGGCAAAAAACAAAACAAGACAAAACCACAAAAGAGAGGAGACACGTTATATAATCTACACACTGGAAGCCTAACCATTTTTATTTCTTATTGCAGTTTGAATTGGAAAGGAACACAAAGTCCTAGAACATGGTAATTCATCTCCTGTTTCTTTGTCTGCAACTACAAGTAGGAGATAGTTCAGAACCATGCCAATCAGAAAACAAAACAAAGCTGTATTAGCTTCTTATTTGTTTACTGACAGATCACAGGCCACTTCCCTGGAATCTCAGACATCCTGTTAGGTCTTAGAGGCTCCATCCAGCCATACCTAGAGAACTTCAGAAAAGAAAGGGCGTCTGAAAGGCCTCCTCTTTTTGTTCTGTGAACATATCATAGTTGAGTTGAGTTTTTAAAATATTCTCCACCCTTGTTTGTTTCTTAATGCAATACCAAGATGTAATTTGTATGGAAGCCAAAACTAGAGACATGCTGAATATGTGAATACTGAGGAAGTGGTTTCCTTAGCAATAACAGGCATGTGAAAGTCAAAACTTCCTTTCCTTCTCATGTGACCTTTTTCAAAGCAATTCAGATAGAGGACAATGGAATTGAATTCCAAGCACCCACAGTATTCATGAATTGCTAAGCAATGATTCACCAAGTACCCAAATTACTCTAGACTGCTTGAGCATTTTATTAGTGAAATTGCTTTGTATTTAAAATTTCCTTCCTCACTTTGTACATCAGTTTTCCTCATTCCTACAGGCCACTTTTCCACCACTTTGAGACAACAGACATAAATAGAGCAGTACCAAGTAGTGATTAGTATAAGGACTTCAGAATATCAGAGTGTCAGAGCAAAACATTTCATACAATATTCATAACTATTTCCTTCCTTTGGAAACATTAGCTACTAGATGCATATAGAAAAAGTTTGTTCAATAGCTAGCTAAAGTTTGTTATTTCCTCAAAATAAATAATATAACTTAATTTGGGGGAATTCATTCAGCTGTATTTTAGAAACACTGAAGTTTTCTTTTGTTCTAATTACCAATGTATTTTGACCCACTCATCCTGGAAAAAAAAAAAAAGTGCTACATTTGGCTTACAAATTGCACATTTGGCTTAGTCCTCAAAGGTGGTAATTTATTTAACAATACATTAGCAAGCTGGGACCTTCAAGTGGTATTTTTTTTTGCCTTTGATTAAATTGTTGTGTTTTGAGGAACATAGACAAGGCAGTCTTATGAACTCTTATTTCTCTTTATAGTCTGTGAATTGTGAATTTCAAAATGACTAACATTACTTAACTTCTTTCAAAATTCTATTAAGTGACTCTGCAGTGAGTGTTGCCAGACAGACCTAATACCCAGGTAGCTATAGGTCTGTGATCCTGATCCTCTGTGCTCCTGATATTTGTGTTTCACAGGGCTGTAACAGTGGCTCTCATACTGGGTTATTATAAGTATTCATAAAGTGTGTAAAGCAAATGGACTAAGTAGAAAGGCACCGTAGCAACCCAGGTGAGAGGTCATGATGATGGAGGCAAGAAGGCAGATCTGGGATGTTTTAAGGTGGATTTGATGCATCTTAATAATAAATTATATGAATGGATGGAGAGAATCAAGGATAACTCTAAGATTTTGGCTTCAGCAACTGGGTGGATATTGGTGCCATTTAACTAAGCTGGGCTGGATGCAATAAGGTGCTTTGATAACATTTGCATTTAATTGTGATTTTTAATGCCTTAACTCAGGACCACGAGTACTTGGGGAATTGCAGAACTAGTAGGGGAAATATATTAGAAGAGTGAGTGTTGCACAGTAGGTGCTCAATAAACATTAGTTCTCCTTTCCCCTGTCTGTCTCTTTGTTGTGACATTGACTTTGTTGTGACAGTCAATTTAACCTAAACTGCTCCTAGTTTAATGGCTCTTCTGGACTCAGAAGTAGTGCAACATACAGCCTTCATATTTAAGTGGCCCCAGTCATTATCTTCCTTGATAGTAAATAAGAGGTGAGTCTTAATAAAAGTATAAGGATCTCCAGTGAATTCGCTATCTAACCACTTTCTACAGGGCTTGTGAGATCGTTTAACAAAGACAGTCTGAGTGGCCCAGGCAAGCAGGGTAATTTTCCACACCTTCAGACAAATACAGTGGAGATACAAAGTTTGCAATGTTCTTATTTGGCCCCCACACACTGCACTCTGGCAGTGAGAGAGGTCAGGCTTTCGGGAGGTTATTTCTGAACCTAGACAAGCATCCCACAGTGTGTGTGCATGGCTTACCCTCAGTGAAAAGTGGTTCTCATTTTTAGCGCCATAAATCCTATGATCATCCCCTCCCTTTTCTAACCAAAGCTGGTTCTGGAAGGTGGGCACTACCCCACAGTGTTGATTTGACTAGTCCTGCTGCCACTGTAGCCAAAGGCACTGAGAAAGTACTTGATTGTCTTTAGGAGTAGAACAGTCAGGGTAAGCCAGTGGAAAAATGTTACAGAGTGACAAGTAAGTGCTTGCTAAAATATTTTTGGTGCTCACTTCAGGTTGACTCAGCAGGTTAGAGAAATGTGAATCCAGAAGTTAGGAGTAACCTTGGCTAAGTCACTTTATCTCTCCAGCCATTGAAAGCCTGGATTAACTCATAGGCTTTAAAGCTGGGTTCCATGGAGCTTTGGAGTTCTGTTATACCTGTCATGGGATAGGGACCATTGATAAAAGAGACTCTTAGCAGATGAGAATCTGGACATCTGGGCTCAGAGAAGCTTTGATTTTACCTGTTTTTATACACTGATTTAATTTGTTTAAAAATATCCATGAGCGAAAAGGAAAAAATAAAAGTGTAGGCTAGATGGTTTCTAATTTCTTTTGAACCTGGACATTCTAAAATTGTTACAAGAACAGGTATATAGATTGTAATTCATATAATAACCAGTTAACAAATATAAAACAACAATAACATGAACCACAAGCACTGTTTCATAACCAAAGATTATTCTCCTAATCTTAGCCAGAGTCTTAAAAATGTCTATTTTTGTCCAAAGAGTATTGAGAAAGATATAATAGATAATTCAGAGTAAATCCGTGGCAACTAGGAGAAGAAATTTAAAAAAAGAGAGAGAGAGCAAGCATGAGGTTAAGAAGCTTGTAAATCAGTGAGGTTCTCCCTCTAACTTAGGGAGAAAAAGTTCCTAATACCAGCAATGCATATTAGCTGAACTTATTCTTACCTATTTTGCTAGATTTTTTTTGGACCTTTAAAAATGTCATAGGCACTGTTGGGTGTTCAAAGTGAGGGTCTTAAAGGAAATAATACTTTGTCCACATCATTGGGCAACATTAGGAAGAATCAGAGCCACAAAGGGATGAAGACAACCCCCTTTGTAGCCATGTAGTGGTTCTGTCAGTAACAGCTGGAGTCAATCTCTCTGTGCAGCATATTTTTAAGAGGTGAGTTGTTTGATACCTGTTCCCCATTATCCAGCATCTTCAGAAAAGGCTGAAGCAGCCTTGCAGTTTTTCTGGCACGGTTTTACCCCTATTAAAAAGGCTATTGTTGAACTGTTCAAATTGGGATGCTTTGATTGTTAGCACGTTCAGTACTCTGTGATTACCGTAATTACAGACCTGTGAAGGTCAAACTGACAAAACTGAATATAAACTGGAACTGAATATAAACTGGGACAACTCACTGCATTAGTTCTTTTTGCACTCTTTGGTTGTTGCTGTTGTTGTTGTTGTTTTTCCCTGTTGCTGTTGTTGTTGTTGTAAGAGTTGCCAAGTGTTAAATCCGTAATAGAAAATAAAAATGAAAGTCATCGATTTTACAGTTTGGCTTTGACTACATAGAATCAATATTCAAGGAACTAAAAGGGATGCTCCATTGTACTTTCAGGTCCAGTTATACTTTCGGGTCATTACCTTCCTCCATAGTCATGGTCTTGAGTTCATGTGATGTATCCAGGTATGTTTTTAAAGTGGGTCATGAGTCTTAAATGTTTTGCAGATTTTTTCCTTCTTTTTCTCTTTGCAGGAACGTGACACTAAATACCAAATACATTTTTTGTTTGTATATATATAGAGGAATATGAAGCAGAAATAGTTCTCATGTAAGGGGAACCCACACAATTATACAAAAATAAATGAAATGGTCTCCCTATAATTGCATGGCCAAAGACCAGAATAAAATTACTTCTCAGGTACACTAAATACAAACTAGTCTTTATTTTCCTTTGTCCTCATTGATGGCTTCAAACAATAGTTTTAAGTAATAATTAAGTAAAAATAGAAGCTATTAGCTTGTATGCCATGTGGAGGCATGAAAAAAGGTAGAAAACAAAATAAATATAAATTCTTTCTACACAACAGAGAATGCTGTTTGCATAGTGCCAGGAAAAAGTTTGGGGTCAGGACAAAAGCTATGTCTTAATGAAGCCAAAATAGAAAAGCCGGATGGAAATTAATCAATTCACAAAATCCAGATGTTTCATCTACTGAGATCCAGCCATCTGAATTTTGGCTGCCTGAAATGTTCACGTTTCATCCAGATGTTTGCTTTCAGGTAGACATAATCATAATGTTCCATGCTTAATTTCGTTATAATTTACCATATTGTTCAAAATGTTAAGTGTTCTCTGGCTAATGACAAGAATAAGGATAAAAAACACTATTTTTCATGTTTTAGTAGAAATGGCATGGTTAAAGGATGATTGTTTAAAGGATAAAATAATGACTCTTATAAAGTATAAAATGAACATGTGTCACAAACTTTATTTCCCTCATCAATTAATAAGGAAAATGTTACAACTGGTTCAAAGAAGAATCCCAAGGAGATATATATATATATATATATATATATATATATATATATATACCCATTCATACAAATAAATATACAGTAAGGAACTTTGAAGTGAAATAACAAACAGATGCAAAGTGGGTCTGTTCATAGGGCAATAGACTATTGCATTTTAGCAGATATAATTAATTTTTATTTCTATGGGCAAGAGTCATATGCATTTTTACCAGTTTTCAACAACTTTCTGAGTTGTAAAGTAGTCCAAAGACAGTGGAAGGCAGAGATAACCCAGAAGAATGCACTAAATAGAACACTTGCTAATCTTTTTTATTCCTATTTCAAAGTCTTTAAACTTTTTTCATTAAATATTTTGTTTACCAAACTAAAATTATTTATGTATACAAACATTTCTGAATTTCCATGGTACTTTCAGTTAGCATCACATAATTTACCACTTGCTTGGACACTCCTAATTCTATTCTTGATTCCTGCATATATCTTGCCTCACACACTATGTTGCAATTCCTCATTTTAAAATTGCCTCCTATTCACTCCATTGGTGAGGAAAGGATTTCTCTGTAGTGTTATGGGAATGGCCAAACACATAATACTTCACACTGGACAAGTGAGATCAACAGCAGTGTATTAGTCATATGTACTCACAGACCACGTGAGAGGGACACCATGCCAACAGGGTCACATGGAGCCTGTGCTCAGGAAAAGAGTGGATGACAAGGACTGTGGGAGGCAGGCTTTGTACTATCAAGAGGATGAGGTGCCCCCGGACTCCCATGAGAGTATATGAGTGATTTGTTTGAACAATTCCACAACTGGAACCCACTAGTCAGAAATAAGCAGGAAATGCATCCAGACTGTTTGATAAGGAGGGTTGTTTGACTAGGGGGACAATATCCACAGGAACAAGAATGGGAACAATGCTTAGACCATTTGAGATCCTACCAATTTTACCAGAGGTCAAGGCAGCACATAATATTGAGCCTCAATTTTAAGCCTTGCACCACACTTCTTGAGAGCAGCAACTAAACTTATCCATTGAATTAACAATTCGTTGAGCTCCTATGATGTGCCAGATACTGTTCCAGGCTCTGGGCATGCAGCAGTGGGAACAAATGTTAAAAGATCTTTGTCCTACATTCTAGGGAGAGTCAATAAACGAAAGAGAAAAAAATACTTAGTATGATAGATAGTGATGAGGGCAATGAAGAAATTTGAAGCAGGGGATGAAGAAAGAAGTGCAGAATAATGGGGGTGGGTGCTATGTTGAAATTTTAAATACTGTGTGGGGGAGCCTTTACTAAGATGACATTTGAGGTAGGACCCAAGGAGGTAAGCCATGAGGATATCAGGGAAAAGGGCTTGGAGATGGAAAGACCAGCATCATAGCCCTCCACAGCAGAAGAATGTTCTCATGTTCGAGGAAAGCAAGGGGTTCAGTATGGCCAAAATGCCCTAAGCTAGAGGAAAGGCAGAAAGAAATGAGGTCACATTGAGATACAGGGGTTAGAGCACAAATTGTGCAGTGCCCCGTAGCATTTGATTTTTACTGAAAGATATGGGAACCCAGAAAAGGGATGTGGATAAAAGAATGGCCTGCTATTTGACCAACTTTTCTTTTCATCTCTTAAAGAGCCTAGCAAAGTACTGAGCATATAAAGGCTGCTGAATATATTGTGACTGGTTAATTGTAAAGGGAGCAACCCCTTTCTTCACTGCTTTCCACAACTTTTTACCTTAATCACAATTAGACGCAGGTTTATTTCTACCTAAAAGTATACTTACTGCAGAGATACGGACACTAAGAAAGTTCATTTTATATATAGTCAAGGTGTGAGCCAAAACCCATTTCTTTACTGATGAGACCTGGATCTCTCATTAAAATATCACAGGTATAATAGAAACTAGCACACTTACATACAGTGAAGGATACAGCCTATGCAAATTCTAGAATTTTCTACAGACCTCTACCATAGGACAAGGGACATTTGAAATTTAATATATTAGACACATTTCACCTAGCTTTTATTCTTCATAATTTTTTTAATTTTTAATTTTAATTTTTATAAGTTCATAGTAGGTATATACATTTATGGGGTACATGAGATGTTTTGATACAGACTTGCAGTGCATAATAATTATCACATCCTTCATAAATTTTATTTACATAGTGGAAATACATTTCAAGCTGTGGAGCATGTATAAATTTATACTGGGATAGCATCTTAAAAATTTTCCCTTCTATGAATAAGTTCACATGGAAAAACAGTATATGTTATAAATTCTGAAATTAGCAACTTGACTCTATATTGTGCAGTTTGACAGACAGGACTTATAACTTAGTTCAGTCATGGCTTTCCTGAGTAAATATAGATCTATCACTGACATAATTAGCCAATCTAATTACAATGGGAGAGTCCCAGTAAGTGGAGAAAGTTGAAGGTTGTCCGATAAAATTAGGCAAGGGTTCACATGCATGCTTTGTCACACACTTCACTGCAGACACATCTGAAAATGCACCCCCAACACCCCTAACATTGTCCTCCTGGAAAGCACCATTTATTAACAGGACTCAAACATGACCTACTCAATAAAGATCTTTCTTCCTCTGTTCCTGCCTCCCAGAACTGACAATGCATTCATTGTACCCTATATACAATTTCACTACTGACAATATATACCTCTAAGTCTGTTTCTCCTATTGGACTGGAAGCAATTTAAAGATAGTGACATCACTTTTATTATCTTTTTATCCCGAACTCCCAGCACAATGCCTGACACATGTAGGACTGAAGAAATATTGTTAATTATTTAATTTTATCACACTCACTAGATCCAACATGATAACATGAGAGAAGGAAATTCTACTTCAGCTCCGTAATTTGAGAAAGGTCATTCTTCTTTCTTAGAGGCAGCACCATTACATAACAGAGTCACCACTAGTGGCAGTAGAGTTTGGTGTATAAGAAGAAATGGAATGGGCACAGTGATACATGCCTGTAATCCCAGCACTTTGGGAGGCTGAGGCAGGCAGATCACTTGAGGTCAGGAGTTCAAGACCAGCCTGGCCTACATGGCAAAACCCCGTCACTACTAAAAATACAAAACTTAGCCAGGCGTGGTGGTATGCGCCTGTAATCGCGGCTATTCAGGGGACTGAGGCAGGAGAATCATTTGAACCTGAGAGGCAGAGGGTGCAGTAAACTGAGATCGCGCCACTGTACTCCAGCCTGGGAGACAGAGTGAGACTCCAACTCAAAAAATAAAAATGAAGAAGAAGAAAGGGATCACTAGCCTCTAAATGATTCTGTTTCAGCATTATGTTACAAGTTTTTTATTTAACGAAGGTATTTTCATCTTCTCTTCAGCAGTAGCATCACTTAAAAACCCATTACGTGTAAGAGGTGGTGTCCTTGAAACTGGATCTAAAGATTTCCCAACTTTCTGAGACTCTAAGGGTTGAGCTGAAATTTGTCTTTCATGCAGTCTTGCTTTGTGTGAGAGAGACCATTCTGTAGGGCCTTTTTAAGTCATGCACGTGTAATGAATTTACTTAGTCCTTGAGAAAGTTCTGACTGGTGAAACATTCAAATGCCATACTTTTGAATGGAATTTATACATTCTGTGTTCTGGTTTTGTTTTGTTTTGTTTTTCAAGCAATGGTTGCCTTCTTGGACACTTCTAGGACCATTATAATATCCAATAATGTTTCCTCTTATAGGCCCAGATATAGGGAGTTGGGGCTCTATATTTTAGAAGGAGAGGACCTAAGAAAGAAACTATGGACCATGGTTGGGCGCCACACTGTGGCAGCTGTCAGGGACAAGAAGGAGAGACCAAAGGGGTCCTTTGAAAAATAATATAGACTCTGACAGTGATAGGTTAAACTCTTTTTCCCAGCTCAGAAACAGAAAGCCAAATACTGCATGTTCTAACTTCTAAGTGGGAGCTAAATACTGTATACACACGGACATGGAGTGTGGAATGATAGGCATGGGAGACTAGGAAGAGTGGGGAGGGTGAGAGGGGGGTGGGTGATGAGAAATTACTTAATGGATACAAGGCACACTATTCTGGTGGTGGATATACTAAAAGCCCTGAGTTCACCACTACACAATATAGTAAGGTAACAAAATCGCACTTGCACCCCTTAAATTTATACAAACTTTTTAAAAGTGGTGTTCCCTTCTGCATTATAAATCCCCTATCATATCTTACAAGTCTGCATTTACTTTGTCAAACACGATATCTTTGTGTTTGGGAAATAAAGGAATAGTGGCTGCAGCTTAGAAAAGCGTAATGAGATAATCGGTGGGGTGTGGCCTTAGAGTGGTGGTCCCTGGTAGCAGGTGACAAGTGGAAGCCAGAGAAGCTTTATGCAGCATTTAGACACTCACTAGGGATTCCCAGAAATGTTGGGGAGCAGCCCTAGAATTCCTACAGTCAGGCAGGTTGGGAACTCAGCTGGCTGTTACTATCAAAAGAAAGGGGAGCCTTGGAAACCAGAGAAACGAGAAGCACTTGGGTGACAACAGATGGCTTTTTTCAAAAGAAAGTTAAGGTAAGACTAAAATAAGTATACATTACACTATGTCTCTCCTAAGGAGCAACAAAGTTCAAGTGCATGTTCTTGGGTTACCTTTCTGTCTTTACTCCAGAGGACTAAGAGGCCCCAGAGACTGGCAGATGCCTCCAGAAAGATGAACATCTAGTCAGAAGAGAAGGCAAATGAGGAGGGAGGAGGACATGGCAGCACAGAAGGAGGAACACAGGGAGAAACTGGAGAGGTACCCTCAGTGGTGAGAGAATGCTTCGGGGCTCTCTTAGCGGCTTGGACTAACAACAGAGGTGATAATTATTCTAAGGAACAGGTAGCAGGGCACAGGCTCCGACCAGTCAGGACAGCTGAACCAGCCAATCAGAATGGACAGGGCACAGGCACTGACCAATCAGGACAGCCAAACCAGTCAATCATAATGGACGGGCCACAAGCAGCCAGTAAGGCTGAAGGTTCACACGAGGGGTCTCCAGTCCTCCCTACATGTATATGTCAATCACTCCAATCAGATGGACCACTCACTAGTGAAAAGCACGCTGCCTTCTGAGGGTGGATTTGTGCATCATCATTGGTAAGGAATTTTACCATTTTGGTCAGTCTCTTTCCCCGCCTGCCTCTTTTTCCTCCCCCCTTCTCTACTGGGCTCATTTATGAGCTATTTTTTCTCTCTTCCTACTTTTCCAGTGTGTTCTGCAGCATGCACTCAGCTCTTTGGAATTCTGTGGGTGGCAAGGGTTTTCTCCTCCATTTCATGTGCTCAGTGATGTGGAAAGAGAAGTATGAACTCTGACACTTTCCTTTTGCGAACGTCTTGATGAAAGGACAAGTGATAGTCACAAATTTCAAAACATGAGGCAGGGGAGATGTAGAAGACACCTCATTTGTTACCAGCAGCAGCTTCTTTCTCAGATCATCCCAAAATGCTGGCATGTGCCCAACAGCTTAATTTGGAGAGAATCCTATTTTATTCAAGCCTCAGATAGAATAGGCTATGAATGGTTCATTGGATAAATACTCATTCTCTCCCTCCTCTAAGCCCTAGGTCTGTCCCTCTTGCACCCTCGTCATCTTTGCTATTTCTCTTTCATTAAATTCCTTTGAAGTCGTGGATTATTTTTTCTGTCTTTGAACATTCCTTCTGGCTAGTGGATTTCAGAAGCGCAAGTGCTTTAAACTTTTCTCTCCCCTTTTGAATTAATACTGTACTCCACATTTTTTTCTTTCCATTTTTGGGGGACCAACTACTGTGTTGTTTTATATTGCACTTTCATTTCAGAACTATTTGAAAATGGAACTCATGCCATGCACGTGAATATTTTGCTTCCTCTTAGCTGATTTAATCAGCATGGATACCATTATTCATGCAATTGCATGAATAATTTATCTCACTGTTGTAAAAGTTTAATAAAAGTTTTCTTGTCTTTATCAAATTCCATGTTACTCTTTGTTCATTTTATAGCAGCAACATAATCAGAATATAAAGCAGCTCATATCAAAAAGCAATGAATGGCATAGACTTTATTAGAGCTCTTGTGTTATTTTGTATTGCCATTTTACCTATGATTGAATAAGATTTTATATATGAAGCAACTAAGATAGACCTATTGATCTCAGCATGACCAGCACTAACCAATCCATTCCACTTTTGATTAGAAAAATTTGGAGTCACATTATTACAACTAAGATGCCCAGCCTTATTTGTACTATCCGACAGAACATGTGTTTCTTGTTCATGCACATGTGTGTATATATATGGGACTCTTCTACCCACTGTGTAATACTATTTTATGACTAACTCTTAATCCAGAATAATTGGTATTTCTTGCAAAAAGAAAGGCACCAGAATGAATATTATTTGTTCACAGTTGATTTTTCTGTTCAGCCACAAATTAGCCACTTTCAATCAGTGAAATTACTCTACAGATTACAAGTATTTTGATAACATTTACGTTTTCCTTTAATGTGAGGGCAGCAAACCTTATAAACAAGAACCACTGACACAATAGAGGATTAAGTATCTATACACAAGAGCAATACATGGTAACTTAAAGTAATGGCACCTCTTCTGTGGCATATTCATTGATCTTTGGAGGAAATAGCAATTTTACAAAGGAAAATAAAATTACTAAATATATTGTGCGTGCTCTCTCTTGCATGCACTCTCTCTCTTAAACATAATGCCTTATTTTGGTCTTTCTATAGTCATAGAGATTTAGGAAATGGTAGAAGTTCTAGAAGAGAGATAGAAAAAGGAATGAAGGCATAAATATTTGTGTGTATATAAAATATTATATATAATACATACTAATACATAATAAATTAAAAGTTTACTAAGTATGAAGCTATATAAAGAGATTATTTGAATGTATTTATGAAGAAGGGTGTTTCAGTTGTAATTTTTTAAAAACTTCCTTCAGAACAAATCAAAAGTAATGGATTTTACTTGAATTAAAAGATTTAAGATCTGGAAGAGGCATCAGTCATACTCATATTGCTTAGTTATGGTAATGCCTAAAATAATTATTTGAATGTTTCCTGAAATTAAATTTTTTTTTTTTTTTGAAATGGAGTCTCGCTCTGTCGCCCAGGCTGGAGTGCAGTGGTGCAATCTCGGCTCACTGCACGCTCCACCGCCCAGGTTCATGCCATTCTCCTGCCTCAGCCTCCCAAGTAGCTGGCACTACAGGCGCCGGCCACCACGCCCGGCTAATTTTGTTTTTGTATTTTTAGTAGAGACAAGGTTTCACCGTGTTAGCCAGGATGGTCTTGATCTCCTGACCTCGTGATCCACCTGCCTCAGACTCCCAAATGCTAGGATTACAGGCACGAGCCACCATGCCTGGCCAAAAATTTTTATAATTCAATTATGTGATTGTGATTAAGTTCTACATCTTTGTTTATTAACACATGATGAATAATATCAATATTTGGCATTGTTTACAAACATCAAAAATAACCCTGAAAAATTAAAGGAGGAAAGAAATGTATTATAAAGATATGAGAGCTTCTGATTAGGATGTATAAAGTCAAGAGACCACTGCTGTCACCCTAACAAAGGAAACAAGCCAGAGAAGTTATAAAGGTATGATTTTTTTTTTGCATTAGATTGCTGAAGACAAAAACAAAATCTAAATAAATTAAATTCCAGAAAGAGAAAAGCCCTTTCTATGAGAGAAGAACCCAAAATCTGTGAGTATGTAAGGAGAAAGAGCAAACCCGCTATAGACAGAGGTAAGGAGAAGCTAGCCAAAATTTTAATAAAGGTTTAATAGCTATGTGTGGCTAGCCTGATGTATGAGATTCCAAGGAGGTCTGTGAGAGTGCACTTACACACCCAGTTGCCAGTCTTATTTCACAATACCTTCACTGAACACATGCAGTAGCTTGCAGAAGAACAGGAGTGCAGCAAGAGGGCAGAGAGAGCTTCCTGCACCTCAGGCCCTTAATGAGTGCACAACAGTGCTTCTCCAATGTCTGGGAACAGGGAAAGAAGGTAGAAAGATATTTCCTCTAAAGTGGATCAATTACACAGAAACCAAAAGCTGGAGGCACAATAGTTGAACTGAGAAATATCAGCCACAAGTCATTCAGAGCCTTACTTGAGTGCAAGATATTAGCATGCCAAAACCTAAGGGCAAAGCAGCAAAGTATGAATAGATTTTGTGAGGCTTAGAAAGTCAGAAGCAGAGCTAAAGAGACAAAAGACCACCACAGGAATCCCCAAATCTGGGTAATATAGTCACTGGGATGTAAAACATAAAGACATTTCCAGAATTATACAGTGCCCAGATAAACTAGTTCCAATGCTGCCTGTGAAACATTTGAAACATATGGTGAATTAACAGATCTAACAAAAGCTACAACAAACCTCAGACCCAGCTCAATCATACATCAGATTGCTTTAGCTTCATCACTTGCAGCCAGTCACAAGAACAGACATTTCTTTTCCTTGAGTAAATAATAGATATATACTTTTACACACAATTTCTGGCATAAAAAATTGTGTGGTATAAAAACAAAAAGAGTAATATGACCCATAATCAATTCAATAAATAATCACTAGTAGTGGACCCAAATGTGACCACGATATTAGAATTAGCAAATAAAAGATCTGATATGAAAATGTTAAATTTTTTTAAGAAAAACTAATGGAAAACATGGTTCACATGTGGGAACAGATGCCAGATTTCATTTTAGTAGAGTACTGGGAACATAAAAACAAAGAAAAATCCTAGGATTTGGAAACCCAATAGCATAAATGAAGAATTTATTTGATTTGTTTTACAGCAGCCTAGAAAAAGCAAAAGAAAGGAAAAGTGAATTGGAATTACCTAAACTAGAATGAAAAAAGAAAAAAAAATTAGGAACTGAGAAAAGCAACCAATCCCCAGTCTGTGGCACTGTATCAAATGGTCAACATATGTGTATTGTATTCCTAAAAGTAGAACAGAAATAAAATGGTGCCAAAGAAATAATTTGAAGAGACATTGGCTAAGAAACATCCAAAACTGATGGAAGTTATCAACCCACAGATCCAAAACCAAATATGTAGTGAACCTCAAACCGTATAAATACAAAGTCAAGCCTCAAGAAAACTAAGATAAAAAGAAAATCTTAAAAGCAGCCACCACACACATGCATATGCACACATAACACACACACACACACGCATACACACACTACATTTAGAAGAAAAAGAAAAAGAAGAATATGGCAGACTTGTTAACAGAAACAATGGAAGTTAACTGACAATGGCATGACACCTTTAAAATGCTGAAAGAAAGAATTACACTATCAATTTAGAATTCTGTATCCCACAAAAACATTCTTCCAAAATTAAGGTGAAATAGAGATATTTTAAGATAGATACAACTTGAGAGAATTTGGCTTTAGAAGACATTCACTTAAGGAAATGTTGAAAGAAGTTTTTTGGGTATATCAGACAATATCCAGTGAAACATACATTACACATCTCAGGTCATATGGTTGTCTGGTGTTTCATATTCAGATGCTCAATTTCTACAAAGTATCTCTAGCAAACCATGAACTATTTTGAAAAGAAGAATGGTATACTGATGAAGAGGTCATGACTTTTCTCCAGCCTTTCTGTTGTGATTTTTTTTTCTGTTAGATGTTACCACAAGCTTCATGTCTCATCCTGCTCCTCCATAAAAAATTTTAAGAATTATTCAATCCATTGTAAGAGTTAAATGAGGGAGGTGCTTATAGGAAGCCTGAACTAGCTAAAGCCTCTTTTCTTCCCTCTGGAGCATATTTGTTGTGAAGACACCCCAAACTATATCATAAAAATTATAGTAGAAGCAAATAAAATATGTATGATGAGTTATAGTACACTCTGAAATAATATAGTAATTCATTTACTAAATATCATGTTCTAGTAATTCATTGCTGACTGTCAAACTACCCCAAAACTTAATGCTTTAAAACAGCGACAGTCATTTGTTTTACTGACAAATCTGCAATTTACACAGGGCATGACAGGGGAAGTGCATTTGTTTTCCACAGAATGTCAGCCAAAGCAGCTAGAGTAGGGCTAAATAATTCACTGTTCAGTCACATAAGTGGCAAGTTGGTGATAGCTGTTGGCTGGGACTTAGCTGAGATAGTTAGTTTGGGACTCCTCAGTTTCTCTCACACGGGCTTCTTGGGCTTCCTGACAGCATGGTTGCTCAGTTTTAAGAGCAAAAATTCCTATAATACAGCACATAGAACCTGCTAATCTCTTAAAGCATGACCCAAGAAGCTGCCACAGCATCACTTCCACTGTGTTCTATTACTCCAAACAGTCACCAGCCCCTCTTTCTCAAGTCAAGGGACAGGGTAAAGACTCTGCCTTTTAATGAGATAAGTGTCACAGAAATCTGTGTTCCTCTTTAATCCACCACACATCCATTACCCCCTTTACATTTTCATAGCCTTTGACAGTCTAAAAAACACTTTCCTACACATTTCTCATTTGCTCTTCATAACTACTATTCACATAAAAAGGGTAGAAATATTTATCCCCAGTTTACATAAAAAACTGAGGTTCAGAGACATTAAGTGACTATCTCAGCTTATCCTATGAAGTAAAAACCCGACCATAAGTTTTCCAATTCTAAATCTAGAGTTATTATTATCTTCATTATAATGTGTAAAATAATTTTATTTCAGGCTCAATATGTAGTAGGAAACCTAAATGTCTACTTTTTAGGGATAATAGATTTGTCATCCAATGACAGAATCATGTCTCTGCAAAATTTGATAAGAATGCCTCAACCTCATGATTGGAATCAAGGGGTCTAAAGACACCCTTGCCACAAACCATCTCACCCTGTTTCATAGAGTTTGGGTATGCTGTTCAACCTGTTACAAATGTACCAATCATCCCCTTTTTCAAGCTAAACCTCTAATTACCTCAGCTGGAATTTCCATATCCCTTTTCCGGATTATTTTTCTGCATTACTTATTGCTCTAGCACTCTTGACATTTATCATACTATCTCATGTATGACATTTACTATCTCATGTAACATATTTGAGTATCTCTTGTTTCCACAATTTAAGATCCTGGAGGCTGTGAGAGAGTGAATCATATTTCTTTTTCTTTGCCTACAGGGCCCAGCATGGTAGTTTATACGTGGAAATTGCTCAATAAATATCTGTTTGAAGAAGTAGATAAGCAGTTTCAAGAGAGTGTGGTACACATTGTTCAGATTTGTTGAAACTCCTTTATTTTATTAGTTCTAAAATAATCTTTCTCAAGCTTCACTAGGCAAAGCCTGTTCTTGGTCGACTACACAGCATATTCATCCCAATGACAACTTTCAAATTTGGATAGACTTTATTCAAATACCATTTCAGTTTTGAAACTAAGATTAAGTAATAAGCAACCATTGAATAGAAACAGATGACCAAAGAGCCATCTAAAATGCATCTTTGTTTTGCTTTAATGGAAAGCAAATTAAAATTAGCCTTTCATGACCAAAATAAAGCTTATTTTCAGTTTTAAAAACTTACTGGTTGATTATGTGGAAATAACTTTTATAAATATAAGATAAATTTTCTGATTTCCTCTGACATACAAAAATTAGAGCTATTGAAAACCATGTATTTAAGCTGAAAACATTTTTTTTAATTTTTTTTATTATTATTATACTTTAAGTTTTAGGGTACATGTGCACAACATGCAGGTTTGTTGCATATGTATACATGTGCCATGTTGGTGTGCTGCACCCATTAACTCGTCATTTAGCATTAGGTATATCTCCTAACACTATCCATCCCCCCTCCCCCCACCCCACAACAGGCCCCGGTGTGTGATGTTCCCCTTCCTGTGTCCATGTGTTCTCATTGTTCACTTCCCACCTATGAGAACATGCGGTGTTTGGTTTTTTCTCCTTGCGATAGTTTGCTGAGAATGATGATTTCCAGCTTCATCCATGTCCCTACAAAGGACATGAACTCATCATTTTTTATGGCTGCATAGTATTCCATGGTGCATATGTGCCACATTTTCTTAATCCAGTCTATCATTGTTGGACATTTGGGTTGGTTCCAAGTCTTTTAAAAATCTGCTAAGAGAACAGGTGCAGGATAGAAATGTATCATCTAGCATTGCATTAATTAAGGCAACACTAGTTACAGTAACAATACACCACCAGATCTTAGGCAAAACATCAGTTTATTTCTCACTTATCTAACAGTCCAATCTGGATGTTTCTAGTCAGGCATTGATGGAGGGACTCAGTCTCCTTCCACCAGTGGTTCAACTATGACTCTCCAGGTTAATCCAGAAATCAAAAACAGAAACAAAGGAGATTGTATAAGAAAATAAAATTCAGTCTCAAAAAAATGAGTTATTACTCCTTTTGTCCTTTTAAACCATTAAGTAATAAACTAACAGCTGAACATTAACCACTAGAGCTCTAAAATGAAAGACTTCAGATGAAATGAAAAAACAACTCGTGAATATTGCTAGTAGCTTAGATCATACCTTACTCTCTGTCCATATAATTGTTTTTGCCTCTTTGCCTTGACAAAACGTAAAACTCTACTAACTGATTTTGTTTTTCTTTTGTCTTCTCAGATGCAGAACTATGATTTTCTTTTGAAATCAATTTTATATTACTTTTTATAAAGATAGTTCTATTCTGCTGAATTAAAGATTTGATTTACTTTAATACTTCTACTTAAATCCCGCAGTTTGCAAAACGTGATGTATCCCCTGTGAAAAGTAACTCTGAATTTACTTCTTCATCAGTCACTCAAGTAGCTTCATTTAAACTCAATGCTTATGATTTTAATTACCCAGTAAATAGATACTATAAACAGATACCATTATATCATCACATCAACTATGTAATGGAGATTTTCAGTCAAGGTAGTGCCATCAGTTCATGCTTTGATGCATCCCTCTGCTCCAAATTTGTGCCAATAACATGTTGAAATTTTTTTAAAAGAAAGCCAAACACTACGTCCAAGATTAAAAAATACGATAAACAATTCTGTGGCTCAGAAACAGCAGAAATAAAAATAGATGAACCAGAATAAGTTACAGATCTGGTAGGGTCCTAGTTTAGAAGCAGGCAACACTGAGCAGGTGCTTGCTCTCTTGGTTCAAAGCAGAGATTTGAACCAGGTATCAATTGAAGTTAGTGGCTATGGTGAGTCTGCCCTCTTCTCTGATCAAAAGCGGCTCAGAACATACTACTGATTATTAACAGTGGCTAAGCATTACAGCAAGCTGTGAATATAGGGATGCTGAAGGAGGAAAGAATCTTTTGACTACACAAACGACTCTCCTGGTTTGATGACCGGATTCACAAGAATCCTATAGTCATCAAGAAGGAAAACCTCATCAATCGAAACTGCCATTGCAGGACCAGTTTCTATACTGCAGTGCTGAGACCCAGTGGTGATAACTACAAAACGGCTAGACAGGAGAGAGGAAAGACACTGGAAGAGAGAAAAAGGGAAGAATAATATTTAACAAACAAAACACTTCTCAAAATGAGCCCATATTTCAAAGTTCTAAAACCCACGAGGAAATGCAATTCTAGGGAAAACAGCCCTCCAGATGAAATTAATGTTGTACAACAGTCTGAAAAAGAGTTGTTTTAAAGTATGTTTAAAGTGATCAAAATTTTAAAATGAAAGTCCATAACTCATTTAAAGCAGGGGTGTGCAAATTTTTTTTGTAAGGTGCTAGGTGGTAAATACTTTTTGTCTTTGCTGGCCACACAGTCTTTTTTTTTACTACTCAACTGTGCTATTATAGCAAGAAAGCAACCATAGACATAAAGATCCTCCTCAATCTATGATGTGGTTATGTCTTGATAAATCCATCATAGGCTGAAAATAGCTTAAGTCAAAAATGGATTTAATACACCTAGCCCACCAGACATGATAGCTTAGCTTATTCTATCATAAACATACCCAGAACACTTAAACATTAGCCTACATTTGGAAATTATCTAACACAAAGCCTATTTTATAATAAAGTGTTAAATATCTCATGTGGTTTATTAAATACTGTACTGAAAGTGAAAAACAGAAGAGTTATATGGGTAGTACCATTAATATATTATACATAGCTGGAAGCACTATTGGAAAGTCAAAAAACTGTAAATTGAACCATAGTAAGTTGGGGACACTCTGTACATAAATGAATAAGCATGTGTGTGTTTCAATAAACCTTTACTTACAGAAACTAGCAGTGACCCAGATATAGACCATGGGCCACAGTTTGTAGACCCCTAATGTAAAGAATCATTAAATTATGAAACAAAATTAGGCAGAAATGTAATAGGAACTGGAGATATGAAAAAAGATTAGAATCTTGAAATTTAAAATGTGCCCATGAATATAAAAACACAATCAAGAAGAAAACTGATAAATTATTTATTTTAAGCAAAGAAAAAAAGAGAGATAGTTAAACCCCATTAATGTTTTCTTGAATTTGGATACAAGATTAAAATATTATATACCTTTAGACTTTGTTTAAAAAAGTGAAATACAATAATCCTGCAGTATTTGTGAGGGATTAGTGCCAGGATTTCCTGTGGATACCAAAACCCATTGATGTTCAGGTCTCTGACATAAAACAGTGTGATATTTATATATAACCTATGAACATCCTCCTGTATACTTTAAATCATCTCTAGATAACTTGAAATATCGCACACAACATAAGTGTTACGTAAATACTTGTTTTACTCTATTGTTTTGGAGAATAACGACAAGAAAAACTCTGCACATGTTCAGTACAGATGTCTTTCTTTCAAATATTTTCAATTCATGCATGGTTGAATCCACAGATGCAGAACCCACAGATATGGAGGCCAATTGTGTAGTTAAGTAGATAGGTTTAAAGCATATTTAAGAACAACCATTAAAAGCATAAGAATATCTTGTATTGTTTTCAACCCAACAGAGGGGGATAAAGGTATTCAATAGGACTATACACAAATATCCTTTTCTACCTGGGCACATGATAGCATTGCATTTCCTTGCCCATTTGAATTTAGGTATTCAGGTAACTATAATACTTGAATTTAGTGGCCAAGTAACTACTTGTAGTCAATGGGGGTGGAAGTGCCCTGTGTCACTTCTAGATGGAAGCTTGAAGAGCCAGTGAGTGTTTGGCATATTCTCTTTTATTTGCCTTTCTTAGGGAAGTGCGTGTTGAGATGGAGCCTTCACTGGTTTGGGTTTCTGAGAGACTAAATAAGCCAATGTACAATGATCATGCAAAATGGGTGAGAAATAACTTTGAATTGAAGCCACTGATAGTTTAAGCTTTGTTATTTTAGTAGCCCATGCTTTTCCTGTTAGGATTTAAGCAGTCAAATTGAAAACAGGAAAGGGGAAAACTAAAGGTAAAGAAGTAGGCTGGCAAAGAGAAAACAATATAATAGTAAAACTAAACATATCATAAACCACAAGTAGATAAGATGAGATTAAACTTATCCATTAAAAGAAAAATTTGTCAGATTAAAATAAAATTAAACATAGACCTCTTAAAACATGCTTTACAAATGACACATACACAGTGCATTAGTTCAGGTTCTCCAAGAAGTAGACACCGAGACAAAATTAGATGTGTAAGAAATTTATTGGACAAGTAAAAGGGAGAAGAGGAGAAGGAACTCTTCAGCCTGTCATGCAGGTCTGACCCCTGTGAAAGGGAGAGGGAAGGTAGGATTGAATAGGAAGAGTCTTAAACCACAATCCAGTTCCAAGGCATTTTTGACACTCTAATTGGGAGTCCTTAGGACAAAGTCACTTGGTTGTGGAGTTCCATGTGTTCCAGAAACGGACCTGCATTAGTTCTCCTGTTATGCTCAGTTGCTGCTTGAGTAGCCTGTGGGAAATGTGGCCTTAACATGAACACAGTGGCAGACCCAGAAGAACAGCAGCTGGGACACCTGGTTGATTATGCTCCCTGAGCAGGAGATATGAGATTTTCATGTCTAATACAAATAGAAAGTTAAATAAAGGGATGAGAAACTTCTATGAAGCAAAACCTAAACAAAAGAAAGTAGTGTAAGAACATTAATATCAAACAGAATAGTTAAAGGCTAAAAGCATTTAAAAGAATAAAGAAAGAAACTAAATAGTGAGGAAACTGTGTTGGCTTTGTGCAGTCATTTTAGCTAATCTGAAACTAGACTTTCCAGAATCCCTATCCCTGTATGCTTCCAGATTAGGGCTGGCCTCAATAGAAATTTGCATGAAATTTGGAAGGCAGGAGTTAAGTAACAACCATATTCATGCTCTGCAGCTCAGCTGTTGCAGCACCTGGGGCAGCAGCTGGTCCCAGAGCTCCTCTGACTCTTGCTGGACCTCTTCCCACAGCTTCTGTGACTTCTGCACCAACATGTGCAGCTCTGTGGCAAAGGGCTTCAGCTTCCCCTACAGGTGATTAATATCATCAAATGTGGAGGCCTGAAGGCAGTGAGACAGACACAGTTTCCAGTGTGTCCTCTGAGTTTTCATTGTCTTCTCACAGCTTCTGTTTTATTCTTGCTCTCCCCATTTCATGTCCACTTTCCTTCCTGTTGGCCCTGCTGCCTTTAGGTGCAGCCCCAGACAAGCAGCAGCACAGACAGTTTAGCCAGAGCCCACAGTTGTTTATGGTCCAACACTTATAATTAATCCCTTCCTCAACATTACTCAAAGTCTTCCTGATTTTCTGATCACACCCTAACTGATAGGAAGAATTATCAAAGACAATTAGACCATGAAGAATAACAAGGAGAAACTCTGCAAATTACAATCATAGTATAGGAGTTTAACATACTTTTACTAGAAACTGAGGGATTAAGTATATAACAAATTAGTAAATATCTAAAAAATAAAAACAGCAAATATATAAAACATACAATATGAACAACATTGATGATATATGTATATTATCTACATATAACCCAGAAAATAGAAAAAGAAAATTTCAGTACACAGGAACAATATTGTTCACAAAGTAGGTTCCAGTACACTGTAAAGAAATTATATTATACAAAACACATTCTTTGATAACAATTATAAATTATGAATAAAAATATAATAAAATATATATTAGAAACTAAAACTCCTACATAATCCTTGAATCAAAGAGGAAATGGAAATGAAAATTACAAAATTTTTAGAATGAATTTTTATGTACTATATAAAAAATGTGTGTGATAAAGCCAATGTACATTCATAGACATAAGTGCATGTATTAAAACAAAACAATATGAAAAAGAATTTCAAAATATCCAGTGTATTCAATTCAAAAAACTAAAAAAGAACAGCAAAGTAAACATAAAGAAAGTAAAAAAAAAATAATAAAAATGAAAGCAAAAAATGTATATATAAAACTTAGCTGGGCGTGGTGGCCCATGCCTGTAACCCCAGCACTTTGGGAGTCCAAGGCAGTTGGATCACAAGGTCAGGAGTTTGAGACCAACCTGGCCAACACGGTAAACCCCGTCTCTACTAAAAATACAAAAATTAGCTGGATGCGGTGGCACATGCCTGTAATCCGAGCTACTCAGGAGGCTGAGGCAGGAGAATTGCTTGAACCTGGGAGGCAGAGGTGGCAGTGAGCCAAGATCACACCACTGCACTCCAGCCTGGGTGACAGAGTGAGACTCCATCTCAGAAAAAAAAAATATATATATATATATATATATGTATATATATATATAATACATAATATATATAATATATAGATATTATATATGTATATGTATACATTAAATATACATATACATATATACATGTATACACAGAGCAAAACCATATCGGTTATATATATGTACATATGTGTGTATATATATAAAATACACAATATATATAATATATACATATATACATATATAAATGATATGGTTTTGCTCTGCATCCCCACTTAAATCTCATCAAGAATTGTAATCCCCACGTGTTGAGGGAGGGATCTGGTGGGAGATGATTGGATTATGGGGATGGTTTCCCCCATGCTGGGCTTATAATAGTGAATTAGTTCTCATGAGGTCTGATGGTTTAAAAGGTGCAGTTTCCCCTGGCTCACTCTCTCTCCTGCTGCCTTGTGAAGAAGATGCCCTCCTTTCCCTTTGTCTTCCACCATGATTGTAAGTTTTCTGAGGCCTCCCCAGCCATGCAGAACTGTGAGTCAATTAAACCTCTTTTGTTTATAAATTACCCTGTCTTTATAGCAGGTAGTATCTTTATAGCCGTGTGAAAATGGACTAATACAAAAGCTAAGAAACAATAGAATGAATCAGGAAAACTAGCTAGACCCTCCGGAAATACTATTTAAGAAACAGAGAGGTGATATGATAAACTATCTTAAAAATTAAAAAAGGACTAATTGCAGGTATTAGAAAGATTTTAAACAGTCATATGATATACTAGGGAAAGTTTTTAGCAAATTGTACAACTTTGATGGAATGAATAGTATTTGGGAAAATATAAATCACTAATGGAAACTCAAGACAAAAAGGAGAACCACAATAAAGCAACAAACCTTAATGGAATTATATTGTTAATAGTGAGATTATTTTTATATTCTCACAAAAGGGCTGAGGTCCAAATTGCATTAGTAGTAATCTTGACTCCAAGGAAAATATTATTATTGTTTTATATAAACTGTTGTAGAAAACCACAAGAATAATCGCAACAAAACAATAATCAATACCTGGCAAGGAATACACAAGAAAGCATTTCACTTATAAATTGTACATAAGTATTTCACTTATAAATACAGATTCCAAAATATTAAATAAAATGCAAGCAAATGTAACTAAGCTATCTATTAAAAATAAATATATCATGAATATATCATGATATTTTATGATGCTGAACCATGTTGGCACCCCTAGGTGCCAAGAGTAATAAGTAAAGGGCAGAAACTACAGAAGCATCTAGGTAAATGCTGGAAACATATACAAATTTTTTAAAATTACATTTATAATAAAAAAATTTAATAAACTCAGAAGAGAAGGCTATTTCCTTATCCTAACTTAAAAAATCTATTAAAAACCTAAAACAAACATTGTCCTTAATTGTAAAACTTACGGGCATTATTTTAAATCAGAAACAAGATAAAAGAGACTACTATCACCATTTTATTCAACGTTTTATTGAAAGTCCTATCCATTGCAATAAGATAAGCAAAAGAAATAAAAGATACAAGTATTAGAAAGAAGGATATGACTATCTTTATTTGCAGATGATGTGATTGCATGGAAAAGCCATAGAAATATAAAAAATATTTTAAATATTGAGAAATCAGGAAAGTTTTCTGCTTATCTAATCAGCATACAAAATAAATAGCAACTCAATACACTAGCAATAACCACTAAGATAGATGCTATAGGTGCTTGGGTTCTAACAAAATATGGATGGAGAGACTCAATAATATGAAGTTAAAAAAGAATTTCCCCAAAATTTATCTATAAATGCAATACGATTATAGTAAAACTCTAACACATTTTTAAGAAACTTGACATTGTTATCATAAAATTCATCTGGAAAACTAAAGGGCCAGGAATAGCCAAGACAACTCTGAAGATGAGCATTAAATGGGGATTTGTCCTATAAGATAGCAATTTCTATATTTATAATGATTTAAAAGGTAATATATTAAGCCAAGGACAGACAAATTGACAAAGAGTACAGAACACAGAGATCGGAAATAGATTCAGACATATCTCAAATAAAGTTGTGCAACAGAATTGTCATTACAAATTAGTTGGGAATTATGAATTATCCAATAAATGATGCAGCAACAATTGGTTTTTCTCGTGGCAGTGAGGGGGAATCAGATATAAATCCCTACTATACAGGAAAATAAATTTCGGGCTTATTAAATACCTACAAGTGAAAACTAAAACTTTTAGAAGAAAAAAAAAATTTAAACATGTTTATGAGTTTAAAGTAGGGGAGAATTTCTTAAATGGGGCTTAATAAGCCAAAACTCTTAAAGAAAAATATTGATAAACATGACATTAAAATAAAAAATGAAAACCTTATTTGTGTCTGTATTAGTCTGTTCTCAGACTGCTATAAAGAACTACCTGAGACTAGGTCATCCATGAAGAAAAGAAGTTTAATTGACTCACAGTTCCTCAGGCTTAACAGGAAGCATGACTGGAGGCCTTAGAAAATTTGTAATCATGGCAGAAAGCAAAGGGGAACAAGCACCTTCTCACAAAATGGCAGGAGAGAGAGAGAGAGAAGGGGGAAGTGCTGCACACATTTAAACAGCCAGATCTCTTGTAAGAACTCTATCATGTGACAGCACTAGGGGGGTGTTGCTAAACCATTAGAAACCACCCCCATGATCCAATCACCTCCCACCAGGCCCCACATTGAACACATGGGGATTACAATTCCACATGAGATTTGGATGGGGACATAGACCAATCTCAGCGTCCCAATACGCCCTGAACAAAATGAAAAGCAAAGAACAGACACGAATATGAAATTTGCAAAGGCTCTGAGTTATACTTTTTAGTTGACATGAAATTAATTTATATTATCTTTTATCTTTTTAAAATTTAAATCAACAGTTATATTTGAAGAGTGGACATTGCATCTCTGTGTGACTAATTTCTTAAGTTTTTTCTAATTTCTAAGATGAACAAACTTTTATTTTATAATTTTTTAAAAAAACTTAGTATCCTACTGAATTTATGTGGAAGATATGTTGTCATTCTTCCAGTGTTGAAAACATGTTTATGCTTTTTAATAAAACTAAAATAAAAACATTTTTATAGTTACCTCAAATAACTTCTGTAGCTTTTGAAGTACTCAGTATGTGTAATTCAAATGAAGGATAATGCTCCAGACTCAGCCCTTTTGTTAAAAACAGTGAGTAGGATATCAGTGACAACCTGTGAGCTCTGTTCCAAGCCAGAATTAAGTGCAAACACAGAATCCTTGCAATAGTTCAATACGAGTTCTGTGAACTCTGGGTTTAGAGTGGCGTTCTCAGGTTCAGGCCCACTTGAGTGCACTTTTCAGTTACATGTTCTCGCCTCACGTTGCTTCTTCATTATTTGGCAAAGACAGTTTTTCCAGGCCAGTAGTAAAGATTTCTTTAAATTAACTGGGGAACAGTGGTGCTGGAAACACGGGGAGTTTAAATTAATAGCACTGTTACATTCCCATTTCTAGTACCATACGGTTAAAATAAGCTGAAGGGAAAAGCAGCATATGGTTCATTTCTTTCCCTAGAAATTTCTATTTAGTAGTGACATACTCGGAAGCAGTTTGAAATGGAGAGTTCATGTTTGAAGAGCCTCAAAGAAGTTGTTCTATTAAATTCCATTGACAATAAAAGTGCAAAAGGGGTCTTGTCAAGTCCCCCCACCTCCATGGTCATCATAAGAATAAACACGGTGTCGGAGAAACTGGGCTATGAAGATAAGGGAATCCTTCGGAGTGGAGTGATTTCTAGCACCCTATGACATTGACAAAGGAAAAGGTAAGTGAAAAAAAAACGATTAACACAGTTTCTAAACTTCTACGGTGCTTCAATTAGAATCTGAATCACAATGGAATGACTGCATTCAGTTAAGTGATTACAAGAATAAACCATGTTCTCTCCTATTCAGAATATGCTTTCTCTAGGTTTTATTTTCTTGCCTACATAATTACAGCACCTGTATGCTTTTGCTGCCAGTACAAGTTTTGGATTAGGACAGAAGTAAGGAAATTTGCTATTTATGTGTGTGCGTATGTGTATATGTGTGTGCCTTCATTCATCTAACATTCATCTGACTGTAGAGACAGCATTGTGCAATAAAAACTAAATAGGTTTTGGAAGCAGGTGGACCTAGGTCGAATCCTGTTTCTTCCACTTAGGTATTGTATCCTTTACAAGTTACTTAGTGAATTTGATTTCTTATCTGTAAAATAGAAATTATAATACTTAACAGAGAGTAATTATAAGAAGTAAGGATTGCTTAAATGTGTCAAGTATATGGTACATAATAAATAATCATCTTCTCTACTGGGTAGGGTAAGCTAATAATAAGCTGTCAGTTTTTCAATAGTCTTACAGGTCATTTAAGTCTTTTTGGAAATGCTAGTATCAGAAAGAACTGAAATGTGTCTACAAATGGACATCCAACCTCTTTAATAAAATTCCTTTAAAATAATTAATTATTTTGTTCACATTATACTTAAAGTTTATGCTCATCAAAATTATACTTTATTGAAGCAATAAAATTGGTTTAAATGTTGTTCATATGAATTTTTACTTGGACATATTTGTATATATCAACAAAATATATATGTACTTCACAAAGATCTTCTGAGTCTCTTGAAATATTGAGCATATTCTTGATTGAAAATCTAGGCTGGGTGCAGTGGCTCACGCTTGGAATCCCAGAACTTTGGGAGACCGAGGCGGGCAGATCACCTGAGGTCAGGAGTTCGAGATCAGTCTGGCCAACATGGTGAAACCCAGTCTCTAATAAAAATACAAAAATTATCTGGGTGTGGTGGCAGGCTCCCAAAATCCCAGCTACTCAGGATGCTGAGGCAGAAGAATCACTTGAACCTGGGAGGCGGAGGTTGCAGTGAGCCAAGATCGTGCCATTGCACTTCAGCCTGGGTGACAAGATTGAAACTCTGTCTCAAAAAACAAAAACAAAACAAAACAAAAAAGGAAATCTAGAATACAGCAAATAATAGGTTCTGAGCTTAACTTTCTGACGATTTAATCTAAGATCCACACATAATAGATAAGAAAATAAGTTCTTCATCAACAGATCAAAGCCTTTGTTTGAGATAAATCCACTTCTTTTATTTATTCAATTATTTTTCCATCCAGTCAATCAAGAAATAATTATCAAGAGCCAACCAGATTTTGGCCTGGCACAGTGGCTCCTGCCTGTAATCTCAGCATTTTGGGGAGGCCAAGGGGGGATCACCTGAGCTCTGGACAGCCTGGGCAACAGTGAAACACTGTCTCTACAAAAAAAATAATAATAATACAAAAATTAGCTGGACGTGGTGGCAGATGCCTGCAGTCCTAGCTACTCAGGTGGCTGAGGCATGAGGATAACTTGAGCTGAGGAGGCAGAGGTTGCATTGAGTGGAGATCACACCACTGCACTCCAGCCTGGGTGACAGAGCAAGACTGTTTCAAAAAAAAAGAGCCAACCAGATTTTAATTACTAACTACTATATTTGATCACTGGACAACTAGCTTAAAAGCCAGGGCTCTTCCATCTCCATAGGCTTGCATCACTCACCTGCCTTCCTCCACTGGATTCTCCTCTGAATTACCATTTCCTCCATGAGGAATGGTATGCTTCTTCTATACAAAACCAGCAAACTGTCCTTTTCACCCTTTTATCTAATCACATAACACTTTGGAATTCTTGAAGTCACTCTTCAGGGGAAAGAACATATTAATAAGCTGTACAATTACAGACATAACTCACAACCTACTCAATATTTTCTGAACATCTGTGTTATTTGTATCACTAGCAATGGCATTTTTAGAAAAGAAAGAAACTATATTAACTTATTTTAGGACAAATAATGCTCTCACATGAAACTTGTTTAGTTGCTTTTGTGACAATAAATAATAACTCCTTAGGTGTATTTATCTGTGAATAAGTGTGAGAAGATAGAATGGCTATTGACTGGACACAGGGATTGCTATGCTAAAAGGCCCTTAAGGCAGCAAGAACAGTCAGAGAAGGCAGTTGCAGAAAGAACAGATTTAACTATGAGCACTGGGAGATGGATGTGAAGAGGTTAAATAGGGATAATGGAATTAAGTGGAGGAAAGTTGTATTAGTATAACACCTTCTCCAATGCCACCATCAAACCCCCTGAACTTAAGTAAAATTAAAATATTTGAAAGTAGTAAAAGTGATATAAATTTTAGGTGGCCACAAAAGAATGAAATAAAACTCACCTATAAGTTTTAATACAATTTAGTAGCCAAAAGCCTTGCTTCTATCAATTCCCTATTAACCAGTGGTTGCCACTATACAGACAGGATTGAAGTATTGAAGTCTTAGTTGGTAGGCTTTCTTATGACATAAATTCCTTTTATTCTTTAAAGTTATAAAGATTAAAACAACGGGGCTAAAACATTCTGATGAATATTTGGAATACTAACAGAAATAACACGACACCAACTCTCTCCAAATGGCTAAACTAGCATCTTGCCAGTGTCTTTATTGGTAGTAAAAGCAGTTCCAAAATATGTGTTGGTATTTCATCATTTCTAACTTAGAATTTATAGTTCATTAGTTCACTGATACAATGGTGTAGAATAATATGTTCATATTTCAGTTTGATAAATGCATATATGTTTGAATGATGGAAAGATATGGAGGTGCTTTAGGCTCCCAGACCAACCTACTGAACTTTGTTAACCTATTATGTCCCTGACTATAGAATAGACCTATACTGATACTATATAGAGCCTACCTCAAATACCATCTTTTGTAACGACATCTCTTAAGAAGATGTTTCAGGGCAATGTTTTATCTATTTATGTGTGTTCATTCATATGCTATGCACACCACACGCATATATATGCACATATAGTTCACAGTCTAAGTTGGTGAATAGGATCACTTTCACCAGCTTTTATGGAGCCAGAGCATTTTTGGTCATAATTCCATAAAGTACTTCTAGTGAGTTCCCATTTTTGTTTTCTGATACAAAACCCAGTGGTACCAACACAATTTTCCTTGTGAGTAGATTGTCTGTATTGCTTTGATGCTTTCTGATATAGTGTGGATATTTGTCCCCACCCAAATCTCATGTTGAAATGTAATCCCCAGTGTTGGAAGTGAACCCTGTGGGAGATGTTTTGATCTTGGGGGCAGACCCATCATGAGTGCTCGGGCCATCCCTTTGGTGATAACTGAGCTCTCACTCTGAGTTCACATGTGATCTGGTCATTTAAAAGTGTGTGGCACTTCCCCACCCAACCTCCTGCTTTCACCATGTGTTGTGTAAGCTCCTGCTTTGTCTTCCACTATAATTGTAAGTTTCCTGAGGCCTCCCCAAAAGCAGATGCTGATGTCATGCTTCCTCTATAGCCGGCAGAACTGTGAGCCAATTAAACCTCTTTTCTTATAAATTACCCAGTCTCAGGTATTTCTTTATATCAATGTAAGAATGGCCTAATACACTTTCTTTGTTGGACAGTTTTATTTATTTTTTATTATTTTTATTTTTTTGAGACCAAGTTTCACTCTTGTTTCCCAGGCTGGAGTGCAGTGGTGTGATCTCAGCTCACTACAACCTGTGCCTCCTAGGTTCAAGCAATTCTCCTGCCTCAGCCTCCCGAATATCTGGGACTCCAGGCGTGCACCACCATGCTCAGCTAATTTTTGTATTTTTAGTAGAGACAGGGTTTCACCATGTTGGCCAGGTTGGTCTCAAACTCCTGACCTCAGGTGATCCACCCGCCTTGGCCTCCCAAAGTGTTGGGATTACAGGCGTGAGCCACTGTGCCCGGCCTGTTGGCATTAATAGTTTTAATGATCATTAATAGTTTTAATGATCTATTCAAACTGATGTTCTGTCACATCTACCAGGTCTCAAGGAAATGTCCTCTCTGTTGATCAGGGAGAACTTTATGGTCCCTAGGGATGTCTTCTCAGTTGATGTCTTGCTCTTGTGAGGCAGCTCAATGTGGGAGCACCTCTCAAATAGCCTCTCTGGAAGAATGTTCATTGCTAAGCTGTTCAGTGCAAATCCTTCTTTGGTTGGTTCTCAGCTCTAACAGGTCTCCATCTTCACGCCCCAAAGATTTATTGATTATCTTTCTGATCACCTTCCTCATTGATATATTGATCTATGATTATTTACTAAATCTTGATCATAATAGGTTTTACTTTGCTTTCATTGTCACATTACTTTGTAAAAATTGTAATTGAAGTGGAACATTCATACCCAAAGTACACATAAACATATCACAGCTCAATGAATTTTCACAAAATGAGTGCTCCTGTGTAACCAACACTCAGATCAAAAAGCAAAAGGTCACCAGCACTCCAATAGCCTCCCTGTACACAAGGATAATAATTATCCTCATTCCTAACAGCAGAGATTAGTTTTGCTTATTTTTGTACTTTATGTAAATGGAATCATACAGTATATATTATTTTGTGTGTCTAGGTTTTTTTTTTTACACTCCACATGTTTGTGAGATTCATCCATATTGTCACAAGTAGAGGTAGATCTTTTGTTTTCATTCCTGTAGGGTATGCTGTGGTGTGAATATACAATTTGTTCTCTCATTTTATTGTTAGGGGCATTTGAGTAGTTCCCAGTTTGGGGCTATTATGTGAGTACTGCTATGACTATTCTAGTACCTGCATTTGGTGTTTGTACATACACATTTCTGTTGGGTATATACCTAAAAGAGGAGTTGCTGAGTCATAGGGTATACAGATGGTCAGCTTTTATTACCATCAGTTTTGAAGCTGCTATAAAATTATGATGAACTACACAAAACTACTACATAAAACAGGGTTTCTTGGGAAATAATGTCTTCACATTTTCAATTTAATACATGCCTATATGTTATTTGCTACATACTAGCCTGTCTTCTCAGCATTCTATAAATTTGTGTTTATTTTATAATCCTCTTGACTATCTCATGAGGTTGATAGCACACCCAGTGAGTAGCAGAACCAGAATTTGAATCCAAGCAGCCTGGCATTAAAGTCTGAGGTTGACTTTTAATATTATTTTCAGATGGTACTAGTAAATATTTAATAAATACCAGCTATCTTCATTTCACCACCCTTGGGCAGACAAGGTGTTTGCTTGTCATGGGGGTTAGAGCTCTAGTGCCCATGTTATCCTCCTGGACGGTGAAACTCCTGCATGTTTCTCAATGGTGAGATCCCCATATTTTTCTTTCCTTGGATCCTGTATGCTGGCCTAATTTTTTCCCCTTCCACAAAAACTATCTGAGTTTTGGAGGAGGATCTCTCTTCTTCCTACTCACTAAGAAACAGAACCATTTCACGGTTTCCCTTGCACTTCCACAGCTTTGGAAAATTTCTGTGCCAGCAGGACTGGGGGACATACACATGCTTCCTTCTCAAGCTAACATTCCCATCCTTGCCCTCCCTGCCCCTTCTCCCCCAACAGATATCCACAGTTGTTTTCCCTTCTTAGGGAAAGATAAGAAGCAGAGCCAGTGTGGTGTTGTGTACCTGTAGTCTCAACTACACAGGAAGCTGAGGGGGAAGCTTGAGCCTAGGAGTCGACCAGCTTGGACAACATAGCAAGATTCTGTCGAAAGAAGAAAGAAAGAAAGAAAGAAAAGAAAGAAAGAAAGAAAGAAAGAAAGAAAGAAAGAAAGAAAGAAAGAAAGAAAGAAAGAAAGAAAGAAAGAAAGAAAGAAAGAGAGAGAAAGAGAGAGAGAGAGAAAGAAAGAAAGAAAGAGAGAGAGAGAAAGAAAGAAAGGAAGGAAGGAAGGAAGGAGAGAGAGGGAGAGGGAGGGAGGGAGGGAGGCAGAGAGAGAAAGAAAGAAAGAAGCATTTATGATGCTTTCATTCATATTGCAAATTTGTTTAGTACTTACTATGGCCCAGAAAGCACTAAGCATTGCGATAGATGTAAAATGGAATGAACAAGAACAAATGATCTTAAAAGGCATAATGTCTAAGTGAAGAAATGAGTAAGATTTCACCTAAAAAGTATGGTATATGAAGCATATGCAAAGAAGGAGTGAGATCAAAAAGTTTTAACATCTATCAAAGCATAAGCATTGAATGAGACTGCATGTGTGTGCAGCCAACAGCAGAGCTGCAACAGTTAGTAGCCTCTGTATACAAGCCCAGCATGTGCAAGGGATGATACTAGATGGAGCCTATCAGCAGACCACGAACACTCAAATGCCAAGTGACATGCCTTGGCTTTATGCTCTAGGCCCTGCAGAGCCACAGAGAAGTTCTGAGTATGGTTATGATACAATAGAGCTATGTTTGGGGCTTGTTTCTCAGCCTTTAACCTATTGGCAACCCAAAGCCACAAAATAAAGAGATTGTTCTTTCCTATTCTCTTATAACTATTTCTCAACAACCTATGACCCACACGTTGGCATATAATTTTTTCAAACACTAGAGCTTGATCAGATAAAGACCAGATCTGGTTAGCTGTGTTTAGACATTTCAAATATTGTGTAGTTGTCATACACCAAGAAGCAGACAGCCAGCTGAAATTTTGACTTGTGTGTGCCAAAGAACAACTGAAACAAAAAGCTCACAAGAGGATGCACAATATGACTGGAATTTCCCTCTGCCAGCTGGCTGCTCTGACACTTGTGCTTCTTTTCATAATGTTTCCCATTTTGAAGGCTGCTGAGTAAGCCAAAGAAGCAAAAGTTACACTGGGGACTGGGCAAATCCCAGTGGAGTCAAACAAATGGAAGAATGTGGAAAGATGTGTCAAAGAGACACATCTTTTGGGTTAATCTTCATAAGCATGTCCTCTTTAGCACTATTCCTTTTCATTGTATTTTCTTCTTTTGAGAAAGTGTCTGTTAATTTCTCTCATATGAAATGAGCACTGTTTCATCTACCAAGGATAAGTTGGCTAAAGTTAACAGCTTGTTTACAAAACAGGATTGAAAAATCTCTTGGCTCACTGTTTGCAGGGAGGATGGCATGATGGGTATTGTGTAGGCCCTGATGTTAGACTGCCTGTGTGTGATTTCTGGCTCCACAAGACACTTGCTGTGAGATCTTGGGAAGGTTTCTTATCATTTTTCTCATCTGTAAAATGAAGATAATGTTCGCTACCTCATTTGGGGTACTGAGGATTAAATAAGTTACAATTTATGTAGAAAAGAACCTGACATGTAGTAAGCACACAAATAATGTGAGTTGTGGCCATGCGCAGTGGCTCACGCCTGTAATCCCAGCACTTTGGGAGGCTAAGGTGGGCGGATCATGAGGTAAAGAGATCAAGACCATCCTGGCCAACATGGTGAAACCCCCATCTTTACTAAAAATACAAAAATTAGCTGGACATGGTGGCGCACGCCTGTAATCCCAACTACTCAGAAGGCTGAGGCAGGAGAATTGCATGAACCCAGGAAGCGGAGGTAGCAGTCAGCCCAGATCACACTACTGCACTCCAGCCTGGGTGACAAAGCAAGACTCCGTCTCAAAAAAAAAAAAAAAAAAAGTTAGTTGTTTGTTGTTTCTCTTAGTATTATTGTATTCATTCTTTTGAGAAAGTGTCTGCTAATTTATCTCATATGAACTCAGAACTGTTTCATCTACCAAGGATAAGTTGGCTAAAGTTATCCCCATATTTGTCTAGATCTCTATTTCTCAATAGGAAGGAATAAATACCCTTTTGTTAATAAAGTCTATCTACTTGCCACAAACTACTAAAGATTCATGTATCTCTCCCGAGTATAAATTACTCAAAAAAAAACTAAAACTTTTAGAAATGTAATAAAGAGTCAAATATTTTTGCATATTTTTTCTCGAAGATGACAGGTCTCCATTAAGCTCTCTTTCTATTTTTCTGGACAAGCTAGACTATGCTGCGTGAAAACAAGTAATACTTCTCTAATAAAAAAGATATCTAAAAGATCATTAAAATACCTGCTCGCTTATCAAATAAAAATATGTAATCAATAATATTGATTATTCTTAAAACAATAAATATGAGAGTGTCATCCTTGGCTGAATATGTAACTCTTTCCCTTGACTACTTACTTCTCAAGGAACACTTGCAAAGGTACGCTTTGCAGAGAGAGCAGACATCTCAGAGGGAGCTGCACTGGTCAGAGATGCACTTCACAAATGGTTATAAATACTGGTTATAAAAGGGAATAGTGCTCAGATGCTAAGAAAAAGGGAAAAGCATCAGCTTAGAAATCATGTGACTTGGATTACAGTGTTGATTTTTGGAGTGGCTGTTTGATTATAACACAATGCCATTGCTTTTTGTCTCATGTTGATCATCTTTCAGATCGAAATGGTTTAAGTTTTCTTTACAGTGACACTAAGATATTAAAAAATATTAAAATAAAATGAAACTGTGAAATGCTTTGAGTACCACAATGCATTCTAAGATTGATACTGAAGAACATATCATACACAACGACAGATGGCACTCTTTGTTAGTTTCAATAAGATCTGCATGACCAGCTGATTGTTGTGTTATTTTATAAGGAAGTAGGTCAGCAGGAAGCACCAAGCTGGAAAAAAACAAAAAAACAAAAAAAAACACTAGTATGTGAGTGATGATCAAATCTTTGAATTATTCATTTTCCTCATTGATTGTATAATTGAGTAATATGGATACAAAATTCCAAAGTGCCCTCCAGAATTCACGTATCAGGGCAACAAGCAAGTCTCTCTGGCTTGAAAGGATGCTTTTGAAATATACGAAGGGTCTGGTTTTAAGGAAAAACCCAAATAGCAGTGCCTGTGAAGCTTTTCCCAACTTCTCACCTAAATTTGTTTAAAGTTAAAGAAAAAGATGAAAATACAAGGAAAGGAAACTAAGACTGTCAGCTAAACCTGTGCCAGGATTTGAGAGAAACCTCCAGGAATATCAAACAATTGGGCAGAAAGAGGAAAATGCTAGGAATTTTACTTTTTCATGTACTACAACTTTCCAGCTGGACAGAAAGTCAGGATTTGACGATTAGGAAGAAAACTTCATCATAAGCAGCAGAACTGTCAATTAGAAAATACGGTATTAATTGGGCAGAAATTTATAAAGAGAATAAAAGAAAAGAAAGTGAGATAAGAGTAAAAGAGATGTGAGTGATTTAAAAAAAGACATATGAGTACATTAAAAATGCACTTGTAAAACTCAGAAATTCCACTCAGACAAGAACCCCTAGAGATACTCTTGTTTAAGTGCACCAGGAGTTACACATGTGTGTTTATAGCAATTTGTAATAGCAAAAACTCTCACAACAACCCCAGTGTTCATCAATAAAGTATTAGATAAATGAGCGTATTTTTGAGCAGTTAAAATATTCAATAGTTGAATTAAATTCATAAGAAAAGCAATATGTCCCAGAATTTGCACTGTGGAAAATCAAATCAGGAATTCTAAGGACATGCCTGAGTAGTTTCCCCAGAAAGCAGACTAAAATGAAAAAGATGGAAATATCCTCGGAAAGAAGATGGTAGTCACGGAAGATGAAGAACCAAAGTTTAACCTAAGAGTTACAGATAATCTCAAGAAAAAGAAACACAAGCAATTTGAATAGATGCAATAATGAAAAATGTCCCAGATGGAAAAAGAAAACTGTACATAAATAACACCATTAAAGGACCTGAGAAGGAAGGTAAAAAATGTTCATTATATTAAGGGCAGAAATCAATGGGAAAGAAATAAAATACAACTACCTTGAGTTATGTTCTGTTAAAAAATAAAGTTAATTTTTTAAAATTTTTTATTTCCATAAGTTATTGGGGGAATAGCTGGTGTTTCATTACATAAGTTCTCGAGTGGTGACTTGTGAAATTTTGGTGCACCCATCATGCTAGCGGTATACACTGTACCCAATGTGTAGTCTTTTATCCCTCACACCCTTCCCACTCTTTCCCCCTGAGTCCTCAAACTCCATTGTGTCCTTCTTATACTTTTGCATCCTTATAGCTTAGCTCCCACTTACGAGTGAGAACATATAGTGTTTGGTTTTTCCATTCCTGAGTTACTTCACTTAGAATAACACTCTCCAGACCAGGCACGGTGGTGCACGCCTATAATCCCAGCACTTTGGGAGGCTGAGGCAAGCAGATTGCCTGAGGTCAGGAGTTCGAGACCATCCTGGCCAACATGGTGAAACCCCATCTCTGCTAAAAATACAAAAAAAATTAGGCAGGCCTGGTGGCATACAGCTGTAATCCCAGCTGCTCAGGAGGCTGAGGCAGGAGAATTGCTTGAACCAGGGAGGTGGAGGTTGTAGTGAGCTGAGATTGCACCACTTCACTCCAGCCTGGGTGACAGAGCGAGACTCCGTCTCAAAAAAAATAAAAATAAAAATAATAAAAAAATATGTATATATAAAATATACTCTCCAATCTCAATCAGGTTGCTGCGAATGCCATTAATTCATTCCTTTTTATGGATGAGTTAGTGTTCCATCATATATTTATATACCACAGTTTATTCATTCGTGGATTGATGGGCATTTGGGTTGGTTCCACAGTTTTGCGATCGTGAATTTGCTGCTATAAACATGATTGTGCAACTATCTTCTTTGTATAATCACTTCTTTTCCTCTGGGTAGATACACAGTAATGGGATTGCTGGATTAAATGGGGTAGTTCTACTTTTAGTTCTTTAAGGAATTTCTTCACTGTTTTACATAGTGGTTGTACTAGTTCACATTCCCATCAGCAGTGTAGAAGTGCTCCCTGTTCACTGCATCCACGCCAACATCTATTATTTTTTGATTTTTTGATTATGGTCATCCTTGCAGGAGTAAGGTGCTATTGCATTGTGGTTTTGATTTGCATTTCCCTGATCATTAGTGATGTTGAGCATTTTTTCATATGTTTGTTGGCCATTTGAATATCTTCTTTTGAGAATTGTCTATTCATGTCCTTAGCCCACTTTTTGATGATATTGTTTTTTTCTTGGTGATTTGTTTGAGTTTGTTGTAGATTCTGGATATTAATCCTTTATCAGATATATAGATTGTGAAGATTTTCTCCCACTCTGTGGGTTGTCTGTTTACTCTGCTGTCTGTTCCTTTTGCTGTGCAAAAGCTCTTTAGTTTAATTCAGTCCCAGCTATTTATCTTTGTTTTTGTTGCATTTGCTTTTGGATTGTTGGTCATGAAATCCTTGCCTAAGCCAATGTCTAGAAGGGTTTTTCCGATGTTATCTTCTAGAAATTTTAGAGTTTCAGGTCCTAGATTTAAATCCTTAATCCATCTTGAGTTGATTTTTATATAAGGTGAGAGATGAGGATACAGTTTCATTCTCCTACATGTGGCTTACCAATTATCCCAGCACCATTGTTGAATAGGGTTTCCTTTCCCCACTTTATGTTTTTGTTTGCTTTGTCAAAGATCAGTTGGCTGTAAGTATTTGAGTTTATTTCTGGATTCTCTATTCTGTTCCAATGGTCTATGTGCCTATTTTTCTACCAGTACCATGCAGTTTGGGTGACTACGGCCTTACAGTGTAGTTTGAAATCAGGTAATGTGATGCCTCCAGATTTGTTCTTTTTGCTTAGTCTTTCTTCAGCTACGCAGGCTCTTTTTTGGTTCCATATGAATTTTAAAATTGTTTTTTCTAGTTCTGTGAAGAATGATGGTGATATTTTGATGGGAATTCCATGAAATGTGTAGATTGCTTTTGGCAGTGAGAGGTGAAGCCAGCTGGACTTCCTGGGTTGAGTGGGGACTTGGAGAACTTTTCTGTCTTACAAGAGGATTGTAAAATGCACCAATCAGCACTCTGTAGCTAGCTAGAGGTTTGTAAAATGCACCAATCAGTGCTCTGTAAAAATGCACCAATCAGCACTCTGTAGCTAGCTAGAGGTTTGTAAAATGGACCAATCAGCACTCCGTAAAATGGACCAATCAGCACTCTGTAAAATGGACCAATCAGCACTCTGTAAAATGGACCAATCAACACTCTGTAAAATGGACCAATCAGCAGAACATGGGCAGGGACAAATAAGGGAATCAAAGCTGGCCAACCCAGCCAACAGCAGCACTCTGCTCAGGTCCCCTTCCATGCTGTGGAAGCTTTGTTCTTTCGCTCTCTGCAATAAATTTTGCTGCTGCTCACTCTTTGGGTCTGTGCCAGCTTTAAGAGCTGTAACACTCACTGTGAAGGTCCGCAGCTTCATTCTTGACATCAGCGAGACCACGAACCCACTGGAAGGAACCAACTCTGGACACAGCAGTATGGTCATTTTCACAATAGTGATTCTATCCATTCATGAGCATGGGATGCATTTCCATTTGTGTCATTTATGTTTTCTTTCAGCAGTGTTTTATAGTTTTCCTTGTAGAGGCATTTCACTTCCTTGGTTAGGTATATTCGTAAGTATTATATATTTTTTTGCAGCTATTGTATAAGGGGTTGAGTTCTTGATTTGATTCTCTGCTTGTTTGCTGTTGGTGTATAGGAGAGCTATTCATTTGTGTACATTAATCTTGTATACAGAAACTTTGCTGAATTCTTTTATCAGTTCTAGGAGCTTTCTCAAGGAGTCCTTAGGGTTTTCAAGGTAAACAATCATATCATCAGCAAACAGTGACATTCTGACTTCCTCTTTACCAATTTGGATGCCCTTTATTTCTTTCTCTTGTCTAATTGCTTTGGCTGGAACTTCCAGTACTATGTTGAAGAGAAGTGATAAGTGTGGGCATCCTTGTCTCATTTCAGTTCTCAGAGGGAATGCTTTCAACTTTTCCCCATTCAGTATAATGTTGGCTGTGGGTTTGTCACAGATGGCTTTTATTACATTGAGGTATGTCCCTTGTATGCTGATTTTTCTGAGAGTTTTAATCATAAAGCGATGCTGGATTTTGTCAAATGTTTTTTCTGAGTCTGTTGAGATGATCATGTGATTTTTGTTTTTAATTCTGTTTATGTGGTGTATCATATTTATTGACTTGTGTATGTTAAACCATCCCTGCATCCCTGGTGTGAAACCTGCTTGATCATGATGGATTATCTTTTCGATATGTTGTTGGATTCAGTTAGCTAGTATTTTGTTAAGGATTTTTGCACCTAGGTTCATCAGGGATATTGGTCTGCAGTTTTCTTTTTTGATTATGTCCTTTCCTGGTTTTTGCATTAGGGCAATACTGGCTTCATAGAATGAATTAAGGAAGATTCCCTCTTTCTCTATCTTGTGGAATAGTGTCAATAAGATTAGTACCAATTCTTCTTTGAATGTCTGGTAGAATTCTTCTGTGAATTCATCTGGCCCTGGACTTTTTTGTGGGTAATTTTTTTTATTACAATTTCAAACTCACTACTTGTTATTGGTCTGTTCAGGATATCTAATTCTTCCTGACTTAAGCTAGGAGGGTTGTATCATTCCAGGAATTTATCCATCTCCTCTTGGTTTTCTAGTTTAGGCACATAAAGGTGTTTATAGTAACCTTGAATGATCTTTTGTATTTCTGCAGTGTCAGTTGCAGTATCTCCTGTTTTGTTTCTAGTTGAGCTTATTTGTATTTTCTGTCTTCTTTTCTTGGTTAACCTTGCTAATGGTCTATCAATTTTATTTATCATTTCAAAGAACCACCTTTTGGTTTCACTTATCTTTTATATTATTTTTTCATTTCAATTTCATTTAGTTCTGCTCTGATCTTGGTTATTTCCTTTATTCTGCTGGATTTGGATTTCGTTTGTTCTTGTTTCCCTAGTTCCTTGAGGTATGACCTTAGATTGTCTGTTTGCACTCTTTCAGACTTTTCTATGAAGGCGTTTAGGGCTATGAACTTTCCTCTTAGCACTGTCTTTGCTGTAACCCAGAGGTTTTGATAGGTTATGTCACTATGGTCATTCAGTTTGAAGAATTTTTTAATTTTCAACTTGATTTCATTGTTGACCCAATGATCATTCAGAAGCAGGTTATTTAATTTCCATATATTTGCATAGTTTTGAAGGTTCCTTTTAGAGTTGATTTCCAGTTTTATTTCACTGTGGTCTGAGAATGTACTTGATATAATTTCAATTTTCTTAAAATTTTTGAGGCTTATTTGTGGCCTATCATATGATCTATCTTGGAGAAAATTCCATGTGCTGATGAATAGAATATATATTCTGGGTTGTTGGATAGAATGTTCTGTAAATATCCATTAAGTCCATTTGTTCCAGGGTATAATTTAAATCCATTATTTCTTTGTTGATTTTCTGTCTTGGTGACCTGTCTAATGTTGTTAGTGAAGTACTGAAGTCCTCCAGTATTATTGTGTTGCTGTCTATCTCATTTCTTAGTAATTGTTTTATAAGTTTGGGAGCTCCAGTATTAGGTGCATAATATATTTAGGATTTTGATATTTTCCTGTTGGACAAGGCCCTTTATCATTATATAATGTCCCTCTTTGTCTTTTTAACTGCTGTTGCTTTAAAGTTTGTTTCATCTGATATAAGAATAGCTACTCCTACTCGCTTTTGTGTCCATTTGCATGGAATGTCTTTTTTCACCCCTTTACCTTAAGTTTATGTGAGTCCTTATGTGTTAGGTGAGTCTCTTGAAGACAGCAGATAGATGGTTGGTGAATTATTATCCATTCTGCAATTCCCTATTTTTTAAGTGGAGCCTTTAGGCCATTTACATTCAACGTTAGTATTGAGACGTCAGGTACACTTCCATTCATTGTGTTATTTGTTGCCTGTAAGCCTTGGTTTTTTGTTTTTATTTTTAATTGTATTTTTTCATAGGTCCTGCAAGAGTTATGCTTTAAAGAGGTTCTGTTTTGATGTGTTTCTAGGATTTGCTTCAAGATTTAGGGCTCCTTTTAGCAGTTCTTGTAGTCCTGGCTTGGTAGTGGTGAATTCTCTCAGCATTTGTTTGTCTGAAAAAGACTGTATCTTTCCTTCATTTATGAATCTTAGTTTCACCGGATACAAAATTCTTGGCTAATAATTGTTTTGTTTAAGGAGGCTAAAGATAGGGCCCCAGTCCCTTCTAGCTTGTAAGGTTTCTGCTGAGAAATCTGCTGTTAATCTAATAGGCTTTCATTTATAGGTTATTTGGTGCTTTTGCCTCACAGCTCTTAAGATTCTTTCCTTCATCTTAACTTTAGATAACATGATGACAATGTGCCTAGGTGATGATCTTTTTGAGATGAATTTTCCAGGTGTTGTTTGAGCTTCTTGTATTTGGATGTCTAGCAAGCCCACAGAAGTTTTCCTCGATTATTCCCCCAAAAATGTTCTCCAAACTTTTAAATTTCTCTTCTTCCTCACGAATGCTGATTATTCTTAGGTTTGGTCATTTGACATAATCCCAGACTTCTTGGAGGTTTTGTTCATATTTTCTTATTCTTTTTTTCTTTGTCTTTTTTGGATTGGGTTATTTTGAAAACCTTGTCTTCGAGCTCTGAAGTTCTTTCTTCTGCTTGTTCGATTCTGTTGCAGAGACTTTCCAGAGCATTTTGCATTTCTCTAAGTGCGTCCATTGTTTCCCGAAGTTTTGATTTTTTTAATTTATGCTATGTATTTCATTGAAAATTTCTCTCCTCATTTCCCGTGTCATTTTAAAAGTTTCCTTAAATTGGGCTTTGCCGTTCTCTGGTGTCTCCTTGATTAGCTTAATAACTGACTTCCCAAATTCTTTTACAGGTAAATCAGGGATTTCTTCTTGGCTTGGATCCATTGCTGGTGAGCTAGTGTGATTTTGCAGGGGTGTTCAGGAACCTTGTTGTGTTATACTACCAGAGTTAGTTTCTGGTTCCTTCTCATTTGGGTAGGCTGTGTCAGAGGGAAGGTCTAGGGCTCAAGGCTGTTATTCAGATTCTTTTGTCCCACGGGGTGTTCCCTTGATGTAGTACTCTCCTCCTTTTCCTATGAATGTGGCTTCCTGAGAGCTGAGCTGTAGTGATTGTTACCTCTCTTCTGGATCTAGCCACCCAGCAAGTTTACCTGGCTCTGGGCTGGTACCGGGGGTTTTCTGAGCAGAGTCCTGTGATGTGAACTGCTTGTGAGTCTCTCAGCAATGGATACCAGCACAGTATTTGGGGTGTCTCCTGAGTTCTTCAGGAGCAATCTGCTTCCTTCTGAGGGTCTGTGGGTTCCCTTCGGCTTTCTTGATTTATTCCTATAGCCGTTCTGGAGAAAGAGTTCATAATGAGAGACTTCACATGCTGCTCTGTCCGTCCGAGTGGGATCTGCAATCTAGTCCTGCCTCCCGTCTGCCATGATTCGCCTTCTTCTCTTGAAGTTAATTATTTAAAAAACTTATTTTAAGCATCCAAGAAAGAAAAAATAATAATTTCTGATAAAATTGAAACACATGCTATTTATAAGACTTTATTCTCCACAAACAAAATTATAGAAAACAACACAGCAACATGTCTTAGGGAAAAAATTGTGAGGATAAAAGTCTGAAGAACTGTGTTCTCAGAGAATTTGACCCTCAGGTATGAAGGAAAGAGAATTATATCCCTGGGTTTGCAAGAGCTTGGAAAACAAACTAGCCAAGTATGGTTTTTGACAATATTAAAGTTGTGCTTCTGTGAACGAAGCAATGAATCCTAATGAAGACTTCAAGCAGAGGAAGTCATCAAAAACAGTAAACAGAAAGGTAAATCTCAATAACTATTGCTAATATGGTTATGAAACAGAAGGGAGACAGAGAAAGTAAAAAATAATTTAATGACATTTATCTGGGTCTAAAATTGTAGATTAAGAGAAACACATAAGTGAAGAAAGACAAAGCAGAGAAGGAAACAGCTAACTTCCTCATTTTGTCTGAAAGGAGACAAAATCTCTTTTCTTTTATAATCCTAATCATTAGAAAATATAAATTAAAGCACAATTTTGAAAAACCCAAAGGTAATCTTTAATACAACTAAATACTAGAAAGTATAAAAGCTTATAAGCCATAGGCAATATAACTAAGAAAACATGAGAAAAATCACAAGCCCAGAGAAAAGAAATATGAGTAAATATATTAGTTATAGTAACAATTGTGAATAATTAAAAATACTTTAAATCCAGTTTAAAAAACATTGAACTACATGATAGTTAGAAAGCCACTCTAAGACAAAATAATATGCACAAGTTAAAAATAAAAGAATGAGCAAATATACATCAGACATTCACAAAAGAAAACAGGAAATACTAATTTCAGAAAAGACACAAAGGCAAAAGATATTAATGATAACCAAGAGGGTCATTACATATTAATACAAATATGCTTCACAAGGAAAATATAATAGTTATTCAACTTTATAAGCTGATTAGTATAATATCAACATACATAAATCAAGGATGTTAGAAATGTTAGAAATGTGAAAGGAAAGTACCTTCTTATGGGTGACTGTGACACATCTCTCTTAGCGCTGGATAAACAGATATTTGGTTAAAATTTATAATTTGTAAAGATGAATCTACAGATATACTGACCTCTATTTTAAGAACTAACAAATACATTTATCTTATTTTCAAGATGAATAGAATAACTTTTTATAAAAATTTAACAAATACTGCCACAAAGAAAATGTTCAAAAGTTCCCAAATCAGAAATTATAGGGAGCTGTATTCTCAGACCACAATGCAATCAAACTATATATTTTTTAAAGTTTAAGCAATCAAAAATCCCAACACGTTGGAAGTTACCAAATGCCTTCCTAAATAGCTATATGGGAGAGAAAAATCCAAGGTAAAATTACAAACTTGTTTTAAAATAATGAAAATAGGACCATTATTTATCAAACCTTATGGAATGTGTTCAAAGGCAAATACTGTATGTGGGCTAAATGGTTTTTGCTCTAACTAAAAGAGAATTTTTAAAAAATTCAACTTAAGTGCAATTCAAGAAGTTAAGACAGAACAATGAAAGAATCTAAACAAGAGGAAGAAAATATTAAAAATAAATATATAAATCAATGCATGAGAAAATAGAAAAATAGTAAAGTTGACGAATAAACTACAGTACTAAATTCCTAAAGAAAAAGAACAGGCCAGGTGCTGTGGTTCACACCGTAATCCTGACACTTTGGGAGGCTGAGGTGGGCAGATCACTTGAGGCAGGGAGTTTGAGACCAACATGGTGAAACTTTGTCTCTACTAAAAATACAAAATATTAGCACTCCAGCCTGGGCACAGAGTGAGACTCTGTCCCAAAAATAAAAATAACAACAACAACAAAAAGGACAAGAACAAACCGTAGTACAAAAGTCCTAGCAGATTTAATCAAGAGAAAAAAATAAACAAATAAACAAAATTAGAAATAAGAAAGAATTTACAGTCTTAAAAGGATTTAATAACAGATTTAAAGATTATTTTAAAATGTTACTTTAAAAGTATTAGTACAAATTCATCAGTTTAACAAATTTGAAAATCTTAGTAATAAAGATTCAAAGATAATGGAGTAGAAAGTTGTCTACCAAACCTAAATAGACAACTATATACTGAAGAATTGAAACCGAAAAGGTTTTCAATAACTAAATTCAAGACAGCTGCAGAGCAGAGTTTTTTTTTAAATCAATAAGCGCTTTTCAGTTTTCAAGAAACAAATCCATCACTATGAGGTATACTCTTCTTGTACATAGAAAAACAATAGGAAACATTCCAACTCACTTCACAAAGCTAGGATCACCCTCACAGTAAAACCTAAAAATACTTAGTATAGATGCAAAAGTACGAATAAAAGATTTACATATTTAACTCAGCTGTATTAAAATAATAATTTAGCCTAAATATTTAAAGATTGCTCTAAAGAATTCATGCATATAAACCCTAATGAATATATCACACCAGTAGATTGCAAAGTAAATATATAAACATCTCAATTGATCTGCAAAATAATTTGATAAAATTTAATAAACTCTCTTGGATTTTAAAACTTGCTGAATAAGCTCAGAATTAAAATGATATTTCATGTACATCATAAAGAATATGTGTTTATCATTAACATACAGTTAACATCATATGGCTTAACAATGCTACTCTAAAAGTATCATAAACAAGTCAAGAATATCTACTATTACCACCATCATTTCCATCATTCTAGAAGTGGTAGCCAAAACAAACAAAAAAACGGAAACACATGTGTGGTCTAGTGTACTTATTGAGGGAACAGGCCTAAGTACAAACCTTTTCCCTTCATAATAACATCTATAGTCAATTCTTAGTAGAATGGAATAGGATTTTCTCAGTCAAATCTACCTGCTGGACAGGGTCCATAGCTATACCAGGTATCCCTCAAACATGGTAATTGGATGGTAAATAATTTTCTAGTTAAAACAAAAACAAAAGCAAAACCTAGGGAAATAGATATAAGGAAATCATTGAAGAAAGCTTTGGATTTAATAGCATAGTTCAGTTAAGTGATCCAAGGTGAAAAAAAATACAAAAATCAATCCTATTGCTAATAGGATTAGCTAATCCTATTGCTAATAGGATTAGCTAATCCTATTGCTAATCAATCCTGTTGCTAATAATAATAGCCAATCAAAATATGATGAAGATATCCCACTCACAACAATAAGCACAATATCACAATACACAATTACAAGAATAATCTTTAAAGGAATTGTGTGGGACCAATACAATGAAAACTGTAAGAGCTTGTAAAAGGAATAAAAATACTTTCATGAAAAGAACATATCTGTGACTAAATGGGAAGAAAATAAGGTTAATGTAATCCATGAAAATCCCAATATAAATACTTAGAGTGTGGCTGTGATAGAGAGTATATTTGCAAAGCAATTCTAAAGTTTATCAGAGGAATAAACGAGAGAGAAAAAAAAGATTGAAAGCTAAATAGGGGAAGGTTGTCCCAGTGGGATGGGAAAATAGATATAACGATGGTAGAGAATGGATAGACCATAAGCCAATTCTAGTAGATTAAAAAACAAAACAATGCCAGGCAGGGTGGCACACTCCCATAATCCCAGCTACTCAGAGGGCTGACACAGGAGGATCCCTTGAGCCCGGGGAGATGGAGGCTGTGATTGCGCTACTGCACTTCAGCTTGGGTGGCAGAGTGAGAACCTGTCACTAAAAAAAAGTTTTTAAAGAATTTTTTCTAATTTAAAAAAAAAGAATGACAATAAAAAGGTTCTATATGAGATAAAGTTGGCATCACAAATGAGTAAAGCCATAAAAGACAATCATTGGCGGTGTGAGATAATTTTTTAACCAATTGAAATAAATAATTCCTCCCTTTATGCTATAAAAACAAAGCAAACTGTAGAATGATGAAATATTTTAATGTTAAAAACTGAGGCTTTGGTGCAGTGTCTCACATCTATAATCCCAGCACGTTGAGAGGCCAAGGTGGGATGTTGGCTTGAGCCCGGAGTTCCAGACCATCCTGGGCTACATAGTGGGAATCTGTCTCTACAAAAAATACAAAATATTAGCCAGGTTTGGTGGCATGTGCCTGTATTCCTAGCTACTCCAGAGACTGAGGTGGGAGGATCCCTTGAACCCAGGAGAGATCAAGGCTGCAGCGAGCCATGATCATGCCACTGCACTCCAGCCTGGGCTGCAGAGTAAGACCATGTATGAAGCAAGCACACACACACAACAAAAAATAAAAAATAAAAAATAAATAAAAATAAAAAAACCTGAAAGCACACACACAAACACTCCTGGGGGAAAAAAAAAGGTGGATATTTATCAGGTCTCAGGAAGGGAAAGTGCTTTCTAATTATAAAGACATTAAAATGAATGTCCCCCGAAATAGTATACATTTTACTATGGAGAATATAACTTCAATTTTTCCTACAACAAGAAAGAGTATGGAAAACTGAAATGAAATCTCTATCATGAGGAAAAAGTAAATATTGTTTTAAAAGCACACCACTGAGGAAAATAATTGACACAGATTTATGACAAAAAGTTTAATATAGCTAATATATAAAGAGCTCATGTAAATCTTAAAACCTAAATAGAAAAGTTGGCAGAGAATATGAATAGATATTTCATAGAAGAAAAAAGAGGAAGGGAGGGATGGAAGGAGAGAAGGAGGGAGAAACATACGAAGGGAGGAAAGAGGGAAAGGTGAGGAAGAAAAGAAAACTAAACAAGAGGAGAAAGATTAAATTACTCAATTTCAAATACTCTTGTTTTAAAGACTACATTTTTTACTTACCAAATCAGCGAAACTTAATTCCAACACCCAGTATTGTTGAATGTGAGGTTAGAAATCAGAACAACTTTTCTAGAAAGCAAGTTTAGCAATCTATATCAAGAATTAATGTCCTTCAATTCAGTAGGTCTACTTTTAGACAGTTATCAGAAGGAAACAATTAGAGAATATTCGATAGCAGGGACATTTATTGCTGCATGACAACCGCATTTAGTTGAATTTAGTGTTAGTCATCTGAGATGTCACATAATACCAAAGTCAATTGTGAGGTGTGTCACAAGAAATTTGTTACTACTCATAGTAAAGGTACCAAACTTTGAACATTATTTAATAAATTAGGGTAGAGTCAAGGTTATCTCTGTAATGTTACTCTTACTCATATTATAATGCATTTTGTGAGTATGAAGGAAAGGGACAGAGCAATGGCAAATCCCCAAGGAGGAAAATTTGCATAAACCATAGCCTTTATTATCAATGTATGCATCAGAACTCATTGGCTTGTGAACATCATATGTCTCTAGGTGTTATAGAGGAGAAAAAAAACAGAATCACTTATAGAACTGAGTTTAGTGCAGCCATTTAAAACACATACTGCAGCCATTATTAAAAAAAAAAAAAAAGCCGGGTGTGGTGGTGGGCACCTGTAATCCCAGCTACTCAGGAGGCTGAGGCGGGAGAATCGCTTGAACTTGGGATGCGCAGGTTGCAGTGAGCCGAGATCGCACCACTGCACTCCAGCCTGGGTGACAGAGCAAGACTCCATCTCAAAAAACAAACAAACAAACAAACAAAAATTAAACCTTGATTTGGAAGAAGTTTGATGGAATGTGTAAATGATCACAATATGGTAGAGCCAGAAGGTAGAATCAAGCATATAGTGAGACCTGTTTTATAGAAGGATTAGAAGGAAGTTGACCTATGTTGTCAGTGGTAGTGTCTGCAGATTTTTAAAAATATTTTCCTGAATTTTCCACATTTTAAGTAGTGAACAGATATCACTTTTATGACTAGAAGGAAATTATTATTAACAAAATAACTGTACAAATATAAAGAAGTATAGAACATTTACAACGTAATCTGTAATCCTCTTTCCCTCCTGATCCCTGTAGCAACTAAAACATATAAGTATTTACAGAAGGAGATTTACGCCTTTCTGATGAACCTCATAGAGTCAAATCTACCATGTATTAAAAAGAAAGCCTCTGACAGCCAAAAATAACTTGGTCCCCAGCATGTCTTCATCTAACCTGCCAAAGACAATTCTTTGGCTCTTTAAGCACGTTTAATTAGAAACTAAAATGAAATACAATCATGTAATGCCTTTTCATCCTTCATGAAAACTTACTCTGTTTTTTGAGGAAAAGAGTATTAAAGGAGTAATATGAGACAAATGGCTGTACATTAGTTAATAGTCTTCATTCTTATTTACAAGCAATCATGTTAATGCCCTTTCTAGGGAGGAAAAAAGAAAAAGATGCAATGACCTTCATTGAAATTCATGTGCTAACCAACACAAAGCATATTTTAAAATGCCCTGAAAAAATGCTTCAGGGTTATGGGGTTAACACAATACAAACCGCTGCCTACCTTTCTGTTGTTTTCCTAGCCCAGAATCTTCCTAAGAGACCACAAGTTTCACACTGGGATGATGGGGAGAAGGACATCACCCTGTGTATTTGCATTGTTTCCCAGAACTGCCTTTCTAATAGCTCGAGATTCTGAAGGGCACATAAAACATTGTAATAAGAACATTTTGTGTTTTCATTTATTTCTTGGGAGAATAGCAGTCACTATTGATATATGTTCTTGACAGATCATTGGATTCACATTCCCAACAGTTTCAAATAACTAGCTAAAATATTCTTTTGAGGAATTTTTTCTTAAAAAAAAAAAGCCAGTCTTAGCTAACTTGAAGAAGCACATTTATTTTCCGAGTCTTACTGTTCCAATTTTGTTTTCTCAAACACTGTGAACCACTTTTAATTTTTAAATATTATCTTATTTACAAAGCATATACTAGAAACAGTTCTACTTTCAGGAGAGGGAAATAAAATTTCCATTTTCCATTGCTTAAAAGAAAGCATGTAAATAAGGGTTGCTTTCTTTTTTTTTTTTTAAAGTTTTGAAGTTGCTGGTACTATTTCATTTCTCCATAAAAACAATAAGCATCTAAAGCAAGGTTTCTCCACCTGTGTCCTATTGATATTTTAGAGTGGATAATTCTTTGTATTGGAGGGCTGTCCAGCGCATTGTAGGATGTACAGCAGCATCTCTGGCCTCTACCCACCAGATGCCAGTAGCACCCTCCTTCCCTCAGGGGAAGGTCACAACCATAAATGTCCTCCAGACATTACCGAATGTTCCCTGGTGACAAAATCTTCCTGGTTGAGAACTTTGTTCTAAATTATACCACTCAGCGAGTGCCATATGTATATCACTTATCTTCTTTACTTACTCTAAAGTCCTCAAAAGTGAAAATTCGGCCAGGTGCAGTGGCTCAGGCCTGTAATCCCAGCACTTTGGGAGGTCGAGGTGGGCGGATCATCTGAGGTCAGCAGTTCAAGATCAGCCTGGTCAAGAGCATGAAACCCCATCTCTATGAAAAATACAAAAATTAGCTGGGCATGATGGCAGGTGCCTGTAATCCCATCTACTCGAGAAGCTGAGATGGGAGAATCGCTTGAACCCAGGAGATGGTGGTGGCAGTGAGCAGAGATCACGCCACTGCACTCCAGCCTGCACAGCTAAGCAAGACTCTGTCTCAAAAAAAAAAAAAAGAAAAGAAAAGTGAAAATTCCTGTCTTTCAAAAGTTGAGACTACTTGTTATTATATTATTTACTAGTCCTTCAATATTTTAAGGATAAGATTTTACATATCCTTCAAAGAAAAATAAACAGTTGACCGAAAAACTTAGATGTTAGAGGTGTTACACTAAAATTTCATTTTGTCTTTTTACATTAATTCCTTGTTCTCACTTAGTCATGAAAATAATTTAAATTATTTTATCACAATGAATGTTCAAACTTTTCATTCAAAAGTCCAAATAGAGAGATTTTCAATATAAAATAGATAATATAATTAATATAAGCCATTTACTTCTTTTTTATTTATATACTATATAATAACTAAGGTAGCAATGGAGGAGTGAGGGTTTATTAATTATATACGTTTTAAAGGGCTTTTAAAAGGATTTTAATTATAACAAATTTATTGGAAACAATTAAAAAATACAGAAAAGTACATAGATTAACACCTAGGTCTTCATCTTTCAAGATTTTATTCTACTTATATAAATATATAGGATATATCCTTAACAAATCACAATTTATTATACTGCCTTATATGAATTAAACATAATGTTTGTGGGGTGATACATGAAGGGCAAAATTTACAATGATAGATATACTTAACTTTATCAAACAACTAGCTTTTACAGCACTAAGCACACGATGTTGGCTTCTTTATACATCACTCTACTTTTCAGCAGTAATCTCAACATATTGAAATTTGTCTTTCTGTTTCTCTCACAGGCTTAAATATAATTAAGTTTTGTTTTTTTTTTTTTTTGCTCTTTGTTTTTATTCTATGCGATGTCATCTAGATACAGATCCAAAGACCTGATAATTTTTCTGAGAAGGAATTTTTTTTCTGTTTTCCAGGGGAAGTAAGGGAGAGGCTTATGTTTTCATATTCACCTTTTATTTTCGTTTACTCTACTTGATTCCATTGAAACAAACCCAAACAAAGAAATAAGAATCCACACCTCCCCACTACAAAAACCACAGACAAGACCATTTCTGTGTTTAGAAGACTTTATTGGAAATTTGCACTTGCACCTTGGAAATCCTCTCTCTATGTCTCTTCTATCCTCACATTCAGGGAATCTTTATGAATTATTTCGTTCTTTATAGTTCCCAGCCTCACATCATCTTCTTGGTTCTCTACCCCATCTCTTCCCTCAGGAGCCAGGAAAATTTCTCTCTGTTTTCTAAACAGAACTCTTTAACCATTGTTTGATTATCTTCATCTCCTGGAGGGGAATAGAGAACCCAGAGCAAGTTGGGAAAGCAAGTTCTTGACTATTGTATGATTTACAGCTGAAAGGACCCTGGTAATCAACTAGTCTAATTCTTCAATCCAAAAAAGAAAATGAGGAAACCACCAGACAATTCTAATTTTGTATTTACTGATCACACTTTAAAGTTTGGATCAAAGTAGTGGAATGAGCATTGGGAGTAATTAGACCTGGGGATCTGGGGCCATGGACTCACCTTATCTAACTGGGTTATTTATCTCTTGATCTCCGAATCTCCTTTTCATTATCTATAAAATGGGAATAGAACCCATGCTAATAAGAATATTGGTGACCCACATAAGGGTCTGCAAAGCATGTTCACACAAATTAGCTGTTTCCATCCTCAGAACATGCAGAGAGAGATAGATTCATCACCTATAATTGTTATCCTTATTTAAACACCCAGGGGAATTAATGGCTTGGTTGATTCCCACGGATGTAGCAGAATTCAAATGTGTCTTTGAACTGAAATACTATACTGAGATGCCTCCTTATCATCTTGAGGAAAAGTTATGAGGATCTAATGATGTTACATATGCGAAGGTGCTTTCCTAGTGAAAAAACATGGATGAAAAATAAATGTTTATTATGCTGTATTTATTTTCAGACAACCTTGGGAAGATGCCATCTACATAAGGATGCTTTGGTTTGAGTTCAGGTAGTTTCCACGATATCATCTCCAAATTAGGATTAAGCATTACACTCTGACAGTAGATTTTCAGTTCTATCAGGCTTCTTTAATTATTCTGGACTTGCCTTTTAGATTCATTTTGTTTATTATCAACTGTCAGTGATCGAAACATTTATTCAGCCTGGTCTCTTACACACAGACATACACACACACACACACCCTCACACACACACACCTTTTCTTTCTCCATGGCTTCTGGTAATGATATTCTTCCTTGTCTATGAATTCTCACAACGTAGTATGCCAGTCCTGTGGGTTGATTTCCCTCTTATCCAAGATGAAACATTCTAATAGACCCCCGTGGAGCATTTCACGGTGGGCTCACTATTCTCCTAAACTTGCACAGAAAATTAACAATGAATTATATCTGAAAATTTGGAGCCCCCAAAGCTCAAAAATGTTCATTCTTCCAAACCGGCTGTGTTCCAGATTTCTAATTACTTTTGTAACTTTCCATGGAATCTTCTCCATAATTTTCATTCATTTCTCAAACTATGAAGCTCACAATTGCACACATTTTCTATTGAGTTTTCCTGTGTGCTGAGTCAAACAGTTTCAAATGATACAATCACTTCATCAAAAAACAAACAGGCATTTAACAAGCACTGTCCCATACCCAATCTGCCCTATAATCTCTGGGATCCAGAGGAGGCACAGTTGTTCTCCAGCACAAAAATAAGATAATCTACTGTATTATGAATTGCTTGTGAAGAGCACAAAATAATTTCACTATATATCCATTATATTTGCTTTTTTAAAACCATCATATACATTCTTACTTGGGTCCTAAATTCCATTTTATTCTACACTAAATACAACTGTGGTTTCCCAATATATATGGATACCCTACATTTATTTTTAAATACATTCGTGCTAAGACTTTTGTATAATATTGACAATTTTCATCAAAACCGTCTTCACAGTTGGTTAAAAAAAAAAAATCAAATAAGACCACAACCCTCCTCACATGTAATTACAACAACCCCTCCTCCAAAGGAAAACTTTTTTTACCATTTCTGCTTTTAGTTTCTGCTGGTAGAAAACTAAACCGTAAACTTTTTGTTTGAACAAAACATGAACTTTAAATAATAAAATAACTAGTATATTTCTATATTTGTTATTTATTATTTACTTATCTACCTGACCCTCAGCTATATAAAACGACCTATGTAAAATGAGGTCTTACATTAGTCCTTCTTTCAACACTTCTCCAATTTTGATACTTATATTATCATTTTCAGTTTTGTTGGTTGTAATGTAGAAGTAGCTACTTAAATTTCTGTTTCTTGTCCAATAAATGTTATCTAATAAAGTTGGATAAAACCACGTTTTGTCCAATACAGTTTTTTGGCACCCCTCTATGTGGCGTGATGCCCCTACCCAGCTTTCTTCTTTGGCCCCCTTCTTTCCTCTCCCACCTTTGTCAGCTAGCTGTACCTTTACTTTTACTTGATCAAGGTTGTATAGTTTTAATCATATGCACTAATGTATATTTGTTTTTATATTTAAGTCAAGTTGAGTTGAGTTTTCTATCCCTTATGACTGAAACCCTCCTAACTCCACTGAGGGTCTCCTACATGCTGACCTTCTCGCTTGGAAGAGGGATGCTACCATCTACTTTGTGTAAACCATTCTATTTTAAAAGGATATTTTTAACCTACAACTTCTAGTTAATTCAAATATACCTTATGAAACAAAAAAGTTGGATAAGATGAAGTTCTGCAACAGTGCTAAGACAATATGTCACTCAGGAGATGACTTTTAAAAATAACTTTAACTTCGAAAAGTAAATGTTGGGCCAAGCACAGTGCCCCACACCTGTAGTCCCAGCGCATTGGGAGACCAAGGTGGGAGGATTATTTGAGGCCAGGAGTTCGAGACCAGCCTGGACAACATAGCAAGGCTCCCATCTCTACAAATTAAATTAAAATTAGCAGGACATGGTGGAGCTGTAGTCCCAGCTACTAGGGAGACTGAGGCAGGAGAATCGCTTGAGCCCAGGAGTTTGAGGTTGCCGTGAGCTATGATCATGCCACTGCTCTCTAGCCTAGGCAACACAATGAGAACCTGGCTCAAAAAAAAAAAAAAAAAACAAACAAACAAAGGAAATAAAAGAAAATAAATAAATAAATGTAATAAAATTTCCCAGTCAAGTACATCTATTTTTCTTCTTGCCTCTCTGGAAAAGGTTTAGAGATATTATACCTGGTGAATTAGAATCCTATTTCTCTGTGAAGGAAACAGCAGTATCCTTCATATTGTTCTCTCTACACGTTCTGGTTACGTTTAACTCTTCATACTCAAGAGTTTATGTGAGAATCAGAATATGTTAGTCATATATATTTCATCTCATTTCAGAAAGTATTTTACAGAGCTTCAATAAAATGCTTACATACAAATATATAAGCTAATAATGCATAGATTAATAGTAATAAACCATGGCAAGGTAAAGGTTATGTTTATTAAAAAATTAGAGTGGCTCTAGTATTTGATAGCACAACAGAGTGACTACAGTTAACAAAAATTTATTGTACATTTTAAAAGAACTTAAAGAGTATAATTGGATTGTAACACAAAAGAAAGGATTAATGCTTGAGGTGATAGATACTCCATTTACTCTGATGGAATTATTACATATATATGCCTGCATCAAAATATCTCATGTACCTCACAAATACATACACTTACTATGTACTTACAAAAATTTAAAATTTAAAAAAAGAAAAAAATTACAGTGGAGCAGGCCGTACCTTGTTAAATTAAGCTGTAAATTTAGTTCCAAGCTTCCTGGTAGTTGAAATAAGAAGGAGAAGCTGCAAAGATCTCATTTCAGAAAAAATAAAATTTTTCCTAACACTTAACTCTAAAAGAAATTTTCCTGAGGGACTGTGACCCAAGATACAATGGAGAAGGGAGTCTAGTGTGCCTCTCACCAATGTTTTCTAAAATTTTCTCTCTGTTACTCCACATGCACATAAAAGTTTCCTGCCATAGATACATCACACAATAAGGAAACTACATGGTTGGGTTCAAGAAATCAACAAAACATAAGTTTTGTAAAAGGAGAGTTAAAGGGATCTGATGTTGTGATTCACAAAGGCATTTTTCGCTTATCCATGTAAGAAATAGAAAGAAAAACAGAGCTAATCGTTTTACTTCTCTCTACATAGATATTATTTAATTATTCCTAAGAACATCATTTTCAGATTAATGAATTAGACTCGGTTATTTGTTGAGAAGTCACGTGGAACTCTGATTTGTCCAAGACAAGACATTCAGAAGCATTTCAAGTATCAGAATCAAGAAGATATAAATCCAGTTATTTGTTATATTCACTGATGAAGCAATCTTAAGATGATGGCAAATTAAATGTAAAGATACAGAGAAAATAATATTATAGTCATATTACCAAAGATCATGTGAGGCAACTTATAAAAGATGTCTATGTATTTTTTAATTACCTTTACCAATGTCTATGTCTATGTATTTTTTAAAAACCATCTTTATAAATGCTAAAACTGACCCCAAAGTCAATTTCTCTCATAAACATTTAAAAATGTGCTAAAGCTGGTAGCTCTCTAAAATAGCTTCAGCTCTTTTGTTCCATTTTGGACAACTGATGAGAAAATCGCTGATGAAAAACTGAAAATATCAGTTAGTGAATGAAACATCACCACAGTGAAATCACAAATATTACCCAGACAATCACTAAAATATTCATTTCCATGTAATAAATGGGTATGGACTTGTCGATTATCAGGAAATTACCACACACTGGTTTTTACTTAACTATACTTAATAAATCATGCATATTGAATTCATATTGATAAATTCTTCCACAATTTTCACTCAGAAAATGAAATACATACAGTTAATTAACTGAAAATTACAACTGCTGGTTCAACTAAATTCAGCAAATTTTACATTCTAGTGTTACCATATGTACATTTGTTTGAAGTAATAATTAAACTTCTGTACTAGACTGCATATTTTGGGAAAAAGTAAACAAATTATATTATGACACATGGAATCTAAAAATACACATTTATTTTCCTCTTTGACAATTAAGTACAAAAGTGATAAGTGAATCTTTAATAAATGCCCCCAAAATTTTAAATTCAGTACTTGATTTGTGGGTATAACTTTGACCCAGCCATTTACAACTTCCATCTAAAACTATATTAGCAGACATAGGATACGTTAACTTATTTTAGGCATATACATTGAAACTTGCTTAAGTTTTTAAACATTATGAACAGAGTATTAAATTGGACATTATGATACATCTTATTTTTGAGGAATATACTAAGAGGAATACACTAAGAGTGAATAAAATTTCTCGTTTTCCATCCAGAATTCTTTCCTCAGTATTCTTCCCTTCTAACATCCTCTCCATTAAAAAAGAGAAAGAAACCCTAAAAGTACTGCTTTGATCTAGAATGAGCAGGCAGGAGTTTCATTCAGATCTATTTTGAGAGAAAACTGATGGGCTCAAAAATATACTTCAGATTGAAAAAATGTGCAGTCGAGGAAATATTAATGTTCTGATAATAAGCAGAGAATAATAACACATTTAAGACTGTTCTGCACTTGGCACAGTATTTTACAGAAAGCAAAGTGCTTGACAAACACTATCTTGGTTGGATCTTACAGCACCCCAAGGAGGCAGTCGTAGAGCCAGGCATATTGTTCTCTTGTAACAGAGTTAGTCATTAAGAGATTGGCTCAAGGTCAATCCAGAACCTGGATCTGTTGATAAAACTTCATTTCAGGGGTCATGTTATCCCCCAAACTTAATGTGGTAAGGCGTGGCGAGTTTCAATCACGAAAGCAAGGAGGTAATACAGCCATATTTTTCTTGTTTGGGATCTCTCTCTTCTTTCCGTTCATTGTACAGATCATCCTTTAAAAAATGTATTTGGTCATCAAAATAATTTATAAAGGAACATGCCACATGTGTACAAAAATTTTAAAATGCACAGTTTATTACCCGAAGAAATAAACTGACGTAACTATTTGAAGTACAAATAACTGTAATTTTATTTTAAAATATGCAAATATGTGTTGCCAAATACTGTTTTCGTCATGGTGTAGTCCACTTTCAGTAAACAACTCAATGAAGTTTATAAACTTCATATGAACAGTAACAAATGAGTCATCCTATTCAAATCAAATAAACAAATAACTAGTGTGCCTATTATTTGTAAGGTCCTGTGATCAAAAGGTACAGTCTTTTATAGCCAGTGCTTTACTCAAGTCCTTTCTTGATAGATAGATGGGTGGCAGACGGATAGAGATATCCTACATATCTATCATCTATCTCTACATTCTTTTCCGGTATTTCATCCAACTTCCACTGAAGATAGTTTGACTTTATTATAGAAATAAAGCTCACAATAAAGATGATTTACATACAGAACTCTTATATTTTCATTCATGGAAAAAAAACACAACATGGTGGTGCCAGTGACAGTCTGTGTTTTGGGGCAGGATAGAAACTAACCTGTTTCAGATACCTGACATTCTGGCAAAACTTATTAGGAACACAAACGCTCGGGACTCTAAATGCACCAACCTGAGCGCCGGCTGATTAGGCATTGTAAAGCAGTGTTCTAAAAGGAAAGGCCTTCACTTAAATGGTGCTACAACGTGTTTGTTCAGCTTTCTTTCACATAGAAACTTTTGCCAGAAAAGGCGTTTTAAGCCAAGGGTAAAGATATTGTGCGTCCACCGTTCCCCTCTTCAACTCTTTAGAATAATAGTCATTTAAGCACCGGACCTGTCTTCAGATTCTTACTTTGACACAGCTTTGGCCGGACTTGGCTTGATCTGGGCCCCAGGATCGGTCCCACCACCGGGCTCGGAGCGGTTTGTTCCGAATGGATCAGGGCGGGTGTGTTGCCGGAGTCGCCTTCTATTGGCTACACTCCCGGGGACTGGCTGGGCTTTCCGACACCTGATTGGGCAGAACAGCCCTCTGTACGCCGACATCATTGGAGGGCGCTGGAGCCAGGGGGCGGAGCGGGTTCCCCAGGATTCTTGACCGGGCGCGCTAGTCCGCTGAGCCGGGCGCGGGGCGCAAGAGCGGAGCCGCGCCGGCTGCTGCGGAGGGAAGGTCTCCTAAGCCAATTGGGGTCTTTGAGGCGAATACGAAGCTAGGGCCGGTTGCGTACCGGCCGCTTCTCGCCGAGGCAGTCCAGGCTTTTCCCCCGGCGGTGGCCGCTCCAAGACAGCATCTGTCAACGCTCCTCTTCTCCCCTCCTCCTCCTGCCGGGCCGGGCTCCGCCGGCTGCGGCCGAGAGGACGCGGGACCCGGCGCGGTGAGCCCATCAGCTGTCAGGCGAGCGGCGAAGCGGCCGGAGGGCGGCGAGAGACACACAAAGAACGCGGTGGGCGGCGGCGGCGAAAGGGGACGGCAACTCCTCCCCGCGCCCACGGGTGCCACCGCCGGCCGTGCTTGTTCCGAGGCCGCGCAGACAATGCGGCCGGGCTCGGCCCCGCGCGCCCCAGAGTGCGGGGCGCCCGCGCTCCCCCGACCCCAACTTGACCGTCTCCCGGCTCGCCCAGCCCCCTCCCGGGGTAGGGGCGCCCCCTCGCTCCGGTGGCCGGGGAAGGAAGTCGGTCCGCGGCCGCAGATCCCGGCAACTTGCGAGCCGGGAAAAGTTTGCGGCGCCTCCGCGGGGCGGCGCGGCGCGACGCGTCCCGCCCCTCGCGTCCGCGGTCACCGCGGGTGACTTTCTCGACTCGTCGTCAGCCGGGGCCGCAGCGCGGCCGGCGGGGACTGCGGGGAGGGCCGGAGTCCGTCCGAGGGCTCCCGCACCTCGGGCTGCGGGTGAGTCGGCTTTGGGCGCGGTGGGCTCAAGTGGTTTAGGGCACCTGGGCTTGGGAGGAAGGCATGGAAAGAGCCTTTAATACTTTATGGAGCTGGCGGGGAGAACAAACAAAAGTGCGGTAGCTTGAAGGGCACTGACATGCCACTGACTTGGGAACCGTATCCGTGGGAACCCTTCGGGGGCCGGCGCGACCAAGGGCCTGTGCGCGGCTGGGTAGGAGATGGAAAGGTTAGAAGGTCGTGGACTAGCCCTGCCTGCGACTGGCCCAGCTTGACCTTGGACCAGTGACTTTACCACTTAGATTTTCTCGTGGGTAGTATGTGGGGCTACAGCAACGTGGTCTATGGTTTCGTCCAGTTTTTAGACTACATCTCCGTTTTTGAGATTTTCCTAGGGCCTCAACACGGTGCGCGAGTTATGAAGCGGTAGGCCAGGATATGTTTACATGCGCCTGGATTCACCTTTCAGCCTACTCAGAAGTAACTTTTAAGTCTGATGTTTTAAAACACTAATATTTAAAGGCTTTCCTTCACTGAAAAATAAATTACCCATTGCTTGTTTTACGAACCTTAGGATTGTCGTATTTTGCTGCACCATTTGGAATCCTAGGGGCCAGGGTGGGGACAGAGAGCCAAGTCTGAGGGTGAAGTGGCAGGTGCCCCCGGGCGATCCCTGCCGGATCCAGTTGAGGGGGAGAACAAAGCATTTATTATGCATAAGAGAGAGTGAACAGGGCAGGTGTTTGTGTTTTTGTTTTCTGTATTATACTGAAAACTTTTTTTGGTTGGGGGGGTGCGGGCAGTGGAGGAGGGGACAAAGAAGAAAAAGAAATGTCAAAAACGAGAAGAAAATATCACTTATACCCAAAGTAAATCTTAAACTAATGTAAGTCTTCCTTACAGGAACAGCAACACATAATGCAAGTACATCTTGATCTAATTTTAATGAAGGATTGAAAATAGCTACTGTGTTCAGTATTACTGACGCCAAGGCAGCTCACTTACATAATCTTCTTTGTTGAGATGTGTTAGTGGCATGTATAATTTTGATAAATAATTAATGTTAAAGGTTTAGTCCAGCAATGGTATTGAAATATTGTCGTCACAGGTTGTATTGCAAGACAATGGTGTGTAAACTTTTGGTTATCATGATAACCTACATTTTTTTCTCTAAACAGTAAAATCAGACATTTTTCATAACCAAAATTATCTTAAATATTGTATGTGTACTTTGTCAGTAGTGTATACAGGAGAAATTATTTTGTTTTGTAAATGACAAAGTCTTTCAGTTTTCTCACCATTTCATGAGAGTGAATTCTAGATTTCAGGTACTCCACTGGGCATTTTCTCTTCATGGAGCTTATAGCAACAAAAGTGCTTTACAAAAGTGCTTTACAAAAGTAAGTGCATAAATATAGATACTCAACAAATATTTGCTGAATAAAATACTCAGATGAGAATAATTGAAAGTCCACCTTGTCCACCTTAAAGAGAATGATGATCATGCTTTAGTGGAGAGAATGAAGGTATCAAAGAAAGAACTGGCAGAAAAACAGAGCTTAGTTCCAGTATCTAGCCTAAACGTTTATGCTTTAAAACAGGTATACGCATTTGAAAAGAGACAAAGACAAGTGATAGGGTTTCTAGAAGAAATATAGCAGTGTTGATTTAACGTAGTACATTTTATGACCTAGTTTTGTTTGAAGAACACGAACGTTTGTAAAGGTATATTTCTTAAATAATCAGTAGCTGTTTGCATTGTGATTGGATGTCTAATTAAATGGCCTAATCATAACCATAATATCTCACTTGAATGCTGTTTTTAAATTCATTTTTAAAATAGCTTGAAATAAACCAATTTAGTTACATGAAGGAAAGTATACCTTTTGAAATCAACTAAATCCACAGTAAGGAAAATTATCGTCAGTGTATCACTAAATGTAAGTTAAGCACTGGAAGTAGCATCTTGCCAAGAAGGTCTTCACTCTAGACAATCACTTTGTGTAGAAGAGGTTTAATGTGGAATGTGGACTGCAGTGAGAGATGCCGTTATTCCTCTGAGGGTCTATTTGGTGACATCAGGAAAATACTAACGCCCCCCACCACTTCAACATTTGTAAACCTGGCAACTTCTGGAAAGCCTAGTGGCCCTATTTCAAAGTAACCACTCAACCTAGAACTTAGCATTGATATTTGAACAAGCTATTCTTGTAGAATATGGGTTCTCCTCTGTGCAGATTTGCTGGCTGGGCTATCTTGTAAGAGATCACAGCAGTTTATCTCAGAGTGTAGTCCTTAGAGCACCTGTGTCAGAATCACCTGTAGTGCTTACAAAACTTCAAACTCCTGGGCACATCCCACATTTACATAATCAGAATGTCTGTAAACAGAACCTAGAATCTCTGTTCATAAAACCCATTTATGCCTAGTGTTCCATTGGAATGCTAAGCTTGTGGGAGTTATTTATATCCTACGGCTCAAGGTCATCGCCAAGGTCTGATTTTTCACAAAAAAATGTGCAACCTCTGGCATAAATGGGTTAATGAACTCCTTCAGAAGTGAGAGTTAATTACACTAAATTTTAAGAATTAGTGTTAGAGTTTTCTTGCCACAGTTGTAATGCTCATGTTGCTTTCTTCCAGGAACATTAAAATCTCCCCAGATGCTCACTGCTCTGATCATTTCCCCTACAGCACCAGACATGTTGGCATCATCTCTTAGTTGGGCCCTGTGGCCAGGGAACCCCTCATGAAACCACCTCTGCAGGTAAATCAACATAGAATATACCACCTACAAGCAGAGTTAAGGCTGCTTTGGGACACAAGGCTCAAGAGAGCACAGTTCACAGACACCTCCTTCTAGTGGGATACTCCCACCATCCTCCTTAACCTGTTGGTGATTTGTGGGAGTGGCAGTCCCAGCCTTCTGTTCACCTAGGGATATACAGTTTCAAGCAAATGGTTGGAAATGGACCCTAAGGGATGGATGACCTGAGAGAGAACAGACAAGAATGCTGGATGGAGGGCTGTCCCTTCAACATCCTTCAAGCCCCACATTTCAAAAATTTTAGTCCTAAAGCAGATAATTTGGCAAGCAAGTGTGGCTAAGTCCAGGCACCTCTGTTCTTGGTTGTCAAAACTTTAATTTACAAACTCATATAATGGCTCCTATAATCTCTATCTTTAAATGCCCAACATGTGAGAATTTTCAAGCTTATCAGTTAAAAAAAAGGGGGGCAGTGATTGTTTAGAAGAGAGGTTCAAAGCATAGGTTGAGGAGTCAGCCAGTCCTGACTGCAATCCTAGTTTTGCCATTTACTGCTTGGGTGGCTTCAACCTACATCTTTGACTCTCTAAGTTTGTTTCCTTACTTGAAAAATGAGGATAGTAGTACTGCCTCATAGGAGTTGTTTTGTAAATTATGTAAGATTATAAATTAAAACATCATCAGCTAATAAATCACACAGTATATATTTAATATATGTAGCTTTTAATTTATTGTAATAACTTTTTCAAATTTCCTTTTTAGTCCTGGAGAGTTGCTGTAGAAGAAGGAAAAGAGAGGAAGACAACACAACGCAGGAGGGGATAAGTACCTCTGGACACAATGGAAGTAGTAGTTGTTGAGCAGAGGGAAAGGGATAGGGGAAGGATGTGGACTGCAGTGCTGCAGTGCCAGGTAATAACTTTGATCATGTACCTCCTTGGCTCAGGTGCTGTCTCTTCTACTCTCTTCCTTACTTGTACTACCTTATTTAGCACTTAATTATATACTTTCTTGACTCACTTTGAGACACACTGATTATGTGGTCTGCCTCAAAGACAGAATCCTAGTTTTGGATTTTAGCATTACTGATCTATGTAGCCTTGCAGGGGCTTAAGGATGGCAGCTGTCTCTCTCCCTTGGGATCTAGCTTTTGCAAATATTGAAGGGAAGAGATTTCTATGATCTTATAGGAATAGATCTACAGTTCATCTCCAAATTTGCTTTTATAGAGAAGTGTGTGTCACCAAAACAATGGAGATACGGTCAGAGAGGCCCCTACCCCCAGAATTTTAATATAATTTTACTTTCCGGGACATTTATTCTTGTCAAATACTTTCTCTCCTATCAGCTCACTTGTTCCTCACAAAAGCCCTGTAAGATATTAATATTATTAAACAGACCCCTATGAAGCACCTCAAGTCTTTCTCTCTTCCCACTTCCATTCTTGCACACCTTTTGCTAGACTAGTCTCTGCGTTCATCACATCAGGTTTCTAAAATAAAAGTCCCCTAATAACTTTCTATTTGTTCCCTCATCAAGTTGACCCTTTTTTGCCTGGCTTATAAGGTGGCCTTAAAACCCCATTTTCCTCTAAACATTGTCTCTGTAGTTCAGTAACATAGCAGGCTCAACACTATGCATGAGCCCATATTGCTTCCCTCATTAGTGATGCCTCCTCTCAAACCACCCAGATTCTACTCATTCTTCAATTTCCAGCTTCTCCTTGGAGCCTTCCCAGATCATTAGCTTGTTAAAAATCCCAGCTTTCTCTGAATTCTGATGGTAGCCACCGTTATTTGGACAATTATGTCCTGGTCTTAAAGTCCTAATGGAAAAAAAAAGTATATGATGGACTTCATGTAGAGAAGAAAGCACTGGACTGAGTTTTAAGACAGCTGCGAAGGAGCTGTGTGAGCCAAACCAGGTTACTTTACCTCTCTGGATCTATATTTGCTGATCTGTTAAGTGGAGAGGATTGGGTCAGATAATCTTGGTGGTCTTTGCTTATTCTGAGGTTCTTGGACAACTTGGCCTAGTTCACGTGGGATGGGATTGAAGATCTTACTGAGTTCTTGGATGGAAATGTCAGTAACGGGCACTCAGTGCCTTCAGGACTTGTTCTATGCTATCCCAGAAATTTCTGATGCTAAACTTGGCAATTTTTAAATGCCATATTCCGTTTCTCCAAACTCTTTAACCACAAGAATTCAGAGAAGGTTAATGGGGGGTGACTTAGTTATCTGGATAATATGTATTGTGGACAATATAGCATTATCCTTGGGAATGATTTCATATTGTTGAATAAATAGGATCAGCTTCTTGATAAACCTTAGTCCTAAGCATTTCATCTTCATTGGATAGTGTTATATAGTAATATATTTATGTTTTCTTTTAATCATTTCATAACTTGGAAAATACTAACGTAGTCAAAACTCTAGGGTAGGTGATACATGAGTTTCTATAGTAATCTGGTTGGACACATGTTGTAATTCTGCATATATATGTACATTTATCCCATGCATGTTATGCCTAAACTAAGAAGGATACCCCCAAATTAAGAGGTGCTGTTGTACATTGACCAGGCTTAAGAATATCTCTTTAAAGTGTGTCGACATTTAATTGACCTTTGAAAGTTCATTCTGTTAATCATACTCAAAGTGCTAAAGCTATGGTTGACTGCTCTGGTGTTTTTGTATTCATTCGTGCTTTAGCATATAAATTCTTCAGCATAATTGCTACTTATTTAGCAAGAGTTTCCTTTCTTTGAAAATGTGAGTTCTGCTTGTGTTTTTGTGTCTTTCTTTCTTTCTTTTTTTAAACTTTGCTTCAGGCTGGGTAGTGGTAGAGGTTTGAATTAAAATGTTTTCCTGTCAGTAGCTGTATGAGGTGTGGCTTCTTAATCTAGAAGTAATGGAAATTTCTTGCTTAAATGAAGTGCACTTTTCTTCCTACAGAATTTAGAACTCTTTTAGACAAGCTTAACACTTCAAAACCGTATATCTTTAACAGAAACTTTTGGAAATTTTAAAATTCCATTTGTGTAGATTAAAAATATCAGTGCTAATACTTTCTATTAAATAAGGATTTCTCTATTTTCATAAAACCTCTAATTATATTCCTTGAATTGCTATGGGTAGAATTTTGTTGTAAACACAATATTTTTTAAAAGTCAAATATATTTTAAAAATCTTAACATTATATTACTATAACTTAGAGAACAGATGTTTACATGTTTAAAATTTTCTAGGCCTTAAATTTGTGAAATCAGTCTTTCAGAAGTTATTTTTAATATAGTTAGCTGTGTTACAGGTTTATAAGTTGGCATTTCAATTTAAAATTTTTTCAATTTATATTTCAATGACCAGAAAAAATAGTTAAACTTGTTCCTAAATTCTAATAGAAAAATAAAAAACCACATAGTTGTTAATTTCTGGTAATTTATCTTGAGACTCCAGACATGTTTTTAGAACATTTTTACCTTAAAAGCAATTTTAAAATAGGGAAATTAAAGTTTAAAGCAGAGTTTTCACTTTAATGAGGTAATTTTATACTTCCCAGATAGGTAGGCCCATATTCAAGATCACTCTGATCTCTGTTTATAGTAAGTTTTGATGCCATTATATCATTTACTTGTTCACGCATTATAAGCATAGTAGATAGCCCCATTGTCACGAAGCTGGCATTTTCTTGTCTGTCATTCAATATTGTCCCCTTTTTTTTTCTGTTTTCATCATAGCCGTCCTTTTCATTTTATTGTAGCCCTGACTCAAAATGAAAGTAAGTTTGTTCCTCTTAAACATGTCACTTGAAACTCTTTTTTAAGAATATACAGTGAAATGTCTTAAATATTATCTAAATAATACGTAAAGAATGCAAATGACTTGCAATGCTGAATAGTCAGACACAGGATGTTCCATGCTAAGGGTAGACTCATATTTCCACTTTATAAAATGTGGTTTCAGAAAATAAATAGATGTGTTTCTTCCTTAATAATTAGTGTTTCAGGACCAAAGTTGACTAAATATGGAAGTTTAAGATAAAGCCTGGTTTCTTAGGGAATCTTTCTCAGTCCTTAGTAATTCTGTAGGATTGATGATAGAGTGACAACTTCAATACACTCAGTATTCTTTTCTGTTTGAAGTCTGTTTTGCCATTGTAAAAAACTTATTGTCGTTTGAATTTGGGTATATGTATTCACAGATGGTTTACTTTATTTTTATTTTATTTAAACAAATACTTTCATGTCCCAAACACTGAGATATGTTTCATGTCCTAAACACTTCATAAATACTAGAATATTTAATCCTCTTAACTCTGTAATTATAATATCTTCATTTAACAATTGAGAAAACTAAGATACGAAGTTTTATTTAACGGTAAGGCCTTAAGTAAGGGGAGAGTGATAAGTGTAAGCAGAGTGGAAAACTTAGTAGTGCTAAGAAGCAACAGAAGTATGTGCAAGAGCTTGGGAAGATGTGTCTACTTGGAAAGGATCAGGGACTCAGCTGGGATCAGTCTTAAAGAGCAACATGTCCTCATTCCTCAATTTTAAGCCTTTGGGCTCTAGAAGTAAAGGGCAAACTTAGAAAGAGGAGGCACTCCTCAGGTTTCGGCTGCCTGTTCCGTCCTGGTGAGGTGGCTATACTGGCTCATGTGTTTCTCATAGGGCTACATGAGCCTTTATGTCTTACCTCCTCCTCATTTCTTGGCTGACTCCTGCTTTTTTGGAGGGTTTGACTTCTCTCTCAGCTAGAAGGTTAGGCATTGCAAATATCAGTGGATAATTTTTTTCTTAGCTTTAACCCCAGCCCATTTCAACCCCCTTTTTGCCCTTTGTATATTCTTTTGAAAATATGATCCAGTAGTGTTTATGAACGTGTGTTGTGTAAAATTTAGAGATTGATGTTAAACAACAGAATTAAAGGACAAAGCTGTCTTTTTTGTTGGAATTGGGGATGGGAGAGCAGCTCAAAGTAGGAAATATGGAGAAAGGAGAGACATTGTGGAAGAGAAGAGATATATTGAGGGGAAAAAAAGAGGGTGAAAAAATGAAGAGAGAGAATTACTGATGTGCTTCACACCCACACCTCCTTTCCAACTTCACAGTAACAGAGGCAATGTCACTATCTTTTACCTGACAAGTGCTTTACCAGAGAATTGTGCCTGGCATCGTGGGAGTGGAAAATTTCTCCCTTTTGCATTTTGAGATTTGGGTGTGCTGCTTTAAGATGCCACTGGTATCTAAGTAATGTTTGTTTATACTGGATATTTTTCTCTGTAGCCTTTGTGGATTGGACTTATAATATAAACAATATTGTTAGCAGAACTGCAGGTACTCTATTGCTATGTTTATTTTATTAGTTAAAAAACTACCAGAGCCCTAGGACTTCTGAGCACATTTAGAAAATACCAGAGGCAATTTAAAGACTAGCATTAGAAAGAAAGAAAAAAATAAGAATAAAACTAAGACTTGCATACCTTAGAATCCTAACCAATGTGGTGATTTTTAAAAATTAATGTTTCAGAGACTCTAAATTAGGGTAGTTGGTTTCATCAATTACATTTTTTAAGTTAATATAAAGTGCTTTTGTATATAAGTTCTCTTTTCTTAATAGATAATTTAGGTAAAATGAAAGTGTGGCATCTTTTGTTCCATAGAATGTAAAACTAACGTCAGAATAAGAATTCTTTTGGGAATTTAGGATTTTTTTGATGCTTCTCAAATCATCTATAATGACTTTTCTTTATAGAAAAGGTAGATTATTCATTAGTTTTTATGAAAAACACTCAGTTTAAATAGCTGGGTATGGTGGCGCATGGCTGTAGTCCCAGCTACTCGGGAGGCTGGACACGAGAATTGCTTGAACCTGTGAGGCAGAGGTTGCAGTGAGCCAAGATCGCACCACTGCACTCCAGCCTGGTCCAGAGTGAGATTCCGTCTCAAACAAAACAAAAATATTGAGCTAATCTAAATGGTAAAAATCTAGATTTGAAGAAATTTATTTTAAAATAGTTGTTCATTTGTCAGAAAGTATGATCTTAGCAGGTTTGGTTAGATCCCTATCTGAAACAAAGTAAACTAAAGATGTTTTTCTTGATCAATGCATAGCAATAACTGCTGTTCAAACATGTGAGGAATCACCAGTAAATTGGGGGACAGAAAGCAGGAAAAGGAGCTTTTTTTCTTATTTTTTTCATTTATCAGTTTTTCCCATTTGTCCATCCTTTCTTATAATCGTGGAAATTTTTATTTTTTACACTCCTCTCCCCATTTGTTTATCCTAGATTGCCACCACACCAAGGTTTTCTAGAGTTAGGCAGAAAGAGAACCTGGGCCTAGATGCTAATGGAAACTATCCCATGCTTTCTCAGACTCTGTTTCCTCCCCAGAGACAAGAGGAGCAAAACAGGAGTTGATGGCTCATTGCTGTTGCTTCTGTGGCTGCCCTGTTTGGTTGACCTGAGCTTTTTTTAAAAACCTCCACTCTTGATGCTTAACTCTACGAATAAAATTAGGGCCAGTCACACTGTATTTTCATCATCAGTTATCCCTAGTGATTCAAATTTAGCACAAACCTGCTGTGAGTACATATTAATTAGGTGAATACAGTAGAATGCAATCATAACATGAGTCTTTTAATAACTATTCTTTGTTTGATTTTTATTTTAGAAGTTTGCAGTTATTTTGTTGAAAATCTAGAAAATCTTTATGTGAGCAACTGAGGTTCGGGTAGCCCACAACAGTTTAAATCAAACATTAACTTGCAGTAAAACACTACTGAAAGTGTCTTTGATTTTGAGGTGCAGAGAGCTGTTTCAAGTTAAGTTGCTATATTGGTCTGTTCTCATGCTGCTAATAAAGACATACCTGCAACCGGGCAATTTATAAAAAGAGAGGTTTAATTGACTCACAGTTCCACATGGCTGGGGAGGCCTCACCGTCATGGCGAAAGAACAAGGGATGTCTTACATGGTGGCAGGCAAGAAGTTTGTGCAGAGGAACTCCTGTTTATAAAACCACCACATCTCATGAGACTGATTCACTACCACGAGAACAGGATGGGGGAAACCACCTCGGTGATTCAGTTATCTCCACCTGGCCCCACCCTTGACACGTGTTGATTATTACAATTCAAGGTGAGATTTGGGTAGGTACACAGCCAAACCATATCAGCTGCCCATTCTTCTGTGCAGTGACATAAAGGTCTGATAACCTGATTGAAAGCTTGGATTGAAAGTTTTTTCTTCTTTTTGAGTCAGGGTATCTCTGTCGCTCAAGCTGGAGTTCAGTGGCATGAACAGGGCTCATTGCAGCCTCAACCTTCCAGGTTCAAGTGATCCTCCTGCCTCAGCCTCCTATCTGGGGCTACAGGCCTGTGCCACCATGCCAGGCTAATATTTTTATTTTTATTTTTGTAGAGATGGGGTCTCACTTCTGGGCTCAAGCAATCTTTCCTCAGCCTCCTAAAGTGCTGGGATTATAGGTGCAAGCCACTGCACCCTGCTCTAAAGAATTTCATATCCCTGTTTTCGGTGTGCTGTGTCACTGTTTGCCATGGGTAAAGGTATATGAATCTCTTTTATTTTGCTGCTTGCAACCCAATTCCCATACCAAACCCAATTTGTATCCAAACAAACAATATTGGAGACAAGTTCTTCTATAGAAAGCTTCATAAGCCAGTTACTGACTACTGTGTCTGTAAATATACTCAAACTATTTTGTAGTCTTGCTATTTTAAAAAATGTGTGGGTGTGGGAAGTGATGTTGAATGAATTCAGGGTAATTGGTGGTTCTTTGTATTAGGAAAACTCACTAGTTAAGGGAAGTCTGTTTTCATGATTCATGTATGTTTAACTTAAAAAAAAAATTCTTCCATCCTTCTCTCCAGTTTCCACTCTACCTCATAAATTCAAGTAATGAAGGAATTTAAATAATAGAATTTTATAACTGAAAGGATTTTGGAGAGAATCTATTAACCCTCCTACTACAGTTGAGGAAATAGTTGTCCAGTGAGGTCAAATGAGATCATGTAGCTAGTTTAAAAACCCAAATAACATTTTAGTAGTTTGTTTCCATTAGTAAACACTGTTCTGTTTAATTTGCCCTAACATGTTCATAATCAGAGTCATAATAAGGAAAAATCACTAATATGTGTGTGGTACTTTCTTGTGCATACCTCAGTCACTTCTCAAAAGAGGTCTGTAAGGTGTGGGTATCCTGGTTTCCATTCAGGGAGAGAACAGTCTATGAGCCTAAGAGACCTGTCTGTGCCAGTCACTATCAAAACAGTCTAATACTATGCGTCTTCCTACCTTGGCAAAAGCATTGGCTGGTCTCTGGACAGTTCTCATAGACCACAGGATTGGGCAGCGGGGAGCCACATCTTCATATTAGGGCTCTAACCTGTACCAGTTATTAACTGTTGTCTCTATTTCATCCCTTTTTAAAGGGGAAAAAAAGCACTTTTTAAAGAGCGTGAGATTTTAAATTTTTCAAAAGAAGGATGCTGGATCATTATAAGTAAGGCGTGTTTTAAAGATCTTCTTATCAACAGCTTAAAAATTAGCCAGTATATACTGAACGTCCACTGTATAAAAGGCACATTATGGGGTGCTCCAGTAGGTACAGCAGTGATCGAGACAGAATCATAGCCTTCAGGGAAGAGGTATGTGCAATGTTCTCTCCTTCCAAAGATTACCTAGATAGAGAACTGTTCATAAGAAATATCTTGATACTGTCTGCATTACTCTTGAGATATAAAATATATATTATTTCTTATGTCTGAAATGAGTCAGTTGTTTCTAATACAATTTGTATTAAAGTATTCACATTAAAAAATTTGTAAAATACAGAAAAGTAGAGAGAAAAAATCATGAATTTTTAACATGGTAATGATTATATCAGTTTCGTTCTTGGCGTTTCTTTAACTTGATGGGATAGCTAATGTTTTTTGTCATTGCATAGCTTTGTAAACTTGTCCTAATGATTATATAATTTCAGCATGGGTTAGTTTCTAAGTATGTCAGAAATCTAGCTTTTTTGTGGTAATTATTGTTGTTTTACACAAAATGATTAATAAAAGACTCTAAACTAACCTTGGCTTTAGAAATGCTTTTTAAATTTTAAAATAGTGAATGAGTAGCAGATTACTTTCTAGTATTTCTTTAAGGTCACCAAAATCACTTAACTTGCTTAAAATATTGATGGAAATATCAACTACATACAGTTGACCTAAATTAGAAATGGGTGTTTTTTAAATAGTGAAATTTATAAATATAATAGGTATATTTTAAAATACAGTTTATATTATAGAATTATGTTCCTCTGTAATAATTTCTCTTTACACTGAATCATGTTCAGTTTCTATTGTGCAGATAATTTAATCTTACAGCTTTGATCTTTTTTAAAAATAAAACAGCTATTTGGAGTCTGAATTCAGCCATATGATTATTACAATGAAATTCATCTTAAATCTACCTAATGTCCCTTTAGAAATAAGACCTATTTCAATAGAAGGGCATTTCTTGGTTAGGGTTGCTCTTCCTGAGAAGAGTCTCCTGGAGCAGGAGCCCCTGGGGAGGAGTGAACTGAGCCAGCAGGTGGTCTAAGGGAGGTGCCAGGGAACTGCTGACAGTGACTTGCCTGAAGGAAGGGAGGGAGCAGGATGGGAGTGGAGTGGAAAGTCCCTTATTAGCCTGGAGGCTGGGATGCCCTGACCCTCTGGAATCCCCCTCCCTTGTAAGAATGCCAGCCAAAGTAGGAAGGAGGGGCTCCAGCCAGATGGGGGTCCCAGTGCAGGAGGAAGAAAGTAGGGTGACCACAACTAAAAAAGCTATCTGACAGGCTTTGAGATCTCCTGTCTGGAGAACCCCGGCATAGACAGTCAGTATTAACTTAAAGGAGAGTTTGGCAAGTGAATATATATGATGAATGAATGAGTAACTGAATGAACTGCTTTATCACCAAAGGATCTGGATATTTGTTTCTACTCTCAAACATTTTTTCATTTGTTAACTTTTTATGCCCAATTTTAAAAGAAAATACAATTTTCATTGAACTATGATTGACTACTTAATATTTATTGAAATCTACATCCTCCAGTACTCCACAAATGATTCAGAAAAGCTTACAATAAAAAAAATCAGAATAGAAAAGTGAGTAACGGATGTGGTTTCAATTCTCCAAGGCTGTTGTCCTTATCTGTGATGCTAATGATTATAGATGCCTTATCTTGCTGTGGCAGGGATGAAATGAGATCATGTGTAGGCATTGTTTGTCATACAACAAATACATAGTTGAGGTTGTATTAAAATTAAGGCTTTAAACTTGAGTACATACACTTTTGCTTAATTCTCAATTTATTTTTCATTACCATTTTATCAGAGAATGATATTTAAGCGATATTCATTTCTAGAGTAGAAGAGATTTTATTCCTTATAACTGTAAACTCTGTACTATCCAAGATAATACTTTTCTTCCTAGAATTTGAATTCCTTAACAATCTTTCACATTTGCACAGTCCATGGGAAATCACTCTCAGTAAATTCTTACAGCATATGTCCACTTTCATGAGGCAAGGAGTAAGTAGGTATTTGTATTAATTGCAAAGAAATTCAAGGGAAGGTTCATCATTATCATCTTTAGCAGGAAATATAATGAATTAGAAGCCCTTGAATTAGACTAAAAGAGTGTGGACTATGTGTAAAAGAATGAATCAGAGAAGGTAAAGATTAATTTTAAAGGGCAGAATTTTGTTTGTACATTTAGGTCACTTCAATTTCAGATCAGTTCTATGTATGCTTTCTAGAAAAGATATCAAAGACCACTAGATTTCTTGCCTTTAGGTGTGTTTTTCCAAAGGAACAAGACGGAGGATGAATGCCAAAACTATTAATGCAGCTACCCTGGACACTAAGCCCCCAAAGAGATGGAGGATTGGAGGATGTAGAGCCTGGGCACTGGGTCCAGTGCTGACATGGAACACTTTAATTCTTAGAGTTTCACTGCAAACACTCCAAGGATAGAGAGCGAGAAGGTTATGTGGACATAAGAGGAAAAGGGTGGAAGAGGATTGAATGGTTCAGGGTAGCTAAAAAAATTTTTACACTTTATCTCGGGCTGCTCCTAAACCCTCCACCAGAAAGAATTAATCCTGCAAGCACTTAAAACAAAACTGATGTGAGGAAGATAATAAAACCTGTCCAGGGTACAGACATCCAGATTTGCAATTTAGGCTGGGAAGACTTTAGAGACCTTGTCTAACAGGGCTAAAGAGTATCCTTATGGTTTTAAAGTAGGTACATTGTTTTTTGTAAGCATTTCTAGGGTTATATAAGACAAATCAGGGTCTGATGTATTTAACACAATTGGATCTTATTCTGCCATATTTGTTTTTAATTCACGATTTTTAAATGGATTTACTGGTCATATTTCTCAGGTCGTGGCAAGATTTTTTAGTCTTAAACTTATTTAGCTCAGTCCTTCTAGATCAGTGGTTCTCTGCCCTGAAGGTGTAGCAAAATTGTTTGATAGCTTTTGCAAAATTTACATACCCAGCAGCCTCCCCATCAGCTGAATAAGAATTGCAATGTGGATATGGCAGAGGCAATCCAGGTATGTGGGGTTAGAAGAAGCTGTCCTGGTCATTCTGTTCCCACCCTCTCACTTGGAGAATTGCTGATCCAGTGAATTCCTTAACATAACTTTGAAAACACAGCCTTTTGCTCAGAACTTCATGAATAAACATCAAATGTTCACTAAACAAAATAATTAAAGACCATAAGATCTTAGTTATAAGAGTTCATAAATGGAAAAGCACTTTATTGCCTGTATGTATGTGGGCTCCTCTTTTAGCAAGATGTGAGCTAGGTGAAATCTGTGTGAAAGCTAAAGCAGATTTATTCCAATCGGATGCCAGACAATTTTGCCAGTTGAACTGAGACTCACTATTACTTAAACTACATGCTTGCTTTTTTTGGTTACTGAGTAGTATAGGATCAGCAATTCTCCAAGTGAGAGGGTGGCAATAGAATTATTTAAGCAATTATTTGTTATTGAGGTTGTTTGCTTAGTATTTACTTGTCACTGTTTTACATGTTATTTAAGAATTTACAGTTATTTAAAAGTGGTAAGATTCCAAGGCAAGTAGGGGACCTGTCACTTGGAGAAAAATTTATGGTAGTAAAAATATTTTCTTTTTGTAAAAAGTCACTGATATACAATGTCCTCCCCCCCACCCAGGGTGTAAGTCTTGGTATTTATCTATTTTAATTAAAGAGTACTCTGCCTGTCTAGTCATGGCTAACTTAAAAGAAGTGGGTATCTTGGTGAGAAGTTCACAAGGTTGGTAGCCATAGCTGAGTTTGGTGGATTGACTCAAGCTCTAGTCGGCAGTGGTATATGAATGCCAAGTACTAAGAATTTCTGGAATGTAGAATTGCACAGCACTGATAAAGTTTGCTTTGTTCCCCTATGTGACTTGACCCATTGAGAAAACTGGTTCCCTAGGAAGTTTTAATAGTTCAAAGTCCTTAGTTAATAAAGAAAAAGGCCACAACATAGTTCAGCTTGTTTTCACCTGCTGACTCAAAGATTAACTTTTTTAACCTTAATGGGATAGAGTTACCCTTTGCTTTGAAAAAGTAATTTATGGAGTTCTTCATATTTGTTAGTTTCAGTAAACATGATGCTTTTTGTGTGGATTTTATTTTTGTTTCGGGTTTGGGATCACAAACTACTAAGACTTACGCAATTTAAGAACCTTACGGTAACTTCATCTAAAAACAAATCTCAGGGAAAGGCACATCCACTTTTCTGTATCAACTTAATCTTTCACTAAATTCAGAATGGTTTTGAATTACTTCAGGAAAGTAGTGACTGATAGAGCTTAACCTTCAGTTTTCCTCATTTATTTTCATAAGAGAATGGGAGTGGAATTCAAAACATTCAAATTTGGAGTTAATGTGCGTCACTGCTGTGAGTGATAGGTTCTGTGTTTTTCCAGTGGGAAACTTTGATCCACATACTGATATATGCCTGTGTTATACCTCATTATTCTTTTCTGGTTTTCTCCTGATTGTTGCTTACTCTTTCAAAAATCAGCTGACTGTACAAGTCCTCTCTGGGAGCAGACTTTAGAGCAAAAGTGATCTATAAAAACAGCACGTAAGTCTTTTTTTTTTTTTTGTCAGAGTTTATAACTTTCCAAGTAGACCTTTTATATTTTCACGGTAGTGTAAGTTCGCTTAACTGCAGTATTTGGTGTTAAATGTACGCTTTATGCTGTTAAGATAATTTAGTTTCTGTGTTTGGTCACTTTTGCTTAAAGGATTGTAATTACATAATGCATGTTGAAATCATATTAAGTAACCTGGCCACTTGCCTGTTTACTTCTTGTGGCTAACAATAATGAGTGAAACCGTTTATATATGTTGTCTTAGTATATCACAAAATTTTATAGAAACTAGAAGCTCGGTGATGAATAATAGACATCCATGAGCCTTCTTGTTTGTTTTGAATTTGAGACATTTTCTAGAATATTGCTGTTTGAATGAGGCTTCAATACTTTACAGAATCGTTGCCTGCACATCTTGGAAACACTTGCTGGGATTACTGCTTCAGGTTAACCCAACAGAAGGCTAAAGAAGGTATATTGCTGTTGACAGTGAGCGACTGTAAACATCCTCGACTGGAAGCTGTGAAGCCACAGATGGGCTTTCAGTCGGATGTTTGCAGCTGCCTACTGCCTCGGACTTCAAGGGGCTACTTTAGGAGCAATTATCTTGTTTACTAAAACTGAATACCTTGCTATCTCTTTGATACATTTTTACAAAGCTGAATTAAAATGGTATCAATTAAATCACTTTAAAACCATCTCTGTACATTTTTAGAGGGCTTCAGCAGGGCATTGAGGAGGTGCTCTGTGTATGCATAGAATTTGCAGTATCAAAAAGAAAGTATTCGTAAGAGAAGTGAGGAAATGTGTTACAGTATTTTTATTATTTTTTTAAAAGCGTAATCATCATTCTCAGTAAACTATCTCAAGGACAAGAAACTAAACACCGCATGTTCTCATTCATAGGTGGGAATTGAACAATAAGAACACATGGACACAGGAAGGGGAACATCACACTCTGGGGACTGTTGTGGGGTGGGGGGAGGGGGGAAGGATAGCATTAGGAGATATAGCTAATGCTAAATGACGAGTTAATGGGTGCAGCACACCAGCATGGCACATGTATACATATGTAACTAACTGCACATTGTGCACATGTACCCTAAAACTTAAAGTATAATAATAAAAAATAAAATTAAATTAAATAAATAAAAAATAAAAAAATAAAATAAAATAAAGCGTAGTAGGGCAATATTTCACAGAAAAATCTATGAAGTGATTTGTTTTGTCCTGCCCTTTCTGCAGTTGCAAAATAGGTGTTTTTTAGACCCATTCACAAAAAAATCCATTAATGAAACCAAAACTATTTGGGGGAAAAAAGTAAGGTGAAAGGTTAGTTATTTTCACATTACTTGGATTAAACCCCTTTTATTTCCTTATAGGCTTAGTGTTTAAGTAATAAAGTAGCAGCTCTCAGCTTAATAAAGTGTCTAAAACAAACAAATACTGATTCAACTAACTCTGTTATTTGAAAAACCTATTCTTGTTTCAGATGATTAGAATAGTATTTCAGGAATTTGTGGATACTGTTTCCATTTGGTTGAACTTTTAACTTAGCTTTATGCAATAACTCGTATCTCTTAAAAATAATAAATGCATCAAATTCTATCCTAAATATATGAAGACAATTTTAAGATTCAGAATCCTGTAGAAGATAGCTGTGATGGACATAATTTCTAATTTGCCTTTTTTGTAAATGCGTATTTTTCTTATGGCGGATTCGTTTAATATTATACACTTAAATAGAAATATTTAAGTGTATAATAGAAATATTAAGTATACACTTATATAGAAACTAGACACTTTAAAAAGATATGAAAGTGATATCTTTTGTCCTCTAAAACACACTATTTTATAAATATATAGTGTTTCCATTAATGTAAAAGAATTTCTTTTCCCTGTTTAATGCCCATTGATGATGATGATAAAGAAGTGATACTAAAACAGTATGATCATACCACTATTTAAAATAGTAGCATTTATTCTAATACCTGGGATGGAGAGAAATAGGTGTTAGAAATGTCTTTAAGTTTCCCTCATACATAAAGCTATCAAGTGAAAAAACTCTATTAGTCATGCTGAGCCATGAGAGGTTCATCAACTGCCACTGAAATGCAAGGGGCTTGGAGAGGCCTCTGCCAGACCCTGGGTCTGGAACTGAGAATGTGGTCTATTTTAATTGGTAAGCTGAAAACACCTAGAGCAAATAACTCGGCCGTTTTTCTGGGGTCACCCGACCGTGGTTTCCTAGGTAAATGACTATAGGTTTGAAGAAATGGTTAAACTTTTCCTAAATCTTTGACCTTCACTTTCTTTAGGTTCTCTTCCTATGTTATTTTATATCCTCTTCCTTACCTTACTGCCCTCTAAATTTTCCATTTTTCATTTTTATCTGGTCATTTTGTTCATGTAAATGATTAGTTATGGGAACTTTTTAATTTGTAAAAATTGCAGCATTTTTAAATATTTTTAAATCAACAAATGCAAACCTCCATAAGCCATTCTGGGTAGTTTTGAAATGAATACCTAGTATTTCTTATGTCTTGTGCCCCACATTTCCACAGTAATAATGTGAACTACTATTTTAAAATAACATCAACAGTCCAGGCACGGTGGCTCACACCTGTAATCCCAGCACTTTGGGAGGCTGAGGCAGGTGGATCACTTGAGGTCAGGAGTTTGAGATCAACCTGAACAACATGGTGAAACCCTGTCTCCATTAAAAATACAAAAATTAGCTGGATGTGGTGGCACGTGCCTGTAATCCCAGCTACTCAGGTGGCTGAGAATTGCTTGAACCTGGGAGGGAGAGGTTGTGGTGAGCCAAGATGGTGCCACTGAACTCCAGCCTGGGCGACAGAGCGAGCCTACCATCTCAAAAAAAAAAAAAAAAATATATATATATATATATATAAAAATAAAATAACATCAACAGTGTGTTATTCATAATTGAAATAAGATCTGGATGCAATTTTTTATTTTACAACAACAATAACTTCTAAAGTTTACAGTATTATGTTTCTACCACTACGTGGACAGAGTTACCATGCATGTGCTTAGGTAAGATAAACTAATATTTAACATAAATTAGAAACCCTTACTAATTGCTTTCATGTGTTTTTTTTCTTACTATAATTTTTAAAATTTCACGTATCAGCATAATAAAATATCTATAAACTAAAACATAAAATTCTTAAAATGGACTGTAGTAAGTCAGTTACTGAAAATAAAACACTGTCAAAATGTGTTAGTTAAATGTAATGTGAGTGTTGCTATAAAGTTAGTAATGTTTAAAAAATAGCACCACAATGAGTAATCATCAAAAGTATTATACATTTAGTTTTTATTCATGATTTGCCAAAATAAAAATTGGCACATGCTTGAAAGGGAGATTTCTAAAGGAAGTTAAGAGCTTCTAAAAGTGTCAGTGGTGATTCATTTAAGTGATACTTATTTTTCTTGACCTTAAAACTCTGATTTGAACTTGCACTCCATTTTACAATGATGTTGTCTATAAATATTACACATGGTATGAAGCCTTTCCTCTACTACAGAATAACTAAAACCAGACCGGAGGACTGTGGAGACAAGGGAAATGCATTTGAAGGCCGTCCTGCGTGGGAATTAGTTACCTAGACCTGAGAAACCCCTTTCTATTTAGATTCCTGTCAGAATTGCTCTGTTTTCTTTCACTAAAATTTTAGCTAAACATTACCATTCAAGGGGAAAACAATCTTTCCTGAGTGGTATCAATTTTTGGTAGCTTAATAACACTAATTCAAAGTTGCCAGTTTTTTTTCTGTATCAGAAGAGTAACAGGAAGTTAATTGTTTATCTTAATTTTGGAAGCGCCTTACTGAAATTTTAAAGGTGCTTAGTGAACTGTCTTAACAATCTCACTAAAATAATACAGAAGACTTTCTTCATGTGGTTCTATATCATAAAAAGTATTCTGTATAGATACGGAAGATAAATTTCCTAGTGCGTACTGTAGTTGTTTTTGTGCACTGCCAAACAAATCCAGAATGAAGCTGTTAAATCATTTGAGATTGAGGGTTTTTATGATTATTATTTTTCCTCCTCATTTTTACACCTCCTAATGGCCAGTAAGTAAAACGCAAAAAAGTATCCTCTGAATGTGTTTATTATTAGAAATAATAGTCAGTGAATTAAATATTCTTTAATAGACTTCTCTTGTAATGCGCAGAGAAGTGTCTCACTAATGTACACTTCTAAAATCTCAATATGAATGTGATGGGCAAGTTAATGTTGCCAAGCAAGTGATGCTAAATCTGCCTTTCCTAATTTGTATACCTCATTATTTTATAACCTTAATAATGCAGTACTTTCAGGGTAGAGGCTTTTTGATGCAAATTAAAACAAAGTAGGTTGGGGATTCATTTAGCACAAACACTAAATGTGAACTTACTGTCCCCACAGACTTCAGTGCCCTGAATGGTTAGAGAAATTAATGAAGGAGCTCCATCGGGTGCCTTTACAACTCTTAGTAATATGAGAATCTTTCTACAGCTCTCATTTCAAAAATGGTAACATGAGATTTCAGGATGTGAAGTAACATATTAGTAAGTGTGTTAGAAAATATAAAATATTTTACAGTATGATAACATATCATCAGCTTGTTATTCTTAATGTGTTTCCTTGCAGGGCCTGACTACCATTTCTGAATTTTGGAATTTGGTATTTTTTAGTAAACGTTTGAAAAGATGAAATGCTTATACCAATAGCCTGTCAGTGAAGGAAAATTCATGTAAAAGCTAAAGAAATGCATGCAGTTAAATATATAAATAAATATCTTAAGGCCATGAAACAGTAGCATTTGCAGTCATAATTCCCACAGTCAGTAAAAATATATTTATTTTCAAGATGTGTGATGTTAATGCAATAAAAACATTGTTGCCCTATTTGAATGAAAATTTATTTGCACAGAGTATAACCTTGCAGAAATGAGTCAGAGAATTGGTAAAATTTGCAAATCCAAACATTCAACTTTGAGTGTTCATGTTTTGTGCATAATAGATCTTTCTAAGTGCATATCAAAGAAGTGATTTTGCTAAATTTATTACTCTTTAATCATGTTAGATTAAAATTATCTTTAGAATTACAATCTTTAAACTATGTAATGCCCACCTAGAAAATTTAATTTTCAAACATTTGTTCTTTTTTATGTGCTTTCAATGGTTTTCTTGGCCATATCAGCTATATAGTTGTCTTTCTGCAATTCTCATTCTACTCTTATACCCCAGTGAATCTATGTTTGGCTTAAAATAAATTTAGATGGTCAGATACAGAGTAAGAAATTAGGAAATCCACGCACTATTAATTCATAAAAACAATAATGTTCATTGAAATAATTAACCTTTCTGCACTTTAGTTTCTAGTTTGATTTTATTGATTTCTTATAATTTGACCTAAAATCTCTGTGTAATAAAAAATAAATCATCATAAGTTATTAGTAATTCTAAAATTTTAAGACTAAAAAGTAAAATTCAATTTATGAAAATGCAATTTACTGAAAGGTAATTTCTCTGTTCTTTTTGTATAGAATAGAATCTATTCAGGTTGTTGGTACACGTGTAATTCATATTGAATATGTGTTATATGCTAATAGCTAATTAAAACTACTTTCATTCAGTTTACCACCTGAGACAACAGTAAGACTAGTGCTGGAGAAGTTAGGGTTAAGTTTAGAGTTAGAAAACAAGCTCTCAAGGACTTATAAGAGCAATCCCATCCCCTGAATCTCAGGATATGGCAGCTCACTTTGACTGAAGGAAATTTTAAAGTCCTAGGGTGACTAACACTTTTCTAGCACTGTTGATTTTCTAGATTAGGCAAGAATAAGAGAATACCAATGAAGGCAGGACGATTTTTTTTCTTTATTTTATTTAATTTATTTATTTATTTGAGACAAAGTCTCACTCTGTTGCCCAGGCTGGAGTATAGTGGCACGATCCCGGCTCACTGCAAGCTCCCCCTCCCAGGTTCAAGCAATTCTCCTGCCTCAGCCTCCTGAGTAGCTAGGACTACAGGCATGCGCCACCACACCTGGCTAATTTTTGTATTTTTAGTAGAGACGAGATTTCACTATGTTGGCCAGGCTGGTCTCAAACTCCTGACTTCGTGATCCGCCCACCTTGGCCTCCCAAAGTGCTGGGATTACAGGTATGAGCCACTGCGCCCGGCTGATTTTTCTTTCTTTCTTATGAAGAATGATTAATCTGTATCTTAGGTTAATATATTACTTTAGGGCTAATGTGTGTAAGTGCTATACTGCCCCTCTTGTAGAGCTTATTCTAAAGAGGTCTTTGTAGTCTGATGTATGTCCCACCTACTGCTGTCCCCCTGCACTGACCACTGACTTTCAATTGTTCAGACAACCTTGTTCTGTTCCTTCATATCTCAAAATCTTTGCCTCATCTCTTCCCTCTGCATAGATTGAGTGCTCTTATTTTATTCGCTCCTACCCCCAAACACATATACCCATACATACACATACACATACATGCACATTAATACTTTAGGTCTCAATCCAACTGTCATTTCTTCAGGGGAATAATTCCCTCATTCCCTTGTCTTCATCCTATGGGCTCCTTCTTTGTCCTGAGACAGAAGTCATGAGGAGGAGCCAACCATGTGCAATTTTGGGGAAAAAACATTCAGGCAGAGGCAACAGCAAGTGCGGATGACCAGAGGTATCAGATCAAGTAAAAGTTATGAAGTATTCTGGTACAAAACCAGCAAAACAGAGTCAGAGGTAAGCAAAGGCCAGGTATTGTAAAGCCTTGTAGGTCACAGTGACAAGTTTGAAATTTACTAGTAGGCATTAGACTAGTATTTGTTAATTATGAAATGTTCTTTAAATTTTGAATTTAGTTTAGTTAAATAATAGGACCTCTATCATTGTGACTGACCCTACCAGAATGTTAGTAACATTTAAAAAATAAAAAGGTCTCCAGCCTGGGCAACAGAGTGAGACCCTCTCTCAAAATAAATAACAGAGTGAGACCCTCTCTCAAAATAAATAAATAAATAAAAATAAAAGGGTGAACAACAGCTTACTTCAATAAATATTGAATGCCTGTTTGTATAAAGAATGGTGTTAGGTGCTGAAAGATGCAAAGTTGAAAAAACCTTGATCTCTGTGGTTACACATAAGAGTGCAAATATGATGGTATGTGGACCAGAGCCCCAACATTACCTGAAATCAGCTACCCCTCTCTGAAAAAGTTCCACAGGAAATAGATGCTAAGGAGAGGAAAAGAAAACAGAATAACATCTTATTACTAAGTAGGACATCTGCTCCAACCCCACTGTAGAATGCTAATGAGCCACACTGGAATTATTTGTTTCACACTCCAGTAACCTAGAGCCCTATATTGGGCAGTTCTTTTTATGACATATGTTGAAGAAGAAAGATTATCTGAGAAGATGGAAGAGAAGCAAAAGTTGGGACCTGTTCCAGAACACACCTTCCTCCTTGCTTTTGGGAGGAAGAACGTCCCCATGGAAGTCTGTGCAAATGGCGTAACGACCATGCCTATGTGTCCTTGAACCTTCAGCTCAGTGCACTGGCCAAGAAAATGTCTGTAAACCTAACCCATCATAGCAGTACTCCTCAGTGTGTGTATTTGGGATGCAGGTGGAGAGTGGAGAAGGAGTAGGAAGAGGGAGGAGGGCAAGGAAGGGTACTAATATGCACCTTACTCCCTCTGGATGCCAATACTTGTCTTCAGGCAATTTTTCTTGAGGTGGGGTAGAAGATGTATGTGTGAAATCAGTAGTAATGGTGTATGACGTCCTAAGTAGTGCTAGTAACAATGAAACTCTGAATGGCATTTTTTTAGTGTATGCTATGTGCCAGGAACTGTTCTAGGTGCTTTACTTGTGTTAGTCATAATTTAATCCTCACAATAGCTCTGTGAGGTTGGTGCCTTCGTAACTTTACATGTGAGGAAACTGAGGCATAGAAAGGCCAAATGACTTGCTCAAGGTTACTCAGTAAATGGCAGAGAATCTAAAGTAAAGAATAAGGTGCTGAAGATCACAGAAGAAAGAAAACTAAGCTAGAAAAGTTGTGGAAAGCATTTGAGCTATACTTTCCTCAGGTTGAAAACATGAAGATGTACAAAGTATGTTTGGACAGAAATGTTTGAGTGCAAGGAGGGTATGCGCCATAGAGATTGCCTGTGCTGGCTAGATTGCTGCCTGATTGGCCCCGCAGCAGGTAGCAGCAAGCCTGGAAGCAGTACAGTCAGAAACTGCTGAGAGATTGTGGAGGTTTTGAAAATGTTGTATAAAAATATCCCTGTAAGCTTATGGCAAGCTACACTTTTAAATAGCGTTGAATTATAGGTTAAAGTTATTATGCAGACATGTTTTGCTTCCCTTGAAAGCTGGAAAGCAAGGGACAGCTCTCACTGCATCTGTAAATAGGCTGCTGTCTGTTTTTCTTTCTTTTTGTGGTTGTAAAGAATCATTCATGCCAGCGTAATGAGCTTCAGCAGCTGTTAAATGAAATTATATATTCTGTTCAACTAGGGCCTTCTAATGCTGCCATTGTCTCCTGGCCATCCTGGTGTCTTCTCTAGTCCTGAGATACTTCTAAATCACAATGGCCTGAGTTGTTGTTAGTCCAGGAGATTCTGAGGTTCGGGTCAGACTGGGCCTGCAGAGTGAGAAGCTATTTTGGCAAAGATAGCCATAAAGGGATGTTATTTTTCTATATCACAGCTGCCCTCTTCAGCAGGGACTATGAGGAATGCTAGAGGTAAACTATTCACAATTTTCTAAAAAGGTTTTTTAAAACAAAATTATTATTTATAAAGTTATATACAGCATGACGTTTTGTCTTCCAAGTAGAGAACTTAACCAAATTCATAGACAGTTAAGGCTGAGGGTGTTAAATGAGACTTGGCACTTCTCTTCCTTCATGATGTTTCTTCGTTCCACACCTGTCATTCTTGGAGCTTTGTGGTCAGCTCTTGTAGTATAAGTTTGAAGATTTTTAAATCTCAATCTATTATTGCTCTAAATTCAGACCTGAACATTGAGTCTTTTAAAACTATTTCTCTGAGTTGATTGTTTTCCTCTAGTGCACTCTAAAAAATGTCAGCTCCCCATGTGCCACCAAGAGATCACTCCGCATTCTGGTGCCCCCAGGCCCCACTCTGGGTCTCTGGTATGCAGGAGGCTGACCTCTCCTGGGGTATGCTCTGTGGGTTCTGCCCCTTTCAGTGGTGGTGGGTGGGGTTATATCAAAGCACTTTTTGGTGGAAAGGAAGTAATCCTGTTTGGGACTAACTGCACAAGTTTCATTGCCTTGGAGTTATGATACTCTGTGCTTTTTTATGGACAGAATTCCCCTCTTTCCAAACACTTAATTCTCTCTCCTCCTCCATTGAAAGAAGGTTTAGATTTTTCCACAAACATTTCTGCCATATATTTATGAAAGGAAAACAAAATATTCGCTAGGCATTATTTGAATATGTACCAGTTAAAAAAAGAGGTCTGTGGCTTTTGGGTTACCAAACATAACTACTAAAAGGCAAATCCTGGTGAAGTGTTAATTTAACCAATTAAATTATATTTAAGAGTCTAAACATAAGGGAACCAGAGAATAAGCACAGGAAACATATTTGTATGAGTAGATGTGTACAGATATAAATTCAGTTTTATATATTTTCTATTTCTTTACATCCCTGATTTCTATATGGACCTTCTATAGATGGCTAGTTTGTTATTTATAAATTTGAGCTGTTTGCACAGTAGATGTTACTTTAATTGTGTTATTCTAATTATCTGTTTATCTGTATATCTAATTATACATCTATCTGCTTTTGAAACTATAGCATATGCATGCTTTTATAATCTCTTCACTTATATATCTGACTTTTGAAGAGGAAGTTAATTTTGATGAACAGTGATGAGGAAAATATCCTTGAAGACTAAAACACTGAAATAAAAAGAAAAAACTATGAGAGGTTTCCATGTCTTGGTCTCTGTTTATATTACTAAGGAGATGTTAAAAATATCATTTGGAGACTGTCTTATATTCTGTAACTAGAGCATAACTATCTGCTGACACATAGGCCACTTCCAAAATATTGCTTAATAACACATTTTCAAATACCCTGGTGCCATCTCAGGCAAATGAATCTCTGAACTAACAAAAGTCTTTTCTGTGCTGCACAGATCTTCTCAGAGATATGTAATAAATGGTATGTATTCAAGGACTGCTGCAGTAATAGTATTTATGTAGCTTGGCTAGAAACATTTGCTCTCTTAACAGTGGGCATTTAAGATGAAGACTGTCCCTGGCATTGTGCAGCACAGTAGGAACATTGGCCTGCTGACTAAACAAATATGATTGCCAAAGTGAATTATTAAATTCCAACTGGCCTCACTTGCTAGAGAATTTCACTCCTTTTTCTCCCACACAGCTTCCTACTTTTTATTAAAGGAACAGTTTTCAGCTCTTGCAAATAATTGCAGTATTTTGCTAGTCATTACTACAGCAGTTTCCCACTGTTTGTATTTTAAAACTAGCACTTGGATGAGTCCCGTTGAAGCAGAACAAATAACTGTGTGTGCATCTGTGTAAATATTTATCGAAATTTGCTTTATTAAAAGTCCCAGTGAACTTTTGTTCTAACTGCTATACCTTGTGTCACTTCTGAGACAGTCACATCATCAAGCTACTGTTACTTTACAAAACATGGGTGACTTCATTTCAGTATTTCCTTCGGAGGACTTATTTGGGAGACTCCCTTCCAATAGAGGAAGTGGGTTGATGAGTGCTGGTGTTCTCATTCCAGATCCTTCACATCTCTGGAAAGCTGCATCCTTTGTAGAAAATAGATCTGTATGTGTGCCAAAGTATAACCCTGATGTTCATCAGGGCAGTGGGAGGAGGTCATATATTCCTTGTCTGTTTGAGCAGTGATCCTCCCATTTGGCAGGAGTTTGAGAGGAAGTATTTAACAATGGGATTTTATAAAATTTAATGTAGTAAAGACTGTTTTTATATTTGAATGGATCTAAGGAAGTTTTCTTTTTCTCCCTCCGATAAGTGGGGGATGTTTAAGGGTAATGGTGTCTACGAATTTGTTGGGAGGATTTGGCTGTTTTATTGGGCCTTGTGGAATAATTTGCTTTCATTTTATCATTTCCATGAAAGGTAGTCTTCAGAAGAAAAAAATGTGGTCTCTTAACTTCATACCAATCTTAAATGTTTTGCTTAAGGGGAATTAGTGAGGAAATAGTCTCAGGAAGGTTGAAAACTGTGATTTTACTCAACAACTATTAGTCTTTTAATGTCTCCAGCCATGCCAGAAACTATGAAGTTATTTTCTTTCACACATGCACTGTAAGACCTGGTATTTTAAAAAGCTTTAAATGTAAGTAGCTTTATCTTGAAAATAAAAATTGTACATAGTAGGGGAAAAGATGTTCTTATCATCATCCCTTGCTTCCAGCCACATGATGTCTCCAGTGGAGCTGCTGACGACACAAATTTCCCTAAGTCTAGCACACCCAGATAGTGTCAAATGGTTGGTTAGCAGTTACTGCAGAAAGTTAGAGGACATCTGGGGAACAAAGGTAAATCCCTTTTCTCCAAGAACTACTAGGTTTATAGGTCTAGAATGAAAGAAAGGTTTAGGTCTTCATTAGCCAGTGACCCAGGCCATCATAACACAGAGCAAAAGTTACCTCTCTGTGTTTGAAGTGTTTGAGTGTCTGCTGGGAAATGTAAGAAGAAAAAAATAATACCACCAGTGTACTTTTATTATATACTTTATTTGGACTTTATTAATTTCTAGTCTTTAAAACAGTAACTTTAAGGAGATTTACTTGGTATAGGATCATCATAACATCATAAATTCTTTCTCTTGGTAGGAGCATTAAGTTACTTGGTCCACATCCTTATCAAACAGTAGCCCCACCAATTGGTCAGGCAGAAGATGTTTGGATGTCTTCTGAGTCATATCATTACTGACATCATATTTTACGTATATAAAATTCATCCATTCACTTGATATTTTTTGAGCCCTTACCCACATAAATATATGGCAAATAACAATGCAGTCTCTTATTTCAAGGAGTTGACAAGTTACAAGAAGATAAAAATGGAGGCAGTGATTGCATGAGAGAACCTATACTGGAGGTCCTGTTGAGAGTTTTAGAAGGGGTGGACGGAGAAGGTCTTTTGAGCTTAGTGTGAAAATCAGTTCAAAAAGAAAAATTTGAACATACTGAAACACAGCAGATCCTGGGCAAATGTATCAATGGAGCAAACAACCCAGAAAGCTAAAGAGCGTGTGCAGAGGATGGAAGTGTGGAGAGTGGAGCCCTCAGGAAGAGCTAGTGGAATATGCTGCCCAAGTCAGTGCGAGAAGACAACCGTGGAAAGAATCTGTGACCATGGGGGAATAGGACATCTAAAGGTGGGCAGAGGAAGATGCTGCAAAGAGGCATCAAGGAGGGTGGCTCAAAGGAGCCTCCAGAGGAGGAGGAAGAGGAAAATGAGGCTGGAAATGTGAAGGGAGAAAGACCACAGTCTCAACAGCTGTGAAGACCAAGGAATTAGCCTAGAACAGAAGGAGAGGTGTCTTTCCTGTGAAGAAGAAAGGATGGGTGGACATTAGAATAGATTTCATCTGGGAAGCAGTAATGTAGAGGACAGAATGTACTTCATGAAGTAGGAAGTGAAGTAGGTCACACCTGAAGGGGATGAAAATAGCGAAGAGGTGGAGGTTTGGAAAGGCTGCTGCAAGCGTTTAACAAAAACAAAAACACGTCGGCTGTGGAAGAGACTCTGCTTCACTGAAGGTCAACTGAGATTAAAGGCCACAAATTTGGGGTGGCACGCATCCACTTGGTGGCGTGATTTTTTTTCTAGCGTTACAAGTTCAAACATAGGTGCAAATAAGGGAAAATATAGTGCACTGGAGACCCCACCTGAAAAGGAAATGTGCCATTGTTGGGTATCTAGTGTACCATAGCTGTAAAGAATAACATGATGCTGGCATTTTGGTAAAGTATACAAATTATACACCTGCCTTATCTAGAAGCAGCAGCTCTTCCCTCCTTCGCTGTCCCCACTACATCCTCCCATCAGCACTCCAAAGTCTTTGGTAGTGCCATGACCTCAGAGTAATCAAAGCCCACAAATCTGGCTTGGCTCTGTAGTTTGTTACGGGATATCTCGTCTCTCTGACCTCTTACACTCATTTCCTTCTTTTCTTAGGCTTTACAGATTGACCTGTACACTTCAGTGCTTAACTATGTACAGTAGTGCCTGATTTATTTGACCCCATTCATGAATGAGCTTATCCCCACAATTAAATTTTTCAGATACATGAATTATCTTTCATTTAAAACTAAAATGACTAACCATACCAAAAAGACAATTTCTAAAATGTATTTCTATTACTTGGTTTCTCTAAAGAGAGTAATGGACCTTATTTACAGCAGATTATTGATGACTTAAGGTCATGGTTCTAAACATCAGTTAATGGGCTACACCTGTGGAGTATAATGAACCCTCTGGTTTTTTTTTTTTTTTTTTTTTGGTGGTGGGGGTTTGGGCTTTGGGAATTCTGAAGGCTCATTGCCTTGATAGTTGAGACTGTCAAATCATGTCTTTTATTACGTTGTTTTGTAATTGCTAATCTTCCTATGACTAAATAGTACCTTAAAAGCAAGGATTATGCCTGATTCTTCTCTATTCCCCACTTTTCTGTTGGTGCTTAGAACAATGCCAGTAAAAGTTCCGTAAATACTTGGTTGATTTCTAAAGATAGCACAATTCTCTTAACATTGGCTAAAACCACATTAGCTTTTTTTGGTGTTTTTTTTTTTTTTTTGTCTGTTTTTTTGGCAGACATCTGTGTTACTCAGGTTGGGCTTAGTGTCAGAACTCCTTCCTTTTTCACGTGAATTGCTGTTTTGCCCCAATTGGTGCTTTTTTGGCCTGTTACCTGAATTGAAGTAGGTGTTTACATTTATCCGTAAGACTTCACAAGAGCTGCCACTGTCACTTTTCCACCCATAGGAAATTTCTTAGAAATGCTGCCTAATTAAGTTAGTTTTAGCCCATTGTGCTAATCTGTCACAGGTTTTTTGGGGTTCTTGATTCACTCTTTCAAAATATGCACTGCCTTATTTAATTTAATGTCAAATTTGGAAAACCTTATTTTCCTCTAGTTTAAGATGGTAATACAAATTAAAATATTGTATAGAAAATGTCCAAGGAAGGTCAGAGTTGTAAAGGCTGAATCTCAACACTCTTCTCCAGGTTGATAATCTATAGATCATCAGTTCCTTCAGTTCCTTTTTTTTTTTTTTTTTTTTGAGATGGAGTCTTCCTCTGTCACCTAGTCTGGAGTGCAATGGCACAATCTTGGCTCACTGCAACCTCCACCTTCTGGGTTCAAGCAATTCTCCTGCCTCAGCCTCCCGAGTAGGGGGGATTACAGATGCGCGCCACCATGCCTGGCTAATTTTTTGTGTTTTTTTTTAGTAGAGACGGGATTTCACCATGCTAACCAGGCTGGTCTCGAACTCCTGATCTCATGATCTGCCCGCCTCGGCCTCCCAAAGTGCTGGGATTACAGACGTGAGCCACCGTGCCTGGCCCATCAGTTCCTTTAGAGCATATTTGTGCAGCAGTTGTGAAATCTCCCTAACAGTATTCGGATTCAGACTAAATTTCCCCACGTGGACATCTTGAGAGACTTAGTCATATAGACTTTGCCTAATACATTTTCTCTGTCTGCCCATCTAGTAATCAGATAAAAAGGGGAGGAAATAAAAATTAACGCTCTTTTTAAATAAATATCTGCCCGCCTTCTCTCCAAGCTTCTCAGAAAAGATAACCGGTAATTGCTGATCCAAGACAGAGGATTTCAGACATTTGTTTGTTCACTTAATAAATATGTATTAAGTTGTTACTCTGAACCAGATCCTATGCTGAGAGTTTAGGATACAGCTGTGAACTAGTTAGATGTAGCCCCAGAAATGGCCATTACTGCCTGGCTCTCAGAGAGGCTGAAGGGTGGGGTGAGAGTGTAAAGCAGCTAATTGTGAGTAAGTGGTAGACAGACTAGTGCTGGGAAATAGCATTTGCAGAAGTGGAAGCTTTTCAAGTTCCTGAGATTGTAAAATCAAATTCAATGTTGAGGTCTAGATGGATTGGGAAACTAATTGAACTATGTAACAGATAACCCCTAAGAAACTGAAGTTTGGAGTAGCTTGTTTCCTAAAGCATTTAGTACTAATAGACTTTTCAGGCCAGTAATTCAAGCACATACTAGCGAGAGCTTGTTTCACATAACTGGTTAACATGCTATAAAAAATGGCACTGTCATCTGAAGTAAATGTATTTGAACTTAGAACTGCTATATAAGAATTTGGACTCTGCCACAGAGGGAAGAAGCAGCCCAGGAGAACAATTAGTCAGTTTTTTTTTTTCTTTTTTTCTACATTGCCTACATTTAATATTCTTTTAGAGAGTTTTCAAAGAATTGCTTATGCAACACCTATCCCAGTGTTTATGCAGAGGGAGAAATTAATCATTTTCAGAAAGTCCTTTATTTAGGTGTGTACTACACCTGGGCTGACTCTTATACTGATTTCTAAGTTAATTGTATCCTATGCACAGATCTCAAAAGGACTGGGTGAAGAAACAAGATCATCAGCCCAAGACCCCTATTCAACCCTAACTGGGTTCCTTTTCCTATGTTCCAGTGCAGCTTATCCTTCTGTCTAAAGTTGAGTAGCCCCACTAGGAAAGACTGGGAGAGAGGAATAGTTAAGCACCCCTTGGAGCTTGCTGCCTGCAGGAGCCTACTTCTAGGTACTCAGCTTCCCTTCCACTCTCTAGGGATCCTGTAGACCACAGTGTTTGTGCTCAAACTCAGAAGCCTCATGTGAGAAAAAAGTTTCCTTTTCTCCACTGACATATTCTTCCTCTTTTTCTTTATGTAATTTCCTGCTGGTCTCTTTAATCCCCAGGCTTCTTTCAAACTCCTGTTTCTCTATATAGTAGCTTCCTGTACAAATGTATGTCACATTTATATGTGGAAACTTGCCTAAATAAAATTAAGCAGATGTGTGATGCCAGATATACACATATGACTCACCCCACCCCTCCCCTTGCTTCATTTAGTTTCTGGTCAAATACCACTTTACTAAGAAAGGCCTTACCTGACCACCACCTCCATCTAAAATAGCTCTCCTTCAAACTGATCATTTGGCTTACTGCACTTCCCCTTGCAGCAGTTGTCACCATCTGTGAAATTATATAATATCTTAATTAATTGTATTTGCCTCCATGAATGCCAGGATATCAGGGACTCACTGCTGAGTCTCTATAGCCGAGAACAGTGCTGGTACATAGCCCTTAAATTCTTTTACACAAAGAAGAACCTGTTAAATTTTGTCAATTAAGACACTTGAGGTTTATCTTACTGACAGAGTTGCTATTATCACCACTATCTGTTTTAAAGTTGAGTATACTAAAATTCATAGCCTGCTCAAGGTCACACAAGTAGTAAGTGGAGCCAAGATTCAAACATAGATCTCCTGACTCCATTCATATGACCCTATAAACTGTCTCAAAACAAAAAGATAAATTAATATAAATATTTATTGATATGTCTTTGTAGAGAAAGCATAATAAGTATAAAGGGCAATGCGTTAACCTTTATCACAAGCAACCCTATTGGAATGTGTCAACTTATCAGAATGAATCAGGCCAGAATATCAAGTATAAATGAAGCCTGTAGTTAACTGAAACTTGCATATCAATCAGGCACTCCAGTTTCTCTCCTCAAACTCTGAATATTCAATGAATAAGATAAAGAAATGGCTAATTTGATTTTACTTTTCATTTCTTTGACCTAATTCTAAGGTGACTACTCACTCCTCAAGATTTAACTAGTGTTGCTTTATTTTTATCCCTCTGGGGAGACAGAAGAGATGATTGGGAAACACATGTTTGAAGTTTGTAAGTTCTGCTGCTTTCAACCCCACAGATGTCTCTTACTGCCCACTTGGGCCCTGGTGATTAAGCAACTAGATTTAGAGCCAGTCAGGCTTTTGTTTAGACATTTTAACTTTTTCTTGCTTTCCTTGCAAACTCCTCAGCCTTCAGACTGGTTGGAAAGTAAATGTACAATCTTACATAAATTTTCAGGTAATAGGATTTCAGCTTTTTCTCAAAGATTTTTTGCTTGGGAGGAGACAGATTAGACTGGATTCGGAGTCCTGATTTTGCAAAGGTAACAAAAGACATGTTTTTTTATAAGACTTTTCATCATAAGTTTATTTTATTCAACAGCAGCAAAATTTAATATAATGGAAAAAATAAAGATCTGTGATAAATCTGATCTGTGTGGATAAACACAATTAGAAAGACTTAAAGATTAAGTATTGAAACAAACTACCAAAATATTTTAATACTGATTTGTAAAAATTTCAGTACATTTTTCTTCTTTGCTTAATTCTACTGGGTCCTGTTTTTCATCAAAACATTCTGTCATGTTAGTATACAATAGCCAAAAAAAAAAAGCTGCACAAGGGAACCACCCTCAGTGCTGCTGAAAAGAAATCATTGTCAGAAGTTGTATTAGAATATAAAGAGTCTCTTATTCAGGTTTCCCTGAATATAATCAGCTACCTGAGAAACTTACATTTTTGCTCCTGTTTTAAAAGTAAAGTCAGTTATTGTGTGGCAAGCCAACATCTTTGGTTTCATCTATCTAAAAAGAGCATTACATCAATTATCTAAGTCTCATCATTGTGAGACTAGGTGCTTTCCTCTCCTTTGTCTTAAAAATTGTTGAAACAGTGGGAAAACCATAACAAAAATTCGCCCGCAAAAGTGATTCACAATCTTACTATTCAAAGCCAAGTATTTTGGTTTTCACCTATTACCTTCCAGTACCTGTCCATTTTTGTGCAAATGTAATCATGTGGGTATGCTGAAAGTAGTAGTTTGTGCTTTTTAAAAAAAAGTATACTATACATAGACATCATATTAATCACTTAAATGACTGTATTATATCCACATACCACATTGTATCAAATTACTGTTAAAATTGTTTTCATTTTGATGACTAATACTTCCATATAGCATTTTGGTTTCTATCACTTTATTTCCTTACGATAAATTACCTTAAGCAATGTCACCAAGTCAAAAGCAGTGAAGCTAATAAAATTCTATTTACTGCAGCCGTGCCTACACTGTCTATATTATATATTAGATGTTGCTAATGTAGTAGTTGCAAAATGCTAACTCAAAAAATTCATCGGCTTGAATTTTTAATTACAAAAAAGTAGTTACCTCTATATTTTATTTGAATTTCTTCTTCAGAGATATATCTCATAGCCCTGTAAGGGAAGCAGAGATTCTTGATTTCATTTTTGCATATTCAAATGTTGATAGATAAGGGTTGATAAAGACATTGCATGATCCCCAGAGAATTAACTTGAAATCCTATATAGTTCCCCATGAAGTCGTAAGAGGCTGTGGAATATTCAGATACATCTGAGCCTTGCCTACTTTTAAAATATCAATCAATATTAATATCAAGCTTTTAAAACCAAAATGTACTTCCTTTCATTTATACTTTCTCTATGTTGTGCATGTTTATATAGATGCTGGAAAAAGTAAATCTGAGTTTAGATCTAACTCTTGGGTGAGTTTGAGCAAGTTTAAGTGTCAGCTTCCTCTTCTGTGTGGAGTTATTTGCAGTGTTAGGATAATTAGCACTTTGCACAGTGCTTGGAACATGGAAAGCACTGAAAAATGTTAGCTATTAATATTATGAAAGCCTGATTAATCATTAATCCAGAACTGTTTTAGCATGTGGTTTATTCAGGTAATTCAATGGAAGAACTATTTTTACATTTTAATTAGTACATTTTCTTTTTCTAACTATTTGGAGAATTTATAATATTCAGTTTTAACAGTAACTGATGGAATTACAGCTGTAAACATGTTGTACCAGCTGTGTTTTCTGAAGCAAATCTAAGTGATAAAAGCATGTTATCATCACCAAGTACATATAATCCTTACCCACATGGAGGAGTGTGCAGTTGGTAGTATAATGTGGTAAACATGATTATTGCCCATTATGACCTTGTAAACCTATAAGGCAACACAATGACCAAGATAGAGACAGTTGCTGTTTCACAGGTCGACAATGGATAATTGTAGGAGACTCCACTTCTAATGAGAAGCAAACTATCATAATGGAAAATAGCCAGATAGATTAAAGCTTAAGCCATTGAGGTTGAATGGTGTACCTCTTATGGATAGCATATAGTTGTGTCTAGCTTTTATATACAGCTTGGCCCCAACAGGACTTTTCATTAGAGTGTTTAGTCCACTTACATTTACTGTAATTAGTGATCTAGTTGGATTTAGTTCTGCCACTTTACTGTTTGTTTTCTATTTTTCTTGTGTATTGCTTGTTCCTCAGTCCTTCCTTTCCTGATTTCTTTTATGTTAAACGTTGTTTATTTTACCATTTTAATTCTGTTGTCTTTTTAAAGCTACATTTCTTTGCATTCTTCTTATAATGATTACTATAGGGACTATAATATGTGTATTTAATTTATCACAATGAAAACTATTTGCGAATTAACTTTGGTTTTATGTATATAAATCTTGCAACACTAAAGTTCTGCTTACCTCCCCTCTATCTTTTGGTGCTATTCTTGCCATATACATTATATCTATATTTTTTAAAACACAAAATACAGTGCTACAGGTTTGTCTTTAAGAAACTAAGAACAGTATGAAAAGGATGTTAAAATATCTGGGTAGTTATTAAAATAAATTATCTCAAATGAATTTTGTAATTCATTATTATAATTTTATTAGTTAGAATTTTCAATTGTTATTTTTTATATCTTTAAGAGGTGAACCGAGTATAGAGTATAGAACAAGAAAAGTGTCAGGCAGTCGGCTGGACTCACTTGTTCCCTGGACGAATCTGTTTCAGTTAAATGACAGATCACCATAATCATATGGACCTTCAGGTTTTCCCACCAGAAGGCCAAACCGAAAATATGAAATCCCTGACCCATAAATATCTTACTGCATTATAAATCATTTAGCATTCATTAATCACTATTTACAATTTTTTAAAAAATAAGGCTTGTGCCTTTTCTCATCTGTTGAGAATATTCAGTTTAGTAACTGTGTATGGCAATGTAAGTTACTGACAGGGAAAGCCTTGTAAGACAGTACTCATTTACTTAAAATGTGGAGTTTTTGCATTTTTTTACAATTGAATGGAAAAATTACCAGCAGTGCTTTGGGGTATAGTGACACCTGGTGGTACGGTTTGAGGTTTTAAAAAAAATTTTTTTTAATTTGTTACTGTTTTTTTTCTAGAACATTTTTTGTAAGGAATCATCAACTAGGATGATAAGAGGCCTCTCCCATCCTGGTTGCACATCACTTTCTATAACAGAGAGACATGGGCCAGAAGCCCTGATGGAGAAAGCAGCCAATGTCCCTTACATTTCCACCTTTGGCTTGAAAAAAAAAGATCTGTGCACTAAATACAGGGGGAAAAAAATGAAGTTAGGCTGGAAGAAGAAAGACATTGTTACATGGTAAAATGGGAAAGATTCATACCGACAGTATGGGATAAAGCAGGGGTCCCCAGCCCCTGGGCCACGGAACTGGACTGGTCCAGGGCCTGTTAGGAACTGGACTGCCCAGCAGGAGGTGAGTGGTGGGAAATGAGAGTCACAGCCTGAGCTCCACCTCCTGTCAGATAAGTGGTGGCATTACATTCTCATAGGAGTGCCAACCCTATTGTGAACTGCACATGTGAGGGATCTAGGTTGCCCGCTCCTTAAGAGAATGTAACTAATGCTTGATGATCTGAGGTGGAACAGTTTCATCCTGAAACCATACCCCCACAACGCCCCCGCATCCATGAAAAAATTGTTTTCCATGAAACTGGTCCCTGCTGCCAAAAAGGTTGGGGACTGGTGGTATAAAGTACGTCTGAAAATGTATACTTACTGAGAATGTACCTTTATACCCTGTAAGATACCATAATGTTTTATCATTTTACAAAAGCTGAGGCTCAGAGAGGGTTCTAAGAGTACTCAAGGTCACAAAGTTAATCAACTATCTAGGGAAGCTAGAATTTCAAGTGAACCCTATCTCTAATTTGGCTCAAGAGAGAATTTAAATTTAAATGACCGAATGTAATTTTCAAATGTGTATGCATGTTACATGAGTACATTCTCTTTTTAAAATATTGCCAATAAGGTTGAAATCATCTTTGATACCCAAGTTCTAGTCCCATCCCCTCCTCTTTTCTCCAGTGGTAACTCACACTATCGTTTCCAGATATCCCTCCCTGTCACACACACATGCACATATACTGTGTTAAATACAGAGGTGGGTGGTCGCTTACCTGTGTGTTTGATACATAATAGTATTTGGTCAAAGTAGCTTTTATACTGGTAAAACTTCTTCATTGGAACAATAAGGCCTCATCAAAATCTGAACTCATACCACTAAGTATTATTATAATAATTTGATATTCTATAGCAGTAACAGTTATTTCCAAAGATATTCCAGTATGCCTGTAGTAAATATTCTACATTTAATTAAAATATTGGCAGGACTACCGTTTTCCAGGTTAAATTAAAAAGTAATTATTAGCATATGCAGATTAAGTTTTTAAATGAATATTTCAATTCAGTGACACTGGCTAGAATATCTTCTCTTTTGTCACAGTGTCACAAATCCCATCACCATCGCTGTAAACTAAAATTAGCTAACTTTTAAACATAAGACCCACAATTATTTATTGTAGTCCAAAATATCAGAATGTTCTTTGGCTTGTAAACTTGCTCATAGAATATATTGGGGAAAGGACTCCAAAAATTGTCTATAAGAAAATCTTGGGTTTTTTTTTTAATCACTTTCATTGGAAATCCAACTGTAAACTCATATTGTTAAAAAAGTTCCCATAATGTTAATTTTTTTGGAAATTAGCACACTTAAAAGGAAACTAATATTGATAGGCAGTTAAAAAATATATATATTCACATATATATTTTGAATATATATGAAATTCATATATATTTTCATATATATATGAAATTCATATATATTTTCATATATATATGAATTTCATATATATTTTCATATATATATGAAATTCATATATATTTTCATATATATATGAAATTCTATATATTTTCATATATATTTTCATATATATAGAAATTCATATATATTTCCATATATATATGAAATTCATATATATTTCCATATATGTACGAAATTCATATATATTTCCATATATGTACGAAATTCATATATATTTCCATATATGTACGAATTTCATATATATTTCCATATATGTACGAATTTCATATATATTTCCATATATGTACGAATTTCATATATATTTCCATATATGTACGAATTTCATATATATTTCCATATATATGAATTTCATATATATTTCCATATATATGAATTTCATATATATTTTCATACATATATGAAATTCATATATATTTCATATATATATATAAATTCATCAGAACAAGGTTGTCTTTTTTTCTTCTGGCCACACCAATGTAATGAAATAGTAAGTGTGAAAAAAAAAAAAAATACAGGAATCAAGAGCCCAAAGAATTTTTAAGGAAACCATGGTTGAATAGGTTATATCAGACTGACTGGTCTCCTAACTTTTTTTGATTCTGCCTACACCATTCTATAGAAAGAGGACATGGAATTCCAGCTATTCCGTCCACTATAGAATTTACTACATTTTAAATTTAAACAGGTTAATTTAAGCTACAGTAATAACTTGAGACAGAATTTCATCAAGCACAGATTCAAAGTACCACACTTTGAGGTCAGAGTGGAGAGAGCTTTTCCCTTGGGATGAACGTGAGAAGGTTAATTAAAGAGGAAGTGGACTTTCTCAGAGCAAAGGGTATTTTCATAAAACCATGGAATCTTTGAGTTGGCTAAATCTCCATAAATTTTATGAACATATTGTGTTCTTTTATCTACTGTAAAGTCACATTACTGTTGATTTTCCATATATTTTAACTGTAGTGAGTTATTCTATGCTGTAATTTTCCTTTAGGATCCAAGGTAAATAAAAGCAAACCAGTATAAGAACCTTTAGTTACTGTAAGTGAAGGAGGCTTAAAATAGGGTGTGTACTGTTACATTTTCATTATGATTTTCTCATAGTTTTTCCTTGGAAATTTCCATGTATTCCTTAAGGGTGTGTTTGTCTTATATGGGAGATTTGGATCTTGCTTTCAACTAGGAAATGATAATTTTCCATTAAATGTCCATCCCATATACTAGGCAAGGTGAAAGCTGAATGGAAGATGAAATGGCAAATGTTAGACTAGACAAGGGAAGGGAGCAGGTGGCAAAGTCGCTTGTGGAGATGTGCCCAAAGAATAAGATGCAAAGAAGCATCCTCACTGGGGAATTTTCCTTCCATCTCTAAAATCCACCATTGTAGGAGACCTGGAGCCTGACTTTAAGAATTAGTAAAGCCTTGGCAGGGTGCAGTGGCTCATGCCTCTAATCCCAGCACTTTGGGAGGCCGAGGAGGGTGGATCACAAGGTCAGGAGATCGAGACCATCCTGGCTAACACGGTGAAACCCTGTCTCTACTAAAAATACAAAAAATTAGTCGGGCGTGTTGGTGGGCGTCTGTAGTCCCAGCTACTCGGGAGGCTGAGGCAGGAGAATGGCATGAACCCGGGAGGCGGAGCTTGCAGTGAGCCGAGATTGCGCCACTGCACTCCAGCCTGGGCGACAGAGCAAGATTCCATCTCAAACAAACAAAAAAAAAGAGTAAAGCCCATTACTGGGCAGGGCATGAGCTGCAGAAAATCCTTGTATACAAGATACATTAAGCTTTAACTCTGGGAACAGTGTTTTTTCTCCAGTGAATCATTCATGGCTGTAAAGCTACTACATTTTAATTTTTAAAATGTAAGTTTTTAAATTAAAAACTTTACATACTGTAAAGTTGCTACATTTTAATTTAAAAAATGAACATTGGGAGTTGGGAAAAGCCACCGTGTATCCTGAAAGGTGATGTGTAATACTGCAGAATATTTCTTTAAATCAATGGCTACGATTTTTTTGATACAGAATGTGACAAATTTGATCAAATATAATCTACATTTGAAATAAATGTATTTTCATTCAGAACTAAAAATGACCAAAGGCTAGTTTATTGGAGATTAGTTTTATGTGACTAAAATGCCTATTACATCAGAAGCCCTACTGAAGCAAAAGAGGGTAGCTTTCACGTTACAAAAGGAACTTTTCAGACTTGACTTTAAGAAGTTAAAATCATTTCATGTACCTAAAATTATTTTAGTGACTATTTAATAAGGTGTGGTCCTTTCCATGTAGAACATTTTAAGCTCTTACATAATTATTCAGTATTGATACTCACATTTTATGACCATTTTCTTTCATTCTTGTCTATTTTTAAACTATTTACATAGATTTCTTCTCTGCATTTACTGTGTATCCTGGTTTTTCCTCACTTGGAATCCATCATGAAAATAAAATTTTAAAATAAGGCTGCCTTCATAAAAGGTTAACTTTCCAGGAGTTGATGCCATCATTTAAGGAGAGATTGCTTTCTCTTCTTAGCTATGAGTTCCTTAGAAAAGTAAAACAGCATAACCTTGAATTTTGGGGGAATAAAAAGAAAGTTTTAGAAACTGGTAAATATTTTTTATTTAGAGATTTTTAAAACCTGAATAATCATCTTAACATTGTTAACCCATTATCAGGTGGTAGATGGCATCATTCATTCATTCATTCATTCATCAAACCTTCAATGAGAACCTCCTTTAGTACCTACCAAACAAACCCTGGATACATGTTGTGAATTTCTTCTGATGAAATGAAGTTAAGTTAGATGAAACATGGTGTTTCTTCCCTAGTAGAGAGATAGATAGGTAAACAAATAATTGTAATAAAGTGTCAGTTCTGTGATCTAGGCATATGCAGTTATTTGACCTAGGCACGGTATAATGGTGGTAAAAGGAAAAATGAACAATTCCTCCTCAGGTTGGGGGAGGGGTGTGGGTGTTAGGGATGATGATGACCAGAGAGGATTCACAAGAGAGAATACTTGATTTGGGATTTGAAGACTGTATGGGCACTTGCCAGGTAGAAGAGTAAGCAGAAGTGCAGAAACAGAATAAAGAAGAGGTTTGTGTGATTTAGTTCTTCAAGTGTTTTCACCCTTTCAGTTGTGACAGAATTCAGTGTTCACTGAGCATGGGGTCATAAACTTTGCAGCCCAGCCCATTCAAGTTATCATTCTTAGGGCTCTTTCCTTCTCCACTTCTCTTCCTATTCTTTCCCTCCTGCATGAAAGGACTTATGAAGCCCAAGCCAGGCTTGTGAATTACCCATGACTTCTCCATCTCCACAGTGCCTCTCCCCTCAGCTCCTCACTAACTGAATTCTGCTGTTCTTCTTGTCTTTATAATTTCTCGTATTCATATTTTCTGTGTTCTTACTGCCTCTTCCCTAATTAAGGCTCCCATGCTCTTCCTTACACTACTGCAGTGATTCTTTTCCTGTTTTCCTTACCTGCCACCTTAAAGCTAGAGTAAATTCTCTAAAGTACTGACACGGTCATCCCACTTGCCTGCTTATTATCTTCACTCATACCCATCGTTTGGAGATAATGCCCAAACCCTTTAGCCTGGCACATAAGGACTCCCATCTTTCCCTTGTGTCTCTCCCCTTACCCTTCACCCACATGCATCTTTGACTCCATCTCTGCTGAATTCTTAAAGGCCTCAGCATACATTACGTTTGTCTTTCTTTCTCTATCGGATGACTGTTCTTTCTTGTACACTTTAAGCTACACTATCTTCTTCACTGCCCACCCCTTCCAAATTCCCAGTAGCACCATCTTCACCTATAGCTAATTTTATTCAGTCTTCAAGACTCAGCCTGGCTATCAGCCAACTCATAAGTGTCTTTTGAGCCATCATAACACTTAATAATAATGGTGTTTGTGTCTGTCTTGCAAATTAAGCTGTGTCCTTCTCGAAGGTAGGGATGATACCCTTCATTTCTCATCACCTAGAATTTAAAACATTGCTGATATATGGCAGGCAGTCACAATTGTTTGTTGAATGAATGAATGAATGAATGAAATGAATAAGGTCCTGTAACAGTTTGGAATTATATGCCACCTGGGTTTACAATGTAGTCTCTTATCATGTAGGGTTGTTCTGTGATGTATAGTAATGATGACTTTCTTCTTCACCTAAGTATTTTGTGTACCTTAGACCAGTTTAGCAAATGAAGTCCAAGAACTATTTGCATAAGTCATTCTTAGAAAATAACTTTAGGAAGCAACTGACTCCATTCATGTGTATGCCTCTAATTGCAGGTTCACTTCCGTCCGAATATGAATTTTTAAAATAATTTTAGCATTATATTAGCAATTTGCAATATACCATTTTTATGCATGTAAAGTTGTATTCTAACATATTTACTTTTTGCTCATTTGATTAAATTTATTACTATGTAACCCATCATTAAGGTAACTACCTTTCAGTAATTAAACTGTTGGTCTTGGGTTTAGCCAGGCACAGTTTAGCCATTATTCTCAGTTCTGTGCAGGAGTGAGCTGAAACAAAGTTGCATATAGCCCAGAGAGTGAGAAGCTGCATTTCATGTCTTCCCACAGTCAGAAAGGGATTATGTACTGTTTAAGGAAGGAGTTTGGTGAATATTTTGAAACCCTTTTGGGAAAGCATAGCATATTGAAAATCCAAAATTAACCAAATCCGTTAGTGTGCAAGCTCAAAGCTAGAGACCTTAGGAATATCTTAGGATGTGCAAAACAGGAAGAAAACAAGAACTGAGCAGGCAGCACTAAGTAAGTGTCATATAGCCTCCCCACCCACCCTTCCAACCCTACTCCTAAAAGAGCCATAATTTAGTCCCAAGTATACTTTTCTGATCTTTTCCTGTGACATATTATGGTATCTTCAAATGGTACTGGGTTTCCTGAGGCTTGTGCTGCTGACTGCCAACCCCGTCCTAGAGAGCACTGAGCGACAGATACTGTAAACATCCTACACTCTCAGCTGTGGAAAGTAAGAAAGCTGGGAGAAGGCTGTTTACTCTCTCTGCCTTGGAAGTCAACTAAAGAGAAATGGATTTTGAATATTTCTATATGTCTTAGAATTGATCCTATGCCGTGTTTGTTTCTGAGGTCAACTGTAAAAGGAAAAAAGGTGAATTGACTAAGTCATCCAAAGAAATGTAAGATAATCTATAATATCAGTTATCTTTGAATTGTTTCACTTAGTTTAAAAAGAAAAAAAAAAGATTACCAAATACCCAAGTGACAAAAGTTCTGGTAACTTGTATGAGGCTACATTTTGTGGGTTGCTGCAGTCTGATCTGTAAAAGCAACACAACATTACCTGTGTGTTAAGCTAAACATTTCTCCTTTAACCTGAGAGCATTCCACACTTAAGTCTGCTTTTCTTGAAGCAAAAATTCTAGTGTCCTTGGACTTGCTCTTTTATCAGAGATCAAAGGCACCTTGGAGCCCCATGCTTTAGGAATTGTAATGGCAAACAATATTAATAAGGTCTGCTCTTTAAAGCTAGAATATAGTTACACATTTCAGGAAAAGATAGAATTATTGTTGGGGGACGGGAGAGGAAGGGAAATGTAGAGGTAAGGGATGGGATGCAAGAAGTTAATTTTAAGAAAAATCTACAGAACGAACTCATAAGTTCAGCCTTAACCAGAAAAACTCTTTCATGTAAATCATTTAAATCAAAGGTCTATTAAACATCTAATCTAGAATGTAGCTTACCTAAAATTTGAGTCCATTGCTGATTTATTAAAAATTAATATGAAATAAGCCTTCTTGTTAAAGAGAATATTTAAATAAGGCATATTTTTATATAACAAGCCCTTAAGAAGTTAAATAATTAACTTAATGCGTCTCTTAAAAATTAAACAAATCTGAACAAAATTACTCTAGTCTTGGCATATCAGCATATACCAGTCATTTAAACTAAAAGACACTCTACTACTTTGGAAGTATTAGAGGAGCTTTTAATTTTACCTCCGCACTGACTGTAGAGCCTAATACAATAGGAGCAATTGTTTCATATGAGTTTATAGAAAAAAAGTTTAAATACAATGACTTTAGCATGTGATTTCAGGGAAGTATTTGAACAAGCTGGCCTTGAAGCAGTGGTAGAAATTGTTGAAGTGCTTGCTGAGCAACTCCAGCTTGATTGAGTCATTAACCTTTTTAGATTTGCCTATAGGCTTAAGAAAACCCTCTTTGAAACAATGCTCTACAGTCTTCTCAAAGAAATAATTGTTATAGATGTTTGAAATTTTGCTTTCTGCTAGGAGAGGCAGATAATATGGGTAAGGGGAAAAGCAACTCTAAGCAGCAGAGAATGATGCATATGCTTTTCCATAGCATTTTATTATTCTGCCTAAATTAAAAGGGGGGACATTCAAATATTCCAGATCTAAATTTATGGTTAACTTTTAGTCATGAATATAGGTGTTTCAAAGCTTAATGAAATATGTGCTGAAATTCATTTCGTCATTCAAGAATTATTTATTGAGCATCTACTATGTGAACTTCTAGGCACAGGGGATATAGCAGAGAAAAGAAACAAAGTCCTTTTTCTCATGGAACTTACAAGTAAATATATAATGTGTCAAAATATAAACATCTTGTTTATCTATGTAAAATATCTAATTTTATTCAATCTTTTTATTGCCTTGTCCTCCAAAACCAAATGTATGTAAATATTCCTGAATATTTATTTCATTGACTATGAAAAACTTTGATATAAAGCTATATAATTTTGGTTTTTGTTTAGTATTATTCTTGTAGATATGTTCTATTTGTTAACTAGCCTGTTTTGTGACATGAGTAAGTAGGATTATTTAATAAGTATGCTTGAGAGGTCATATATATATGTATATATATGAGGGGACTTCAAAATATTCATGGAAACATTGAATTAAAAGCTATAAATAAAAAATATAAATTTTATTTCTCAGCATAAGCTCCATCAGGGTCAAGACACTTTTGTAAGCAATGATACCAGACGTTTGTTCCATCCCTAAAGAACAGGGTCTTGGGAATTTCACCACATCAGTGCCATCTTTTTAACATTATTAACTGAAGAAAAATGGGTGCTCTGACAGATTTTTTTAAGATTAGGAAACAAAAGTCCAAATGAGCCAAATCAGGACAGTAAGGTGGATGCCTAGTGACATTCCATTGAAACTCTGGCAAAATTGCCCTTGTTTGATGAGAAGAATGAGCAGAAGCATTGTCATGGTGGAGAGGGAGTCTGGTATAGCTTTCCTGGACATTTTTCTGCTAAAGCTTTGGCTAGCTTTCCCCAAACACTCTCATAATAAGTAGATGTTATCATTCTTTGGCCTTTCAGAAAGTTAACAAGCAGAAAGACTTAAGCATTCCAAAAAACTGTTGCCCTGACCTTAGCTCTTGACTGCTTTGCTTTTGCTTTGACTGCACCACATCCCCTTCTTGGTAGCCATTACTTTGATTGTGCTTTGTCTTCAGGATCATACCAGTAGAGCCATGTTTCATCTCCTATCACAATCCTTCAAAGAAAAGCTTTAAGACCTTGATCTCACTGGTGTAAAATTTCCATTGAAAGCTCTGCTCTTGTCCACAGCTCATCTGAGTGCAATGATTCTGGCACCTATAGAGTGGAAAGTTTGCTCAACTTTAATTTTGCAGTCAGAATTGTGTAAGCTGAACCAGTTGGAATGTCTGTGGCGTTGGCTATGGTTTGTACTGTTAATCATCAGTACTCTTCAATTAGGGCACAAACAAGATTATTTTTTTCCTTGCAAATTGATGTGGTTTGTCTTCTATAGTGGGCTTCATCTTCAACATCATCTCATCTTTTCTTAAAATAAATTATTCATTTGTAAACTGCCAATTTCTTTGGGGCATTGCCCCCACAAACATTTTGTAAAGCAGCAATGATTTCCTGATTCTCCCACCCAAGCTTCCCCATAAATTTGATGTTCTTGCTTCAATTTTAGCAGAATTGACATTGCTCTGATAAGGGCTCTTTTCAAACTGATTTCTTATCCTTTTTTGTGCCTCAAAATAGGTCCTATTCAGACATGTTACAAATTAGTACAAGTTTATTTTGATACCAGAAAAAATTGAGATCCATAATACATAGTTTTTCCATAATATGTATTTTCCATGAACTTTTTGAAATTCTTCATATTTGCTGAGATGATATTGCTAAGGAGTTATATAATATAAAAAGTTACATGTTTGTGTGTTTATATATGTTGCATATGTTACATATATTCAAATTGTCATTGTATCTCATACAAGTAAACTTATATTAATTTGAACCTAACTCTATTCAAGTTTGTAACTCTCTAAATACTGGTAAGGATGATTTATCTTTATGTTATGTTGATATATTTGTTGCTAAGCAAACACCATAAAGACTTTAAAAGAACAGACTACTTTTAAATGTAAACATCCATTTATATTTGAAAAAAGACATAAGCTTTAGTTGACAAGCTTTGTAAGCCTAATTGTGTCATTAAAAACTCAGTAGAAATAAAGATATCATATGTACTTTATTCATTTATGAATTTATAGTCTCCTCGTCTCTATTTGTTTAAATTAATAATTCTTTATAATACCTAGTGGTAATATATTTCTATAAACTACTCTGGCTTAGATTTCTGTAAACATAATTCTGCTCTCTTCTTTTTTTTTTTTTTTTTTTTTTTTTTTGAGACAGAGTCACGCTGTTGTTGCCCAGGCTGGAGTGCAATGGCGTGATCTCGCCTCACTGCAACCTCCCCATCCCGGCTTCAAGCAATTCTCCCACCTCAGCCTCCCAAATAGCTGGGACTACAGGCGCCTGCCACCATGCCCAGCTAATTTTGGTATTTTTGGTAGAGACGGGGTTTCACCATGTTGGCCAGGCTGGTCTCAAACTCCTGACCTCAGGTTATCCACCCGCCTTGGCCTCCCAAACTGCTGGGATTACAGCCATGAGCCACTGCTCCCGGCCTGCTCTCCTCATTTTAAAATAGCAGAAAGCAGGTTATTAATTACAAAATTGGGTTTTAGGTGTTATTTTGGTTAACTTTATCATTGGAAAACTATATGGTTAATATATAAAAATCAGTTGTATATCTATATATTAACAACAAACAAAAATGAAAATTTTTAAAAGATACTTCTTATAATAACATTAAAAACTATCAAATGCCCCAAGGGGAAATCTAACAGACGATGCATAAGACGTCCACACTGGAAACTAAATATTATTGAGATAAATTATAGAAGATCTGAATAAATGGAGAGATAAACCATGTTCATAGAGAACAGGACTCAATATTGTTAAGTGGCTAATTCTACCCAAGTTGATCTGTAGATTCAATACAGTCCCAATCAAAATATAAGCAGGTGTGTGTTTGGAAATTAATAAACTGATTCTAAAATTTGGAATTCAAACGGCAAAAACTAGACAAGGTAATCTTGAAGAAAAGATGGAGAAATTATGCTTCCACATATCAAGGTCTGTTACAAAGCCATAGTAATGATGAGAGTGTGATATTGGCACAATGGCAGACAGATACACAACAGATAAATGATAACTAGAATAGACACACTATTATGATAAAGATGATACTGAAGTACACTGGAGACAGGATGATCTGTGGATCCTAATATGGAAGGTAAAACAAGGCTTCTAGGAAATAATATATAGAATATCCTTATGACCTTGGAGTGGGCAAAATTCCCTTAAAAAACTCCTAACACAACACCAACCAGAAAGAGAAAAAACTGATAATCTGGATTATAATACCAAAAGCTTCTGTTCATCAAAAGACAACATTAAGAAATTGAAAAGGCAAAATATAGCAGAGGAGGTATTAGCAACACATATAACTAACAACTTTATATCCAGTATATATAAAGAATTCCTATAAATTAATTAGAAACCACAAGCAACCCAGTAGAAAAATGAGCAAAGATTTGAACAGATAATTCACAAGAGGATATGTAGATGATCAATTAACATAAAAAATTGCTCAACCTTATTAGTCATCAAATAAGTGCAAATGAAATCACAGCTCAATGGCAAGACACACCTCCTAGAATGGGTAAAATTAAAAAGACAAAAAAAATCTGGTATTGGCAAGGAGGTGGAGTAACACTGCAGATGAAAGCATAAGTTGGTACAGCCACTTTAGAGAACTTCTTAGTGGTCTCTACTTACGCTGAACAGATCCATATCCTGTGACCCAGTTGCTGTTACCTACCTCACAGAAGTTTGTACAGTGTTCTTCAGAAGAAATGAATAAGAATGTTCATAGCAGCACTATTTGTAATAGCCCCAAATCAGGAATTATCCAAATGCCAACAGTAGGATTCATAAATTGTGAAATATTCATACAACAGAATACTATCTAGCACTGAAAATGAATGATTTGCAACTTCTGATAAAATTATAAGTGCATCTCACAAACATAAAGTTGAACAAAATAAACCAGACACTAAAGAGAACATACCATATGTTTCTTTTTCCATTAATTTCAAAAACAGGCAAAACTATAGTTATCTATGGTGACTCATGCACTTTTCTGATTGTATGTTATACTTTAATAAAAAGTTTCTAAAATTAAAAAAAAACGCTGTATTATCTGGTCTTAAATAAGGCAGGTAAAACACTTATTCCAGCAGTCACTAAGAAACTTTATCCCAGATCATCTTTCTCTAAAAACATAGCAACAGCACATATCTTGAGGAACGTTCTCTGAAACCGGCATAAAAGATTACGCTATCCATAAGCAAAGGGACGTTTCAGCAAACATTCTCTTTTCTCCAAAATACTGCAGTGTATACTATCTTCTAGAACATCACTTCCCTCAAAAGCTACCAGTCCACCTCATTTTCCAGCAAGTAACAAAATTACTGAAAGATGGGGAGAAAAAAGGCTGATGTTGAAGGGTATTCAGCTGTTGCCATGTTGCTGCATTGCCTCACTTACCCACGTTGTAAGAAGAGGTCAAAACATGGTTAACTGGCTTACCCAGAGTTATATAGGCTCTCGGTAGCCACAGGAGGACTGAAGGAGACACTGCCAGCTTCTGACTCTGATTCTTTAATCTTTTCCATAGCCAGGTAACCCAGGATTGGGCCAGAAAAATACAAGCCCTCTACCATCTTATTTGTTGAATGTAAGATTTCCTCAGAATCAAGAATATGAATAGATTATGCACTTACTGTTCTTATTTTTAATTTCTAGAATGGCTATTGTGATTAGTTTTTGTTTTTTCTTTGGACAAAAGAATTTTGTGGTGCTAAAAGTGTCTTTTAAAATTTCCTTTTATTATGGGGAAAAAAAAAGCTTTGACCGGACACCGGTGGCTCAAACCCCTAATCCCAGCGCTTTGGGAGGCCAAGGTGGGAAGATTTCTTGAGCCCAGGAGTTCAGGACCAGCCTGGGCAACATAGTGAGACCTTGTCTCTACAAAAAATGAGAAATGAGGCAGGTGGATCTCTTGAGCCTGGGAGATCGAGGCTACAATGAGCTGTGATTGTGCCACTGCATTCCCACTTGGGTGACAGCAAGATCTTGCCAAAAAAAAAAAAGAAAGAAAGAAAATGTTTCAACCAGCCTGAACTAAGAAACTTTAAAAATATTCAACCCAAACTCAAATAACCTTGATTCCTTCAGCAAGGCACATATGCTAACAAAGTCCCCTTAAAGCATCTCTTCTGGAGACAGTGCAGTCCCACAGTAGTGTTTAGAAATGTGTGCAGTGTGCAGGCATTTTTGGTTGTCACAGTAACTGCAGAATGCCACTCCTATGAGGCTTGGAACAGTCTCATTCAACAAGAAATAGTTTTGAACAAAATAACAGTGCCCTCATCAGGATGAACATTCTTAAAGATCATTTACTTCTAGGAATATTTGAACTATATATACACTTATGTCTTCAGTTTAACACATCTCTGTAGTATACTACCTGGGAGTTTGCATGTCTGAGATAAATATGATGGTCTGGATGATCTTAAAAATAACCATAATTAAAGAATAGAAAATTATCTTAAAACTGACTTTTTAAATGCCCTGTGACTTTAAAGTGCCTAGCAACATTCTGTAATTTTGAGTTCATCAAAAGCTTTGTCATCAAAAAGCCAAGTATGGCTTTAAAATACTTCCTTTTGGCCCAGGGAGAAAAATACTTTTTATTTTAACCTCCAAGTTTTATTGAGTAGATCAGTTATTTCTGTAGTTTGGTAATGCCCATTATTTGAGAATCTGATAACATCCAGGACTTCACTATATAATTCAGTCACTTGAAAGCTGTGAATTTCTGGCTAAATTCACTAAATTCACTAAAAGCTTTCAACACTAGGGTTAGGTACTCCTAGGAAGACAAATAAAATTCCACATTTTTAAAAACCACCTTTGGCCGGGCGCGGTGGCTAACGCCTGTAAAATCCCAGCACTCTGGGAGGCTAAGGTGGGCAGATCACGAGGTCAGGAGATCGAGACCAACATGGTGAAACCCCGTCTCTACTAAAAAAAAATACAAAAACTTAGCCAGGCATGATGGTGGGCGCCTGTAGTCCCAGCTATTCGGGAGGCTGAGGCAGGAGAATGGCGTGAACCTGGGAGGCGGAGCTTGCAGTGAACGGAGATCCTGCCATTGCACTCCAGCCTGGGCGACAGAGCAAGACTCCTTCTCAAAAAAATAAAAAAATGAAAATAAATATATAATAAAAACCACCTTTGAATTTAAAAATAGTTTTAATGTTGGAGCTAGCCCAGTTGTATGAGTGTGCTGAAGAAGCCAGTCTCTGCTTGCCTTCCTATAGCTCCGATTAGACATTGTTAATTACAGTGCAATCACTGCAATTATGCTGCGCCATTTCAACCCATCCCACTCCACGAATACTCAGCTGAGTCTTAGCATTGGACATCAGTAGCAAGCAACTAGATGCTCCCACCTCAGGAAGCTTCTAGTTTTGTGGGGACTACCCCTGTTGTGCTTATTGCTAAACTTATACTTCAATGAACCTTTCAATTCTACATAATATATTCCAACTCATTTGGTGGAATCTTTTTTTTTTTTTTTTTTTTTTTTTGCTGACTTTCCTTTCACATGGTATTTAGTAAGTCCATGCTGGGCAGCAGCAAGCCAGGCTTCTATTATAGTAATAATAATCATGATAACCAATAATCACTGAGGATTCTGTATATTCCAAAGCCATGCCAGGGGCCAAGAGCAAATACTTAGTGTCCTTACTATGTACAGGGCACTATTCGAAACATTTTGCTTATATTAACTGATTTAATCCTCACAGTTCAATGTGCACAAACATTATTTTTCAGATGAGGAATCTGAGATGAGAGAGATTAAGAAAACTGCCCAAGGTTATGCTAACAAGCCTTAAAACTGGGATTTCAACATAGGCAGTGTGGCACCAGAGGTCTGATCATGACCGTGAAGTGATAAACACAAGTATCCTCTAAATTAGGTATCATCGTCTTAATTTTCCAGGGGAGGAACCTGAAGTTGAAGGATTTAAGAAAATGTGGTAGTGACTGGAGTTGTTTATGAATCTTCCCGTTCTCCTCTGGCACATGAGAAGATTGTGATACAGGATATTTTGCTCCTTAGTTAGCTAAATCCGGTTCTTGTCTTACAACCAGGAAAAATTAGGCACACGGAGACATCAAAGACTGAGGAGGATGGAATTTATTACGTGAAAAGAAAGCTCCCAACAAAGAGAGGGGTCCTTCGTGCAGGTTTCCACCTCACAAAAATTGAATGGCAGGCCACCACGCGTGAGTTGAAGAGGCCAGGCTCTTTCCCCTCATAATTCATGAATTCCTCGTGGCTCCACTCATTCTCCTAGTGGTTGTGGGGCATGCCCAGACAAGCCCCCTGTGCTGGCTCCCATATCTGCATAAAGCATCTGGTGTAAAGACTTGTGGGGCGGGTTGCAGATTTGGCTGTGTCCTGCCTCTATCAATTGCACTTCTCTACATCTTCTGAGCTTAGGTGTGGCTGTGTGACTTGTTTTCATCAATGAAATGTGAACAGAAGAGCCAGGGAAGTATTAAGAGCTTATGTGCCCTTCCTTCTGTGTTTGTGAGAGGTTTTTCAAGACGGAGCCTTTGTCACCTTCATCCTTGAGTGACTAGATTGGATAGTGCCCCTCTGCTGACTGCTGTGGGACACACTGGTTAATTGATAAACTTCTGAGATTCAAGGCAGGGTTGGAGGAAGGAGACTATTTGTAACCACACGTAATCTTGTCTAACTTAATTTGCCTAAATATCTTTCACACACTCTTAAGCTTATTGGTGCCAGGTATTTATCTGGAATCCAGGGCTCTCTGACTTAACAATCCATGGTTTTTTCATTTATTTCCTCTCTTTTGGTGTCATATGACCTGCAGGAATCCAAATTTCATTCTTTTGCTTGCCTTTTAATTTTATGATAGTAATGAAAGTGCCTAAAAAAATTCAATCTGGTGTCTATGGTTAGTCTAAGATTAAGATTAAGAAAATGTAGAAGAAAAATCTGTCATTCTCTGGCCTACATGTTTGGTCTGGAGCTTAATATGATGATCTGCAGGATTAGGAGAAATTTTCCTGGCTGGCTTAATCCCGAGATTCAAGTTCTTGCAAACAACTGTCAGCAATAATGTTAGCTAAAGAATGCTAATATGTCCTAAATGTTACTCAGATTTCTCACTGTGCTTATAGTTTTCATGATGTGAGCGGCTACAAGAGTTCACCCTTTTTTAGGTTGTCACTCGGACACTCTATAAAGTAATTCCATCATCTATATATATGTTACTGAAACACCATGGGTTCATCTGGGTCCTGCTGCTCACTGCACAGAAAGCCAGTGACTGAGACGATGAGTACTGCCAAGGAAGAAGGCTTTAATCTGGTGCTGCAGCCAAGGAGATGGAAGCTCAGTCCCAAATCCATCTCCCTGACCAACTAAAACTAGGGGTTTATACAGCAGGGTCTTCCCTGCTATGTAACAATGTGTAAGAAAACAGGAACTAGAGAGGAGGGGTAAGGAAGCAATCATGATGAATGAAGGGTCTGGCATCTCATTGTCTGGATGTGGTGATCTGGTGAGTTTCAGTTCTTTAATTTTTTTCTTTTGAGAGGTCTGAATGTGGTTTCCTGAGGAAGGAACTCTGATAAAACAAATGTAAGTTTCAAATTTTAAAACCAGATGGGCAATTTCTATGTTTATCCAAAAAAAATATCTAGGGGACTGTTGGGTTGGTTTCATATATATATAAAATCACTTTATGTACACAACACCAAATTATCGAGGTTCATATGTTTAAATTTAGAATTGTGGGGATTTCCCAATCTACCAGCTGAGTATGCTCAACACTTTAGCTGGATAGCATTGACTATCATGACAGTGAACAACAGAGAATCACATGCAACTCTGAGTCTTTCCTGAGGAGTATCTTCCTGAAACTAAATGAATAGAAGATTCTGAGAACCTTGCTTTTTCCATTATTTGATTATGGAATGACCTATGGGGCAATACATGTTCATATAATATGGAAAAAACAAAAAGAAGACTTTAACCGCTTAATTAGCAGGCCTAATTTTTTAGAGCTGGGGGTTCTCTCTTTCTTTTACTTGCTGAAAATTGACTGTTTGGTTACTTTCACTTTATAAGTTTACTTTATTCATTTAATCACAAAATTCCTAAGCATTCAATAACTCTTATAAACTGGTTTATTTGTTTATACTCCTGCCTCATTCTAGAAATGACTAAAGGCAATAAAGTTATGTTTAACCTTGGCAAATATTGGTTAAATGATACTAAGCTAACTTTTGTGGGATGAACTATACAGTGAATAGATTATGTAGGATTGGGATGTTTTTATTTTAATTTAGAAATAATTATAGATTTATAGGAAGTTGCAAAAATTGTTTGGAGAGATCCTATGTACCTTTCACCCAGTTTCCCCCAGTGGTCACATTTTACATTTGCTACAGCACAGTAGCAAGACCAGGAAACTGACATTGGTACAATGTGTGTGTGTGTGTGTGTGTGTGTGTGTGTGTGTAGTTCTACACCATGTTATTACATGCATAGATTCTTGTAACCACCACTGCAATTAATATACAAATTAGTATAAAGATTAGTTTTGCTATATCATTTTTTTCTAAAATCTAAAGACATTAAACTTTTTTGAATCTTAAAGGGATGAAGCCCTTCTTGGTGACTTGAACAGCATTATCATTTTCTAATGGTAATAACAACTAGCAAATAAAGCTTAGATGAAACTTACACTCCTGTGTAAAGTGTAGCTCTTCCAATAGGTCCTGTGTTTAGTCTAATATCTACTTAATTACAGTAAGTGTTCAGGCTTTTTGTTTTTCTATTTGTTTTGGGAGCAGGGATTTGATATAAATCTAAATATGACAAGCTTTCATTAAAAAAAAAATTGACCTTCCATTTAGAGCAATGTGGTCTTTCACTGTATTGAGCTTATGTGGATGTATATTACTGTAGAAGAATTTTACAGGAGATAAATTCCTATGAAATATTCTCATTGCTATCTTAATTAGAAATAATCTTTTTATGCCCCCACTGTAGGTGGTAAGTCCCCCGTGTTCAGTGAATATACTTGCGATTAGGTCATAGTCTATTATTAGGAATACAGGCAGCCAACTGGCAAATGGATTGATATCCTGCCTAAGGAGAAGAGAAAAAACATTAAGATAAAATTAAAATGCCAATACATGCTGGGAAAGAGCTAATAGAAAGCATGTGACATTACGTACACTGGTGATACTCAAATGAAACAATGGAACCTACTAAAAGGTACCTATGTGGATTTTATTCTTTGAGAAATGGACTAGGGTAGGGGGTAGAAAGGCAGGGGAAGAATGAAGACAGTGTATTGAAAGGGAAGATTGTTTGACCCATTTATCTGAAATAAAAATCCTAAGTTTTATAAGATCCTCAAATGTTTGGCTACATTTTCAGGTAGGTGTGCATGCATAAATGTTAAATGGCTAAAAGAAAATGGGTTATATTCTACCAATAGCGTGTCACGTAGCTTTAAAAGTACTGCTTTAAGAATCATCAATTTAGAGGGAGGATTTGGGTGGCAAGCAACAGGACTCTGCTTTCGATCCTGTCCTACACCACATTTTAATTTTTATTAAAATAAAAACATTGCTGGAATTATGATTTATTTTTTAAAAGAAGCAAACAGTGTTACAGTAGATGAATCAAGGTCCAAGTGAAATCTCAGCAGCCTGAAAGGATGGGCAGGGTTTTATACAAAGAAATTGAATTGGTGTAAATATGGAAGTCCAGCTTCTGGAGTCAGACAGCTAATTAATTGCACAAGGACTTCATGGGGGACATGTGACTTACCATCACATGTGGAAAAAGACTTGTGAATTTCCCTAACCACTACCTATGTGGCCCACAGAGTGACATGATGTTCCAAAACACTAATACAACCTGTACGCGATCATAGACACATACACCACACCCCAAAACATGCTACACAGGATATAATTTCCAAAGTAGGACAACAAACTGCCTACTTTATTTTAAGTTGGCATTTTCCAAGTAGTTCTGTGTTCATTACTGCACAATAGAGGTATAAGTAAAGCAGGGCATGTCTAAAACAATGTGGCCATTTGATGAAGGGCACTCGAAAATGTATGATTGAGCCAATCACAGATACTGAGGAAACTTGAGGCCAGGATTTTGAGGCTGCAGTGTGCTACGATTGTGCCTGTGAATGACCCCTGCATTTCAGCCTGGGAAACATGGCAAAACCTCATCTCTTAAAAAAAAATTAAAAATTATGGAAAACCATGGTGCATTGCTGTCTTCAATAATAAAGGACTAGAGCAAGGATAGAGGCTTAGATTTAAACTTTGTTTGCTCCAACCCTTGAAGATACATAGAAGCAGAATTCAACACAACATAATTTTTAGCCATATTTAGAGAATCCAAAAATGAAGCAGGCTCATTTGGAGGCAATGAGTCCCTTATTACTGGAAATATTCAAGCAGGAATTTCAGTAGCCACTGAGCAATGGAAATGTTAGTTTCTTCAACCCTGAAATTTTATTAAATGTGTATCAGCAAATCGCAGGTGTACCACTTACCTCATTCTTGAGTAGCACTTCTATGGGCCTCAGTTTTCTCTCATTTAATGGACTGAGGGATGATAATAGCTTATACAGCTGTTAGAAAAATTAAATGAAGTTAAAGAACAATACAGGGCCAGCGTGGTGGCCCATGCCTGTAATCCCAGCACTTTGGGAGGTCGAAGTGGGTGAATCATAAGGTCAGGAGTTTAAGACCAGCCTGGCAAAGATGATGAACCCCATCTCTACTAAAACTACAAAAAATTAGCTGGATGCAGTGGCAGGCACCTGTAATCCCAGCTACTCAGGAGGCTGAGGCAGGAGACTCATTTGAACCCGGGTGGCAGATGTTGCAGTGACCCAAGATTGCGCCACTGCACTCCAGCCTGGGTGATAGAGTGAGAGACTGTCTCAAAAAAAAAAAAAAACAGTAACAGTATCCTGATTCCAAATCTCCTCCTCACATCCCTCAAATAAACATAAGATCCACAAGGAGAACAAATGAAACTATACAGGACCTAAGAATTAAGGATTGTTAAGAGATAGAAAACACTGCAACCCTGATGACACCTTGATTTCAACATTGTAAAACCAGAGCAGAAAACCAAGCAAGCCAACTTAACCTCTGACCTACAGGAACATACAAGTATTACATGAAGACCAACATGAAGAAAACTACCAACTCTGCTGAGACCACAAACTCCTGGTAAAAACATGAAATGAATGCATGTGATATGTTCTGGACAAATAATTGATTACACTGTATATTAGTCTGTTCTCATGCTGCTGATTAAAGACATACCTGAGACTGGATAATTTATAAAGGAAAAAAGTTTTACTGAATTCACAGTTCCACGTAGCTGGGGAGGCCTCACAATCATGGTGGAAGGTGAAAGACACGTCTTATATGGTGGCAGGCAAGAGGGAATAAGAGCCAAGTGAAAGGGGAAACCCCTGATAAAGCCATCAAATCTCATGAGACTTACCCACTACCACAGGAACAACAGTATGGGGGAAACTGCCCCCACGATTAAATTATCTCCTAACGGATCCTTCCCACAACACATGGGAATTAGGGGAGCTACAATTCAAGATGAGATTTGGGTGGGGACACATCCAAACCATATCCCACCAAAGTTAATTTAGTTTTAAAAAAATAGGTGAGAAAACAGTAGGTGAAAACAGTCAAGAAGGTTTTGACAAAATTATATTGAAGGAGACAAGCCATACCCAGATATTGAAAAGTTCTTCAAAGTTACAATAATTAAAATGACACAGTGTTGACTCAGGTATAGACAAACACATTAGTGAAATGGAAAAGAGAGCCTACAAATAAAATCATGTATATGATATAGATAGCTATAAACCAATAGATAAAGAATAAACTATTTGATAAATAGTACTAGGACAGTTGGTTAACTACTGGGGGAAAATGTTAGGTCTTTATATTATATTGCAAAGTAAATTGTAGCTAGATTAAAGAGTTAAATATTTTCAAAAGTCCAAATAGGTGTATGTTTATGTCATCTGAAGATGGAGGAGAACCTTCCAAGCATTAGAGCAATATTTTAAAATCCACAAGAAAATGGACTAATATAAAGATAATTAAAACCTTACCTATCTAAATATGCCAAACAAAATATGAAAACACATAATTTGGGGAAAGATCTGCAAACTTAAGACACAGAGACGATTTATTGTCATAATATCTGAGGCATACCTCATTAAGATAGACTTTAGTAGAAAAATGGGAAAATGAATGCTAATTCACAAAAGAAGACATTCAAATAACTAATAAAATGCTTAAAAGTTTCAACACCAGACCTGGGCAAGGTGACCGAATAGGAACAGCTCTCATCTGCAGCTCCCAGTGATATCAACACAGAGGTGGGTGATTTCTGCATTTCCAACTGAGGTACCTGGCTCATCTCATTGCGACTGGTTAGATAGTGGGTACAGCCCACAGAGGGCACACTGAAGCAAGGTGGGGCTTTGCCTCACCCAGGGAGTGCAAGGGGTCGGGGAACTCCCTCTCCTAGCCAAGGGAAGCTGTGAGGGACTGTGCTGTGAGAAATGCTACATTCCAGCTCAGATACTACGCTTTTCCCATGGTCTTCGCAACCTGCAGATTAAGAGATTCCCTCAGGTGCCTACACCACCAGGGCCCTGGGTTTCAAGCACAAAACTGGGCGGCCATTTGGGCAGACACTGAGCTAGCTGCAGTTTTTTTGTTTTGTTTTGTTTTGTTCTGTTTTTTTCATACCCCAGTGGTGCCTGGAATGCCAGCAAGACAACCATTTACTCCCCTGGAAAGGGGGCTGAAGCCAGGGAGCCAAGTGGTCTAGCTCAGTGGATCCCACCCCCCACGGATCCCAGCAAGCCTAAGATCCACTGGCTTGAAATTCTTGCTGCCAGCACAGCAGTCTGAAGTCGACCTGGGGTGCTGGAGCTTGGTGGGAGGAGGGGTGTCCACCATTACTGAAGCTTGAGTAGGCAGTTTTCCCCTCACAGTATAAACAAAGCCTCCAGGAAGTTCGAACTGAGTGGAGCCCCCTGCAGCTCAACAAAGTTGCAGTAGCCAGACTGCCTCTCTAGATTACTCCTCTCTGGGCAGGACATCTCTGAAACAAAGGCTGCAGCCCCAGTCAGGGGCTTATAGATAAAACTCACATCTCCCTGGGACAGAGCACCTGGGGGAAGGGGCGGTTGTGGGTGCAGCTTCAACAGACTTAAATGTTTCTGCCTACTGGCTCTGAAGAGAGCAGCAGATCTCCCAACATAGGACTCAAGCTCTGCTAAGGGACAGACTGCTTCCTCACGTGGGTCCGTGACCCCCGTGCCTTCTGACTGGCAGATACCTCCCAGCAGGGGTCAAGAGACACCTTATAGAGGAGAGCTCTGGCTGGCATCTGGCAGGTGGCCCTCTGGGACAAAGCTTCCAGAGGAAGGACCAGGCAGCAATCTTTGCTGTTCTGCAGCCTCTGCTGGTGACATACAGGCAAACAGGGTCTGGAGTTGGCTTCCAGCGAACTCCAGCAGACCTGCAGCAGAGGGGCCTGACTGTTCGAAGGAAAAGTAGCAAACAGAAAGGAAGAGCATCAGCATCAACAAAAGGACGTCCACACAAAAACCCCATCTGAAGGTCACCAACATCAAAGACCAAAGGTAGATAAATCCAAGAAGACGGAGAAAAACCAGTGCAAAAAGGCTGAAAATTCCAAAAACCAGAACGCCTTTTCTCCTCCAAAGGCTCACAACTCCTTGCCAGCAAGGGAAAAAAACTAGACAGAGAATGGGTTTGACGAATTGACAGAAGTAGGCTTCAGAAGGTGGGTAATAACAACCTCCTCTGAGCTAAAGGAGCATGTTCTAACCCAATGCAAGGAAGCTAAGAACCTTGAACAAAGGTTAGAGGAATTGCTAACTAGAATAACCAGTTTAGAGAAGAACATAAATGACCTGATGGAGCTGAAAAACACAGCACGAGAACTTCGTGAAGCACACACAAATATCAATAGCCAAATTAATCAAGCAGAAGAAAGGATATCAGAGGTTGAACATGCACTTAATGAATAAAGCGTGAAGACAAGTTTATAGAAAAAAGAATGAAAAGGAACGAATAAAGCATCCAAGAAATATGGGACTTTGTGAAAAGACCAAACCTACGTTTGATTGGTGTACCTGAAAGTGACAGGGAGAATGGAACCAAGTTGGAAAACACTCTTCAAGATATTATCCAGGAGAACTTCCCCAACCTAGCAAGGCAGACCAACATTCAAATTCAAGAAATACAGAAAATACCACAAAGATACTCCTGGAGAAGAGCAACCCCAAGACACATAATTGTCAGATTCACCAAGGTTGAAATGAAGGAAAAAATGTTAAGGGCAGCCAGAGAGAAAGGTCGGGTTACCCAGAAAGGGAAGCCCGTGAGACTAGCAGCCAATCTCTCTACAGAAACCCTACAAGCCAGAAGAGAGTGGGAGCCAATATTCAACGTTCTTAAAGAAAAGAATTTTCAACCCAGAATTTCATATCCAGCCAAACTAAGCTTCATAGCAAAGAAGAAATAAAATCCTTTACAGACAAGCAAGTGCTGAGATATTTTGTTACCACCAGGCCTGCCTTACAAGAGCTCCTGAAGGAAGCACTAAATATGGAAAGGAAAAACCGGTACCAGCTACTGCAAAAACATACTGTAAAGACCATCGACACTGTGAAGAAACTGCATCAACTAATGGGCAGAATAACCAGCTAGCATCATAATGACAGGATCAAATCCACACATAACAGTATTAACCTTACATGTAAATGGGCTAAATGCCCCAATTAAAAGACACAGACTGGCAAATTGGATAGAGTCAAGACCCATCAGTGTGCTGTATTCAGGAGACCCAACTCACATGCAAAAACACACTTAGGCTCAAAATAAAGAGATGGAGGAATATCTACCAAGCAAATGGAAGGAAAAAAAAAGACGGATTGCAATCCTAGTCTCTGGTAAAACAGACTTTAAACCAACAAAGATCAAAAAAGACAAAGAAGGCCATTACATAATGGTAAAGGGATCAATGCAACAAGAAGAGCTAACTCTTCTAAATATATATGCACCCAAAACAGGAGCACCCAGATTCATAAAGCAAGTTCTTCGAGACCTACAGAGACTTAGACTCCCACACAATAATAGTGGGAGACTTTAACACCCCACTGTCAATATTAGACAGATCAGTGAGACAGAAAATTAACAAAGATATTCAGGACTTGAACTCAGCTCTGGACCAAGTGGACCTAATAGACATCTACAGAACTCTCTACCCCAAATCAATGGAATATACATTCTTCTCAGCACCACATCGCACTTATTCTAAAATTAACCACATAATTGGAAGTAAAACACTCCTCAGCAAATGCAAAAGAATGGAAATCGTAACAAACAGCCTCTCAGACCACAGTGCAATCAAATTAGAACTCAGGATTAAGAAACTTTGTCAAAACCACACAACTACGTGGAAACTGAACAAAGAATGACTACTGGGTACATAACGAAATTAAGGCAGAAATAAGTAAGTTCTTTGAAACCAATGAGAACAAAGACGTGATGTACCAGAATCTCTAGGACACATTTAAAGCAGTGTGTAGAGGGAAATTTATAGCACTAAATGCCCACAGGAGAAAGCAGGAAAGATCTAAAATCAACACCCTAACATCACAATTAAAAGAACTAGAGAAGCAAGATCAAACAAATTCAAAAGCTAGCAGAAGACAGGAAATAACTAAGGTCAGAGCAGAACTGAAGGAGATAGAGACATGAAAAGCCCTTCAAAACATTAATGAATCCAGGAGCTGGTTTTCGAAAAGATTAACAAAATAGATAGACTGCTAGCCAGACTGATTAAAGAAGAAAAGAGAAGAATCAAACAGACACAATAAAAAATGATAAAGGGGATATCACCACTGATCCCACAGAAATACAAACTACCATCAGAGAATACTATAAACACCTCTATGCAAATAAATTAGAAAATCTAGAAGAAATGAATAAATTCCTCGACACATACATCCTCCCAAGGCTAAACCAGGAAGAAGTCGAATCCCTGAATAGACCAATAACAAGTTCTGAAATTGACACAGTAATTAATAGCCTACCAAACAAAAAGAGCCCAGAACGAGACGGCTTCACAGCCGAATTTTACCAGGGATACAAAGAGGAGCTGGTACCATTCCTTCTGACACAATTCCAAACAACAGAAAAAGAGAGATACCTCCCTAACTCATTTTATGAGGCCAGCATCATCCTGATACCAAAACCTGGCAGAGAAAACAAAAAAAGAAAATTTTAGGTCAATATCCCTGATGAAAATTGATGCAAAAATCCTCAATAAAATACTGGCAAAGCGAATCCAGCAGCACATTAAAAAGCTTATCCACCACAATCAAGTCGTCTCCATCCCTGGGATGCAAGGGATGTGTTCAACATACGCAAATCAGTAAACACAATTCATCACATAAACAGAACCAATGACAAAACCCACATGATTATCTCAATAGATGCAGAAAAAGCCTCTGATAAAATTCAAAACCCCTTCATGCTAACAACTCTCAATAAACTAGGTGTTGATGTAATGTATCTCAAAATAATAAGAGCTATTTATGACAAACCCACAGCTGATATACTGAGTGGGCAAAAGCTGGAAGCATTCCCTTTGAAAACCGGCACAAGACAAGGATGCCCTCTCTCACCACTCCTATTCAACATAGTATTGGAAGTTCTGTCCGTGGCAGTCAGGCGAGAGAAGGAAATAAAGCGTATTCAAATAGGAAGAGAGGAAGTCAAATTGTCTCTGTTTGCAGATGACATGATTGTATATTTAGAAAACCCCACTGTCTCAGCCCAATGTCTTCTTAAGCTGATAAGCAACTTCAGCAAAGTCTCAGGATACAAAATCAATGTGAAAAAATCATTGGCATTCCTATACACCAATAATAGACAAGCACAGAGCGAAATCATGAGTGAACTCCCGTTCACAATTGCTACAAAGAGAATAAAATACCTAGGAATACAACTTACAAAGGATATGAAGGACCTCTTCAAGGAGATCTACAAACCACTGCTCAAGGCAATAAGAGAGGACAGAAACAAATGGAAAAACATTCCATGCTCATGGATAGGAAGAATCAATATCGTGAAAATGGCCATACTGCCCAAAGTAATTTATAGATTCAGTGCTATCCCTGTCAAGCTGCCATTGACTTCACAGAATTAGAAAAAGCTACTTTAAATTTCATATGGAACCAAAAAAGACCCCATATAGCCAATAGAATCCTAAGGAAAAAGAACAAAACTGGAGGCATCACGCTACCTGACTTCAAACTATACTACAAGGCTACAGTAACCAAACAGCATGGTACTGGTACCAAAACAGAGATATAGACCAATGGAACAGAACAGAGGCCTCAGAAATAGCGCCACACATCTACAACCATCTAATCTTTGACAAACCTGACACAAACAAGCAATGGGGAAAGGATTCCCTATTTAATAAATGGTGTTGGGAAAACTGGCTAGCCATATGCAGAAAAGTGAAACTGAATCCCTTCCTTACACCTTACACAAAAATTAACTCAAGATGGATTAAAGACTTAAATGTAAGACCCAAAACTATAAAAACCCTAGAAGAAAACCTAAGCAATACCATTCAAGACATAGGCATGGGCAAAGACTTCATGTCTAAAACACCAAAAGCAATGGCAACAAAAGTCAAAATTGACAAATGAGATCTAATTAAACTAAATAGCTTCTGCACAGCAAAAGAAACTATCATCAGAATGAACAGGCAACCTACAGAATGGGAGAAAATTTTTGCAATCTATCCACCTGACAAAGGGCTAATATCCAAAATCTACAAGGAACTTAAACAAATTTAGAAGAAAACAAAAACACTGATCAAAAAATGGGCAAAGGATATGAACAGACACTTCTCAAAACAAGATATTTGTGTGGCCAACAAACATGAAAAAAAGCTCATCATCACTGGTCATGAGAGAAATGCAAATCAAAACCACAATGAGATACCATCTCACACCACTTAGAATGGTGATCATTAAAAAGTCAGCACGTGTACCCTAAAACTTAAAGTATAATAATAATAAAAAATAAAAAAAATAAAAATCTTAAAAAAAAATAAAAATAAAAATAAAAAAAGATTTTAAAAAAGTCAGGAAACAACAGATGCTGGAGAGGATGTGGAGAAATAGAAATGCTTTTACACTGTTGATGAGAGTGTAAATTAGTTCAACCATTGTGGAAGACAGTGTGGCAATTCCTCAAGGATCTAGAACCAAAAATACCATTTGACCCAGCAATTCCATTACTGGGTATATATACCCAAAGGATTATAAATCATTGTACTATAAAGACACATGCACACGTATGTTTATTGCAGCACTATTCACAATACCAAAGACTTGGAACCAACCCAAATTCTCATCAATGATAGACTGGAGAAAGAAAATGTGGCACATGGAATACTATGCAGCCATAAAAAGGATGAGTTCATGTCCTTTGTAGGGACATGGATGAAGCTGGAAACCATCATTTTCAGCAAACTAACACAGGAACAGAAAACCAAACACTGCATGCTCTCACTCGTAAGTGGGAGTTGAACAATGAGAACACATTGACACAGGGAGGAGAACATCACACACTGGGGCCTGTTGGGGGCTGGGGGGCTAGGAAAGGGATAGCATTAGGAGAAATACCTAATGTAGGTGACGAGTTGATGGGTGCAGCAAACCACCATGGCACGTGTATAACTATGTAACAAACCTGCACGTTCTGCACATGTAGCCCAGAACTTAAAGTATATATATATATAAGTTTCTACACTAAGAATAATCACAAAAGTTTCTAAAATAAAAGTTCTCTAACATGTAGAGCAATCTTTTCTGATTGAAAAGTTAAGCCTTCATGAAACAGTCCATTGGCTCCACAGCCATATCAGATTGAGAATCTAAGTTGGTGTAATATATCTTTTGAGCTGCATTTTTTAAAGCTTTGGACTGTGTCAGTGAAGTATGCAATTCTATTGATCAACTATTCCAGCTGGTTATCCCTGAGATTACAAAACCTTTTTCCAGAGTTAATGGAGAAAAGCGTCAATTTTTGATGAAACCTTATAGGGAAGATAAATTTTAATATGATAATTTTATGCCAGAAACAAATGAATATGTACTACTTATTATGATAAACATAACTTCTATAGGTTTTGGAATTTTAAAACCTTATGGACCTTCCTGGGCCACTGGGAGTTAACAGATAAGATTTTTTGAATAATAGATTCGATGCAGGTCAAATTGGCCTTAGTTTTGCTTGCCCTAATTTCAACTAGCATGATTACCATGATGGAATCAGGGTTGGGTCAATATTCTCTGGCCTTCTGTAGGGGCACTTTAGTGTAGAAACAATCCCAAGGCAGAAGCAGTAGACTACAATTATGTTAAGTTATTTTTAGGTCCATAAATAGATACATTTGCGGGTTCTATTGTTACAAAGAGTGATAAGATAAAACCTTGTTTTCAACTGCAGATTCCATGTCTATGAAGCAGGAGCTATCAGAACATGATAGTAGCATGTTTCTTCCTTCCTTGGTGCTGGGTGAGGGAATGGTGATGTTGGTGAAAGATGAAGATTAAGAATAGGGAAATATTAGGAATAACGATAAAATCAATGTTTTTTCAAGTCTGCACTAAATTGAAATAATTTGCTCGTATACTCAACTTGTATGGAGATTAAATAAATTATTTTTCACAGTCAGGAATAAAATGGCTATCAACCCCCTCTGTTTATAAACGCGGTTCTCAAAATCTAGGCTTAGTATGATTTATTAATGATGATATAATGAAAGCCATCTTCATATTAATTAACAGTTAGTTTTATTAAATACAAAAAACAAACACAAGAATAGCAAGGAAACTACTAAATAAGAAGACCTCTGGGAGGAGGTAGTGGGAGCAAGGCAGAACTACTCCCAGGTGTAAAAATGTGTTACAAAGCTCTTTCATTAAATGGTAAGTACTGGCACAAGAATAAACTGTCAGATAAAGGGAGTAAAATAAAACCTCCAGAAGTAGATCCAGCTACATATAAAAATTTATGACAAAAGTGGTATCTCAAAAATCACTGGGACAAAAATGCTCTGTTTACTATACAGTGTGGGGACTAGTGGATAGCTGTTTGGAAAAAGATAAAGGTAGATCCATTTCTTTCATCACACCCAAGAATAAACTCCAAATGGATCAGAGATCTAAATATAAAAAGTAAAACTATACAAGTACCAAAAAGAAAAAAAACACCCCGTGAGTGAATTCCTCTGAAACCAGTGTATAAGGAAAAGCTTTCTAAGTATGACTACAGTCCCATACACAATAAAAGACTGATACATTTGACTACATAATAAAAATTTTACATGGCCTGAAAAATACCACTAAGTCAAAGACAGCTGACAAACTGGGAGAAAATAGTCACAACATATATCAGATAAAGGGTTAACTCCTTTATTTGAGAACTTTCTAAAAAAAAGGAAAAAAGATCTATAGAAATCCTATAGAAAAAGACCTGTAGAAATCCTATTGAAAGAAACAAAAAGATATAAAAATAGCCCTTGATCACATGAAAATATGTGTAATTTTAATCACATAAAAATGTAAATTAAAACTACATTGAAATTCCATTTTTCACCCAAAAAGTTGGCAAAAATTCAAAAGCTTGATAACACATTCTGTTGACGAGACAGTGGAGAAACAGCTAATGCCATACTTGCTGATGGATAGGTGCAACTCCTCTGGAGAGGAATTTAGCCATCTGTAAGCAACTATCTATGCCCAAATCTCAACACAGAAATCCCTCTATGAATTTATTTTAAATGTATATCTTTAATAATATGAAACTATAAAAACATAGGTATTAAGTTATTCATAGAATACTGTTTATAATTGTTGAGCACAGAAGATTGGTTGAATAAACTATGGTACATACAGAAAATGGAGTACTATACAGCTGTAAGACAGAATAAGGAGGAACATTATTTACTGTTAGGGAATGATTTCTGGGAGACTTAATTAAGGGGAAAAAAGCAAAATGCAAAAATGTATATATAGTATGCTAACTTTGTGTATAAAAGAAGGGACATTTTTTAAATTTATATAAATGCCTATTTTTACAGAAAGGAACACTGGAAGCACAAATCAGAAAACAAGTTAGTTGCCTTTAGGAGTTTGGGGAAATTGGATAGAAGGAATACAGAAAGAAGTGACACATCTCTGATTATACCTTTTTTGTACAGTTTGACTTTTGAAAGCATGTTAATATTCTACATATTCCAAAAATAAAATCAATATGAATAAGAAGGAAGTTCCTTTTTTTTTTTTTGAAACAGAGTCTCGCTCTGTTGCACAGGCTGGAGTGCAGTGGCACAGTCTCGGCTCACTGCAACCTCCACCTCCCAGATTTAAGCAATTCTCCTGCCTTAGCCTCCCGAGTAGCTGGGACTACAGGTGCGTGCCACCACGCCCGGCTAATTTTTTGTATTTTTAGTAGAGACGGGGTTTCACCGTGTTAGCCAGGATGGTCTTGATGTCCTGACCTTGTGATCCACCCGCCTCGGCCTGCCAAAGTGCTGGGATTACAGGTGTAAGCCACCGCGCCCTGCCAGAAGGAAGTTCTAAAACTGAAAGCAAACTAAAATACATGAACCTAATTATATTTCAAATGAACGCCACAGCCATACTAAAGGAAAGTAAAGGAAGGAGGAAAGACCAACTAAAGTAACTTATAAATACAGTATCTAACTATATCCCCTCATTCTTGGCGTAGGAGGGGAGGAAGAACTGCAAGCAAATTTCAAAATCTTCTTGGTAGATTTGTTACTGTAATGACATGGGGAAAGCAATTCCAAACCTACTTCAGGTATACCAAAGGGTTGTACAAATGAATAAATGTGTTGATGTGGTTGGAAGTTCTCACCGTGGAAGAAGGGACATATAAATATGGAACGCTAGAAGGCAAGAATGTATACTTTGGGAGTGGATTGGAACTGCAGTTTTGATATGAACTCATAATTTCTCAAATATGCATACATTTATGTGCACAGATACATGCACGTGTATATTTACACGTCTGTTTATTGATGTGCATGTGTATGCATATGTGTGTATGTGTTTGTTTATGCATATGTACCTAGATTGCCTGGCTCTCCTTACTGAGAAAGCCAAGAAGCAAAGACCAGAGTAGCCATGAGCAAACCTAACACCCAGACCATGGTCCTCACTAAAAGGAACCAAGGCTACTAGGAGAAATGTCTGATTCCACGGCTCAGATGGAGAAGCTTGCTCCTGAGGAAATGGGCTACCTGTGGCATCCAATATTTGTATTCCTCTTCCTTCAGATCCTGGAGAGCCAGCCATAGTTTCTTCCACCTACTATTGATATGGTTGTCAGCCAGTTTTCCTGGGCTTCCATGAAGTTTATAGTGATCCTCAGGATATTAAAGAACTTCTACAAATCCCAAATTGTCATTTATTTTTATTCTGTGTTCCTGTGAACACTTTTTTAAAGGCAATGTAAAACTTGGATCTTAATAGCCATCATAGTAAGCTTCCCTTATTTGTAATTGGTTCCACATTTCTACTCCCATATGTTTTTGTCAGACATTATAGATCTGAAAGGTTTTCTAGAACACAAAATAAATGTCAGAAACAGAGGCAACAGCAAATTAAACAGCTTACATTGCAGAATATACTCAGTATAGCATGGATAAAAACTCATTGGTCAAGACGATTTACAGTGTGAATTTGCTGAAGTTTATTGGCCCTACAAGCTCAATAGCTGACAGTGCAGCTGCCCTCAGAGCATGGGGAAAAATACATCAGAAACAAATGGCACTCTAATAAATTGACCCTCTAATATCTTCCAGATATGAACATAACATTTTTACTACCAATAGGATTTGAGTGAAAATTATAGTTTAAATTATCAGCCACAATAGTGTGTCCCAATCCCTGGGGCAACCTACCTGAAGGAGAGTTACCTACTCACCCAGAATTGCTGCCATCCAAGGCCGATGGCCTTTACATTTACATGGAGGCAGGTCTGAGCTCTGATCTAGACGGGCTCAACTTAGGGAAGCAGGGTCCGAGCAGTCCCCAAGCAGACAGGCTATGCTTCTTCCCTTGTAGAAGAGTTAGGGCGAAGAAAAGCAACTGAAAGTTATTCTTCCCAGGGTTCAGATAAGGCGTTAACTGCCTAATTTACAGGCCCAAGAAGGACCTAAACGTCATGGCAAATTTTGAGTTCTGTAGTTTTTTTTAAGTGTGAGCTCCCAACTTTCTAGCATGCACCTCTTGCTTCTGCTTCACACTGCTAAGCGATTTTTCCCTTTTTTGTATGAACTTTTATGGCTCCTTCTACAGATTAATTCTGGCATAACAGAAGAAGCTCAAATGACTGTATTATAAGATTGAGGCTCACCCAACATCAATCTTAGTTACATGAACTAGATTATTACCAGCGTTAATGTCTATTTGCTTAATTTGCTTTTCTTTGGATGAAAAGAAAATGGGAGACCGAAAGCATTATGGAGGGAAAATAGGATTTTCATCTTTTCCCTCTCTATTCTTGAACTACCTAGTACTGTACTTTCAAGTGGCTTATGGAAAGGATTAAAAGTGAAGGGTGAAAAGACAAATAGGAGCTGTTTCTATTGTCAGCCTCTGAAGTTCCATGAACAGGCTGAAAGTTCAATTGAGGTCTATGAAAAAATTAGGAGATGCCAAAAGGCCAGCAGCCAAGATTTGTGTCTTTGTGCAAGAACTGAATAGCTACCAACAAACTAGGAAATTTTTAAAACCTTGGCAATGATGGAAAAGTCCTAAGAAAAAGAGAGTGAGAAAGGGTGAAACATTTCTGAAATAATTAGATTTATGAACTTGTAAAAGAGTGTTCTGTACAGATCCTAGGCCTCTACGCATGTAGATAACTGAAATTTTAAGACTAAGAAATGACACTTATTTTTTTTTTAATGATGCTGTTAGTAATAGTGGTTGAAATGACTCAGAGCTAACTTGGATTACTTTAGTGAAGGGAAGTGACATGCATAATTATTAGTCAAAATTGAAGTTTACAACAAGCAAATATGTAAATTTGTAAGATGATTCTATTTTTCAGTTAATAACATGACATCTTAACAACAGGATTTTTTTTCTCAGTAGTAAATTTCATTAATTACATTCAGAAAATAGTGATTGGCCCTTCTTAATTTTCTTATGCTTCTGAATATTTAAATTAAAAATATATCTATTTTGGTCATCTTTTTAAAAAAGATACTAGTCAACATAGTGAAAAAATTCTGGCTGTGTAAAATGAATTGAAACAAATGCCAAAAAGTAGAAATGTTTTTTATAAAGTGGAATTTGAATTTTTAAGATTAAAGTGACAAAAATATGATTAAGGCAAATATGTAGGATTTTATTTACTGGTCAATTTATAAAACATGCAAATGCTTCAAAATGCTTAGTCAATGATAATTTTCTTTTTTATAATTAGAATCTTTATCAGAAATGAATTTATTGCTGGTTATTTCTGTAAGGACGACTTTTCTGTTAAATCAAGTATCTTAACAGAAAGTTTGCTGTAATGACAGAGAAGAAACAGTAGAGGGCACTTTAGTTCTCTGACAAAATAATAGCATTTCCATAACCTTTTATAAATCAGTAAAATCGACAATGAGATTTGAACTACCTAGTGAAGGTTAAACAAAAATGTAAAGCAAGTTCCTCTGCTTCCCATAGTCTAACAAAAGACATTTCAGGTAAATTTCAACTTCTTTCCTTAAGCAATTCATAAATCAGTTGGGTACCATATGAAAAACATGTTCTCAGATCTGCAAATTAGTAGATCCGACATTTCAAGAGAATTTCATTGTTAAAAATCACACAGTTATTTGGAAATTGCCTGACTTGTTGGATGCAGTTGACTTAAATCAATAAATTCTCATTATCCAGGATTTTTAAGAGGCAAGTTGAGTACTCTAAATATGTAAGAATTAGCACTACGTAATTGTATATTTCTTGGTCTTAGACATGTTTCTTATTCATAATTTCCTCTAAAATCACCTTTATCATCATTGCCATCACCATCATAATCATCATTTCAAGGCATAGTTGCCACTTTCAAGTATGTTCCACTCTATAATAATTGAATAAAACAATAAATACATGAAAAAGCAAACAATGGAAAAGACATTGCACAGTTAAATCTAAATTGTGTAGTTCAGTTTGTAAATGAACTCAGGCAAATCATTACAATTCTCTGGGCCTCAGTTTTTACATTTTATAAATGAGATTCCATGCTTGACGATGAGACTCTACAACACTGTCATCCATTCTTACTTTGTATATTGTTCTGTCAAATTTGGTCATCTGTATCCTAGCTCTCAACAGATTTATGGTGTTTCGTAACCTTTTAGAGTTTAAAGACCTACTGGAAAATCTTATAAAATATATGGAGCTTATACCCCTAAAAAATGCTGTAATGTATACCTTACTCAAAATGAGCATTCATTTCAGGAAGTTCAAGGACCTTCAGAAATCAATCCATGGGCTCCACAAACACTGTATCAAGAGGCATTCGAGACCAGCCTGGGATAGAGGGTGAGACCCTGTCTTCATGGAAAAAGAAAAAGAGAGAGAAAAATGAATATTTGATAGAGGCACAAATCATACAGTTCCCACATATTTGGGGGTTATTCCTAGAAATTTCATGTGCTGTTGTTGGGTAAAGATAGGCAACGAGGATGGAGAGGGAGGTAGGCCATATCCAGCAATTTTGGACTTTATGAAACAAGAGGAAGTAAACTGGAATGTTTAAACATAAAGGTAGCCAATATGCATTTTGGACAGCAAAATCAGAAAGTAGAATGTGAAATAACTGGAGAAGAAAGACAGGAAGTGGGGAAAACATCAGTTTATCAGCACAATAATCTGGGTTGGAAATAGTGAGAGCCTATTTTAAAACCTCTCCAACATTAAGGATGTTCCCTTTTCTAAGATAGGCCTACTTTGATTCTGCATAAAAAATAATAAGACAAAGTTTTCAAGCACTAAGGGACACTTTGAAATTAGCCAAACGTTTGTTCTGTAATTCCTTTTGTTTTCTACTCAAGGCAACAGTTAGATGTTAGCAACCTTGCTTTTGTACCCTTTTGTCTACATAGGGTACATCAAAAGCTTAAGCAGCCTAGGAGCCACTGAGGAGATGTGGCAACTCCTCCTGAATAGGAAGATATGGAGGGCTTTGCTCACCATGCACATCCAAGTTCAGTGACAGGTGTTCTAACTACTTTTATTACCTCCCTTGGGGCAACAAGGGTGGCAGAAATGATTGACCACTCATATTGTCATTTAAGGCCGGACCCATGTGGAAATACCTCTCCATTCTCTAGTAGCCAGATTAAAATGAGCAAGCAAAATTTCTGGATAGGGAGGTTTATCACAGGATTTTAGTGAAAATTAAATGCAACATATATAACTTTATGTATAGATTGTCTTCTAGGAAATTTGTAGACAGATCCTGATACTGCCTTACATTACCAAGTCCATTTGTTTTCTATAAGAGAGGGAAAATATCATTAATTTGATGGCTAGGATGAGATAGAGATGTCCTCATTCTTATAAAGGGAAATTTAACTAGGAGCCTCCAAAAATAAAGCCAGAAATAAGGCAAGGTCAATGGAATTGGAGAAAATAGATTAGATTTGAGCATTAGTTTGTTCAGTTCACTCGGAACTTGGCATTTAGTTAGATGTGGGAAGTGAAACTGTTGGTTCTAAACTATCTATAGAACAAAACCCACATCCCTCATTGGAAGCACGTCACGATCTGGCTCAATCCACCTTCTAGCCTCAGGTCCACCCACTGCCCACCTCATGGTCTGTGTTCAGTGGTCACCAGACTGCTAAACACACCATGCTCCTTAATGTCTGTGGGACGCAATGTCCTTTGAACCAGAATGTCCTTCCCCACGACTGTCCCCCTCTGGTGAAATCCTATGCATCCCTAAACCTAGCCCCAAAGTCACCTTCTCTACTTAAGCCCTTGTTGACTCCCTGTCTACCTCCTGTAGGCAGAATTAACCACCTCACTCTCTGGGCCACCTCGGACTGTGTTCGTATGTATAATGCTCATCATAGTATACAGAGGTGAATATTATTCTGTCTTTCCCACTACACTGTGAGCTCCTCAAAGAAAGGTGGTCTAATTCCTTTCATACTCCAAGCTCCTAGCACACCGTTGGCACATAATATGAAATAGAACAATATCTCTTAAAGAAAGAAAAGGAGAGGAATTCCAGTCAAAAGGCTGTTGTAATAATCCAGACAGAACGTCTCATACATATGAGCCTATATATAGAAGGTGGGACTGGGAATAGAAATTCAAAATGATTAAAATAGAATAGTAGATTGGATGTGTAATTAAATGTAGGGACTGAGAGATAAGAAAAACTTGAAGATGATTCTGACCACGTTTTCTGGCCACTAAGACTGAGAGATCATAGAGGATATTGTAAACATAGGAAGAAGAGGAAAAGGGAAAGGAAGTTAATTTCTGTTCAGACTTTTGAACTTGACATGAAGGGGGATTTTAGAAGATTGTTGTGTATTCAGAACTGAAACTTTAAGTTCAGGGCTTACAGCATGATCGTAGAAACTATGAAGTGGATAATATTGAATGGAAGAGAACCAATAACTGTATTTGGGGTTTTGTCTCTAAGAAATGAGGAAGAGAAGAGAAGGAAGTGAAAGGAATCTGTTGAGAGAGCAGGTGAAGTGATCCAAGAAAAGGCAGTGCCATGGGAACCAAGAAAGGAGACCAAAGGTGAAGAATGTTGAGTCTGAGCCAGAGAAGGACTGATGGAGCCATTGCCACTGTAGCCTCAGAGAGGGCAGCTTCACTAGAACAATGGCAGCAGAATGGAGATGGAGCCAGTGGGGAGAGGAGGTGAGGAGAGTGAGTGCAGCCTGCTCTTAAAAATATTAATCGTAACAGGGCTGAGGGATCTTGCTATACATCCTATAAATCATTTCTAGTTGTGACCTACATTGTCTTCTAATTGAATGTTGGCTTAATCAAATTTCATTAAAGTTTCAACTGCCCACAGCTACTAAGATAATTTTTCCTTTTTAAATTTAAGACATTAAAAATAGAATCTCTGCATAAGCCTGGGGTTGGGATGAAGAAATAGCTCGATGATTCATATATCCTCTCTTTTAAAGTACGTCATTTAAATCTCATTATGAATCAACTAATTTAGGGGGTTTTATCCTAATAAGATAAACCCAGAAGACCTTAAAGTGTTCTTGGGGTGTGGGGAGGAGGCACTACCATTAAATCTAGTTGGAATTGCATATGTTCAGCTGCTGTAGGGCTGGGGTCAGGGTTTAATTGTGAGCCCTACATACTTGAAGCCATCATTTCTTACTTGGCTTTCTCCTCTTGTCACTGTAGATTGCAGGCTGTATTGTTTAATGTAGCAAAGGGAGAATTGAAATGTCTGCCTTCCTCGCAGTTGAGTACTTTTTATTGTATCATCCCTGTTTATTACTGAGGAGTTCTGGATTTTAGATCATAATCAGTGAGGCTTGTGGCTCTCTTTATCCAGTGCCATGCCCAGCTCCAGGTAGGTTTATTCTACTGAATTTCAAATTGAAGACCTGTGTGTGTTAACCAATTATATTTTAAATACATTTTCTGAACCAGTTTTAGGAAGTTAATTAAAATCCAGTTAAAAAGCAGGCTTTTCAGAGATCAAAGATACTAATTACATAATACGTCTCACTCTTTCAGTGACTTTTTAGAAACTATACTAGATAGATTTCTGCAAAGGAAGTGTTTCTCTCCCAGGGGAAGAAACAGGAGTCCCAGGTGAAAGAAGTTTGAAACAGCTAAGAAACTTGAGGAAAGAGACTTCTGCTTCCGGTAATCGCAGATGAGGCAATTCCTGCTGAAAACCAATTTTAAGAAAAGCTGTAGTTTATATGTAATATATTTATTTAGACATAATTTACTTATGTATTTTGTTTATTACTTGTTTACATGTTAGCATCTCCCTGCTAGAATGTAAGCTACAGGAAGGCAAGAATGTTTGTTTTGTTCAATGATATATCCCAAGCACCTGGAACTCTATCTGGTACATACCAACTGCCCCATAATTATTTGTTGCGTGAGTGAATAAATTATCTAAAACCTCTTAAGTCCTGGGAGCATTTCACTTTACTACCACAGAGTAGCTCTCTTTAGTGCCCCGTCCTGTCCCTGCCCCTTTACTCTCTGAGACCTCTTTGTTCTCCCACCCAGTGCACTTCTACTGCATCTCACTCCCCCAGAGAACACAACCCAGGGGAGAGTAGCCTATCTCCTGTTCCACTGTTTAGTGAAAAGAATCTTCCTTTGTCTTTTGCTCATTCTCTCCCCATGAAGTGGACGTGAGAGAAAGATCCCATAGCCCTCTTGGTCTTGGTTGGAACAGGAGGAAAACTGGACATCCATCTTAGGACTTAATCCTACGGAGACCACAAGCTGGAAGAGGCACTCAATATTAGCATGGCTTCTGTGGCATTTTGATGAGTAGCATGGGCTCCACACTTAAATATTAATATCTTATTGTTTTGATGATGATGATGATGATGTTCATTGGCCCAGGGCAAAAGGTAAAGGTTGTGTTATAAAGCTGATTTATTCAATCTCTGTGGATGTTCACTCCACCCCATCCCCTTATTGAACAATTACGATGCCTATAAGTATTGTATTGAGAAAGAAAAAAAAACTAAGGCAGAAGGTATCATATTACCCGTCCCTATGTGACATTTTGGCTGGCCAAGCCATAATGGCCAAAGAGGAGCAGCTGTCAAAATGTAAGTGGGGTTAGAAAAGAAGAGAGGAACTTGCACTTTTGCACCTACAAGGACCCTCTTTTCTCCTCTGGTAACCATGGAAACCACTCCTTGGACCTCCTTTCAAGAGACTCTGCATGGGGAGCACAGTTGACTGACAGCTCCAATTGCTGCTCCTTCGAGTCCACCGTGGCACTCATGCCCAGGCCATGTTTCCTCCAGGCTTCTCCAGGTAGAGATGGAGTAGGTGGGGTTGCCAGAGGCAGGCCATCAGGCCATCTTGACTGATGTGGGACTTCTAATGCTTCCAGGTCCAAAGGCTCACCTGCCACTTCCTGCTCCCTCCTCCTTTATCCTTCACAGGAGTTTCCTCCCCATAAATTTCTTGTGTATCTAGTCCTGTCATGGCATCAGCTTCTTGGAGGACTTGAACTGATATGCACTCAACAGCCAGTAAATCCTGCTAATTCACAAAATCCTTGATTATCAGTACTAAAGAAAGACACTGGGGGTGAAGATGTCATCTTCTAAAAGACTTACTGGGGATAATCTACCACCAAATGTAGGTGGCAAATGCCATCTTTGATCACATAATGGAATCAATGAAGGAGGTTATTGATCTGGTTCAGAGGTGACTTTAGAATGTCCCAAACCCTTTAAATATGTGTGTATTGAGTATGCGTGCAATTCTCCTTGAAGAACGTTTATACCTTTCATCTCATTAATCTACAAAATTATCAGCAGTGGCAGCTAATTGTCAGTTAACTAGGTAGTTCACAAGTCACATTAATATGATCTGTGTTTCATGTAAATAAAAAAAATAAAATGATTTATTTTATGCAATAATAGTCATGCCTCCATTTTTCACTCCAAACTAAGTGAACTTTAGTCATCCTAGGAGCTCTGCAAACTAAGCCTCTAGTACAAAAACAATCAGTACTGCATTCTTCATCTAATACTGAACTTTAAAAGAAAACATGCTTTAATTTAAATAGTTATTAACATGAAAGAAGTAAGTAATTGAGAAATCAGCAGGTTAATTTTTCATATTAGGGAATTAAGTCTCAGTAGAAGATGCTTCAACTCTTAGTCCAGACAATGCTTAAAGTTAATCCACTGGAAGATAGTGGAAAAACAAAGCACCTCTAGCAGCTGTTCTCAAGGAGAAGGTTTATGTCAGCACCGCTTACATCAACTATACTCAGAACATTTGTGTCAGCAGCATAAATGCTGGCATGTCAGCATCTCTGTTTTATACCTACCCCCTAAAATGTGCACAGTTTAATTAGACCAAATACAGAGAATTGTTTGTTTATAGCTCATCCTGGAAGTAATAGCTTCCTAAGGGAAACATTCCTAACCCCACCCTGGGGAACCATCTGATATTTGTCAGTGAAAAACCAACCCCTCATGGCTTGTTCCCTACAGGAAACTCTTCTCAGAAAGTAATAACTTTACTCCTGGATCTAGTGGAATATTTTTGGTGAGTTGGGACCAATAATTTGTCTGGACACCCACAGACATCTGTGCTCTACTACTACCAACTTCAGCTAAGCACTCTGAATTCCTCCCTGTGCAGGTTTATCTTGTTCGATGCTCAATTTCAATGTGAAAAAGAAAGCTGCAGAGAGAACTAGCAGAATAACAGAACAGCCCTATAGTCCACTGTTAGGTTAAAATAAGTGAGGCCTTCAAAGGGACAGCAGATCCTTGGAAGGGAGAGTAGCTCCATGAGCAGAGAATGACTTAGGGACAAATAGAGAACTCACCTCCTTTCATCTTGGAATGTTTTTTGAGTTTGTTTGGTCCTTACCTTGGTAGAAAATTCTTACTCAGTGTTCTCAATGTCTCAGTTCCTAGTAGTGAGTGATAATTTTAGGAAGCAGCTCAAGTTCATTCTTCAAAAACTAAGGGAAGAGATTTTGTTGAGTGGGGGAAGGTTAACAGTTGCATAGTGCATAGGTTGCCATCTTTTCAGTCACCAAGGGGAGAATTAAATCCAGTTAAGGTTTAGAAAATATTGAATCATTTGAAACCCTTTCTATGGAGAACAAGGTGCTAGGAATAAATGTCAGAGGAGAGTTAAAATAAGACTGTGTTAAGACTTTTGAAGCAGAAACCAGAGATTTCTCAATGACAATGACAACCAGATATTAACTTCTGACGAAACAGTCGCCACCTCCAGCTAAGTTCCTTCCTGGCCACTAGCTGAGTTCCTTGTATTTCAGTTTCTACTGGCACCTTCTTTTTCTAAAAGGAGCAGTCACCTAAATCCTGAATTAAAACATTTGTTCTGAAACACACACACACACACACACACACACAGACACACACACACACAGCGATACTTGTAAAGCATTACTCTTCATTGCAGAGATATCATGGGGTAGTCAGCAAGTGTAATGTGGCCATCATAAATTCAGATCAAGTGAGGGCCCTTGTCTTGGGTTTTTGGCTGTTTACTAAAAAATCTTTTTACCAGGGCTCTGAAAGAGACCCAGAAAGAAAAATAGAAAGCTTAACTTGGGGCTGCAAATGTCCTCACACAGTAGCAGTTAATGCTTCTGCACGTGCCTATGACTATAACCCCACTGACTCTTAAAAAGAAAAAAAAAGTATACAAATCTTTTTTTCCAGTTTGACCAATGTCTGTTTCACATTTTAAAGATATACTTTCATAGTCATAATTCTGGAAAAGCCAGTTATGGACATGAGGATCAGAGTAAAATATATTAGGTGTCGTATGTTACTTTGTTAACACAGAGTAATAATTTTTACTTGCACTGCATCTTTTTGAAAGATCACAAATTGCTTCACTGCTGTCACTACAGAGCCACTATTCAATCATTTTGAGGAATTATAAAGGACATAAAAAAAACTTCTGAAGATGAAAGAAGGAAAATGCTTTTCCAATCTAATAGAAAAGGAAAAAGATGTGTCACAGGAAATTACAGACTGCTGGACCTTTATGAGTACCAGGGCAAATGATCAAACAAGCCCTTATAATACTACATAAGATATGTAGCAGTGACACAGCTTTCTGAAGAGCATCTTACTAACTAGGATTATGTGTGTGTGCTTTTTTTGAAGTAGTTTTAATGCCAGTAGATTTCTGAGTCCATTGCATTGAATAAGTAACAAGGTGTCATGGACTGGGAATAAGAGACATGGATCTAGCCTTGTCTCTTCCCCACATGACTCTGAGTAAATCACTCATCCTTTTATTTCTTGGACTCTCCTTCCATAAAATCATATAATATTTCTTACTTGTCAACATCCCTTGAACTGGAGCCCTTGAGAAGTTTAGGCCTGGGGCCCCAAATCCTCAGGCTATTTGTCTCTCTAGTAAATGCCATCTAGGGTGGCTGCTTGGCTTGCAGGATACCCACTGCTGAAATTCATCTCTTTCATGCAGGAGTTTTGGGATGGAAAATGGCCATATCTGGACCTCAGGATCCCACTCTCCTTTCCTCTTGTACACTGCTGATTAGTGCAGACATAGACACTTTATTCAAACTCGGTTGATCAAATTCTCTCTCCCAGGACGCTGAATGGAAAGACAGAAAGACATACAATGATAGGAAATTGTCAATCTAAAGGGTCACAAGACATTTTAAAATAGTGAAATATAATAGCATAGAGTAAAATAGATCAGAGGGCGGTACTCTCAGCATCTTTTCCCACCACTCATTGCAGTGGCTTCCTCACAGTGCGTAGGACTAGCTGGGGCCAGCAGTGCTAGTCAGAGACTCCCATAGGTCCCATTTCCTATTCCTCCTTTTTGGAATGCCCCACTCTACAACCATTCACCCTCATGTAGGGTCAACCAGATGCCCCCAAATAGTTGAAACTCTGGCCAGTGGGGTCATCCTGGGGCCCTGTGGCTGGACCCTGGTTCCAGGAGGTGGCCTGGTGAGGGAATTACTCTTGCCAGCTGGCACAGGATTTCTTTTGTGGAATTGTATGAGATTGGGATGCCAGAATAGTGTTGAGACACTGATTTGGGAGTGCTACACACCCTATGGGGTCCTGTCAGTGGGCATCACTAGTGGTAAAAATAAGGCTTTTGTGAGACTTTCATTCATATATATAATTATGTAATTTCTATGTAAATATTATATAGATGTTTAATAAATATTTTGTATATAAAATTCTTACATAATAGAGAATTTTTATTAATATGTGTTGATATTATAAATTTATATTTATATATATTAAGTTGACATACAATACATTTCTTATTGTGAGTCATAATAAAAAATGCTGCCCTTGGTGAACCACCACCTTCACCTAAAAATAGATTAATATATGTAAAACCAGTGTGGGTAAATGGCAGTAGCAACACATAATACAATTATAGTTTAATTATCTCAATCAAATCAATAACTTACGAAAGGCAGAAATGAAGAAGAAACTTTTTTTTTTTTTTGGTAGAGACAGTTTCACCGTGTTGCCTAGGCTGGTCTCAAACTCCTGGCCTCAAGTAATCCACCCTCCTCAGTCTCCCAAATTGCTGGGATTACAGGTGTGATCCACTGCTTCCAACCGAAGGAGAAATTTCTATACCACGATATACAATTGTCATTTATGCTGGTTTGGATTCATTCATGAGTCTAATAAACAGAATAGATGGATTCTTCCTTTGAGAACTGAGCAGAGCTAGAAACTCTAAGGTCAAAACAGGCAAGTCATAATGGTGACAGGTCACCTAAACTGCAGTTCACAACTGCATTTCTTAAACAAAGCCCAACAAATTACCATTTCAGGGCCCTTGCAGGTGTCTGAGTCTAATCATTATTGCAAAGACTTCAGAGTTTACCTTTCTCATTTCACTACCTCTACCCTATCTACTATTTCAAATTGGCTTTTTAAAATTCTGTTACATTATTGATCAACAATGGAATTGTAAATTTCCATCATTTTATCATTTAAATAAGATCTTTTAATTCCATGTGAAAAATAAAATTAGTCAAGATAAGTGAACATCAAAATTTTAAACAGCTTTATATTTGCATGACTTCTAGAAATGTCAGATATAGCTTAAAATCTTTCTTAATCTATTCAGTCAGTTGTGTTGAGAGTCAACATGTTAGCCCTGCCAGTGCCTGGTCAAGCCTGAAAGAATCAAACTCTATGACTCAAGGCTAAAAGGAAAGTTTTAATGCTTGAAAACCTGTCAACTACCTCATGATTTTTTCCAGTTTATGGAACTCATTATAGTAGTATTCTTCCTCTTAAAAATTCATCCATGACTTACTGTCAGATATACTTCCTTCAATTAAAGGTTATTCTTCCTCATAATGTTTCCAAATGCATACTCCTTTTTTCTTTAAAAAACCTCAAGTTATTAACAAGTATAAAAAAATAGGCTTTATCATCACATTCGTTGACAGCTAGCATCACTCTCCCTGCTATTTTTTTTCTTTGAGACACCACAGCCTTTTTATGTTCACGCTGTCTGTGCATGTTTATGACATCTATTACCAGGAGCCATACCTGCTAGGGTAAAGATATGGCACCAGAGGAGGAAGAGACATCACCAGCCAAATCCCTTGTAGATTATGTCAGAGTGAGTGATGATGGTGGAAGCCTGTAGAAGAACAGCAGAACCTGTGGGATCCTAAGATGCTTTATCTACATGAGAATTTGTGCAACCCTCCTGTGCTGAGCATTTTCTTGAACATTTTTCATATTCAACATAAGCCAGAATTCCATCTTTAAGCCAGATCATTCCACATCCCAAGTTACTCAACTAAGGCTATTTTTCAATGTTTTTGTCATCTTGTTCGATGGGTACACGATGATTTGGTATTTAATTCTGAGTCCACTCGATATTTTTAGCAGAAGATCACAGTCTTTTAAGAAAGTGACATAAAGAATGGGAAAATGCAAGTATTGGCTTGTCATTGTCACCATCTTTTTTTCAGAGAAGGGAACTCTTGAGATCTCTTTTGCCTTTATTCCAAATTTCTGAGCATAGCTGCAAGGTTCTTCATGATTTGTCTCACCTCCCATTATTGCTTAGTTCTGGTAGTTCTTTAAAATCTACCCTACATATTATCCATTGCCTACCACGTTCAGTTTGCAGTCACCTGCTCCAGGTGTACATGAGCAGGGAGGTGTGTGTGGCAAACAGCCATTTTGCTATGGTTTAGCATTTATTGCCATTTCAAAGTTATGCCTTTGGCATTATCTCCAAATGATATTATATGGAGAGTCACATAAATACACTGACAGTGTATGTCATCATTCAGCTATTCATCACACAGTCTTAAACATGCACTATTGGTGTCCCATACTGCCTGGATACCTTCTTTAGGCACAGCATTTTTATGTGTGTGTGCTAGTGGTTTATATTTGTTAAATATAGCAACTCAAAATATAACACAATTTTTATGAATTTGTTTTGACATTTCCTCAGTTTTTAATAATCTAGGACCCCCAACTGTAAGTCATCACAAGCTCTGTAATATTTGTTTTCTACAACTTTTAAGTTCCAGGGTACATGTGCAGGATGTGCAGGTTCATTACATAGGTAAATGTGTGCCACGGTGGTTTGCTGCACAGATCAGCCCATCACCTAGGTATTAAGCCCAGAATCCCTTAGCTATTCTTCTTGATGCTCTTCTGCCCCACATCCCACCACACAGGCACCAGTGTGTGTTGTTCCCCACCATGTGTCCATTGTTCTTATTGTTCAGCGCCTGTTTATAAGTAAGAACATGCAGTGTTTGGTTTTCTGTTCCTGTGTTAGTTTGCTAAGGATAACAGCTTCCAGCTCCATCCATGCCCCTGCAAAGGACATGACCTTGTTCCTTTTTATGGCTGCCTAGCAATCCATGGTGTATATGTACCACATTTTCTTTATCCAGTCTATCAGTGATGGACATTTGGATTAACTCCATGTCATTGGTATTGTGAATAGTGCTGCAGTGAACATACAAGTGCATGATTTATAGAATATAGAATGATTTATATTTCCTTGGGTATATACCCAGTAATGAGATTTCTGGGTCAAATGATATTTCTGCCTCTAGATCTTTGAGGAATCACCACACTATTTTCACAATGGTTGAACTAATTTACATTCCCACCAGCAGTGTCAAAGCATTCCTTTTTCTCTGCAACTTCACCAGCATCTGTTGTTTCTTGACATTTTAATAAGCACCATTCTGACTGGCACTAGATGATATCTCATTGTGGTTTTCATTTACATTTCTCTAATGACCAGTGATGTTGAGCTTTTTTTCATATGTTTTTTGGCCACATGAATGTTTTCTTTTGAGAAGTGTATGTTCATGTCCTTTGTTAACTTTTTAATGTTTTTTTCTTGTAAATTTGTTAAGTTCCTGTAGACTCTAGATAGTAGACCTTTTTCAGATGGATAGATAGCAAAAATTTTCTCTCATTCTGTAGGTTGTCTGTTCACTCTGATAGTTTCTTTTGCTGTGTGGAAGCGCTTTAGTTTAATTAGATCCCCTTTGTCAATTTTTGCTTTTGTTGCAATTGCTTTTGGCATTTTTGTCATGAAATCTTTGCCTGTGCCTACGTCCTGAATGGTATTGCCTAGATTTTCTTCTAGGTTTTTATAGTTTTGGGTTTTACATTTAGGTTTTTAATCCATCTTGAGTTAATTTTTGTCTAAAGTGTAAGGAAGGGGTCCAGTTTGAATTTTCTGCATATGGCTAGCCAGTTATCTATCCTGCACCATTTATTAAAAAGGGAATCATTTCCCCATTGCTTGTTTTTGTCAGCTTTGTCTAAGATCATATGGCTGTAGGCCTCTGGTCTCATTTCTGAGTTCTCTATTCTGTTCCATTGGTCTATATGTCAGTTTTTGTACCAGTACCATGCTGTTTTGGTTACTGTAGCCTGGTAGTATAGTTTGAAGTTGGGTGGCGTGATCCCTCCAGCTTTGTTCTTTTTGCTTAGGATTGTCCTGGATATTCGGGCTTTTTTATGGTTCCATGTGAATTTAAAAATAGTTTTTTCTAATTCTGTCAAGAATGTCAATGGTAGTTTAATGGGAATAGCATTGAATCTACACATTACTTTGGGCAGTATGGCCATTTTCACGATATTGATACTTCCTATTCATGAGCATGGAATGCTTTTCCATTTGTTTGTGTCATCTATTATTTCCTTGAGCAGTGGATTGTAGTCCTCCTTGAAGAGGTCCTTCACTTTCCTTCTTAGCTGTATTCCGAGGTATTTTATTCTTTTTGTAGCAATTGTGAATGAGAGTTCTTTCATGATCTGGCTCTCTGACAAGCTCTGTAATATTCTTTTATACATCCCTGCTTTGGTATTTGCTGTTTTCTTTCTTTTCTTTGCTGTTCTTAAAGAAGTAGCTCCAACTTACATCCTACCCTTGGGCAGAATTACTTTTCTTTCACAGTACATATCTTTATTGCAAACCACCCCATTATGCATTGTGTGTCTGTATGTGTGCCTGTCTGTCCCTCTCATACACTGTGAAGACTCAGTGTTACCTTTGTTAGATGTGAATCACCAGAACAACAGATGCTTTGCATTCAGCTGCTAAAAAGACCAGCAGGTATCCAGGACCCACTGAGCACTGTGGCTAGGCAGCATCTCTCAGAATGTCTGCGTACTTCAATTGCCCCTTTTGAGTTGCATAGTAATCAAAAGTCTATTGCATTTGTTCTCACATCTTTATAACAGTTTTACTAGTTATCATAAGCAAGTAATCTCATTAAATATTAAACAATCATAAAATGAGCACAGCAAAAATGAAAGTTTTATTTCTGTGAAATGTATTCTGAAAGCTTTGGAAAAACTTGATAAAGGAAATCACAAAACAAACAAAAATATCCTGACAAATTAATTATGGGAAATACCATTATACACAATTGAAGGGAAATTTTTAAATATCCAGATGTATTCTTCACTCAGATATATTGCAAGTATCATTAAATCTTTGCTCCATTTTAAAGAAGTCACAGTTGAAAATATGATGCATAGATGGGTCAGTTTTTATCAAGAAGAACAAGCTATAGCTCCAAACAACAGTGTCAGTTTAATAATTAAAAAAAAAATGTCCTGGCTTTATATCACAAGATTGGCAAATCAATTAAAGGTATAATAAAAATGTTTAAGAAATATCCCTTTTAACCTTCTTTCACCCATGTTTAAATATGAACTAGCAAGTCCTTGATAAAAGGCCTTCTACTGAACTTTGCCCTGACTCCTAACCTTTGCTGCTAACAGTAAGTAAAAATAACAGAGTCAAACTGAAACTAAGGAAAGGAGGAAACCCCTCTCTGATGGGGAAACTGAAATGTGACTGACATGCTACCCGTGGCTATGAGTCACCTTGTGGAAGACACTGGGGTAAATGAGATATGAGAGATGGAGACAGAAAGCCTGCTGATTTGGGCCCCTGAGAGTTGCTCCCAAGACCAGGCACACACCTTTTGTTCTAGAGTTGACCACACAAACAGCATCTTTTCCTTTTTATTTAAGTTCTTTAAAGCTGGGTTTGTTTCATGTGTAAACAAAAATGTCTGGGTAATAATAATTTTAACATCTCTACCTTATATATTAAGGAATTACTAAGGAATATTTTAATTGACCCCAAAATATTACTGGATGTAATATTACTGGACATCTCTTCTGTGCCAGGCTCTGAGGATGGAACAGTGAACAAATCAGACAGTCCGGGTTCTCCTGGAACTTACAGGCTAGTGCCCCAAGGGCTGGAATGGATTGCAAATATATATTTTGTATTTACATCACACTAATATTTATATCATAATATTATTGCATTCATTATATGTTAATAGTTGACAGATCCAACATGGACCTTGAAGAAAATGTGAATATTTTCAAGGGAGTAGCCATAAACCTTTAGTTGAATGCCAGTGAAAATAATTACATACTCCAAATCATATTCCTGTGCCATTGTCAAATTCAGAATTTGGTGTTAAAGGAACTGTAAGACTTAACAAGCAAGGCAATTTCTTATGTTCTCATGATACAAATATATAGAGAGTAGCCCCACGTGGGTTGGTTACTGCTGGGTGACAGCACTTGTAGAAATTCAGAACTGGAAGATGCCTACACGTAAGGAGTGTGAAGCACAGAGGAATTAACTGGTTCATTCATGGTCAGCCAGACTGCAAATGTGGCAGATCCCAGCCAGGTGTTCACGGTAGGTCACCATGGCTTGAAAATATGTCACAAGTAGTTTGTTAGTCATAATAAAAGAGTAACATTTGAAAATTATTACTTTTTTTCAGAAATTAGATCACATTTTGATTATTCCTGTAACATGCTCATTTGCATTCCAAGATTCATTCTTGAGCAGAAGAATGAATCAGCCTATTCCCTGCTTGTGAGCCAGAAATTGCACATTCCCTGGGAAGTTTCTGAGAGAAGATTGTGCAAACCGAGATTACGAGTCATGTTTCTTGTCACTGGACACATAAAGGCTAAGAATCTTGTGACCTGGTGGAAAATCCAGGACTAGAACCCAGTATTTTGAGTTTTTTAGAGAGTCTTGTTTTTTAATCAACTTATAATAAAGGGTAGGATGGACTCTCAATCTTTAAATATGGAGGAGAAAATTTAACATGTGATTATTAGTGGCCCACGAGAAATAAACCCACATCAAATGAAGCTCAGTTTGTGGTATCTCTAGAACACTTTCTTCCTCTGTTCCTCAAAGATCTGGTGGTAATTTTAAAACCTTGTGTAACTTCTGTTTGTTGTAGAGGAGGTTAATACTTTGCCCAAACTTGGGCTTCATCACATGGTATTAGAGCATTCCAACTAACGCCCTATTCAAATACCTCAAATAAAATAAAATATCATTGATTTGGGCCCAATGCTGTAAACTTCAGTTTCCAAAAGCTTTCAGTGTCAATTACGTCCCACAGCAAAGCAGTCCACAAACCTCTTGATGATGCTTAGAGTCTTATATCATTAATTGCAGGCCTGTTTATACTTCACAATAAAATCTAATTTCTTGTACTTACTGTCAGAGTTAGGCTGCCTTACTGAATTGAATTCCTAAAGAAAATGATGATCTCAGAAGTAAACCTGAACTTACTAAAACAAGTTTGCAGTCCAAATTTCCAGCAGCAATGGGGCTTCCTAATTCAGTTGATTCAATACATGCTACTCAGCAGTTTTAAGGATATACTTTCCAGAATATAGTGAGATCTCTCCCTATTAGAGGTAAAAAGTGAATTGAATGCAATTCATACAATATTAATAACTTGCTCTACTTTACAGCTTAGTAATAAAGTTATTTATGCTCCCAGAGGCATTTCATGACATTCGCAGTAGAAAGATGGCAGTAGACAGGTGGGCTGGGCCTGTGACATTTAGAAATAGCAGAACTGTAACACCTTCCTGTGAGGCTACATAGGACGATGGCCAAGGAGAATGACCCTGGTACAAAATCTTTATAAGCAGCACACTGAAGAAGAGACATAGACTCTAATAAACTTCTATTCTACCTTTTGGAACAAGTGAATAGCAAAAATTGTAATTTAGATGAACATAGTCTGGGCATAGATCAACTAGCTACCACACCACAAATTTATCTTTCCCAGATCAACTGTATCCTTTCAAGATTTAAATTAAATATTTCGCCTAGCTCCTCACACATTAACATAAGTTATACTCAACCTCCACTATACACATAGATGAAATTTTTGTCTTTAATTATGTACTGTTTTATATTCTTTTCTCCATACTATTTTCTATTGTTTCCTATATTCAGTTCCAAGCACCTAGAAAACAATAATCACATCTTATCCAGTGCTCTCCTGTCTCCCATAACACCTGCCACAGTAGTAAATAAAAGACCAATGCTGAAGAAGTATTTGTAAATAAAGAAATAAGATGCCAAAGTTTTGTCTGATAATCATTTTCCATGATGAGATGTAGGATGTGCAAACAGAAGGAAGTGGTGTCATAAATAATTCAAAGTAGCAAATAATTGGAAGGTCATTTCTATTTTACTTTGAGATGCATTAAGGCTGGCCACAACTTTAAAGAACAGCCCACTTATGGTCTCATCAGCAAATGATGAGTCATGTGCTGTGATAAGCTAAAAGATGAATAGGAATGGAACACAGTTTCCATATTTTGCCCACACAACATTTATCACCCACTTCCTTCTAGCATCCTATTAGCCTTCTAGGTAATTAGCTCCCCTATTATGTTCAATCTTGTTGGGAAAGTAAATCCAGGCATCACTGGATTCACTAATTTTAACTAATTTCTTCAACTAATTTCAACTAATTTCTCTGTTATTACCTGGCATAACTAAGGGCTGGTACATCACTTATACTTGGCCAATCAGACCCACTTTTCCAGGGCTTGAACTTTAGGCCATGTTATGCCAAGGCAGAAAGGAAAAAGGACATTCCAGGGCTCATAACATACATGGGCATCCATCAGGTCTTGCTCCTAAGACTTAGTGGAAATTCTTAGGTCCCATAAATTCCAAACAGGTTCTGGTAATCTGAGTTTTTAATGAATTCACTTGTAATAGAATATAATAGACTTATTTTCTATTGTTTGCAACCAAAACACCCTAACTGCCCTGTTGGGCCAATGCTTCCCTGAGAAATGTAGAAGTGGAAAAACAGGACACAGACACAGCGTAGCACAAGGGTAGAGTCTGAGAGGATATCATGAGTAGAATCAGGGTCAGAGAAGCCACAGAAAGTGTGGGAAACTTATCATTGTGCAGTAGTCAAAGGTAGGGGAGGTTCAGAGAAGGCTGATGCATAGGGTAAGGAAAAGCCCAAGAATCATACAAAGAAGCAGATATGCCTGAAGGATAAGACCCTGCGACCTCTAGGAGTTCTGGCTCCCAGTGGCAGTTCAGTTCCCAACCCTTTTTCTCAGAAGAGCCCACTGTGTATTTCCCTGGATTTTCATTCGTTTAATAATCTCCTTTGTTCTCTTCCATGGCTTTTTAAAATGAACATATAGTGATTAAGTTGTGAGCTCTAGGGTCCAACTGTCTATGTAAAAATCTCACTCTATCACTTATTTAAATTTTCCTATCTGTAAATTGAGGCTACTAATAGGTACCTCATACCTCATAGGGTTTTAATGAGGTTTCAATAAGATAATCCAAGCACACTGTTCAGCCCAACACCATTCCGATATATCAGAAACAAATCTCATGCATCTCTTCAAATTATCTCTACCTCTCACCTCCTAGACAGCCCACATTTCTGAAAATGCAGGATGCTCACCCTTGGCCAACCTAGGTAGCTGGGCAAAACACCCTGAGCAGCCACTGAAGCTGCCTTGTGATGCAAGCTAGAAGTGACAGGGAGTTGAATCCCCCATGGAGCAAACTCTGATCAATGGGAAAGGGATAAGAGGGTATCAGGCAGATATAGTCCCCTCCTTCCTGCATCCCTGGACTGCTGCAAAGTACAGTTTCTCCCTATGACCTGTCTAGAGAAGTTCCTGGTAGACCAGCTGAATGACTGGCCATTCTGGACACAGCTCCCAGGAAGCAGGAGCCAAGATGGTAATGTTTCCCATCCCACTGATTTCCCATCCGTCTTTGGGTAGTTTCCCTTCTTACTCATTCTGGCTCCCCTAGGTTTGCACCTGTCATATACAACTCAGATTTTAAAATCCCTGTTCACTTCAATCTCTACTTTCCAGGTAACCCAGTCCAAGATAATATTAATAGTGTTATTATCATCACTTGAACTAGCCAAATTGGGCATCCGTTACTTGAAACCAAGGGAGTCCGGATAAAGCAATGAGGCAGAGTGCGCACTGTCACGCCGAGCTCCATACTGATAAACAGGTGAACTACTCACCGACTCAGCACTATGACCAGAAAATATTTTTTAGAAGGTATTGAAGGCCTGAAGATAACTTTAAAGAATAAAACTAGTCACTTTTAAAAATAGTTACTAATAAATATAATAATATGCAACAAGATGCTTTATGTTAAAAGCATAGATATTTCATATATAAATTCTCAAATGAAAACTTTAGAGAAATACTGAATCAGATAAACAATTTTTTTATTTTTCTCTCTTATGTAAATATTATTAGGCCATTTACCAGTTTCTTCCCCATACATTGATGCTTATAGTTTTATTCTCTTGTAAAGAAACATTTGCAGGATGATAATTTGCATAGAAGATAATATTATGAAGTGTTGAACAATACCCTTATATTATAATAGCTGATGAGAAAGCCAGTGCGGTTATAAGTTGTATGTCACAGATGTTTTAAAATATAATATATATCTTATGGCTGAAAGGAAATAAAAAGGTTCACAATGGTATTTGTTGGCTGGTAAGCAAAAGATAATCTCAAAGTGGTGATTATGACACAGACCCTGGACTCAGGCAGAACAGGCTCAAATCGCTGCTCACTGCATTCTAATTTTGTGTCCTTGGCCAAGTTACGTAAGTTCTAAGGTTTGGTTTTCCTTTCTGCATTATAGTATATATAGGAACAATATAGATATAGGTTAGATATATAGATATAGAATAAAATAGATACAGGAATAGGATGGGATAGGTGAACCCAACTTAAAGGGCTGCTGGGAGAAATGGAGTCTTCCTCATCTCAATAAATATTACCGTTACTCACCTACTTGCTCATCCTTGATTTCATTCTTTCCATAGCTTTCTCTTATCACCCACATCTAATCCATCACAAATTTCTATCAGCTCTCCCTCCAAAATTCATCCTGCATCCATTCTCCTCTCTTCTGCCTCCAATGCTCACATCAAAGCTACCATCATCTCCTGCCTGAGGTACAGAAATAACTTCTAATTGTTCCACTCTTCTCCTTATATAATCTGTTTTCCACACCGCAACCAAGTGATCTTTTATAGCATGAATTGCATCATGTTACTCCCTGCTTAAAGCCTCCAAAGGCTCTCCACTGCACTGAGACTGAGTGGAGAGAATTACCATTGCCCACAAGCTCTCGTGACCTTGCTCTTGCCTGCCTCTCCTCTCTCCTCCACTAGTCCTCATCCCCAACTCATGGCACTGCCCTCTAGCACATATGCTGGCCTTCCTTCTATTCTTCAAACAGATGCAGTCCATTCCTCCTTCAGGATCTTCATGTCTCCCCTTCCTCCTGCTTAGAATGCTCTTCTTTCAGGTCTTTGCATGACTTTCTGCTTCTCAGCATTCAGGTTTGTTTTTAAATCCTGCCTTCACAGGCAGACCTAGCCACCTGCCCCTTAGCAGACCCTGCCCCATCACTCTATTCCTTAATGTTGTAATATTTCTTCAAATGACTTCTTGCTATCTATAATTATCTTATTGATTTAGTTATTTAATGCCTATTTACCTAATTTGAATTAAGATCCACTAGAGCAGAGACATTTTCTATCCTGTTTACCACACTACTCTCAAGGCTGAATAGGTGAATGTATGCAGTGCTTAATATATAGTCTCATTTCCCTGGCATTTCCCAAGGCTGGGATCATGAGTTGCTTTCATGATGGAAGAAAATATAAGCTACTTTTTCTTTGACCAGGAAATGCTGGTTTTTTGTTTTTATCTGGAGTCTCACTCTGTTGCCCAAGCTGGAGTGCAGTGGCACGATCTTGGCTCACTGCAACCTCTGCCTCCCGGGTTCAAGTGATTCTCCTGCCTCAGCCTCCTGAGTAGCTGGGATTACAGGCACACGCTGCCACACCAAGCTAATTTTGTTTTGTATTTTTAATAGAGACAGGTTTCACCATGTTGGCCAGACTGGTCTCGAACTCCTGACCTCAGGCAATCTGCCTGCCTTAGCCTCCCAAAATGCTGGGATTACAGGCGTGAGCCACTGCACCTGGCCAAAATGTTGTTTTTTTAAAGTCATCTGTCCTAATTCCAAGTACTAGGAATATTTCTTTCTCTATTGTCCTTTAGTAGCATCTTTGAATTTCACAATAAAACCTAGTTTCCAAAATACCAGGACAATGTGAGGTGTTCCTGGAGTGGAGGCGGAATATGTACAGATAACATGGAGGGACAGCTGGCTGGAATAGACAGTCCTTAGGGTGGGTGTCCAGAGGTGTGAGGTCACAGAGAACATTGTCAGGACCTGCTGTCAAGCTGGCTCACGAGCTGGTGACTATGGAAAATGAAAGCAAGTTCACGCTGACAATGCCCGTAAAGAGCTTTGTGAAGCCATGACAGTGCTCTTCAATTTTAACATGAAGAAGAGGGCATGTGAGTTAGCAAGACTGGCCAGAGGCCAGAGCCCGGGGCCAGCAAACCTTTCCCTGCTGTGAGGTGGGCAAGTTCGTTGCTCCAAATACAAGATAAAGTGATTGAGTTCTTTTCTCAAGCGGGAGTCGGAGTTTATCCACTCTTAGGTACCCTGCATTTAAATCCTTACTGTCTGTTCTTTGAGAAATACCCAACTTCTCAGGTGATTGTAGACCTTTTCAGAGTCATCACTCAGGCCCTCAATGCCTTAGAGGGGGTTTCTGATTTGCCTCCATCGGTGTCTCCTTTGCCAGGGATCTGCATTCCCTTGACCTGATCTCAGGGTCAGGAACTGGGGAAGAAAATGAGTTGGAGGTGGCCATAAGGCCCAATCTCAACAAACATGGCCAAGGAACCAGATACTCCTGGCCAAGGCCCTGGAAGAGAAAAAGGCTAGTGGAGAACCTGCGTTCATTCTCCAACTAACTGAAATAATGCCCGAACCCAAGCCTGTGTGATCTGAAAAAGTCCGTGAAAGTCCTAGAAGCAAAGAAAGCAAACTAGTTAACTTTCAGGAGATGCTCAGTCTTCCTCCCAGACATCTTCTGATGTCATACACATCTGGCCACCTGGTACAGTGAGCAGTGAGTCCCTATGATATAAACCCCAGGATGGTCTAGATCCTGCCAAAGTAATTAGCTTATATCAAAGAAGTAGATTCAAAATTAAAACAAAGGGATTTTAAATGTTAAACTGTAAATGTAAAAGTGCACAGCTGCTTATCCTAAGTGGGTAAACTGCTTTGAAATTGGTTCTGAATTGGCTTTGGGTTCATAATGGGACTTGATTATTTCCACATGGTACTTAGCAGGCACATAAAATTCCACTAATATGAAAGAAATGTATTTTAAATGTTGGTTGATGGAGGAAAGAATACTTTTATATTACAAAAAAAAAGACAAAAGGGAATTCTCTGGCAACTGAAGTATTATCTCAGAATACTGATTTAAAATTCTTCCAGTAAGATAGAATAACTTAAAATGATCATTTAATATTAGTAAGTATCAAGTTGATTAGGATGGAACCCTTTTTGGTTTGTAAGAAACTGATTTAGACTTTTAAATATACTTTAATTATGTTTGAAACCTTCTGGGAAAAATATTTACCAGAGATTGCCAAGACTCTTTGACCTAGGCGTCATTTGCTGTCTGGATTAATTTCCAACATTTACGTCCTTCTGCATTTGCACTGTGGCTTGTCCATCCTCATCTTACTCTGTCCTGTTTGGACTTTGGTGACATAAAAATAAACAACCATTACTCAGCATAGTTTAGTTGCTAATGTCTTAGCCTCTGGAGTCAGTCTAGCTGGGTTCACATCCTGTCTAGGTCTCTTATTAGCTGTGTGACATTGAGCAAATCACTTAACCTTTTGTGAATTTGTTTTATCCTCTTTAAAATACAACACTTCCTGCTTCAAAGATTGGAAACCAAAGAAAAGTAATTCAAAATCCCTGTCAACAGGGTCATCCAACTAAAAAAAATATATATCTTGAGGATTTGCATTGATATGCAATATCGGCATGTCCAAGGCCTCCTTCCAGACCACTAGATTCTAGTAATTTGAAGCGGCTTCTCCTCTCCCTCAAAGCAGCTCTGCTTAGTACAGTGCTTGGCACAAAGCAAACATTCAATAGATGTTAGCCAACATTAGCTGCTCATCTGCTTTCCTTAAAAGCCAAGTCATTTCAACAAACCACCCCTGAGGCCCCAAGACACAGAAGAACAGCATCCAGTCCAAGCCCTCTGGTACAGGTGGGAAACAGCAATCAGACTCTTCCAGACATATTGCCTTGATAAATGTGTGCCTCCCTCCTTGAACCACATAGTTATAGCTTTTAGAATTAAAGATAGCTCCACTTATGTGCCACTGTATGCCAGGATATACTTGTCATTTATAACACGATCTCATTGAAACATTGCTTTTAATATTTGCACTGCTATGGGAGAACACAAATGTTAATCTCTGATGTTAATACCTTTAAGGAAAACTAATTTCATTTCCCAGGTTCCTCAACTAATGATATTTTTTGTTCATTTGTTTGTTTTGTATCAGGATTTGATGAGTATACAATGATTCAGTTTTCAATTATAGTCTTGCTCAGTATTTTTGTGAGAGAATTATGACCGTCTGAAAAAAAAAGCTAATATGTAAAGTGTGACAAAAATTTTAACTCATTTTTTAGGTTTTACTTTTTATTGAAATGTGATATACATACCAAGAAGTGCACACATAATAACTAAACAATTTGCCATATTTTCGCAAGCTGAACACAACCATGTAACCATTATCCAGATAAGAAAACAAAACATTATCAACATTGCAGAAATCCCCTTTGTACTCCCTTCCTGTCACTAACCCCTCCCCAAGAGTAACCATCATCCCAACCTCTAACCTCACTGATATGTGTTCTGTGTATTTGTACTCCATATGTATATAGAATCGTAGAGCAGAAACTCTTTTGCATTTGACTTCTTTCACTCAACATTTTGTTTGTAAGAATTGGCCTCATTGCCATGTATAGTTGTAGATGGCTCATGATCATCACTATATAGAATTCCATCCTTGAATACACGATATTTATAACTTCTGCTATTGATGGGCAGTTTGAAGATATTATGAATAGTTTGTCTTTTGGTGCACATATGTACACACTCCAGTTGAGCATCCACCCAGAAGCTAATTGCCAGGCCACAGGGTATATGTATGTTCTGCTTTAGTAGGTACTAACAAATCGTTTTCTAAAGTTGTTATGCCTGTAACAATTTACAGCCCACTATCAGTGAATGAGCATTCCAGTTCTTCCACATTCTAAACAAAATTTGGCATTTTTCATTATTAAAAAATTGTTTGCCATTCTAACTAGTATGTATCAGGGCATCTTTGACTTACTCCTAAGTCAAAGTTCTTAAACCTATTTTTTCTCTGTGGCACAAAGTCTGCAAATTCTGTCACACTCCCTGGTGGTGATGCAGAAGGACGATGCACTCGGACTACGCTGGGCCACCTGGAGCACAATCTCAGCACAGTTTCACAACCTAAAATACACCCTTACCCATGCAAAAGAAAAAAGAAAAAAGAAAGAAAGAAAAAAGCCTGGAGAAGCCACAGAGGGCTTCACTCAAAGACTCTTGAGGAAGAGGTGATGGGAGAGCTATAGGACACAATACACAGCAGGGTTTCCTAAGGATGCTTTTACCACTGTTGTGTCAGGTGCCTCCTTCCTCCTCAGGACTCCCTTCTCTGTTCTCCTCTTTTCCATGCTTAGGCTCCTCTCCTTTTATGCCCATTCCTTTCTTTGATCCTTTATGTCCAATGGTTGATTCCCAGGCTCTCTCCCCATCATTCCTCATCCTGGACAGCATTCCTCAAGTCTAAGAGGATGGTCTGGCCAAAAAATAGCCCTTTCTCCCTAGAGAGAGAAGGAAAGGCAGATCGTAAGCATTATAACTGAATTCTTCCTCCCGTTAGTACTTGTGCAGCAGGGGTTTTTGAAATAACCAGTGTATGCTGCACTTTTAGCTTCCCCTATCTCCCTTGGTAATTTCTTTCCATGAGTATCTTGGCCAGGCAGAGAACAAAACAGCCTGAACCTGAAGGACTTTTTCACTCTTTTGTGAGATACTAAATCCTCAAATGGGATTTTGCTGGGAGTCCTGGAAGAGGACTGGAGAGCAGTGTCTTTGAGAAGCAGAAATGCTGAGAGAAGGGATTTCTTTCTCATGCTGTGGGAGGAAACACGAGATCTGAGGACTCTGAAAGTTGCAGGAACTTGGGCTGTGCTCTGTGGCAGTGCTGGAAGGCGGTGCTGGCCACATCTAGTCTACATTAGTCTACATGGGAAGACTCTGCGCCAACTGAAAAGGTGCCCCCTCTAGGCAGATGCAGCCCAACAGGCATACAGCTTGATGAGCAGCAGATGGTACCTTTGTCCAGAGGAAAATGAATCAGCCCATGCCAAGGCACAGGGCCTGGCTGCCTCTAGGCCCCCTCATCCCCTCAATCTAGCCCTGTGGGCAGGGCACAAAATGCACCACTGTGTCTCTACAGAAATATAGCCAGACATCAGAGGGAAGCCTCTGTAGTGCACCTAGGGAGGAGAGACCCCAAGTGTTGGCAACCTCAGCCTTAGCATAAGTCCAACACCCCCTTACTATGACGCAGAGAGCCACGACACTGTAAGGACCCACGGATGTTGAAGTTTGACTGTGATATGTCAGCTGGGGCCACAGTGATCTAGCAACTAGAGACCTTGGTCTTGATCCCATACCATTCGACTTCTTGAATATTGATACTATTCTGGAGAATAACGGATCCTGAAAGTAATTGAAATTTGGTTTCCTGGCAGCCTGGTGACGGGGAGTAAGGGTCTGTTTAATTTGATTTAAAGGCAATAAGAACTGGGATGTTTCTTGTACACTTGAGTTGATTTGCTACACCTATCATACCTGAATGACAGTTCCTTTTAAAAAATAAACCATTTTTGGTTTAATAAAACTATAAAATTTAACATGCAAATGACAACAAAATTACTTCTGTTTAGGTCTACATACATAGTTTTTTATTTAGTCCATGTAAACATTATAATACAATCTTAACTTTGAATGTAATCCTGTACAATTTTATTGACATGGTTCCTAACAAGAGGTTATAGTGCTCATCATATAAAACATGAGGAATTCAAGATTATAATGGGCAAGGGTCTGACATTTCCAAGTATTCACTTTGGTACTAAAACAGGTTACTTTTCAATATTTTCTCCTTGTAGCACTGCTTTTTAGATTGTTTTATTTTTTTTAACCTGAAAAGCAGAAATATCTGAAATGTTACTGCTCTCATATTTACAGTTACTCCGAACTATTTGCAAGTGCCTACAACTGAAATGTTTATTTTTTGAATATTGAATACACTGTAGTGATTAGTTTTAATGACATGTATAAGACTAGTACTTGAACATTATATAGCTTACATTTGTGACAGCCAAATTAATGATTGGAATTGAAAATTAATTTTATAAGTCATTGAGAGGAACAAATATCACAGTCAGAAACATCCAAAAATACTTAATAAAAATTAAATGAATATCATTCTCATTTAACCTAAAATAAGGATGATTTTTGAATAGCTTTTCCTTGTGAATAAAAGTCCAGATAATAAAACAAATATTTACTTAAAACATGTGATACCTTTTTTTCTTGTAAACTTTTCACAAAAAGGACTGGAAGAAGAATTATTTTATCTTATTATAGTGAATAAAATTATAATAGTAAGAATGAAAAAAATCTGATATTCAATTATGCCAGAGATATTTAGGTTCCCTTTCTCTCAAGAGTTCATATTTGAACAGGCTTATCTTCACACAGTCTATTTTCTAGAATGGTAAAAGACAAATATGACCATTCCCAATGCTTACACAAGAAAACTGGAGCACCAAGTTTTAATAAATCCCTCAAGACCATTGTCAAGTATTAAATTCTCCATATAAAGTACACTTTAATGCCTCCATGTTTTTCTTTTACCATGGGATGATTTTTCTTTATTCTCTCTGCTTCAAAGTGCTTCTTATACTCTAAGATCAAACTGGAATATTACCTCTTACATCAAACCTTCTCTAACCTTCAGGCAGAAATAACTGAATAATCATTCACCAATTTCATTAGCTTTAATTATGGAATCTTATCCCTTTGAATTTTGAAGAGTTTTTTTAAACTATGTCCCAGTACACGCCAAAACTGTATAGAAAATACACCAAAATTGTTACCTATGATTGTGGTTGTGAGTTGTACCATGTGTAACTTTTCAGTTTTTCTGTATTTTCTAAATTTTCTGTAAAGGTCATATAATTTATGATTAGAAAAAAACACAACAAAACAAAAATGACATATTAAGTTTTATGAGCTATAATTTATATCTCAGAAAAACCAATACTCTAAGACTAAGCCATAGTAGAGATACCTGAGGAGGGATAAAAGGACTTTGGATGAAGGAGGAACAAAAAAATCCCCAAAGAAAAATTTTACCTCCTTCATATATTATATCTGCATACTATGCTCCTCAGGCAGCTCAGGGGTCGTCAAATAGACCCTGGGAGTACCTCCATCAGTTTCAAGAAAGGGTAAGACGATAATCCAAATAGACAGATGACTACTGACAAAACTAATCTACCTTCCTTAAATAAAATGGATGGAATAACTTAAAGCCTTCTGGGGAAACATAAGACTCAGTGAAGAGTCAATCTCAAATGGCTGGAGCTCCGGACTAAAGCTTCCTGTTCTCAAATGTGAAGCTGAATCTAAAAAAGGCCAACAGTGTCTGCTCATGTGTGCTGAGTAGGGGAAAAGCCCAACTGCAGCACGAAGAGGCCCCCAAATGCTGTGGCTTAAAGAAAAGAAAGCTCCCCTCTCTCTCATAAACTATCTGCAGGAGAGTGGTCTGGTCTGTGGCAGCTCTGTTGCTTGCAGCCATGTAGGCACCCAGTTTCTTTCCACAGTTTATTCACCACAAGGCAGGGATTAGAACACTACAGGCCATGGACCAAATCCAGCCTGCCACTTGGGTTTGCACATAACATTTTATTAGAATACAGCCATTCCCATTTGTTTACATATCATCTTTGGCTGCTTACACACCACAGGGTAGAGACTGAATGGTTACAAACCTGAAAATATTTACTATTTGGCCCTTTACATGAAGAAAAAGTTTGCCCACCCATGCTCTAAAATATGACCATGCTGAGCAGGGTTGGAGGCAGATTTAAGTTCCAGCTTGTGAAAAGAGCACCCAGCCAGCATTGCAAGGCCCAAGCTCAGAAGCAGCACATATCACATCCCTCACACTCTACCACAACGGTATAGTCACAAGTCTTCATGTAGTTGTAAGAAGGCTGGGAAATGAGTCTCTGGCTGAACAACCATGGTCCAGCTACATCTTTACAATGAAACAAAAAGAGGGCAGTCAGTAGCCTCCACCACGTGGTGTGCTTTGTCCATCTGCTTCAACTGACATCATTAAAAGTAGCATATATCCACCTGAGTGTCATGTCATAGGCAAGTGGCCATATTTTTGTCCACACCAGAAATGTACTTTTGCTGCAACCAAGACAATATGCTTTCTAGTATTGTCTATCAGAGAGAACACTGAAGTATGATTTGGCACAAGAAGGAGGCAAGTGTAAGAGCTATAGAAAGTGCCAAGCCAACCCAAAGACAGATTGTGTTTTATTGGAACATGCAGTGTCATAAGCAAGCTGGTTTAAAATGGTATCCGCTCTTCTCAAACAACATCATGGTGTCAAAGGGTGGCCTGGTGAGTGTGCCATGCTAAATGTATTTGGAAACTAATGCCTTCAAAAAAGTGCTGTCCAAAATTCTATTTTGTAAAAATATTCTTCACACACACACAAAAAGTTTGAACCTGTTTAGAAATAATTGACCACACACAAAATAAACTGTAAGTCTCCAATCAGGCTCCATTTAAAAAGAAAAAAAAAAGTGTACATAAAAAGAGCCAATGAATAGTATCAATTTCCATAGGAGACTTTATAGTCCATTTGCTCTACTACCGTTAGAGATTAGAAGTAAAAAGGCATCTAAGCTGATCTTTCTGCTAGGACGATTCCCTGCAGCAAGTTTTACTGCCTTCTTTGATTCAGTTTTAAATGTCTGGAGCAACGTGTTCTCCCCATCCTTCTCCAAAGGCAATTCAAAGTCCTATGGGAGATTTTTGCAACCGCCGTGGTGTAAAAAGTAATAGAATGAGGAATGAAGAGTTAGAGATTCTGGTCCTCACTCTTCTGCTTCTCAACCACATGGACTTGCATGATTCATTCCATGAATTCACTCAAATTGTGTTGAGGCCTCTCTGTGGGAGAAACAAAGATGACAGAAACTAAGCCCAGCCCTTTAAGAGTTTATAATCTAATGCAGGAGTAACTGCAAGAGAAAGAGAAAATGCTTTGGTGGGTGGCTGGTATCACACCTGTTTTGAGTGATGGTTGAAGAGAGTCATGCAAACTGTTATGGAAGGTGGTGAGACCTGGAATGCAAAGAGGAAGGAAAAGGTGGAGGTAGGAGAGGAATGGCTGGTGGCCAATTTCAGCTAGAACTTGTATCATTCACAGGGGAACAATGGGAAATCAGGAAAGATAGAATGGAACCAGTCCTGGAAAACTAATGAATTTTGTTTTTTAGTCAGCCAAGTGACTGAAGGTTTCTGAGAAGGGGGATGATTTGATTAAGGAATAGCTTTAGTAGGATTATTTACATGGTGATATTCACATGGTAAATGAATTGGGGGTAGGGAAACTAGTTAAAATCTCATTAGAAAGCTATGATAACAAGACAGATGTGGAAGAGATTATCAGTAAGGAAGAAATTCAAGGAACTATTTTCCCTGTGTTGAACATGATCCAACTGCTTATTTTAGAGATGCTACAATCAAAAAAATGATGAAGCAGAAAATACAACACTTAAGATGACAGATAAAATACTTGCAATTGATATGACAGAAAAATAACAGACTAGAAAGGCATTTCATTCTTAATTTAATGTTTATGAGGATTTTTAACTATTTTGTAAGCTATGAAATGCTGTAAAAATGAAACTCTGGGAAGGATGTAGGAGCAGGTTCCTCTTACTAAGAAGATAGAGTCATAGGGAAGAAATTACTATCCTCTCTAGGCTTTTCACACTTATGCCAAGTTAGATGGACCTTCTAGGTGCTACTTTGAAAAATTTTAACTAGGAAGACAGTCTGTTTTTTTTCTTTTTTTTAATTTCATAGAACTATATTTTGCATACAATAAAATGTACCTATTTTAAGTGTATAGTTCAATGAGCTTTGATGACATATACACCCATGTAATCATCCCCATACACCCATATAATCATCCCCATAATTAAGCTATAGAATGCTTCTGTCGGCCTTCCCCCTCCTTTCCCCGGGCCCCACCACATTCTCTCATAACTCTGCAATCAAACTCCAGCCCCTTCTCAGGCAACTGCTGACCTGACATCTGTCACTACAGATTAATTTTGTTTGTTCTATAAACTTCATGTAAATGCAGTCATAAAATAGGTATTCTTTTGTGTCTGGTTCTTTTTGCTTAGAAGGTTTTGAGCTTCACCAATGCTATTATATGTAAAAGTAGTTTATTCTTTTTTACTGGTAAGTTGCATGAATATTCCACAATTTGTTTATCCATTCATCTGTAAACATATATTAGGGGTGTTTTCAGTTGGGAGCTACTATGAATAAAGCTGCTGTGAACATTAGTGTACCTGTCTTGTTTTGGACATAGGGTTCATTCCTCTTGGACATAGGTTTTCATATACTTCCATATCATCTAAATCTGAGTCATATGGAAGTATATGTTTTCTTTTATAAGAAACTGACAAACTGTTTTCCAAAGTATTTATAGTATTTTACATTCCCAGGAGCAGTATATGAGAGTTCCAGTTGCTCCGCATCCTTTCCAACACTTGTTTTTGTTAGTTTTTTAAATTTTAGCCATTCTAGCAGGTTTGTAGTAGTATCAGGGAAATTTGCACTTCCCTGATGATTAATGATATGTTCATGTCCTTCTTGGCCACTGCATATGTATTTTTGTGAAGGGTATGTTCCAATCCTTCACTCCCTTTTTATATTTGTCATTTGTCTTATTTTTGAGTTGTGAGAGTTCTTTACATATGTTAGTATGTTGGATGTAAGTCTATACACACATCTATATATATGTATATGTATATATACATATATGTGTGTATATATGTATATATACATATATGTGTGTATATATGTATATATACATATATGTGTGTGTATATGTATATATACATATATGTGTGTATGTGTATATATACATATGTGTGTATGTGTATATATACATATATGTGTGTATATGTATATATACATATATGTGTGCGTATATGTATATATACATATATGTGTGTGTATATGTATATGTGTGTGTGTATATATGTATATATGTATATATGTGTATATATGTATATATGTATATATGTGTATATATGTATATATACGTGTATATATGTATATATATGTGTGTGTATATATATATATGGCAAATACTTTATTTCCAGTCTCTTGCTTTTCATTTTCTTAGTGATGTGTCTGGAAGAGCAGTAGTTGTAATGAGTGGGGTTGTAACTTAATTAAAAATTAAGTTTTTAATTTTAATAAAGTCTAATTCATCAATTTTTATGGTTATTGTTCTGTTCTATTTACAAAATCTTGAAAAAAATATGTTTTCTCCTGGAAGCTTTATATGTTCTGCTTTTACTTTAGGTCTATTATCTACTTTAAGTTTACTTTTGTGTACAGTGTGAGTAGGATTGACGCTCATTTCTTTCCCTTTTGAATATCCAGGTATTCCAACACTATCTGTTGAAAATACTATCCTTTCCTTATTGAATTACCACAGCACCTTTGTCAAATGTTGGTCTATTTCTGAACTCTTTATTTACTCTATTCCACTGATCTATCTTTATACCAAGACCACACTGTCTTGATTATGTAGCTTTGAAGTAAAGCTTGAAATCAGAAAATGGAAATCCTCCAAATTTATTTTTCTTTTAAAGGACTATTTTGACAATTGTAGGTCCTTTTTATTTCCACATATCTATTAGAATCAGCTTGTGTGTTTCTACAAAGAAGTCCTCTGGGAAGACTTGCATTGAATCTAAAGATCAATTTGGGGAAAATTGATTTCTTAACAATATGAGTTTCCTAGTTCAATAATATGATATTTTTCCTTTTTATTTGACTTTTAAATTTTCTCTTAACAATCTTTTGTAGTTTTTAATGTATGGATCTTGTATGTATTTTGTTAAATTCATCCCGAAGTATTTCAGACAGCCTGTCTTAGGAGTTAACTATTGAAGAAAGTAATCTCTCTCATTATTTGTCAGTTTTATTAGTTTAATTACCAGAATAACAATTTCTTCAAATTGGTGGTAGTGGAGGAAGGGTTGTAATGGAGGAGGGGTACTTCTCAATTGGAATGATATATATCTAATTGGATATATATATATATATATATATATATATCCAATTAGAAGATAATTTCCTGACATACTGGAAAATAGTCTCTGTAGATGAGGCCTCACTGAACCCCAGCTTGCAAGCATGTCAATACATACACATACTAAGAAGACTATAAATGAATAAGTCTCCCTGGTGTCAACTATGAAGCTACTTACCGAGATAATTAGGTCTTTAAAGTTGAAAGCAGCTCTTTTATGGATTACCCAGTCTACAAGTCTACGTATGGTTACCATTTTAGAATTATCAGATTTATCACATTAGTGGGCACTATGAAAATGTTTTTCTAGGGCTGGATTTTTTTATAGCATAATTCTCATGCTTTAGTTTGAATCAGCAATTGCATTTGTGCAATTACAGAGTGCTTGTAGGAGGCCTAAAAACTAAGAGTAGAGAAAAATGTTTTATCAGTAAAGTTTTTCCTAGATGTACAAAATTCTCTTGAAAACACTTTTGGGAAATCTAACTACCTAACTGATGTTTTTCTTTCCACACAGAAATATTGATGATAAAGAGGAAACTAACTTTCTGAACCATTAAATGTGATATCATTTATCTCACCAAATCCCAAGATAGGTATTTTATAGATTGTTCTTCATTTTAAAAGTAGATTACCCAAGATTCCTAGAATAATTATATTGTAAATATAATAATAACATTACTTATACAATGTTTCTTCTATATTTGTGGTCTCAGTCTTTTCTCATATGAATCAAATTAGATAAAGAAGGATTCAGTGTTATTTAATCAGGAAAAAACTCTAAACAAAAGTCAAAGAGCAATCTAAAATATTAAATAGAGATCTGGCTCTGTGTCTTTTCTTTCTTTCCTTTCTTTTTTTCCCTCCTTACTCTTCTCGTTTTGATTTTGGGCTTTAAAAGAACACTCAGAAACCACAAATGTTCAAGAAATATTAACAACAATAACAGTCATATATTATCCAGTCTGTGTCAGGAATAAACATTCCGATTTTATAACCTTCAGGCCTCTTCCAGGTATTATTATTTCCACTTTACAAAGAAACTGAAGTTCATAGAGTGTCACTTTCCTTTCCCAAAGTCACATGGCCAAATCTCAAAGATAAAATTCAAATTACAGGGCCAAATCTCTCTCCATCATGCAGATGCCTCCCACATTGCCTGTGACTTTACAGAAGCTTGGAGTCTAAATTATGTGGCTGCTATTAGTAACAACTTCAAGACCGAAGACTGTTGGGCTATTGGCTCCACCGTGGGCACCACTAGGTTTAAACTCAAACAGCCAGATGAGACCACTCGAACCTTGGCAGTTACCAGTTCAGAGGAGCAGCCTAACCCAGCCACTCCACAGTTGCAATTTGAGAGCATCTAGAGGACACCACATACATCTTTTCACCCGGTCTCTGCTGCCACAGATGAAACCTCCTCAATGCCCCCAAGAAGCCATCTTGGGCAGGAAAAAGAGGCAGGTGTAAAATTTGGATGACTATTAATTTACCAAAAGAAATAGTGATTCCAAAGAGGCTGTTATACTGGCCCTGATTTGAATTTTGAATAGTCTGAATGTTTAAACTAAAAGGAGAAATACAAACATGAAGTGATAGCAGTTCCCACTGTCAAATGGAAGATGTCCCTAACCATCAGCAGGGCGGGGCTCATGAAGATCAGATAAGCTATTAAGAACAGGTGCTACATTTCTTGACCTATCTGAGTTTGGTGTGAATAATCTTGTGACCTCATTACAGTTTTTATAATTTGAATTCATCACCATAAGCTAAAAGAGGATAAACAAAATGAGGAACCACCCGTTTCACAAAGTCTTTTAGGTGCAAGTGTTTTCCAGCCTACAAAACACTCAAGCTCAGGAAGGTTAAAGGAATTTGAGTGATCATTTACTTCCATCGACTAGAACATCCTTAGGGTTTCTATTTAAGAAAACCTTAAAAAAAGGGAGCTTTTAGTTTCAATTTGGTTGTCAACATGCAGAAAAAAGGAAAGCTGAAATCAAAGTTATAATACAGTCTGAAAATTAAACATTAAGGGGAAAAGCCATACCTTGAAGAGTAGCCTTTGCTGTCAATCAGTATTTCTGTCTAAATTGTAAAAACAGAGAGGGGGAAATCAGCTTTGCTGTGAACTGCCAAGGGAATTGTCTTTATTCTGCCAGATGCTCCAGATGGTTTTCTTACAGAGAAACTTCATTTCATGCTCGCAGTTGTTTATTTCCATGCATCTAACTCTCAGCCAGGCACTGAAACAGGTACTTCATTGATCTACTAAATATGATTGTAAAATTACTTTATCTTATTTAAAATTGCAAGCCAAGCAGGAAAAGTGAGACCATGTACTTCCCTTCCTTTCTTTTAACCTCAAATTTGAACCTGCTTTTAAATCAGTTTAAAACTAATGAATGACCCTTGTTGCTAAGTGACTCGAGAAACCAGGAAGGAACTATGATCTGGCTTTGTAAAACAAAACATTAAATACTTATGAAAACTTTCCATATAAATCTTTGTACTATCATACAAATAATTCACTTTGGAGGCTATTTGTCTTGAAGAAATCTTATCTTAAAAAGGGGTCATAAGTAGCTGCCTGTAGACTTATACATCTGCTTGTATATTTATAAGCAGCTGTATATTTGTTTCAAGATATTACTTGTTTTAAGATATTACTGCTGAACATTTTTTTTAATTCAATGACAGTTTATTGAGTGTTTATTATGGACCCTGTTAGGCACCTAAGATACAAAGAAACACCATGGCATTTTGTGAAGGTTGCATGCTTTCTGGTGGCAGAGGGAAGAATTAGGAGTTTCTTGCAATAGATAAAGATCTGTGAAGGCACTGGAGGTGATGATGAAGTGAGGATTGGAGACAAATTCAAGGAATAGCATCGACAGAATTTGTTATCAAATTACATGTGTTGATGAATGAAAAGCCAGGAATAGCTCCCTGGTTTCCAGTTTGGGGATCAGGCTATGTCATTCAATGAGATTAGAAATGTCAGGGTTACAGCAGTACAGCAGGCTCCACATTATCCCAGAGATGAGATCTGGAAGAGCTACTATGTACAGTAAGGCATGCTGTCAGAGATGATTATATCCAAAGACCATTTTTCAGAGACCCAGTGGTTTGTTTCCTAAATGGAAGTATTTGGACCTACTTCAGAACTTACCAAACATAAGCACTGGCCAGGTAGCAAACACATTAAGTGGTGAGAAAGCCTCTTTCAGGAAGAGGACTCTGGTCTTAGGTTAGTACCGCAGCACAGGTCAGCCCACTGTCTGGGCTGATGCTCTTGAATGCATTCTATTAAGAAGTGTTCACTGAGTTAAAAAGAACCACACATAGCAAACCCACTGTAAAGAACCACATAGCTTGGGTTCCTCAAACTCTTCTATCTGCAGCTTTTAGAGGAGCAGAATTATGACACCTATCCATCCCTCACCTTCATTATCTGCAAAATTAGGTTCCACACTCACTGCCAATTATACAAGTCTATAATTTCCCTTCTCATTTCTGGACATTGAAACAGATAAAATGAGAAATTAGTTGAATGCTAGATTTTTTTTTTTTTTGTAGATGGAGTCTTGCCCTTGTCACCCAGGCTGGAGTACAATGGCATGATCTCGGCTCACTGCAACCTCTGCCTCCCAGGCTCAAGCGATTTTCCTGCCTCAGCCTCCCGAGTGGCTGGGATTACAGGCGCACAGCACCATGCCCAGCTAACTTTCGTATTTTTAGTAGAGACGGGGTTTCCCCATGTTGACTAGGCTGGTCTCGAACTCCTGATCTCAGGTGATCCACCTGCCTCAGCCTACCAAAGTGCTGGGATTACAGGCGTGAGCCACCGCGCCTGGCCTAGATTTTTTTTTCAAAGAAAATAAAAATGTTCAATTTCTATGGAAAACAATGAGAATTTATTTCATTTCTTCTGTATAGTACAGGGGTGGCGCTTTGAGGGGATAAACAGCTGAACAAGACAATGACCCAAGACTTCCAGTAGGCCCCATTTTAATGTCACAGTATGAAAATATCTATAATTTTGAATTTTGAAAGATGAATGTTTCTTTAGCACAAAATTCTTCATTCTTCTAACTCCAGTTGTAAGAAAATAATGGCAATTAGGCCACCATTTTCCTAGAATTAATTACATACACATTTTTAAATAGCGTTAACTTTAAGTGGCCTCCCACTAAGATATGAAGTACATATCTATTTGGAGGATTAGAAATTAAAATTTCCAGCTTTCAATAAGAATCAAACTGATAGTGTACTAAAAATAAACTAAGGTCATCTGATTGAAAGGCTTCACCTCTGTCTCACACTCCAGCTCTTTTCTTGGAAGAGAAGAAACCATTTCTATTAAGGGAGCAACAAAGGGCTGTTTTGTACATTCATTACATTCACAGTGAGGGAAATGTTCTGTCCTGTCAATATCAGTGTATCTAATATAAAATCATTAATTCCATACCTGCTAGCTTTTTTAGTAAAACTGTATTAAAATTAAAAGTAAAACTTACAGTATTTGTTTCGACCTATAAACCTGGTTAACATCCATTAGATTAGATTGATTTTCATTAAAATAAGTGCTACACAAGACGTGTCATAACTAAGCATCTTCTTGTTTTTTGTTTTGTTTTGTTTTTTCTAGAGCCCCAGCAGCTACTATTAATGAGTGTCTGGAATACGTTCCTGGCATTTCACCTACACTCTCTCCAATCCTTCCCAGAAACTCACAAAGCAGGTATTATTACCAACAAGAGACCAGACACCCTGAGAATTTACACTCCTTCCCCAAGACCACACAGTCAATGATAATTGATGATGTTGCCACTTGTACCAAAGTCCATCTGGCTTCAAAGCCTGCTCTCTCCCCATTCAACAAAATGTCTCTCTGCCCTTACTTTTTTTCCCCTTCAGGGCTTTTTCTTGAACTTCTCTTCCTCACAACAGTTAAATCATCCATTTAAAGATGTCAGACAAGCTCTGTGTTCTAAGGTGAGTAATCAGATCTCATTTGGTTCACCTTGTCTACCACTTATCCTTTGTTTATTCATTCTTCTTGTAACCTCTTTCTTTTCCAAAGCTGAAAGTAGATAAAACTAGCTATTTCAATAATAACAAAAATATGTACCATTTGAGGAGAAAATATTTGTATATTCTTTAGTAGTGTTGAATATTCAATAAAGTTGTAAAAATAGAAGAATGTTAACTACTGTAGCAAAATTAATAAACCCAGTTTTCCTGAATAGTTAAGTTGAATCCATGCTGACTCTCAAATCTTTCTCTTTAGTATCCTATTTTAAAATGCTCTTCCAATTAATCCTACATATTCATGGGGATAATCCCAAGAGCAGGGTAATCTTTACTTGTTCCCCATATTAGTCTGACAACTCATTCAGTCACCGTTGCCAAAGCCTAAAATCGCCCACAAGAAGCCAAACTGCCTGTCATCATTTTTATCCAGGCTGGGATTTCCCTCCATGTTTGAAATACCAGCTTGTCTGTTTTGCATCCACTTTAGAATTAAAATAAGGAAAATGTTATGAATCTTTTCCCAAAATCTCTCCCATATTAAAATTTACATTCTTGCAGAAGTGCAGACTCAGTCCTGCATTTATTACTTTCCTAAGAATCTTTGTTTTCTTCGGATTTTACAGTACCTTCAGACATTCAATCTGTGGGGAAAAGAAAATCGTATTTTCTGTTACCAGAATGTATTCATTCTTCCCTTATGAAAATGACTGCATGTGTGCCCTTCTCTCTCTACTAAACCATTCATACAAAAGACTGAAGTTAAATCCTGCTCATTCACCACTGAGGCTGTTATTTGCTATCATTTTCTCAGTTATGCACAATCTAACTTCACTCTCTTACTACAACTTATTCTTAGTTCTTTCATCCTCTCTTTCCCTGCTTATACAGAATGCAGCCAAGCTCAAATGTTAAGCTTTTCCTCATTTTTGTCTACATTGTCCTGTGATTCTTAGAGCAACCTCCTCACTTTCATCTTGCAATTTCAATTTTTCTTAATCAAAAACTTGACTACTTAAATATTAGCCCGCCTAAGTGAAAAACATCTTTCACCTTCATTAGCTATTCATATTCATTCATCTGTAAGAAAAATACTTTTAAAACTCTGCATTACACAAAGAGATAACAATAAACATCCAAGTATTTACATATGTGATCTGTTCTGTAGAATCTCACAATAAAAATAACTTCATATATACATATGATTCACCCTTCACAATATTTATTTTTGAGGATAAAAGAAAATAATGTTAGTCTTACATGTTAATCATAAAAAATACATGTTTAATGACAGGAAAACAGCAAGTCATTTTTTCTAGTTCTTTAAAAATATTTTAATCGTGCAAAATCACCATAATGTACTCTAGCACAATGCTAAAATGTTACCTAAGATGAAGTGGCTTTTATTAGTTTTACAGGATGTATATTTGGCAATAGTTATTAAAAATAATTACTCAAAAGGAACTCTAACTCTATTATTTTAGAAACAATATTTTAAAATACAGCAGTAAGCAACAGAAACTATTGCTCTTTATACATTTTTGGCATAACACTGCCATACAGTTACAGAATTATAAAATAAGTATTTTATAGTACCATACAGATCCAGAAACTGGTTACAACTTCTACCACATACACATGGTATTGGTACTAACGAACATGCACAGCATTCTGTAATTCATACTGCAGTTGAATACAGAGCACAGAGAAGGCCCGGTGGCCACTGGAGAATCAGAGCTTATGTTATAAGTAAAACACACATCTTTGTAACAATCGTAGGCATTTTCCTGAAATATTTAAAATACAAGGGACACAATAGTTTCCAAAATGGCATAATCTGCCGTCCTTCTTCTTAGATAATACTAAAAAAGAAAGATCACCTTACATAGGAAACAACTTAAAGCCCTTTTTAAAAACAGGAGGAAAATGCTTGTCAAAGGACCTAACATTTTGCTCTCATTTGTTTCTCACAATTATAATGCCACACAATTAATACGCTGTCAACTCTTGACAGTGTGGAAGTTACTTCACTCACAAACCACCTATCACTGAGTCTTTCTCTTATCTGCAGCCAGACCATCAATTTAACTTGTAAAACTACCAACTGTTGCTACACACAGGCAAAGGAATTAAACTTGGTAGCTGATCATTTGATTACATCTATCAGTCTACTGGAGGGCTTCAACGCAGAGTAGGTGGAATTCATGGTTCAAATCAGAGTATTAATGGGATCTGTTTGCACACCAATACCTGATCTCCTTGGCACAAATACAGAGCTGATTCTTAAAGCATGTCCCCACAATAAAGCTTTTCTTAATCATTCGTCACCTGCTTCCAATAATTCTGGCACTTACACAAACTTATCAAGGGTTATATGTCTTTATTTCTGTGGTGAGTTTCCTGTTGCTGTTTCTAGACTTTTATTTCATTTGTATTTTATTTTTCTTCACATGAAACAAAATCTGTTAGCACTGGGGAAAAAAAGTTCATTTGACTAATGAGTGCAGAACGTAAATGTTTCTTAGTACCAAAACTTAGTACCAAAATATATCTAATTTTTCTAGTTAATGTAAATTGTTACACAAACTATAATTTAAAAAGTAAAACTATGACAAACCCTAAAGCTTAAATATTTTTAGAAAAAAAGGTATTTTAGCACAGTAAGTGACCATTACTGCCTTTTCTCTGAATCATTTTAGAAAGAGATTTTATATTAATATACAGCTATGAATGAACAACTTCCCTAATTTTTTTAATTAAATAAATAGGGGCGAGGGAAAAAACTCATATTTCAATGTTTCCCAAGATCGTTAAGATATAACTACAATTTACTAATGCCCAACTGCTCACAGTTTTCTAAATAACTACAACATAAATAAATTATAGCAGGTATTTTATGAGAACTGATACCCATCAAAATTGTGTATGGAGTCCATGATGGCCCATCCTCCCCAGAAGTCAGAGCTCACAGTGCCAAACACCCTCAATATCCAGAGGAGAATCTGAGGACCCATCATGCCAGTGGAGAAGGGTGGAGCCCAGCACTGGCGCCACTTTCCTGAGATGCCCACACTGATTCTTGTCCCTTCTCCCTCTCTGAACTCTACTTCCAGCCAGTTTGGGCCATAACACAAAACATTTAATTGTATTCTCTACATGAAAACTTTAATTCAGGAAAATAAACATATTAAGAGGTTATTTCCTTCAAATAAGTGAAACAATAAACTTTACAACAGAATAGGAAAAAAAAATGACAAAGAACACTCTCTGTAATCTAGGAAAAATGCAAGAACAATGCTTTTAAAATGATTCTAATGAGACTACAGCATAAAAGTTTTTCAAATTAGTTTCAGATTTCTCCAACTGCCTACTGGAATTAAACTTTTAATAATTTCTCTAATACAATTCTATTTCTGCATCCGCCTACATCTAAGAAGAAGCAAAACATAAATATTATTTGTAGTAACTAAGGAATGTTTAAAATGAAAATTATAGTATGTAGCTAAACTACAAAAAGCATAAATAAATATAACAGTATAGTTAGTCTTTCTTATTACTCTAAACACTTTTTGTCAAATGTAACACATTGTTGAATATCATGGTGAGTACACTTCTTGATAAACTGATGCTATTATCCCAAACAGCAGCTTCTCCAAAATGAAAAAACACCAACTAAATTTCATTACAAGAACTGATATTCATGGTTTAGAAGTTCCCAATGATGAGATTTTATAATGGAGTAAAAATGTAAACTTCTGAATGAAAACCATTTACATTTGTTAAGGCACATCTGGATACCTCCAGACATTCATATTTATAGCTATATTATTATTCATTTCAATAATAAGGGATTTCTAAAAACACATTCTGTCCCTGAACACAATCTGCTGGGTGTGTTGGATAACTAGAATGCAGAAGGAGCAGGGTAGTACTCACTGTCACCCTGGAGATTAGCCACACAAATATGTTCCTGAAATAAACAGTACAAAACTCAAAAAGAGGCCAGCAAATGTACACTCCTAATTTTCTAGATCCTACATTGACCCAGGCCATTTTTCTCTACAACTTCACCTACACTTAATGATTCTAGTGTGTCTAAATACAGCCTACCTTATACTCAACGCATATACCCCAAATGAGAGAGGGGAATTTCCTAAGTGGAAAACAAAATAGAAATCTTCAAAAACATTCCTACAACAGAGGATCACCACTCACCCCAAACAGACATTAAAGACCTGTAGATGTAGTTACAATCAAGCAAGATCAAGAATATCCTTTGTATCTTAGATTAGAAAACAAAGCTTTAGAAGAGCCTCAATTAGAGCTTAAAAAATGCTTTATTACTCAGTATGGATGAATACTCAACCATAACTCTATTATGAACTTGAAAATTTAATATTAAAACAATTAACCAAATATTCTCCCCCCATTTGTTAAACCAATTTTTGACCACTCAATGTTGAGGTTCATTTACTACTCTGATTTTTCAAAGACTAACTCAGATATAATACTGTACTGTTTTTCCTTTCCACCACATCATACTTTCACTCAGATTAAAGTATAAAACTAGAAGCAGGGTAGGTAATTTTATATGACAAAATATGGAACAATGACTATAACAGGCATTATGGCATTTTCATATGTTTATATTTTTAATACTTAGCAAAAAAATACTTAGAACTTCTCTAGTAACTCCTGAGTTGTAGATTTTATTTTCTCATTGAAGCTGGAAAAAAGTAGTCCCAAAACCTAAATTCAAAATAAAACTATACAACATAATTTTTGAGTTGACAACTAGACTTGATTTAGAGAAAGTAAACATATTTTCACCTCTATCATTATTCTTTTGAATTTCTTATGAGATCGAGAATGAAAATGTGTAATGGTATAATATTCTTCATGTTATAAACTCTACTGTACAGAAATATAACTATATGTCACTTTACAGTATTTCAAAATAGTTTCACATAATCTCCTTTGATATATGAAAGCACAAAATATTAGAAATGTTCTAGACTAATCAAGCGATATAACATCTATCTGCCATGAAATGCAAGTTAATATTTTATCAATAGCCAATATTTAGTATCCTTGCACTCCACAGTACAACAATAAAGATTATACCTTTGTAAAGATTCAGTAATATTTTTAGCTATTTGGTCATGCTTCACTGCATTTTTTGTAACAGCTTCTCAATGAATTTCTGCAAGCATAACGTAGTTTTTAAAAATACAAAACATAGGAGTCAAACCCAGAGCACTGTTTCATATATAAGACACACATAAATAGATATCTATAGATCTTATTTAAAAAACTAATATACAAAGCATTAATAAAAAAAATTTCTAGACACTCAATGTTTATCTCCAAAAGGAATGATATCCTTTTACTTGTTCTCCACTGAATGATTATCTAAGTTATTTAGAGACTAATTGTAAGAAACATACTATTATATGTGAATATGCGTTTAAAAACACCATAGTGGGAAAAGACCATTATTTAAGATGGATGCCAGGAAGTTTTCCCCTTGAGACTAAATATTCTCAAATCTAATCAAAATCTCTAAGTAGGAAGAATATTCTAAAAGTTAAATTGCTAAATGAAATGTTTTTACTCATAAGGGCTCTAATATACTACAATTTCTAAGTAATTCAAATTACATTCATTGATTTTAGTATCTGGTAACTTTATTAATATCATAATATCTGGTCACAATCTTTTACTATTATGCATTTAGAAAGTTGTCTGAATGCTTTATCATGTATACAAAATTGGTAAGTTATTTTGAATTAAATTATTTGTGTTTCTACAATTCAGCCTAATTTGACAATCGCTTCTCATCCTCTAAACCCTGTAGAACTATTTACTGAGCTCTATGGAGACATAGCTACAAGCACCACATAAGAGTGTCCATGTTTTTCTTGCGTGTAAAACAGAAATTGAAATGCAAAAGCAGATTGCCAAATCCTAATACTCACTCACAGAACACTAGGAAAGCAAAAACTGGCATATTATGGGCACTAAAAATGAGAAAGTGTTCCATACATACTTAGTGGAACACAATGTACAACAAAAGTGCTACTGAGATTAATATAAAAAATTAGAGTTAAGCAACTGGCATGTTTCATGTAAACTTCAAAGCAGTAAAATCATATTTCTAGAGGCATACTATAAGTGTGATTATTTTCAAGAAATCCACTGCAGAAAATGTGGATCAATAGAGGCAACAGAAGATCACATGTGATATGAAGTAGGACATATTACAAATTCCCTAGGCGATTAAAATGAATAGAACTTTTCTTAAAAGCGTAACAAAAAAGTTAATTCCTTTCTAAATGAAATAAAGTAGAAATGTTTCATCTATTCATTGCTTTAACTATATTTGCATGTATGCTTTGAAGTTCTTATCACAGTGTTTTTTGATTTGTAATAATTAGTAATAATATAGAAACAAAATTAATTGTTCTTAACCAGCGCTATGTAACATATTAAGTGCTTACTAGAGTTGCATATATGGACTTTTAAATTTGTTCTCAATTTTGAAGTTTGATAACTTAGAGATGCACAAAACTATACTTTTTAAAAAACACATTTGGACTAAGCAACATTACTAATTTCATAATCCATAGAACACTGACATATTCACGGTTTAAGGGACTACTGTCTTGTTCACAATGCAAGAGGCATGCCTTTTAAAAAGGAATTTCTTATTTTTTAATTCTTCCATCATTTGCATTCAGAATCAACCATCAAATTTATATGGAACAGCCATGGAGAGCAAAGTTCTTGTCTTAAACTTTTCAATCAAATTTGTTTTTAAGCACTTAATTCTGAAAACAGTTATTAATTTAAACAAAGCAAAATCTTGAAGTCATACAATTAGAAGTCCCACTCTGTTCCATGTAGATTTCAATATAGATCATCCTAATGTGTACAGTGGTCCCTTGATATCTGTAGGGGGTTGGTTCCAGGACCCTCTGCAGTTACCAAAATCTAGGAATGCTCGAGTCCCTTATGTAAAATACTTTAAATCATCTCTAAATTACTTACAATACCTAATACATACAATATAAATGCTATGTCAATAGTTGTTATACTGTATTGTTTAGGGAATAATGACAAATAAAAGGACTGCACATATTTAGTAGAGATGTAACCATCCATTTTTTCCAAAAAATATTTTCAATCTGCGGTTGGTTGAATCCACAGATGCTGGACCCCTGAATATGGAGGGCCAACTACACTAGAAACACACATGCTAGCTGGGAAAGATGATGGCTTAAGGGTAAGCATGGAAAGAGGCAAGGAGGTGAGGACAGCAGGATTGATAGATAAGCTGGGGAGGTCAGAGCTCCACAAGGACATCCATTTCACTTATCAGAATCTAAAAATAAACACGTTGAGGTACTAGAATCAAAGAATCCAAATTAGTTTCTGAACACATTTGAAAAGATCAAACTCTTACAGTTAAAAAAAAAAATTAATCAGCCAGGCATGGTGGCTCATGCCTATAATCCCAGCACTTTGGGAGGCCGAGGCAGGCGGATCATGAGGTCAGGAGTTCGAGACCAGCCTGACCAACATGGTGAAACCCTATCTCTACTAAAAATACAAAAATTAGCCGGGCATGGTGGCACGCGCCTGTAATCCCAGCTACTCAGGAGGCTGAAGCAGGAGAATCGTTTGAGCCTGGGAGGCAGAGGTTGCAGTGAGCCGAGATCATGCCACTGTACTCCAGCCTGGGCAACAGAGCGAGACTCCGTCTCAAAAAATAATAATAAAATAAAATAAAGTAAAATAAATCCATAAATCAGGTAAAGGTGTAGCAATCCAATGAAATTATCCTCTTGATTTCCTTCATGTAGACTATAATGTCTCAAAAGAATGTATTTTGTATACCAAATACTACATGGTAATTTCTAGATACTCTGAAAATATTCTCAAAGTAATTATTATACACAAAATTTGAAAATTCACATCCTAAAAGCATTACAGAATACATTCATTTATTGGGTCTCATCTTAAATCTCCTTATTAGATATTCAATTCATTGTCATCCAAAATAAAAAAACAAACAACAGAATGCTCATGACAGAAATCACAAACAGATGGCTAAAATTTGAAATTGACCTCGTCTCTGTTCTTTAGGATAAATGATACAGTAGTTTTTTCCTCTCTAACCTAAACTGGCTTATGAGTTTTCTGATAATTCACTGTACTAGTACAACATCATGGCAATTTGTATTTCCAGGATTTTCACTGTCTTGATTATGATTTCCACCTTCTTCATTATTCTCAGGAGATACACTCTCCTTTTTTTCTGTGGGAGTAGTAACTGTTTTCTCAGGTTGAGAATTCACGTTCTCAGCATTACTGTCCTTCTCTGTATTTCTTGGCTTGGCAGCTTCATTGCTGGGCTCTGGGCTGGGCCTGTCTGTCTCTTCCACAGGCTCTTTTGGTGCCACTTTTTTTTCTTCAGCTGTTTTGCTATTTAAATGAACAGCTGAGGAGGAATTTTTGGAGTCCTTGGCTTTTTTGTGCATAGAAGTTTGACTGTTATGACTGGAGGCGAGAGGGGAAGACATTTTCTGGGCTTTGCTTCCCTCCGACTGTTCTTTTAGAGGCGGTCCCCAGATAAAGTTCTCTGAAGGCGTGTAGTGTTTCTGGGCGAACCGCAGGAGCTTTCTCCTTTCTCTTCTGTCTCTAATTGTATAAACAAAATACTCTAGAGCACTCTGCTTAATATTGGGAATAGTATTCTCCACAAGAGCTTCATGAAGAATAAATTTTACAAGAGGAGATTTAAAACTTTCATATCCAAGCTCACCAAGGCTTTTAAGAATACGAGTGATTCTTAAATAGTTGTGCTGGGACCTGGAAGAGAGGATTGAATAAAATGAGTGGGGGAAATCAGGTGTAGGAAGGCAGGAGAATGAAAACTATTGGGAAAATATTTTTTATGGAAATGTAAGCCATGGAAATATGTCGTGTGATGACTTTTTAATGCCATATTTGATACCATTAAGAATAAACCAGAGGGTATTAAATCCTTAGGCCACAATGTAATGTCAATCTATGTGAAAGTCAAATGTATAAAATAAACTTCCCTTGTCTGTTGAGTTCTTCATATTAGAAAAATATTTAGGTTTAAATTTATTACCACTGTTAAATTGTTGTTTATTACTGAAAATACACTGAAGATGAATGATCTAACAGAGCATTTATTTGCACCAACATCAATGTACTGTACTCATCACAGGTAACCATTGCTAAACATAAACACATTAGCTAACAGCTGACTGCAATTTATAGTGCCAGCTGATCAGCAAAATCCACCACGTAAGCCAACTCATAAGGATGGCGGCAAAAACTACTCTACTTTGCTAAAACAGTTCTGACAAAGGATACAAAACTGACTTCTTTAGCAGAGCATAGTTTAACAGTTAATAGCATGGGCTTTGGAGTCAGACCTGAGTTCACACCCTGGCTCTGTAACTTAGCAGCTAAGTGAAACTATGTTTCTCTGTGTCTCAATATCCTCATCTGTAAAATGGGGAAAAGTGCCCACAACTTACTGGACTGTTGTAAGAATCAAATGAGATGATACACATGCTGGGTATATAGAACTCAATAAGTACTAGATACTGTTTAAAACTATTAGTATTATCATTTAAAGATATGAGATTAGGGACCACCATATTTGTACCTAACCCAACTTAACCTAATTTTCTTCAATCTCTGGTCATTCTCTCCTCCTCTTTCCCTATCTGATAATTTTAAATCTTATTTCTAATGGCCTTGATTCCAAGGGTACATTTTCCCCCAGATTAAATGAACATCTTTCCTCTCTATCACAAAACTGATGCCATTACTGGATGAATGTTTTCCAAATCTATTTTGTCACAATTCATAATGTGACTCCCCAAACTCACTCAGCTCAATCTTTGCTTTATTACACATGCCTGGTCAAATTCTAAAAGAATCATCAGCCACATGTATTAATCATAGGTGTTGTCGACAGCCCAGGTACTTATTTACCCAATATTGCCACATAACCATAACCATCACTTATTTCTAACTTCCTAAAGCCTGTTTTATATCTCAGACACGGAACTTTCTGCAAACATTATATATATATACCTGTCCTAGCTTCCAAAAATGCTTAAAGATTTTACTTTGAAATAATTAGCAAATTACTTGGGAAGCAGGGAGAAAGATGTTGATGAATTAAGGGATGGCAGGGTATGGTTCCATGGTCTTATGTTTCAATGAGAAAGTTTCTTTGGACAAAACAAAAACCTTAATGATTCAGACTAACCAAACACTGGAAAAGCTAAGCCCAACAGTTCATCATCTTCATCTTTCTGGATGTTTACTAAAAAATTATTGTCTTAACATTCAACTCTGAAGCCCAGAGGGTAAAATGCAGCACAGGTGTCTCAGTTTTATACATCTGTATTTTTAAATAGGAAGTAACACTCTTTTTTTTTTTAATTATACTTTAAGTTTTAGGGTACATGTGCACAATGTGCAGGTTAGTTACATATGTATACATGTGCCATGCTGGTGTGCTGCACCCATTAACTCGCCATTTAGCATTAGGTATATCTCCTAATGCTATCCCTCCCCCCTCCCCCAACCCCACAACAGTCCCCAGAGTGTGATGTTCCCCTTCCTGTGTCCATGTGTTCTCATTGTTCAATTCCCACCTATGAGTGAGAACATGCGGTGTTTGGTTTTTCTTCCTTGCGATAGTTTACTGCGAATGATGATTTCCAATTTCATCCATGTCCCTACAAAGGACATGAACTCATCATTTCTTATGGCTGCATAGTATTCCGTGGTGTATATGTGCCACATTTTCTTAATCCAGTCTATCATTGTTGGACATTTGGGTTGGTTCCAAGTCTTTGCTATTGTGAATAGTGCCTCAATAAACATATGTGTGCATGTGTCTTTATAGCAGCATGATTTATAGTCCTTTGGGTATATACCCAGTAATGGGATGGCTGGGTCAAATGGTATTTCTAGTTCTAGATCCCTGAGGAATCGCCACACTGACTTCCACAGTGGTTGAACTAGTTTACAGTCCCACCAACAGTGTAAAAGTGTTCAATAGGAAGTAACACTCTTGAGACAATACAAATTTGGGTACAGTTAAGACAATGTGTCACTAACAGCAGGAGCAACTTAGTTGTTACATTCCTATGGAGTTTGCATACTCTAAATACTTAGTGACAAAACCCTTGGGCAATTCTGCTCCATATGTCTATGAGAAAAAGATGTATAAAAAGGTGGAAGAATTCTTTTTTAAAAAAAGAGGAGCTCTATGACTAAACAAAATTTACTATATTTGCAACCAGCTCAATTTTATATAGCCAATCTTAGATGAATGCTGAAGTTAAAATTTCTGTACACATTTACTATATCTATATATTCTCCAATTAAAAATACTTACACAACAGTATAAAAGGAAAAAAACTTGGGTTAAAAAATGATGATGAGGATCCTAGAACAAAACCACAAAATAAAGCAATTGGGTGTTTCAGTATGATTTGTAATAAATGTCATAGTGAAAGACTAAATGGTATAGAATAGAGTGGCTAAAATCCTTATAGTGTATAAACCATCTTAGGGTTACACCATAGGCAAAAGAAAGAAGCTGAGGTTCCAGACAGAGGTTAAGGGTAGCAAATAGTGTTGAAATTGCAGGAAGTCTAGGTAGGTAAAGAGAGAAGACATACAAGGTGAGAACCAGGAAACAAAAAATAAAAGTTAAAAGGCACCCCAGAGTCTAAATATGGCTCAGTAATCCAAGTTGATTAAAAACAAAATTGAAAACACCTCTTAGTGGTTGGTCCATATATTTGTACTCTCATGTCTGAAAATATTTTGCCTCTTTTAGTCAAGGTCACTTGTTCACTCAATGTTATTTTATTTTACTTTGATTCAATATTTTTCCTCTGCTTAGCTACTATAAATACATTGAGTTCCCTGCCTACTCTAAACTACTCAAGATGCTATATATATTAAAATACAAATAAGTTATGACATTTAAGAATAAGTCAGAAAAGGACCCAATTGAAGAAGAAAATAGAATAGACGTTTTCATAGAATCCTCTATCATTTGTTCAAATCTAGTCAGTAAAGATTTTTTGCAACTAAACTAGAGAAGAAACAGCATGTTTTCTGGCAGATTCTAAGGCAGTTAATTCACAGCTGGAAAAGCTCTATGCTGACAATAGGTGGCAGAAAGGAAGGATGGGGCAGAGGAGTGAGAAGTGACTTAGTTCAGGCTCCCTTCCCCTGCCTCAACCCTGGAAATCGTTTAATTAAAGCCTTAAAAAGAGACTCTGTTTCCACCTATAAATCAGAGGATATGATAACAAAACTCCAAGGAGGATTTAAGCTGAAGACCATATTTTGTTCATCATTTATTCATTCAATAAAAATTTACTAAGCAAGATTGCTATTCCAACCAAAAATAACAAGTTTGAGGTATCTAAAATGATAGTCGTTAAGTACATGAAAGATGAGGTACTATCAAATCCTTTCAAAAGATTTACTGTTACTTTTGCTGTCTTTCCTGTCAATAGGCTGCTTGCATGTAGCTCTTTCACAGTGTAATATAAGTGTTTAGAAACTCTGTCCAGAGCTAGCTACCTGTATTGCTTAGGTAGAGGTATATATACCTATGCTTTAAGTGCCCTATATAAGTCAAATTTAACTTGAGTTATGAGTTAATGGGTCTTCTAGTCAGGAATATAAAGCTTTATGCCCATATCTTTAGTGTTTTAGTACAAACTACCATTTTAATATCATTGATTATAAGTAATAAAGTAAAAAGAAGGCTTAACATTAATATTTATACCCATCTGAATTGAACAATGAGAACACATGGACACAGGAAGGGGAACATCACACACCGGGGCCTGTTGTGGGGTGGGGGGAGGGGGGAGGGATAGCATTAGGGGATATACCTAATGCTAAATGACGAGTTAATGGGTGCAGCACACCAACATGGCACATGTATACATATGTAACAAACCTGCACGTTGTGCACATGTACCCTAAAACTTAAAGTATAATAATAATAAAATTTTAAAAATATATTTATACCCATCTTACCAAAGCAAGGTGAAAGTTCTATAAAAACACACAAAAAAATAGTTAACTGATGCACAAAATGTAGACTGCTGTGGCCAAAGGAAAATTGCTTAGGTTAGTTTTAATTTTTTTGCTCTTAGTACTTGCTCAATTTAGCTAATTATAATATGCTTAAAAGTACTTTAAAGCTGGTGGCTGTATAGGCCAGCATTCATAAATAATTCAACTATGATTAGTTTAAATGTAACTATAATTAGTTAAAATTTAACTATAATTTAAAAGAAAATAGACAGTGAATACGAAGAAAATATCAAGAAAAATAAACTTTGGTTATGAGTATTACAAAAGTTATACACATCCAACCAAATGAATACAGCAAAACAATTCCAAATAAACTATGTTAAAATGTTCTTCATAAGTTTTGGGACTTATTACCCAAAAATGAGTTTTTGTTTTTTACCTTAATAGTGGAGACAAGTGTAATTTTCTCTCTCTTTTAGTAAAAAGTATGGGCCCATCTCATTCTTATAAAATGATTTTTATACATCATAGGCTTAATTCATGAATTTAATCTTAAGAAGGCATCATGCTTAGAAACAGATTGTGCCCCAAGAAGCTTACAGCCTACAAGAAGGAATACACAGAATTGTACACAAGCAATAACAATAAACTCAAAGAAATGTGGCATAAGGAAGAGGGAGAGAGGCAACATTTGGCTGTGGGCAATAGGAAGGTTTCAGGGAGAAACAGGTCTGAAGCTGAATAGCTGTGTTTCTACCTAGAATTTTGTTCCTTTTTGTTGTTGTTTTGCTTTGTTTTAGAATGTGGTACAGGAATGTAATGCATTTCAGACTAGCTTTTTAATCCAAATTCCTGGGCCCATCTCATCTGCTAGTTGTTCCTGCGTTTCACAGAGAACTCTGACCAAGGGAAAATAACTGTGCTGGCCCCTGATTTATCACAGGGGCTTTACTTACTCATTCAGGTGCTGAAATCTTTCCTGCCAGTTAACAGCCCGAGCAACATTTCCAGTTTTATCAGTCAGTTTTATTCCAAAAAATTCTAGCATCATTTTATAAGCCAGGAGGAATCTTCTAATTGCTTCTTTTGTTTTTTTGAATTCCTAATATAAAAAATGAAAAAAGTCAGCTGAAATGATTCAGTAGCTACAAGGACAGTGAAATAGCAATATTATTTGGCCACCCTGTATAAAATGAAATGAGCTTGCATTACCTCAATTTCATATGTAGTTAGTTCTTTAGCATAGAAGTTCAAGCCTTGTTCTCTCAGGGGGAAAAGCCTATTTATTTAAAAAAATAAAATTTTTCTATTAACGTTGTCTGGAAAACATACATGATTAAATAGGACATGGTTCAAGATAGATAATATGTAACTGACCATTGAATGTAAGTGTGGTTGTGCTCCAGTTTTTCATAATCTCCTTTCCATTTACTTAGAACTTCTTCAATGTAAACACCTAAATAGTAAATATTTAAAAATGAACCAGACATTTCAAACATTGTGAAGGCATTTTAAGATTCTAATCACTTGAGTTTTATACGAAAACTCGTTTAAATTTAATAATAGCACACAAGAATAATGCTTTTAAAAAGATGAATACCCTATGCCCATATATTCGGTTATGTGATAAATCTAATTAAAAAAAATTAATAGCACCTCAAATTGCAGAAGGCTTTGTTGGGCAATGTACTCTAAAGCAGAGCTTGGCAAACTGTGGCCTGCCAGCTGTTTTTTAAATAAAGTTTTATTGGAATATAGCCATGCACATTCATTTATGTACTGTCTATGGCAGTTTTTGTACTACAGTAGCAGAGCTGTGTAGTTGCAATACAGACCCACTGTCCCCCAAAGCCTAAAATATTTACTATTTGCCCCTGTACAGAAAAAGTTTGCCAATCCCACTCCTAGGAGTTATATAGTTCTTTAAATGCTAGATTGGATCAAAATAAAATGCATCCTAGGGAAAAAGAAAGAAAGGGGAGTAGAAATAGAAGAAAAGAAATGAGAAGGAGAAAACAAAGGAGCAGGAAAATGAGAAAAGAAAAATGTAGGAAAAAGTTGTAAGTGCTTACCACATGCTGTGCCCATATTACACAGAGTGCACATTATCCAGCTTAGTCGCCACAGAATGCTCCCAGTGTTATGATCCTCATTTTATCAATGAAGAGACTGGGAGATTTGTTCAAAGTTACACACTAGTAAAAAAGTAAATCTTGGAGTGCAACATAGGTCTTTCTAGTTCCAAGAAGTAAGCCCTTTTCACCCCCTCCACTTTTCCCCTACAAGAACTTACAAAAACAAAATCCTCCTGTTTCTAACTCTGTCAAGGTCCTTACAATTAACTAGTCATTTAGTCAATCTTGTAGAAAAAAAACATAGCAATATAACATTTCTCCGAACATAACTCATCTCATTCTTGTTTCCTCCAGAGATCACCAGTTTGTAGTAGAGGCCCACTCTAGGAAGGTTTGGTAAAAAGCTGTTTTGAATCATAATGTTGGCTTTATTGGCATGTTGAAACCATTTACCTCTGTAATTTTCCATTTGTTTTCCTTTCCAACTACCACTCCTCCTGCCTGATAAATAAATACCATTGCAAGATTATGCTTACTGGCAAGTAGTGTGTGTGTGCATGTGTGCGTGTGTGTGTATAATAGGGAGGAAAGTGAGTTGATATAATTTATATAATAAACTAGGATAAACATTTTATCTGACCTTAGCTAAAACTTCTGACCCCCACCAATAATATTTCAAAATAAACTTTGTAATAAAGATTACCAAAAATTCAATATATTGCTTGAAATTACTTTTTAAATTAATATTTACAAAATAAATTCCCTAGTAGAAAAAAGAGTTAAATACTATCATAGCTTTATGTTCAATATTTTTAATATGTGAAGGCATTCCTTTAGGAAAATTGTATGAAATTCAAATCAGACTCAAATTAACAATCTATCATTGCATTTCTTCAAAATATTTTTCTACCCCAAATCCTAACAAAATGAATAATTTAGCCAATATTTTTCCATTAGTAAATAAAGCAGCACATTTCTATCATTAGTAAATATAACTGTGCAATTTTATCCAAAGGTTTCACTCCACATCACAGCAGACTTTCGGGACACCAGAAAGTTAAAGACAAGTAGATCCGGCCATGTCAACAATGTTCTCAAATATTAACTCCCAACTGGTAGGTCTGTTGGTACACAGTACTGGGACTCCCTCCTCCCAAACTCCATCCAGGCTTTAGACCTCTTGCCTCGAGTTAGTTCACCAAAGAATGCAAGGTCCTGCCACTTGAAAGCCTTGCAGTCTATCTCCTTCATTCCGTGACTCACACTGCTGTGGAACTGGCTCAGTTTCCACTGAGAGCAAACAGCAGAAGCCAGGGCAGTCTGACCACCTCACACAGAAAAGGGATCTTGGGAGAGAAGCCAGCTTTGCTAGGGTGACCTGGATAAAATTAGGATGACCACCATGAACCACAGCATGATGCCTCAGTGAAATATGCAATGTTGTGGTCATATTACCATAGCAGCTGCATCTTCTCACTATGGGTTTGGAAATTATCCTAGGAGGGCAATTGCAGAGTTGGGAAGGAGACAAGTGTATTTGGCAGAGCTGGATGGAGATCTACTGTATCTGCAGTTCCCTTCCCAGAATATTGGAACTCCAAACAGGGATTGCTGTAGATTCGTGATACTGAATCTCAAAACTGACAGGAAAGATAATTCTAAATACAAACAGCACTTTTCAATTACATGCTAAATAGTTTTCAGCTATGGTACAATGGAAAGAACAGTGGACTCTAGAACCTGCAATCGAGTGACCTAAGCTTTAAGTCCTAGTGACCTAATCTTTGAGATGAGAAAGCTGAATTTGATCTTCTCTACTGTTCCTTAATAACCTAAAATTCTATGGTTCTATACATCTCCTCTCTCTTCCTGTCACAAAAATTGTCCCTACTATCTTTCAGATAATAACAATGTAAATAAGGAAGATACCATTAATCCATAGCTCTTCCTCCAGAATTTACCAAGGGGACACATTAGACTGCATAGTAAAGTAAATCCAATCAATGAAACAAACCACAAAATAAATAATAACCAAGTGTATGTGATTATTTAAAGTACAATTTATCAAGTAGTACATTACTCACCATCTGGCTTGAATGGAATTTTATTCTTATAAAAACGAAGATTGCTCAAGTCATTTTGATATCGGATATCTTTGAAGTTCTGCTAAAGGAAAAAATAAATCAATCTCAAGCACATAGAAATACAGTAAAGGTACAAGGACCCTTAATGCATGTTTTCTCAGTGGCACCATAAAAATTTAAAAACAGAAGGAAAATAGTTTACATTTTAAAACATAGCATTCTATACTCTTACTGGGTACTGGTGTCGGTACTTGTACAAATCCCTCGCAGCATAAAAACTTCTCTTTGGTTTGGCAGTTGCTTCAGTGGAATCACCACCCTGAAATAAAAGGTGAAACTCCGTTTACATGTTGATGCAAGATAATTTCACAAAGAAATTTTCAGAACAAACTTAAAATAAGGAAGATCCATAAAGAAAGCCTGAAAAATGTCAATCTGTCCAGATTAATGAAAATATTACAAATGTTCTTTTAATAACGCTTACTAGCAATATTTCTTAGCATCCTATTTTTCTTATTTGAACCAATAACATTTGTCCTAAGATATATTACTGAATAAAACACTTTATTATTAACCAAAAACCTAAGAGGCCAATATTATGGATCAATATCCATCAAAAATAGAACTCAAAAAGGAATTCAAGACATTTATTTACCAGACGATTATGCAAGTGATTCTATGATAAAACTTATTTTAGAATGTTTTACATAATACTAAGAATGTGTTAAGATACTAAATCAATTCTACAAAGAAAACTGTCATTAAATTTGCAACATTTAGTTGTACTTGGAAGTCAAGTAATATTTATGAAAAGAAAGGATTTTAAAACAAACTAGCTTTCTAAACTCCATCCTTTATAACACCATGACAAGTACACAAAGGTATGAATAATCATCTGTTCACTGAATGATAATACAATGTGATATAAACATTTAAAATATATACACACAAAGCAATAAAATGCTCTTAAATGGAATGATGTCCGATTGAAACAACTTATATGTGGTAGTTTACTCATACTATTCAAACTCTTAAGGAAAATTCCTATCACCATGAACTGATTTTTAAAGTATAAGATGTGGGTTAAAATAATTGATTTGCATTCCCTATATGTACTATTATAATGTATGAGAAAGTGCTGATGACAATCATGACAAAGAAGAACTTTAGACCTTTAAGAGTCATTAAAAGCTTTGCCCCAAATTCTTTTCTCCTCAACCCCTGTCCTCCATCTGTGTTGACAGATTGGCATCCTCTAAGTAATTTTCACACATTTTTGAAGTGGTGTGATTCTCACTATTACTACAAGTACCGAGTTACTTCAACATCAAATCTTCTGATGCTTAACATTAGTTACGCTGTCATGTTACATAAGCAAGGAAAAGCTTGAATTCTGGTCCTTGCCACACGTTTCAAAATAGCTCTGCCTAGCAAGTTTCTGAATCTATTTAGCCTGAGATACAACCATATGAATCATCATCCTACATTTGTATAGAAGGCACTCTCCATTTACAAAGCACTTACATATATAGTGAATAGACAACAAACAGGGTTGACAGTCAAAAGGCATTATTTCATTTGATTCTTAAAACACACCTGACTGACAGTTAATTAGTGTTTCCATCTTAGAAACAAGATATCAGGGGCTTAGAGAAGTTGCGCACCACCCAGAGTCCAGTTACTAACGTGCGAGAACAAGAATCCCAGGCTCTGGGTTCCAAGTCCAGGTCTGAATCAATCTCAGTCACACTAAAAAATGAAGGATATATGGAAACCTTGGTGTAGTATCAGTAGTCCAAGACTTGGAGTCAGAAGACTAGGAATCTTAACACTGCTTACTTGGTATTTGTGAGGCCTTAAGCAAATCATTTAGCTGAATCTCAGTTTTATCATCTCTGAAATAAAGATAATGACTCAAGCCCTACCTATTTCTCAGGATTATCATAAGAATGTCTGTGTCCTGCCAGCATCTGCTCCTGCTCTTCCAACCCCTATTCCCTTTGGACTCTCTACCCAGACCCCTTTCACCTGCTCAGACAAGCATTCTGTTGTTCAATATTGTTCCTCTTTCCTGGATCATCAAAATTTCCCTCTCTTCTGGATCTCAAACAAACATGCTGTTGTATATTTAATCTTAAAATAAACATACAAAACATTCCTTGACCCAAGCCTATCATCAATTACAGATCCATATATCTACTCCTTTTTTATAGCAGATCACCACCAAAGAATTGCCCATACTTTGTCTCCTTCTCTTCTTTCCCCATTTTCCCCTGACCCACCTCAATCAGGCTTTTGTCCTCAGCACTCCAACAAAATAATTCTTGTGAACTTCACCAATAAATCTCCATCTTGCCAAACCATTTCTTAATGTTCACCTCAGATGACTTCCCAACAGAACTGGGCCAATTAAAGCATCCCTCCTTCCTGAAACACTGTCAGTATTTGGCTTACAGGATACTATAATTTTCTTAGTTTACTTTCTGTCTCATTGGGCCTCCCTTGTCAGCCTCCTTTTTTGGCTCCTCCTTCTCTTCACACCCTCTAAATGGAGGAGTGCCTAAGGTCCTCATTTGTCATCACTCCTTGATAACCCCTTATCTTCCCATGCCTTTAAATACTACTGATCTCAGATACTGAGGACTCTAGTCCTGGACTGTCTCCATTCATAGATGTAATTTAACTACCCAACAAATGATTAACTACCCAACAACTCTACTTGGATGTGTAACAGGATATCAAACTCAAGAGAATCTTTGATTTAACCTCCATAGCTGCATTCTCCCTAGACTTCCCTGTCTTGGTTAATGTCACCATCATTTGTTCAATATTCAGAGGGACTAGGATGATGCAATGGAAGTGGTGTGAAGGAGTCAGTCTGGGATACACTTTAAAAGTAGCTCCAGTATTACGTGCAAGTGGATTGACTCTGAGGAATAGACAACAAACAGGGTTGACAGTCAAAAGGCAAAATTGAAAAGCAGATTTTTTGGGGAAGTCAGATGGTGATACTAACAAGAAAAATTAATCATTAAAAGGGAATAGGGAGGGCTGGTGTAGTCTACTAGTTACTGGGGTTGCAATTAACTGACTGAACATTATTAAAATGTTTTATATAGATGGACCTGGTTAGTTGGATTGAATCTTAGCTGGTGTTTTTTGATATTCCAAATTTCTGTAGGAGATTACTTAATTGGGAGACAAACGGAAGGGAAAAACATGAGAATGCAGCATCTAATAATTTAATAAGATTGAATTAGCAATGCAAAACAACAGCGGCAAACCAGACACAGGGGCAGATGGAAATTCAGAATTCCACAGGTCCAAGGCGCTGATATCAGTGATAGACAGACTTGGGTTTGCATCATCCTCTCCCTCAATGATCTTGGGCAAGTTTTCCTTTCTCTCCAAGCCTCAGTTTTCTCTAAAATGGAGACCACACAGCAAACACCCACCCCAAAATTGTAGTTCATTTAAATAACACGTTTAGCACAGAGCCTGCACTAAGACTTTATGATTTCCTCCTTACCTAAATAGAACTGATCATCAAGATGGCTGAGGCAGCGTTAGCTGTAATATTTAGGTTATGATTCCCCCAAAACCCTGTGGTCACATTGGACTTTGGGCTCCATTTTTCCAATCTCCATTGCCCCTAGCTCATAAAGAGAAGGGCCTAATGCGGAGCGGCTAACCTGAACCACCTCCAGGATGCACACTTCTTCAGGGGGTCGGCTACATATTTCCTCCTTTTTAAAGTTCCTGATTATTTTCAGTCCATCAGAGGTTAAGGGGCTTACTCATCTCTTGACTAACCTCTCCTCCAAGCTGTATTAGTCAAACGGTTCAAACACAGTTGGATCAACAAGTCTTCTGGTGAAATAAGATTCGTGAAGAATGCTCTGAATCCTAGGTTGAAAGGCCTGAGTTGGGCAGAACAGTGACGTATGAACTTCAGATGGGGGCCTACACTTCTGACGGCTTAGACCCCACTGTAGGGGAGAGCGCTGGCTGCCTGCACTTGTAGCCCCACCTTATTCTGAGTAATTTTTTTTTTTTTTTTTTTTTTTTTTTTTACCAATAACACACACTAGAGGGGTTGTCACAATCCTCTATTTTTAGACAGGTTCCTCCCACCACACCTTCGCAAAATCCAGCTGCGCTGCAGAGGCAAAGAAAACACCCATTCAAGTTAGGTTCTGCCTTGAGGGACTTCGCCGCCGTGCCCTCGGCCAGGCCCCAGGCCGGCAGTGGGAGGGTCCGGCGCTTTGGGCTCCTGCAGGCCCCCGGGCTCCACCGGGAGACAGGTCAGCCGCGGCGCGGAGGGGTCGGGTCGCAGTGGCGAGCAGCCACCTGGCGCCCCTGCCCTCCGAGCGCGAGGGCGGCTTGGCACTTGCCCCTCTGGGGTGCCGGGGCGCCCCAGCCCGACCCGAGGCCACCGCTGGGCCGCGTACCTGCTCGGCGCCCGCCGCCTCGGCGTCCTCGTCCGGCGCGGGGCTGGCGCCGGGCCGCCCGCCGGCTTGCTCCGGGGGCTGCGCGGGCTGCTCAGGCTCCTGCCCCGGGCCCTCGCTGCCGCCGCCCGGCCCTGGTTCTTCGGGCTCGGGCTCCGAGTCGGTCTGCCAGGTGGAGTCGCAGTCTTCCACGGTGGTGGGCTCGCGGAAGCTGACCCCGCCGAGCAGGTTGCCCATTGAAGAGGCGGCGGCGGGCGCGGGGCTGCGGGGCTGCGGGACGCGGGCTGCGGCAGGCGCTCTAGGGCCCGGGCATGGCCGCGGTGAGGGCGCTGGGCGGCAGCCTAGGCGCGCCCGCCCCGCACTGCCTCAGCGCGGCGAGCGGCGGACAGGCACCCTCGCGGGGAGGAGCCGGCGGCCCCGGGACCGCCGCCGCGCGCGCCTGAACCCGCCCATCCGGCTCCTTCTCCTCCCCACAGGCGGGAGCTGCCGTCGCCCAGAGTCCCCAGGGGAGCCAACTGCGGCCCCCAGCCGAGCGCTGCCGGGCCCAGGCCGCGCCTCCCTTCCACGTTTCTTCCCGGAACACCTGCCTTCACGGGGCCCCCGGCAGCCCCCGGAGTGGATCGGGGTCGGCTGCTACCCTTGCCGCCCGGAGCCGGGGGACGCCCTCCCAGGGCATCTCCCAGCTGAGCGGGATGAGGGATCCCGCCTAGCTCTGGGGGTTGAGGACTGGCGTGGACGTGGTATGGAAGAGGTGTCACCGTCAGCAGGCAGGTCCTGTCCGCACCCCCTCCCCCTCTCCCTGGTCCAGGAGGAAGACACTTAAGCTGCAGCAGAGGACAAAAGCTGATGGTGCCGGGCACCATATAAACAGGAAATCCCAGCTGCCACAACTGTACTTAGGGCAGCCACCTAGAGTCCTTGTGGTCTAGAAAAAGAGCTATCAGTCACCTCATCTAATGAGCAATCGTCTCGTGAAACAAAAGGAACAGTAACAACTGGACCATCACATTGATTTGTAGGTAACCTTACACCCACTCCAAACTGGTGCTCTGGGTAGGCAAAAATCTCAGAATCAGTAGAACAGATGGGCTGTTTCTAAGGGAAGAAGTCTTGGCCCTGTGGTCTGTTCTGTAAATGAAAGGAGGAGGGAGAACTGTGTTAGGGAAGTTCTTTCTTTTTTCTTTTCTGTTCTTTTTTTTCTTTCTTTTTGAGACGGAGTCTCGCTCTGTTGCCCAGGCTGCAGTGCAGAGGCGCGATCTCGGCTCACTGCAACCTCCGCCTCCTGGTTTCAAGCGATTCTCCTGCCTCAGCCTCCCGAGTAGCTGGGATTACAGGCATAAGCCTATAGAAGTACTTAAAGATAAGGTACCATTTATCAAATATGTGACCCAGAGAAAAGTGACTGTTGTAAAATGTGTCTTCTGACTTTCTAACTAGAAGGGAAGCCTCTTTGCAGGCAGCCCCCGTCTGAAAGTGTGTATTTACAGTGCTGTCAACTTGGTGGGTGCTCAGTAAACATTTGTTAAATATGGACTGAGAAAGATGAGCTAGATATTTGAAGACTAAACTGTTGAACTTGGAATGAATAGTTTCTTTTTAAATGTTTCATGATGAAGTAGGAAGCCAAATCATGTTAGATGGACTGTTTCTAAGGGAAGAATCAGGTAAACCGGCTGCCTATCCCATGGATAAATCAGGATTACCTAAGCTCTTCGTGCACTGCAACAAGACATCTACGCTGTGGCTTTGTCACTAATCAGTTTCTGACTTTAAGTAGGTCACATGAACCTAAACTTCTTCATCTGTAAATTGAGACCAGATCTCTGGGATCCCTTCCAGCTCTGACCTTCTGTGATTCTATGACTGGGAAAAGCTCTGAAACTAATAAGAAATAGACACGGGATGCACAAAAAGACTTTTGAGGCCGGGTGCGGTGGCTCATGCCTGTAATCCCAGCACTTTGGGAGGCCGAGGCGGGCAGATCACCTGAGGTCAGATGTTCAAGACCAGCCTGGTCAACATGACGAAACCTCATCACCACAAAAAAAAATATAAAAATTAGCCTGGCTTGGTGGTGGGCGCCTGTAATCCCAGCTACTTGGGAGGCTGAGGCACGAGAATCGCTTGAACGCGGGAGGTGGAGGTTGCAGTGAGCTGAGATCAGGCCACTGCACTCCAGCCTGGGCGATAGATTGAGACTCCATCCCCCCCCACCCCCCGCCAAAAAAATACTTTTTGATTATAATGGCTTAGCAAAAGAAGATGTGGGGCAGACACATACCACAGGAATCCAACTGCTTAAAGCTGGGAATTCGATTTTCCATTGGTAGAAGACCAGAACACATTGCAGAAGTAGATATTGTCCATCCAGCCTTAAGTGTGCCAAGATTGTTGATGTGGAAAGTCTAAGGATAGTTGTTGTGTCCCAGGTGCTCCATCAGTTGGTCTAGGTGTATGTAGATTAAAGTTGGTCACATGTTCTTTGCTCTCTTCCCATTGAGAAGTAGTCTTATTCCTTACTCTTGAAGGAGCTGGCCTCAGTGACTTGCTTAACTATAGAATATGGAAGAAGTGATAGTCTAGGATTTTCTAAGTTAAGCCATAAGGAACCTTGCATTTTCCACTGGGGTCTCTTGGAATATTCTCTCTGTTAGCCCCATGCTGCGATGTAAAAAGTTCAGCTAGCTTGAGACTGCCATACTCCTAGAAAGGCCACTTGTGTGTGGCCTCTGGTCATCCTCTGGTCATGGTAACAGCTGAGGCCTACCTTCCAGTATCCCCTGCTGGATTCCACTGTTTTGTTTTTATTGACTCCTCCAGACCAACCCATCCACCATCTGAATACCTTTCAGTGACCTCCATCAACCCTACTTGGAATAAAGGGACTACCCAGCAAAGCCCTGCTCAGATTTCTGACCCACAGAAGAGTGAAATGCAATAAAATGGCTGTTGCTTTAGGTCACTAAATTTTGTAGTAGTTTGTTATACATCAGTAGTTGATGGAATGGTGAGAAGTATCTGTGTTTGTGCATATAAACATTTAAGTAACTACTGCAATTAAATGCTTCCCTTTTACACCACCTTTTGAAAAATGTGTCAATTTTTATAGGACCGTAGATGATATGCCAGATTGTGCAATATATTTTCTAAAGAACATAATTTTACATGAAGCGTAACACCAACCTTATATAATATTTAATCAATTTTAAGTTTAGAGCTATAAGCACGACCACATTGTGCCCAATCTATGTATTATTTTAAAAAGTTAATGCTGAAGGTCTGTCATCCCAAGCTTCTGTACACAGGAATTATCCTTCTCAAATACCTAAACTTTTTTTTATTATCCCTGCCTTTCAGAGTATTTACCTTCCTGCATCAACAGTAAAGAAGGGTACCTTTGCTTCATATAAAAATCATCACTTAGCTCAGTGCCAGGCATCTATTAATTTATCAATATATGTTAGCTGTAATGATGATTCATCCAATATGTCTTTAAAGAACATATAATTCAACAGTAATATACGCATGCATGGAACAAGGAGAAACTATTATCACAATGGACTATAATATAGTTTCTGACTCCCTGTAAATAGAATCTGCTCTAAATTAAGCAGATACTATAGCCATGCTTCAGTATAACTCTGTTTTCAACTTTGTTATGAAATCCTTTAAGGGTGAGGCCATTTTACAAAGGACAAACTGGTGCTTCAGGAACTAAACTTTTTTGGATGAAACCCAAATGTATCTGGCATATCTTGAATTGTCTTTTATAGTCAATCCTGTTTTAGGGACATTAACAAAGGTTTATTATTACATAATTTGAGAGTCTTTCAAATAAAAGGAAAGGGCAGATCAAGGGCCATTTTCTCCAACCTCAGGAGTTAACTCCTCAGTACCTCATAGGAACCTGAAATCTTTGGAGGAAAAAAAAATAGTATTATTTTAAAAATTAAAAATAATAAAGATGGCTCTATAAAGAAACATCTGAAATTAGTAATAACATGCTGTAATATTATTTTCCATTGACAGTAGCCAAGGGCCTTTGCTAGCACCCATGGGTGTTCTTGAGAATAAGACACCCTTCCTCCAGGGCTTAGTGAGCAGGGCCTGAACTGGAGTTCCCTCCCACCACCTTAACTGAACATCTTCATGCAGGACACAGCATGTACAACCTCACATAGAGTTCCTGACCAGACAAGACTTGCTGGAAATTTCCCAGGATCTTCCTTCCTTAAGGTAGGAGTTTATAATAGGTTATAATTTACGAAAACAAAATATTTTTTCCTCCTTCCTCCCTGCAAATGTTCTATGCATTTTGTATGATTCTGGGATATCTTCTCCTGTATCCTTGCCAACCACTAACATCGCCATAGCCCCTCTTACAAAAATCTTTCTTTCTTTTTGGACAATGCAATTGTGCAATTCCATGTTTTTCTGCATGTTCCTTTATCTTTATAAGGCTTGTTGCAAAAATATTTCTGCTGTCCATTACCTCTTCCTTAAAATTCTTTCTTCTTATTCTTCTCAAAGAAATGACCAGCAATTAAAGCAATTCCTGTATACCAAAACCAAAGCTTTCAAGGTTGTTTTAAATGGGATACAGAAATAAACACACATACGTCTAATTTCAACTAAACTGAACTTATAGTAGCAAAGAGACATTTTTTTTTCTTTTGAGACAGAGTCTCGCTCTGTCACCCAGGCTGGAGTGCAATGGCTCAATCTCAGCTCACTGCAACCTCCGCCTCCTGGGTTCAAGTGATTCTCCTGCCTCAGCCTCCCAGGTATTTGAGACTACAGGCATGCACCACCATGCCTGGCTAATTTTTGTATTTTTAGCAGAGACGGGGTTTCGCCATGTTGGCCAGGCTGGTCTTGAAACCCTGACCTCAAGTGATCCACACAGTTCGGCCTCCCAAAGTCCTGGGATTACAGGTGTGAGCCGCCGCGCCCAGCCTGCATTTTTTATTATGGATATAAAGGGTCAAATATTTTACTATCAAGTATTGGTAACAAATGAATTGAATTCCCTCACTGTCACCTAAACTGCTGCCAAGACTCTTCTGAACCCGTGTGGCCTTCCAAATCTTATAGATCGAATGTATCAAAAAGTAGCAGGATATGTTGTGTGTGTACTGCTGGGGTTGTTTATTTGTTTGTTCATTCATTCATTTTTGTTATTCTCACTTAATTTCTTTCATCAGCATCCATCATGGGAAGCCACCTTGCCCTAGGGAGAGCTCCTGACCTAGGGTGGTTAGAAAATATTAAGGAAGACAGCAATTAATAAATTCAAAAATAATAATAATTACAAATTGTAAGTACAATGCAGGCAAAGTGAGATCATGGGGTTTTGGCTTTACTCTGGGAGTCAGAGAATTTCTCTGGGAAGGTGACATATAAGGGAAGAAATGAAGGACAGGAGAGAAATTAGCCTGACAAAGAGCAGAGAGAAGAGCATTCCTGGCAAAGATATTGGCATAGACAAAGGCCCCAGGCAACAAAAAGATTAGCCCCTACGACCAGAGTGGCCAGAGAACAGGTGTGCAAGGTGTGTAAGGGACAAAGCAGGCCAGGGCGTTTGATTTAAGGTTTTTGGATATTGGTTCATTTTTCAAAAACCAATCTTTAGCCTCTTTCATCAAAAGCAACCCTGTTTCCATTTTTTCTGGTAGTTCTTTTTGTTGGTTTGATTATTTCTTGGTAAAGTAACAGATAGGAAGTAGATGACTGACCTGGCTGCATATGTCAGGTGCCTTCGCAGCCTTTTCCAGGCCTCTGGAACATTGGCTAATACACCAAAGCAATAACGTACTGCATTTCATGGAACCTAAGAATCATTTATTCTCAGATGCATCTTATTTCAGAGATATTTAAATGTAAAAAATTGTACATTCTAGAATTCATGCATTATGGTTTGCTAAAAGAGAATGTTTAACATTTTTACAGAACTAATTTATTCCTAAGAAATAGTTTACAATTCAAAGGCCAACTCGAAACTCATAAATGAGTATTTTCACGGCTTAAAGACTTTTTTTTACCAATCGCACTAAAGTTGTTAATAAAGCAAAGGTAAGAGGTCCATAGAATGTATGAGTGTTGAATTAGTGCATAATATCATATCAGTGGAGCTAAGTTGAAATTAATATAAGAATTCAGTAAATCATCATTTGCATAAATTCAGCCTGTAGACTAAAAATAGGGCCATTTTTAAATTTTAAAAATAATGACACGTTCAAATATAATGTTTAGAGTTCTTATTTGGATAATTCAGCAGCATTTAGACCATATTTTGATTTAAAAATAGTATAAATACTATGAGATATAGACACAATTGACTTCAAAAAAGAAAAGAAAGAAGAAATTTTGCCCCTACCCTCCAAAATTATTGCTTATTTTCCCTGAATAAAAATAGATATGTATTCCACAATCTTTTTTCCCAATTATTATATTGAGTATGTATTCCTATTTTATTTAATTTTTATTCTTGATCCTTGAAATTTATCTGTTCTGAAGCATTACAAGTAATGGAATAAAAACTGCATGAGTAAACACACTGGACTCTCCCCTGGCTCAGAAGGGCACTTGTCATTAAATCTGTATCCAAGGAATATGTGATTCTTAATGGGTTTCCTCCAGCCTTCCTTGGAGTTTCTGCCTTCTCCTTATCTTATAAAATGACCCCAAGGGCAGTTGGCAGGGATGGGTTTCCTCCAGGCTCCTCTGAGTGCAGATGATTCTGAGGATACATCAGAACCAGAAGTCCTGCTGTCACTGGGCCTTGGGACATGCCACAGGGGATACCAGTAGATGCATTTGGCACTTTATCCTAAAACCTAATTGCAGTCTCAGTGCACCAGAGGAACCAAATCATGTTCCTGCCCAAAGAAAAGTCCAGGCTGCTTAAGCCTAAACCAACCCCAGACTCTGGTCTGGCCTTCTATGAGATGGGTGTGCTGTTTTGGGAATGGGTAAAGACTAATTCCTTATAGACAGTCAGCAACTTCATCAGGAGAGAACTGAGGTATGGCTATAGGTGTCAGGGAGAAATACAATTAATCCAGATGCCCATCTCTTCAAAGATAGGGGACATCCTATTAAGCAACAATTGTTTCTTCCAGGCTTCATAGCTTACAATTACTTTTAGAAGTGTTCCTGGAGAATAGATTTGCCTTAATTCAAAACTTTTCTTTCATGGCCAATCATCTGTTGTACCCAGTTTCCAAGTCAGCCCTAATGATCTTCACTTCCTGATATTCAATCCCCTCCCATATTGAATGCGGGTCCTATGTGACCAGTAAAATGTGGCGGATGTAACGGCATGTAACTTCTAAGGCTAGGTCATAAAAGGCATCACAGCTTCCACCTTGGGATTGCTTACTCTAGGGGAAGCCAGTTGCCATGTCATGAGGACACTCAAGCAGGCCTATGGAGAGGCTCACAAGGAGAGGGACAGAGCTCCCCTGCCAACAGACAGCACTAACTTGCTGACAGTGAGAGTAAGCCACTTTGGAAGAGGATCCTCCCTCCAGCCCCAGTCAAGCCTTCAGATTCCTGCAGTTCTAACTGACATCTGACTGCAACCACATCAATGGCCCCTCCCTTCCATCACTTAAGCAGTGTGAGCTATCCAGCCTAGCTCTTCCTAGACTCCTGACCAACAGAAAAAGTGAGAGAAAATAAATGATTATTGTTTTAACCCACTGTATTAGTCCATTTTCATGCTGCTGATAAAGACATGCCCGAGACTGGGTAATTTATAAAGAAAAAGAGGTTTAGTGGACTCACAGTTCCACGTGGCTGGTGAGGCTTCACAATCATGGTGGAAGGCAAAAGGCACATCTTACATGGCAGCAGACAAGAGAGAATGAGAGCTAAGTGAAAGGGCAAACCCCTTATAAAACCATCAGATCTTGTGAGACTTATTCACTACCATGAGAACAGTATGGGGAAACCACTCCCTGATTCAATTATCTCCCACCAGATCCTTCACACAACACGTGGGAATTGTGGGAGCTACAATTCAAGATGAGATTTGGGTGGAGACACAGCCCAAGCATATCAGCCACTATATTTTGAAATGATTTATCACAAATCATTGGAGTAACTAGAACGTCATAATTGTGTCATTAGTCACCAATTTTATTTATTCCACAAACTTTTATCGAACACCTGTTATAAGTCAGGCCCTTTGTTAGGCTGGGATACAAAGAACTACAACACACAGTTGTTGCTGTCAATCCTTGGGAACACAGATGAGTAAATATGAATGACAGTACAAGATCCCATGAACAAAGTGCTGTAAGAACACAACAAAAGGGGAATGATTTTCTTTCCTTTGTCAATAAAATAAGTTATTTATTTTTTCAATAAAAATGTACTTAGTGCTTTCTAGGAGCCAATCGCTGTGATCTGTGATAGATGCTGATACAAATATGGTGAACGAGGCACAAACCTGTTCCCAAGGTCAATGTCAAAAGCTGAGGAGATACCATTTAGAAAAAAGCTAAAATGAGGTCATTAAATTTTGCATATGGTGACCTTAGTGAGAGAAATTTCTGTAAAATGGTGAAAATAGATAAAAAATTTGAACAGGAAGAGGAGGAAGAGGCTGCTGGTATAGAACATATTATTTTTTCAAGAATGTTAGTGACAAAAAGGAGAAAAGAGAAAGGTCAATAACTTGGTTCTCCTGCTCACCTTCCATAAGCTCAGCTGATTTCATCACCAATGACTTACTTCCCTTCTTCACTGGAGCTGGAGATACACGTTACACAACAACACTGACCTAAAATAGGCTCAGGGCACTGGCAGGACCCTGAGAGTGAATGCCTCCTTAAATTTTGCACCCTAACCATCTTACTCACTTCATTCTAGTCCCAGCCCTGCAGGTAAGGGATTGCTTCTTGATGTTAAAATGAGCCTTAGAGAAGATAGAAACAACTGTTACAAGCTTCATCGCTGCTTAAAGACAATGACATGATGTATTAATGTAGAAAACTAACGTTCAATAACTACTGATGATAGTAGACGTTCCCAAGGATAAGCTTGTATAAGCAGAGTGGGTTAATTGGAGAGACTGGCTGGCTCCTCCCACCTCTAACTGGGTGGCATTCCCCACGGGGAATTGAGCAGGGTAGAGAGGCTGCCTTCAGACTTGAGGATGCTCACTCACACTAACCTGCTCTGGGGCTGAGCTCTCAAGAGACTAGCCTGTAAAACCAGAATGCCAATCTTAATTCACAATGGCAACTGTAACTGGTAAGCCTAGTGCATACCAGTGTATGCCCACCCAGCTTCGTGAGGCTGAAATCAGAACAGGGGATGCTATGGGATTTAACTGTTAAAAGATCTTAAGGTCCCAAAGTCTGCAGCGTCCTTTTGTATATGATGGGGGGCATAGCAGTGTACCCTCTACCCCAGAAAACGTTCTATTGGGCACTCTGTTTCTCTTAGATGCTGCCTTTTCTGAGGATACATAAATGATTAAACTACTTGAGTGGATGATTCAGGGAGGATATTCTAAATGTATAACAACCCATATGTCATGGGCTCCAGTCAAGCAGATTGCCAGCAGGAGGGGGCACTGCTGGAGGCTCCCTGTTCTGCCAACTGCTGGATTGTGGGGAGTTCCAGAGTGTCTGGGAGAGGGAAGCAGTGCTGGGGGTTTGGGTATCATGACTACTTATCAACCACCTCGAAGTATTTTGATTTTTGATGATTGGCAGTCTGATTTTCAGTCTTCTTGTATGTGAATATTGTGATCAGGGCACAGGCTGCCTTGGAAGCCTTGCAGCCATTAACTTCTCTTTTTAACCTGAATCCACTTAATGCTGAATCAAAATTTAGTTCTCAGAGGAAAACCATATTTCCCAGTTCTTAAAGACACCCCATTGTTACCTCAACTATTACCTCTAATAAAAATTATCAAATTGCAATGGCATTGATATTTTTCTTTCTCAGAACCTTTTTTAAGAAGTGATATATATTAGGTTCTTCTTAAATTCTTTCTAATAAATTAGATGAATGAACAAACAATAAGAGTATTCTAATTACAATTTGCACTTCCATAAATGGCTAATAATAGTGGAATATCTTTTCATATCGTTATCTATTTGTCCATCTGTATATTTCCCTTGGTAAAAATGTTGCTTCAGATCTTTTGATCATTTTGAAAATTGCATTGTTTCCTTATTGTTCGATGTTGAGAGTTCTTTATGTATTCTATATACAAGTCTTTTTTTGGAGGGACACATGATTTGCTAATATTTTCTCCCAACCTGTAGCATGTCTTTTCATTCTCTCAATAGTATCATTTTGCAGAGCAAAAGTTTTAAATTTTGATAAAAAATAAATTTATGACTTTTCAAAAATTGTATGGATGATGTGTTGTTTTCACATCTAAGAACTCTTTGCCTAACACAAGATGTCCGTGAGAAGATCAGCCTACTGAGAATAGGCCTTCATAAACTTGAATGAGAGATAAAGACAGACCAGCAAAGACAAGCTCCCATCTTAACAAGGGATGTGGTCTTCCCAGTACTCCTCTCTCTCCCTCAGCTGTAGTTTAGGGCCCTGTAGATATTCTAGTGCCTCACCCAGGGTGGAGTGAACAACTCCTCCCAGCTTCTCAGGGACTTTTCCAGTTTTAGCTCTGAAAGTCCTATGTCAGTCCTGGACAAACTGAAACTAGGAGTAGAGAGTGTTTTCTGTTCCTCAGCTGCAATGTTTCCCCAGAGTCCTAAGGGTAGCAGTGCTGACTGCTCTCCTCTTAGGTGAAAGCTTTTGTTTCACGGAAGAGATAAAGGAGAAGGTCCTGGTGGGGGTTCTTGCTCCTTTCAGCAGAGGCCTTAGGTGAAAGCTTTTGTTCCACGGAAGAGATAAAGGAGAAGGTCCTGGTGGGGGGTTCTTGCTCCTTTCAGCAGAGGCTGCTATTCTGCTTTCTCAGTGTATTCCTGGTGGGGCTCCTGGAGAAGAGCTTGCAAGAGGGTGCAAACTCTCCTGTACCTGAAACTCCCAGGGGCTCTACATTCTCCTACCAGCCCACATGCAGCCTCTACCAATGTGTTAACTATTCTGGCTAGGTTCTTTCTACCAGTGTCTGACTGTGTCTGCCCCAGGTCAGCAAGATGTCTTTTCTCTCCCTGCAGACACGTATTCCTTAGATTTTGGGCTAGTGGGTTGTCCCGCAACCTCAGTTTTCTGATGGGTTTAAGGAAAGTGATAAACTTGCAGTCTGTCTGGCAGTGGATTATCACACACAATAATGAAGTGAGGTTCTTTCAAGCTCTGTACATCTCTGAGTCAAACATTTGATTTTTAACATGTGTAACTAATAAAAAATTCAACTGCACACACACAATACACACACATGCACATAAACACACACACCCTACTATATATTCAACTCATAGCTGCCATAGGTTGATGAGTATACTTATTATTGGCTTGTATTCGTCAGAAGTTCAGATAAGAGCAGGCAGGTTTGGTTGTAGTTTCAGTGAACTATCCTGAAGAAGTATCATTTCTGTTTCTCTTTTACGTGCAATCTAGGAATGTTGTGGAGGTTTCTTTTGCATTTAGAATGTCAGCCACCATATTGACATTCTGTCTCTCTGCACATTTGGCCCTCGCTTTCCTTTACGAATTGGATTTGTATTGTTTCCTTAGATTTATTCTTGTTGCAGTCTATTAATTTAATAAATATATATTGGGTGTTTACAGAGAGTAAGGTATATTAGAGATACAAAGTACATGTTGAATTCTTATGGAAAGTCCCAATAGTTTAACAGTTTGGGGCTCAAACGTGTCTTGTAAGTTGATGTCTTTCCAACTCTGTGGATGTCTGTGTGTTAGGAAAACTTGGATAAGCAGGTCCATAGAAATTCCTCTGCTAGCCCTGTCTCCTGGCATTTCTACATAATAGCATATCCTCAGGTAGGTACAGATTCTCTTTACAATCTATGTCTTCATTGAATGATTAATAGAAAATTTTAAACTATTTGATGGACTTTATACTTATACTTGCTCTATTAATTAATAGCTATTATAACCACTATGGTAATTAGTTTCTCTTTTATTACCTAGTACTATCTAGTGGTTACTTCTGTCTCATAATTATCTTTAACTCATAAATATTACAAATGTCATTTGTTACCTTTCTGTAGATACTCAAAAAATGTTTATTGAATTATATTGAGCTTTGCATCCCTTATCTTAATATCAATATATTTTCAATGAAAACCTCTGTTAAAAAGGGAACTATAACACTTTTAACTGCTGTAATTTTTATTAAATACATTCATTAATATTAGTTTAATGGTTGTTTTTAATAGCAAAACATTCTAAATAAACTAAATAATAATAGGAATGTTTTTTGCCACTCAAGTTTTTGTCATTTCAAACCCTGTTCAAAAAATTTTTAATTAAAATACCATAAAAATAATGTATTGGTATACAATTCTATGTGTTTTAACACATGTATAGATTCATGGAACCACTGATACAATCAGGATACAGAACAGTTCCAGCATCACCAAAATTACCCTAATACTATTTCTTTTTAGTCATCACTTCTCACACTCCTAACCCCTGTAAGCCACTGATCTGTTCCCCCCATAGCTTTACCTTTTCCAAAGTGTCATTTACACGGAGTCTTCCAGTATGTAACATTTTATGACTTTCTTCTTTCAGTCAGTATACTGCCTTCGAGATCCATTCATGTTATTTATATATCAATAATTAGTTTCTTTTTATTCCTGAGCAGTATTCTCCTGTATGGACTACATCTTGCTTATTTATTCACCTATTGACATTGGGAGAGTTTCCAAATTTTGGCGACTGTGGGTGAAGATGCTGTAATCATTTGTATCTAGGTTTTCATCTGTGAACATATATTTTTATTTCTCTAGGCTAAATGGGATTGCTGGGTAATATGGCAAGTGTATGTTTAACTTTGTAAAAATCTGCCAGGCACAGCAGCTCACTCCTGTAATCCCAGCTACTCAGGAGGCTGAGGCAGGAGGATCTCAGGATTTGAGGCTGCAGTGAGCTATGATTGCATCACTGCACTCCAGCCTGGGCACTACAGTGAGACCCTGTCTTTGAACTAAATAAATAAATAAATATCAAAAATAAAATAAAAAACCTGCCAAACTGCTCCAGAATGTCTGTACCATTTTGGATTTCCACTAGCAATATATGACAGTTGCACTTGCTCTTCATCATTGTTAGCACTTGATATTGTCAGTTGGTTTTGTTGCTGTTGTTTCAGGTTTTTTTTTGCCATTTTCCTAGTATGAAATGGTATGTAGTGGTATCTGGGGCAGACACAGTAAGATATTGGTAGAAGAACCCAGCCAGAATAGTTAATGAATTGGTAGAGGCTGCATGTGGGCTGGTAGGAGAATGTAGAGCCCCTGGGGGCTTCGGGTGCAGGCGAGTTTGCACCCTCTTGCAAGCTCTTCTCCAGAAGCCCCACCAGGAGCACACTGAGAAAGCAGAATAGCAGCCTCTGCTGAAAGGAGCAAGAACCCCCCACCGGGACCTTCTCCTTCATCTCTCCTGTGGAACAAAAGCCTTCACCTAAGAGGATGAGGCTAGCCAGCGCTGCCACCCTCAGGACGCTGGGGAAAACCCATTGCAGTTGAGGAACAGAAAGCACTCTCTACTCCTAGCTTCAGTTTGTCCAGGACTGACATAGGACTTTCAGAGCTAAAACTGGAAAAGTTCCTGACAAGCTAGGAGGAGTTGGTCACCCCACCTTGGGTGCCGCACTAGAATATCTACAGGGCCCTAAACTACAGCTGAGGGAGACAGAGGAGTACTGAGAAGACCACACCCCCATACATAGTGCTGCCTAAGACAGGGCTTGATAGGACAGAGAGCTCCTCCTCCCCATCACCAGGCTTACAAGTGGAGTAGCAAGTCACAGTGGGATGTTGCTGGAAGAGGCCCAGGAGTGTGGGCACAGACAATTTCTGAGGTACAGTGCAAAGGGAAGATCTAAAGCTGAAGGTGGAGCGGAATTGAAAAAAACTACAGGCAAACCAGCCCCCAACTGAACCACAAAGTGTCACTAAAGGAATTTGATGCTTGTGGTACCCTAAGGGTAACCACTGCAGTGGAGAAAGAGAATTAAACTCAGCCCAACTCCTAACTCAGACTCACACTCTAGAATCCTAGCAGAAGGACAGACAGGTGTATGCATTTTCAGGCATAAAATCTATTTTCCTCATCTCTGCTGTCCTTAACAAGATGTCTGGCTTTCAACAAAAAATTACAAGTCATACAAAAAGGTGATAAAGAAAACAACAGCACACTGTCAAAAATAAAGCAGTCAACAGAACCAGACCCCAGATATGACAGAGATGTTGGAACTATCTGACAGGAAATTGAAAATAACTATGAGTAATATGATATAGCTCTAGTGGAAAAGGAGAACAACATGCCAGATCAGATGGGTGATTTCAGGAGAAATGGAAACTATAAGGATCAATCAAACTGAAATGCAAAAAGTGAAAATCACAGCAACAGAAGTGAAGAATGCCTTCAATGGGCACATCAGAAGATGTAACAAAGAATCAGTGAACTTGAGCATCAGTTTATAGCACTCACCCAAACTGAAACACAAAGAAGGAAAAAAATTCAAAGGCTCCTACATATTCACCCAAGAGAATTGAAAACTTATGTTCACACAAAAACCTGTACATGAGTGTTTATCATACCTTATTCATAATCACCCCAAACTGTGTGGCCCAGATGTATTTCAACCAGTGAACAGATAAACAAACCATGATACAGCCACACAATGGAATGCTACTCTGCAGTAAAAAGGAATGAACTATTGATGCTTGCAACCATATCGATTAATCTCAAATATATTTTGCCAAGTGAAAGTAGACAGACCCATATTATTCCACGTATGTACCTTCCTGGAAAAGACCAAAATTGAGACAGAATACGGATGAGTGGTTGCCAAAGACTGCAGGTGCGGGTAGTGGTTGTCTACAAAGGAGCAGCACTGCGGTACTTTTGGGGTGAGAGAATTGATTCGTGTCATGACTGTGGAAGTGGATACATGGCCTTAAGCATTTGTCAAAATATGAGGAATTATACAACTCAATGAGTGGATTTTACTCTATGTAAACTAAATCAAAATATACTAAGATGTGGAGGTATCCCAAAATGGAATACAAACTATCAAATGTTACTAGTCTAACCTATGAGTGACATTACCACACTGACACAGGTGGAGAACAGAACTAACGTAAGTAACTTTTAGAAGTCAGTATTTTGATTGGATTCTACTAAAACTAAAGAAAAAACTATTGTACCTAGTTGCTATATGCTATTTAATAAATGTGTTTCTAACAGGGGTATGAGTTAGCAATTCTGAAACTACTTGTGTATACTAACATTGAATAAAAAAGCAATTTTATTTTAAACTGTGAGAGCCAGTTGTACCTTAGGGAAAGAATAACACTGTGTTGCTGAACTAGAATTGGATTGGAACTCTGAATTCATAAATATATATACACAGACTAATGTAGATATAGACATAAATGTACATATGTGCTGCATGGGGCAAATATATATATTTATTTATACACACACACATATGTATATATGCATGTGATCTCTTTTTTATTAAAATTCATGCACCTCTTTCAAGACCAGCTCAATGCTAACCTTATCCATGAAATCTTCCATTTTGACTTCTGTAGATTCCCATTTTGCTTTATAATTCTCTTATAGCATCTGTCAGATTTGACTTGCACTTTTGTACATATCTTAGATTTTTGTACATATCTTAGATTTTTGTACATATTTCTAGATATCAAACTCTTAAAGTTTGCTTGTTTGGATTTTATCTTTTTTTTTTTTTTTGAGACAGAGTTTCGCTCTGTCGCCCAGGCAGACAGAGTGCAGTGGCACGATCTCGGCTCACTGCAAGCTCCGCTTCCTGGGTTCACACCATTCTCCTGCCTCAGCCTCCTGAGTAGCTGGGACTACAGGTGCCTGCCACGGCGCCCAGCAAATTTTTTGTATTTTTAGTAGAGGCAGGGTTTCACCATGTTAGCCAGGATAGTCTTGATCTCCTGACCTCTTGATCCACCCGCCTCGGCCTCCCAAAGTGCTGGGATTACAGGCGTGAGCCACCGCGCGATTTTATCTTTTACAACACCTTCCATGGTCTCTTAAATTGTATAGACACTCAGTAAATGTACTGAATGGGATTTAATATTACAGATATCTAGACACAAATCTGAACATGTAGGAATTATTACACGTCCTTGAGGTAATCGGTTATCTTCAAGCTAGACTCCTCCTTAGGGCCGTAGAAGGCCCAAAGATACTCTTCAGGGTTCAGTCCTGGGCTCTCAACATTTTCCCTTTTACTGTATCTTCAATATTATCTAGTCCCCATGGCTATGAAAACTAAATGCTGATCATCCTTGAAGGTATATATTCAGTCTTAACTTCTCCTCTGGGAAACTTGGGCATCTTCCTGATCCCCTTGCCATTTCCCTCTCCTCATTTGCCCCCAACCCACAAGGGAGGTATGTGACAGCTCTCTTCCAATTCTCCTCCAGTTAACCCATCACTGTCATAGTCTAAGCCAGCGTCATCTCCCACCAAACTTCTGAAGGCTTCTGAACTGATCAATTGTCTTACACACTTTATTTCAACTCATTCTTCATAAGGCAGTTAGAATGACTGTTTTTAACATCTATATCACGTGCCAGTTTAAATTTTTGAAAATTCTTTAGTGACTCTCCATTGTACAGAATAAAATCCAGTCCCTTTATGTTTTTGTCCTCAAAACTCTGCACACAACTGTGCCCCGAGTCATGAGCCTACAGTCAGTTCCTAAACTCAGCAGTCTCTTTCCTTCTTTAGGGCTTTTGCAAACACATTTTACTTCTATTAGAACAGAGTTTCTCAAACTCTCTGTGGGGAAGAATCAAATCTTTTTCCCCCAATCTATCAGAGAATTATACGTAAAAAAATCAACTATTAGAAAAAAATTTTAAAGAATGTTTTATTTTTAGATTTAATGGACATAAAGTTAGTCTTATCAAATTGCTATAAATGTTACAAATGCTTCTTCTCAGTTTCTGTACAGATTTCATTAGGGTCCAGGAACAGTTTTCTACTGAGTAACAATGTTAGAATACTCTGTGTGACTGATTCCATCTGATTCTGAAGATCTCAGCCTGTCACTTTCTCCAAGAGTCTGTCCTCACCATGCTGTCTGATGAGTTCATTCCCCTTTATGATACTGTATTTTCCATCACTGTTACCTATTTGTTTCATCCATAACACATATGTAAATTATACACATAACACACATACACACATTTCTCTGCTTACTTTATTCTCTGCCTCTCCCTCAGAAATTCCAGGTATCAGGGACTATGACCGTTTTGTTCACTAAGGTATATAGATTACAAAGTCAAACAATGTCAAACATGATTTGAGACTAATGGATTTCTCAGAGCCTTTACTGTGCTAATATGAAGTGTGAAATTCCAAGACAGAGGTATACAGTACAGAGTTTCCCGAACTCATTTGGCCTTGAACCATTTCGTTAGGATATATTCTATAGAATGCATTGTAGGTAGTGCTTATCTAAAGAAACACCTGGAAACTTTGAATATGTTAAAACTATTTTTACCAAGTTATGAATGTTAAGGTATACTGATATGAAAACTTAACCTGCTATGATTATTTTGTTATTGGAGAAGAAAATAGGGACTGGAATTATGCCAAACATTTTGTGGGATAAGTGTGTGTGATGCTTATTTGCCAAGTTTTCTTTCAGTTTCCTTTCTTCCCTTTCATTTCAGAAAATTAAATTTCCCAAATTTCTCAGCCAAATGATTTTTGGATAGGTTATTCTAAAAAGAAGCACTGGCAGGAGATTGGAAAGATGAAGGAAAAGAAAATATTTATTTTGTTTATTTATTTGTAATTCTAACTGTTTCTGACAGCAATAGTACCCTTCTGTGGTTCCAGGACTGTCCACAGTTCCAGCAGCAGAAAAGCAGCAGTAAAGCCGGCAAGCTGCGCCCTCTGTGGCTTTTGGCAGCTGCAGCACAGTGACAATCAGATTGGTAGCAACCTGGTTTCAGGCCTCCAGCCATGTCTGCTGGGAGCTGCCCCCAACCCCCACCCCCGCTGCTGGGTCTTCCTTGCCCCTGGGTTCCTCCAGCCAAGCCAGGGCTGGTAGCGACTTTCTGTAGTCACTGGCTCTGTGTTGCACACCTTTGGCCTTTTGCTCCTTCAGGCCTTCCAACACTTTTGAAACCAGTTCCTTGTATGAAATCCCTTCTGTTCGAAATACCTGGGGTGGCTTCTGTTTTTTTCTGACTGGACATTGATTGATTATGGGGCCAAGATAGGAAAAGGTGACACTGTCTCTCAGATTGCATGAGAATAGAAAAATGTCCTCTCCTCTGTCTGATGTCAACAGGAGTCAAGAGCAAGAGAAAGACCTAGAGCAAAATGAAATGAAAAATAATGGGAACAATACCATGAAGAAAATAAGAGCCCGAAATTCTAATTTCCGTCTTTCATGGGGTGACTTTTGCACATCATTTCACTATTTTAAACCTGACTGTCTTCCACTTCTTTCCTCACTTGATTGTTTCCAACATCAAAGCGCGGTTCCACTGATGACCTCTCTCAGTCCACCCAAAACTACCCTCAAATAAGCACCCTGAGTAAAGGCAGTGTGTTTGCTCTGTCCATGAAGTTGGAGCTTCAGGACAAGTCTCCCAGTTTCCAGCTGGACTGTCACCCCAAATTCTAAGTAAAATCTGGAGTTGCCACTATTCAACAGTTATTTATTAAATATTACTCTTGGGAGGCACTGGGCAGAGGAAAAATAAGCTCACATAATGATGTGTGTGAGACAAGCAATATGTACAAAGAGCAGTAAATCTTTCAGGGAAACAAGAGCTATCATAGAGGTGCAAATTAAGGCAACAAGAACTGGGAGGAGGGAACAATTAATTCTGTGGGATTCTTCAAAAGGCTTCCCAGTTGGTGCATGTAGTTGGGTAGAGAGCTCATGGGGCGGAGTGAAAGTAGTAGAGAACAGAAAGATATAGTGGAATCAGATTCAGTGGGACCATCAGAGCTCAGACCTGTTACTATTCTTGAGGGCATTAGGGACCCCTAGTCGACTTTTAAATTAAGAAGAGATGTGAAGATATTTTAAAACTTGCAATATATAAATACAGGATACAGTTGTTGAGGAATAAGGTTGAAGAAGAAAACATTGAGCATTTTATATTATTTTTATACAATATCTGTTATACTTATGGTATTTATACATATATGAATATATATATGAATGATATCAGTGGGATGCTCAAGACATAATAAGCAAAAGGAATTGCCCTAAAAAATTGTCATAATAATAACATAGTCTAGTCAACTGAAAAGTTGTGGGAAAAAAATAATTATGTTGAAACACTAAAAATGAAGTTGCAAGAATTTAATATCTCTTTGAGCAATCTAGAGTGAAAATAATATTTTTTAAGTTTCCACATATTACTGATTTGGATGGACACTGGGAATAATAATTTTGTTTATAGATATAAAGAAGCTGGAAATGTGATTCAATATTGCATATAAGAAATTACAGAAATATATTCTGAACTCATTTAATTCCTACATAATCCTTGATCAGTGAAGAAACAGTAATGGCATAGATATTTTTGAATACCATTACATGGGAAATTAGTTGTGAATTTTCAAAGTTAAGTGACAAAAATACCAATAAAGTCAGCACTATTCTGAGCTACATATAAATGAGGAATTTTAACCCCAATGAGAAAGTTTTAATGCTCTCAAACAACCTTAGGATAAATTGTGCCTGAAATATCTCATTTGCTTTGATTAGCACTATATCAAAAGATGGAGAAAAATTGAATGGAGAAATAAGAAAAGCAGTTTAGTATTGAGGAAATTGATTTATGAAAAAACATTATAGGAATAAAATATGTGCAGCTTTGTGAAGAGATGAGTAAGGAATAATGACAGCCTATAAATATTTGAAAGGTATAAACATCCAGTAGGAGGAGGAATTATTTAGCATGTTATAAAGAGCTATAATTACAGTTTATGGGATGAAATTAGACAACTAAGGTTTAAAACATTCAAAACCACTTTTCTGGGGATAATGGAAGCCTTGTATTTGAAAACATAAATAATGTTATCTTTGGGACACCTGAATGCTTGTGACTTTTTTTTTTCAATTTCTATTTTTTCAGAAAATATAATTAATTCAGTGAAAAGAGACAGACATAAATCTTTTAAGTACAATAAATACTTGATTATTTTATATATTCTGCATATTTCTTTGTTTTAAGAGATTCTCAAGTGGCTCACTCAATCTTTTGGCAATAGAAATACAGAAGACAAACAAAATCCATAAATACTTTCCCAATCTAATGTTAATCTTCTTTTCCACTAGACCTACTTACTAGCAGTGAGAAAAACTCATTAATTGGAATTTTGCCTAAACATTACTAAAGGATCGTAACTCATTGATATAGAGTAATTGGAGTTATGTACCTAATTGAGGTAAAGACAAATGTTGGCTGCTTTTACACTGAAAAGAATCAAGATTTTATTTGCACTTGACACTAATTACTACCTTTCTTCAATTGCTTCCTTCTCTTTAAAAGATCTAAATTTCCAGCCACAACCACTTTCCTGCACCCATGTTCCATGTCTCATACTGGATGTCCTGTTTCCTCAAACTCAATGGACTCCAAATCAAATTTGTTTGACAAATGAAATAAAATTTGCTGCACATTTTGTGTATGCCAGGCCCTGTGCTGTCAAGCTAGAGATAAAATCATGATTATAAAAGGAATCCTACAGGGAGAAGTTCCCAGATCTCTTCTTCCTAACATTAGCTATTTCCCAAGTTTTAAACCACCTCATTCTGTTATAAACACTAAGTCTGCGTTCCCAAGAAGTGCTCAATTTATTGAGACTCTGGTGTGCATGATTTATTGAGAGAGGGCTCTCAGGTGAAAGGAGGAAGGGTAAGCAGGATAGGGCAGGGGAAGGAGCTAAATTAGGCTGTAGTCCCAGCTGGAGTCCAGCTTCAGCCTGATCCCATGGGCAGCTCTGGAGCATAAATCATACCACTGAATTGATCCCACCTTGGCGCAAGAAGGATTGCCTCTTACATCCATGTCCCTTAATTATTGATTGTTGATGGCTATCTCCCTAGAGGATGCCATGAAGGGGGCAACTATGAGCCATTATCAGTTAACTCTCAAGGCAGCTGGGGATGTATGAACGATCTGGTAAAGGACATCTGACTTGCTGCCAATCATGCCTGCTATCAACACCATCACTCCCCTGACCACTTAGGGTCATAACTACTATTCCGGTTGAGCCATGCCTGAAATTTGTCACTAAATCTTGAAAATTCTCGCTTTATACTCTCTCTCTATGTGTCCCTCCCTTCTCATGTATTCCCAGTCACCACTTGGAGTAGTCTAATTCCTTATTAATTCACACTTAATCTACAATCATATTCAATTAACCAGTCTCAATATTTCCAGAGGCGGCCAGGCGCAGTGGCGCACGCCTGTAATCCCAGTACTTTGGGAGGCCAAGGCAGGCGGATCATGAGGTCAGGAGATGGATACCATCCTGGCTAATACAGAGAAACCCCGTCTCTACTAAAAATACAAAAATTAGCCGGGCGTGGCGGCGTGTGCCTGTAGTCCCAGCTGCTGGGGAGGCTGAGGAAGGAGAATGGCGTGAACCCGGGAGGCGGAGCTTGCAGTGAGCCGAGATTGCGCGCCACTGCCCTCCAGCCTCGGCGACAGAGTGAGACTCAAAAAAAAAAAAAAAAAAAAAAAAAAAAAAAAAAAAAGGGCGTCATAGATGGGCAAAGCCATTAGGTGGGAACTGGAGTATACCAGAAAGTTCATGCCCAGTTTGAAAGGGCCAACCTCTACTTAGCTCCAAATGTGGGAATCTGCACCCAGTTTTGCAGATCTTCTAATATTTTAAGAGAAGCCAGAATGATTTTTATTAAAGACTTCTAAATTTTGTAAGCAGTAACTAATTCTAGTTTTTTTAAGTTTTGAGGGAGAAAAAAAAATACATCTACATATCAAATGCATTCACCACAGCCATTTTGCAAATTCTGGCCAAAAGCCTAAGACAAAAGATGATATGTAAATAAATAACTATAGGTCAGTGTGAAGGGAGATAAAAATCTCAAGGGAGATGCAGATAAAGTGCTTCACCGGTTTAGAAACAAAGTGAGTAGACTCTAAGCCTTCGTGACTAAGGCCCTTGTCTTTATTAAAATTTTCCTCTCTGGTATCTAGCACAGTGTGTGGCACATACAAATCCTAAACAAATGTTCAAATCAACAACGAAAAAAAACACAAAGGAACCGTTTGTTGTTGGGTTTGCAAAAGAGCAAGGACAGAGTACATAACGAAGCAATTATCCTAGTAGCTGAGAAGCAAAGTTGAAGCTGTCACATGCTGTCCACTGGGATTCTGTCAACCCAAGTCACTCAGAGTCCCCACTTTCCCTCTCTCAGCTTCTAGCACAAAAAGCATGTGTCAGCGTATCATTAAATGCTGTTCCTGAGCTTGCAGGCAACAACAGCAAACAAAGAGAAGAGGACAGACCTAGTCTCTAACAGTAAATAGATTTCAGTCAAGTCTTATTTTATGGGGTGTTTGGCAGTAGGGTGGTGTATGGCCACTATACATCACAATCGCCTTCAGAAGTGCCCTGTATTCCCCAATATACCCAGTATGGGTAGCTCTTTCTTTCATGCCACAGACTACTTACTGACTGCCAGACCTTTTTAAGGGACCTGAGTCTGAAGCACCTCTTGGAGTCATTGCAAAATGGTAGTGACTTTGGACCACATTTGGTCATCACCTGGCTGGGCTCTCTTCCTGAGCCAGTGCCAGCATCAGGGTTCCACTGTGCCTCTAGGAGAAACCTGAGCCACCAAGCAGAGCTGAGGCTAGAGAGGCACGTTGTCCAGTTGGCTGACTCCAGGGATCTCAAGCTCTTTTCCAGAATAATCCACATGCTCATGCACCCTTCCCATCACCATGAAATCATGTCATAGCAGTTTGTAATCACATGTTTCTCAGTCCTCAGTGGCATCTAAACATGAGGTGCTTTCACCAAGTGTTTGATGTCCGGGCTGATTTCTCTAGGATGCTTCTCTACTGTCCACTGTGACTGAGTTTGGGTAGGAAATCATCCCTACATCCTGGAACTCTCAATTGCCTCAGCTTTAGCAGGGGGCGTTCGGGATTCTCCTCTAGCCTGCCTTAGGTTCATAAATCTCGAATATAAACATTATCTGTGTGGTTCTTGTTGTTTGAACTCTACCACACAATCCTCTTGGCTGCTTTGCATTTTATTTAAAAAGTTTGTTTATTACATAATGGAAATTATTTTCACTATATACAGAAGTCGCCCTTGACGAATTAGCCTTTTCTAATTGGCCCACCTCTGCCTTCCCCTTCTTGTGCTCCTAGAAGTACCTATTCACCTTTTGCACCCTCCTGGCAAAAACCAATCTTGGATGAATCCAGCTCTCTGCCTGCCTTGCCTCTCTGCCCTGCTGAGTGCTGCAGAAATATTACACAACAAACAAAGTCCTAGTCCACTTATTTTTTCTCTTTCTGCAGACACAGGCTTCTTCCTTAATAGAAATGAAGAGCTTTCGGGCAGGAACTTCTAAATTCCTGGTGGCCGCACACCCAACTGTAACTACAGCACTGCCGCTCCTTCTGCCTGCTGCAGATGCGGCTGTGTCCTCTGCGGGGAACACCTGATGGTGTCTGGAGCCAGCCCGCTCACCTCCTCTGGTCTCCAATCTCTCCCTCCCTCCTGCAGCCTTGGGAGATAGCTGAGGACATCCTCTTCTGGTTTCCTTGTCACACTTTCCCGTTTTACGCTAACCTTCCTTTTTGTGCCTTTTCTGTGATTTTACTGCCTCATCTTTCTTTCAGTTTTGAAACGCCTGGGGAGACTATCCTAGGTATCCCTCTTCACTCTTCACTGCACTCTATCTCAAAGGATTTCAGTCCATCCTTGTGGCTTAATTTGCCATCTATCAATATATGCTGATAGTTTTTTAAATAATTTAGTATTTATGTCTATCAAAATGAAACGTGGTCAAGTAACAAATCAAAATATTCAGAAAGTTTATGAGAAAAATTGTGCGCTCTCTTCCTTACTCATGCATAGCCCCACACACCGGAAGTGCCCTCTTTTGGCCATTGCTGTCCTTAATTGTCTTATCTCCAGAACTCTAGGTAGTATGCTTATGCTTCCGTTTCAAGATGTTTCACACTTAGACAATGTCCGCTGACTTTGAAAGGTGGGAGTGTAGCTCATGAAACACCACTCATCCTCTTCTTTCCCTCTTCCCCTTCTAGTATTTATAATTAATATCATTTTTATGTCAGTTATCCTTGTAACTTTAAATAATAAAAACTAAATCTCTGGGTTTTTTCCCCATCAACTTTCAAAAGTATTTAACTCCTCATCCTGTGTCTTGACTGGCAGAAAGCAAACAGTGAACAGTCTTGTCTTCCTTGCCCTTCCACCTCCTATCTTATATCAGCTACACTTGTGATACATAATATTTTGTGATCCTAAATGTCCAAAATGGAGTCACTTATGACAAGTAACTCAGCTCACTTGTGAAACTGCTGGCCCCTCAAAGTGATAAGCATGGGTATGGTGGACTGAGGTGATAAGATAGCACCTGCTGTGGCCAGGCACCTACAGACCCTACAAGAAAGTGAAGCCAAGAAGTGGCTGAGGTAATGACTACCACACTCCAGCAGAGGGTCATAAAAACAGCAAAGAAACTGACTACGGCTGAGACATCTGCGGAAGCTCTGCTCACAAGAACTCTGAGGGCTTCTTGCCATCTGCAGTGATCTCGAGAAGCTCTGCCAGAAAAGAGACAACCACCCCACCCCCAGCCCCACTCCTATCCCTGTTGGTTGCATGTCCAGGGAAATCTGGACCTGCCTGGTTCATCAGTCAGCTGCTCATCATGGTTCATTCCTGTCTCTCTTATGACTGCCAGTGTGTGTTGAACATATTTGCATGGTTGTTGGTGTGTGAAAGTCTTGCCATAATCCAAAAGCATTTAACTGGCCACTGAGTAATTGTGAAGAGCTCCCCGACCCCCATCCCAAGCAGAGTCAGCACAACTAGGCTGATTCGAACCTGACACTGTAACTTGGGCTTTGCAGTTACTTTTACCCTTCTACTATAACCAAAGCTCTTTTGCTTAATGTAGAAATTCATGCTAAAAGACAGAAACCAACAAACAGCATCACTATTACTATTAAATATAAGCAGGATTTATATTGCTATTACATTGTAAGCACTGTTTATTGTTGAGCCAAATAATGGGCTGGAACTACACTTCCTTATCTAATTTTATGACCCCTAGGCAACTGTTGAACAATTCCAAGCATCAAGATCAAATGGATTACCTTCTTTTATATTCCCCAATTATTTAAAGTTATGCACCATTATCATTTCATCATTTTTAAATAATGACTTTCTTATATACTTTTGCCTGAAACCTCTAATCACCTTTCTCTAGTTCTTGCATGATTTGCCCTGATAATCTTCATATTTTCAGACTCTATGTCATAGTATTCCATGACGTTCCTTTTCTCCACAGCCCTCTATTCTCTTGGCCAATCTGACAGGCTTTGTCTTTAGTCTTCTGCATGTCTGTTATCCAGGAAGTTCCCTTTCAGGTTGAAATCCCTATCTCCTGAATCTGTCTTTCTTTTTCTTGGATATGCCCTTGTTTTCCTGGAGTACACTCAGGTAATTTCTTAACAAAGGATATGTGTGGGACAAATGATCTGATGCTCAGCATGTCTGAATTTGTTTTGTTTTGTTTTGTTTTGCTTTCACCCTTGGCTGTGAGTTTTGCTGATTATAAACTTTGAAGGTCCTGCTCCCCTGTCTTCTAGCCTTCACAGTTGCTGATTCCAGACTGATTCTTGTTCCTTTGCCATTAATATATTATTTTTCAGTGTTGAAGCTCTTATCATCTTTTCTTTATTGGTGCTTTGAAACTTCATGCTGCTTTCTCTAGGGAATGGTCTTTTCATTCATTTTCCAGATACCTGGTGGACCCTTCTCATCTGAAGACTGTTGTCTTAAGCTAGGTGTCCTAGCAAGCAGCACCTGAGGTAAAAAATTATTATTAGGAAGTTTAATAACCAAGAAACAGGAATGAGAGAAAATCAGAGTGAGACACTGAAAGAGGGAGAAAAATACTGAGGCCACAGCTTTGTGAAAAGCTGACGACTGCTGGGTGGACAGGGCAGCTTCAGAAAGGAAGTTTAAAGATATGCTTCTCCACACAGTCCTTCTAAAAAGAAGAAAGTGTGATTTGCCCAGTCTCATCTCCTTCTGGGCAAAGATTGCACCGTGGAATAATTCCTGTACACTTACAGCTTGCATAGTTATTGGTGTCAAGAGAGTCCTCAGCAACAATGAGTCCCCAGGGTAGAAAGCAAAAGATCCTGCAGGGGCAGGAGGCAAGACGCTGTCAGGTCATGTCCTTAGGCGACACGAGGGACCAAAGGCAGCTGCCACAGCAGGCCCCTTTCAGCAGCAGCAGCAGAAGCAGTGACCTGACTTCATCACCATGGGAACAGCAGCTGTCACTGCTAGATTCAGTCACTGCGGCTCTGGGGTGGTTCATAAACTGAATCCCATGCAACTACTATTTTGGCAGATCTGGGAAATTGTCTTCTGGTACTTCAATTGTTTTATTTTGCTCATTCCCATTTTTAAGCTCCAAGAGCTCTTTCTTGATCTGTATTTATTCCTTTCTTGAGTATCCTATTCTTGATTTAAGGTCATGATACTTTCTCAAATATCCATGAGAACATTAGTTAGATTTTAAACATTTTCTTCTATTAGGAGGCAGCCTGCATAGTGATTAAGAGGATGGACTCTAAAGCCAGACAGCCTGGATTTGATTCTCAGCTCTGCTGTGACTTTATGACCTTGGGGAACTTGTCTGTGCCTTAGTTTTGATGGAGTTCAGGACACGGTACTCCAAAAGATGACATCTTGACATAATGATTAAGAAAATGGCAGGAGCAGCAGAAAGGTCTCTCTGACCTGGAAGGAATTTTCTGACCTTCTGAAGCAGGTCCTAAAACTCTCATGTGAGAGGTACCTTCCCTATACCTGGGGGGAAGGAACATCCTGTCTTCAAAGATGAACACAGTGGCATCTGAACAAATAGGCCTTGCCAAGTTTCCACTAGTTTACTACACTTACCTCATACTCTGCATTATAGTATTTCTGCACAACTGTCCACACTTCTTCAAACCTGCTGTAAAAACCACTCCCATTTCACATTTGAACCTTTTCTTCAGGTCTTCATTTCCTAATGAAGGCTCCTGTGTTACATAAAACTTATATGAAATAAATATATGTGCTCTTCTCTTGTTAATCTGTCTTTTGTTACAGGGGCCCAGCCAATAAACCTAAGGTGGGTAGAAGGAAAAGGTATTTTTCTCCCCTACAGTTTCTTTTCTTTTTTGTTTTTCTTTTGTTTTTTTTGTTTGTGTGTTTCAAACAGATATAAAATACCTATTACACAAAAATTTAAAACTACCAATTTGTTAAACTTAGAAAAGATACTGATTTGTAACTAAAAAAAAAGACCTTTACATTTTTATTTCTCAAGCTAGCTTACCTCTACTTTCTGAAAGTTGTAAAATTTTTGGTTTAAAAATTGTCACTCTATGATTGTCCCAATTTGTTTTTCTATGCCATGACAAAAACAAAATACTTTCAAAATGTTCTGAGCATTTAAATAAACTAGTGTATGTACATAAACTTATTTAAATAACTTTTATGTTGGTAATAAACCAACACATACATTAAATACCTCTTCAGCGTAAACAGGAAATACTGATGACGATGCCAGCATGGAACTGTCAATTCACATTACAGCACAATTAATAATCAATCTGACTAGGTTAGTGATATTTAAAGAACACAATTAGTCACTATATCTGCCAGAATAATTGAATATGTTAACATTCTCATCACGTAAATACCAATTTCATTATCTCATATCTTTCTCTTTACTCGTCTCCAGCTAGCAATAGCCCTCCCTGTGTGGATCATGTAGAAGTGACCCAGAACTTGTTGGTCTAATATTTTTGGTCTGATTCTTTCCAACCTTTGGTAAACTTAGAAAGCCTGCAGGGATCTCATATTGACAATTTTCAATCTTTTAATTATGACAGTCTTTTTGTTATTCTGTCTTTTCACCTTCCTTTGCCTGTCCATCTATAATTTTCAATTCAAGTTTATATCAGTCTCTTTCTTGAAACCTGGAGATTTCATCAGCCACAGATTTCCTTTTTTTTTTTTTTTTGCCTTTTCCTTTGTCTCCTTTTCAAGCCTCAAAAATTCTTCCTGTTTTTACTTCTGCTAGGTATTACTTTCAGGTGGTAATTTTAGTTTACATTGACATTGATGGGTTTTTTTTTTTTGCCAGTTTGTCTCTTTCTCTTCTTCCTCTTTTAGCTTACTTAAAATATAAGCATATTTAATTGACACTTAAATATTTTTCTGTTTTTTCTAAGCTTCAATCACCAATTTGGTTTTTTTGCTCCTCTTTTTGCTTGTGATTACATTCTTGTTTACTATGAAGAAGGACTGGCTTATCCTTCATCTTTCCCTTCAACTTGAAAGTGTTCTCCCTGTTTGCTGTTTTTTAGTTTTCCAATTTTGAATAGATTTTTTTCCTTCCTTCTAGAGTCAGAAATTTTTAATGTATTTTTCATACTGTTGCACTTTATCCTGTGCTCTTCCAGGGTGGTGTTGCAAAACTTCCCCTATATATCTTGTCTTCTTTTTATGTTTGTTTCTCATTTTTACAAAGTTCTGGTGATCACAATCATCCAGCACCTTTGACATCCTCCTGTTTACTGAAGGAATTTTGCAAAATCTACCATTTCTCCTAGAAGACTACTTTGTTGTATTCTGTCTACAGGAACTTTGCTTAACATTCCTCTGAAAGTTCTCCATGTTTCTAGTGACCCAAAGCCCATATGTCAATTTTCCTTGATACAGTATTCAACTAATTATTGCCTATTTTCTTGTCTTTATTAAGCTTTTCATGTAATCAACCTCTGTTCCTTCTTAAAAATGTTTACTGTATTTTTAATTGCTTACGTTCATTTCTCTGAGCTTTGCAACAAAATCAGGTGTAGCTGTCACACTTTACAACTGATGCTAAAGTCACTTTACATTGTTATATATTTTGACCAACTGTTATTGGGTTTTTGCTCTATTTTCCTGCTGATAATCAATTTACTTTCCAATTCTTTCAGCACACTGCCAAATTCTGAAGTTTTGTTGTTGTTGTTGTAGAGATGACTCTATGTTAACAACTTGATTTTTAATTTTTACTGCTGTACATATGAACTTTGTTTTGTTAGTTTGAATAGCTCTCTGGTTCCAGTTTGAAGCTGAAAAGGTTAAATTCTACCTGAAGGATGAAAACAACCAACATCTGTGCCAAGACAGTCAGGAGGGCAACCATGTTTCCTGGTGGAGCCTCTGGAACCACTCAAGCCAAGATGACCCGGGGTTTGGCTGGGAGGAGGTGGGGAAACTACAGACCCTACAAATGGTTTCCTGTACCATGAGGCTAAGCCTGGGGGCAGGAGACGCTGTGCCTTAGTTTCTTCATCTGTAAAATGAAGTAACACAGTACCTACCTCATAAGGGTGTTCTAATGATTGAACTTATTATATGTAAACTTTGAACAGTTTGTGGCTCAGATTATTATTTCTAGTTTCTCAGATCAGTTTTTCTGTATTTTGACCTTGCTTATTCTTTTGAATGCTGCTGACATTTCTCACATTTCTCTTTATCCTTGGTTGTCCAGCCAGGTTTTAAAAAGAAGGTGTAGATCACTAGGGTTTCTTTCCTCTGCTGTCGCATGAGTAGGATTATTTTCCTTCTAGGTCTCTCTAATAAGGGTTTTGACTGAGAACTTCATGCACTCTGTTGAAATGGAGCACATCCACTATAAAACTTCACTTTAGGGGCTGATGAGCAGGAACTGAATGTCAAGCTATGGATTCCTGAATAAGGTTGGCTTTCACATGCACTATATCCTTTTCAAGATTTCAGTTAATAGGGCATTAAATGGAGCAGTGATGATATACTAAAGTGGTAGATATTGTGAAAAGAATGTGTAGAGTACCAATAAAATCTTTACATAAGTTCTGCAATTGACAAGGGAGAAGAATCAATTGCTTAATTAAAAGTGAAATGTTTTCATCACTTTGAAATAATGCCCTAGGATGATTTTGAAAGTGACATGTAGTTGACTCTCTAAAATTGAGAGTAATTCTAGAATCATTATGGTATTTTTTTGTGCATCCTTTAATTTTATTTAATAGGACAATAGATTTTTATTTCCCTCAGGCTGAGGCAATGGAGTATCTTTGAGTAATCTGCAAGCTGGTCCAAAGGGAAATAACAAAGGAGGAAATATTCTTCAGTAAACAAGCCCTGCAACCCAAAAGTGGAGTAAGAATTTCCTGTCCAGTCTTAGGAGGTGGTCAATAGCTCTGCATATTTCTCCACTGAATTAGATTTCATAACTTCCTGTGACGTCATTTGCTATTTTTCCCCTGGCTTGGGTTAGGACTTCCCTTCCAGAATTTTGCCAACCCAGTTTTCTTTAGACCACTTTAGAAGCAAGAATTTCTACTACAGATTCATGAAAAGAGCACTGAATAAGAAGTCGGGATAAGTGGATTTCTAAGGCCAATTTTCCTTCTTACAATTTGACTTCAGAAACGAGTGCTCATACCAAGCTGACATTTCCTAAACAATTCACATTCTTGAAAGGTAGAAAGAGCTGTCTTACGAAATGGTGTGTTTCCTGTCATTGAAAGTATGCCACAAGACACTTGAAAACCACGTCTTAAGACTCCTGTGCAATTTTTATATAATAAGATTAGACTTGATGGTTCTAAAAAAAAATCTCTCTGAATCTTGAAACTCAGTGATTCTGTGCTTTAGTTCTATGAAAAGAAGAGAAGCAGGGAGGGAATGATGAAGGGATCTAGCATATCTATTCAGCCTTATGTGGATTTCAGCCTTGGTCTCTGGAGTTGCTTCAAGCTTCCTAAAGTGGTACTTCTGCCTGTCCATTCTGACTCCATCCTTAGAGACCCACTTTCTGATCCAAAATAAGCATGTCCATATGAATATGTTTAAGTCAGAGGCAGGTAGATGTGTACCCATAACTGGAGGGTGGTTAACCAATGCAAACATAGATTTCTTTATGTTCTTATTCTTCTTTTTAAAAATCTTATTACTTTTAAATTGTATCTCACAATACCTCTGTTCTAATATAAGATAATATTTTAAATTATCAATTATTGGAGGTGATGAACTTGCCCCAATCCATCTATGCAGATGTTTCTTCCTATGCACAGGGCAAATGCATTTAGTTTAAGAAGCTCAGTGCAACACACTTGACTGGCACACTGGATTCAGGTTTATTATCCATGGTCTTCTCACATCTTTGGGGTATGTCTTTGCAAGACCCACCCCCTCCATCATACCAGGTCACCATCTAATATGGAAGGAGGAATCTAATGATAGGAGAGGTTCATGATGTTGTTTAAATAGCCCCCTCTCAGCTCATTCAAGCATCTCTTCTCAGTCGACTCTGAACTGCTTACAATGACACATTATAGTAGAATTATTTCAGAGACCTTTTTCAACTCAATCTGGGTGTGCCTCATTGAGCTAATAAAATCCTCACCCCTGAGAAATGGTGTATTATGTGTTACATTTTGCTACAATTCATGATACATCTTTGGAGAAGAATTGTACATTTTATATAATTTGTCAAGGACAATTTCAAATGCATAACATCATCAATCTCACTGACAACATCTCTAATGGCTTCACTCGGTAGTCAGAATTTTGCCAAATGCAAGCTAAGACTCAGGCCATCACACACCTGCTCCCAGCCTATTGTTTCAGATGTATCATCTGTTGAAAAGATAACAGAGTAGGAAAAGAATTCATCCTTGAAGCATTTCCCCTCTAATTAAGTCAACAGATGTTGTTTGAAGTCTATACCTGGGGAATTTATTACTTCAGTTTTAAAAAGTAAGAGAAATTCACAGATCTGCCTTCATAATAATTGTGTTTTTTCTATCAAGGTCGCCAGCCTAGTAATGACTGATAATAGTCAAGAATTTGTGATGGTTGTCATTTTCAAAAACATTGGAATGACATTTTCCAAAAGTGCTTTCAGTTGAATTATCATCTGGGCTTTATTGCTCCTGGGCTGGGCTCTCCCTCTCTTGGCGGGAGGCTAGACAGAGCTAGCCTTGCTCAAATGGGCTTAAGGGGTTGGGGGAGGTGGTAGGAAGTAGCTCTCAGGACCTTAATGGTTGGATGGAGGCAGACAGCAAACAGTGAAGTCAGAGGTCAAAGTCAGAAATGCATAGCTAAACCAGTCACCAGGGCAGACACATCCTGAGGCGTGCAACAGTTAACTGGTGCAGCCTGTGAGTCAAAGAGCCAGTGAAAATGAGAACATGCTCCTTCTGCAAGGAGAAGTAAGCAAGATGGTATTCTTGGGAAATAGCCAAGAAGATGAGCTCTTGCTGTCTGCTGAAGTGTGAGAAGCCATGACAAAAGTGACACCCAGTGACCTGTGTAGGCTTTAGTTTCTTTATGTGTTTCCTGGTCTCCTTGCCTAATATGGGTATGGAAAAGATCACATTCAATCTTATATGTGAACTCTAATATATTATCATCATTGTAATTGTTAAAATTTGTTTTACAATTAAGAAATAGATGGAAAGATAGATAACCTAAGAAAAACTTAAAAAAAAAAAAAAACAGCTGCATAAGAATATTTTCCTTTTGTGGCAGAACAAAATAGGGCCAAACATTTTGGTGTGCTGTTTTCTTTCAATTTAGTCTGTTCTTGTTAGTTTCTGATCAAAGTACTTACTTAGCGTTCATGATTGCTAACATTTGTGATAATTATAATTTATGAGCAAGTTATCTATTGTTGCCATGACAGTTCTGGTATTTTCACAGATCAAAATTTATATACAAGAAAAAAAAATCCCAACAAGAAAGAATTAGATTTTTTTTAACACCAGGTCTCAAATAACCCACCTACTTTGACAGTTTTAGTGTCTTGATTGAATATTTTATGATGATACTACTTAAGATAAAAATGTAAAAGCTAATTTATAGTGACATCTCTTTATGTAAAAGGTTCCCAAGCTGATTTATTACCAGGTTGAAACATGTCAGTGAATACAAACATTTCTAAGGTAAAGAGACTTTTCAATTTTCTTTCACACTCTTAGTCGTACAGCTTCAGCTAAATAATTTATATGAAAAACAGGGTCTTTTAATTTTACAATATGCTACTTTATTTTCCTATGATATCTCTTTTAGTTTTATTCTTCAATTCAATTTGATACCTGCTATGTTCTGTACTGAGTAATAAATTTGGAAGCTATTGCCAATTATAATTCATTTTGATACCTGCACATTTGAGGGAACATAATGCCAAAGATTCAAACTTAGTTCTTCTCAGACTAGATTCTTTACTTATCATCCTCTATTCAGCAACAAAGTAGGTAATCAGTTGCCAAATTGATGCTGTTTTTCCAGTTTTCTAACTGCCTCTGCCATCCTGATTTCGTCTCCTGTTAAATTTATTACATTATGTCATTCTGAAAGGAATTTAGAGAAAGTACACATATATATAAAATTATTTAATCATATTTTTGGTTGAGGAAGAAGAGGTTAAGGGACTACGTCTAATGATTTACTTACAGTTCTATAGAACTATTCACTAATACAATTAATAAAATAATGCACTGTAATTATAATATAATTTAGATATTCAGGAGCTCTGGGTAGTGATAGATGAATATAATTGCTGAGGTTTAAAAGGATTTTTATAAGAGAATTCATTTCAAGGATTATTAAAGGGCAAACAGATGACATGAGATTTTATATTGGTGGTAGTTTGTGTTACAGGAGCATTAGAGGTATTGTAAAGTAAGAAAGAGAAGATGAAGCCAGGAAGGTGCTATAAGCAGGACAAAGAAGAAACAGCAAAGGAAGCACACGCTGAAGAAGAAACTGCTTATGGCTTAGCGCAATATCTTCTAGGACACTGCATGATACAGGAGGTGGCAGTGACAGTAGTTCAGTGGGAAAGAAAGATGTGTTTGGTGACAGCATTTTGGTGGGAGGAAACAGGAGAAAATAGGGAAAAGATTAAGGGCAGAGAGAGACCAGATGGTGATCATAATGAGCCAAAACCCAAAAATGTCATGGACTCAAACCTTAGCGGTAGAGACCCAATGAAATGGAAAATTAACAAAAATAGAAAAAATATAATTTATTTTCATAATTTAATGTATTTGTATCATATCTTATCAAAAAGCATTTGAGGTGAATTATTGAAAGAGAAGATGTTTATTATAAGATTAATAAAACAGAACCAAAAGAGGAAGGGGCAGCATATGGCAACCATAAACATCAGCAGAGCGGCTGTGTGTGAGCAGATACCCTAGAGCTTCCTCCTAGCCCTGATGAAGAGGGAAATTTTATAAATCATAAAACATTCATAAAATATCATTACCTGAAATTAGGGTACCCACAAAATGTTTGTCAGAATAAATTTTCCTGGTGAGAAACAGCTCCTGGGTGACAATAGGAGTAAGATTTAACCAATAATAACCTCAATATTTGTTTCACAGCAAATAGAGAAATTAAATTTGCATAGCTAATTTTGAAAGCAACCTAAGATAAAAACTCACGGCTAACAATTGAAAAAAACATATCTACAAAAGCAATGACAAAAAAGTCATTGTCTAAATGTGTAGTCTGACTTGATCCGAGGACATTGATCCATATTGATACAGGAGGCAGGTAGGGAAGTGCTAAGCAGAGAAAGGCGGGGTCCCTGGTGAGGGATCCCTCGGGCCTGTGCCCGTGGACCTAAGTGAGGACAAGCATTTCTGTCTCCGTGCCCATAAAGTTGCCTTTTGGCCTGCCACGCCCCCAATCCTGTGCCCATAAAAACCCGAGAGACCGTAGCGGGCACAGACACAAATGGCTGGACGTCAAGAGGAGCAGAAAAGCAAACACACAGACACCAGCAGACATCGGCAGGCCATCGGTGGCGGGACAACGCGGAATTCAGTCGGGGTGGTTAGAGGAGAGTCCTGCTGCTGGGTGGCCCGGCTGCTGGGTGGCCCGACTCCAGGGGAAGACCACCTTCCCAACCCATCCTCCTTCTGGCTCCCCATCCACCTCGCTGAGAGCAACCTCCACCACTCAATAAAACTTTGCACCCATCCTCCCAGCCCACAAGGGATCCGATTTTTCCGGTACACTGGGGCAAGAACTGGGGATACAGAAGGCCTTCTGTCCTTTCCATAAGGCAGAGGGTCTAGTTGCGCTGATCAACACAAGCCAACTATAGACAGCAAAACGGAAAGTGCACTGTAACACACGCCCACTGGGGCTTTGCGAGCTGGAAACACTCACCCTAGCTGCTGCCATGGGGTCGAAGCCCAAAAACGCTCCCCATGACCTGCCCATCTGCATGCTTCCCCTAGTGGTTTGAGCAGCGGAGCACCAAAGAAGCGAGCCACACCCCTGTCGCACACCCGGCGAGGGGGCTAAAGGAACACTCTTCCCATTTCAATATTTAATAAGCACTTATGCTGGGTACTGGGACATGTTTGTGAACAAAATATCCATGATCCCTGCCCTCATGGAGCTTACATTCTGGTAAAGGAGTCAGAACATAAAGTAAAAAAGATATAGAAATAAAATTACCACAAATTATGATAAAAGCTATGAAGAATATTAACACTGCTATCAAGAGTTAAAGGGGCTGGAGGGTGGTTTCCTTGTGTAGATTCGTTATCAGGAAAGGCCTTTTGAGATGACATTAGGAGTATCTGGAGTATTGAATAGACCCATGACACAAGATAATCTTTCCCAACTAACCTCTCTGCCAGGCTTTCAACATGCACCATTTAAACTGCACCATTAAATGCACCGTTAAATGCACCATTAAAGTGTCTGTAAAACTATGCACTCTAGGCAAATTACCTGGAGTGCAGGTATTCTGTATGAGAATTAAGAAAATGTCATGAATTTTAGAACCCAAGAAGCTGGTTTTAAAATTAACAAGTCTAAGCAACATTTTAGCTCAAATGCAAGCTAGAAATGGTACTGAATAAATAGTGGGGTTTAGAGGACAGTCATAAAATATGAAAGAAATACAGACACGGGTTTCAGGTGTTGTTTTAAATTCGAATTGTGTTAACAACAAGTATAGTGAGTCCAAGTCTTCCTTCGATACTCAGAGGGTCCTTTGGATCTCCGAAGTGACTGCAAGCCACCATGCCCTGGGAAGCTCCATTCTCACAAGCCCCTAGACTACACTAAAAGGGTCCTGCCTACCAGGCAAGATTGAGGGATATCTCAATCCTTCTCATATGAGCAGCTAACAAGTCTCTTTAGTTTAATAATCCAATATTGTACTATGTTTAAAAATTAGTTTCTTTTGGGTGAAAAATTCTGTTTGCATAAAAAATTAAGTGAAAACAAATATACAATGAAAAATAATTCTCCTTCTGACTTCAGTCTCAAAATCTCTAACCTCCTTCTCCAAAAGCTGCCAATGGTAAACAGTTCCTTGTGTATAATTCAAGATATACTTAATGTACACACAAGCAATGATACTTGTATTACACACATGCACCCTGCCACTGCCCCCCCAACACAATGTAAACCCTAATAGCAGAATAGTACGTATATATCCCATGTCACCTTTCCTCTCATTTAGCAAAATATCTTGGAGGTTATACACCGCATTTTATAGATCTTAGTTTGATTAAGATCTTCCAGTTGATGCTTCTGTTTGTGTTCCCACTCTTTGCTGTTATTAACAGTGCTAAAATGTACATTCTATATAAGTATTTTTGTGCCCATGTGTGAGCATATCTGGAGGAAAAATTCCTTTTTTTATTATTATTTTTTAATTTCAATAGGTTTTGGGGGGACAGGTGGTGTTTGGTTACATAAATAAGTTCTTTATTGGAGGTTTCTGAGATTTTGGTGCACCCCATCACCCAAGCAGTGCACACTGTACCCGATATGTAGTCTTTTATCCCTCACCATACCCCATCCTTTGCCCGGAGGCCCCAAAGTCCAATGTATCATTCTTATGCCTTTGCATCATCATAGCTTAGGTGCCACATACCAGGGAGAACATACAATGTTTGGTTTTCCATTCTTGAGTTACTTCTCTTAGAATAATGGTTTCCAATTCCATCCAGGTTGCTGTGAATACCATTATTTTGTTCATTTTAATGGCTGAGTAGTATTCCATGGTATATATATATACACCACATTTTCTTTATCCTCTTGATTGATGGGTATTTGGACTGGTTCCATATTTTTGCAGTTGCAAATTGTGGTGCTATAAACATGTGTGTGCAAGTATCTTTTTTGTACAACGACTTCTTTTCCTCTGGGTAGATACCCAGGAATGGGATTGGGGGATCAAATGGTACTTCTGCTTTTAGTTCTTTAAGGAATATCCATACTGTTTTCCATAGTGGTTGTACTAGTTTACATTCCCACCAACAGTGTAAAAGTGTTCCCTTTTCACCACATCCCGGCCAACATCTATTTTTTTTTGATTTTTTGCTTATAGCCATTCTTGCAACAGTAAGGTGGTATCTCACTGTGGTTTTGATTTGCATTTCCCAGGTAATAGTAATGCTGAGCGATTTTTAATATACTTGTTGGCCATTTGTATATCTTCTTTTGAGAATTGTCTATTCATGTCCCTAGCCCACTTTTTGATGGGGTTGTTTGTTTTTTTCTTGCTGATTTGTTTGAGTTCGTTGTAGATTCTGGATATTAGTCCTTTGTCAGATGCATAGATTGCAAAAATTTTCTCCTACTCTGTGGGTTGTCTGTTTACTCTGCTGATTATTGCTTTTGCTGTGCAGAAGCTTTTTAGTTTAATGAAGGCCCATCTATTTATGTTTGTTTTTGTTACATTTGCTTTTGGTTCTTGGTCATAAAGTCTTTCTCTAAGCCAATGTCTGAAAGGATTTTTTCAATGTTATCTTCTAGAATCTTTATGGTTTCAGGTCTTAGATTTAAGTCGTTGATCCATCTTGAATTGATTTTTGTATAGGGTGACAGATGAGGATCCAGTTTTGTTCTTCTACATGCAGCTTGCCAATTATCCCAGGACCATTTGTTGAACAGGGTGTCCCTTCCCACTGTATATTTCTGTTTGCTTTGCCAAAAATCAGTTCACTGTTTAAGTATCTGGCTTTACTTCTGGGTTCTCTATTCTGTTTCATTGGTTTATGTACCTGTTTTTATACCAATACCATGCTGTTTTGTTTACCACGACCTGATAGTATAGTCTGAAGCTGGATAATGTGGTGCCTCCAGATTTTTTTTTTTTTTCTTAGTCTTGCTTTGGCTATGAGGGCACTTTTTTGGTTCCATATAAATTTTAGGTTTTTTTTTTCTAGTTCTGTGAAGAATGATGGTGGTAATTTGATGGAAATTGCATTGAATTTGTAGATTGCTTTTGGTAGCACGGTCATTTTCACAATATTGATTCTACCCATCTGTGAGCATGGGATGTGTTTCCATCTGTTTGTGTCATCCATGATTTCTTTCAGCAGTGTATTGTAGTTTTTCTTGTAGAGGTCTTCACGTCCTTGGTTAAGTATATTCTTAAGTGTTTTTTGTTTTGTTTTGTTTTGTTTTGTTTTTTAGCTATTGTGAAATCTTGATTTGATTCTCAGTTTGGTCACTGTTGGTGTACAGGACTGGTGTATAGCTACTGATTTGTGTACATTAATTTTGTATCCTGAAACTTGGCTGATTTAATTAACCAGCTGTAGGAGCTTTTTGGATGAGTCTTTAGGGTTTTCCAGATATATGACCCTATCATCAGCAAACAGCAATAGTTTGACTTTCTCTTTGCTGATTTGGACACCTTTCATTTCTTTCTCTTGTCTGATTGCTCTGGCTAGGACTTCCCATACTATGGCAAATAGAAGTGGTGAAAGTGGGCATCCTTGTCTTGTTCCAGTTCTCAGGGGGAATGCTTTTAACTTTTCCCTGATTAGTATAATGATGGCTGTGGGCTTGTCATAGCTGGCTTTTATTACGTTAAGGTATGTCTCTTCTATGCTGATTTTGCTGAGGGCTTTATCATAAAGGAATGCTGGATTTCATCAAATGCCTTTTCTGCATCTATTGAGATGATCATGTGATTTTTGTTTTTAATTCTGCTCATGTGGTGTATCACATTTATTGCTTATGTATGTTAAATCATCCCTGCATCCCTGGTATGAAACCCATGATCATAGTGGATTATCTTTTTGATATGCTGTTGGATTTGGTTAGCTAGAATTTTGTTGAGGATTTTTTCACCTATGTTAATCAGGGATATTGGTCTGTAGTTTCCTGTTTTTGTTATGTCCTTTCCTGGTTTTGGTATTAGGGGGAATACTGGCTTCACAGAACAATTTAGGGACAATTCCCTCTTTCTCTTTCTTTTGGGATAGGGTCAATAGGATTGGTACCAATTCTTCTTTGAGTATCTGATAGAATTCAGCTGTGAATCTGTCTAGTTTTGGACTTTTTGTGACAATTTTTTAATCACCATTTCAATCTCACTGCTTGTTATTGGTCTCTTCAGAGATTTGATATCTTCCTGGTTTAATCTAGGAGGGTCGTATGGTTCTATAAATGTATCCATCTCCTCTAGGTTCTTAGTTTATGCACATAAAGGTATTCACAGTATCCTTTAATAATTTTTTGTATTTCTGTGGTATCAGTTGTAATATCTCCTGTTTCATTTCTAATTGAGCTTATTTGGATCTTCTCTCTCCTTTTCTTGGTAAATCTTGCTAATGGTCTACCAATTTTACTTATCCTTTCAAAGAAACAGCTTTTGTTTCATTGATCTATTATATTATTTTTTGTTTCAATTTCATTTAGTTCTCCTCTGGTCTTCTTTATTTCTTTTCTTCTGCTAGGTTTGGGTTTGGATTGCCCTTGTTTCTCTAGTTTTGTGAGGTGTGACCTTAGATTTTCTATTTGTGCTCTTTCAGACGTTTTGATATAGGCATTTAATGCTATGAACTTTCCTCCTAGCACTGCTTTTGCTGTTATCTCAGAGGTTTTCATAGGTTGTGTCACTATTACTGTTCAGTTCAAAGAATTTTTAAATTTCCGCCTTGATTTCATTGTTAACCCAACAATCATTCAGGAGCAGGTTATTTAATCTCCATGTATCTGCTTGGTTGTGAGGGGTTCTTCTGGAGTTGATTTCCAGTTTGATTCCACTGTGGTCTGAGAAAGTACTTGATATAATTTTGATTTTCTTAAATTTACTGAGACTTTTTTGTAGTCTATCATATGGTCTATCTTTCTTGGGTCCTCTCTTGATGTGGTATTCTCTCCCTCCTCTAGGAAAGGGGCTTCCTGAGAATTGAACTGTAGTGATTGTTTTTGCTCTTCTTGGTCTAGCCACCCAGCAGAGCTAAGGGTTCTGGGCTGGTAGTGGTGAGTGCCTGCACAGAGTCCTGTGATGTGATCTGTCTTCAGGTCTTTTAGCCATGGATACCAGCACCTGCTCTGGTGGAGGTAGCAGGGGAGTGAAGTGGACCCTGTGACAGTTCTTGGTTGTGTTTTTGTTTAGTGCCCTGGTTTTGCGTTTGTTGGCCTCCAGCCAGGAGGTGGAGCTTTCAAGAGTGCATCAGCTGAAGTCCTATAAAGAGGATGAAAACTTGCCCTATAGACACCTGGTTAAGTATTCAGGTTTCTCAGGCAGTGGGCAGAGGCATAGGGCTCCCAAGAAATTATAGCCTTTGTCTTTGGCTACCAGGGCAAGTAGAGAAAAATCACCAGGTGGGGGCAGGGATATGCGTGTCTGAGCTCAGCCTCTCCTTGGGTGCAGCTTGCTGTGGCTGTGGTGGGGGATGGGTGTGGTTCCCTGTCCAGCAGAGTTATACTCCCGGGGTATTATGGCTGCCTCTGCCAGTCATACAGGTCACCAGGGAAGTAGGGAAAAGCCAGTACTCAAAAGCCTCATCCCGCTCCCAAGCAACCCACAGTCCTAACAGCTGGTCTCACTCCCGCTGTGCCCCCCAACAACAACATCGAGTCTATTTCCAGGCAGCTGGTGACCAGGGCCAAGAACTTGCCCTAGACCATGAGCCTCCCCATTGAGAAAGCAAGCAGACTCACAGTTTTTTGGCATCTCAGGGAGCCTGCAGGGTTGATCCAGTTCTTCAAAGGGTCTATGGATTCTCTTGGCTTTCCTGGTATGTTTCTGTGGTAGTTCTTGGAGCAAAAGTTCACGATGTGAGTCTCCATACTGCTCCATCCATCTGAGTGGGAGCTGCAAGCTAGTCTTGCTTCGTATCCATCATCTTAATCCCCCTGAGGAAAAATTTCTAAATTGGAATTGCTAAGTCAAAGGAGATGCACATTTTAGGTTTTGTAACAATTACCAAATTCCATTCTAAAGAGGGGACACAAATTTATATTCCCATTAATAACAAATGAAAAGAAAATGTCCATGCGTCAAACAACATGGTAACTGTTTTACTTATAATAATCTTTAGAGAAGGTATGATTATTATTCTTAATTTAAAACTGAGTTAACTGAGGCACTGCTTAACTGAAGTAGGTTAAGCAACTTGACAAAAGTCATACAGAATTAACTGAATAAACTGGGAGCTGGGGTCAACAGTCTACCCTCTTACCCCAGCCTCCCTGAATTTCAGTCTCAGCTCTCTCACTTAAAGCTGACAGCCTGGCCAAATTGTTTACCTCAGCTCTATAGTTTCTTTATATTTAAAAGGAGATAAAATGTATCTCAAAATATTAATATGAGGAAAAAATGAGACAATGTCGAGAAAATTTCATGCAAGGGGGATTAAACAAATGTAAATTTGTTTTTTTCCTATTTAGAAACATAAATCACAAAGAATAATAATCTATTTCCCTGGCAAATTTTTTTCAGTAGCTAGAAATTAAAGAAGCAAATATGACCCATTTTAATGTTAAAATGAAAGCAATAAAGCCAATAGGAGCTGTGATGGAACTCCCCTCCCTGTCTTTCTCATACGAAGTCTTTAATGCTGATGGGTTTGCTCTTGGCCTAGCTTCTTTGCACAGTATTGTTTGCAACCAGAGTCATTCTGCTTGGCTGATTCCTTAATGCCCAACCTTATTCCCTTTCTCTAAAAATTCCATTTCTCTAGAAATGTGGATGGAATAAGGATTGCTAAAGCTATGTGTTCTGGGAACACTGAACCACCTATTCCAAGACAGCCTTGAATGAACCTTCTCTTCAGTCTCCACAATCCAGGACTGCACAAGGAGGGTGACTTGTGCATTTCTTTACTCCATATATGTCAGCTTCACAGTGTGCAGGATGTTCATGTGCAACCTCATACTACTGGCCTGTCTCTTCCCATCTCTGAGTGGTCAGTATAGCTCAGTAATAGGTTCCAAATGGGAAAGGTGACATTTATTCATGGTTGAGCTCAGAAAACTTACAACCACATAAAATGTCAAAATTTAAAACTCACTGTTTTTACAATCGGGTTATAAAATAACAAACACTCTGACAATTATGCTAACTCTATCCTTCACTTTCACACTTGTCTGATCCATTACCCTATCTGTGAGTCCTGATGCTTTCCTCACCCCGGATACATCCGTAGTATGCTCCCTACCCCATTCCCTCTACAACAAGGGTGTTAACCAGAAATGGAGTGAGGCTCAGGTATTTATCCATTCATTTTTCTCCACAAATATTTTCTAAGGGCCATACAGTATTCAAAGCACTGGAATGAATATGCCTGTCTTTCCCTCTTTTTTTCCTTCTTTCTTTTCTTTTTCTTTCTTTCCCTTCCTTCCTTTCTTCTTTCTTTGCTTCCTTCCTTTTGTTTTCTTCCTTTCTCTCTCTCTCTTCAATTATTTTCCTTTCAGATTACATAATTATTTTTACTTGTAAAATTTAATATTGTGTCTCTTTTAGCTGGGTAAAATATGTCTAATTTCAAAGTAGCCAAGTCATAATGTCCTATAGCACCAAAAAAGTGTTTCAGCTCATATATTTCCAAATAATGTAATTTAGAAAATACAAATAATTGTAGATTCACACACAAAAATTTTTTTTTTTATTCTTTTTTTTTTTTTTTTTTTTGAGATGGAGTCTGCTTCTGTCACCCAGACTGGAGTGCAGTGGCGCATTCTCAGCTCACTGCAACCTCCTCCTCCCGGGTTGAAGCAATTCTCCTGCCTCAGCCTCCCGAGTAGCACACAAGCAAATTTTAAATGATCCTATGGACAAAAGGTTCTGTTCTTTCCATTAGTACTACCACTATTGCACATTTACGAAAGTAATTTAGAGACAGGTACAAGGAAAATCTGTCCCTAAAAGGCTTCCAAATTTAGTAAATTCGGATATTTTACAACCACCTGTTTTAGTTTATGATAAATACAATTTACTTCTTCATTTTATGCACTCTGGTCAAATTAGAGCACTTAGTTCATGCTCTAATGTATTAACACAACACAGCAAAAAGCATATAAAAATATAAAAGAAAACACCCGAAACACATGTCTGAGTTCAAAGCCTATTAAGCATTCTTGTGCACCAGAAATAGAAAAGAAATGCAGAACTGAGCATCGCTGAGGCCACAGCCATGCTGGGCTCTTGTCCTGAAGTAGGCAGTGACAGCTGAGAACCAGGGAAGGAGAACTGAAGGTGTTCCATGGAAATTAGCATACTGGAGCCAGATTTGAAAACAGGCTCCTTCTGGTAAAAGGAGGTTAAAAATCTGCAGCCAACCATTCCCTGGGGCTATGGCTTTGCAGAGAACTTCAGAAACAAGAGAACTAACACACCACTTGCACTTGAGGAAGGGTGCTAAATGCACCTGGCCTGGAGCCTGATGTCATATGCCTGCTGAGACCAAGGGCAGGTGTTCTACAATGTCATACAGCACTAGGTTTGGAGGTAGGGTTCAGGAATTTGGGAGAAGGAAATGCAAAACTGCTAGATAGAGAAACGTGAGGAAAGAGAAAGAAGGGGAGCAATTTCATTCAACATGATGCTGCAAAACAGAATTTCAAAGCAGGAGAATTCTAATGCTGTGAAAGTAATCCTGCCAAAAATCAACAATTGGAACATAATTTCAGTCTAGGTGAAATTTTATTAAACTGATCTAGCCAAAACTTAAGAATAAATATGCTTTGAATGCTTAAGGGGAAAAATGGAAAAAACTATGCAATTTTTTAAAAAAACATAAATGTGAAAAGCAGACAGATATGAAACAAGCCAAGTAAACTAAAAAGCAGAATGATTAGACATCTTGGAAGTTAAAAATCTATTCATTGCAATAAGAAATTCAAAGACAGGGTAAACTTTGGAACAGAGGCAACAAAAGAAAAATAATAAATTGAAAAATATTACTGAGGGATTTACCCAGAAGACAGCATAGAGAATAAAATATGGAAGAATGCTAAGCAGAGAGATCACACAGTGTAGTATGCCTGGGAGAGTTCCAATTGACATCTGTTGTCCTGATACAATTATTAGTGACACTTGTTTTAACTCCCAAATGCATCTTCCCTGAGAATCAGGGAAGGAGAAGTGAAGGTGCTCCATGGAAATTAGCAGACTGGAGCCAGGTTTGAAAACAGAGGCTAGGTGGGGCTCTGGTTATATAATAAATATAATTATATAAATACAATTTATTAGGCAATAAGTTATATGGTCACCTAAAACTATATAGGATAGTCTGAAGACAAATAGGACTGCCTATTTTTTTTTAAGGAAGGAAAAAGTAGAGAGAGTCACAAGAAAGTAATATTTGGAGAGAAAAGAGCTGTGAGTTTTCCAAAATTGAATAAAAATATGTCCTCAAATTGAAAATGAACTATAAAAACCAAGAAAGATCTACAAAAATATATTCATACCCAGACTTACCAAGGTAAAACTGGAATACTTCAAGAATTAGGAGATGTTTTTATCAGCTACAAGGAGAAAAACAGGTTACCAACAAGAAATGGTAATTAAACAATAAATCAAGTGGGTTTCTCACTAGCAACCATAGATGCCATGAAACAATAGAGAAATAAATTCAATGTAATGAGGGGAAACTGGAAATTTAGAATATTATATCCAAATAACTTAGCAACACAAACAAAGTGCTGGAAAATAGATTCTCAATCTATAATATATTCCTGTTTAGGTTCTTGGGTTTCTGAGTAGGATAAAAATATACTAGATAATTTCAGATACTTTTTAAATTATAGTTATAATTAATATATAATTCTCAGCTTTGTATGTTAAAAGCTCAAAAATTTTTTTTTTTTGGAAATTAACGAATTGAATATATCTATATATGGAAATGTAAAGGACCAAGACCAGGGAAGACAATTTTGAAGAAGGACAAAATCCCTCTAAGGGTTATCAAGATGTATTGCAAAGTGATGATATTTAAGACAGTTTTGCATTAGCATAAAAATAGACAAATAGAAATATGGAAAATAATAGAAACATTTGTGACCATTTGTTTCATGATAAAGCATAATGCAAATGAAAAAAGAATGGTATTTTTAATAATGATTTTGGGTCAACTGGTTATCTATATGGGGAAACAACACATTTTGACATGCTACCTCACATGACACACAAAAATCAGTTCAGGGTTGGGGGTATATGCCTACCTGAAAAGTAACAATTAAACATCAAGAAGATAAGAGAGAATATCTTTATGACCTTAAGATGGGCAAATTTTTTTAAAGAAAAGTAGTGATTAATGGAACATAATTAAAATTAAGAACCTCTGTTCATCGAAAGCCCCAGTAAAATAGTCATATGGTTTGGCTGTGTCCCCACCCAAATCTCATCTTGAATTGTAGATCCCATAATCTCCATGTATCATGGGAGGGACCTGGTGGGGAGTCATTGGATCATGGGGGTGGTTTCCTCCATGCTGTTCTTGTGATAGTGAGAGTTCTTGTGAGATCTGATGGTTTTATAAGTGTCTGGCATTTCCCCTGCTTGCACTCATTCTCTCTCCTGCCACCCTGTGAAGAGATGCCTTCTGCCATGATTGTAAGTTTCCTGAGTCCTCCCCAGCCATGCAGAACTGTGAGTCAATTAAACCTTTTTTCTTTGTAAATTGCCCAGTCTCATGTATTTCTTCATAGCAGCATGAGAACAGACTAACACAAATAGTGGAAGAGAAGACTACCAACTGGAGAAGATACTTTCAGTATTTTTACCTGACAAAAGATTATTATCCAAAACATATTAAATGTTTCTGTGAAGCAATATAAAAGACAGACAATCCATTAAAAAATTGGAATAAACTTGGATATTGAACAAGTAATACATGAAATATAATACATAAATGGGTGATAGCCATATAAAGTGCTCAAAATCATTAGTAATCAATGAATTAAAAATTGTGTGCATGCAACTACACACTCATCAGAATAGGTAAAATCTAGAGAAACAGGTATTACCATATATTGAGGATATGCAGCAATTGGAGATTTTATGCACTACACATGGGAATGTAAATTGGTACAACCTCTTCAGAAAACTATTTGGCAGTAACTACTAAAGCTAAACATACGCATAGGCTACAACCCAGTAATGCCAGTATTTCACTCCTAGGTATATACCCAACAGAGTTGTAAATGAAATGTCAATGAAAGGCAGGTACAAAGAATGAAATGAAATTAGAGAATGTTTAAAACAGCATTATTTGTAATCCCCAAACACTAGAAACAATCCAAATGTCCAGCAAGAGTAGAATGGATAAATAAATTGTGGTGCATTCGTTCAATGGGATACTTCATAATAATAAAAATAAATTAATCATCAATATAATCAATAACATAGATGAGTCTAATAACATAAGAATGAGCAATAGCAGCCAGATGCAGAGTTCATGTCGTATTATCCCATTTATAAAAAGTTCAAAACAGGCAAAGCTAATCTATGGTAAAGAAGACAGATGTGGTTAACCTTAAGAAGAGAAGGGAGATACTGAGGGTAATTCAGGGTATTGGCAATGTTCTACATCTTAATCTGGGTTATAGTCACACAGGTGTATTTACTTTGTGAAAATTTGTTAAAATCAACATTTCTGCATATAAGTATGCTCATCTGTATATATTTGCTATACATGAAATAGAAAAATAAGGCATAATCTTAGGGTTACCAATATAGAAATAGAAATAATCTTGACATTTTTCAAACCTCCAGAGGAATCAAAAGAAGGAAGAAGAATAGAATGATTTGGAGGAAGAGAAGGAGAAAGTAGAGGAGTTGAAAAAAAGGAAGAAAAGGAAAAATGCAGAATCCTTTGTCAATCCAACAGAATACAGCAAAAAAGCAAAGAAAGTGAAAGGTAAGTAGATAGCACAAAAGGAAATGGTACAAATCAGCTCAAAAGTGTAATATATCAGAGTCAATGTGGATAAAATTCACCTATTAAAAGGCAGAGATGGGATAATAATAATATAAATTCTGCTGTATCCTGGTTATAAAAGGCACACCTAATACCAAACCAAAAGAAAATTTTGAACATAAAGTTTTGAAAAACTAAGAGGTTTTTATTAAACCTCTTTTATTATTTATAGTAAGATGATGTGTTAGTCCATTCTCATGCTACTAATAAAGACATACCCAAGATTGGGTAATTTATAAAGAAAAGAAGTTTAATTGACTCATAGTTTTGCATGGCTGGGGAAGTCTCAGGAAACTTACAATTATGGTGGAATGGGAAGCAAAAACATCCTTCTTCACATGGCGGTAGCAGAAGGAAGTGCCCAGCAAAGAGGGAAAACCCCTTATAAAACCATCAGATCTCTTGAGAACTCACTCACTTTCATGAGAACAGCAGCATGGGGGAAACCGCCCCATGATTTAATTACCTCCCACCAGGTCCCTCCCACCACACGTGGGGATTATGGGAACTACAATCCAAGGTGAGATTTGGATGAGGACCCAGCCAAACCATATCAGGTGCATTACAAAATAATAGAGAACAATCCCCAAGCCAATAAAATAATCTTTAACTTGTATGCACTTAAACATAACATTGCACTAGGCAGAGAAAACTGACAGGATTACAAAAACTGACAAATCCAGAACTATAGCAGGATATGTTAAACACTTCAATAAGAAAAAAGGTCAAAAAGAAAAAAGAAAAAGAAGAAAAAACAGGTCAAATAGAAAAAGCTAGAAGAATATAGAATATTTCAAATACTTGGTTGTACCTAGCCCTAGCTTAGCTCTCTCCCTACTCCTGCCTGTCTTCCAAAACATACACACCTAAATCCTCAGGCTACTTAGAAGTGAGTAGAAATCAATTACAAGCTCTCAAGCTACATCTTGTAGAGAAATACCCTCACATTCGGTTAATATGGGAAAGGGACCTAAGGGGAATTCACTCCGTCTATACCAGAACAAAAAACAGAGTTTAGATGCAGAGCTCACTGAAAATATGAACAAGATGAAAAAAGAATGACATGAGAACTAGGTAAGCCGAACAAAAAATAAGAATGAAAGAAACTCTATAGCAACAAAGAACACAGAGAAATATTCATGCTATAGAAAATCTTATTAAGCACATGAAATGAATAAAATACGAGCTCAAATGTAAGATGATAACAATACAGAATGATGTAAAAATGGAAATTGAAAATATAAGGAAACAAACTGAAACTAAAATAACACCATTACAGAACTTATAAACAAATTACATGCAGAAAGAAATTGAATGGACATGGCTGAAAAATAAATTGCTCTACAAGGAAAAGGCTTGAGATAAGCACAGTAAAATCAACGGAAAAAGATTAACAGACTAGTAGAAATAGAGAGAAGATAATAGCTAAGGGGAAGTGACAAATATGCCATTACATAAAGATAATAGGTATCTCTGAATTGAAAATCCAGTAAATGAGTCAGAAAAAGTATTCCAATAGAAAATAGAAAAATAATCCTGTAATGCAAGAATAAGACACTGCAACTCAAAAGTGCATATCATATTCCAAGACAAACATATTCAACACTATTTTTCCTAAGTCATATTCTGTTGTTACTGAATTCAAGAATAAGAAAAAATTATTTAGCCATCCAGAGACAAACAATAAGCCTCTTATATTTGGGAGCAAAGCAGACTGGACTCAGTCTTCTCTGGAGTAACATTGTAGGTTACAGGATGATAAAGCAATGTCTGCCAAGTTCTAAAGGAAAAGAAATGTGATCCAAAAATATTGTATTCCACTAAGATTCCACTCAAGTATAAATACCACAAATAGATATTCTTAAATGTGAGAGAATATAGTCATGCATTGCTTAATGACAGGGATACATTCTAAGAAATGCATCCTTAGATTGATCTCGTTACTGTGGGAATAGTGCACTTACACAAACCTGATGGTATAACCTAATACACACCTAGGCCATATCATATAGCCTAGCTCCTAATCTACAAACCTGTACAGGATGCTAATGTACCAAATACTGTAGGCAATTGTAACATAATGGTAAATATTTGCATATCTAAACCTATCTAAACATAGAAAAGGGATAGTAAAAATACAGTATAAAAGGTTTTTTTTGTCTGTCTGTTTGTTTGTTTGTTTTTTAATGGTACTCTTGTATAGGACACTTAGTATGAATGGAGCTTGCAGGACTGAAAGTTGCTCCAGGTGAGCCAATGAGTGAGTGGTGAGTCAATGTGAAGCCCTAGGATATTACCACACTACCATAGACTTCATAAACACCGTAGAATTAGGCTCCAGTAAATTTATTTTAAATTTTTTACTTCAGTAATAAATTAATCTTAGTTTACTGTAACTTTTTTACTTTATAAACCAATTTTTTTTTACTTTATAAAACAATTTTTTTTTACTTTATAAACTTTTAAGTTGTTGAGTCTTTTTTTTTTTTTTTTTTTTTTTTGAGACGGAATCTTCCTCTATCGCCCAGGCTGGAGTGCAGCGGCGCCATCTTGGCTCACTGGAAGCTCCGCCTCCCAGGTTCACGCCATTCTCCTGCCTCAGACCCCTGAGTAGCTGGGACTACAGGCTCCCGCCACCAGGCCCGGCTAATTTTTTTTTTAGTAGAGACCGGGTTTCACCGTGTTAGCCAGGATGGTCTCTATCTCCTGACCTCGTGATTCGCCCGCTTTGGCCTCCCAAAGTGTTGGGATTACAGGCGTGAGCCACCGCACCCAGCCTATTGAGTATTTTGAAATAACATCTAGCTTAAAACACAAATGCATTGTACAAAAATGTTAGTACAAAATAGAACAAATAGTATAGTTCGTATAATATAGTATAGTAGTACAAAAACATTTCTTTCTTTATATCTTCATGCTATAAGCTTTTTAATTTTTTTAAGTGTTTTTGTTAAAAATGAAGGCATACACAAACCCATTAGCCTAGGCCTACACAGGGTCAGGATCATCAGTTTCACTGTCTTCTATCTTCACATTTTGTCCCACTGGAAGGTCTTCAGGGGCAACAAAATGCATGGAGCTCTATCAGGTGCAGTGGCTCATGCCTGTAATCTCAGCACTTTGGGAAGCTGAGGGGGAAGGATCACTTGGTATCAGGGGCTGGAGACCAGCCCAGGCAACATAGTGAGACCTCGTCTCTGCTAAAAATTAAAAAAAAAAAAACCCACAAAAGAGTTAGCTGGGCATGATGGCGTCCACCTGCAGTCCCAGCTACTTAGGAGGCCAAAGTGGGAGGATCGCTTTAGCCTGGAAAGTCAAGGCTGCAGTGAGACCTCATCCTGCCTCTGCACACCTGGGTGACAGAGCAAGACCTTGTCTCAAACCAAAACAAAAACACATAGAAGTGTTATTTCCTGTGATAACAGTGTCTTCTTCTGGAACATCTCCTGAAAACTTACCTGAGGTTCTTCTTGAGCAGGTGTCACTCTTTTCAGAAATATGTCTATAGTTGTTTGTTTGGTTTGTTTCGTTTTTCAGCATAGATTTGCTTGTAAGTAGATAATGCATCATGAGCATCTTCTCTACTGATGAAAATCTTTCGGTGTTGGGATCTATTTATAACTGCATCATCACAAACATGTGAGTAATGCGTTGCACCACATTGTGATGGCCATGAACTCACTAGGCCATAGGAATTCTCGCTTCATTATAACCTTAAAGCACCACTGTCATATATGCAGTCCACTGTTGACTGATTGTTACGTGGCACATGGCTGTGCAAAGATGATAGCAGGCATTAGCTTTCTTGAGACTCCAGGAACTGTCCAGCACAGTAAGTGAAATTTTTTTAAAAATCCTAAACATAATATTGAGAGATTTGCAAATATCAAGGTTAAAGAGAATATTCTGAAAGTTTCAGAGAGAAAAGACAGCAACATTGAAGTCATGCAAGGAGCATCAACTTCAAAAGTCTGATGAAAACTGACTTTGAACTTAAACATCTTTACCCAGCCAAATCATTCATCAAGTATGATGATAGAATAAAAGTATTTTCCAATCTCTAAAGATGCAGAAAATGTATCTCCCCTGCATCCTTTATTATGAGGTTACTTATGGGTCAGAAAGAAACATTGAAAAAAGTAATTAAAAATGGGAAAGGCATGGGATGTAGGAAACAGCAAGTCTAACCTGGGACAAGAAGAAAGGGAAGATCCAAGCTGACTGCTGTGCAGCAAAATCAGTCCTAAAGTAGGGTCTGAAAATAAGTGTACATTTAAAAAAAGGTGTATGCTGGGGCAGAGTGGTATTTCATAAACTTGATAGTACCCTTAAAACAGCTATCATAAACCTAAGGATTGGCTAAAGAAAAAAACAGGCAAGTAGAAATTTGAGGGAAGGTGGCACTGTACACAAAAATTGTATGTTATGTAATCACTGCTTGGCTCAGCAATGAACCACATTCACATAGTTGTGATAATGTAAGCAATGCCTGTTGATTTTTCAACTTCTAACGTCTAAACAAAGTGAAAACATAGACAATCTAACTGTGGTTATATGATAAAAGGTAATTTTTTTCAGGCTTACCAATACAAAAGTGAAAACAAATCTTGCAAAGGTAAGGAAGAGAAAGGGGGGAGGGATTGAGGGCCTTCTTCACCTTACAAGGTATGGGGTCAAGATAGGTTGTGTCTAACTAACAGAACAAGAAATCAGGGGAAAACATGTAGTCTTGGAGGTATGAAAGTAACCAAAAGAGGAATTAAAAGTAGTAGAACTTGCTGTGGGACGAGGAAGAGAGGGGAGTCAAAGGAAGTATAAGTGAGCTAAAATCTCATTTACCATGGCAGGAAGTTGGTAGATAATGTTTAAAGTAGATAATCCAAACCATCATGACTAATCAACTTAGAATTTTAAAAATGTAAAATAAAAGTTATCAAGGGTTTAAGATGACATACTCAGGAAGGGATGGGATGTGGTAACCGATTGTTGCTTTTTATAGCAAGCCCTTTAATGCTGTTCATTCTTTCTAAAATTTTCCTTATTTTGACAAAATTGTAAATGTTATAACTATGTATGCATGTATACACACACAAATATATACACACACATTTTAAAGGAGTGGCTGTTAGTAAAATATAATAATATTAAATAGTATCTCTTCTTATAAAACAATGTCTGCCATCTATCCACCTATCTAAGAAATGTATAAACAGATTTTTACAACAATATTTAGCTCACATTTCCAAGTGGTAGGGTTTCAGGAGAATTTTGACATTATTATTCTTACTTTTCTGTATTCCCTGAATAATTATGGTCTTTATATCACTTTTCTAATAATAGCATCTTTATTGTATACTCTCAATGCTGGGAGGGCAGGGGATATAAATAAACAAAAGTGGAAGCAGGGAGGAGGCCATGAAACTATTACAAAAGCCCATGTGTGAAAACATAGTGGTGTGGACTAAGAAGCTTACATCTGAAATGAAGAGAAGTGGCCAGGTTCATGATATAATTTGGAGGGAGAAACAACAGTACTCTAGGCTTGAATGTTCATGGTAGGAACAAGAGGAATCAAGACCATAGTTGCTCACCTGAGCTATCATGAGCACAGAGGCCATAGACAGAGAGGGAATTGAATGTTTTATTTCCAAGTTGAAACTAGTTAAAGACAGGATTGAGAATTTGGCTTTATATTGCCTAAATTTGAATATTTGAGAAACATACAAGTAATAGTCATGTAGTCATTTGCCTATATGCAGTTATTTGCATATGCAGTTGCGCTGAACATATATATTTGACATTTGTCAGCAAATAGAAAGGATATAAAGCTGTGAGAATGTATGAGAGCACCTAGAAGTGAGGACTGAGAAAAGGCAGAAGAGAACCTTGGACCAAGCACAGATGGCCTCCAACACTGATAGATCTGAGACAGAGAAGGAATCCTGGAAACAAACTAAGAAGAGAGACCAGGGATAATTTGGTAGGTAAAAATTCAGCAGGGTGTGGCTTCAGGGAAGCTGAGGGAGGAGGCTATTTCCAGGAGGAGGGAGCATTGAAGTCCTTGAAGTAAGAGGGAAGGGGCTACAACCCCAAGCAGAATGATTAGCTCTTTATTGGATAAGGGACACTTTATACATCATAACAAAAGGGAAGAAGAAAAAAAGGGAAAGGGTTGCAGGTGTAGATATCTTTTGTTGCCTCAGTGGCGAGAAGATGGAGTCTGATGGCTTCTATTTTCTAGATGTAGCAGGAGATAAGACCATCTGCTGAGACTGAGGAGAGAAAAAAGGCAGAAAATTGCAGCTGATGGAGAGATGACAGCATTAGGTGGAAGCCTCAAGTAATCTTAGGGCCATTAATACTCATTACCTAGTTACTTTAGTTATAGAATCAGTAATCTTAATCATATTTTCATTTTCAATAGCCTAGGTTTTGTTTAATCAGTTTCCTGAATAAAGGAATACTAGTATTCAACAAACATACGTAGAATCATAGAATGTTCGAATGTAAACAAATCTTAGATATTGTACGCCCCAGTCTTCACTATACAAATGATAAAACTAAGGCTTAATTTAAGGAATTTTTCTAAAATTAAAGAACTAGTTGGTGACAGGTAGAAACAAAACATAAGCTTTTAGATTCTCAATCTATTGGTATGAAAGCTCAGACACACGGTTACACAGACACACAGACACACCCCTCTGCACAGAAAATCAAAAAGGTTACTAGACTTAACTAATATCAACTAAAAAATTAGTCCTTGTCAGTTTCTTTGGGCAATAATACAAATATATATTGCAATATTGCATACAGTGAGTTTCTGAAGACGTGTAAAAATTTTAAATACACAGTAACTGCTAAAGAAGAAATCTATATTGAATATGTTTTGAAAGATAGGCATCTTTTCACAGTCTATATTATCAAATAATTCATCTCATTTTATGTTGGTAGTTATTATTTCTTAGAGACATAGTTTATCACCTTCCATTATTCCAATAGCTTCCTAAGTTTCTCCACAAAAAAATCCCAAGAGGTAGGGAAAATTATTCCCTGCTTGTATTTTTGTCATTTGATTAATATTTTCAGAATTGCATCCAAATGATTCTACTTGTTTTTCACACTCCAACAGGCAGCCACCTGCCACCACCTTCAAAAAGGAAACATCCTATCGTATTTTCTACTCTACATAAATAACTTCTTCCCTAGGAGAAGGGAAAATGCAGAGTGGTATTTACCCTTTTTTTTTCCCAAATATTCTGGTTGGATTTTGTAATGTTACGCTAATATCTTTTTTGCCTTTGTGGATATTTATATATCCTTCCCGTTTTCCTTTCACGTCATAATTCATCCCTTTCACCTAACATTCAGTATTTGGTTGAATATTAAACTTATTACATTTGAAAATGTTATTTGAAATATTTTTCTGTACAGTTATGAGGCATCCCAGTGATCATATAATTAAAAATTTCACAATGTTCCATTAGGCTATATACCGACTACCACTGCGCCCCAAAAAAGCTTGCTAATTTCATTCATTCCTATGTATCCATGTGGGCAAACTCAAATGAAGATGCACCAACAGAAGAGTAAAATATATAGCTTCCTCTTACTCCTACACTGATGTTCATGGCATGGATGAATGGAGAGGGCCACAAAGCATGGTCCCTGTATATTTTGGCTCCTCTGCAAATACTAAAGACTTGGACAAGGACAGCTCTCCTATTGTAATCATGGCCAGAAATGGGTTTACTCTGAAACTAATGAAGAAGATTAATTCCTAGTAAAGTGTTCACATGTTCATATGCTTTTGTAAAATTTGCTAAAGTAAGATATTCTTATTGCAATTGGGTAACGCTATTGTCATCTTCTACCACGACTTCTCCTGCATCATACTCCTCCTCTTGGCAGAAGGTCCCAGAGCAGCCATGGAGAAGTGCTGGGTCCAGCATAATAATATACTTACATGGTTCACAGACAACTCCATGTATAGTTAGATTGCTAGCCACTGCATAGTTTGCTTCCAGAAAAACTTCTACCATCTCCTATGACTGTTCATCTTGCATATTACACAAAGGTGCCTACAATTCCTATTTTCAGAACATATGAGCAGTGAAAGACAAATGAGGAATGAGGCTTGAAATATCTGGAAACATAATTTCATCTTCCAATAATCAGATGTCTAAAATTGTGACAGTTAGGCTTTTATTGATTCTCAATCAAAACAAAAGTTCTCTCCCACCAAAAAATGTACTCAATAATGACCTAAAATCTCATAATTTGTATATGAAAGAAACTTACTAGAGATTTTTCCAAATTTGGCAACAATTCTTAAAATTTCAGGACATTACACAAAACAAGTTATAAAGGCAGAAAGTTTTTAAGTAATTGCATTCTATAAATTTCAATCAGACATGCTTGGGGAAAGACTAAATTACCTCACTAATGTCTTTGTTAAAAATATTACAAAAATTGATGTCTCATGAAAAGTTGATTGATAGATTACAGCCAAAAAATGAAAAGATGTATTAGGGAGTTAAGTAATTATATATATATAAACAAATATATGTATGTATGTATGTAGATATATGTATGTACTATATATACACATATAATATAAACATTATATATAAATATATATAATTTTTCAGGATTCTTCTATTTGTGGTATTTGTTAGCTTTTAAAAGTTATACTTGGATGTGATTTCTTTCTCATTCTAAATAAACATTTATATTTGTACCTGACTTTCTTTTTATAACTTTTGAATTATTTTTCTTGAAGTTGGTTATGAAAACAAACAAATAGATAAATAAATGTCAGACTCCCAAAAACCTGAGTCCCCTTGGTGACCATACAGCTCTGCTAGCCTAGACAGACATTCTAATTTGGAGGTAGGCAAAATACTAGACAAAATTAAATGGGAGAATTGAAGACTTTCTTCTCATCACCCACCATGCTTTGGGACTGTATGTTATTCACAAAAATGGAAGCTCTTAGCTTTAACAGAGTAAAAATAATTGCTCTAAGATAATGATGCTTTGCGTTTTGTCTAATTTCTCATAAGGAAGGTAATAAAAATGGATTCTCAGAAGATCAACATAGGAAAAAGTTTTGAAGCGTAGGTCTGTGTCCTGGTAGTTTTAGTGGCCAGGCTGGTGGTCACTAATTACAAAAGGATGGCTCATTTCTTTTCCCCACACATAAATTTGTCTCTGGTCACAAATTGCATAGACTTAGATAGGTTTTGATACTCCAAGTCACATGCTTGCCATTTGGAGAAGTAATAAGCACATTTAAGGAAAACCTCTAAAGAAATAAGGCTAGGTGTCTGGGCGTGGTGGCTCACACCTGTAATCTCAACACTTTGGGAGGCTCAGGCAGGCAGATCACTTGAGGTCAGAAGTTTGAGACCAGCCTGGCCAACACGGTGAAGCCTCATCTCTATTAAAAATACAAAAATTAGCCGGGCTTGGTGGCGCATGCCTGCAGTCCCAGCTACTTGGAGACTGAGGCAAGAGAATCACTTGAACCTGGGAAGCGGAGGTTTCAGTGAGCCGAGGTCACACCACTGCACTCCAGCCTGGGCGACTGAGCAAGACTCCATCAAAAAAAAAAAAAAAAAGAAAGAAAGAAAGAAGAAGGAAGGAGGGAAGGAAGGGAAAGGGAAAGGGAAAGGGAAAGGGAAGGAAGAAACACAAGCTATCTAGAGACCATAAATTGCCATGGAGCAGCTCATGATTTTCTGAAGTGCAAACTACTAACCTGGTCATCTTTAATTCACCTGATGAATAAGAAATAATGTGAGTCAACGAGACACGGATACTGAAATCAATGGCTGCCTTACAAGAAAAGAGTCTTGAAATACAGGTATTTTGTTTTAAGGCATGCTGAAAAGAGCTTGATCCACTCAAAATATTTTTCCAAACTAAGAGTCACCTCTTTTTTAAAATTATCTTTTCCACAGTCTTCTTGACAATGTTAATCCTTTTATTTAGGAAGCATGACACAAAGCCTCTGTGATTTTAGGGAAATTCTACCACACCATTTTCCCTCCCTAGTTAGAATCACATGTTTAAACTTGAAGAGGGTATTGCTGTGGTTATAAACATTTCTACTCCTGTTATTTGATCAATCTGATTGCAATCTGTAAAGGAAAATTGCTATAAACTGCTTGAATGTAAATGATGTACAATTGTCTTAAGATGCTCAATAGAGTAGAAACCGCCTCAAGAAAAAAAATATATTTTTTGCAGTATGGTTTGTTTTTCCTCAACTTTTTATTTTTAAGAAGTCAAACCAACAAAAAAAAATGTCTAAAGCATATTATAGTTAATATCTATATGCTCTCCACCTAGTTTCACCAGTTGTTAGCATTTTGCCTGTTGGTCATTTCCCTTTTACTTTCTATGTTTTATTTTGTTTTTTCCTACAGAACCATTTGAAAATAAATTGCAGACATCATAATACTTCTGCACTGGGTACTTTAATGTGTGTCACCTAAAAACAAATACATTTTTCTTCCTAACCACAATATCTCTCTAACCACAATACCATGAGATTATTACACACAAGGAAGTTCACACTGATGCCCTAATGCCATCAAATTAAAATCTATGTTCAAATGTCTTCAGTTATTCTAATGTCTCTTATTCCTGTTTTATTTTTCCAGGATCTAATCAAGAGTCACTCCTTGCAGGAATGTTCACGTTTCCTTCGTCTCTTAAAAGATATCCCTCTAGGTATTTGTTTGCCTTTCTTGACATTGACTTTTCTTTTTAACCAAATAAGGCCAGTTGTCTTATTTAGTGCCCCAAATTTCAACTGGACTGTTTTATCACGATTACATTCACGTTCACCATTTTTGACAATACTACATAAGTATACTTCCCACTGCTTCTCATTCAGAGGTATAGGATGTCAGTTTGTCCCATTATTGATAATGCTAATACTGATCACTCATTTATGGTGGTGTTTCCAAGATCTCAACATTGTAAAGGAATCTTTTACACTTTGAAATTAATGTCATCTGTGGGATAATACTTTGAGGGGACCATGTGAATATCGTATGCCCCAACAATTTCTCACTCAATAGTTTTACCGTCCGTTGAGAATTTTTGCCTGAATAAATGATTACGGTGAGTGCTTGGAAAAGGGGGATTTCTAATTCTATTATCTCTATATTCGTTAACTGGCATTCTTTTGTGAAGAAGTACTTTTCATATCCATCTGCCTTTTTAGTGAGTATCATTTTTGGACTTGTGGATTCTTTTATTTACTAGGTTGTAATCCATTACCTATATTATTCTTTTTGATGTTCAAATTATCCCAAACATGGCAAGTGGGATTCCATTCAGACAGCTCTTGAGTCTTTTTGACATGTCCCCATGCTTCTGGCAAAAGATTTCCAAGGCTTACCTTGTACTTTCCTGATCCCTTCCTGGAACCAGCCATTTCTGAAAGAACTCTGATTTTTTTTTTCTTTTTTAGTGGGAAAGATATTTAGAAATACATGTATGTCTGAAGTTCCCACTGATAGCTACAGTTCAAATCCAATACTTTCTTCCATTTCAAATTAGTAACTCCTATGTCTTGCAGTGAAAACATTGGTTCCCAACAACGTAAATATATTTCCTAATTTCTCTTTTCTACAGTACATACAAAATAGGTCCAGTATGACTATGTCAATAGCCTTATCAACAACAAAACTTGGCCAGGAGCGGTGGCTCATGCCTGTAATCCCAGCACTTTGGGAGGCCAAGGTGGGTGGATCAAGAAGTCAGGAGTTCGAGACCAGCCTGGCTAACATGGTGAAAACCTGTTTCTACTAAAAATACAAAAATTAGCTCGACGTGGTGGCGGGCATCTGTAATCCCAGCTACTCTGGAGGCTGAGGCAGCAGAATTGCTTGAACTTGGGAGGTGGAGGTTGCAGTGAGCCGAGATTGCACCACAGCACTACAGCCTGGATGACAGAGCAAGACTCTGTCTCGGGGTAGGGGGGTGGGGGAACCTCGCAATAAAATTCAAGATTTCTTTGCAGTTTTTCTCATACTTAGAAAAAAACATTAATGGTATACAGTCAGGGTACGACGTTTAAATTATACTTAAATAAACTTATTCTTCTGTGTGATTGTTATTAATTTTCTATACAAGTAGGCTCATTCGTTTGCATTTACATCCAATTACAGGATTATCTTTTTTTACTAGGTTGTAATCCATTACCTATATTATTCTTTTTGATGTTCAAATTATCCCAAACATGGCAAGTGGGATTCCATTCAGACAGCTCTTGAGTCTTTTTGACATGTCCCTATGCTTCTGGCAAAAGATGTCCAAGGCTTACCTTGTACTTTCCTGATACCTTCCTGGAACTAGCATTATTTTTAATTTAATTTTGTTTCTGAATGTGCAAGAATTTACAGCATTCAAAAGTAAAAAAGATATAAGAAGTACATACCAAGAAGTCTCACTGCCAATGCTATCACTTCCACCCTGTTCCCACCCACTTTCTTTCTATGGTAAAAACTTATTCATTTTTGGTTTATCCTTCCTGTATTGCTATTTTATAATACGCACACACACACACACACACGTGCGCACATGTGCCTGTCTGTTACTTATATATCTTTCTACCTATCTAATGCATATATATCACCCCATTTCTCTTTCTTACACAAAAGGTAGTATACTACATATACTTAGGTGATTTTTTTCCAAATTATTGTGTGTCCTGGAAATCACTTCATATCAGTTGAGGTCTTTCTCAATATTTTTTACTTTTACAGTGACTAGTATTCCATGTGTGAATTCATCGTAATTTATTCTACCAGTTTCCTGTGATTGAACATTTGGGTTGTCGCCAATACTTTGCTGTTACAAATGTTTCAGTGAATAACCTTGTGTATATGTTGTTAGTTTTTTCCCTCACATTTGAGCAAGTGTATCTTCAGGTTAATTCCCACAAGTGGGAATAGCTGCTGTGCCAAGGAGAAACACATGTGTAATTTTGTTAGATAAAGCCAACTTCCCTCCATAGAGATTGTAGCGTTTTGCATTCTCATCCACAATATTTGGGGACCTGTTTTTCATAGCCCTGTATATAAAACATGTTATCAAGCTTTTGAATTTTTTAATTCTAATAGGTAAGAAATGGTATCTCATTGAAGTTTCCATTTGTATTTATCTTATTATGAAAGAAGTTATAAAACTTGTTAGATATTTGAGGGCCTTTTTTCTGTGAACTGATTGTGTCCTTTGCTCATTTCTTAAACAGATTTTGAAAAATCTGTTTAAGAAATTTTTGTACATTAGAGCTACAAGTCCTGTGTTTATCTATGATAAATGCAACATGGAATGATAGTGGAGATGGTGCACATCCTTTTTACGGAAATTTTTGAGACAGATAAACATAGCCAATATTTTGTCCCCATCTACCATTTGTCATTTGACTTTGTTTATGGTGTTTTAAGTCATTCAGAAGTTGTTTTTTTTTTTAATGTACTTGACTGTATCAGTCTTTTATTGTGTCTGGAACTTGAGTCATAACTTATCCACAGCTTATTAAAAAACTTCACCAGTTCTCTTCCAGTCTTTGTGTGGTATCTTAGTCAGTGTGTGCTGCTAGAACAAAATACCTGAGACTGGGTAATTTATAAAGAACAAAAAATTTATTTCTTACAGTTCTGGAGGCTGAGAGTCCAAGATCAAGGTCCCAGCAGACTTGGTGTCTGATAAGGGGCCCTGTCTCTCCCTCCATGATGGCACTGTGTTGGTGCATCCTCCAAAGGGGAGATGCGCTGTATCCTCACATGGTGGAAGAAATGAAAGGGCAAGTAAGTCGAATGCTGTGTGAAGCCTCTTTTATAAAGCCTTAATCCCATTGTTAAAAGAAATGCCCTCATGGTCTAATATTCTCTTAAAGGCCTCACTTAATACTATCACATTGGCAACACCTGAATTTTGGAAGTGACATATTCAAACCATAGCATATAGTTTCATATTTGACATTAGATTTCTGCCCCATTTAGAGTATGTTCTGGTGTATGATGTAAAGCAAGGGTGGTTTTCCAGTTGTTCTAAAATAATTTATTAAAAAGCCTGTGTTTTTGAACAATGAGAACACATGGACACAGGGAGGGGAACATTACACACCAGGGCCTGTCGGGGGATCAGGGGCAAGGGGAGGGAGAGCATTAGAACAAATACCTAATGCATGCAGGGCTTAAAACCTGGACGATGGGTTGATAGGTGCAGCGAACCACTATGGCACATGTATACCTATGTAACAAACCTGCATGTTCTGCACATGTATCCCAGAACTTAAAGTAAAATAAAAACAAAAAAAGCCTGTTTGCTCAGTGATTTGAGACACTATCTTTATCATATATTACATTTTTATATGTGCTTGTTTCTCTTTCTGAAATTGCTATAATACTTTTTTTTTACTAATGTGTCTCTGTATGCACCTGTACCCTCTATTTTAAATACAGAAGTTTCTATAACTTTGGTAATTGATAAAACGTTATTCAGAATAAATTTTCCTAGCTACTTTTTTGTTTATTTTACAATATGAACCTTAGAATCAACTTATATAGCTCTAGAAATAAAACTTGTTGGATTTTTGTCAGATCACATTTAATTTATGTATTCACTTGGGGAGAATTAACTTTTTTATGTTGAATCGTTCTATGTAAGAATAAAGAATTTCAGCCGGAAACACTGGCTCATGCCTGTAATCTCCAGGACTTTAGGAGAAGGTAGGAGGATTGCCTGAGCACAGGAGTTCAAGACCAGCCTGGGCAACAAAATTAGACCCCGTCTCTCAAAAAAAATTCAAAAAATTAGCCAGGCGGGGTTGCACGTGCCTGTGGTCACACACATCTGTAGTCCCAACTACACTGGAGGCTCAGGCAAGAGGACTGTTTGAGCCCAGGAGGTTGAGGCTGCAGTGAGCCATGATCTTGCCACTGCCCTCCATCCTGGGTGACAGAGTGAGACATCATCTCAAAACACATACACACACACACAACACACACACAAACACACACATAAGAATTTCTTTTAATTAAAATCTGCTTTTGTCCCTTTTCAGGTGTATTTAAAGTTTCCCTTATAGATTTTTCACATTTCTTTTTAAGTTTATTTCTATTTTATATTTTTGTTGTTGTAAATGGGGTTTTTCTTCCATTATGTCTTCTAACTGGTTATTGTTTGTATATATGAGATTATTGATTTTCATATGATAAAATTGTATCCTCACCAAATTTATGTATATGTTCATTTTATTACCGACTATCTCAGGTTTCCCAAGAATATTATCTCATCAGTAGCAAATAGACATAGTTTTATTCCTTTATTTTTCCCCATTCTTGTGCCCCTATTTCTTTTGCCTTATCTGAATACAATGTCCAACACTCCCAATTCAACATAAAATAATAGTGGAGATAGTAGACATCCTTCTTGGGTCAATTTTTCAGACAGATAAATGTAGTAGTGTTTCATTTTCCATAGTATAGTAAGTGCAACCTGCTAGAGCAATAGACAAGTGTCCCCAGGCAGAAAACCTGTTTTATTTGTGATACTCCAAAGGGTGCGTTTCTGTAGAGTTAACTTTAAGATCCAATTTTCTTTTAATGCAGAAATCAAGGAAACTTTCTGATATTACCTCAAAAAAGTCTTGAAGAAATTCTTTTGAATTATATGTATCAAATTTCTGTCTTCTCTCTGTGTTGATGGGGTGGTCTAATAAAAGCCACAGAAGTCCTGGAAATAGGAAGAGGATATGTCTTTGTGAGATCAAGTCTTAGGGCAAAAGCCAGATTCCAGTCACTGGCAGGATAATGGAAAACTAAATTCATCTGTGTTTTTATGATTGTAAAAAACATGCATTAGATATTTGTTCTAATGTACTACTTTCTTAAATGTGTATGTGATTAGAGATTCTTTGGTGTAGAAAATCTTGAAAAAATTTTTAGTGACAGGGCAGCAGAGTATATAGTATTATAGTATGTTCTGGCCAAATGCATATAATAACAAAACTGTCATCTCAATTTCAAGTTGCTTCTGCATACAAGTGAATTTAATAATAACATATGGGGGTCTTTTTAATCACAGTTGCCCCAGGATAATTATTAAAATATTTTTCTGAAAATTGTATTCAGTAAGACTTAATCCTTGGAAGTAGTTTGGGAAGAAAGTTATCCTACACTAAAGTAGCACATTATCTGAAGTAGTAACCAAATTTACAGTAAAAAAAATTATTGCTATAAGAAGATATCAATCCTTATACATATAAAGCAAGTCAGAGAAGCCTCATAGTGTATCAATGTGAGGAGAAAAATGCTAACTAAAAAAAATTAGTGTTTTTCTTATGGACATACTTATATAAAAAAGTATTTTTTTCCAAGCAAAGTGGCCAATAATAAACAAAATTCTGCATAAATCAAAGGTAGAAAAAAAAGTCCTTGAATGATAATGTTTTAATCAAAATTTCCTGAATTCCCCATTAACCTACTTATTTTGATGGCATATAAATGGAGTTCTATACACAAGGGAAAGTCAATATTTTGACAGAGAAAACTCCAAAAAGAGAATGGGCTAAAGTAAGTTATTTCTTATTGCAAGTAAAAAATCACCTTTAGTGGTGACTACAATTGTATTTATATTTGCTATGTTAAAATAAGTTTTTGTCCAACAATATCTTACTTTTTGAGGCAAAGGACTTTTGTATTGTGCTTTTATTTGAAACTTCTGTTATCCACATAATTGCCTTAGTACTTCACTTTTCACATGTCAACACAGCTATTCAACATATATATGTTACCTACCATGGGCCAGGATGGTGGATAGACAGTAAGTCGTCCTTATTTTCGAGGAGCTCACAGATAGTTGGCAGAGACAGAAAGGAAAACTGATTATTGCATCTAGAGATTAAAAGGAAAGGCACAGCGATATCAGAAAGAAAGGCAAGATCAATCCCGCAGGGGACATCAGGGAAAATTGCACAGTCACAGAGACCTACACAGTAGGAGAAGGGTCAAGAGAAGTACAGGCAGGGTATAGAAAAAAGAATAATTCATTAAAAAATCATATGTTTGGGAAATAGCAAGACATCTGGAATGGTGGCAACTCTTTGTTCAATGTCTGTTTTCCCAGATAGATTCCAAGGTCTGTAAAGCTAAGAACTATGTCTTTCTCGTTCAGCATTATATTCCTTTCCAGTGTCTAGCATAGTGCCCAGCACTTTTAAGAAACTCAGTGACTATATTCATGTTTTTCTACCCATGCTTCTTAATATTTTTATTAATCATAGAATACTTAATACATATAAAAGTTTATAGTATAATAGATACCCATATACCCACCACCCAGATTAAGAAACAAAATATTACCAATCTACTTATGGCCTGTTATGAACATGCCCACTTCTCCCCAACCAATAACTACTACTGTGAATTTTATATTTAATAATTTTTGGCTAAATTTTGTATTTAGCAACTTAGTTAATATATTTGTGGAAATATTTAAACTTGATATAACTATTATCATGATGTATATTTTTTCCATGATTTTGTTTCTTTCCTTAACATTATGTTTATGAGATTCATCCATGTTGACCCTTGTATTAATTTTCATTGCTACATAGTAGTCTGTTGTGATTATACACAATTTTTCTTTATCAGTTTTGCTTATGATGGGTGTTTATTTCCAACAGTTTGTTCTTACAAACAATGATGCTATACATGTTCTTGTACATGTCTCTTGTATATGTGATAGAGTTTCTGTTCTAGGTATACACTTGGAAGCAGATTTGCTAATTAGTATTGCTCAGCTTTCTCACCAGTACTTGGAATTGCAGCCCTCTTCTATTTTCCCTGATTGGATATATGTGAATGGTATCTTATTATTTTATTTTGAATTTCCCTAATTATTTTTGAAGTTTTCATTTTATGTTTACTGGCCATTTAGATTTGCCTTCTGTGAGTATCTGGTTCATCTCCTTTGACAATTTTACTTATATGCAATTCACCTTCTTAAATTGATTGAGATCAACTTTATTGATTCAGTTATCATTAATATGTGTTGTAAATATAATCTGTTTTTACTTTGATAAAAGATACTAATGTCAAATCTAATTAGTCTTTCTCCTTTTGGGTTTTTTTTTAAGTCTTATCTAAGAAATCCTTTTCTGGGCCAGGCGCGGTGCCTCACACCTGTAATCCCAGGCCTTTGGGAGACCGAGGTGAGCAGATCACCTGAGGTCAGGAGTTCACAGACTGGCCAACATAGTGAAACCCCGACTCCACTAAAAATACAAAAAATTAGCTGGACGTGGTGGTGGGTGCCTATTACAGGCTACTCGGGAGACTGAGGCAGGAGAATTGCTTGAACCCAGGAGGTGGAGGTTGAAGTGAGCCGAGATCGTGCCATTGTACTCCAGCCTGGGCAACAAGAATGAAACTCCATTTCAAAAAGAAAAAAAAAAAAGAAAGAAATCCTTTTCTACCCAGAATTCATTATATATATAAATAGATATGTAGATATATAGGTATTATGTTATGTTACATTATGTTAACTACTTTATAACATAATATCACATATGTTAGATTATATATTTTTAATCCATTTGAAGTTTATTTTTGTATATGATATGGAATAGGGATCTGAAATCTGATTTTAGTTTTTGAAAGTTGATAATTTCCTAAATAGCTCATTTTTTTGGAATAATTCATCATTACTTTATCTACAATGGCATCTTCATCATATATTAACATATATGAGTACCTTTCTTCATTTATCCTGTTCCACTGTTTTGTCTGTCCCTATACCAATTCCATACTTCCTTAATTATTTTTGTTTTATAAACTAAAATAACCTCGATCAAATTAAGGCTCAATTTTTTTTGGCAAGATTATCTTGTATGTGGTATTTTGCACTTCTACCAGGACATATATAACATCTGATTTCTCTCTTTTTTATGGTTTCTGTATTGGTAGATTACTTCCTTTTTCTTTCTCCTCCCTTTGTTTTCAAATTGCCTTTATAATCTTGGGCTTATTTTTTTTCCACATAAATTTTAAAACTGGGTTTTTACTATTGATAAATCTGAATATTTCTATCTTATTTTTCATTTCCCTGAAATTTTACCTTCTTTCATCTTTTCAGACTATTTATGATTGACTGAGTCTTTTAAAAAATAAAATAATTGGGCTTGGATTACATGGGGCCCCTTTGACTATTCTTTTATCTACTTTTTTTTTATTTATACATAATAGTTATACAATTTTCTGCTTACATGTCATAATTTGACATATTCATATAATCAAATCAGGGCAATTGGGATATCTGTCACCTTAAATATTTATCTTTTCTTTATGCTAGGAACATTCAAATTCTTCTCCTTTAGCCATTTTGAAATGTAACTGTGAAATAGAACCCTTATTTGAATTTTTTTTTAAGTTAAAGGAATTAAGTTGTCAGGGAAATGGGAACATTTATTGAATATCTTTTATTGAAGATTCACTTTTAATTTTTAAAAATGTAATGATGGCATTGAGGTTGTCCTAAAAGAAGAGCATTTCAAAATAATCTGTGACCTGGTGGTGGTAGAGATGGGATTGTTTAGGAGGAAATAAGTAAAGATCTAGATAAAGAATAATTGGCCATATATTGGTAATTGCTGAAGCTGGGCCATTGGTGATCATTACCTAGACCCATGCATTCATCAGGAGTTTTTAAAAGTGATGATAGGTCAATTTGGACAACTTCTTGTACATTTATTTCCTGGAATAGGTCTACAAAGAGAAACTCTCACAATAATTGTTTGCATAGTCTGAAGCCTCAGGAACACTTTTAGGAAATAAAGAACTTATTCTTCTTTCTTTTTAAATTTACTTTCAAAATATTGAGATAGTTTCTAGACCCTGCAAAGGCTGTAGCCAATGAGTTTATTTATTTCTATAAATCATAAATAATTAGTATCAAGTCAAACTTCTGGATTTATACTTATCTGATATGTTTTAATACATTGCAGTTGTTATCCTTATTGAGGCATGACGTTTCTCATCTTTGGCCAGAGCAGCTTAATCAAATGACTTTATGAGCCTCTGAGTAGAATTTCTGAGAGCTTCCTTACTTTCTGGTATGAAGATGTTCCTGGATTATCCTGTACTTTTCCTGCCCCAGAGGTGTAATCTGCCATATTTCTGATGGGGGTTCATCTTTTTATTTCATTTATTCTCTACTTTGGTGGAATATGTATGTTTTATTTCCATTTTTTAACTGACTTCCCAGAAAATTTTAACATATTTGGTTTACCCAAAACATATAGTCTTATCTTTGTAAATAATAGAAAGATATTAAAAGTTTAACTGTGAACAATCCTCTATTAGCTTGCTAGTGCTGCCATAACAAAGTAATATAAGCAGGGTGCTTGCTAGTGCTGCCATAACAAAGTAATATAAGCAGGGTGGCCTAAACAATAGAAATAGGTTGATTCACAGTTCTGAAGGTTAGAAGTCCAAAATCAAGGTTAGCAGGGTTGGTTCATTCTGAGAGTTGTAAGAAAGTGATCCAGGCCTCTCCCCTAGTTTCTGGTTTGCTGGCAGTCTTAGGCATTCTTTGGCTTGTAGAATCATCACCTGTGTCTCTGTGTCTCTACCTTCATTGTCATATGATGTCCTCCCTACATGTGTGTATCTTCTCCCTGGGTCCAAATTCCCTGCATTTGGGGGGTGTGGTGGCTCACACCTATAATCCCTATAAGCACTTTCGGAGGCCGAGGAGGGCAAATCGTTGGAGCCCAGGCGTTCAAGACCAGCCTGGGCAACATACAGAGAAACCCTGGCTCTACAAAAAAATGCAAAAAATAGCCAGGCATGGTGGCTCACACCTGTAGTCCCAGCTACTCAGGAGGCTGAGGTGAGAGAATCACCTGAGCCAGGGAAGTGGAGGTTGCGGTAAGCAGAGATCGCACCACTGCACTCCAGCTGGGGGACATAGGGAAACCTTGACTCAAAACAACAACAACAAAAAACAATTCCCCCTATTTTATAAGAGCATCCGTGATATTAAATTAGTATCCACCCTAAAGATCTTCATTTTAAATTGATTACCTCTGTAAAGACTCTATCTCCAAATAAAGTGTTATTCTGAGGTACAACAGGGATTAGGACTCCAATTTTTGGAGAGGGCCACAATTCAACCCACAACAACTACTCTTCCATTTTAAAAGTTATCATTATGCAATAATTTTTCTACATTTTACCACATAATAAATATTACTTTTTTATAATTGATTTGTATTTACCCTCATATTTACCCATTTTTTCACATATGATTTTTTTCTTGAATTTTAAACCTTCTGTCTTGGATCATTCTACTTTTGCCTTAAGTACTATATCCTTTTGAAATTCCTTTAGTGAAATTGGTGAGAGATTAACTCCCCCAATTTGTGTTTGCCTGAAAATCTGTATTTTCATTCTTGAGAGATAGTTTAACTAGGTTTACAGTTTTAGATCAACTTTTATTTTCTCCCAGCACACTAAAGATGTTTTCCCGATTTTCATTTTTGCTGCTGTGACATCACTCTAAGTTGTATTCCTTTGAAAGTACAGCATCTGTTTTAACCAGATGCTTTTAATCTTCTCTTGTCACTGTGATTTTCATTTTAATTACAATGTGACTGAGTTAAGGTTGGATTTCATTTATTCTGTTTAGGATTTTTGTGTTTCCTAAATCTAAGAATTTTTGTCTTTCCTCAGTTGTGAAAAATTATCATCTGATATTTTAAAAATATTTTCTTTCCTTCTTCTATTTTTTTATTCTGGAACTCCAGTTACATTTATGGCAGACCTTTTCATTGTGTCTTCCCTATCTCTTAACCTGTCCTTTATATTTTCTTAATCTCCCTATGCTAAATTCTGCATAATTCTTCAGATTTAGTTTATTAATTTCTCTTCTGTTGTGTTTGGTATGATTTAACCCACTCCGATCTGTAATTTAAATAAATATAATTTTTATTTCTATAAACTCTATGTAGTTATTTTCCAAGCCTATGTAATTTTAAAATGTACTCTTAGTCTTTTGTCATGTTTAAAATTTTTTTTTTAATTTAGAGGAACATACTAAGCACATTTATTTTATACTTTTCATAGATAATATCAACATTTCAGGTCCTATGTGGTTCCTCTAATTCATGGTTTATTGTTTTTGTTGACTCTGCTCACTGTGGTCTGTTTCCTTATATGTGTGAGCTTTTATTTTGCTGAACTTAATTTGAAGAAAACATAAGAATGCTTTTCTCCCCATGGATATGAGTTTTCTCTCGTAGGTGCTCTACCAACCTGGTACACTACCCACCTGGAAGCACTTAAAATTAAATTGTCAGCATATCCTTGCCAGAACTCTGCAGGTGTTTTAAGTTCAAATACTGAACTTAGGTTCCAATAAGCTTGTAATTCTGAATTCTCAAGGGATACTTTCCCCCACCTGAAGTCAAGGACTAAGATTTTAAAAGTTTGCTTTTGGTTTTCTTCTAGTTTGACTTATCACCACGAGTCTAGCCCCATAGGTATACTAGTCTTATGCATGAGTTTTAGTTATTGCCCATCTTACTAGATAAAAGGGCTTATCTCCTATTCCTTTATGAGGCTGTCAAAATCCTGGCCTCTGTTTCCGGTATTGTCAGACATCTCCAGGGAAGTCAGGGCTTTAGTGCTAGCTTATCACTCAGTTTCATTTTTCCTTTTGTTTCGAAGATATTCCTCTCATAATTTCTGGATGCTTTCGGTGGGAGAATTTTTACAATGCCTAGTCCAATAGAAGTGGATATTTCTCTACGCCTCTTTAAATAAAAAATTTACCACCTCCATTCTAGCAAGGCTATTTTAATCAATGTTAAAATGTTCAAAGACTAAATCTAAATTATATATTTAAAGGCATAAAAATAACCTTTAAAGTGAAATCCGGATTAATGTGGAGGTAATATCAAGAAAGTAAAAAGAAGGAATGCCAAGATTATTAAAACTAGTACCAACATTTTACTTAATAAGCTGTCTATCCTCCTAGCCATTATTGTCCCAATGGTAGATGAATTACAGGTATGATGCAAATTTTGAAACTTATCTGGAGATGCATCAGTCAAACATTTGACATTGATCAAACAGAATTCATTCAGTGAAATTTAAAAAATAACATTTTAACTACACAATGTAACTTTAATTTCTTCATCTCTTAACTTCAATATATGTAGTAGTCTGAAAGTTAAAGCATCTAGTAAAAACTCTACAGTTTAAGTGCAAATATATATTTACACAAAGAGCCTTTTGGAATTAAGCTGGGAAGGTAATTTAGACAAAACTTAATCTGTTAACTGGCCTTCAGTAAAATTAGTAAAACCAAATTCATTCTATTGTTAGAGATTTCTACAATTTCTCTTATAACCTAACCTAATGCAGAAGAATAGTATTTTGTCTCAAAATCTATCTTCTTACTTAGGCTAATTTAATTAATTTTCGTGTTCAATGGATTATCACAATGTGTGGTATTTCTCTTTAGTATAAAAACGCTATTCTAGCTTTCTCATGTTTTGCCAATTTCATATAGTTCAAATTAAGCTGGTAATAATCACCAAGGGGTATGCAATCTCTAATAACTGTAAAATCTTCTTAAGCTTTTTCCTATTGGCATTAGCATATTGTTTACCTTGGCAATGGAAGAGAAGCCAAAGGACATAAAGCACCAGGTAGTATTTCTAATATCCCTGGCAAAGATTTCTGGCAGAAGCAGCATCCAAAAAAGTGCATTAGCTCTGGCTTTATACAGTCTCTTACAAGAAGGGGGAAAGAGGTAAATGTGCAGTTGGCAACTTAAGAATTGCTGAGCTATGGGTCAAATTTTGCTCCACTGAATAAACAATAAAATTCCATCAAACTCAGCTTAATATTGCATGGTCAGTAGTGACCTTCATCAGTGTAGGTTTAACTGGATTGGTGCATACAAATGAATAATCATCTTTTTAAAATGTAAATCATATCATGCAGTGGCCCTGCTTAAAACCCTTGAAGCAATTATATTGCTCTCAGAATAAAATCCAAATTTCTTATCAAGGCCCATAAGACCTTACCAGCTTTGGCCCCTATCTTTCTCTCTAACATCATTATACAACACTCCCTCCTGACTCTCTGGATTCAGGCCACACTGACCTCCTTTCTACTGCTGAAATATGCCAAGTTCTTTATCCAACCAAGGAAATTCAACAAAGAACAGATCATCTCTAAATTGTGCTAGAACAACTGGATATTTTTACTTAAAAATTAACTTTGATCCATGTATCACATTTATAAATAAAAATTAACTTGAAATTGATTATAGGCATAAACTTAAAAACTAAAATTATAAAACTTCTAAAAAACCATGGAAGAAAATCTTTGTGACCTGGATCAGGCAAATCTTTCTTAAAGACACAATAAATAAGATCTCTAAGAGAAAAGAAACTGACAAAATAGGTTTCATCAAAATTGAAAACTTTTTATTTTTAGACATGGGTGAGGGAAGCAAAAAAGCCAGTCATAAATTAGGAGAAAATATTTGCAAAATACATATTTGACAAAGGGCACGTGTCCAAAATATGAAACGAACTCTTAGAACTCAAGAAGAAGACAAACAACCTATTAATGAGAAGACAATAAAAGATTTGAAAGGAAACTTCACAAAAGAAGATAAACAAATGGAGAATGCGCACATGAAAAGACTCCTAACATCACAAGTCATCAAGGAAATGAAATAAAAATCAAAATATAACACTACATACCCACTAGCATGGCTAAAAATTAAAACACTGACAATGTCAAGTGTTCATGATGATGTGGTGCAGTGATGGCACTCATACATTGCTGATAGGAATGCAAAATGGTGCAGCCACTTTGGAAGTTACTATGGCAGTGTCATATAAACATATGACACTTTTAGGCATTTATCCAGGAGAAATGAAAATCTGTGTCCACGTGAAAACTTGTACATGAAGCATTATCCACTACTGTCACAATCTGAAAACAAGCCAAATGTTCACCAACATGTAAACAGGTAAATTGTGATATATCCAGATGATGCAATATTACTCAGTAATAAAAAGGAACTCAATATACACAACAACCTGGGTGGATCTCAAAAGCATTATGTTAAGTGAAAGAAAACAAACACAAAAAAACTACATACCATTTGATTTCGTTACATGAAATTCTAGAAAGGGTAAAAGCATAGTGAGAGAAAGCAGATTGGTGGTTGCCTGGGTCTAGAAGTTGGGGCAGAAGATCAACTGCAAAGAGGCACAAGAAAACTTTTTAGGGTGAAGGAACTGTTTTATGTCTTGAATCCAATTACCAGAATTCATCAAACTGTGTACAATTACCAACATTCATCAAATATACACTTTAACTAGGTGACTTTTGTGTTATAATAAAGTCAAAAAATTAGCAGTAACCACAACAATGTTGAAAACCAGACTAACAAGGTTTGATGGGAGAACAATATTTTATCATTAGCATTGTATAGAATTGTGTGGTGTATACCATTGTATACCATTGGGTGGTGATGACAGAAAAACGACTTTTACTTTTAGTCATCCTTAAAGGAGAATGGGAATGAGGTATGGAAATAAAAACAAGATTTAGTCTGCATGATGACTGGGCCCCACAACTCCTCCCACACTGCTTCCAAAATACTTGTAGTCTCTGTGTTCCCCCAGGCATTTGAAGGGTTATTTTCTAGCAAAATAAATTAACCCCAGAGAAAAGTTCTTCAAATACGAATAGTGGAGGTCACCCAGTGAGTAGGTGGCTCACATCTAATCCCCTTAGAAAAAAAATTCCTGCAAAGGGAAACACCACCCATGCATACAGCTTCGTCGTGCCTCACTTCACAACCACTCATAGACAGCCTGGAATCAACAACCTGATGTAATGAGAACAAGAAAAACATACAAAGAACACAGAAATCATGTATGGAACAGCAGGAAACTTTATGACTTATTATTAATATCTAATAAAGAATAAGAAAGATATTGCATCCAGTCAATGCATAAATATTTGAAGCATAAATATATAACAAGTGAGACAACTGCTTGGCAGGAATAATTTCATTAATTCGTTCTACAAAACATTTTGGGGACTCACTGCTGTTTTACATTGCGCTGGGCTTCATATTGTTGAATTAGATGGAATTTAAGTAATTCCAAATAGTTAATTAGCTAATTTAATAGATTAAGTAGTGGAAAAATAGTAAAGTATGCTTCACAAGACCATGTTTTGTGTTCTCACTAATAATTTACTTTTAAAAATCATTTATCCAGCATGGACCTCTGTTTATTCATTCCTGAACTGGGCATAAAAATATCTGATCCTGGGGCATGGAACAGGCAGTGACTGGAAGGGGGCACAAGGGATCTTCTGGAATTTTGGTAACACTCTGTTTCTTGATATGTGGATGTGTTCAATTTGAGAGAATTCATCAAGTGATACACTTATGACTTGTGCACTTTTCAGTATGCATGTTGTACTTCAACAAAAAGGTTACTTCCAAATTTAGATGAGTTGTAAGGCCTCTTTCCAACCTGAATCAATTTATGATTCTATTACTGTTCTAAGTAAAGGATTATAGTAGAAAAAAGAAATCTGGACAGGAAATTTTAAAGCATGATTCTAGACCCAGTTTTTCACCAACTAGCTGTGACCTTTCACCAAATACCCAGTCCTTGAGGGACCACTTTTCTCATGTATACATTGAGGGGCTGAATCGATTTAGATTTTCTCTAACATCCCTCACACTCAAAACATCTGTGATAATTGTTATAAACATTTAACCAAAACCAGTGGTTTACCAAAGCATTGTCAAGTTGAGTTGTTCGCAGCCCTTCTATTATAAACACATAAGCATGAAATGAGACGTTTTTGGTTTGTAAATTGTACTAATGACAAGCATGACTTATTCTCATAATTGAGTTCCAGATCCTACCTGAAATCTTCTTTCTACTATTAATTTGCTTAGGGAACAATTCTCTCAGTAATAAAAATTGGGGATTAAGTAGTTTTACTGTACTCTGTAAATGCATTTTCGTGAGCATGCCTCAAAAGGCTTTTCTTCTCCCCTGCTTTGCTTTTACAATCCTTCCCACACTATCCATTTTTTCCCCCTCAGAGAAAGAGCCTGACCCTCTAGCTTTATTCCTCTCTTGAAAAGCTCATAAAGCTTTTTAATTTAAAAATCATTACTCTTTGGATCTGCCTATGAATCTTTATTTGAAACAGAGAAATAATGGGAGTTATTTTGAGTTTTTGACAAAGATTGTAAATTCTTTAATTCTTTTCTCTATAAACCATTTCATTTACAGGCCTAGTTCAGGGATTAATGGATCATCTAGCATGAGCTGTTTCTTGCCTCTGGATAAGTGTTTTCCCCCAGAATTTAATAGACAAAAAGTACTTCTTAAAGCCTTAACGTTATTAACACTGTTAAAAATATGAATTTTCTGAAACATTTTTATAGGAATCGCTCCCTAAGGTAGCTTCTTTGGAGACTCCCTTAGGCTTTTTTGGGGAGGGGGAGGGATTGTTATTGTTTTGTTTTTTAAAAAATAAATTATATATTTAAGATACACATCATGATGTTATGGGATACATGTATATAGTTAAAAAGTGATTATAGTGAAGCAAATTAATATATTCATCACCTCACATAGTTACTCATTTCTTTTTCTTTGTTTTTGTGGCAAGAGTAGCTAAAATCCACTCATTTAGCAGGAATCTCAAGTACAGTACAATTTTATTACCTATAGTCCCTTGAGGCAATTTTCATGTTTGGGTCAGTTGCTGTTATATATTATTTCTGTTATTTTACTACTTTGTTATTCTCTTGAAGAAAAGTGGACAATCTGATGTTGGTCACTTTTTTCTGAGCCTCTGGGAATTTGGACAATGGATCAGTTTTCAAAATCATCTATCTTCAGCTTTCTTTTTCATCTTTCGTGCTCCCTTTAGAGACAGCATGTGGGCACTGCTTTTCTGGGAGTTAACACTTAAGACAATCAACCTAATGGGAAACTGTATTACATGCTTAACAAATTAGTCACTAATGTGTGCTTTCATGACATCTTGCTTTCAAATTTCATTATTTTTCCTCCTTTCTTAGAGGTCTCTATACTAAAAAATACAAAGTCTTAAACGGCAAGAATTCACTGTAAAAGATAGCTTGCCACATTATTCTTGAAGTGGGTATACATTTCTATTTTCCCTCACAAAGTTTATAGACTCAACAAAGAAATTGAAGAGGCCTTGAAAAGAAATGCCCTTAAGTCACCTCAGAAAGCTAATTACCTCTTTTTCTTAAAAATATCCAGAAGTCTACCCAGGCCTCTGCTGGTAATGGACTGGGTTACCGCCAACTCTCAAGCAGACATAAAACCCTTCAGCTCTCTCACTGTCACATTTTTCTTTCCTCTGGAAAAATCACTTTCTCTCCTCTTTGCCAAACAATAGCCCTTTTGTAATTTTAAGTCCATTCTTCTCAATCCTCTCCTTTCAAAATAAGACTGACCCATAAAAAAGCAATCATCTGTTTCTTGATGTGTCTGAAGATTTCTTCTCTTAGAGAGAAAGGGAGAGACCCTGAGATATGCGATCATGTTTCCTCCAGACCTTTTTCCTAAGATCAGAAACAAAAGCCTCTATGTCCCTATATCAGAATTTGCAAATCCAGTCTAAAGGGAAAGTACGGCTTACCACGTAAGGATGTCCTGCCTTCCATCAGATCAGCTGATCTCTAGTTAAATAATGGCAGCCACCAGAACCATACACCCTGCACCCCATTGCCTGTTCTGTCCAGATCACTCTCTCAAGCACTGGGAACACCAGCAGGTCCAGGGGACTGTAGTCAACAAAACCATCTTGTTCACTTTGCACTTATTCAGTGCTTTTATGCTTATAAGGATCTTTAGCAAACCTTATTACAAGTGATTTTTACAACAACTCTCTGAGGGTGACCTGACGGGGAAATAGATTTTCTCCCCCAGTTCATAGAAAGAGACTATGGGACTATTATAATACCACCTTTGCATTTTAGGAAGCTGAAGAACTGGAATCCAGTTTCCCTTTCTCCAAGTCTTCACAACCTCTACCTGCAGCCTCCAGTCTTAATCCTGACATATCCCTGGTATCATTTGGATATGGTTTGCTTACCCCTCACCAAATTTCCTGATGAAATTAATCCCCAGTGTTGGAGGTGGGACCTAATGGGAGGTATTTGGGTCACAGGGGCAGATCCTTCATGAAAAGATCAATGCCCCCCCCTCTTGAGTGAGTGAGTTCTCACTCGTTTAGTTCCTGGGAAAAACATTTGTTAAAAAAAAAAAGCCAGGCACCTCCTTCCCCACTCTCTTGCTTCCTCTCTCATCATGTGATCTCTGCACACACCTGTTCTTCTTTGCCTTCTGTCATGAGTGGAAGCAGCCTGAGGCCCTCACCAGATACAGATGCCCAGTCAGGATCCCTCCAGCCATCAAAATCATGAGCCAAAACAATCTTCTTTCTTTATAAATTACCCAGTGTGAAGTATTCCTTTATAGCAACCCAAAACACACTAACACCATACCATAATAACTCCACTTGTTTGATTCTCTCCTCTCCTATAATTCTTTCATTGCAGATATGTTATATTGCCAGAGCACAAATGCCAGTTGCTTTTAAACTCAGAACCCAAATATGCTCTTTTTTAAAAACTATTCTCATGTGTCAAGTTAATTGTACTAAATTCCTTTATCCAAGAAGGTTGAACTTAGTGATGATCCTTGTGGCAGCTTTTGTTCTATCATGGTCGATGGTAGGCAAAGTCAAAAGTATATAGTTTCAGGAAAATCATCAATCAAATGGGTAAATACGAAACTATCCAGTGAGGAATAGAGCCTGCCATTACAAGTAAAGCAGTGTTATATAATACCATGGAGCGAATCTCTTAGTCTCCAACTGGCTAAGTCCCAGATATCATCTTTTTTCCTAAGCTCATCAAAAAGCAGGTTTTCAGCACGATCACTGTTATTTCTCACCACTGCTGTGAGTGAGTCTAAGAATATCATTAACAAGGAACATTGTCCCAGGACAGCTGCCACCCACATAATCCCCAGGATGGTTAATAATTGTCTCTGTCTGCCTTGGCATTTGTCCTTGCCAATACACTATCAACAAAGCAAATGTACTTCAGGATGAGCAGCCTCATCAAGGTTTATGGAGTCATGCTGTCTGATTTTTAGAATAAATGATATCACTATTTATACCAACAATAAAAAAAGTGTTTGTTGTTTGTATAGTATATGCAGGGCTCTGGGCTTGGACTGAATGATACAAGATGGCACCAGACACATATTTTTACCTGAAGGAACTGACAAGCTAGCTGGGGATACAAGACTTGGATCTAAAAATTGAAAGTGCCGTTGCAATGTAGTACATTCACATGTCACTGAATGATAGGAATACATATTGAGAAACGCTTCATTAGGCAATTTCATCCTTGTGAGAACCTCATGGTGTACTTACACAAACCTAGATGATATAGCCTGTTCCACACCTAGGCTTTGTGGGGTAGTCTATTGCTTGCAGGCTACAAACCTGCACAGCATGTGACTGTGTGTACTGAATACTGCAGGCAATTGTAACATAATAGTATTTGTGTATCTAAACGTAGAAAAAATATATAAAAATAAAGTATTATAATTTTATTGGAACACCATCACATGAGAGGTCCATCATTGATGGAAACCTCATTATGTGGTGCATAACTGTACCTTTGAATCCAGGATGAGTGATGAGGAGTGAAAGCATATGGGAGCTCATAGGCTGGAATAGTTTGAGAGTTGAAGCAGGTAGGAGAGTCCACTAAATCTGGATCTCACACAGAATTTACTGGCTACATTTACTCCTCATTCAGTCCTCAACATTATCATATGAGACAACATACTGTTATGGCCTGTGTTCTTCTTCTATTTTGCAAGTGAAAAAGTTGAGGCTTGGAGGTAAGTAACTTGCCTAGTTCACACACCTGGTGTTCAGGCAGTCTGACACTGGAACACTAGCTCTTAACCACGTTGTAGATGAGGAAACCACCACCCTTCCCTGAACATGAAGATGATTGGGAAAGAGACCTATACAAAAGCTCAGAGAGAAAGATCAGTGTAGCCAATGGACTCTGCTAACTGGAATTTATGACGAAATGCTGCAGAAGCCATCCAGGATGGTGGCTGGCTTTGCCACTTCAACTCCAGTTGGCAAGGATGACTAAAGAAACACAGCACCAGGAAAGGAACACCGACAAGTTGAGCAGACAACATCCTCCAGGACACCAGAGTTTATGGAGAGAACTCTGGATAACAGGCCTGGCAGACAAGTATTTTAATATACACTGGGGTAACCCACCCCCAGAGTACAGCAGGCACTGTGGGGTGGGTCAGTGGCAGCTGCCAGAAGGAAGGTTAGTCACAAAATGAACTAATATCCAGAAGTTATGGCATGATCTTTTTTACATTAAGTTAAACAAGGTACACCAACCTGCCACTTGGTAGGAAAGGGTGCTGAATTTGTCATCAGAGTCAGATGCACTCTGGAAAGAGGAAAACCAAAGTCCAGTGGTAAGGTCCAAAGACAGAGACCAAGTAGCAGCAAAATTGACTTGATTCCAAGTCATATCTTTCCTGGCAAGAGCCTTGACATCTCTTTTCTCTGGGCCAGAATTGAGCAAAAGGCCCAAGATGAGATTGATTGAACCTATACATAAGAATCAAAGATCCCTAGTTGTGGTTTAATAAGCCTTCAGAAGATGGGAACTAAGCAGCACCTATAATAATTTCTATTTTCTTTTAGCAAACATTTATTGAGTATCTACTCAATATAGGCACTCCTATAAGCGAAGGACTATGGTAGTGAGAAAGACAGACAGGTCTCTGTTCCCTTGACACTTATATTCCAGAGGTCAAGAGGGAGCATAATTAAATAAATTAAGATGAGGCAAAAAAAAAAAGTTTTAAAAAAAGGTTTTTGCAAAGTCACAGAGGCAGTAAATGTCATGGGTCATTGAAAGAGAAATAACTAGTCTGGTTGCAGCAAAAATTTTATGGAAGGAATCTAGGGAATTCATCCATGCACTGTATCCAGAATCACCAAAATGGTGCATGTTGGAGCTCAATGAGCACGCAGACCACCTGCCCAGTCCCTCCTGCCTGCAGAGGAGAACTCTAGGCTCAGAAAATGGGGGTAAATGGAAGCATGAAACACAGATCTTAGTGAAGATAGGCCCTATTGCCTTTTATTTGATGAGCACTCTGCAAATTATTAGTCCATGGATTTCGAGTGGCTTAAAGAAATGCAATGGTCATAGGAGCTGGATCCAGGCCCCCCTCTTTTACCCTTATCCATGACCTTGGGCAAACTCCTGAACTTCACCCAAAGCCTAGGGGCTGATGTTCCCAAAAGCCCCTTCCAATTCTGAAATCCTTTAATGCTTTAAATGATCTTAGCCTAGTGTATTAGTCCATTTTCATACTGCTATAAACAACTGCCCAAGACTGGGTAATTTATAAAGGAAAGAGGTTTAATTGGCTCACAGTTCAGCATGGCTTGGGAGGCCTCAGGAAACTTATAATCATGGTGGAAGGTGAAGGGGAAGCAAGGCACCTTCTTCACAAGGTGGCAAGAAGGAGAAGTGCCTAGCAAAGGGGGACAAGCTCCTTGTGAAACCATCAGATGGCATGAGAACTCACTCACTATCATGAGAACAGCATGGGAGAAACCACCTCCGTGGTTCAATCATCTCCACCTGGTCTCCCCCTTGACACGTGCGGATTACGGGGAATATGGGGATTATAATTCAAGATGGGATTTGGGTGGGGACCTAAAGCCTAAGCATATCACCCAGTTATCAGTGACGACTATTCAGAGGCATCAGCATGAGATGAGGAACAAGGGAAGCAACAGGATTCAGGTTCTGGTCCTGATCATGGGCCCTGCCGTGGTCTTGAACAAATTACATAATCCCTCAATGTCCTCATCTATGAAGTGTGGGGTTGCACTAGTCCATTGCCAAGCCATCTCTCAGCTCTAGTCTTCTTTGAGCCTAGGTTCTTAGCTCACTTTGACAGTGAAAAAAGACAAACATACAACTTTTTTAAAAAAGATACCAGCTCTCAATGAAAACTCTTAAAACAAATAGGATTAATTGCCTGCTCCTTTACACCTCATCTCCTCCACTATACTTTGTAATTTGATGGAGTCAGTGGTATAAAATTTCAGTTTCAATGTTTGCTTTCAGTGCTCATGCAGCATTTAAGTAAATGCGTTTTTAAGTAAAATGGAAAGGAGAATAGAGGGTCTAGAAAGAAGACAAAAGTCAATAAATTATTAAATCTATTTTTTACAAATTAAATGCATTGCATTGTGTACACAGGATTCTAATACAACCAAGCCCCCTCGGGCGGTTCACCCGCATGGCTCTATAAATGCCATTAGCACTCTCAGTAAGCTTTATAGTGCATAATGAATGTGCTTGTTCTAACAATACCATCAACTGTTTCTGAACCAAAGGCTGTCAAGATTTCCGTTTCCTTTATTCTAGGTGGAAAAAACAAACTCAACTCTAAGGGAGACTTGTAATCAGAGAGAAAAGTGACAGAATATTGGCTAATTTGCTTCCCTGAGGCCTCTTGGAAGTCCTTGCCTAGGGTCTGTTTTATTATCCCAGTTTTTCTTATCACAGCTAAAATCATGGTGACAATTCAAGTTAAATCTTGCCACTATAAAAATATTTTTTGTTTGCTTCAGGAAAAAGGACCCAAGTGTACAAACAAAAGTCAGAAAATATAATATGCACATTTCCATATTCATTCATGGCTGGCATCTCTTAGCATTGCACTTAAATTACTGCAATGCAACTTCTAGAGTGCACAAATAATAGTAGCTAGTGTATATTGAGCACTGACTCTGTGCCAGGCACTGTGCTAAATGATTTATATGTGGTGTCTCATCCAATCTTCCCAACAACCAAATCTTGGAAGGCGTCAAATGCGTTGTCCTCTCAAAGCCAGCCCTGCCTCCTGGTTTTGCTATTTCAGTACCATGGTCCCATCACTCCACCTGCTATGTAGACCTGGGAGTGCAGTTATTCTTATCAAAAGAGATTCAGAGACTCACCCTTTTGTGCAATGTCTGCCACATATGTTTTTTCACTTCCTTTCACTTGTTCACCTCATCCCTTCCTTCCCCATTGACCTCCTCTTTTCTTTATCAAAATGCTGCTGGTGCAGAAATGCCTAGCTTAAATCTCCCTCCTCACTGCCCACTTTCTCTCTACTTTCTGTCCCTGCCCCTTCCACATTCACACACCTACACACCTGTTTTCTAATTAACCTGGTCCTGGGTAATCTTGTCCAGCAATAAAGCCCACCCCCTCCCACAGCAAGGATTGACTTGGTTATGCAGTTGGCATTTTTACTTATGCTTACTGCTGGCTATCTCCTCAAATCCTTAAATCTTGTCTTTCCAAATAAAGTGCAATTCCTTGAGGGTAGGACCGTCTCTTCTGCAGCCACTAGCCTAGGGGCCCAGGAAAAGGAAATCAGGAATAGCTAAATAAGTCATGTATGTGGGATATAATAAACTAAGCAATATTAATCATATTAACAATATCTAGTGTTTACTAGGGGGTCAGACACTGTTCTAAGCACTTCAGATATATTAACAACAACTGTTAAATGTAGTTAGTGTTACACACGTGTGTTTCACTAATGAGAAAACAAAGTCACAGAAAGCTAGGTGACTTTCCCAAGGGCACAAAGCTGGTAGATAGTGGGGTGAAGACTTGAACCAGGCTATCTGATTTCAACATCTATTCTTCTTGAACAACCAAAAAAAAAAGAGTATTGGGGCTGTCTCCCTCAAACATCTTTTCTCCCTCAAATTTTCTATTTTCTATAGAAAACAGAAATACATTTTCTATTCCCTTTCATTACAGTTTCAATATCTGAAAAAAAACAAGAAAACACTTAGTTGCCCAGATAACCATAAACACACTAGGTGCCTGTCATATACTTGTCAGCAAAATTTTAACCCTCCATGAGTGAAAGGAGAGCTGGAATTCCAATTCATCCCCATGATTTAGGCATGTCTCCATTTGACTAATTTGCATTTATTTGGTTTGAATCCAAGAGAATGCTCAATGACCAGGCAAAAGTGGATGGCTGACCCTTAGAAGCAGCAAATCACTCTTATATGGTACTACTTCAGGCATATCAGGAAGGGAACACTACTATCAGACTTAAACTTGATTGGCCAGTGTCTGAATTTCCACCACCATAACTTCATCCTTTCGAGTAAGGTTTCGATGTTTGTTAAAAGTAAAATTCTCACAGAAAGAGAAGCACCTCAACTTGCAGCAGTCACTTCAATAAAGAGCTGAGATTATATTTCAATGAGTGGGAGTAGGAAGGAGTGCATTATGTGCCTTCTGTGTCTAGACAGGCAGCCTGGTAAAAAGAAAGTATTAGGTATTAGCTGTGTATCAGAATAGCTGAATTCAATTTCTCACTTCCAGTTCTATGATTCCTTGTCTATTTATTTATTGGGATACTTCTATAGAGAAAAGCTTCCCCTTTTCTACTATTTGGTTGCCTAATGTTACATTTCATATAGAAAAAGCAAAACGAATGCCAGATTTCAAAATAAAGAGTTCGTTAAAAAAAAAAAAACAGTTACATGGAGTTTTATAATTCATTATAATCTTGTGGATTTTGTTATTGGCCTTATCGATGTTCAAATTGCCTTATCTTTAAGTTGGTTCCAACTTTTGACAAAACCTATTAGTCTTTGATAACTTCCTTGATATCTACTATGATGATGCTCCAGGCTTATTGTACATTTTCTGTCCAGCACTGAAAGTAGCCATTTCCCCAAGATTCCCTGGTTTCTTTTAACTTTGTTACTAAATTTGAAAAGCTTTGGACATCCAATTAGGCCCTCAGGACCTCAATGTCAGGTGTTGGAGGAGGATACTAGAGTGATTTATAAGGCATCTTCCAGAGGTGCTTGCCTACAGTCTTCCAACTGAAATATGTGCTCCCTGAGGCAGAGACCATGTATGTTTGGAGTCAACTCTAAATCCCAACACCCAAAACATAGCAGACATTCACTGAATGTGTCTCAAAGAGTAAACGAATAATTATTCTTAACTTATAGCCAGGACAATGGCCTCTCCTAGAACTTTAGACCTTTATACTAACTGCTTCCCAGAAAATTTTTACCCAGATATGTCATTGTCATTTAAAACTCAAAATGTCTAAGACTTGAATCACCACCTTGCTCCCAGTACCAGCTGCTTCTCCTTTTCAGTATCCTTGGCGTAAAATGATCAACATTCCTGATATGTTGAAATTATATGGCTTGAAATGAACAACATCTCCTTTGCTTCTGTCTCTGAGCAGTCCTAAATCCCATTAATTCCTGCTTAGAATTCCTCAGATCACCCTCTCCTTTCTGTCTCCTCTGCCAACCCTCAATCATGCTTATTACCTCTCACTGGCATGTCTGAACCCTCCTGACTTTCCCTCTTCTAAACAAGTCAGCCACATTTAACTTTCTGATACAATATTTTAAGAACATCATTTTTTTAAATATATTCAACTATAATTTATCAATTTCTAATTTTAAAAATAAAAATGGAGAGAGCATCATTTTTTTCCTCAGAAACCTTCAATAGCTCACCACTATCTATGTAAATGTGTGTTTGTCTTCTGTAGTCTCAGGTACAAACGTTGCATCAGCATAAGGTCCAGTCTGCAGACAGAAAACACCAGTAATTTGAGCTGGTAAAATTTAATATAAAGAATTGTTGGCTGGGCACAGTGGCTCACGCCTGTAATCCCAGCACTTTGGGAGGCCGAGACGGGTGGATCACGAGGTCAGGAAATCGAGACCATCCTGGCCAACATGGTAAAACCCCGTCTCTACTAAAATACAAAAAATTAGCCAGGTGTGGTGGCAGGTGCCTGTAGTCCCAGCTATTGGGGAGGCTGAGGCAGGGTAATCTGTTGAACCTGGGAGGCGGAGGTTGCAGTGAGCCAAGATCTTGCCACTGCATTCCAGCCTGGTGACAGAACAAGACTTTGTCTCAAAAAAAAAAAAAAATTGTTAACTAGGTAAAGATAGTTAAACACTAAAAGGTATAAAAGAAAATGCTAAGGTATTCAAAGGTAGCAACTCCAGAAAGCAGTTACTATCCCTAAGGCCAAGGGAAAGTGAATTAGGAAGGGATGTGGAAATTTAGAGGAAAGGGCCCTGCAAGACTTGGAAATACTCAGACTTCTGAGGAGAAGGCATGGCTGCACAGAGATACACATATGACTGCTGTGAGAATGAAGAAACTTGATGGAGAGGACACTTGGGAATCACCCAGAACTGAACTGTGGGAGCCTGTGCTGTGGTGAACATTACAGGGATCTCCCCCACCCTTCCTCACCAGTCCACTTGCTATTGCCCAGAAATAATGCATGCTGGGCTTAATGCCTAGGTGATGGGTTGATGAGTGCAGCAAACCACCATGGCACAAGTTTACCTATGTAACAAACCTGCACATCCTGCACATGTACCCCAGAACTTAAAATTAAAATTAAAAAAAATTCTGCAACTTCAAATTTTGTACCAAATGGAGATTATAATTGTTGATTTAAAATGAAAATGTGGGTAAGCTCCATTTGTACTTTTGCCTCAGGCCCTGGAAGTGTTAGGGGTGGGCCTGTGGAGGCACAGAGGGAGTGTTGAGGAGGAAGAGGTTAACCAGCAGGACAACATTTTGGCGGGGGTGAGTGGTTTTTGTTTTTTTTTTTTTTTCTGAGCTCTTCTTTTGTGTTATTTCTAAATAAAATATCAGAGTATTCAAGGTAAAGGGGAAAAAAGCATACTCAGTGAAACAAGAAAAGTCCTTTTTTCCTGCCATTAATACCTTGCAATCTCTTTTTATTATCTTTTACTGACAGAGTTTAGCATCAAATCAGAGAGCAAAGGAGAAGTGTCTGCAGCATTCACCTCCACTGTTACAAAGCAAGGCAAATAAGAGTGGGGTTGGAGCTGAGATGCACTGTTCTTTCCTTTGCTTTTAAAAACAGAATATCAAAGTTCCCCACATCAGTTGGAAGTGACATTTCTTTCTTCTGAACTCCTATTTCACTTATTTTGGAGACCAACCATGTAACACTAATAGTGTGTTATTAGATATTCTAAATATTCTCACATAATGTGTTTTCCCTCATGCTAGATGACAAATTCCTAAAGGACAATTTTCTTTTAAAATTTTTGTGTTAAATACAGAAATGGTATTTAAAATGTATAGCTTAACTAATTATTATAAAGTGAATATCCTTGTAACCACCGTCATGTCAAGACATAGAATGTGGTCAGCATCCCAGAAGTCCTCCATGCACTTCCCAATGACAACCCCCACCTCTGCTCCCAAGAGTAACCATTGGCTTCTACAATAATCACTTCTTAACTTTTCTTTATTACCCCAGTGTGCTTCCCTAAATCTTATAGCTCTGGTCTGTGTTTTGTAATGTCTTTTAAATCACTCAATTTATGCTTTCATCTCTGTCCTTTTTCCCCTATATTTTATTTGTGTAAGAAACTGAACCATTTATCCTAAAGAATTTTCAACGGTTTATTGCATTCCCATGGTGTAGTATAATATGTTCCTCTGTCCTCTGTATTCTTTTGTAAATTATGTTGTTTGTAAATCAAGAGGCACAATCAGGTTCAAAATTTTTAACAAAATTTGTTTGAAGGATGTTTTGTTCTTTAGGGAGTACATGATATCTAATTCTCTTTTTGTGATATCAGCAATCATTGATGTTCATTATCCAAGGGTTTTAACTCACTAGGGTTGCATACCAGTGACATTCCAATTCTATGATTCTTTGTCCATTTATTTATTGGGATACTTCTGCAGAGAAAAGCTTCCCCTTTTCTACTATTTGGTTGCCTAATGTTACATTTCACCTAGAAAAAGCAAAACGAATGCCAGATTTCAAAATAAAGAGCTCGTTAAAAAAAAAAAAAAACAGTTAGATGGAGTTTTATAATTCATTATAATCTTGTGGATTTTTGTATTGGCCTTATCGATGTTCAAATTGCCTTATCTTTAAGTTGGTTCCAACTTTTGACAAAACCTATTAGTCTTTGATAGCTTCCTTGATATCTGCTATGATGATACTCCAGGCTTATTTTAAATTTTCTGTCCAGCACTGAAAGTAGCCATTTCCCCAAGATTCCCTGGTTTCTTTTAATGTGAAATAGTAATTCAAGACCAAAAACCAAGGGCTAGGGATGCTCATCTATAGTAGGCTCAATATAATTTCCAGGCCTTTACAATGGACAGAAATATATATAACAGATTAAGCTAGGAGATATATAGAAATATATATATAATATAGATACACACACACATACACATATACACATACACACATATATAGTTATCATAATGTATATAATATATATACTTATATATAGAGAGAGTTATAATTTCTAAGTAATTTCAATGGGCAGACCTAGGAGGTAATTATCATAGACATGATGGACCAAGCTAGGAGAGAGAGAGAATATAACACTTTTTTTTCTTTTTTTTTTTTTTAGATGGAGTTTCACTCTTCTTGCCCAAGCTGGAGTGCAATGGCGAGATATCGGCTCACTGCAACCTCCGCCTCCTAAGTTCAAGTGATTCTCCTGCCTCAGCCTCCCGAGTAGTTGGGATTATCGGCATGCACCACCATGCTTGGCTAATTTTATATTTTTAGTAGAGACAGGGTTTCTCCATGTTGGTCAGGCTGGTCTCGAACTCCTGACCTCAGGTGATCCACCCACCTCTGCCTCCCAAAGTGCTGGGATTACAAGCGTGAGCCACTGTGCCTGGCCGAATATAACACATATTCTGCAGAATAGAATAAACTAAGATAGAATGAATATCCTAGCTTGTCATTATATCTATACATTTTTATATATGTATAATGATTATATGTATATCACTATATTGAAAATTATTTCTAATTGACATAAAAAAGCTCTTTTTCCTACTGCCACACTCAACACTTCTGGTCACCAAAATTGGTGGGGACATTTCCCCCATACAACAATAGATTCTCCAGTGGACACCAACTGAGTATCCTATAATTCAATTCAATTCTGACACAGTCTACCTGGAGTTAGAGTCAAATTCCCAGGTTAAGGGTTCAGTCCCAAAGACTGCCCCCACTGCAGATGCTAATTACATGTGGGCCTCTGAAACTTCTGACTGACTGGCTATAAATTGGAAGTAACCACTACCACTTCCTCAGGCTTCAGCATTTGCTAGAGAGGCTCATGTAACTCAGGGAAGCACTTTGTGTTTATTGGTGCATTATAAAGGATATTACAAATAATACAGATAAACAGCTAGATGGAAGAGATGCAGAGGTCAAGGTACGCAGGAAAAGGCAGGAAGCTTCTACGGCCTCTTGGGGCATGCCACCCTCCATGTCAGCAACCTGGAAGCTCCCCAAACTCCATGCTTCGGGAAAGTTTATGAAGGCTTCATTACATAGGCATGATTGATTATTAATTCAATCTTCAGCCTCTCTCCCCTTCTGGGAGGATGAAGGGTGAGGCTGAAAGTTCCAGACTTTTAATCATGGCTTTGTCTTTCTGGTGACCAGCTCCCATTCAGGAGGCCACCAAGAGTCACCTTATTAGAACTCCTATCATCTAGGACATTCCAGAGGATTCAGGAGCTCTGTGTCAGGTGCTGCTATCACTCAGGAAATTACAATGGTCTTGGGAGCTCTGCGTTAGGAACCGGGTCAAAGAACAAATATTAGAACAAAAGATCCTCGTAGCACCCAGAAAATTCCAAAGGGTTAGAAGTTCTGCGTCAGGAACCAGGTCAAAGACAAAATATTAGAACAAAGATGAACCTAGCTCCCTGATTACTCAGGAAATTACAAGGATTTTTGGAGCTCTGTGTCAGGAACTGGGGATAGAGATCAAATATATATATTTTTATTATGGTACAATGTCTTATTCCTTTAATAATAATTATGTATTTATCATTATAACTATTGTTCTTTCCTATAGAACGTACCTCTCTATCAGAACTTAGTCCATTATATCTATTGATAATTCTATATAATTATATGCATGGTAAAATATATAAACAATTATAATTATATGATAATGATTATTTAATATATACAACTATATATGTAAATATCACTCATTTATTTAAAGATAAAATACCTCATATGTTCACACTATAATTCGAATTCAAATTTCAATGTTACTTAAACTCTTCTACCTTAAGTTCAAATCTCTTTTTGTCTTCAGCAGGAATCCTGGGTTGCAAGGACAATGGGGATGATTGAATGTTTTGTCCATGTCACACAAAACATTCTCAAAATAACACTATCAAAACTACTACCAGTATAGTTACTGAAAAACTGTTTCAAATGTTTTTACATGATATTCTCATTCTCTCCTTGTTTTTTATAATTATGCTGTATCTATATTGTCAGAGCATAGAGTCATTACCACACTCTATTCTTATGTCCTTCCTTTGTTCTTCAAATAAGTATATACTCATTGCCCACCATCCATCTTTATGTCAATACTTTTCTAGTAATTTTGGTTGTCTGAAGCTACTGTATACCCAAGGAAGGATTCACAGAAGCAGTATTTTTCAGTTCTGGCTTCTGGGTGACAGCTTGCTCCCTTTATACTTAAAAGACAGTTTGGTTGAATATAAAATCTTTGGCTTACTGTTTCTTTCCCTTCAACATTTTAAACGTGTTACTCTGTTTTCTTCTGGTAGGAGAAATTGTTATTGAAAAGCATGATAACAATTCATTTTTCTTTCCTTCATAAGTCACTTGGTCTATGGCTCAGATATTTGTTCTGGGTCAATTTTTCCAGGTGTACAATGTGCTCTTTCAATACGTAACTTCAAATTTTTTCATTTGATGAAAGTTTTGGTGCATTATAATCAGGTGCTTCTTCTAACTTGTTTTGATTTTTCATTCATGGATTCCTAATTTTTATATAGATACATCAGAACTTCTCTGCCTGTCTTCTGAATGGATCATGTTCTTACTAATACTTTTCATCTCTTCCTTCATTTCCCTTTTCATTCCTTTCACTTTTTAATTGTGACAAAACACACATAACATAAAATTTACCATTGTAACCATTTTTAAGTGCACAGTCAGTGGCATTAAGCAGATTCACATTGTTGTGCAGTCAGCACCACCATCCATCTCCAGAACTCTTCGCATCTTGCAAAACTGAAATTTATACCCATCAAACAATGACTCTCCATTCCTGTGTCTCCCACCTAAGTCCCTGGAACCTTCATTTTTTTTTTTTTTTGATATTTAAAATTTTCCTTCTTTTCATTTTCTATTTATTGTGAGTCATTACCAGTTGAGTCTATTTGCTCTTGTGTTATACTTCTAGTTAGACAATTTCTGAAATGAATGTTTAATTTTATGTCTAATTCTGTATTGATTTCTTCCACTTTATTTCTAAGTTTTCTTTATTGTGGTTTATCTTTCAGATCTTCTTTCTGTCAGCTGTTTAAAAAATATAAGTTATAGTTTTCTTTTTTTTGTGAGAACATCTTTCTGGCATGTCTTTATTATCTATAGAAATTCTACTCTTTTTTTTCTCCCTGACCTGTAATAAATTTGAATGTGATTTTAGCTCATTCTTTTCTGATGCTCATTTTTACACCAAATTAGATTTTCTGAAGTTTTAGAAAGGAAGCTTGGCTTAGAATCATTTTGGGTTTTTTACATTTAATGTCTCTAGACCACCCTCTTCTGGTTGTTTTTATAAAGTGTCCAGCGATATAAATACTTAAATTCTAAGATTTTCTGGTTCTATTCTCCCTTACCACTTTTATCCGGACCTTATATTTCCTTGGTGTCTAGTGTCCCCGACCTGCTCATCTTAGATTCTCTTAACAATTTATTCTCAGTTTGGATCATAGCTTTGTCTTGAATGGAACTTTGCTGGGTAACTTTGAGAGTGAAAGGAGCTCAGAATATTCAATCTCCTTAGTCTTACCACGGACACTTTTGGACCATGAAAGCCCCTCTTAGTTTCAGTTACTGTTTTCAGTTTGGATCACTGAGTTTTCCAGATAAATGCTTGTTGGCTTCCTCGAAGTCAAGTTTGTCAGATATCCCATTGCTTCCTCTTGGATAGATGCTGACACCAAGTAAATCTTTTAGCTATTGCTGATTGCTTTGCCCAGCTAATTTTTGTATTTTTAGTAGAGATGGGGGTTTCACCATGTTGAGCAGGCTGGTCTCGAACTCCTGACCTCAAGTGATCTGCCCACCTCAGCCTCCCAAAGTGCTGGGATAACAGGTGTCCTTTACAATTTTGACACTCGTTGCTCTAACGTTACAAAGTGCCTAAAGAAAATGATACCTCTAACTTTTAAATTTGTTGCTCAAATAGTTATTAAACCTTTCCTATGTACAAGGTATATTGAGCTGGAAACTAGAAAGCTCTGCTCTGAGATCTGGTGAAGTTGGCAGTGGCTTCCCCCAAATTCCCTCGTAGAACACACAGAACAACTAAGATTACGAAAATAATTATGGGGCACAGACAACCTCCACAAAACTAGGGACCAGGTATCCCCACAAATCCCAAATTACGAGCAACACTATACTACACTACAGCCTGGGCAACAGAGCCAGACCCTGTCTCAAAAGAAAAAATTTGTAAAGGAGGCGAAGTTAATTCTTGTTATCAATCCACCAACTTTCCTGACAGCCAGCTCCTCCTTCTGTGCTTCTGGTGGGTGGCTCTCCTTTCTCTTATCTTCTCTTTTTTTTTTTTCCTGTGAGACGGAGTCTCCCTCTGTCACCCAGACTGGAGTACAATGGCAAAATTTCGGCTCACTGCAATCTCCGCCTCCCGGGTTCAAGCGATTCTCCTGCCTCAGCCTCCTGAGTAGCTGGGACTACAGGTGCACGCCACCACGCCCAGCTAATTTTTGTATTTTTAGTAGAGAAGGGGTTTCACCATGTTGGCCAGGATGGTCTTGATCTCTTGACTTCCTGATCCGTTCTCTTCGGCCTCCCAAAGTACTGGGATTACAGGCATGAGCCACCACGCCCGGCCCTTATCTCCTTTTTCTTTCCTCCTGAGGCATATTCCCCTCCTGCCCTCCTCAACCTATTTATACATTATACAATTTATACATTTATACATTTTGCTAATGTTTGCTTAAGATTTTTTTCTAAATTCATAAATTAGATTTTCCTTTCTCAAACTGTCCTTGGTTTGGTATAAAGATTATGCTCAAGTCTTATGATGATTTGTCAAGTGTCTTCTCTTTTTCTATCCTCTGGAATAGTTTGTATAAGATTGGAATTATTCATTCTTAGAATATTTGCTGGAATATTTTGGTAAAACAATTTGTGCCTGTACATTTTGAGTATGATGATTTTTAACAAGTGAATCAATTAATTTGAGGGGAGTAAGAGTATTAATATTTTCTATTTCTTCTTGAGTCCATTTTTGTAAATTGCATTTTTCCAGGAATCTGTCCAATTCAGTTTTGCTTCTTTTTTTTTTTTAATCAAATATATTCTTTTCAAATAATCAACTTTTGGCTTTGCTGGGCCTCTCTATTGCATGTTGGTATTCTATTTCATTAAATTCATATTCTTTATTATTTTTATCTTTCTACATTTTCTGGGTTTTTTTTCCTTAACTTTTGAATATAGATGATTAATTTAATTTTCCTGTCTTTTCTTCTTATCTAATGTAAGTGTTTAAAGTTAAAACCTTTTCTCTGAGTATTGCCTTACCTGCATCCAACAAGTTATAATAAAATAATTGTATTTTCTTTTAATTCTAAATATTTTCTGATTTGTTATGATGTTTTTGAGTCATAAATTACTTAGAACAGTTTCTTTTTTTTTTTTAAAGAAAGTCTTGCTCTGTTACCTAGGTTGGGGTGCAGTGGCACAATCATGGCTCACTGTAGCCTTGAACTGCTGGGTTCAAGCAATCCTCCAGCCTCAATCTCCTGAGTAGCTGGGTGGGACCACAGGTACATACCACCATGCCTGGCTAATTATTTTATTTTTTCAGAAATGGGGTCTTGCTTTGTTGCCCTAGCTGATCTCGAACTCCTGGGCTCAAGTGATCCTCCTTCTTTGGCCTCCCAAAATGCTGGGATTATAGGTGTGAGCCACTGTGCCCAGCCTAGAACAGTTTCTTAATTTTCAAACATACTGACTTTTTTTCTGGTTATCTCTTTGCTATTGAATTCTAGAACGATTGTAATTTGGTCAGAGAATGTAACTCCTATGGTGCCAAACCTTTGGAATTTGTTGAGACTTGCCTCATGGTCCAGTATGAATCAATTTGTATAAATGTTCCATGGGCCCTTGAAAAAAGTGAAATGTGTATTCTGCAGCTTATGTCCATTAAATTCAGCTTGTTAATTCTAGTGTTGAAATGGCCTAATCTGCATTGAGTCTTTTGTCTGCATTAAAATAGCTCTGAAAGAATACATAGGAGACTAGTACATTGCTTTGAGACAGGGAACCATGTGGCCATGGAGGAATGCAGAGCTCTCTCCATTCCAGATAGCATTGCATCTCCCCAGGCCTGGACCTTGCTATTAGAGGAACTGCAAAGGAGACCCCCAGACCACCTCCTGATCCTGGAAAGACTCCCAATCCCTGACACATGACACTTCCATCTCACTACAACAGTCTGACAAAGATAGTAATCTTATGAAGGGGGCTAAAATTGAAACTGACAGTATGTTTTCCCCTAAGAGAATGTCAGGAGTACACCACCCTTCCTCACACCCTTACTTATCTCAGTCAGTATGAACAGCTCAAGGTGTTGGGTCACATGCATTATTTTTGTACCTTTTTCATAAAATTCTGTACATCCACTCATCTGACCTAATCCCACACACTGACCCACCCTAAAAACTTTCACTGCAATCTTGGGAACTCAGCCATGTATCAGCAAAATCGCCTGTATCTTCAACCTCTCCTCAAAATGCTCCTCCAACCTCTTACTTTGACTGAAACCTGCCACCTTGCTTTGTATTCAAGTGTCACAAAGTTGCTATTTGTTTTCTCACACCCCTACAGGGTCTGGAGCAGAGTGGATGTCCTCATTATTGCTTCTAGACCAGTGCTCTAGAAATGTGATCTACAGACCAGCAACAACCACGTCACCTGGGAGCTTGGAAATAGAGAATCTCAAGTCCCACCTGCAACCTACCGAATCAGAATATGCATTTTAACGAGATCCCCCAGTGCTTTGCATCAACACCATAATCTATTTTCAAGCAGAACACTCAAAGTAAAGAACAATCTGAAGCCCACAAAGCTACACCAGACATTGCTTCTGGTTTCTTCTATGACTGCCGCTTGTCTGTTTCTCCCACTTCCTTCCTTAGCTCCACACAGACTCTTGTTGTTCCTCAAACACTCCAGCATGTTCCTGCTTCAGGGGCTTTTTATTTATAGCCTCCTCTGTCTGAGACACTTTCCCATCAGGTAACCTCACAGCCCACTCCCATACTCCATTCAGGCTTCTGCAGAACCCACTTTTCAGACAGCCCTCCTTGATTGACCTACATAAATACAGTAGCTTCCTATCTGCCCACAATTATTGCCTACTTTCTTTTTCTTCAAATAGCTTTAATATGTATATATTATTCATCTGTTTGTTTAATTCATTTTATCAATCTCTTCCTTTCTCTGTTTATCACCACACACACAACAATAAAAGACCCACATCAGGAGAAATGTCCTCTCTTTTTTTTGACTGCTGTTATCTCCAGCATGAAGAACATGTTTCCAGCATGGAAAACAGTACCTGCGTATTGTAAGTGCTCAATAAACTATTTCCTTACAAGGTAACAGATGAATGAGAAGCAAAGATGAAAAAAAATGCTGTCGCTGTATAACCATATATACCTTCCAAATTTGAACCATGGGAACATTATTATCTGCCCAAGAAAAGATTACTTAAATGTTTATTGTTGCCATCAGCAAAGATTTTAGTTATTTATTTTTTAATTTGTACTATTTTTATTGTTGTATTCCTATTGTTTTACAAATATACACTTTTTAAACTTTTATTTTAGCTTCATGGGTACATGTATAGTTTATTATATATGTACATTGCATGTCATCGGGGTTTGGTATACAGATTATTTCATCACCCAGATAATAAGCATAGTACTCCTCCATAGGCAGTTTTTCACTCCTCATCCTCCTCCCAACCGCTACCCTCAAGTAGGCCTTGATGTCTGTTGTTCCCTTCTTTGTGTCCACATATACTCAGTGTTTAGCTCCTACATATAAGTAAGAACATGCTATTTGGTTTTCTGTTCCTGTGTTTGTTCATTTAAGATAATAGCCTCCAGCTCCATCCATGTTGCTGCAAAGGACCTGATCTCATTGTCATTCTCATGATCTCATTCTTTTTTATGGTTGTGTAGTAATCCATGGTATATATGTACCATATTTTCTTTATCCACTCTACTGTTGATGGTCATTTAGCTTGACTCAATGTTTTTGCTATTATGAATAGTGCTGCAAGGAACATTAACGTGCGTGTGTCTTTATGGCAGAATGATTTATATTCCTTTGGGCATATAGCCAGTAATGGGATTGCTGGGTCCAATGGTAATTCTAGTTTGAGTTCTTTGAGGAATCACCAAACTGCTTCCCACAGTGGCTGAACTAATTTACACTCCCACCAGCAGTATATGTGCATTCCCTTTTCTCCACAACCTTGCCAGCATCTGTTATTTTATGACTTTTCATTAATAGCCATTATGACTGATGTGAGCTTGTATCTCATTTTGATTTGCATTTCTCTAATGATCAGTGATGTTGAGCATTATTTCATATGCTTGTTGACTGCATATATGTCTGCTTTTGAAAGGTCTGTTCATATCCTTTGCCCACTTTTTAATGGGGTTGTTTGTTTTTTGCCTGTGAATTTAAGTTCCTTACAGATGCTGAGTATTAGACATTTGTCAGATACATAGTTTGCAAATATTTTCTCACATTCTGTGTGTTGCCTGTTTGCTGATGGTTTCTTTTTGCTGTGCAGAAGCTCTTTAGTTTACTTAGGTACCATTTGTCAATTTTTTTGTTTTGTTGCAATTGTTTTTGGTGTCTTTGTCTTGAAATATTTTCTAGGTCTTAAGTCCAGAATGGTATTTCCTAGATTATCTTCCAGGGTTTTAATAGTTTTGGGCTTTACATATAAGTCTTTAATCCATCTTGGGTTGACTTGTATATAGTGTAAGGAAGAGGTCCAGCTTCAATCTTCTGCATATGGCTAGCCAATTATCCCAGCACCATTTATTGAAAAAGGAATCCTTCCCCTATTGCTTGTTTTTGTTTACTTTGTTGAGATCAGATGGTTGTAGTTGTGTGGCATTAATCCTGGGCTCTCTGTTCAGTTCCATTGGTCTATGTATCTGTTTTTATATTACTACCATGCTGTTTTGGTTACTGTAGTCTTGTGTTGTCGTTTGAAGTCAGATAATGTGATGCCTCAAGCTTTGTTCTTTTTGCTTAGGATTGCACTGGTTATTCAGGCTCTTTTTTCGTTCAGTATGATTTTTAAAATAGTTTTTTTATAGTTCTGTGGAGAATATCATTGGTAGTTTGACAGGATTAGCATTGAATCTGTAATTGCTTTGGGCTGTATGGGAATTTTAACATATTGATTCTTTCTCTCCAAGAACTTGGATTGTTTTCCGTTTGTTTGTGTCATCTCTGATTTCTTTGAGCAGTGCTTTGTAATTCTCATTGTAGAAATCTTTCACCTCCCTGGTTAGCTGTATTCCTAAGTATTTTATTCTTTTTGTGGCTATTGTGAATGAGATTATGTTCTTGATCTGGCTCTCAGTTTGGATGTTGTTGGTGTATAGGAATACTACTGATTTTTGTACATTAATTTTGTATACCGAAATTTTGCTGAAGTTCTTTATCAAATTAAGGAGCTTTTGGGCTGAGACTATGGGGTTTTCTAGGTATAGAATCATATCATCTGCAAACAGGGATTGTCTGACCTTCTGTTTTCCTATTTGGTTGCCTTTTGTTTCCTTCTCTTGCCTGATTGTTCTGGCTAGGACTTCCAGGAGTATGTTGAATAGGAGTGGACAGAAAGCGCATCTTTATCTTGTTCCAGTTTTCAAGGTGTATGTTTCCAGCTTTTGCTCATTCAGTATAATGTTGGCTATGGGGCTGTCATAGGTGGTTTTTATTTTTGAAGTATGTTCCTTCAATGTCTAATTTGTTGAGGGTTTTTAACATGAAGGGATGTTTAATTTTATGAAGTCTTTCAACATCAATTGAGATGATCATGTGATTTTTGTTTTTTGTTCTGTTTATGTGATGAATCACATTTATTGATTTGCATATGTTGGACCAAACTTGCATTCCAGGGATAAAGCCTACTTGATTGTGGTGAATTAGCTGTTTCATGTGCTGCCAGATTCAATTTGCTACTACTTTGTAGAGGATATTTGCATCTATGTTCATCAAGATCATTGGCCTGAAGTTTTCTTTGTTGTTGTGTCTCTGCCAGTTTTGATATCAGGATGATGCTGCTCTCATAGAAGGAGTTAGGGAGGAGTCCCTCCTTCTCAATTTTTTGGAATAGTTTCATTAGTAATGGCACCATCTCTCCTTTATACATCTGGTAGAATTGGGCTGTGAATCTTTATGGTCCTGGGCTTTTTCTGGTTGGTAGGCTTTTTATTACTGACTCAATTTCAGAACTCATTATTGGTCTGTTCAAGGATCCCATTTCTTTCTGATTCAATCTTGGGAGGTTCTATGTTTCAGGAAATTGTCCATTTCTTCTAGGTTTTCTAATTTGTGTGCATGGAGGTGTTTATTGTAGTTTCTGAGGTTTTTCTTTTTTGTATTTCTGTGGGGTCAGTGGTAACATCCTCATTGTCATTTCTGATTGTGTTTATTTGAATATTCTCTCTTTTTTTCTTTACTAGTCTAACTAAAACTCTTATTTATTCTTCCAAAGAACAAATTCCTGGATTTGTTAATCATCTTTTGTATGGTTTTTCACATCTCAGTTTCCTTCAATTCAGCTCTGATTTTGGTTATTTCTTTTCTTCTGCTAACTTTGGGGTTGGTTCCTCTAAGTGTGATATTAGGTTGTTAATTTAAGATCTTTCTAACTTTTTGATGTGGGCATTTAGCACTATGAATTTCCCTCTTAACACTACTTTAGCTGTGTCCCAGAGATTCTGGTATGTTGTATCACTGTGCTCATCAGCTTCAAATAATTTCTCAATTTCTGCCTTAATTTCTTTGTTTACCCAAAAGTCATTCAGGAGCAGGTTGTTTAATTTCCATGTAATTGTATGGTTTTGAGTGATTTTCTTAGTATTTATTTCTATTTTTATTGTGCCATGATCCAAGAATTGTTTGGTATGAATTTGGCTTTTTGAATTTGCTGAGAATTGTTTTATGACCAATTGTGGTCAATTTTAGTGTATATGCCATGTGCAGACAGAAAGAACGTATATTCTGTTGGTTTGTGGTAGAGAGCTCTGTAGAGGTCTATTAGGTCCATTTGATCGAGTGTCGAGTTCAGGTCCTGAATATCCTTGTTAGTTTACTGATGATGTGTCTAATACTGTCAGTGAGATGTTGAAGTCTCCCACTATTATTGTGTGGTTATCTGTGTCTCCTCATAGGTCTCTAAGAACTTCCTTTATGAATCTGGGTGCTCCTGTGTTGGGTTCATATATTTTTAGGATAGTTAGTTCTTCTTGTTGAATTGAACCCTTTGCCATTTTGTAATGCCGTTCTTTGCCTTTTTTTATCCTTTGTTGGTTAAAGTATGTTTTGTCTGAAATTAGAATAGCAACCCTTGTTTTTTTCTGTTTTTCATTTCTTTGGTAGATTTTTCTGCATCCCTTTACTTTGAGCCTGTGGATGTCACTGGATGCGAGATGGGTCTCTTGAAGACAGCATCCACTGGGTTTTGCTTCTTTATCTAACTTGTCTCTCTGTGCCTTTTAATTAGGAAAAAAAATGGAATGCTTCATGAGTTTGCATGTCATTCTTGTGCAGGGGTCATAATAATCTTTTCTGTATTGTTCCAATTTTAGTATATGTGCTGCCAAAGCGAGCACTACCAAAATGGTTTTTAACGTTGCCCTAACATCCTCTGCTTCCCTCTATTCATTCACAAAGGAAGATGTGCTCCTTCTCTGGTTGAAAGATTACTCATCAAAATAGAATCTTTATTCCACTTTCTTCTGATTTCACATAAAATTGGCTCCAGCAATATTCCCTCACTCTCCTTTATTTCCACTTAAACCTTTAAATGTAGTCAGCCTTTGAATGTAGTCAGGATTCTCCTTCAGAGAAAACAAGCAACCTGCCTAAAACAGACTATCCATTCCATCCAAGTCTTTTCTAAGTGTTGATTACACTTGATGCCATTCACTTCTCAATTTATTGCATTATGCCCTTTGTTCCCACTAACCCACTTAACTTAAACTAACCCACTATGAATTATCTTCTAATTATTAGATACAATTTCTGGTTTTAATCTCAGTGGATGGTGCTGTCCTGTTGTCCCCCTAGATTTTTATCTTTCCTTCTCATCCTTTTTCAGTGACTCTTAAATGTTATGGTTCTCCAGGGCTTGCTTCAGACCCTCTCTTTCAATGTGACCTCCTTGAGTGGTCACATTCATTTTACAGTTTCTGTCTACATGTTGATAACTTGTAGAGTTAACTAATCTCTAACTCTGTCTCAGACTCGCCCACAGGTGTCTTTCTTATAAACAGCTAAAATCATGGAATAAAACAGATAAAGACATGGATATTACTATATCTGGGGAGGATACAAGGTCCTCCCTGGGATGGGCAATGCGGACCCTGCTTGTCTCTCTGGCCACATGTCTCCTTCTAACTCCAGCAACTCCCAAACATGTGATATTGTTCCTAGTCCTGCGCCTTTGCTCATGCTAACCATTATGCTTGTAACACCCTCACCTACCCCACTGCATTCCTTTCTTGGAATGACTAAGCATTCCTATCTCTCCAGGCTGGGCTAGGTGCCTTCCCGCATTCCCTATCCTCTGTAGCGACATGTCTCAAAGCATTGACTAATACTGTATTAAAACCATCTCTTTGTGAATTAGCTCTTGCCCTTTATCTGTGAGGTTCCTCAGGGAAGATGTTGGGTCTTATCCATCTTATTCTCAGTACCAAGCACAGGGTCTGTCATATTAAAAAGTGCTCAACAAACAGCTGTTTAACTGAACTGCTATTTGCATTGACTACATTAGGCTCTAAGAAAAACTAGGGAAACAAGAGATGGTTTCCCCCTATTCTTTTGTAGGAATAAAACCACACAATAAAAGCCCTACCAGACAATTTTCACATGTGAATCCATCTGTTTTGTGAGTACACTCTGGAGGTGTTTGCTTCAGATCAAATCAGACTATAAAAAGAGAATTGAATCTTGATCAGAGGTTGCCAGAGTATGGCCTTCTTTAGAGCTAAAGGACAGCTCTGGTTATAGATTTTGTTTCTAAGGATGACATTGGTGCTGCAGTACATTGCAACAGGAATGCATCAGTGTGAGAGCATTTATGATTGTTTCCTTTCCCCCTCAGCATAAAAATAGCTTGTCCCTCTAGGAAAGATAGCCTGACTTTATTAGTGAAAGTGAAATTCTTCCTAAGGCCCTAACAGTATATTTAAAATGAATAGAAAGCACCACCAATGACAGATAAGATGAATTTTGCCCAAATTGTCCTGGAGCCCTTTCCTATATATTTTGGAGAATATGAAATAAATACATGGGTTACTGTAATCTTCTGAAAAGATATTGAAGACACATTTCTTTACTCTGACTTTCCTATATGTATTTCATTCTATACTTACACAACTTAAAGTTACTGTTCTGAGAAGTGGTTTCAGGTTTTCCCAATGAGAAGTAAAAATGAGTGCTTAAACCAGAAATAAAACTTTCATAAAGTCACTTTAAGGGTTTATATTGTATCCCCCAGCAACTTGCTATTAATGGATTGCATGTTTAACATTAATATCCACGTTTAAAGAGATCTCTGGTTACCTAACACTATTTCTTTATTCCTTTTAGCAACATAGTTCAATTCTTAAAATACAAGTGTTATTAAAAGCATCTCAAATCTTTCCTTGCCTTGCTTTTTTCTAGACAATTGTATAAACTTGAAAGCACCAAGTAGCTATTACATCTTCCATTTTTACTTCTTGGACTTAGACTGTTTTACTTCCTATGAGCAAATGCCTTTGATATATATACACTTTGATAATAACTGGTAACATTATCTGACCTTAAAGGTTATTGGTAGAGATGAACATATTATAATGTTTTCTTATTTCTAAAAAAAAAAATACATCCTGACTTCATAGCTTATAATTTTGCCCATATCAGATATGAAGGTAAGAAAAGCTACACAACCTACAATTTCTGTTTTTGATAATAGAGAATTATAAAACCTGTTCAGAATTTATCCTCATTCTGTAAGAATGTGCCCTATTCCAACAGACATTTCAGAACATTATGCATGCAGTAATTTTGAGATATTATTTATAATTCCTTAAAATGAAACTAAGATCTTTCTACTCTAACCAGTTTTAAATAAGGATCCATCAGTGAATCCAGGACTAGTACTACATGAAATTGTCAGAAAAAAAAAAAAATGTGTCTATTTTTTCAGGGAGAGAGGATCAGTGGTTAACAAAAGGCTAAATTCCACTGAAATAAGTAAAGCCTGCTCATAGATATTTTTCCTTCTATCCTTTCTTTCATTTCTTCCAGTATCTTCTAGATTCAAAATTCACTGGAAAGTACATTGAACTAGAAGTTACAAAACCCAGGAGCTACTTCCAATTCTATTATTTACTAACCATGTGGCTTTGGGCAAATAGCATTTCTCCAAGCTTTAGTTCTTTTACCCTAAAATGTAGATAATAATGCCCTACAGTTCCCCGCCAAATGGGGAGGGCATAGCCTGAGTTATCAGAAACCAATAGCCGATTCCCCTTTCCTGAATGGAGATAGACATAACAATAAATCAACATAATAATTAGAATGTAAAAGAAGAAATCACTTTCATAGTTAAGACATTTTAAAATTTCACTCATCAGCTATGTAATGAAAAAGATGTCAAATCAGGAAAGGAAAAAATGTGATTTATTTAGTCAGTGCGGAGGACAGACACCCTGGTTGCCAGCCGTGCCGGTTCAGAGTGACAGCCCTGGAAGGCTGCTCTCAGATAAAGTAATTCCTGCCAGCATTCTTACTGACATTCTTTATAAGATACATTTTGCTACCATTACATTAAATTTAACTTATAAGTGATGGGAAAGTTTTTGTCTTAAAAATAGTCACTCCATCTGTATTCTGAAATTATTCTGTTTCATCGCCATTGTTTATTGTGCTATCTCAACCATGCACTGTAGTCCATTCCATATGGGACACATCAGAGTAGCAATCTTTTTGATGGTTCAAACCTCATATAAAATAATATATGCATAAAGATCCCTGAAGTATTTAGTTTAAGTGTTCTTGCACAAAATTCAACACTTTCTGAGTGATGCTTTTTCTCCCATTTTCTTCCTTCTCTTTCTCTCACTCATCCTCTCAATAAAAGACAACAAAAAATCAATATAATAATAACTAGCTGTTAGCCTATTTTGTGTTGCTATAAAGGAATACCTGAGATTGGATAATTTATGAAGAAAAGAAGTTTATTTGGCTCATGGTTATGCAGGCTGTGCAAGCATGGCACCAGCATCTGCTGGGCTTCGGATGAGGCTTCAGGAAGCTTTTACTCACGGAAGAAGGCAAAGGGGCAACAACTGTGTCCCATGGTGAGATAGGAGGAGGTGCCAGGCTCTTTAAACAACCAGCTCTCCCATGAACAAATAGAGCGAGAACTCTCATTCATTACCATGGAGAAGGCACCAACCCGTTCATGAGGGATCCGCCCGCATGATCAAAACACCTCCCATTAGGCTCCCGCCCCAACATTGGGGACCACGTTTCAACGTGACATTTGGAAGGGAACAGATTTCCAAACTATATCACTAGCGTACAGTAGAACTTACTCTCTGCCAACCATTCCACTCAACGCTAATAAACATATTTATTACATTAATGGATTCATGATCAATGTATTATTTTATTTAATGTTCTTTATAACCCTATGAGGTAGATACTATTAATAATCCATTTTAAAGCCAAGGAAACTGAGGCACAGAGAGGCTAAGCATTCTTGACATAAATGCTAAGTGATGGAGCTAAAATTAAAACTCCGTATATTAGGCTTCTGAGTCTCAAGCATCAAACACAATGTAATGAATGTGAAATAAGGATAGGAGACTAGCATTCTTTCAGTTGTCAACAAGTATTTCTTGAGTGTGTAGAAAGTGGTAGATCCTGTCCTATGGTGCTGGAACTATGAAGGTAAGTAAGATGTAATCCCAGCTCTCAAGAAGCTTACAGTCTATTTCTGTGCTGTCCAATATGGTAGCCCCAAACCACCATGTGGTTATTTTAATTTAAATTTAAGGAATTTTAATAAATAATTTAAATTAATCATTTATAATTTACTCTTAAGATATAAATTATAAACTAAACTAAAACAATTTAATTGAATATAATTAAAATTAAATAAAACTTAAAATTTAGTTTTTGGTCATACTAGCCATATTTTGAGTGCTTAATAGCCACATGTGACTAGTGGCTGCCATACTAGACAGCACAGATTAGAACATTTTCATCATTGCAGCATGTTCTATAGGAAGTGCTGGGTGTGCTTGTATAGGGGTGGGGGATCAAGTAAACAGGGAACTTTTCAGTAACTTGTATCAGCGCTATGCAGGGTGACAGGGTGCCTTAGGAGCATAGAAAAGGGGACACCTGACTCAGGCCACAGGACTTCGAAATGCTTTTCAGTGCAGGTGAATAGATCTAAGCCAAGATCTAGAAGGTTGAGAATTAGGCAGACAAAGTGAGGGAATGGATATTTTAGGCAGAGGTAAGATGTTTCTTAGCTATTTTTTAGCATGACTCTTCCAGATCAAATATTTGGTACTTAAGTACTATTCTCAAAGAATCTGAAATATTAAGGCAAAATACCTGAAAGCCCAGGATGGAAATGGGTCATGGGATGGGGAAAGGAAACACCAGTCCTTATCCTAATGTTTTATACTCTGCCCTGCAGCAATGCTGAACTGCCAGCAAACAGGCACAGTCTCCTCCAGCTTTTATCAGGCAGCCCCATTAATCAGAGACTTTCAACTATCATTCCACACCCCGGCAATGTGAAATGCTCCAGGCTGTCACCTAGTCCTTTCAGGGTAGTTTCTCCTTATTTTACTTTAGTCCCATTTCTTAAAATGTAGGGACTGTCAGAATGCAGTGACAATTATGAGAATTTCAAAGGTGCCTTTGCCTACCAAGCCGAGTTCCTAACAGCCTGATGGAGTGGATCATATCACTCATTATTTTCATGAGGAAGAATGCCATAGTGTGGCGATTTACAGAAAAGGTTATTGAATATTGAGGTAATAATCTTATAACTTTTCCTCCACATTTCAAGGGCATAAGTTGGAAGCTGTCATCAATATGGTAAAATCATAGATATTAACAAGGATTTAATAAGCTATACACACACACAAAACTCTATTCTCGAAGGAATACATTCAGAAGAATATTATTCATTAATTCATTGGCAAAGGACTATATGAATTCAAAAAGGAATTAAAACTGAATGACTTATGAGACTAAGTAGGACGATATACAAATTTTCACTTTTAGGTCATCAGTTTTCATTTTTCTGAGTTGAATAAGACTAAGGAGATTTTTGACTGAAAATAAACTTGGACATATGGGTTTGTCTTAACCTAAATTGGCCCCATGTTTTCTTTAATCTCTATTTACCTAGAAAGGCCCATGACTCTTTTTTCAAATTAGATTCTGTTTTTTTCTTCTTACATAAAAAGACAAGAGGAGAGGGAAGGCAGGGATAATTTCTGGGATCAAATATTTAAATTTTATTGTCTCCTGAAATGTTTTTATTTCAAAATAGCCTCAGTGTATGCCTGTCTAGTTATTGTTTCAGCCTACTGTTCTATAAACTAGAAGTAACCTCAACCGTAAAACTCATTATATTTATTATTTTAATGCATTATTTAGCAAACGCATTCCATTTGTTAAACTTTTGTAGTACACAGAGCAGTATCCTATTTATCACCCTGGATCCACATAAGAGCCCTTCAATGTAGGCAAAACAATTAGCATTGCTGCCATTTTAGCAAAGAGAAAGTCTTGCTAGACTGAGAGAAAGTCTCAGCTAAGCTAAAATGGTGACCCAGGATCATGGAACTGGTCTTCAAACACAGTCTCAAGATTCAGTGATCTTTTCACTTTCAGCCAATAAATCTGAGGAAATAGAACAGCAACTAAACTAATAACTGTCATTCAAGTTCAGTCTGTTCATCTTCATTAACGCAGGCTGGGAAGGCACAATCATTGATGGGTTCCTCTCCTTGAAGTTACATTATTGGCCTAGCTGGTTGTGATAGTGATTGGAAAAGCAGAAACTAGCTCTAACGAGAAATATGTAACCTGGGTACAAATGAGTGGTGGCTCTGGAAACTCCAGCAAAGGCACGTACTCTGCAGTGGAAGCATGAGAAGGGAATGCTGGGGTGGGAAGGAGCATTGTAAGCCTGGAAAAGCAGCAGCACACATTTCTGATACTATTCCAAGGCTCTCATCCTTCTAGTACAAGAAGAGGCATTGGTGACTCTATTGATTAAGAGAAGAGCACAATGGAGCTGGAAAATGCCATAGAAATAGTTTCTTTCAACCTCTTAATAAAGAAAGAAATGGATTTAAACAGGTTCTTCACCACCCCAGTGTCCCACAGCTTGACAAAGCCAGGACTAGAACCAATATCCTCGAACTGCAAGTGCAATGCTTTTTAACAGAGACTTTAATTCAGCATTAACCAAACTGCTCCATACAGCTTGAATATCCTGTAAGATGTGAACAGATACTTCTATAAATAAAGAAAACAAATAAATAAGGAAGGTTAGGCTTCCACATGCAAATAAGTTTGGGAAATGCAGAGTTAATCACTATTTTAAAACTTTATTTACTGTAAAAATTCTCAGAACCTTTACATGATAATATGCACTATGTATTTTTAAGGGCAGCAGATATATTATGTATGATTTCCCCAATTTCTTTTTTACCATGGAAAATTTCTTTGAGGAAAATCCTACTACAATCTATATCACAGGATATTACATTTCCACAGAGTATAGTTTGGGAAAAGCAGGTCTAATGTTATGAGATGTTCTCAATGGACTTTCCAGAGTTCATCTGAGTGAATTTTCATGTTTTTTTTGTTTTAATGTTTGAAAATAGGGAATAAAAAGAAATAGTCTCAGCTTCTGGCAGCACAACTGTCTTTCTACAAAAGAACTAGAAAATAATTTTATTAAATGTCTAGGCTCATAGAAAGTAAGAAGAGTCTTCAAGGGAGTCCTCCACTTCTAAAAAATACAATGAGCTAAAACCTGAGCACTGGGCCATATGTACACGCGAGTGCATGCACACAAACACACGCACACACACGCGCACACACACACACACACTCCTAGGAGAAAGGAAGGCAGGGATGCCCTAAAGAAAGAGGCTGATATCGGCACAACACTCAAGAGAAGAAGCCTTGACACAGAGGCAATAAGGACAAGCTGAACCTGAGGCTGAATTAAATTGAATTAAATTACAGACCCAGTGAAGATGCTAAATGGTAGCATATTCTGGCATCTAGCAGAAGCAAAAGTAAATTTTCAAAAAAGAAAAATATCTTCAATGTAAGTCTTAGAATCAGCACAGGTTTGGATAGACCAGTTGTGGGCTCAAATCAGAATCACTGAACATAAGGAAACAAATAAGCACGAATGAAAGGCAGCGAGGAAAAAAAAGATTTCGGTCTCCAAGAATTTCATATACAACAATTATGAAAATATTTGTATAAAACAATTACAAAATATAAAACAATTACAAAAATATTATAAAATAATTATGTAAGCAACATTTTTTTAGAAAACATAAAAGAATGGACTTCCACTTCCAGGAAGACAAAGTAGGACGTACTTTTCCTTAGTATTTTCACTAAGTACAACTAAAACCCCAAGCCATTATACAACAAACATAAGAAGCCTATAAAAGGTAGAGAAAAGAAAGCAAACCAGCTAAAAATCACGGGACCCAAGAAACAATAAGCCCCATGTGGTTTTTTTTGCTTCATATATTCCAGGCTTTGAGCTAACGAATCCAGCAACCCAGAAACACCAGTGGGTACAGATAAGAAAAAAGTTCCAACAAAAGTCTGCTTTCCGTAGCCAATAGTCCAGTAAAGGAGCAGCCTATCAAGACAGAAAACTTCTAGATGACAACTACTCTATCCCTGTCAAACACCACAGGAAAACAGTGTGGCCCCATACCCAACCACATCAACAAAGGACAAGTAGGGCATAGATTTCTACCTCCCAGTGTTGTTATGAGGGCCCCAAACACTCCCTCCACAGTGATGTTAGAAATGACTAAGTAGGGAAACAGGCTTTTATCCCCATTAGCTAATAACAATTTCATTACCCATGGTACTAGTGGAAACCATGTATCCTCCTAGACTTCTATCCACATCCAGTAGTAGCAAGATACCATTCTGAATCCCCACTGATATGGTGTCAGAATAGGCCTAGTGGAGAATTACGATATTTTCACCATCGCAGTGGTGATGGGGCCACAGCCACTATGGTGTTAGTGGAGATCACGTGGGGAGCCAGAACTACCACTCGCTCCTAGCAGTAATGAGAAGCTTCACTATTGGTGTCAAAGGAAACCGAGTGGGAAACCTGGACTTTTATTTCCACATGTTATTAACAAAGAAACATGCCTCCCTTTCCCTACTGGAGTGGTATTAGAAGGGAAAAATCACATCTTACTTATATGGGAGAAACAGTAGAATGACAGCAGATTTCTTATGAGAAATCATAGAAGCCAGAGGAAAAAGTAGCAGAATGTTTTTTCAGCTGCTGAAAGGAACTGTCAACTGAGAATCCTAACTAGCAAAAATATACTTCAGTAATGGAGAGAAAATCAAGACATTCTCAAATGAAGGAAACAAAGAAAAACTAAGAAAATCTGTCACCAGCAGACCTACCCCATATGAAAAGCTAATTAAAATTCACTGTGGCTGGGCACGGTGGCTCATGCCTGTAATCCCAGCACTTTGGGAGGCCGAGGTGGGTGGATCACCTGAGGTCAGAAGTTCGAGAACAGCCTGGCCAACATGGCAAAACCCTGTCTCTACTAAAAATACAAAAATTAGCCAGATGTGGTAGCATGTGCCTGTAGTCCCAGCTACTCGGGATGCTGAGGTAGGGGAATCCCTTGAACCTGGGAGGCAGAGTTGCAGGGAGCCGAGACTGCACCACTGCACTCCAGCCTGGGTGACAGAGCAAGACACCATCTCAAAAAAAATTAAAAAAAAAAAAATTCACTGACCAGAAAGAAGACAATAAAAGAAGGAAACTTGAAATATCAAACAGGAAGAAAGAACACAGTTGGCAAAAATATGGATAAATACTACCAACTTTCTTTCTCCTAAGTTTTTTTAAAAGTTGTATTTCACAAAAAATAATTATATGGTGTCGTTCTAAATGTAGCTATAGAAAACATTTAAAACAATTATAAATAGAGTGGGGTAAAAGGACATAAAAGGAGGTAATTTTCTATATTTCACTTAAACTGGTAATTTTATGACACCAGTAGACAGTGACAATTCTATATATAAAATGTAATACTTAGAGCAACCACTAAAAAAGTTATATAAAAAGGTATACTCAAAAGCTGTACAGAAACATCAAAATGGAATTATAAGTAATGTTCAAATATCCCATAGGAAGGTGTAAAAAAGAAAGCAGAAAAGTTAAAAGCAGAGAAAACAAATAGAAAACAAAAAATAAGATGACAAACTGAACCTAATATATGAAAAATGATAGGAAATATAAATAGCTTAAATACATAAATTAGAATAAAGATTAGCAAAGCAAATTTAAATCCACCAAAAGACATAAAAATCTTAAATGTGCGTATGCCAAACAAAAGAGCTAAAAAAAAATGTGAAGCAAAAACTGATAGAACTAAAGGAGAAATACACAATCCTCAATTATAGTAGAAGACTCCAACACTGCTCTCAACACTTAATAAGACAGCTAGATAGAAATCAGCAAGAACATAAAAGAACTCAACATTATCATCCAACACAACCTAATTGATATTTATAGAATACTCCACCCACCAACAACTGAATACACATTACTTTCAAGTTTCCGTAGAACATATATAAAGTAGACAATATCTGGGTCATAAAAATACCTCAACAAATTTAAAATAATAATATTTAAACTTACACAGTGTGTTCTCCAACCACAACATAATCAACCTAGAAATTAATAACCAAAAAAATAACAAAATCTCCAAACACTTGGAAACCCAACAATACATTTTTAAATAGGCTGTATGTCAAAGAGGATGTCTCAAGGAATTTTTTTAAAAATATACATTGACTGAATGAAAATAAAAATAAAATATTTCAAAATTTGTGGGACATGACTAAAACAGTGAAGAAAGGGAAATTATAGTTCTGAATGCATAGAATGGAAAAGAAAAAAAGTGCCAAATTAATCACGTAAGGTCCCATCAAATTAATCATGTAAGGTCCCACCTCAAAAACCTAGAAAAACAGAAAGCAAAATAAACCCAAGGCAAGCAGAAGGAAGAAGGTAGATAAGAGCAGGAATCACTGAAGTAAAACAGAAAAGCATTAGAAAAACAGAAAAGCATTAGAAAATGTAATAAATGTAAATAAATCAATGAGCTTGTTCCTTGAAAAGATCAATAAAATTGACAAATCCGTAGCAGAACTGACAAATAAAAACAGAGAAAAGATTCAACCTTATGTTTATACAAAAACCTGTACATACATGTTATTAGCATATTTATTTGTGATAACCAAACCTGGAATCAGTCCAGATATTCAGCAACAGGTGAACGGTTAAACAAACTGTGGTATATCCATTCATGCAATACTCCTTAGCAGTGAAAAGGAATGAACTATGGATACACACAGCAACCTGGATGAATTTCCAGCAAATTATGAAGTGAAAAAGTCAATCTCACTTGTTATAGAATACATGATTCCATTTATGTAACATTCTTGAAAGTGACAAAATTATTGATTTCCAGGAGTCAAAGCCAGGATGACATGGGAGGGAACTGGGTGTGGCTATAAAAAGGTAACATGAGAGACCCTTGTGATGATGGAAATGTTCTATATATTAACTGTATCAATGTCAATATCCTGGGTATAATATTGTCCTATAGTTTGGCAAGATATTATCATTGTATAGTATCTTGTATTATTTCTTACAACTGCATGTGAATCTATAATTGTCAAAAAATGACAGTTTAATTAAAGCATATAGTAAATAGGTAAAAGAATAAAATAAAAACAGACTACAAAAATGGTCAAAAATATTTTATTTTATTTTATTTTATTTTCTTCAACTTCTATTTTAAGTTCAGGGGTATATGTGCAGGATGTGCAGGGCTTTACATACTCCCGGGGCCGGAGTATGTAAAACTCGTGGGTCTCTATGTGTGCCTGAGTGGCTGCTGTGCAGAGACTCCACACAAGTCTGTGTATCGGACCCAAGGCCCTGGTGATGTGGGCTCACGACAAGATCTCCGGATCCGTGGGTTGCAAAGATCCGTGGGAGAAGCGTGGTTTCCCAGGCAGGTCACACAATCACTCACTGCTTCCCTTGGCTGGGGGTGGGGGTTCATTTGGCTCCATGTGGCTCCCAGGTGGGCCAACATCCACCAACCCCGCTCCTGCTTTCCTCGGTTCTATGTGGGTCAAGTTGTTTGCCTAGTCAGTCCCAATGTGAGAACCTGGATATTTCAGTTGAAGGTGCTGAATTCACTCATCCCTTTTCATTCCCCTCTGTGAGTGCTGCAGACCACACATGCTTTTGATCAGTCATCTTGTTTGTTCCAAAAATATCTTTAAATTAGATCAGGCCAAGTGTGGTGGCTCACACTTGTAATCACAGCAATTTGAGAGGCCAAAGCAGGCAGATTGCTTGAGCCCAGGAGTTTGAGACCGGCCTGAGAAACATGATGAAACCTTCCTATAAAAAATACAAAAATTAGCCGGGCATGGTGGTACATGCCTATAGTCTCAGCTACTCAGGAGGCTGAGGATTACTTGAGCCTGGGAGGTTGAGGATACAGTGAGCCAAGATCATGCCACTACACTGCAGCTTGGGTGACAAAGCGAGTTCCTGTCTCAAAAGAAATTAAATCAAATTAAATTGGAACTTTTAGCATCTTTTGCTTCCTCTTTAATCACCAAAATTCCTCTCTCTAAGGAATACGACATAAAAATTGCTGCTCTAACTTTGTCTAGGGGGAGAAAAGGGCCAAGAAGCTAAGGTACCTCTCTACCCAAACACACAGAACTGGCTCTCCTCCTTATAGTTCTAGTGTAAACAATTGCTGCAAATCTAAGAGCAAAAGGCTTCTGTCAGTCCCCTCAGTACTAATCCTTTAAGTTCAGTTTTTGATAAATTATGTCAATTGGAGTCTATCTAAATAACTTCTTAGGGCTGCCAGCAACATGTGGGACTTCTTACACCTCTTGCAGTCTGAAGCTACAAAGAACAATTTCTAAAAGTTCTTTAGCATGCTCTCTAGTATTAGGAAGAATGTGAAGATGCCCAGATCTGTGATGCCATCGGCAGCAGAGGTAATTTACTAGGAAAACAAGCTCAAGCAGCAGAGGCAAAGGCTGATTTTCAGGTTGGCTTCCCTACCTGTCATCTTCCTCTTGACGTGTGAACATTTTTAAATGTCCAAGGGGTCATTCAGCAAGTTACAAAGACAAGAAGCCCTAGGGAGGAAAATATAGTTATCCTCCTAACCTGGTCAACCTTCTCTATTACATATTTCCTTCAAGCACAGTAATCGCTTTCACTCTCAGATTACCAACTCCCCTCATCGCTCCTTCCTATATCTTTTAAAATCAAGTCTCTAGAATTTTACAAACGAAAATCTAACCAGATCCCCTATTGTTACTGTTATGAATGACACCTGTCATACATCAGAGCAAACATCCACTCTTTTCTCTGGTGCAACAGACAGACATTTGATGTCAAATACAACAGGATAAAATGAAAAGTACATGGAAGAAGAAGAAACATACATGTTGTTCCTAGTTGACAGTACAATGTAAAAAGGTAGGGACTGAATCACTTGATTGTCTTAATTATATTCACATTTTTCCAGACAGCACTTGGCACAGGCTTCAATATGCTATGTAGAGAAATTTAAAATTTAAGTCCATGAGGTAAAATCATATGGTTTAGAACGCTTTGCTTTCAGAATAGAAGTGTCTATCTATAAAGCAACCTCCTTTTTTTCCAAAAGAAACACTATGAAAAGAAGAGAGCATCTTCTGTTTTTTTAACATTTCAATAGCATATTAGTAAGCAAAGTAGAAGTGAGTTTTATTAGATAAATAATAAATAACTTTCATTTGGACTAGAACCTCTTGAAAATGCCCTCACTAGAAGTCAGTAGTTTCTGTTTGTGTGTAGTCTCTTGTGGAAAGTTTAATATTTATTCAAGGAGTCACCAAAGAACATTAACAGGTCCAGGACTCACTAGTTGTGTAATAATATATTAGCTATGTAATCACTTATCGGCCCCATGACTGGGCAAATCACTTTTCCTCTCTGTATTGCAATTTTCAATTGATTCCAACCTGTCCCTACATACTTCTTGAGGATTATGAGCAAGCAGGCTCTATTTTATATTGATAATACTGAATTTCACATTCCATTCCATTCCATTCTAATCTATTCCACAATATGAATTAATTAGTTTATGACCCAACTCAAAATGCTATGAGGAAAAAAATGCATATTTCTTAAGCTCAGTGTTTGATAAATTATGTCTACTTGAAATAAAATCATGGTAGTAAAGGTTTCAATTAGAAATAATTTCTTCACCTCTAAACAGATTGCAAGAAAATGTGGTATGTGGGCAGAATGTGCAGAGATAAATGACTAATGGGGGAAAAGTCATTTATCAGTTGATTCCTAGGAACTTGGATTTGGAAAAGACCTTGAAGAACATTTGGTCCAATGAAAGAATTTGTCTCCAGCAGCCAGAATACATGGTTTTCTCGTAAGTTAATGAATACTTCATTTGATTAGTCTAAGACTGTGTTAGGCAGTTCTTTCATTCCTGGGCAGCTTACTTAGAAATGTCTTTTTTTCTGGTGAACCAGTTTCCCTACTTCTAACTGCCAAACTTAGATCTTAATTCTGCCTTTGGTGTAAGGCAGAAACAATCCTCTCACTTTCCCACCTGATAGCCCTGCCCAGTATTTGTAGACAGTCAGTCTGGCTTCCCTAGTCTTCTTGGTTGTCACTTAAATAACCCTTATGTGAAAGTGCTGGCATATCCAGTCTGTCTATAACAAAATCAACTTAACCATAATATGCTGCTTTGAAAATACCCCACCAAGAGTCAGAGCACAGTTTCAGGAAAACCATATTATTGGGTGTCAGAAAGTTTGGAGTTGGGTGTTGGCCCTAACACTTTCTAAATGTGTAAACTTGGGGAAGTCCTCTAGCATCTAACTGCTTGTACTGCCCTTGGAATGTTTTGTTATTATATTAGTCCATTTCATACTGCTCTGAAGAAATACTTGAGACTGGGTAATTTATAAAGAAAAAGAGGTTTAATGGACTCACAGTTCCACATGGCTAGAGAGGCCTCAAAATCATGGCAGAAGGTGAAGGAGGAGCAAAGGTATGTCTTATATGGTGGCAGGCAAGACAGCGTGTGCAGGGGATCTGCCCTTTATAAACCATCAGATATCATGAGACTTATTCACTATCACGAGAACAGCACAGGAAAAAACCACCCCCATGATTTAGTTACCTCTGACTGTGGGGATTATGGGAGCTACAATTCAAGATGAGATTTGGGTGTGGACACAGCCAAACTATATCAGTTATCAAAGTTAAGCTAATTTTATCAAATGAGTTGGCTAGTATTCCCTTTTTTCTATAATCTGGAAGGATTTGTGTAAGAAGTCTGTTTTAAGTGACAAAGAAAGTAAAGTTCCATAAAGCAACAAATAGCATTTTAATGAGTTTCTGATAAGAGAAGATCTCTTTCTAACTCACATTTATTCCAAAATTAATTAAGAAAAATTATAAATTGTACCTCTATTCTAGTGTGAGTATTATAAGACTTTTTTAGGCACAGGGAAATTACAAGATAATTATCTGGGAATTTCAATGAAAACAGGTAAGCTGTAAGAACAGAATTTTCCAGCACTTCTAACCATCATCCAATTTTAGATAATTGGATATGCACACATATACATAAAAATACAACAAAAATTATATAATACATATTCTTACTATTTGCAATGCACAATGATATTTTGGATTCTAGTTTGGTCTATATCTTTGTAGAAACATTCTGGTTGTGGCTGACATAGTTGATTTCATGATCCATTAATGTGTCACCAAATATAGCTTTAAAACTCTACTTTAACGTTCTTGGGATTTGTTTCAGACCATGACATTAATTCTCTGTATGACCCAAGTTATTTAATTTCTCTGTCTCAATTTCCTATAAAATTCCACTAAGCTTATATTTTTGCTGAAAGTATAATATGATACATATGTTTTAAGATTATTTTGAAGGAGGCAAAAAAACTTTTAAAAGTAAAAAGGTACAATTCAGGGATTATTAGAGTCATAGCTGCTCCAGCAACCAAACTTAAATCATAATACAGAAGTGTGGAGTTGGGAAGCAATTTTAAATAATGAGTTTTAAGGATTATGTAAAACGTGCAACTACCATATGACCCAGCAATTGAACTCTTGGGCATTTATTTTGGAGAAATGAAAACTTCTGTTCACATACAAACCTGTATGTGAATGTTCATAAAAGCTTTATTTGTCATAGCCTAAAACTGGAATCCGCCCAGATATCCTTCAACAGGTGAATGGTTAAACAAATTGATACATCTATACCATGGGGTATTTACTTAGCAATAAAAAGGAACTAACTATTGGTACATGTAGTCACTAAGCTGAATCTCCAGAGAGTAATGTTGAGGTTTTTTTTTTCAAGCCAATCTCCAAAAGTTACATACTATAGGCTTCCATTTATGTAATATTTTTGAAAAGACAAAAATTTAGAAATGGAGGAGAGATGAGCTGTTGCCAAGGGTTAGGATCAGGGCAGGGCTGGAGGAATGGAGTGAGTGTGGTTATAAAAGGGAGACAGGACAGGTCCTTTTGGTGATGGAGCTGTTGTGTATTGTGACTCTGATGGTTAGTACAAGAGCCTTCACATTTGATAAACTTGAATAGAACTAAACACACACGTGCATCAACATGAGTACACAAAAAACTGGGGAAACTTGAATAAGACAGGTGGATTGATTCAATGTCAATAACCTGCTTGTGTTATTGGACTATAGCACTGCAAGATGCTACCAGTGGTGGAAACTGCATAAAGGATATATGGGAGCTCCATGTATTATTGCTTACAACTAGATGTGAATCTATAATTATCTCAATAAAAACTCAATTAAAAATAGATTATTCAGAAGTTGTAGTACTCCCCTCTGTAAATACTCTCCTCTGCATGTGTGCTCACACACACACACACACACACACACAGACACACAAACACACACACATAACCTCTTCAGATCAGGGATACACTCCCAAACGATCTTTCTAAAGACCCAAGGTTAAGAATTCCTGTCTCTCTTTATGCCACCTCCACCTCAGCCCTTGTAGACATGGTGGCCTGCTCGCTGTGTCACCCTTCCCTTGACTGGGAACATTCCATGGTTTTTGCCCACCAAATCCACAAGTTACTTATTAATTAAAATAAGCCATCCATTTAAAAAATAAGACAATTAGAGAGCAGTTTGTATTTCAATATGTTATTGGCAATCAGGAAATCTAGAAAGCAGTGCAGCCAGGTGTGAGGGACAAAGGTTCTTTCTGGTTGGGTATTCAGGAATTGCTTTTCAGGAAGGAGAAAGAACGATAGAGAAGGCTAAGATGTGTGGCTAGGACACAGGTAGAGTGTTGCCAGATTTTGCAGCATCTTAGGCCCTGGCATGGTGAGCAGGGATTTCATTGTAGGAAGCGGAAGTATTTTAGGAAGATATCTAGAATGGCAAGGGAGAGTATTAAAGATAGTGATATAGTTTGGATGCTGTCCCCACCCAAATCTCAAGTTGAATTGTAGTACCAGTATTGGAGGTGGGGCCTGGTGGGAGGTGATTGGATCTTGGGAGCAGATTTCTCATGACTGGTTTAGTACTATCCTCTTGGTACTGTGCTCAAGATAGTGAGTGACTTCTTGGGAGATCTAGTCATTGAAAAGTATATGCCCTGCCCCGCCTGCACCTGTCTTTGCCATGTGACACATCTGCTTCTGCTTTGCCTTCTGCCATGAGGCCTCCCCAGAAGCAGATGCCTGCACCATGCTTCCTGTACAGCCTGCAGAGCTGTAAACAAAGGGGCCAATCTGCCAGCTGCTTATTTTCAGTCTGTGAGATTAGTAGAAGAATTGAGAGTGTGAATTTGGAAACTTGTTCCTTCATTACGGATAGTTTGAGATTCATTACTTTACCATGGACATCCAGAGGTGAGATGGTGTGGGCCTGGGAAATGGTTAATCTAACAGAGAAAAATGAAATCTGATAGAAGTTTAGACATGAGCTTTGAACAAGTGCTAAAAATTTGAAGTGGGATATGGCATCATAAGCTATTATCAGAATACTGAAAGAAAAAAAGGATAAACCTTATTAATGGGAAAACATTTCCCCCACAACTACTATAGAAATTTCTGAGAAGAAAACCATAAGAATTCAACTCTTTTCATTCCAGACAAGGCTGCTATTATTTTTCAAAAGAACATTAACTGAACAAGAAGTTTTTCAAATAAACACTCAGTGAGGGCGGGAACAGGCATAACTGATTTTTTTCAGTCTTTTATATTTCAAAAAAGCTATTAAAATATTTGGATGCTTAAGGTATTACATAAATTATTCTATTATTGTAGCAATGAAAGGATTTCACACCCATTCATTTATTTCTGATTTGATTTCCCTCCATGAAAATCCTTTGTTTTTTAAAAGTGTTTGTCACACTGCAAACATAATTCACAATAATCAAGCAATATACTTAAAAGGTAAGATTTTAAGTGTCTTATTAGGAGGGGGAGAAAAGCTGAACCCACATAGCTACTTAACAATCCACTTCTTTTCACATTGTATTTGCCAGCCACCTAAAATTAATTATCCTTAGAAACTTGTAACAGAAAGGTAATTTCACTGCACAATCTGTGTCTCTTATACCAAATAGCCTATTTGTTAGGGAGAATGGATGAACACTTGTTGGTTTCAAGTCACTTGCAGACTCTGCAACCTGAAGGAAAGGCCAACAGCACAGTGTTCTGGAATGTCCTGACGCAAAGAAATATACATGATTAAATCCTAGAATATGTGCAGAGATGATACTTTGAGGTGTTATCCTTCTATTCAAAAAAGTATTTTCTGTATCTGCCTCTTCCCACTGTCCCCTCCCCATTTAGGTCCATGGTCACTGCCTCAGGGGAGGGCAGAAATGAGCTCTCCAGTAGAAAACCCAGCTTTAGTTCCCAAAAGCCTAAAAGGAGAGGACTGAGCAGGCATACATATGAAGGAAGATGGACTTCTCTAAGACCAGGAGAGGATTCCTCAAGGTTGGAAGGAATTAAAAAAAAAAAAAAAAAAAAAAGAGCAAGATTCCCAAGAACCAAAGAGATGGTCAGATGGTCATATCCCAGAGGTCAACTGCATTGTATGCCTGGGAAGGCGGGACCATAGACAGGCCAGGGAAGGATTTCTATGCCCTAAAAATGACACTACACAGCAAAAAGTGGGACCTGAGGGACCATGGGCACCAGGACTCTAAACACCTCAATGGCAATATGAGGGTCAGCAACCATTTTCCCTCCCCCTACTTCAATTCATTGAAACAGAGTAGGGTCTTGGAATTATTGAACCACACCAAGATGTTCATGTGGGGGTGGAACTTCAGGAGAGGGCTAATATTCTGCCTACTCTTAACAAACTAGGAGCTCAAAATCAAAAAACTAAGTTGAGTTATAGAATAGAAAGTTACAGTACTTACCCACCTGAGTTGATGGACTGAAACTCATCCTGCCACAAATACACACACACACACGCACATAAACACACACAGAGCATGTGTATAGACACTGTTTAAGATTGGTGCCACTTGATAGACTATTATTTTTCACCTTGAACTATATGACAACTACAATATTCTATGTCATTAGAAATTTCCAAATTCATACTGTCTTAAAATGATTTGCATTAAAGGCAAAGCATTGTGTGTACTGTATGTATATAGGAAAACAGGTACAAAGGAGAGAAGCATTTCTTCATGATGGTGGCCTAGTTAATTCTTGTTTGCAAATATCACTGGAACCAGAATAGCTTGATGTGACCTACCAGATTTGCCTGAGTCTCACATTTACCAATGGTAGGCTTTCTCTACTATCACATTTTAGTCCTAAAGAAATGTCTTTCCAAGTTGATCTAGGATGGGAGTAGCAAATTTTTTTGTTTACTTCATACCTGTCCAAATAAGCCTGCAAAAGTATTATCTTCTTCTACAATATTATACTATCCCCAACACAAAGACACATTTAGAAATCCTAAATGGACAAGTCAAAGTGTAGATAATAAAAATTAACAGAAGAAGAATGGAAAACTATTAGAGACCTAACTTGCTTTCTTCTAGACTTTTGACTTCATTATCTGGGGAATATTCTTAATCCAAGAGACAAAACCAGTGGATAAACAAAAATTGTACATAAAATCTTCAATTTTAAATGAAGCTATCCAACTCAAAACAGTCCTAATGAGAATCAGCAAGCCCATTCAATTCCTATTAGCAAATATGCTAAAAGAAACTAAGTCAGTGCCTATGAGGTGAGAAGCAAGAGCAAATTGAAAAGCACCTCAAGTTTAAACATGAAGCAATTAAGAGAAAGAGACATGGCTAAACCTATCACGGTAAGCCTACAGTCTATTAGCCTGTTTCTTAAAACTTGAAAGCGAAGTCAGAAACAAAAAATCCTACTTAAATTCTTAAGTGCCATAATCAGAATGGGGCAAATGGTCTCCGTAAAACTGTTCACATAAATGGATCAGGTGTCTGTCAAGAGTTGGGATTCAGGGATGCGAGGAGAAATCTCTACAGACACACATACACACATACACATGCACATACACACACACACACACAAACCACCCCACTCCCATTTCCATGCTAAAACATACCCCCTCTAATCCTACAAAGTGTAGCATTTCCTCCTGAGGAGTACTTCCTTTGAGCGAAAGGATTACATTCAGAAAACCCTGCATAAGGCAGAAAACACCTCTGGAGGGGTTAACATGACTAGCCTTTGCTGCAATCTGCAGGAATATGAGTGCAGAGCAAGTAACAGGTAGTGCTCTGACTGGGGAAAACAGCATGGTTTTCAGGAAGGGAACCCTGTTCAGAGCACCTTCATGAGCATCACTGGACTTTCAAAAGTAAGGTGCCTGATTAAGGAGAGTTTAAAGGAGAGGTGAGAGCCACCAAGGCCCTCACTATTCAAGAAATTCACTTTGGGGAAAAGGTTATGCAGTATTAAGGGCACAGGTTTTGGAATCAAAAGATCTAGGTTATAACCCTAGTCCTTTTCTTCACAAATAGTGTTAACCTTCTCAAATGCAAATTAGAATATAAATAATCATATGGTTTTAAGAACTCAAAGGGTAATGGCTAGTATCTATTGAGCACTTTCTATGCACCAGTTACTCCATCTGGATTACATTAATGTTTCTCAAATTTTAATGTACACACAAGTCACTGAGACATCTTATTAAAATGCAGATGAGGTCGGGCGTGGTAGCACATGCGTATAATCCCAGCACTTCAAGAAGCCATGGCAGATGGATCACTTGAGGCCAGGAGCTTAAGACCAGTCTGGCCAATATGGTGAAATAGAAAAATTAGCCGAATGTGGTGGTGCACGCCTATAATCCCAGCAATCCCGGTGGCTGAGGCAGGAGAATCGCTTGAACCCAGGAGGCGGAGGTTGGAGTGAGCCGAGATTGCACCACTGCACTCCAACCTGGGCGACAGAGCGAGACCCTGTCTCAAAAAACAAAAACAAAAACAAAAAAACAAACAACAACAACAAAAAAAACCAATGCAGATGAATCAGCAGGTTTTGGGTGGGGCCGGAGCTTCTGCATTTCTAATAAGCTCCCAGGTGGCTGCTGTTGCTGGTGGTGGTTTACAGATCATAGTTTGAGTAGCAAGGGTTTATATCACTGAATCCTCACACCACACCTAGGAAGGCAGACTATTATTATCTATGCAAAGCCCACTCTAGATGGGCTGGGGGAAAAGCACAAATGCTGTCATAGTGCTGGAATTTTTTAACAAGACAGGAAGGAAGGAAGGAAGGAGGGAAGGAAGGAAGAAAGAGAGAAAGAAGGAAGGAAGGAAGAAAAAGAAAGAAAGAAAGAAAGAAAGAAAGAAAGAAAGAAAGAAAGAAAGAAAGAAAGAAAGAAAGAAAGAAAGAAAGAAAGAAAGAAAGAAAGAAAGAAAGAAAGAAAGAAAAGAAAAGAAAAGCATTAGGCTGGCTTGTGTATGGCTTCTCCTTATTATTCAAGGTATAGACCCGAAGGCCAGCAGCCTCAGCATCGCCTGGGAGCTTGTTAGAATGCATACTCTCAGGCTTCAGGCTGGACCCACCGACTCCACATCTGTATTTTAGCAAGATCCCAGGGGATTCATGGGCATAATAAAGTGTAAGAAGCACTAGATTAAAGGGTTAGACTCAATTTTTTAATCGATATGCCTATTACTACTGAGAAATTTTCTTGTATAAAATTAAATTTTACATAAAAATTATAATTTTAAATAACAAAGGAAAACTATGAAATAAATCCCCTCCCCCCTACATACACACACAGTAACAAGTGGAAATAGTCTTCCTAGTCACACCCTGTTTGTCAGAATGGCTCCATCACACTTTTGCTAAGATCTAACAATTTTGATTAAAAAAAAATCCAAACCAAAAGTAAAAACTAAACAAACACTTTCAAGATAACTGCTCCTATATTCTATAAGTTGTCAAGTGCATAAAAAGTTGTAAACAAATTCTACTCCATTTATGGCTCTTGAAATTCAACGCTGGGCATTACATATATTCTATTCCACAGATCTGCAAGGCTATATGTGCTTCTCCCATAAAGGATGTTAGGGAAACATTAGGAAGCTCAGATTCCATGTTCAAGATGTCTATTTTATCTAAGAGGTGGTACAATTCTAGAGGAATTCTATCAGAGGTAAAGAACTACTGCAGAGGAAAAGAAAAGGGACTAATCAAATATCACTCGAGGAAAGACATCCTTACTGCATATTTGTGAGGTTTAGAAACTACCACAGGAAGAGCAATTTCTTAGCAAAATGACAGTGGACTGTCCCCCACACATGGTCTTGGGATTGGTTGGGCCTAACTGAGGAGGCCCTTGCAGAACTCTGTCCAAAGTGCTCTGTAGGGAAGGAGAAAGGGAATGCCAGTCAGAGACGAAAGCTACAGAACAGGGAGCTGTGTTGTCCTGTCTCTCTCACACAGAGAAGAGCCTATGGCTATTAATCCCACTGTTATTCTCAACAGATGGGAGTCAGTCAGTATATTTACATTTCCTAAAGACAGGAAGGGCTGAGATTCAGACCAGACTAGAGAAGAGACTTTTCAGTAATTACACATGAGCAAAGCATCCTCCCGAATCTTGGCTCACCACTTACTTGCTGATGATTGCCAGCAAGTTACTTAACCTGCATGTACCTCAGTTTCCTCATCTGAAAAATACAGATGATAATGGGAGCTACTTCATAGACATTTTATACAGACTGAGTTAATATTTCTAAAGCACCCGGGTCAGGTGGTTTGGAGAGAAAGGCTGGAGTCTGCTTGTGGCAGCTCTTGAATGACTTGCTTTGGGGTGGATCTTAAAAACAACAAACCTGCATGTTCTGCACATGTATCCCAGAACTTAAAGTATAAAAAAAAACAAGAGGAATACATTGAAGGCTTTGGATGGCATAAAAGTCAAAGTAACACAGAATATCTTTCCAGATATAACAATGCAAGACTTTTCTTTATCCTTGCATCTAAGTTCACTCATATACATCTTGAAAAAATGCTCAATGTCCTCATTTACCATATTTTTTCATTTCAGTTTTTATTCATCTTTTGATTTTTATAATTGTTTTAAAATTTCTGGAGGGCTTACATTCATATTGCTTTAATAATTGTATTGCTATCATCACTAAGCCAAACTATAAATATAGTTTGTAGTCTGAAAATGTAGACCATGACAAAGGACATTCTTTTTCCCATCCTAATTGCTATCAAGAAAAATAACTGTTTAAAGCAAGCAAGACTTAATGTGTTATATACCCATTATCAGCAAAATATTAGTCTCATTGATTTCATAATTTATAAATGTAAGAATAAAGAGCCCCAAGGGGATGCTCCAAATGAGGCTAGGTTCAGGAATACAGAATTAATCATCCCACCTAGTGTTAAAACATCAGATTTATTATATTTAATTAAGTAACTCAATGATCTCGCCTACTGTAAGTTGTCTTTACACCAAGAATGGAAATACAGATATTAGCAGTCAAGGAAAGCATACAATATTCAAATAGGATCATTTTCCTTATGAGTAATTTTTGTCCTATTTGATCTAATTTTTTTTTCAACCAAGCACTGGTTGCCTGGTTCCCGCCTCACAGTCTCATCTCTGAGTCCGGTGAAGGTGGGGAGGGGACATTTTCTTAGAGGCTCCACCCACTCCATCAACAGGGCCTCTCCTTCTGTATGCAGCCCGTATTTGGTGTGAGAGCCTACTCAGTCCCCACACATGCTCAAGGGAGACTGAGATAAATAAATGCTTCTCCTATTCCTCCCTCAGGATGGACAATTCTGATAAGCATCTTATTAAACATGCTGACAAAAAGGTACTGGTGGCATCAAGCCTCAGCCACCCACAGCAGGCCTGGGCGGTCCCTCCTTTGCCTTTTCACTTCCAACTTCACCTCCCACATAAACTACCTGATCACAAGTCTTTTTCTCAGGCTCTACTTTTGGGGGCTCTCTGGCTACAATAGCCTGAAAGCACAAATCTAACACTGTACAGGGAAATAGTCATTTTGGCAAATTAAAGTGATGTCAAATATTCATACTGGTCCATATCTATGGTCTATATTATAGAAGGGATATTCATTGAAGAAAAATGAGTAGTGTTATATAAATATTCCCAACATCAGTTTGACTTTATTTCATTCTTTTATTATTTTAAAGACTATTTGGGAAAGCTTTGAATGTATACAACAGTCATTTTGTCACTGCCATTGACATTTCCCCAGATCCTGGTTGACAATCCTACATTAAATCCAGGAATGTGCTAAATTGGGTGATAAGGCAGAAGGTTGAGCTTATGCCAGATATAATGACTATTGCAGCCTTTGTTTTAAATTGGGACATGTCAAAGATTACTTTTTAATGAAGATTCACTGATTATTAAGCAGTACCTTATTATCTTGGCAAAGTGATTTTATACAAAAATATCTTTATTAATAAAGAGAATGTGTTCAACACAGCTTTTTGAAAGCATCACTACCACAGATAGAAATAATACAGAAGGCATAGGAATGAGGTCCAAGGTAACAGAACAATGATCTTTGTGTGAGAAAAAATATTAAATAGGAAGGCATATAATCTTAAATATACTCAAAATATAAAACGCATCTGGAAACTCAGAAAACCCTATTGAAAAATACAAAGAAGCATCTGGAAACTCTGGATCCAAGGCAGAGAAAGGAAGGAATTGTGTAAAATTCAGGGCCTTCTGTGCTGTTCTATATTGAGGAAAAGTAGGGGATAAAGGGACATAAAAAGCTCTGTCTTTAGTAGTTTGGGGAAATGTGTGTGGGGAGAACTAGGCACAACTAGCTGCAGTCCGTACCATGATTTTCCCCATACTGTAGATGAGGAAACTGAGGCTCAAAATAACTTTCTCATGCTTCCAAAGCTCCAAGTGGCAGAGCAGCTGAGCCCTTGACTCATATGCTGTGTCATTTGTTTTGTTTTAACCAGGGCTGTCTCCACAGTGCCTAGCATGGCACCTGCTACATATGATGATCAATAAGTGTTTGTTTGGAATAAATGATTGAATGAAGGAATGATTAAGAAAAGGACAACAGGACAACATGAGCACCTTTCCAGTCTTCCCTGGGGCATCAGGAGGCTACCCACACAAAAACAGTTTCACTGCCGATAACCCATCAGAGTGAACCTCAAAGTTGGCTCTGCTAATATTGTAGTACCAGAGCATCCACTGTAGTGTGGGCAGGACAAGAAATATCTTACTGATGCCTAAAATGTCTTTAATGAGTATAGGATATTGATCCCAAATCAGAAATTAAATGCTTCAAAAGAAAATGCCTAGTGGAGATAACCATGCATTGAAAGTCATTGCTATATCATTAGTCTAAATGACCAATGACAATGTTTTCCACTATTGTGTTAATTTGCTGGGGTGCAAGTTGTCAGCAAGTCAGCCTCCATGGGAGTCAGAGCAGTTACCAAATGGAGAAAAAGGAGCAGAAAGAAGAGGTACAACATGAAGAAACTGCAAAATTGCAAAACATGAAGAAATTGCAAAACTCTGCTTCCATGGAACAAGTTTACCTTAAACTGGGCTACGGTAAAAAGAATCTGCTCCTAGAGGAATTCTCAAACAAGTATGACTTAGAAGACCCACAGCTCTGTTTGCCAAACTTACAAAAAATCTTCTGTTTTCCTAACACAGTCAATCTCATTATAACCAAGCCCCTTAACTAAAAGTCTCAGACTGAATATGTTAGTTTCCAACTAGGAAAACAGAATGCTTTCTGGTAATTTCCAACTGAGTAACTGGTAACAAAAGCATTGAAACACAATTTTAACAGGGAATTGGTTGCAAACATGTTGAAAGGGCTAAAGGAAGAAAACAGGATGGTGGCTGTACCCACGGCCCAGGAATTCTTCCTCTTTCTGAATCTGCCAGAGTCCCCATGGCAGAATTGGCACTCAGGTGGAGCAGGGACCTAATGCTTGCCACACTCTGACTTTGCTGGGCTCGAGAGTCCACAGGCTCACTGATCTGAGGGAGCCACCATCAATGCTGCACGGTGCAGAGGGCTGCACTCGCACTCGCACTGCTGCAGAAGCAAAGGGGCTGCTGCCTTCCTTTCGCCTTCTGTTCTCAGGGGCACCTTCTTCTAGCAGTTCATAATCAAAACCCAGTGGGCAGATGAGTCTTAAAAATGAAGTTTTCAAACTTGCCTCCCTGGGAGGACAGGAAAAAAGGTAAAAAAACAAAACAAACAAAAAAAAAAACAAAAAACAACAGATATAGGGCTTACTAGTAACAAACAGCAAGTATAATGCTGTATCAAGGCGGCTTATTCTATAGATTTTACATATACAGTTTTTACAAGGACCTACTCAATTGGTACATTTTTAATCCCTGGTATTGTGCTGGCATGTGTCCAAGATGGTGTTGTTTAGGAAATTAGTCAAGTATTCTGAATTACAAATCATCAAATTACTATCCATGTACTTTATAAGGCCTTTAAAAAATTTCTATATCATCAATTGCATTTTCATATTTGAGGCCTACATATTGTCATTTAATAAAAATAAAGACTCAGCTTTTAAAACATGTAAAAAATGTTTAGTTCTTTACTTCTTCATTATTGGTATTTTTGTGCAGCTGATGAGTTTTAAAATGATAGTTCGTTTCTAAGTAGAAAAGATCTCCTTTCCTCCATAGCTGAGGTTCTATAATTGTCCTTTTGTTTATAGGAAGGTCTCCAAAATAGTTCACCTTTATTGAAGGGTAAGAGAAGAGATTAGGAGATTTAGTATCTTTTTGCTCTTCCAAGATTTAATTTCTGTTCTCATCAAAACTATAAACTCTTCAAAAATACATGTTATGTCCCCATCTTCCTGGCTATTTCACCCCAGCAAACTGAAGGATTGAGGACACTCTGTAATTACCACAGGATGAAAGGATACTTACTGATTGTCTGGTTATTATTACCATTATGAAAGCAACATTTATTAAGTATCTATTTTGTTCATGGAAATAGATACTGGAGGTATAAAGAAATTAAGAACTGCCCAAAAGGAGACTACAACTTGATAAGGGAAACTAGACATCTTTAAAGGTAAATAAAAATGTATATTAAAAAGAACAATAATACTGTCTTACTCATAGGATGAGTGACATATGTAAAAATGCTAACATAGTGCTAAACCAATAAATGTTAGCTTTTTTACTGTTGATGTTACCATTATGTGTCAAGTGAATTGTGCACAGTAAATGCTATAGAACTTCAGGAAACATCACATCTTTTACATGTCCCAGTTTAAAACAAAGACTAATCTCACCATAAGTGGATTAATAAAGAGAGTGGAAAGGATTTCTGAAGACTTGTTGTACAAACTGAGTCCTGAAAAACAGGTAGATATTTCCAATAAGAGGAAGAGTAAACCAATCTCGTCACTGTTCCACAAACTTCATGTCTTTCTTATGCATATTAAGTAGTTTGCTCTCATTCAAGACTGACAGAGAAAGAATCAATTATGAAGATTCACCATAACTCTTTAATAGACAGAGTTACATTTGTAGCAAAAAGGATAGGATTCCAGAAAGACGACATTTTTTAACTTCTACCACCTCCCAATTTTATCCCATTTTTCTCTTCTAAACCTAGCAGCTGCTAAGGCCTGTAGGTGAAGGAAGCCAAGTCCATGTACCTTCCAGGAAAAGATGATCGGAGCAAGAAGCCTGAGGGGAGCTTGGCCCACAGAAGTTCCTATCTCCCTCCATGCTCCAAGGCCTACATAGCCCATGTAAGCGTGCCCGCTCCTGAGGAGCTGGAGGGGAGACAAGCCAGTTGGCTGTCTTCTTTCTGGCCCCAGGGGCTGGAAGTCCTAACTGCAGGGGCTTTCTTCCAGTGCAAGAGACTAAAACCTACCTGTAACTCCTCTACCAACCCGTAGGTAAAGAGACCATCAGTCTTCACAGCTCTTGGAGTTCTCCCCATTTAAGGTACCCTAGCAACTGGATCAGAGACCCATTGAGCAGGCAAGGGAAAATAACAACACATGTAAGGGAGCCCGGAAGTCAGAGAGGAGAAAAAGTGTCTCAGAATTTTCCCTAAAAAGGATGACTCCTAATGATAACTAGCCAACACATTCATGTAACCACTCCCCCAAAAGAAAAGAAAAGAAAAGAAAAAGATTAAAACATTCAAGGGGTGAATTTAAGGAGAAGAGGGTTCCTATGTAGAAACAAGTTAGTGAACTGAAAATCAAGTAGAAGAAATATCTCACAGCTCAAAGCAAACATATAAAAATACAGAAATCATAAGTGAAAACATAAACAACTTGTAAGATAAATATAGGAGGCCAAACATGCAAATAACATTAACGAAAGAAGACATTTAAGCTAGAAGAGAGGCAAAAATTAAACAAATTATTAAAAAATAGAAGATAATAGGAAAAAAATCACTGAGCTGAAGGGAGAAATTGGTCTTCAGATTATAAGGGATCATCATGTCCCACACATGCCCAAACAGACTAAAATAGGGTAAATCTGAAAGTAAGTACACGGCTGAGACCATTTTTTAATTAACGCTGAGCTCAGAATAGTGCCTTCCACATAGTAAGCACTCAATGAATATTTTTAAATAAATGAAAAATACTTTCTTACAAGCTTTCAGAGAGAAAGAACTAAGTATTTTAAAAGGTAAAATCAGGCTGGCATTAATCTCCTTATGCAAAATTGGAAGTTAGATCATGGCAGAACAAAAAGAGAACAAAAACTGTATGCCCCAAGTGTTCCATACACAGTCTTTTCCTATGAGACAACATTTCCTTATTAGAATGAGAGAAAGATAATTGTGAATTTGCTAGTTTTTGATATCACCCACATATCTGCAGAAAAACCTCTAAGAATGATGCCAAGAAGCAAATGTATCAGAACACAGATCTCAGGATAGAAAAGAATGAGGAAGAAAAGAAAAAATAGTGATAAATTCTCATTCATAGAGCTTATTTCCAGAATATTAAGGTGGCTCAATATCAGGACTCTATCAACATTATCACTTACATTAACAAATCAAAGTATAAATGTGTCATAGATGCAGAAAAGTTATCTTTGGTAAAATTCGGCAGCTATTTATTTAAAAACTAAGGAAAATTGTTATATGAAAGCAGAAGTAAAATATGCAAATAACATTTACCAATTACCAGCAGTGAATATCATTCAAAACTGTGTAATACTAACCCATTAAAATTAAAATTAATTAATTAAAATAAATTAATTAAAATCAATAATCAATAGACAGTGATGCTATTATTGTCATTATTACTCAATAATGTATTGATTTTAGTAAATCCATTAAGACCAAAACATTTATAAATGATATATAATATATTATATATATATAAGTATTGGATTTCTTTTGCCAGTGATATGAGTGTAGACTTAGAAAACATAAAATTCAATAGTTTAAAAAAATGAAAATCATAAAATTAGGTAAAGTGGGTAGATTAAAAGTAGTAGTTGTTCTCCATATTAGTAAAAAAACAACTAGAAATACATATGGAAGGCAATGCTATTCATGGTAGCAACAAAAACTGTAAAATAAATATAACTATAAAAGCCCTAGATGAAGAAAACCGTAAAATGTTACTATAAACAACATCTGAATAAATGAAAAGACATGCCATATTCTTCATTGTCATATAACATGGATGTTCATTCCCATAAAATTTATTTATAAATGGAATGATTTCCAATCGGAATCCCAACAGGGCTTTGAGGGTCATGGGTAAAGCAACAGAACTAGGGTGTAATCTCAAGGTCCATAGGAAAAATTAAATACCCAAGAACAGTCAAGAAAATGCAAAAGAAGAATAGTGAGGGAGCACAAGGGTAGTGTGAAATCAAAACAGACTGGAACTTATCAGTGCTGACAGAGAACTAGGCAAATCAATCAGTGAAAGAAGACAGAAACTCCAGAAATAGATCCCCAAATATGTAAGAATCTCATATGTGATAAAGATGGCATTTCAAATAATTGGAGAAGTCGGAGTTAATGTAATAAATGGTGCTGTCACAACTGGCTATCCTTTTTTTTTCTGGCCTTAAAGGAATGATAAGGGCTGGAATGCAGTGGCATTATCTTGGCTCACTGCAACCTCTGCCTCCCGGGCTCAAGCGATTCTCCTGCCTCAGCCTCCTGAGTAGATTGGACTACAGGCACCTCCACCACGCCCGGCTAATTTTTGTATTTTTAGTAGAGATGGGGTTTTGCCATGTTGCCAGGCTGGTCTCAAACTCCTGATCTCAGGCAATCTGCCTGCCTCGGCCTCCCAAAGTCGTGAGCCACTGTGCCTGGCCCATAATTTTTTTAAATTAGTTAATTTTTAAAAATTGACAAATAACTACATAATTAGAATGTACAACGTGACATTTCAATATATGTATACACTGTGGAATGGCTAAATTAAGCTAATTAAGGTATCTATTACCTCACATGCTTTTTTTTGTGGTAAGGACATTTAAAATCTACTCTGCAATTTTCTTTTTTTTCCAACTTTTATTTCAGGTGTATATGTGCAGGTTTGTTATATAGGTAAACTCAGGTCACAGGGGTTTGTTGTACAAATTATTTCATCACCCATGTACCATGTACTAAGCCTAGTACCCAATTGTTATTTTTCCCAAATCTCTCCCTCCTTTCACCTCACACCTTCAAGTAGGCCCCAGTGTCTGTTGTTCCCCTCTTTGTGTCCGTCTGTTCTCATCATTTAGCTCCCATTTATAAGAGAGAACATATGGTATTTGGTTTTCTGTTCCTGCGTTGAGTTTACTAAGGACAATGCCCTCCAGCTCCATCCGTGTTCCTGCCAAAGGGCATGATCTCATTCTTTTTTTATGGCTGCCGAGTGTTCCATGGTGTATATGTACCACATTTTCTTTATCCAATCTATCATTGATGGTCATTTAGGTTGATTCTATGTCTTTGCTATTGTGAATAGTACTGCAGTGAACATTCGTGTTCATGTGTCTTTATGGTAGAATGATTTATATTCCTTTGGATATATACCAAGTAATGGGACTTCTGGGTTGAATAGTATTTCTGCTTTGAGCTCTTTGAGGAATTGCCACACTGCTTTCCACAATGGTCAAACCTATTTACATTCCCAGCAACAGTGTGAAAGTGTTCTCTTTTCTCCACAACCTCGCCAGAATCCGTTATTTTTTTCTTTTTTCTTTTTTTTGGCTTTGAAATACTTGTTCTGACTTGTGTGAGATGGTATTTCATTGTGGCTTTGATTTGCATTTCTCTAATGATCAGTGGTGTTGAGCTTTTTCTCATTTGCTTCTTGGCTGCTTGTATGTCTTCTTTTGAAAAGTCTGTTCATATTCCACTTCCCACTTTTTTATGTGGTTGTTTGTTGCTTGTAAACTTATTTAAGTTACTTATAGATGCTCAACATTAGGCCTTTGTCAGGTGCATAGTTAGAAGATATTTTCTTGCATTTTGTAGGTTGTCTGTTTACTCTGTTGATAGTTTCTTTTGCTTTGCAGAAGAACTTAAGTTTAATTGGATCCCATTTGTCAACTTTTGCTTCTGTTGTAATTGCTTTTGGTGTCTTCATCGTGAAATCTTCGCCCAATCCTATGTCCAGAATGGTATGCCTAGGTTATCTTCCAGGGTTTGTATAGTTTTGGGTTTTACATTTAAGTCTTTAATCCATCTTGAGCTGGATTTATGTATAGGGTTTCAGGAAGGGGTCCAGTTAACCTTCTGCATATGGCTAGCCAGTTATCCCAGTACTATTTATTGGAAAGGGAGTCTTTTCCCCATTGCTTGTTTTCGTCAGCTTTGTCAAAGATCAGATGGTTGTAGGTATGTGGCCTTATTTCTGGGCTCTCTATTCTGTTCCATTGGTCTACGTGTCTGTTTTTGTACCAATACTATGCTGTTTTGTATACTATAACCCTGTAGTATAGTTTGAAGTTGGGTAACATGACGCCTCCAGCTTTGTTCGTTTTGCTCAGGATTGCCTTGACTATCCAGGGTCTTTTTTTAATTCCATATGAAATTTAAAGTAGTTTTTTTTCTAGTTCTGTGAAGAATGTCATCATTAGTTTGAAAGGAATAGCACTGAATCTGTAAATTGCTTTGGGAAGTATGGACATTTTAATGATATTGATTCTTCCTCTCTAAGATCATGGAATATTTTTACATTTGTTTGTGTCATCTCTGATTTCTTTGAGAAGTGTTTTGTAATTCTCATTGTAAAGATCTCTCCCCTTCCAGGTTAGCTGTATTCCTAGGTATTTTATTCTTTTTGTGGCAATTGTGAGTGGAATCTTGTTCCTGATTTGCCTTTTGGCTTGGCTGTTATTTGTGTATAGAAATGCTAATAATTTTTGTACATGGATTTTGTACTCTGAAACTTTGCTGAAGTTGTTTATCAACTGAAGGAGCTTTTGGGCTGAGATGAAAAGCTCACTGCTGGGGTTTTCTAGATATAGAATCATGCCTTCTTCAAATGGGTAGTTTGACCTCCTGTTTTCCTAGATGGAGGCAATCTTGCCTGATTGCCTTTGCCAGAACTTCCAATACTATGTTGAATAGGATTAGTGGAGAGGGCATGCTTGTCTTGCGTTGGTTTTCAAGGAGAACGCTTCCAGCTTTCATACATTCAGTATGATGTTGGTTGTGGGTTTTTGTCATAGATGGCTCTTATTATTTTGAGGTATGTTCCTTCAACACCTAGTTGATTGAGAGTTTTTAATATAAAGGGATGTTGAATTTCATTGAAAGCATTTTCTGCATCTATTGAGATAATCATGTTATTTTTGTCTTTAGTTTTGTTTATGTGATGAATCACACTTATTGATTTGTGTATGTTGAACCAACCTTGCATTTCAAGCATTAAGCCTACTTGATCATGATGGATTATCTTTTTGATGTGCTGCTGGATTCGGTTTACAAGTATTTTGTTGAGGATTTTTGCATCATTGTTCATAGAAGATATTGGCCCGAACTTTTCTTTTGTTGTTGTGTCTTTGCCAGGTTTTATGATGAGGATGATGCTGGCCTCATAAAATGAGTTGGGGAGAAGTCCCTCCTCCTCAATTTTTTGGAATAGTTTCAGGTGGAATGGTACCAGTTCTTCTTTATACATCTGGTAGATTTCAACTGTGAATCCATCTGGTCCTGGCATTTTTTTTTTTTTGGTTGGTAGGCTATTTATTACTGATTCAATATCAGAGCTTGTTATTGATCGGTTCATGGAATCAGTTTCTTCATGGTCCATTCTTGGGAGGGTGTATGTGTTCAGGAATTTACCCAACTCTTCTAGGTTTCTAGTTTGTGTGCACTGTTTCAAGTCAGTGGTAATATCTCCTTTGTCACTTCTAAATGTGTTTATTTGGATCTTCTCTCTTTTCTTCTTTATTAGTCCAGCTAGAGGCCTATCTAATTAATGTTTTCAAAAAATAAAACCCTGAATTTGTTAACATTTTGAATGAATTTTTTGTGTCTCTATTTCCTCCAGTACAGTTCTGATTTTAATTATTTCTTGTCTTCTGCTAGCTTTGAGGTTGATTTGTTCTTGATTTTCTAACTCTTTTAGTTGTGATGTTAGGTTGCTAATTTATCTTTCAAACTTCTTGATGAAGGCATTTAATGCTACAAAATTCCCTCTTAACACAGCCTTAGCTGTGTCCCAGAGATTTTCTTATTTTTGTTTCCCTCTTAACACTGTCTTAGCTGTATCCCAGAAATATTGTATCTTTGTTCTCATTAGTTTCAAAGAACTTCTTGATTTATGCCTTAATTTAATTATTTGCCCAAAAGTCACCCAGGAACATGTTGTTTATTTTCCACATAATTTCATGATTTTTAGTGATTTTCTTCATCTTGACTTTTATTTTTATTGCACTGTGGTCTAAGAGTGTGTTTGGTATGATTTTGGTTATTTTGCATTTGCTGAGGATTGTTTTATGTCCAATTATGTGGTCAATTTTAGGGTATGCACCATGTGGCAATGAGAAGAATGTATATTCTGTTGTTTTGGTGTGGAGAGTTCTGTAGAGGTCTATCAGATCCACTTGGTCCAATGTTGAGTTCAGGTCCTGAATATCTTTGTTAATTTTCTGCCTCAGTGATCTGTCTAATACTGTCAGTGGAGTGTTGAAGTCTCCCACTATTACTGTGTGGGAGTGTACATCTCTTTGTAGGCCTCTAAGAACTTGCTTTATGAACCTGGGTGCTTCTGTGTTGGGTGCATATATATTTAGAATAGTTAGTTCTTCTTGCTGAATTGAATCCTTTACCATTATGTAATACCCTTCTTTGTCTTTTTGTATCTTTGTTGGTTTAAAGTCTGTTTTGTCTGAAATTAGGGTTGCAACTCCTGCTGTTTTTTTTATTTCCATTTGCTTAGTAGATTTTTCTCCATCCCTTTATTCTGAGCCTATGGGTATCATTACCTATGAGATGGGTCTCTTGAAGACGGCATACCATTCAGCCTTGCTTTTTTATCCAGCTTACCACTCTGTGCCTTTTATGTGGGCTCTACTCCAGAGAGATGCAGGTCAGCAATTTCTCAGTGCAGTCAGCCTGGGATGGGGAATCTGAGCTGTGGGCCCAAGCTGGGGGTTCTCTGCCTAGTGACAAGCAAGAGGGGTGGCTGGGACCCATGAGAGACAGATTGGCATCTTTTTAGGTTAACTGCAGCTTGTTGGAGATATGGATAAGACATTGAGGTTCTTTGTTACTTTGTTAGTCTGAGGGTAGCAGGTGTAGTACCACTGCAGAGGCAGTGGCAGAGAGGCTTTCTGTTGCCCCTGGGGCTCCACCTTTGAGAAACCCAGAGCTGCTGTTACTGAAAGTGCTCAGCCAGTGGGGTGGCATGGCTGCACTGCTGGCATGAGCTTGGGACTCCATTTGTTGAGGAGTAGGGGTCAAGGGCTCACCGGGAGGAAAGACTTGTCTCCTCTCCATATCGTGACTGTGGTGTGCTGTAACCTCAGGTGTAGTGTTCAGACTCTTTTTTCTTCCCCAGACTGAGGGCAGCAAGGACAGGGCTACTGCTGTGGCCATGGCAGAGGGGCTGTTGGATTCCTCTGAGAGCTTCCTCCCAGGGAAACTCCAAGCCATTACCAGTGGGTATGCTTAGCTGTGGGTGGAGTGACTGTTCTGTGGTTATGAGCCAGGAACCCTGCCTAGTAAAGAGTTGGGGGGAGTGTTGGGGGTTCCCAGAAAAGGGGGGCTGGACTCTTCTCTATATGGGGATATGGTGTGCTGGAGATGCCAGTGTAATGAATTGGCCCTTTGTTCCTTCCCCAGCCCAAGGGCTGTTAGGGCAATACCACTGCAACTGTAATAACAGCAGGGTTGTGGGTTGACTCTGAGATTTCCTCCTTGGAGAAATGCTGGGCTGCCTCTGACTGTGGTGATCAGGCAGGGGCAGGGGGGTTGTGCTGGAGTCCCAAGTAGGGTGGGCCTACCTAGTGAGGAGAAGTGAGGACTGAGATCTGCATAAAAAACAGTCGGGCCACTTTTCTATGAGGTGGTTGCTCTATGCTGGGGATCCGGACCAGTCCCCATTGTCCACAGACTCTCTAGAGCCTGGAGACAGCAAGGACAAAGGTTGCAAGACAAGAAAGTTGGCAACCCATCCCTTCCACTGGGAGCTGTGTCCCAGGAAGTTGTAGAGTTGCTACTGGCTCAATAGCACCAATGGAGGGTGGCTAGAGACCCAGGCCTGGAGGACCCACCCAGTGAGGAGATAGGGGATCAGGGACCCACATAAAAGAGTCTGGCCACTTTTTCATAGGGCTGCTGCAGCATACTGGGGGTCCACTCCAGTCCCCAGTCACATTGGATTTTCCAGTACCTAAAGGTATCAACAGTGAAGGCTGCTAAACAGCAAAGATGGTGACCCATCTCTCCCTCTGGGAGCTTCATCCCACGGAGGTTTGAAAACTCCTGTTGGCCAGAAAACACTGGCAGGAGTGACTAGAGACTCCTATCAGAGATTCTGCACAGTGAAGAGAAACAGGATTTAGGATCCATGTGAATAAGCAGTCTGATCTCTTCTCTGTAAAGCTGCTGGGCTGCACCGGGTGACTGCTTCAGTCCCTGGTTACCTTGGACTTGTTACAGCCCCAAATAAAACAATGGCTAAGGCTGTAAAAATGGCTATCCGTTTTTTAAAATGTGTTGAGGCTTGTTTTAATTGTCAGCATATGCTCTTTTGTATATTGATTTATTTCCCCATTCTTTGGCATACATTTAATACTAGAATATAAAATCCAAAAATAAAGTCCCAAATTATCACATAATGTTGGAAAAATGTGATAAATTCCCTCAATGAGAATACAGATTGTATATGGCAATTTCCACGAAATTAGAAGCTTAAAAACACCCATTTATTTTCTCATAGTTTCTGTGATTGGAGTCCAGGTACCAAGCTCACCTGTGTTTTCTCCTTAGAATCTCACAAGATTAAATTAAGTTGTCAGCAGAGCTGTGTTTCTTCAGGGTGCTCTTGGGAAGGCTCTGTTTCTAGGATAATTTAAGTTGGCAGAATTCAGTTCCATGCAATTGAAGAACTGAAGTTCTTATTTCCTTGCTTGTCATCAGCTGGGAGTGGCTCTCAGCTTCTAGAGGCTACGCACATGTCTTCCCACATAAACCCTTTCAAACTCAGCAATGGTAGAACAAGTCCCACATACTCTTTGATCTCTCTGACTCCGGCTTCTGAGGAAGTCTGTCTTCTACTTCCAGCCAGGTAGAGTTCTCTGCTTTTAAGGAGCACATACTGAAATTGGGTCACTCAGATAATTCAGAATAATCTCCCTATTTTATGTTTATTTTATAATTTTTTTAATTTTTAATTTTTATGGGTACATAGTAGGTCTATATATTTATGGGATGCATGAGACATTTTGATACAGACATGCATACAATATGTAATAATCACATCAAGGTAAATGGGGTATCCATTACCTCAAGCATTCATCATTTCTTTGTGTTATAAACATTCGAATTGTACTCCCTCAGTTATTCTAAAATGTACAACAAATTATTGCTAATGGTAGTCACCTTGTTGTCCTATCAAATGCTAGATCTTATTTATTGTATCTAACTATATTTTAGTGCCCATAAACCATCCCCATACACCCACCCACACTACACTTCTCAGCCTCTGGTAACTATCCTTCTATTCTTTATCTCCATGAGCTCAATTGTTTTAATTTTTACCTCCTACAAATAAGTAAGAACATGTGAAGTTTGTCTTTCTATGCCTGGCTTATTTCATTCAACATAATGAACTCCAGTCCCATCCATGTCGTGGCAAATGACAGGGTCACATTCTTTTTTACGGCTGAATGGTACTCCATTGTGTGTATGTACCACATTTTCTTTATCCATTTATCTGTTGATGGATACTTAGGTTGCTTCCAAATCTTGGCTATTGTGAATAGTGCTGCAATAAACATGGCAGTGCAGATACCTCTTAAATATACTGATGTCCTTCCTTTGGGGTATAAACCTAGCAGTGGGAGCATTGGATCATATGGTAGTTCTATTTTTGGTTTTTTGAGAAACCTCCAAACTGTTCTCCACAGTAGCTATAAAATTTACATTTCCATCAACAGTGTATGAGGGTTCCCCTTTCTCCACATCCCTGCCAGCATTCATTCATTATTGCCTGTCTGTGGATAAAAGCCATTTTAAATGGGCTGAGATGATAGCTCATTGTAGTTTTGATTTAGATTTCTCTGATGATCAATGATGTTGGGCACCTTTTCATATACCTGTTTCTCATTTGTACATCTTCTTTCAAAAAATGTCTAATCAGATCTTTTGCACATTTTTAATTGGATGATTAGATTTTTTTCTATTAAGTTGTTTGAACTCCTTATATATTCTGGTTATTAATCCATTGTCAGATGAGTAGTTCACAAATACTGTCTTCTATTCTGTGGGGAGTCACTTCACTTTGTTGATTGTTTCCCTTGCTGTGCAGAAGCTTATTAACTTTATGTGATCCCGTTTACCCATTTTTGTTTTGGTTGCCTGTGTTTTGGGGGTATTACGCAAGAAATCTTTGCCCAGACCAATATCCTGGAGAGTTTCCCCAATGCTTTCTTTTAGTAGTTTCATGGTGTAAGGTTTTAGATTTAAGTCTAATTTTTTTTTTTATATATGGCAAGAGATAGGAGTCTAATTTTGTTATTCAGTATGGATATCCAGTTTTCTCAGCAGCATTTATAGAAGTGACTGTCTTTTCCCCGTTGTATGTTCTTGGAAACTTTGTTGAAAATGAGTTCCCTGTAGATGTATGAATTTGTTTCTGGGTTCTCTATTCTGTTCCATTGGTCTATGTGTCTTTTTTTATGCCAGTACCATGCTGTTTTGATTACTATAGCTTCGTAATATAATTTGAAGCCAGGTAATGTGATTCCTCTAGTTTCATTCTTTTATTTAGGATGGCTTTGACTATTCTGGGTCATCTGTGGTTTCATTTTAATTTTGGGATTATTTTCTCTATTTCTGTGAAGAATATCATTGGTATTTTGGTAGAGATTACACTGAATCTGTAGTTTGCTTTGGGTGATACGGACATCTTAACAATAGTGATTCCTCCAATCTATGAACATGAAATATCTTTCCATTTTTATGTGTCCTCATCAATTTCTTTCATCGAAGTTTTCTAGCTTCCATTGTAGAGGTCTTTCACTTCTTTGGTTAAGTTTATTCTTAGGTATTTTATTCATAGCTATTGTAAATGGGATTATTTTCTGCTTTCTTTTTCAGATTGTTCAATGCTGCATATAGCAATGTTATTGATTTTTATATGTAGATTTGTATCCTGTCCTTCAACTTTACTTAATATATTTATAAGTTATTATAGTTTTTTGGTGAGATCTTTAGGTTTTTCCAAATATGAGATCATATCATCTGAAAACAAGGATAATTTGAATTCTTACTTTACGTTTTGGATGCCTTTATTTCTTTCTCTTGTCTGATTGCTCTAGCTGGGACTATCAGTACTATGTTGAATAACAGTGGTGAAAGTGGGCATCCTTGTCTTGTTCCAGATCTTAGAGGAAATGCTTTCAGTTTTTCCCCATTCAGTATGATACTAGCTGTGGATCTATCATATGTGGCTTTTATTATGTTGAGGTACATTCCTTCTATACCCAGTTTTTTGAGGATTTTTGTCATGAAGGCTGTGGCCACCACAGCTGGGAATTTGCTGGGTCATGCCTGAAGCCAGTACAATACTAGATCTTGCCTAAGGCCCGTGGTGACTGCCGTCTGGCTACCACTGATGTTTATTCAAGGCCCAAAGGCTCTTTAGTCAGCAGGTGGTGAATTCTGCTAGGACTAGATTCTTTCCTTCAGGGCAGTGGGTTCCCTTCTGGCCCATAGTGGGTATAGAAATATTGTCCGAGAGGTATGGCCTGGAATGGGGGCTTCAGGACTCTGCTTAGTGCTTGATTTTACTGTGGCTGAGCTAGTATCCAAGTTGCAAGACAAAGTCCTCTTTACTTTTCCCTTTCTTCCCGGAGCTGTGAGCTGCACTCTCTGGAGTTGGGGGAGGGGTAACACAAGCACTCCCTTGGTCACCCCAGATGGTGTCTCACTGGGTGATGTGCACTCCAAGTCCACTGGCTCTGAGCCCAGCACAGCACCAGGACTTGCCCAGTCCTTATGGTCTAGACTGACTTCAAGTTTATTAGGACCCCAGAGTGCTTTTAGTCCATGGCAATGAGGCTAACCAGAAATCAGGTTTTGACCACTGGGATCGATGATTCTTTTCTGGCTATGGCTAGTTTAAATGCTCCTTCCATGAGTGCCAGCCAAATTCCGCCCTGTGTTGCTTTCTGCTGTAATAGGATAATACTGACTTCTAATGCAAAGCGTCACAATCACTTTGCTCTCCCTCCCCGAAAATGCACAGATTCTCTCTCCATGTCAAGCTGTGCTGCCAGGGAGTGAAAGAGGAGTGGCATAGGCAATTCAAGACTGTCTTTCCTACCCTCTTTAATGCCTCTTTCCTTGATATGATGTTAAAACCAGGTACTGTGATCACTCACCTGATTTTTGGTACTTATGAAGGTGCTTTCTTGTGTGGATAGCTATTCAGTTTGGTGTTCCTGCAGTGGGGGATGATTGCTGGAGGGTTATATTTGGCCATCTTTCTCCTCCTCCTTGATAATTTTTTTAAGAGATGGGGTCTCACTCTGTCCCCAAGGATAGAGTGCAGTGGCACAATCATAGCTCACTGCAGCCTCCAACTCCTGGGCTCAAGTGATCCTCCCATCTCAGCCTCCTGAGAAGCTAGGATTACTAGTATGAGTATATTGATTTTTAATTAAGCTTCTCATTTTGAAATAATTGTAGATTAACATGCAGTTGAAAGAAAAGATAGAGAAATCACCTACACACTTTACCTAGTTTCCCCCAATGCTAACATCTTATAAAACTATGGTACAAAATCACAACCAGAATATTGACATTGATACTGTCAAGATGCAGAGTATTTCCTTCACCACAAGAATCCCTCATGTTGACCTTTTATAGCACACCCACTTGCCCACACTCCCTCCTTAACTCCTTGACAACCACTAATCTGTTCTTCATTTCTGTAATTTTGTCATTTCAACAATATTATATAAATGAAATCATATAAAATATACTCTTGAAAATAATGTGTATTCCTCCATTATTAGATACAGTGTTATATGAAAAGTATTCAGTTGTGGTAGATAATATTTTTCATGTTCTCTATGACCTTAGTAATTTTTTTTGTCTAGTGAGTCTATTATCTGTGGGGAGACAGAGATCTTCAATCATGATGTAGATTTATCTGTTTCTCTTTTAATTCTGTATATTTTGGCTTTATACACTTTGAAGCTGTGTTAGTAAGCTTATACACATTTAAAATTGTTATGTCTTCCTAATTCATTAACCTTTTAATTATATAAAAATGTCCTTCTTTATCTTTAGTAATACTCTTTTTCTTGAAATCCAAAGATTTATCTGATATTAATATAGCCACGCTAACCTTCTAATGCTTACTGTTTTCATGGTATGTCTTTTTCCATCCTGTTTACTTTCAGCCTGTGTCTTTACATTTAAATATACCCATTATAGATACCATATAATTGTATCTTTTTTTATCTGTTCCAAAAATCTCTATCTTAGTTGATGTGATTAGTCAATTAACATTTAGTATAATTATTGATATGTTTAGGTTTGGTCTGCCATTTTATTATATTTTATTAACTTTTCACATTTCACTTAGAGTTAATATTTTATTACTTCTTATAAATTATAGAAATCTTGCAATCATATAGATCAATTTAACATCTTCCTAGTCATGATATTAAGTTATTAAATGAAATACACCTACATACATTGTAAACCCCAAAAGTCAGTATTCTAATTTTTACTTTAAAAAGTTATATAATTTATAAAGTAGTTAAGAAGCAAAAAGAAGAAATGCAAAAGCTCTTTTGCATTTACTTAGATGTTTACCATTTCCAGAGAAAAAGAAGGGATCTTTCTCAACTTGATAAAAAGCTAACATTATTCTAAGTGGTAACAGACTGAATGCCTTCCCTATAAGTTTAGGATCAAAGCAAGGATTCTACTCTCAACACTTTTTTCAACATAGCGTTATAAGTTCTAGCCAGTGCAATAGAGCAAAACAGTGAAATAAAAGTCATACATATCAGAAAGAACAGAATAAAATTGTCCCTGTTTTCAAATGACATCATTCTCTATGGAGAAAATCTGAAGAAAAAAATTTAAAACTCTTAGAACTTATAAATGAATTCAGCAAGATTACATGATACAAGATAAACTTATGAAAATTAATTGTATTTCTATACACTAGCAATGAACCCATGGAAAGCAAAATTTAAATAAAATACCATTTATGATCACTCAAAAAACTGAAATACTTTGGTATAAATCTAACACAACATGCCCAGGAAATGTAAGCTGAAATGCTGATGTACACAATGCTGATGAAAGAAATCTTTAGCAATCTATATAAATAGATACACCATGTTTATAAATTGAAAGACTAGTAAATAGGTCAATTCTCCTCAAATTTATATGAGTTTAACATTATTCGAACTGAAGTCCCAGCAAGATCTTCTCTAGATATAGATAAGTTTGTTCTAAAATTTATATAGAAAAGCAAAAGAACTAGAATAGTGTTTTAAATTTTGAGAAGAAAGAATAAAGTAGAAAGAATCAGTCTACCTGATTTACTATATAGCCAAAGCTACCAAGACTGTGTTGCATTTGCAAAGGGATAGACACATAGATCAATGAAATATAATCAAGAACCCAGAAGTAAATCCACACAAATATGTCCCACTGATTTTTGACAAAGGTGCTGCAGCAATTCAAGAGAGAAAAGGTAGCCTTTTTCAACAAACAGTGCTGGAGCAATTGGATATTCATAGGAAAAAAAGAAAAACAAACAAACAATAAACCTCAACCTAATTCTCACGTCTTATATGAAAATTAACTCAAAATGGATCATGGGTTTATATGTAAAACATAAAATTTTAACCCTTTTAGAAAAGAAAAT